>NC_067245.2:144316506-145553693 GCF_019359855.2 Lolium perenne
GGAGCGTCGGTTTGTTTTTGTTTGAATAAAATGGATCCTAGCATTCATTGTGTGGGAGAGAGACACGCTCCGCTGTTGCATATGGACAAATATGTCCTTAGGCTTTACTCATAGTATTCATGGCGAAGGTTGAATCTTCTTCGTTAAATTGTTATATGGTTGGAATTGGGAAATGCTACATGTAGTAATTCTAAAATGTCTTGAATAATTTGATACTTGGCAATTGTTGTGCTCATGTTTAAGCTCTTGCATCATATACTTTGCACCCATTAATGAAGAAATACATAGAGCTTGCTAAAATTTGGTTTGCATATTTGGTCTCTCTAAAGTCTAGATAATTTCTAGTATTGAGTTTTGAACAACAAGGAAGACGGTGTAGAGTCTTATAATGTTTACAATATGTCTTTTATGTGAGTTTTGCTGCACCGGTTCATCCTTGTGTTTGTTTCAAATAACCTTGCTAGACTAAACCTTGTATCGAGAGGGAGTACTTCTCATGCATCCAAAATCCTTGAGCCAACCACTATGCCATTTGTGTCCACCATACCTACCTACTACATGGTATTTCTCCGCCATTCCAAAGTAAATTTCTTGAGTGCTACCTTTAAATTTCCATCATTCGCCTTGCAATATATAGCTCATGGGACAAAATAGCCTTAAAAACTATTGTGGTATTGAATATGTACTTATGCACTTTATCTCTTATTAAGTTGCTTGTTGTGCGATAACCATGTTCCTGGGGACGCCATCAACTCTTTGTTGAATATCATGTGAGTTGCTATGCATGTCCGTCTTGTCTGAAGTAAGGGAGATCTACCACTTAATGGTTAGAGCATGCATATTGTTAGAGAAGAACATTGGGCCGCTAACTAAAACCATGAATCATGGTGGAAGTTTCAGTTTTGGACATATATCCTCAATCTCATATGAGAACACTAATTGTTGCTACATGCTTATGCATTAAAGAGGAGTCCATTATCTGTTGTCCATGTTGTCCCGGTATGGATGTCTAAGTTGAGAATAATCAAAAGCGAGAAATCCAAAATGCGAGCTTTCTCCTTAGACCTTTGTACAGGCGGCATGGAGGTACCCCTTTGTGACACTTGGTTAAAACATGTGTATTGCGATGATCCCGGTAGTCCAAGCTAATTAGGACAAGGTGCGGGCACTATTAGTATACTATGCATGAGGCTTGCAACTTGTAAGATATAATTTACATGATACATATGCTTTATTACTACCGTTGAAAAAATTGTTTCATGTTTTCAAAATAAAAGCTCTAGCACAAATATAGCAATCAATGCTTTCCTCTTTGAAGGACCTTTCTTTTACTTTTATGTTGAGTCAGTTCACCTATCTCTCTCCACCTCAAGAAGCAAACACTTGTGTGAACTGTGCATTGATTCCTACATACTTGCATATTGCACTTGTTATATTACTCTATGTTGACAATTATCCATGAGATATACATGTTATAAGTTGAAAGCAACCGCTGAAACTTAATCTTCCTTTGTGTTGCTTCAATACCTTTACTTTGATTTATTGCTTTATGAGTTAACTCTTATGCAAGACTTATTGATGCTTGTCTTGAAGTACTATTCATGAAAAGTCTTTGCTTTATGATGCATTTGTTTACTCATGTCATTACCATTGTTTTGATCGCTGCATTCATTACATATGCTTACAATAGTATGATCAAGGTTATGATGGCATGTCACTCCAGAAATTATCTTTGTTATCGTTTACCTGCTCGGGACGAGCAGGAACTAAGCTTGGGGATGCTTGATACGTCCCAAACGTATCTATAATTTCTTATGTTCCATGCCACATTATTGATGATATCTAGATGTTTTATACACATTATATGTCGTATTTATGCATTTTCCGGCACTAACCTATTAACAAGATGCCGAAAAGCCAGTTACTGTTTTCTGCTGTTTTTGGTTTCAGAAATCCTACAAAGGAAATATTCTCGGAATTGGACGAAATCAACGCCCAGGGTCCTATTTTTGCACGAAGCTTCCAGAAGACCGAGGGGGAAAGGAAGTGGGGCCACGAGGCGCCGCCACACTAGGGCGACGCGGCCCAGGTGTTGGCCGCGTGGCCCTAGCGTGTGGGGCCCTCGTGTGGCCCCCCGCGTTGCCCTTCCGCCTACTTAAAGCCTTCGTCGCGAAACCCCCAGTACCGAGAGCCACGATACGGAAAACCTTACTGAGACGCCGCCGCCGCCAATCCCATCTCGGGGGATTCTGGAGATCGCCTCCGGCACCCTGCCGGAGAGGGTAATCATCTCCCGGAGGACTCTTCACCGCCATGATCGCCTCCGGAGTGATGAGTGAGTTGTTCACCCCTGGACTATGGGTCCATAGCAGTAGCTAGATGGTCGTCTTCTCCTTATGTGCTTCATTGTTGGATCTTGTGAGCTGCCTAACATGATCAAGATCATCTATCTGTAATGCTATATGTTGTGTTTGTCGGGATCCGATGGATAGAGAATACTATGTTATGTTAATTATCAATCTATTACCTATGTGTTGTTTATGATCTTGCATGCTCTCCGTTATTAGTAGAGGCTCTGGCCAAGTTTTTGCTCTTAACTCCAAGAGGGAGTATTTATGTTCGATAGTGGGTTCATGCCTCCATTAAATCTGGGAGAGTGACAGAAAGTTCTAAGGTTGTGGATGTGCTGTTGCCACTAGGGATAAAACATTGATGCTATGTCCAAGGATGTAGTTATTGATTACATTACGCACCATACTTAATGCAATTGTCTGTTGTTTTCAACTTAATACTGGAAGGGGTTCGGATGATAACCTGAAGGTGGACTTTTTAGGCATAGATGCATGCTGGATAGCGGTCTATGTACTTTGTCGTAATGCCCAATTAAATCTCACAATACTTATCATATCATGTATGTGCATTGTCATGCCCTCTCTATTTGTCAATTGCCCGACTGTAATTTGTTCACCCAACATGCTATTTATCTTATGGGAGAGACACCTCTAGTGAACTATGGACCCCGGTCCTATTCTTTACATCGCATACAATCTACTGCAATTTTTCTTTACTGTTTTCTGCAAACAATCATCTTCCACACAATACGGTTAATCCTTTGTTACAGCAAGCCGGTGAGATTGACAACCTCACTGTTACGTTGGGGCAAAGTACTTTGGTTCTGTTGTGCAGGTTCCACGTTAGCGCCGGAATCACTGGTGTTGCGCCGCACTACATCCCTCCGCCATCAACCTTCAATGTGCTTCTTGGCTCCTCCTGGTTCGATAAACCTTGGTTTCTTTCCGAGGGAAAACTTACTGCTGTGCACATCACACCTTCCTCTTGGGGTTCCCAACGGACGTGTGTTTCACGCGCATCAGCCACCGTAGTGACCGACGACGTTCCACCGTCTCCCTTGCTTTTTAGCAAGCCGGAGTAGCTTCCACCTCCCCCCACCCCCACCGACGACCACTGTACCATACGAGCTCCTCCGTAGCCGACTTCCACCACCGCCTTGTCAGCGACATTCACCATCGCCGGGTTCTCGGATCTTAATCCCCGACTCCTTCCGTCCACCGGACTGGAGAGATGGGTACACAAAGCGCCTCCATGGTCCACGACAGGAAACCAAAGCTTACACGCGCCCACTCCCAAGAAGGTTGATATGGCCTCTTTCGTTATGCAGGTGCTTTCGAAAAGTATTTTTTTGCTTAATTGCACCGCCATCTCATTAGCATTTTTTTTGTAATGCATGCTAGATATTATTGCACTACAGAATGAATTAAAAGAGGAACGGAGACGGAAGATATGTAGCAGATTTGCAAGCCATGTGGGCACAAACATCTGTAACGCTATTGCCTCTAGTGCAAACCTGAACAAAATGGGAGAAGAACCCTTTCCCCTTCCCAAAGATAAAGAACAATATTATGATTCACAATTTGATCCTGCTGAGCCTCTTGGAGAGCTGACTCAGGAAGATGCCTTGCCTGACCATTCTCCTCAACCCCACCAGGTGATTTCTATTTTCTTACTTTGAGATATCTGTTGCAACTTCCATGTGTTGTATACTTGTATCCTGAATCCCACCAAACATGTTCACATGCCACCTCTAGGTCTCCTTAACGCATCATATATATGTTTCAGCATGCACGTCATCCTTTACTGTTCTTCATTCTATTCCATTTGCATATCATCATATATGGCACTTCTGTAGACTGAAATATCGTTTATGTGTGCTAGGAATCTGCAGCTTCAAGTAAGAATTTCGCAGGAACCACCAATGAGAGGAAGACCTTTCATCAGGCACCTGAATCGGTGATAGAACAGCTGCAATCAAAAAAGAAATCTGCTTCTGCTACTAGACAGTCTCAGCGATTCATGGCACTAGTTGAAGAAAATAACGCAAATGCCAAGAGTACTGAAATAAAAAAACGTGGTGAACACCCCAAGCGGTTGAATCAGCCACCTGTTACCAATCCAGTCAACCAGCGACAATCATCGCCAGAATCCGCTTTCCACAAGAACTTCTCAGCCACAATTGGCAGCAGAACCAGTTTCCACAACAACTTCTCAGCCACAATTGGCAGCAGAACCAGTTTCCACAGCAACTTCTCAACCACAATTGGCAGCAGAACCAGTTTCCATGGCAACTTCTCAGCCACAATTGGGATCAGAAGTAGCTGTGGTAGGAAATACTGCCCAAGGACACACTGTACCGCCCCACTCGACACAACCACAACTGGCCAAACACTGCTAGCACAACATCAACAAACTGTTGATGATCTCCCACTGACCCATATTAGTCCTGCCATAGACAACTCCCCTGAGGATGAGCCCCACACTGAAGAAGGTACATTTTCCAATGCTTATAGTTTCATTCTCCGTTATAAAGTTATACTTTATAGATAAATATGTATATATAAAAATATATATATCTACCTTGATAGCTTGATGTAATGCTTAACTTTGTAGTTACACCACGATCAAGAAAAACGAGGGGCCCAACAGTAGAGAAAATGTTCGTAGCTAAGCTTGCTGGGATGGAATCAAGATTTCGCCTTTCATCTATCGTAGGTGGCAGAAGGCCACTGGACCCAGAAGAATCTTCTAAATTAGCATCGGATGTAGGAATTTTCGTCAGGAATGAAATTCCTATCTTCCCAACATGGAAAGAGCACGTAGACACCTCTGCACATTTTGAAAAATTAGTGCACAGGTTACACGTAAGTCATCTTTCTCTTGGTAATGTTACTCATACTAGTATACCACATTGGCACGTCCCGTTCCTTCTAGCTTGTTGTTGGCTCTATGTATATCGCACCAACGGTTTATATTGTTGTGAAGAGTTAAGGTTCGAGTTCGATGAGGACCAAGAGGAAGTAAAACATGTTCTCAACAGTCTATTCTCAGACTGTCATGTCAAGATCGCAGCAAAGCTAAAGAAGAAACACTTCACTGGAAAGATTACTGGGAGTGTTCCAACTAGATCTCCTTTTAAGCAAATGACTGACAAACAGTGGGGAGATCTTGTGAAGCACTGGTCTGATCCAAAGAATATGGTATGATTTGTAAGACTGATACCAGATCACATCTTGGATTCTTATTTATAGCAGTGTCTCACTAGTCTCCTTTTTGCAGAATTTGGCTAAACAGAATCAGAAAAACCGCGGTAAACTACTTTTACCTAGCCGTACGGGATCTCGTAACCTTATAGTGCACATTCAGCAAAAAGTAAGGACATGTTGTTTCATACTGCTATTTAGAAATATTTTAGTAAAAGATCATGCAGAGTATATACACCAGTGTGCAGCTAATATTATGATCCTCCATTTCAACCGCGTTATTCGATTTATAAATGGTATTACTAAAATGCAGATGTTACATAATGCAAGTAAAAGGGAACCAAACAAAGAGATGACTCTGCCAGAGATTTTTGAAGCATGCCAGAAGAACAAACTTGAAGTGATTGGAGAAGTCGCACAGAGTGTTCTTGTAAGTCTTCTCTAAGATTGAAATTTTGTGACGACTCACATTCCAACTTGTAGGAGTAGTAAAGTACATGTCAATATGATATTATAGATGTTTATTAAAATTCATGTGATGTGAATCAGACATGCCAAACTGTAGGAATAAAAGTAGGTCATACACATGATAAATCTACTATCAGCAAGTTTCTCTGTAGTAACTATCATGTTTACACATGTGTACGAACTGAATTTTTTGCAGGAAGATATGAAATTAGAGATGGCAAAACCCGGTAAAAACGGTCTGGAAAAAACCGATGAAGAATGTGTGAAGGCATTTTCCATGGAAATAAAAAAGAAAGGCATTGCCAAAAACACTTTCTTACGGAATGCTGGACTGGTGAAGTGCAAGTCCATGTCCAAGTCAAAGTATTTGCATGCTCAAGTTCTAGAGGAGCAACTCCAAGTAGAACGAGCTGCATCAGCTGCGCTAAGACTAGAAGTCGACAATTTTAGAACGATAGCAGCACAGAAGGAGGCCCTACTGGGGCAGGTTAGGAATGCAAGTAAGTAGTAAGAAGAGTATCTGCTAGATAATTGGAGATGAACGGGGACAAGGATGTGTCAAGTATCTTGGTCTTGTAAAATGGTTCCTTAGTCTGAGCATATTTCGTAGGTGCATTTATCTGCAATTGCTATGATCTTGGTGGTCGTTTCCTTGTTGTGATGTGGATTTTTTTTGAACCGGAACCCTGCTGATTGTTAATATTATAAGTGGATTACCTAGCCCTTTCCATCAGTTCTGACTTGTGGTTCCGTTGGCTTGTGGATGAAGCTTGACATGGTATCAGAGCCCATAGTCTCAAGTTCGAGTCATCGCTTTCGCAAACCTTCTCTTCTCTTCTCCCGGTCTAGCCCTTTCTGTCAGTTTGGACATTTTGTTGCGTTGGCTATGTTGAGATGTATAAAGTGGATTGCCTAGCCATTTCCATCAGTTCGGACTTTTGGTCGTGTTGGCTAGTGCATTAAAGCTTGACACTGATGATTTTCTGTGATCCATTGATTTCCAGCTTTCTACATATAGCCCAGGTCTAGAAGCTTGTCAACTGGTCTGGTTCATTTATCGCTGTATTGAGGGCAATGAACGAAACAGTGGCTTCTCCTTTGTGTTGTGCTGCAACTCAACATCTGTTCCTGCTTCTGTAGAGGTGAGTTGTGAACAGAGATACTTATGTATGCTACCAAATTTCGACTCCATATAATCAATAGCTTAACAACCGTCTAATTCAAAATCTCAACACTGTAGCATTTACCTCCTGCCTATCGAATACAATTATTTCACACACTGAAATATTTTGTACACGTTTTGAATTGGAGAACATGGGAACCGACTTTGGTTCTGATTATGACTTGATGTGACCCTAGGCCCTGGATTCCTGAGCAGAACGTATGTGTTAAAACAAAGAGATTACAAAGTGCTAACTCCCTTTTTTTGTAAGTCCTGGTGGCATTGCCACTCCTTTCTTACTTGCTAATTTATTTTTTTGGTGTTTATATATACTAATAGAGAATTACCAGCTTATTGTCGAACCCGTTAGATTTTGGGCAATGATTGTTAAGTGGCTGCTTCCTAATTAAAGTTTATGATGTCATGTAGATGGATTTGTAAAAGATGCAGCGGGTCGTTCTTCAGATCATCTACATGGGATTCCCATCTACATGTATGTTCATGGTTTCATGGAGTACTTCAGCTCATAGGAGCCACATACGATCCTGCAATATTTGCATTTTTTTTGGACCTTGCACGATATGCATTCAATGTATCGCCAAGCCGCGTCCGTGAGAACTCTAGTAAGTGGTGTGTTCAGTTTGGGGATGGGGTGGAATGGAATGGAACCACCCCATTAGCTGAAGTACTCCATGAAAATTGTCACGGAACCGTTTCATCCCTGTGTTCGGTTTGGACCAAAAAATTATCACGGAACGGTTCCATCCCTGTGTTCGGTCTTGGAATGGGATGAGAATGGAATGGAATGAGTGAGATTGTCACCCGATTAATTATTCTAAACTCGATTAATTATTTGCTAAACTTGATTAAGTAGTGCTAAACTTGATTAATTATTGCTAAACTTGGTTAATTATTGCTAAACTTAATTAATCAGCGTGTGACGGTCACCCGTTCCACCTCGTCCGGCCGAATCGGAGGAACCACTTCATTCCGGATCTAGAGGGAATATTCCATTTGGAGAAACCACTTCATTCTATTCTACTCTCTCCATACCGGATTAAAAGGCAATTAACCTGGCGCAGCAGGATTAAGGCAAACGTTGATTGGTTGAGATTTGCTTCTGTGGGGACCCCGGACTAGCAGCCCGAAATTCCCTGTTATGTATACAGTTCACGATCCCATGATCAGTGCGTCGTGAACACATAACCGAACTGATATCAAATTCCACCATCCATTACAAAGCGGAATAAGAAAATTACAACATGGTCACATGACCAATACTTACATAATAGCCTCGAAGGGCCTAACTAAACATCAGAGTAGCATCATCACTTCAAGAACAAGCAAGCACCCAAGTCATCTCGCCATAACCCTACAAAGTAACCGATCGAAGACGTTCCTAGCTCGCATAGACGTCGCCAACTCCTTCTTCATCCATCAAATTCCTCCAAGTCTGGCCAAGTAAATAGCCAGGGACAAAGCCGTGAGTACATTGGAATTGTACTCGCAAACCATCAAGAAAGGTGCTAACAATGCTAACTAAAAGAGACAAGAGAGGAAGAATAGTTTCTCTTGTGGATATAGCATGAAGAAGAGAAGGAGTTTCTCTTGTGGATATAGCATGAAGAAGAGAAGTAGTTTCTCTTGTGGATATAGCATGAAGAAGAGAAGTAGTTTCTCTTGTGGATATAGCATCCCGACATCTGAGTTGATGGGGACACTAAGAGAGTTCTATGACATCTCTATATCTTTATTGAAGAACATACTTCGAAAGATACCCTATGACATCTCTATATCTTTGTGGAAGAAGATGCTTCAAGAGAGTTCTACAACATAAAACACTAGGATGGGAGTAGCCCTTTTTATTTCCTTTCCGACCATCTTCACATGGTCAACCACTTTCCCGTACCCTTCCGGTACTTTGAAAACAACTTTCTCTTTTTCTTTGTAAAGCCTTTCTAAAACAAAACTAGCCCAGGTTAAGGTAGGCCTTTGCAACCCGTCCATGACCGCGGACGTGGCTATTCGAATAGATTTGACTCTGCAGAGTTTGCACACTTTCCCCACAACTATCCGGATACCTATCGTGTGGGCATCATCCCCGCATAACAACGTATGCCACGACGGATACCCGAACATAACCTTTCACTTATCTCCACTGACATGAGTCCTTCCCTGCGGGCTTACCCCTTCCCGGCACTCCGGCAGCATACCTCCTTTTGAGCGTATCTCCGACGCCACGACAGAAGACCCTCAGTAATCGTCCGGCTATCGGTCTAGACAGTGTATTGCCTCCTCCAGAGCGCAACCCGGCGTCAGAGGTCATCGTGACCCTCCTAGAGAGTTGTGAAGGTGTCTCAAGCCAGCTCCGACAAACTAGGGCTAAGCCCCGTGCCCACGTTGGGGTAGAGTGGTTGCGCGATAAAAGTTGGGCTGGCGTACACTTATACGCAGTGCTCCTTTAAAAACATTTTACCCACACTTCCTTTGTTTGTCCACAACCAACCAAACCACTTTCCGAACATCAAGACCTTTCTCTTGAACAACACTTGGGCAAGATAACATCTTCCCAAAGTTTTCAAAGTTTTTCCAAAACATAAAACATCGGGGTTTCCCAACCTAAGGTTTGATTGTCGAGAACTAATATATCAACAAGAGCATGATGCTAACCATCATACTACTAAGGAGACGATGATTGAGGTGTCAAAAAGGAGTCATACATGCTTAGGGTAAGCATGCATAAGGACAACATAAGTAGGATGATACAACAAGGGTCATGATGTTAATCATCATGCCACTAAGAAGATGATAATGTAGGGGTTCAAGGGGGCATACATGCTTAGGGTAAGCATGAATGTTGTCAACATAAGAGGGAAAATACTTTCAGATTTGTGGTGTTAACCAACCAACACTAATAGAAGTGAGGGTGTTCAACGATATTTGACATACCTAAGGTAGGTAGGCATACTCATCTCAAGATGAGAGTACACCAAAATTATGATGTTATTACTACTACACTAACAAGGGTGTAGGAGTGAATTGGAAAGAAGTGTCACATGCTTAAGGTAAGCATGTAACTCAACAAGGTAGGATGGCATAGCCATGATCAACAAGGGGTTCAACATACTCGAAAATAAGTATGCATAAAATCAACAAGGGGTTCAAGAAGGGTGTCAATAGGTCGACACACACAAGATAAGTGGGCATACCCATCACACTTAGAGGGTACACCAAGATCATGATGATGACCAGCATTTTCCTAAAGGGGATGGTAGGTGAGGTGTCAAAGAGAATGCAACATGCTCAAGGTGAGCATGCTCCAACACATAAGTAGATATCACACAAAATAGATCGAGAGACAATAATAACAACAAGTAACCACAATATGTGATTCAACATTCAGAGATCAAAAGATGGCTTGAATTATGGTATATAATGACTCATCATTAAAAAGAATCCTATTCTTATGGGTAAATGCTCAATATCCAAGTGGGCTTACAAATTTGATCATGATCAATTGCTTTCTGGATTATCTCATGTCTCTTGATTAGTTGGTGTTTATCCCCTCAATAGGCCAGGTGCTAACTCCACCTTCCGGACTGCCCTTCATCGGCACGAAAGTAAGATTGGACATGATAGACGGAAGCAGAATCGAGGCAGTATCAGTTTCCAGGTTTCGAGGAAGGAAATGTCCGCGGGGCTCTCTTATCATCTTAAAGAATGAGTGTGTATACAACCAACCTAGAATACCTATTTTCGAGCCTTGGCTTATTTGTCCCTGGACTTCTTCAACTCCATCAAATAAGAATACCAACAATATAAATAAAACCCTTGTCCGATCCACTTCTTCTTCTTCTCCGAAATCGTTCGCATCTATCGCCAGAAAATATAAAAGGAACACAATCAATCACATTGCACCAATCATAACAACAAGCAACAAGCATCAATCAACAACTAACCACTCTTCTATGGCTAACATATTAAAGACTTATAGATACTTCAAAGCATCTAAAAGAATACCCATTTTATTTACCTAGTAAAGGTATGAGAGTATCACAACTTAGCAATTGCCTCTCTCGGTATCACCATGGCACAACTAAGTATCCCCTAGTAGATAACATCATAAAGAGTACAAGTGCATTAGTGTGGCATCACAAACATTCATACTATATTTTGAAACATTTTTGGAAAAGCGGGAAGTCATCCTCTGTATTTTATTTTGTTTACAAAACACTACCAAATAAAAGGAAGTAAACAATATTCCACATCATTTGAAAACTTAAGCCAAACCATAGAACTAAGATTAAGTTGCAAAGGTTTGGTTTTGCAATCATAAAACATTGGTTGAGAAATTTTAATACAAAGAGGTGGTTAAAGTTTTCAAATAAACCAAAAAGTTTTGCTTCAACAATCCATGTCACACATACACATTACTAACAGTAACAAATAAGCATGATCAGAGGCTAATACTATTTTTTCTTGATGGCCAGTACTAATACAAGACTAACACAATTGGATTCACTCAAAAATATTGATTCTACAATTTTAGGAATTTGCTTGAATCTGTCTGTACAGAAAACAAGATCTGTATGCCATAAATCGTAGAAAAATCCTAAAAATATGAGGCCACTGGCATTTGAAAGATATTCAAACAGAGGTGCATACACAATTGGATTTGGGTTCAAATTGTTTCTGAAACTCTCACAAATGGGTTAACAAGGTTACTGTATGTCTTTACCATTTGCTTTATCACTGGATTTTCGTAACAGATAAATGTTTGAAACTTGTTGGGGGTGATTAAGAAAACATCCAGTAGTGCTACCGAATTGGAATCACCCAATTAGGTTCAAAAATGGATTTTTGGTGATTTAAAAACTAACAGCCATGTATGCAGAACACACAGAACAAGTTTAATTCACCACAACTCGTACATAAACCATAAAAATATGAGGTCAGTTGCATCTGAAAGGTATTGAAAAGCTGGTTCTTACCCAATTTGTTTCATTCAAAAATTCGCTCCCAAGCTCCTGGTTTAATTCGACAAATTCAGATCTGACCAGATCTTGATCTGTGAACCATTTCAGTTTCAGGAGGTCAATCGAAGTGAATCCACCGCCAAAATGAAGGTATTGAAAAGGGCTTTCGCCCACAGTTGAGTTTGCTCAAAACGGTTTTGTAAAATGGAACATATCTAACAAACAGTGAATCTGCATGTTTCCAGAACTTTATTTACCATGGAAAATCCGTAACGACTTTGAGTATGAGACCAACGCCAAGTTGTAGATCTTTTCAATATCTATCAGAGGGACTTTGAATCACTTGATTTGGATCTGCACACGAGATTTGGTGGATTTTACAAGTTCGTACCAGAATCTGAAACAGCAAGATAGCAGAAATTACAGCTGGGATTTGGACGAACTTTGCTCAAGAACTTCAGATCTGAGGATTGCTCAAGCTTCTCCATGCTTGGACCAACATGCACCTGCATCAAGATCCAATCTTAGCAATGGAGGAAGAAGAAGAGGAGATTAAACCATCTAGGGTTGGGGAGAAGATGGAGAGGGAGGCTCTCATGGTGAGGATGAGCTTGAGGGAGGAGGAGAGCTGCATCTTGGCTGGTTTTCATGGCCATGGCCGGCCATGTGAGCAAGGGGGAGCAGCAGCGAGTGGGAATAAGAAGGGGAGGGAGTGGGTAGAGTGGAGGAATGAGTGGAGAGTGAAGAAAATGTGAGCAAATGGGGAGGAGGTGGCCGGCCAAGCTCTTTAAATAGAGGGAGGATGGTGGCTGCCTCCTTCTTTGATTGGCTATGGTGGGTGACTACCATTTATTGATTGGGTTAGGTGGGAGGCAAGTCTTGTGGAGAAAGAAAATGAGGAGGACAATGGCTGGCAGAAATTGTCATGCACAAAGTGGCCGGCTCCATTTTTGCCAAACACCATTGAACAATAAAAGAGAGATGCACAACATCCATGTGTATAGACAAGGCATGATGTTGAGAAGATAATGTCAATGGAGGTAGAGACATAGAGATAGAAATGGAGAGTGAGAGTGTCATGCATTTAAAATGAAATTTGTTATCACTTTGTTTGGGACAAACAAATGATGGAAAGAGATAGATCCAAGGTATTGTTGATGAGCAGAGGTTTTTATTTGAAATCAAACTTGGAAGGATTGGTATGGACCACTATCTGGGAGTTGATCAAAAGTTGGAGGGGTTTTCATGGAACTTGCCTTTGAAAACATTTTGAAAGAGAACCAAAGATATTTAAAACAAAATAGGTCTACTTGCATCATAATGCCAAATAGATTTTTCCCATGAGTTATCAAAAAGGGTGCAAGGATGGCACATGTACCATAACCATGCATTAGAAGAAATAATAAAACTAATACTTTGATAAAAAGGGTATTTTGGGTTGAAGGAAATGAGATGATACAAAATACCATCCATAATTCCCTCTGGTTATTTGAAGAAAACATTTGAAGAGTTTTAATAAAACTAGAAGTGGTTTTGTGGTCAAAAACCAGGGAAGAAAAACAGTAGCGTTTTGAGAAAGAGAACTATTTTAGGGAGGAGTGTTCTCAAGGGTTCCCAAGGGTAGATGGTGGCTACAAAATGTACCCATCATTCCCACTCTTGGTTTTGTGAAGATAAACTTGGATGAAAACAAAAACAAGAGGTAAAAGAGGAAGAAGTGATCTGGTGCTGGAACATGGGATAGGATACCAGATCAAGTTGAATATATGAGTTGCAAGGATTGACTGAGACATGCAGGACGTGGAAATTGTAGAGGGAGATGCACAGATGAGATCCATGCATTTAGGTTACCAAAAACAGTTGTGGGTGCTTAGATTTCAACTGCCAAAGTTTGGAACTTTTGAGCCTACCAAATCAGGTTGCTGACTTAGCCTCAAAACATGCAAGGATAAAAGAGTATAGAGGGATTTATTTCAAGGCAAGGACATGATTGAGAAGTGCTCAAGATATGGTAGGTAAGACCAAGTGCATTGCTTTAGATGGCAGGAAGCAGATGATTCCAAGTTTTGATTTAAGGATGATTGAGCTAGATTGACACTAAGAGGAATATCAAGATGGCACACTCATGTTGCCATCAGGAGAAGAGTTTGATGTAGTAAAAAGGAAAACAAATCTTTCCTAAGTCACACATGTGTTTTATTAGATGAGTTGTTTGTTTCATCACTAAGGGTGTTGTTCATTGGGGTAGCTCAAGACAAAACTCAACAAGCAAATCAAGACAATTCATCTACCAACAGATCAAGGCAATTCATCATAACAAACAGATCAAGGCAATTCATCTTAATTAGTCTAAAGAAAAAGTTTTTGTTCCCCCTGATTTTTGCATTATGGACAATTAAACAAGGTTGCAAAAGTGGGGCGTTACAGACTCTTCCACCCTTAAAATAATCTCGTCCCGAGATTACTAACCGTAGGACTAGGGATGTTGTAAAGTTTAACTAAAGTTAGACTCCATTCTTCTGTAGACGTGTCGTTGTTGAGAGGGTTGCAACTTCAGCTTCTGAGAGACATGATGGGTTCCTGCCGATGGCGAGCTTCGTGAAGAGGTTGGCTACTCCATGCAGGTGTTAGATATGTAGCTTCTTAACGATCCTAGCGGGGGTTCAAGATTTCTGGGAGATTTAGTGCACTCCAACGGTGCTTGAGCAGGGCTGAAAACTTTTTAGAGTTAGCTTGATTTTAGTGGAAGACGAAGTCTTCCACCCTTAAGATTGTTCAGCGGGGTTCCTAAAATCATAGAGCCTCAGCCACGGGTCTTGTCGGGCGCTTTTTGGAGAAGTCATTGATCTCTCGTCTTGAGTCAACACCTTCAGAGGGCGTTGGGTAGTCCATGGCTTCAAGAGGGTTTAGTGCATCCCAAGTTTCCAACGGTGTGTTAGAAAGGTTTAAAATTTTAGGGTTAGCTTCAAATTTTAGTGGAAGACGGAGTCTTCCACCCTTAAGATTTTTCATCGAGGGTTTCAGAAAAACTCAGAGCTTCTTCCTTGTAGTTCTTTTCTGGGGCTTCTGAAGAAGTCGTCGATCTTCCGTACTCAGTGGAAGAATCTTCAGGGGCGACGTGCAGACCACAACTTCAAGAGGCACTCACGTGTTAAATTAAACCATATGGGATGCGCGGCGAGTTAGTAAGTGGATAAAACGGCTGGTTGGTATCCATATGAAACAACAACAAAAGTCCTCGAACACAATCTTCAGCCTGCGGGTCGATGTTGACTTATATCAGCTAAGAAGGGGGCGGGCAATTTACACTCAATCTCGAGTCTTCCGGTATCTTCATGAGCTTCACTTGATGATGACCAGATGAACCATGTGATGTAGCTTGGCTTTGACGCTCTTGTTCTCTCAGCTAGTTAGACGATGTGTTGGAGGGTATTTTCAAGAAGATATCCTAAAGGTTAGCGCGATTAAACTCCAAGGTCAGACCAGGTTAGTGTGTCTTCTCGCAGAGGTGCAGTCACTCCTGGAGGTAGGGGCTTCTGCTTTCTTGATGTAGTGGAGATGCTTCGGCTGATCTTGATGGTAGTTAGCGGAGAGAAGGGGCTGGGTTAGTTTTTCTGACGGTTGAAAACAACAGTTAACAAGGCTAACTTCTCCAAAAACTAGCAGTTAGCATTTTAACGGCGAGGTAGACTTTAATCCTATCATTGCATGCGACACCCATACAATCATAACCAGAGACAAAAATACCACTAACAGAGGCTACTGGTATTTTTCCTAGATGCACAGAAACAAAACAAGATCAACACAATTGGAATCATTCAAAAGTATTTATTTTTCAATTTCTGAGACTCCAAATACTAACCAGAAACAGTGATCAAGTTTTATTTATTAAAAATCGTACAAAAATGCTAAAAATACAAGGTCAGTGGCATCTGAAAGATAATTTCATACTGGTTCTAGTGCAATTGGAATCACATCAATCGGAGCAACCAAACTATTTTTTTCAGCAAAACAGTACACTAGCAGATTTCCATCTTTAATTTCTGTTTTACAAATTTCAAACAATTAAAAAAGGCGGAAACGTCTAAATAGCAAGACATACATGCACACAACAAACAGATGCAAACACTCAAGGCAGCACACTAGGGAACTACAAGCAATCATCACACCAGACATGGTACTCTAAGTACCCAGAAATTCCTAATGCGCGGGGGTAGTTCAATCAAAGCGATTGAGTTTGTCCTATCCATCCTATTGGTTTGGGGCTGGTCACATATGTTGACGTCTTCATCTTGCTGGCATCGACTTCAATAGGGATCCTTGTAATAGTTGGTGGTGACGCAGGCCTGATGTTGACTCGTCGATGTTGAGGTGGAGGCGAAAACTGTGCAGTCTTCTGTTGTAAACATCTCGGGGACGTGAGGTCTTCAGAGGGGTAGCTGTTGAGGTACTCCCAAAGTCGGCAACTTCTGGTGGCTGGCCTAAAAATTACTAGTCAAGAACTGAGGACTTGATCCCTGATGACTGCAAAAAGTGCAAGTCCACGGAGGAACAAGGTCAGATCCTTGACATACTTTGGTGACAACTATGATGCTATCCTTTCTACAAGAGCACGGCTAAATGGGCATCCAATCTTCAATAGTTGTCGTTGGAGATACATGAGACTTCCCGAGGGATTGATCCATCTTTGAGTTCGAGTCTCCGGTCTGAGTTGGGGACATCGTCCAATATGTAGGTTTGAAGTGGATGAGGCAATAGAGCAAGAATTTTCAAATCTTTTTATAAAGCGGAGAGATAAGAATTTAGAAGCTTTGAATAAATAAGAGGAGTAGAAGCTATGCTTCCGATTAAAGAAGAATTGGTTTCGTAAATAGTTTTTCCCAAGTACTTGTTTCCTAACTAACGTCCATGCTAACTAAGGTCTCCTATAGTCAGGATAGCTCTGATACCAGCTCTGTGGGGACCCCGGACTAGCAGCCCGAAATTCCCTGTTATCTATACAGTTCACGATCCCATGATCAGTGCGTCGTGAACACATAGCCGAACTGATATCAAATTACACCATCCATTACAAAGCGGAATAAGAAAATTACAACATTGTCACATGACCAATACTTACATAATAGCCTCGAAGGGCCTAACTAAACATCAGAGTAGCATCATCACTTCAGCAGCGCAGTACCCAAGTCATCTGCCATAACCCTACAGGCAACTGACTGGGAAGACGTTCCTATCTCGCATAGACGTCGCCAACTCCTTCTTCATCCATCGAATTCCTCCAAGTCTGGCCAAGTAAATAGCCAGGGACAAAGCCGTGAGTACATTGGAATTGTACTCGCAAACCATCAAGAAAGGTGCTAACAATGCTAACTAAAAGAGACAAGAGAGGAAGAATAGTTTCTCTTGTGGATATAGCATGAAGAAGAGAAGGAGTTTTTCTTGTGGATATAGCATGAAGAAGAGAAGTAGTTTCTCTTGTGGATATAGCATGAAGAAGAGAAGTAGTTTCTCTTGTGGATATAGCATCCCGACATCTGAGTTGATGGGGACACTAAGAGAGTTCTATGACATCTCTATATCTTTATTGAAGAAGATACTTCGAAAGATACCCTATGACATCTCTATATCTTTGTGGAAGAAGATGCTTCAAGAGAGTTCTACAACATAAAACACTAGGATGGGAGTAGCCCTTTTTATTTCCTTTCCGACCATCTTCACATGGTCAACCACTTTCCCGTACCCTTCCGGTACTCTGAAAACAACTTTCTCTTTTTCTTTGTAAAGCCTTTCTAAAACAAAACTAGCCCAGGTTAAGGTAGGCCTTTGCAACCCGTCCATGACAGCGGACGCGGCTATTCGAATAGATTTGACTCTGAAGAGTTTGCACACTTTCCCCACAACTATCCGGATACCTATCGTGTGGGCATCATCCCCGCATAACAACGTATGCCACGACGGATACCCGAACATAACCTTTCGCTTATCTCCACTGACATGAGTCCTTCCCTGCAGGCTTACCCCTTCCCGGCACCCCGGCAGCATACCTCCTTTTGAGCGTATCTCCGGCGCCACGACAGAAGACCCTCAGTAATCGTCCGACTATCGGTCTAGACAGTGTATTGCCTCCTCCAGAGCGCAACCCAGCGTCAGAGGTCATAGTGACCCTCCTAGAGAGTTGTGAAGGTGTCTCAAGCCAGCTCCGACAAACTAGGGCTAAGCCCCGTGCCCACGTTGGGGTAGAGTGGTTGCGCGATAAAAGTTGGGCTGGCGTACACTTATACGCAGTGCTCCTTTAAAAACATTTTACCCACACTTCCTTTGTTTGTCCACAACCAACCAAACCACTTTCTGAACATCAAGACCTTTCTCTTGAACAACACTTGGGCAAGACAACATCTTCTCAAAGTTTTCAAAGTTTTTCCAAAACATAAAACATCGGGGTTTCCCAACCTAAGGTTTGATTGTCGAGAACTAAGATATCAACAAGAGCATGATGCTAACCATCATACTACTAAGGAGACGATGATTGAGGTGCCAAAAAGGAGTCATACATGCTTAGGGTAAGCATGCATAAGGACAACATAAGTAGGATGATACAACAAGGGTCATGATGTTAATCATCATGCCACTAAGAAGATGATAATGTAGGGGTTCAAGGGGGCATACATGCTTAGGGTAAGCATGAATGTTGTCAACATAAGAGGGAAAATACTTTCAGATTTGTGGTGTTAACCAACCAACACTAATAGAAGTGAGGGTGATCAACGATATTTGACATACCTAAGGTAGGTAGGCATACTCATCTCAAGATGAGAGTACACCAAAATTATGATGTTATTACTACTACACTAACAAGGGTGTAGGACTGAATTGGAAAGAAGTGTCACATGCTTAAGGTAAGCATGTAACTCAACAAGGTAGGATGGCATAGCCATGATCAACAAGGGGTTCAACATACTCGAAAATAAGTATGAATAAAATCAACAAGGGGTTCAAGAAGGGTGTCAATAGGTCGACATACACAAGATAAGTGGGCATAACCATCACACTTAGAGGGTACACCAAGATCATGATGATGACCACCATTTTCCTAAAGGGGATGGTAGGTGAGGTGTCAAAGATAATGCAACATGCTCACGGTGAGCATGCTCCAACACATAAGTAGATATCACACAAAATAGATCGAGAGACAATAATAACAACAAGTAACCACAATATGTGATTCAACATTCAGAGATCAAAAGATGGCTTGCCTTGGCTTATTTGTCCCTGGACTTCTTCAACTCCATCAAATAAGAATACCAACAATATAAATAAAACCCTTGTCCGATCCACTTCTTCTTCTTCTCCGAAATCGTTCGCATCTATCGCCGGAAAATATAAAAGGAACACAATCAATCACATTGCACCAATCATAACAACAAGCAACAAGCATCAATCAACAACTAACCACTCTTCTATGGCTAACATATTAAAGACTTATAGATACTTCAAAGCATCTAAAGGAATACCCAATTTATTTACCTAGTAAAGGTATGAGAGTATCACAACTTAGCAATTGCCTCTCTCGGTATCACCATGGCACAACTAAGTATCCCCTGGTAGATAACATCATAAAGAGGACAAGTGCATTATTGTGGCATCACAAACATTCATATTATATTTTGAAACATTTTTGGAAAAGCGGGAAGTCATCCTCTCTATTTTATTTTGTTTACAAAACACTACCAAATAAAAGGAAGTAAACAATATTCCACATCATTTGAAAACTTAAGCCAAACCATAGAACTAAGATTAAGTTGCAAAGGTTTGGTTTTGCAATCATAAAACATTGGTTGAGAAATTTTAATACAAAGAGGTGGTTAAAGTTTTCAAATAAACCAAAAAGTTTTGCTTCAACAATCCGTGTCACACATACACATTACTAACAGTAACAAATATGCATGATCAGAGGCTAATACTATTTTTCTAGATGGCCAGTACTAATACAAGACTAACCCAATTGGATTCACTCAAAAATATTAATCCTACAATTTTAGGAATTTGCTTGAATCTGTCTGTACAGAAAACAAGATCTGTATGCCATAAATCGTAGAAAAATCCTTAAATTATGAGGCCACTGGCATTTGAAAGATATTCAAACAGAGGTGCATACACAATTGGATTTGGGTTCAAATTGTTTCTGAAACTCTCACAAATGGGTTAACAAGGTTACTGTATGTCTTTACCATTTGCTTTATCACTGGATTTTCATAACAGATAAATGTTTGAAACTTGTTGGGGGTGATTAAGAAAACATCCAGTAGTGCTACCGAATTGGAATCACCCAATTAGGTTCAAAAATGGATTTTTGGTGATTTAAAAACTAACAGCCATGTCTGCAGAACACACAGAACGAGTTTAATTCACCACAACTCGTACATAAACCATAAAAATATTGAAAAGCTGGTTCTTACCCAATTTGTTTCATTCAAAAATTCGCTCCCAAGCTCCTGGTTTAATTCGACAAAGTCAGATCTGACCAGATCTTGATCTGTGAACCATTTTAGTTTCAGGAGGTCAATCGAAGTGAATCCACCGCCAAAATGAAGGTATTGAAGAGGGCCTTCACCCACAGTTGAGTTTTCTCAAAACGGTTTTGTAAAATGGAACATATCTAATAAACAGTGAATCTGCATGTTTCCAGAACTTTATTTACCATGGAAAATCCGTAACGAATTTGAGTATGAGACCAACGCCAAGTTGTATATCTTTTCAATATCTATCTGAGGGACTTTGAATCACTCGATTTGGATCTGCACACGAGATTTGGTGGATTTTACAAGTTCGTACCATAATCTGAAACAGCAAGATAGCAGAAATTACTGCAGGGATTTGGACGAACTTTGCTCAAGAACTTCAGATCTGAGGATTGCTCAAGCTTCTCCATGCTTGGACCAACATGCACCTGCATCAAGATCCAATCTTAGCAATGGAGGAAGAAGAAGAGGAGATTAAACCATCTAGGGTTGGGGAGAAGATGGAGAGGGAGGCTCTCATGGTGAGGATGAGCTTGAGGGAGGAGGAGAGCTGCATCTTGGCTGGTTTTCATGGCCATGGCCGGCCATGTGAGCAAGGGGGAGCAGCAGCTCGTGGGAAGAAGAAGGGGAGGGAGTGGGTAGAGTGGAGGAATGAGTGGAGAGTGAAGAAAATGTGAGCAAATGGGGAGGAGGTGGCCGGCCAAGCTCTTTAAATAGAGGGAGGATGGTGGCTGCCTCCTTCTTTGATTGGCTATGGTGGGTGACTGCCATTTATTGATTGGGTTAGGTGGGAGGCAAGGCTTGTGGAGAAAGAAAATTAGGAGGACAATGGCTGGCCGAAATTGTCATGCACAAAGTGGCCGGCTCCATTTTTGCCAAACACCATTGAACAATAAAAGAGAGATGCACAACATCCATGTGTATAGACAAGGCATGATGTTGAGAAGATAATGTCAATGGAGGTAGAGACATAGAGATAGAAATGGAGAGTGAGAGTGTCATGCATTTAAAATGAAATTTGTTATCACTTTGTTTGGGACAAACAAATGATGGAAAGAGATAGATCCAAGGTATTGTTGATGAGCAGAGGTTTTTATTTGAAATCAAACTTGGAAGGATTGGTATGGACCACTGTCAACACCCGGATTTTTAAGTCCAGATGCCTATTATGCCATTCCTCGCAATCCCAAGAATATTGTTTTTGCGAGACATAATAGATTGATATCACAACACATCATTCATTACAACACATAATCGTCTTACAAATAAAGGATCACATGATCCAGTCTCATTACAATAATAGAAGTTCTATTTATTCATTACATAACACATAGCGGAAGCGAAAGTAGCGTAGTAGTAGTCCATCTATTTCACAGGCAACTGTTGACGTCAGGAGTGGTCCTAGTTGTCGTAGACGTCCTGCTGTCCTTCTTCCGGGTTCTGGTACTCCTCTTCATAGTCTGGCCATTTGAATAGCCAGGGACACAGCCATGAGTACTTTAAAGTACTCGCAAACTAATACTAAGGTAAATACTATCAACTATAGTAAGGGGGTTCTAAGCTCTAGTTTTATTTGCATAAAGCCAGTTTTATTTTATAAGCACTTTAATAATCAAAACCTCTTCATTTAACTAACTCAAGTGGGAACATTAGTGTCATTCCCACAACTCAGTTGTGATTAAAAGTCAAAGTCACCTTTCAATTCAAATCACAAGTCACCATTCATATTTTTAGAAAAGTTCTGATGACGGAACAGTATGGCCTTTCCAACTGTCCATAACCGCGGACGCGGCTATTCGAATAGGTTTAACTCTGCAGAGGTTGTACACTTGTGCCACAACAATTGCAATAGTTCGTCAGGGGTAACTGGCCCTGATTTATCGTACGCAGTACGCGAACTACCAATCCTAACCTTTCATTTACATATTCTAGTATAGGCACCTCTCCCCATGAGCTTGGCCTCCTAGTGAAGACACGCGGTCAGCCTGGGAACTGCACAGGGCTTGGGCCGGACATTCACCTCATTTCACGTCATTTCACATCACTTCACCAGTACAGAGGCAGCCTCGGCATAACCCCTATGACGCTTGTTGAGAGGGAACCCATACTAAAATACATAAGTTTCCAGCTAAGCCTTACCCAGATTCAGGTATTGTGGGGGTACTTGTAAAATTGGAATGGTATCGCATCCGAACCCAACCATCAGTTTTGGTAAAATTCACCAAGTCATTCACCAGTCATATTCACCTTCAAAATCTCTCAATAGAATGACTCATCATTCCAAGGTTTTCAAAGTCATTTCAATTCACAAGTTCCCCCTAGAATAGTCACTTTTAATATTGAGCACTAGCCACTAGTTATGAGGGGTGCTAAGTATCTTGGAGCTTGCTAGGCTAAGTGTGATGCTCTTGTACTACTCTATAATTCAACCAAGTGAATCATAAATAAAAAAATAACTTTGATAAATAAAATGAAGTAAAGCTTGTAAAGTAAAAACTTGGGATAGGTTCATAAAGTAAAATGTAATGGTGCCTTGCTCTTGTAGAGCTTTGCACTTTGCAAGAATATAACTTGCAACCAAAATAGTTTGCATTAGTCTAGCTTGCATTGGTAATAGCTTGCCATACTATAGCTTGCAATAATATAGCTTGCCTTGATTGGTGATGTGATCAAAGTTTTCTTGTTCTTCCTCTTGGTAGAAGACCTCTTCCTCTTGATAGTCCCCGGTACTAGCGTCTATAAACAAATACGAGGATACAATCACCAAACAACACTTAAGTAGTCTTAATTAGCCTTATTGGCTCACACAAAGGATCTAGCATCACTACTTAACATTTATCAACAAATTATTCTAGGGTTTCTTTATTTAATATTAGGAGGAATAATTTCCTCTCATTGAAAATTTAAATTAAGGTTTCTCTTGGGTTTGGAGAAATAATTTCCTCTCATTGAATTTTTCTTAAGATTTAATTTCTCTTATGAATAATATATGACCTAGGTTGACCAAAGTCAACCTCTTCATACTTATCATTTGAGAAAAATGATTTAAATGAGGTTCCATACCTCATGCAATTTAATACTCACATGGTAGTGATTTAATGCCACCAAATAATTCAATATGAGATTATATAGACCATGGTCACTACCTCATGTTGAATTACTTGAGAACAATATTTAAATGAGAGGAATACCTCTCATATGATTTATCACATAGTTGTAACTAATTTAAAACTACTAGTGAGGTGATTCAATATTCTCAAATAACCAGGGATGATCCCATGTTGACCAAGGTCAACACTTCACATTTATTATTTGAGGAAGTGATTTAAATGAGATTCATCATCTCATGTGATTTAAATAACTAATGCAATTTAAATACTATGTTGATTTAAATTCTACAAGTGAGCAAGCATGAACCTAAGCATTTAAGGGTCAACACATTACTTCATATCACTTGTGAGAATGATTTAAATGAGGTGCTACACCTCATTGGGTTAAATTCCTAAAATTTGAAATAGTTTAAATGGGCTAGTATTGACTACATAGCCAATATTCTGCTTCTAGCCCATGATCATGTACAGAACATATATCATATTTTTACATAGTAAATTAGGGTTTGTTAAATGTGAATTATTGCAATTGGATTCACTTCAAAATTCAAATTGGTTGATTTTTAATATTTATTTGAATACTGGAAAGTATCTGTTTTGTTATTTTTGCTATTCAAAAACTACACAACATATGGGGTTGAATCCAGTGGGGTTAGTTAGAGAAAATCATAAGCTTTCCAGAACATTTTGATTTGCTAAATTTGAGTTTGTAGAATTTGAACTATTCAATTTATAGGACAGACCAGTATTGAATATTTGCTGTCACACTAATATTTGAATTTAACCAAATGGGCTAGGCGGGAAACGAATTGGGCCGAAAGGTTTAAAACGTAGCAGGCCAGCCCAGTAACGCTTCAGCGCGCCACCGCCAGCTGACAGTGGGACCCAATGGTCAGTCTGTATTAAAACCCGAAACGGTACCTGGCAACGTCGTCCGTTATATTAGATCGTGGATCGACGGCTGAGGGTCGTCGTTGTCGACGGGGGAGGAGAGCTCGCTGCGCTGGCGAGGTAGGGGGTCGGTGGTGCGACGGAGGCTCCCGCGGGGTTCTGCTGGGTGCTGGTCGACGTTGGCGTGGACGAGGAAGCGACCGGTACCAGTGGCAACTCCAATGGTGCCCGAATTTGGTGGGTTGATCTGCGGCGGACTCCGGCGATCGACGGAGCAATTGGAGCGGTGTGAGGCTTAATCGAGGTGGAGAAGGTGTTGAGGAGGTCGAGGATAAAGAGGGGAGCAGAAATGGTGTGAAGAAGGAAGGGAGAGGAGGTCTCTATTTATAGGGGCACGGGTGCTGCAAGGGTGCCGTGGAGGTCGTCGACGGCGAGGCCGTTCCAGGGAGCGAAGGGGCAAGCTATGATGTGCGGCGTGTAGGCGCCGTCCTGGCGATGCTCTAGGTGCAGAGGGCGCAGCGAGAGGACGACGGAATCGTTCGGGCGCGTGCAATGTCTGCGGCGGTACCCGCGGCATAAATCCGACGAGGACGACGGTGACAAGGCCGCCGCAGCTCCTCGAGTGTGTCTAGGCGATAGAGGGCGTGGAGTGGATGCTCGATGCAGTGCTAGCCTTTGCAGGGGTGGAGTAGGGCGCTCGAGCGCACGGCGTCCTGGCGCGCCCAGAGCGTGATCACCACGCTGGCTGGCATGTTCTGGCAAGTTTTGGGCGTGCTGGTTTTGGCCAATTCCGTGCATGGGTGAGCCAAGGCTTGGTACTGGCAGTGTCCTTGCGTGTTAGAGATGCTCTGTGACATGGTGAAAGAGAGAGGGGAGAGCCAGAGAGATGAGTGGCATGGGTGGCCGGCATGGTGCACGGTATGGTGCTTTGGCAGCCATCTCTCCACTTTAATCGCCCAAAGCAGGTACTAGGCTTGATGCAGGGGTTGCAGAGGGTGGTGATCATCACGAGTTGAAAGGGGTTTAGGCCAAAATCCTCTGGATAATAGCATGTAACATGAACCAAAGATGTTGCCGCTGTGTGTTTGATTAAATGGCCGCAAGAACATTTTTGTCAAATTTTGTAATTCTTTTTGGTGCACTTCATTTATATAAATATAGAAAGGGATTGATGGTGGTGGTGGTCAATTTGACAAAGTTTTGCAAGTTTTCAAATTTGGGGTAATCTTCACTTTACTTCAACATCACCACTTGTCACAACCCTACTGGTCAACCTGGTCAAAACTAGCAGGTGTGGTCAACATGAAAGTTGTTGACCTTGACATGGTCTTGGATGACATGGTCATAGTTGACCAAGTTTGGTTGAAGAAAAGTCAAAGCCAGAGGGGTAAAGAGGGGATCATGTTAAAAATCACCCAAATGACCATCATCACATGTGAGATGGTTTTGAGATTTCCTTTGATTTGATTCTTGTTTCTTTGATGCAATTGTGTTTGTTTATCATATATAAGTGTTTTACAAACAAAAGATCAAGCAATGGTGGTCTTTGGTGAAGATTTGCAAAATTGGTCTTATGTGTATGTGAGTGAAAATGGAATTATCTCACCATTTTATTTCTCTCCAATTGAATTGATATTTCTTGACTCTAATGTGATTCTTATTAGTTTAGAAACATTTTAAGACCATTGAAACCAATTCAAATGGTCTTGTTCAAAGATTTGCAAAAATGGCCATAACACATAAGAGGTGATGTGTCAATTTTCATTATTCTTGTTAATTGTTCATCTTGCTTTACTTGGACATGGGTTGGGGTAAATTTAGCATTGGATTAGGTTTAGAGAAGGTTTCCCAACATTTGGTCAAGGTTTAAAGTCATAGGGCAAAAATTGGGTATTATGGCTATGTGTCACATATGCCTCTATGCATATGTTGCATTTGAGTTTTAATTTGACTTGGGTTGACCCAATGGGTGTTGTTGAGTGGTGAAAAGGGTATATAGGAGTGATCCCACCATTCACAACATGTATTAGGGTCAAGATTCTTAAATTCACATTTTCGCTATTTTACTCTCATATGCCTCTATGGCATTTTTAGTTTCTTTTTATTTTCTTTGGAAACCACTTGGATTTGGTTTGATAAGCCTTAGGTAAGGTGTATGAAGGTTTTCCAAACCTCTAAGCAAAGTAGAAAAGCTTAGGGTAAAGTTTTATAGATATAGCCATAGGCACATATGCCTTTTTCTTATTTAAATTTCTTTTATTTCATTTTAACTAGTATGGTGAAAAGAGGGGTGAGGTTTAGGGTTTAAGATCACTTCAAATACTAATAACAAGCAATCATAGCAATAGCACAAGAATTAAGCAAGATCACTATGTATCATACTCTATTTATAAAAGTTTTTGTTGGTTCCAAAATTTGGAACTAGGGAAGTTCATTTATTTTGTTTTGAAATTTTGGGATGTTACAACCACAATCTGGGAGTTGATCAAAAGTTGGAGGGGTTTTCATGGAACTTGCCTTTGAAAACATTTTGAAAGAGAACCAAAGATATTTAAAACAAAATAGGTCTACTTGCATCATAATGCCAAATAGATTTTTCCCATGAGTTATCAAAAAGGGTGCAAGGATGGCACATGTACCATAACCATGCATTAGAAGAAATAATAAAACTAATACTTTGATAAAAAGGGTATTTTGGGTTGA
The DNA here is from genome assembly GCF_019359855.2 of Lolium perenne. Classification (NCBI taxonomy): domain Eukaryota; kingdom Viridiplantae; phylum Streptophyta; class Magnoliopsida; order Poales; family Poaceae; genus Lolium; species Lolium perenne. The sequence continues at coordinate 144,343,891 of NC_067245.2, forward strand.
AGGAAATGAGATGATACAAAATACCATCCATAATTCCCTCTGGTTATTTGAAGAAAACATTTGAAAAGTTTTAATAAAACTAGAAGTGGTTTTGTGGTCAAAAACCAGGGAAGAAAAACAGTAGCGTTTTGAGAAAGAGAACTATTTTAGGGAGGAGTGTTCTCAAGGGTTCCCAAGGGTAGATGGTGGCTACAAAATGTACCCATCATTCCCACTCTTGGTTTTGTGAAGATAAACTTGGATGAAAACAAAAACAAGAGGTAAAAGAGGAAGAAGTGATCTGGTGCTGGAACATGGGATAGGATACCAGATCAAGTTGAATATATGAGTTGCAAGGATTGACTGAGACATGCAGGACGTGGAAATTGTAGAGGGAGATGCACAGATGAGATCCATGCATTTAGGTTACCAAAAACAGTTGTGGGTGCTTAGATTTCAATTGCCAAAGTTTGGAACTTTTGAGCCTACCAAATCAGGTTGCTGACTTAGCCTCAAAACAGGCAAGGATAAAAGAGTATAGAGGGATTTATTTCAAGGCAAGGACATGATTGAGAAGTGCTCAAGATATGGTAGGTAAGACCAAGTGCATTGCTTTAGATGGCAAGAAGCAGATGATTCCAAGTTTTGATTTAAGGATGATTGAGCTAGATTGACACTAAGAGGAATATCAAGATGGCACACTCATGTTGCCATCAGGAGAAGAGTTTGATGTAGTAAAAAGGAAAACAAATCTTTCCTAAGTCACACATGTGTTTTATTAGATGAGTTGTTTGTTTCATCACTAAGGGTGTTGTTCATTGGGGTAGCTCAAGACAAAACTCAACAAGCAAATCAAGACAATTCATCTACCAACAGATCAAGGCAATTCATCATAACAAACAGATCAAGGCAATTCATCTTAATTAGTCTAAAGAAAAAGTTTTTGTTCCCCCTGATTTTTGCATTATGGACAATTAAACAAGGTTGCAAAAGTGGGGCGTTACAGCTTCGTTAGTCCATTAGCGGGAGTAATTAGAGGAGCTGAACCATCTGTTTAGGCCCACAGGCACTCCCTGCATGGAGTAGAAATCGTGCATGCATTGACCGAAGGCAAGTCGCGCGCTAGAGAAAAGGAAAGGACGAGCGGAAAGGTAGGAAACCACCCCATGCGGTACAGTAATTGAGGAGAGTAAATTCTGCTAATTGCCTAACAATTCGGTTTGCCTTCTATGGGAAAATTTGCCTTATTATCCGGTATGGAGGGAGTAGGTTGCAACCGAACGAAACGGGCTCTGAGTGCGGAACGGTTCCATTCCGTTCCACCTATCCCCAAACCGAACACACCCTAGAAATATCTTCGTCAGACTCATTTTCGCGCGCGCAGTTCCCGAGCGAATCAAATGAATTTTGACCGTTCTCTTAAAAAGGGAACTTTGACCGTTGGATCAAGCGTTGGAGAACTGATGTGCCAACGACCAATAATTGCTTGTGCATCATGGTGATGGCTTATCTTATTTCATAAACTGAGATTTTTTTATATATAGTGGATAGGTGGAAAGATACAGATATAGCTTCGACTGTAGCCACACTCAAACTCAAAATCAGTTGAGCTGCAAAACCACTAGCCAATTAACTCCAAAATATTTCAGAGGCATTTTTTAATTGCAGTTCGGAGGACATGGGAGTAACTGATTTTGTTTGTGATAATGGCTTGATATGACCGCTGGGAATAAATGCCTGAGCAGAGCTACTTCGCATGGTCTACCATTTTTATATTAGACTAGTCATAGTGGTAAGTACTACCTCCGTCCCAAGGAATAAGGCCCACGCGTATTCCAAGACGAACTCCGTATGTAATTAGTATCGTTGGATTCATATTGAAAAGCACTTTCTAATGATGCTAATTTTCAACGTGATGATGACTTGATGTGACATTTGGCCGTACTAGTACGGTATCATATTTTTGTATTACTTGCACTGTAGCCAAATTCGAAATCTCATTCCAGCGGCAAAACTTCCCGCCCGAAAAATACAAATATTTCACACGCTTCTAATTTCCCATTCTACCCTCGTAAAGATGACAACAATGTCCATGTATAAGTCGGTTGGTGGGGGGTCTACCCGTCATTTTTTTCGATCACCACCTCCCTAGCCCCGGAAACTAACCGAAAAAAAATCATTTCCCTCAGTCTCTCCTCTGAGACCACACCCACCGGAACTTGCCAAGTCGCTCTCTCTCCCACCTCCACGACCACCGCACCGGAACATCCCCACCGGACTTCCCTGGCCTACCCGAGGCCTCGCGATCCTCGTCATTCGGCTGCCTGCCGGAGCCGCTTCATCAACGCCGTCATCAACCGGACCGGATCATCCCCGCCGAACCTCGAAACAATATGCTCATCCAGCAGTCTACCGCAGTCGCTTCAGCTGCGGTATCGTCCACCCCACGGGAGCCGCTTCGCTGGATCCGTCGTCCACCGCATCGGATCTTGCTCACCGACACCGCTGTGCATGAACCGCATCTGCTTCACCGGCGCCGTGCATGATCTAAACTCTTCTACTGTCGCTTTTCTATTGTTTGCCTACAAGTTCTTGTTTAATCTTGGGGGAACCTGTTTGTGCTAACGACGCGCCGTTACATTTTTGCAGATGAGATGAGTAACCATGAAGTGTAATGGCCGTCTCTCCAACCCCAAGTAGCACATGTAGCGTACTTCATCACCGGATCTATCAACCCCAGGAAGATCTGCTGTGACTCCCACAGAGTGCTTCTCCTAATGTAAGTCCCTTGTTTTAGCGCCATGTTCTGGGTTGAGCTGCTTGTTTGTCTGAAGCTCTTTTAGTTCATTCCTAGCTATGACCGTAACACCTTGCTATTTTCTACTTCATTGCTAACTTTAAGAGATTGAACATTTTGGTTTCCATTCCCTGCTCTGTAGATGTAGCCATCATAACTTCTATCTTGCTCAGTCGTTGTTACAAAAATTATAGGCTGCTACTATTTTGTTCATGCCAATCTTGTTCTCCCTGAACATGTTGGTTTGCATTCCCTGTACTACAGGTGATGCCATTTTTATTTCTATCTACTTCGTCGTAAGCTAACAAAGTAACTACGTGCTATTAGTTCCTGCATTCTATCGCTCTGCCATCTTGCAATACAAATTTATTTGAACTCGTGACAGCAGCTACTTCCATCATAATTTTGTCTACCATCTGATTCTTCAAAAGCTGCAATATTAACTTGTTTATCTTAATTGGCATGGCGCTCACATATAGAATGGTGAACATTTTGGTGTGCATTCCCTCTTCTACAAGTTCACAAGTGATCCCACTATATTCCGTTTCTGGTCCATCCTAAGCCGTAGCATTAACTATCCTATATGTATTGCTCATTACAACTTTATATCCCGAAACAAATTTATTTGTTTCCCTTATCTACAAGTTTATGAGTGATGCCATTATAACTCCTATCTGTTTTATTCCTAGCTATTATAGTAACATCCTGCTATTATTTAGTTCATGGCCAATTTTAACTAATTGCACATGTTGGTTCGCATTCCCTGCTCTATAGCTTTTGGCATCGTAACTTCTATATTTGGTTTACATTCCCTGCTGTGTAGATCTAGCCATCATAACTTTATCTTGCTCGGTCGTTGTTACAAAAATTATGGCCTGCTACTATGTTGTTTGTGCCAATTTTTTACTCCACGAACATGTTGGCTTGCATTCCCTGTACTACAGGTGATGCCATTGTTTTGTATCTAGTTCATTGTAAGCTAACAAAGTAAGTACAGTATTTAGTTTGGCATGCTATCACTGTGCTATCTAGCCTGTAGTACAAATATACTTGTCATACTACTAGATAATAATTTTGTGTGCCATCTTGTTCTTCAAAAGCTGCATTATTGACTTGTTTCTCTGACTTGGCATGACACTCACATATGGAATGCTGAACATATTGGTTTGCATTCCCTCTTATACAAGTTCACAGGTGATCCCACTATATTCTGTATCTGGTCCATCCTAAGCTCCAGTATTAACTATCCTCTATGTGTTGCTCATTACAAGTTTATATCCCGAAACATCTTGATTTGCATCCCCTTCACTATAAGTTCAGGAGTATTATTTATTTCATGGTCAATTTTAAGTAATTGCACTTGGCACTTGTTGGGTCACATTCCCTCCTCTTTAGCTTTTGCCATCGTAACTTCTATTTTTGGTTTACATTCCCTGCTCTGTAGATGTAGCCATCATAACTTCATCTTGCTCAGTCGTTGTTGCAAAATTTATAGCCTGCTACTATGTTGTTCATGCCAATTTTGTACTCCCTGAACATGTTGGTTTGCATGGAACTCGACAGTAGTAAGTCTGTTGTTTCATTCTAACGTGCTCTGTTATATTGGTTGTTGGTATGCGGCATGCACTCTTTGTTTTCTTATTGTGCGCATTACAATGATCTTGTTATAATGACGAAATGATGACTTCCAAATTCTTTGGCAAACAATATTGTAGTGTCTTTGCCTTTCCATTGTTGCTGTCTTAACTTGTAATGTCTTTGTTTCAGATATATGTGCTGCATGGACAACTTAAAAGATTGCCGAATCGCTTCATTGTATTGCTAGGTTTAATTACCATTCAATTTCTCTGGGTTCTGTAATATTTTTTCAAAGCCTTGCAGCTGATGTAATATTTAGTTAGTTTTTATAGTTCTTTCGTGCATTTTTTCTATGGTGCTTGTGGTAAGTGAGGCTATCCGACAGAAATCATGTGCTGCGTAAATATTCTCAGTATCTAAATCACAAATTCCCATCCCTTAAACGGCCCAATTAAGCGAAATCACAAATGTGCCGGCCCGCAAAATCCTAAAGCGCCTATTATGCCGGCATATAAACAACAACTAAATGGGCTGGCCCACTTACTTATTGTGGACCCCACACTCTAATCGGGCCGGCCCAGTTGCTTCTGTGGTGGACCCCACTTACTAATTGGGCCGGCCCGTTAACAGGATAGTGGGACCCACCTGTGTTTTTGGCCCGGCCCACTATCTTGTTGGGCCGGCCCAATTGCTTCTGTGGTGGACCCCACTTACTAAATGGGCCGGCCCGTTAAAAAGAAAGTGGGACCCACCTGTGTTTTTGGCCCGGCCCACTATCTTGTTTGGCCGGCCCAATTACGTTATGGTTGACCCCACTTACTAAATGGGCCGGCCTTTTAACAGGAAAGCGGGACCCACCTGTGTTCTTGGCCCGGCCCACTATCTTATTGGGCCGGCCCACTTGCTACATGGTGGACCCCACATGCTAACTGGGCCGGCCCTGTAACAGGAATGTGGGACCCACCTGTGTTTTTGGCCCGGCCCACTTTCTTGTTGGGCCAGCCCAATTACGTTATGGTGGTCCCCACTTACTAACTGGGCCGGTCCTTTAACAGGAATGTGGGACCCACCTGTGTTCTTGGCCCGGCCCACTATCTTGTTGGGCCGGCCCACTTGCTATATGGTGGACCCCACATACTTAATGGGTCGGCCCTTTAACAGGAAAGTGGGACCCACATGTGTTTTTGGCCCGGCCCACTTTCTTGTTGGGCCAGCCCATTTGATCTACTGTGGACCCCACGTACTAAATGGGCCGGCCCGACAGCAGGAAAGTGGGACCCACATGCTAATTGGGCCGGCCCAATAACTTCTTGGGCCGGCCCACTTGCTTTAAGGTGGACCCCACTTGGTAAATGGGCCGGCCCGATAACAGGAAAGTGGGTCCCACACGTCTTGTGGGCCGGCCCTTTTGCCTGTTGACCGGTCAAACGAGTGCATTCGGCCCGGCCCACATGCTTAGTGGGCCGGCCCATTAATGTTTTGACCAGTCAACCTTAGAGGTTAGGCCCGGCCCACGTAACTAATGGACTAGCCTAGCTATATAGTTGACCGGTCAAACTAGGTCAGCTGGACCGGCCCGCAAACTTAATGGGCCGGCCCGCTTAAGACGTGGCAGGCCTCGTGTGGGCCTACCATCTACCACGGGGTTTTCACTGCTAACGCCGTTAATCGCCGATCTGGCGTCTGCCATGTGTCAGTTTGCATGACGTCAGCAGTCAACGGGCTCCCGGAAACACTTGTGCAACGGTCCGATTTTCCGTGGCGGAAGGGCGCCCAAGCGCGACGGACCGAAAAAATCGTCGTAGGACTTTGCCTGACGCAGTTTCGACAACAGAACCCATATCGTCGGGTTAGGCCCATAGGCGACGAAAAATACCCCTTAGCGGACGATTTTGGGACGTTGTCTATCAGAACTTTTCTTGTAGTGACTTGACATAGTATTCAATATTCATCGGATCCCAACCAACGCAACATGTAGCATTACAAATAGACGATCTTGATCATGATAGGCAGCTCACAAGATCTAAACATGATAGCACAAGAGGAGAAGACAACCATCTAGCTACTGCGATGGACCCATAGTCCAAGGACGAACTACTCACGCATCAGTCCGGAGGCGGGCATGGTGATGTAGAGCCCTCCGGTGATGATTCCCCTCTCCGGCAGGGTGCCGAAGGCGATCTCCTGAATCCCCCGGGATGGGATTGGCGGCAGCGGCGTCACAGTAACTTTTCTCGTATCGTGGCTCTCGGTGATAGGGTTTTCGCAACGGAGAGAATATATAGGCGAAGGGGCAGAGTCGGGAGGCGCCCGAGAGGCCCACCCCATAGGGCGGCGCGCCCAAGGGTGGGGCCGCGCCCCCCTAGGGTGTGGCCGCCTCGTCGCCCCTCTTCGTCTCCTCTTCGGACTTCTGGAAGGCTCCGTGCAAAATAAGACCGTGGGCTTTTGTTTCGTCCAATTCCGAGAATATTTCCTGTGTAGGATTTCTGAAACCAAAAACAGCAGAAAACAGGAACTGGCGCTTCGGCATCTTGTTAATAGGTTAGTGCCGGAAAATGCATAAAAATGATATAAAGTGTATATAAAACATGTGAGTATTGTCATAAAACCAGCATGGAACATAAGAAATTATAGATACGTTTGAGACGTATCAAGCATCCCCAAGCTTAGTTCCTACTCGCCCTCGAGTAGGTAAACGATAACAAGGATAATTTCTGAAGTGACATGCTACTATCATAATCTTGATCAATACTATTGTAAAGCATATGAGATGAATGAAGTGATTCGAAGCAATAGTAAAGATAATGACTAAACAACTGAATCATATAGCAAAGACTTTTCATGAATAGTACTTTCAAGACAAGTATCAATAAGTCTTGCATAAGAGTTAACTCATCAAGCAATAGATTCTTAATAGAAGGTTTTGAAGCAACACAAAGGATGATTAAGTTTCAGCAATTGCTTTCAACTTGTAACATGTATATCTCATGGATAGTTGTCAACATAAAGCAATATAACAAGTGCAATAAGTAAACATGTAAGAATCAATGTACACAGTTAACACAAGTGTTTGCTTCTAAGATAGAAAGAAGTAGGTAAACTGACTCAACATAAAGTAAAAGAAAGGCCCTTCGCAGAGGGGAGCATGGATTACTCATGTGCTAGAGCTTTTTATTTTGAAAACATGGAAACAATTTTGTCAACGGTAGTAATAATTCATATGTGTTATGCATAAAACCTCTTATAAGTTGCAAGCCTCATGCATCGAATACCAATAGTGTTCGCACCTTGTCCTAATTAGCTCGGATTTCCATGGATTATCATTGCATTACATATGTTTCAACCAAGTGTCACAAAGGGGTACCTCTATGCCGCCTGTACAAAGGTCCAAGGAGATAGATCACATTTGATTTCTCAGTTTTGATGGATCTCAACTTGAGGACATCCATACCGGGACAACATAGAAAACAGATAATGGACTCCTCTTTAATGCTTAAGCATTCAACAACAGATAATATTCTCATAAGAGATTGAGGATTAATGTCCAACTGAAACTTCCACCATGATACATGGCTTTGGTTGGCGGCCCAATGTTCTTCTCTAACAATATGCATACTCAAACCATTTAATCATGATAAATCACCCTTACTTCAGACAAGACGAACATGCATAGCAACTCACATGATATTCAACAAAGGTTTAAAAAGTTGATGGCGTCCCCAGAAACATGGTTACCGCTCAACAAGCAACTTATAAGAAATAAGATACATAAGCAACATATTCAATACCACAATAGTTTTTAAGCTATTTTCCCATAAGCTATGTATTGCAAAGATAAGGAATGAAATTTTAAAGGTAGCACACAAGCAATTTACTTTGGAATGGCATAGAAATACCACATAGTAGGTAGTTATGGTGGACACAAATGGCATGAGTTTTGGCTCAAGGTTTTTGGATGCACGAGAAGCATTTCCTCTCAGTACAAGGCTTTGGCTAGCAAGGTTGTTTGAAGCAAACACAAGTATGAACCGGTACAGCAAAACTTACATAAGAACATATTGCAAGCATTATAAGACTCTACACCATCTCCTTGTTGCTCAAACACTTTTACCAGAAAATATCTAGACCTTAGAGAGATCAATCATGCAATCCAAATTTCAACAAGCTCTATAGTAGTTCTCCACTAATAGGTTTAAACTACATGATGCAAGAGCTTAAACATGATATATGAGAGCTCAAAACAATTGCCAAGTATCAAATTATTCAAGACCATTTACCATTTACCACATTAAGCATTTTCTGTTTCCAACCAAATAGCAATCAACGAAGCGGTTTTCAACTCCGCCATGAACATTAAAGTACAACTAAGAACACCAGTGTTCATATGAAAAAGTGGAGCGTGTCTTTCTCCAATACAAGGAATGCTAGGATCCAATTTTATTCAAACAAAAACAAAAACAAAAACAAACAGACGCTCCAAGTAAAGCACATAAGATGTGACGGAATAAAAATATAGTTTCACTAGAGGTGACCTGATAAGTTGTCGATGAAGAAGGGGATGCCTTGGGCATCCCCAAGCTTAGATGCTTGAGTCTTCTTGAAATATGCAGGGATGAACCACGGGGGCATCCCCAAGCTTAGACTTTTCACTCTTCTTGATCATAGTATATCATCCTCCTCTCTTGACCCTTGAAAACTTCCTCCACACCAAACTCAAAACAAACTCATTAGAGGTTCAGTGCATAATCAAAAATTCATATGTTCAGAGGGGACACAATCATTCTTAACACTTCTGGACATTACCCAAAGCTACTGAAAGTTAATGGAACAAAGAAATCCACTCAACACAGTAAAAGAGACAATGTGAAATAAAAGGCAGAATCTGTCAAAACAGAACAGTCCGTAAAAATGAATTTTTTAGAGGCACTTAACAGGCTCAGATGAAAAAGCTCAAAACTAATGAAAGTTGCTACATATCTGAGGATCACGCATGAATTTTCGCAGATTTTTTTGATTCTTCTACAGAGAGATATACTCAAATTCGTGACAGATAAAAATCTGTTTCTGCGCAGGAATCCAAATCTAGTATCAACTTTACTATCAGAGACTTCACTTGGCACAACAATATGATAAGGAGAGGTTGCTACAGTAGTAACAACTTCCAAGACACAACAAAACAGTAATAAAAACATACATGGGTTATCTCCCAAGAAGTGCTTTTCTTTAACGCCTTTCAGCTAGGCGCAGAAAGTGCAAATCAAGTATTATCAAGAGAAGAAGCATCAACATCATAATTTGTTCTAATAATAGAATCAAAAGGCAACTTCATTCTCTTTCTAGGGAAGTGTTCCATACCTTTCTTGAGAGGGAATTGATACATAATATTTCCTTCCTTCATATCAATAATAGCACCAACAGTTCGAAGAAAGGGTCTTCCCAAAATAATAGGACAAGATGCATTGCGTTCGATATCCAAGACAACAAAATCAACGGGGACAAGATTATTGTTAACCGTAATGCGAACATTATCAATCCTCCCCAAAGGTTTCTTTATAGAATTATCAGCAAGATTAACATCCAAATAACAATTTTTCAATGGTGGCAAGTCAAGCATATCATAGAGTTTCTTAGGCATAACAGAAATACTTGCACCAAGATCACATAAAGCATTACAATCAAAATCATTGACTTTCATCTTAATTATGGGCTCCCAACCATCTTCCAACTTCCTAGGAATAGAAGCTTCAAGTTTTAATTTCTCTTCTCTAGCTTTAATGAGAGCATTTGTAATATGTTTTGTAAAGGCCAAATTTATAGCAATAGCATTAGGACTTCTAGCAAGTTCTTGCAAGAACTTAATAACCTCAGAGATATGACAATTATCAAAATCTAAACCATTATGATCTATAGCATTCTGAAAAATTTCAGCACTTTTATCACAAACAGTTTCAGCAGTTTCAGGCAATTTTGCACGCTTTGTACTAGGAGTAGAAACATTGCCAACACCAATTATTTTACCATTGATAGTAGGAGGTTTAGCAACATGTAAAGCATTAACATTACTAGTGGTGCCAATAGTCCAAACTTTAGCTACATTATTCTCTTTAGCAAGTTTTTCTTCTCTTTCTTCTCTTTCCCACCTAGCATGCAATTCAGCCATCAATCTAATATTGTCATTAATTCGAACTTGTATAGCGTTTGCTGTAGAAAATGACTTAATATCTTTATCTTCATTAGGCATAACTTTCAATTTTAAAAGATCAACATCAGCAGCAAGACTATCAACCTTAGAAGCAAGAATATCAATTTTACCAAGCTTTTCTTTAACAGATTTATTAAAAGCAGTTTGTGTACTAATAAATTCTTTAAGCATGGCTTCAAGACCAGAGGGTGCACTCCTACTATTGTTGTAAGAATTACCATAAGAATTACCATAACCATTACCATTATTAGAAGGATATGGCCTATAGTTGTTACCAAAATTATTCCTATAAGCATTGTTGTTGAAATTATTATTTTTAATGAAATTCACATCAACATGCTCTTCTTGAGCAACCAATGAAGCTAAAGGAACATTATTAGGATCAACATTAGATCTACCATTAACAAGCATAGACATAATAACATCAATCTTATCACTCAAGGAGGAGGTTTCTTCAACAGAATTTACCTTCTTACCTTGCGGAGTCCTTTCGGTGTGCCATTTAGAGTAATTGATCATCATATCATCAAGAAGCTTTGTTGCAGCACCCAAAGTGATGGACATAAAAGTACCTCCCGCAGCTGAATCCAATAGGTTCCTTGAAGAAAAATTTAATCCTGCATAGAAGGTTTGGATGATCATCCAAGTAGTTAGTCCATGGGTTGGGCAATTCTTTACCAAAGATTTCATTCTTTCCCATGCTTGGGCAACATGTTCATTATCCAATTGCTTAAAATTCATAATGCTACTTCTCAAAGATATAATTTTAGCAGGAGGATAATATCTACCAATGAAAGTATCTTTACATTTAGTCCATGAATCAATACTATTCTTAGGCAAAGATAGCAACCAATCTTTAGCTCTTCCTCTTAAGGAGAAAGGAAACAATTTCAGTTTTATAATATCCCCATCTACATCCTTATACTTTTACATTTCACAAAGTTCAACAAAATTATTAAGATGGGCAGCAGCATCATCAGTACTAACACCAGAAAATTGCTCTCTCATAACTAGATTTAGTAAAGCAGGTTTAATTTCATAAAATTCTGCTGTAGTAGCAGGTGGAGCAATAGGAGTGCATATAAAATCATTATTATTGGTGCTAGTGAAGTCACACAACTTAGTGTTCTCAGGAGTATTCATTTTAACAGTAATAAAAACAAGTAAAGCAAACTAAATAAAATAAAGTAAAGCAAGTAACTAATTTTTTTGTGTTTTTGATATAAAGAAAGCAAACAAAACAGAAAATAAAGTAAAGTAAAGCAAGACAATAAACAAAGTAAAGAGATTGGATGTGAGAGACTCCCCTTGTAGCGTGTCTTGATCTCCCCGGCAACGGCGCCAGAAAAATGCTTGATGGCGCGTGAAACACACGTCCGTTGGGAACCCCAAGAGGAAGGTGTGATGCATACAGCAGCAAGTTTCCCTCAGTAAGAAACCAAGGTTATCGAACCAGTAGGAGATGAAGGCCACATGAAGGTTGTTGGTGAAGGAGTGTAGTGCGGTGCAACACCAGGGATTCCGGTGCCAACGTGGAACCTGCACAACACAATCACAATACTTCGCCCCAACTTAACAGTGAGGTTGTCAATCTCACCGGCTTCCTGAAAACAAAGGATTAAATGTATGGTGTGGAGAATGATGTTTGTTTGCGATGAACAACAGAGAACAGAGATTGCAGTAGATTGTATTTCAGATGTAAAAGAATGGACCGGGGTCCACAGTTCACTAGTGGTGTCTCTCCAATAAGATAAATAGCATGTTGGGTGAACAAATTACAGTTGGGCAATTGACAAATAGAGATGCACATACATATATCATGATGACTATTATGAGATTTAATTGGGGCATTACAACAAATAACATAGACCGCTATCCAGCATGCATCTATGCCTAAAAAGTCCACCTTCGGGTTAGCATCCGCACCCCTTCCAGTATTAAGTTGCAAACAACAGACAATTGCATTAAATACTGCGCGTAATGTAATCAACACAAATATCCTTAGACAAAGCATCGATGTTTTATCCCTAGTGGCAACAGCACATCCACAACCTTAGAACTTTCTGTCACTGTCCCAGATTCAATGGAGGCATGAACCCACTATCGAGCATAAATACTCCCTCTTGGAGTTACAAGTATCAACTTGGCCAGAGCCTCTACTAGCAACGGAGAGCATGCAAGAACATAAACAACACATATATGATAGATTGATAATCAACTTGACATAGTATTCAATATTCATCGGATCCCAACAAACGCAACATGTAGCATTACAAATAGACGATCTTGATCATGATAGGCAGCTCACAAGATCTAAACATGATAGCACAAGAGGAGAAGACAACCATCTAGCTACTGCTATGGACCCATAGTCCAAGGTTGAACTACTCACGCATCAGTCCGGAGGCGGGCATGGTGATGTAGAGCCCTCCGGTGATGATTCCCCTCTCCGGCAGGGTGCCGGAGGCGATCTCCTGAATCCCCCGAGATGGGATTAGCGGCGGCGGCATCACAGTAACTTTTCTCGTATCGTGGCTCTCGGTGATAGGGTTTTCGGGACGAAGAGAATATATAGGCGAAGGGGAGAGTCGGGAGGCGCCCGAGGGGCCCACCCCATAGGGCGGCGCGCCCAAGGGTGGGGCCGCGCCCCCTAGGGTGTGGCCGCCTCGTCGCCCCTCTTCGTCTCCTCTTCAGACTTCTGGAAGGCTCCGTGCAAAATAAGACTGTGGGCTTTTGTTTCGTCCAATTCCGAGAATATTTCCTGTGTAGGATTTCTGAAATCAAAAACAGCAGAAAACAGGAACTGCGCTTCGGCATCTTGTTAATAGGTTAGTGCCGGGAAATGCATAAAAATGATATAAAGTGTATATAAAACATGTGAGTATTGTCATAAAACTAGCATGGAACATAAGAAATTATAGATACGTTTGAGACGTATCATTGAGCGCAGTAGCTAGGAAAGCCAAATGATAATGAGAAATATTACTAGTATTTTTCCTACCAAGAATACTAGTGGCAAGATAATAAGAAAAGTATCGAATGGCTGGGAGTTGAATGTTCCTTATCTTTCCACGCTGGGCTATGCGGTAATCATCATTTGTTACCTCTCGGTAGAGCTCCAGCAAATCAGGGGTCGGTCTTTGATCTTCTTCATTGTCCCAAACATAGCAATACCTATGATACCACAAAATCTTGACAAGGTCATAGTAATAGGCCTATTATAGATTCTAAATTCAACATATGGCCTGAAGGCAGAGCTATGAAAGGAAAACCTCTCAACAAAATTCTTAGTGAGCAAAGCATATTGGTCACTCTCATCATTCATATATGTAGTCAAACCAACCATGCTAATAAGGAGCAAGAAATCCTCATAGATCCCTGCATCTCTCATAAAGTTAGTACAAGGGAAAGTAGATGGATGTGCATTCACCAATGCTTGGTGCAATAAGATCTTCATTATAGGATGGCCTAAATTGAGCAGTTGATCTTGAAGGCCTTGTTGACCTTGGTGCTTCTCTCTCAAAGATTTCTCCATAGGTATGATTATCCATCCTTCTTCTCTGATTTTTTTAGCAAATGAAGGAGAACACTATAAATACTTGTAAGAGGACTAAACATGCATTAAAAAACGTATCTAAGCATAATACAAGCATGCAAGCTCACTTAACATGTCACCTACAGCAGCAAAATACTCAAGAAATACTGCACTAAACAAAATTCTACTTGCATAATCAGAGGAGTCACATAACGGAGAGCAAATGCTCCATATCTCAGCAAGAAAGATGGGAAGAGCAAGGAGATCGAAAATCGCGAGCAAGAACAACAAGAACACGAGTTTGAGAAATATTGGTGTGTTTTTTGGGAGAGAGAGTGGAATGGGAGGTTGAGGAGTAAGTGGAGGGCCAGGGGGCCACACCATGCCTGGGCGCGGACAGGGTGTGCCCGCGCCTCCACATGGTGTGGTGGCCTGCTGGGTCCCCCTGGGTTGCCCTAGGTGCCTCTCTGACCCTTTTTATGCGTAAATTTTTTGTAGAAGTTTTTTTTGGAATTTTTCGAGAAACTTTATTTTTGGAAAATTTCCATAATTTGAATAATGAATCTAACACAGGAAAAAAATTATGTAATGATGAAAAAGAAACTCAAAACCAAGTCTACAGAAGTTCTAAAACATTCTAATATGAAATTAATCAGTGGTACATAGGTGAAAAGATAGTTTCATTCATTCAAAATCACTTTGTTAACAAGGTTGATCAAGTATTGTTACCAAAACAATTTTGTATGAAACAAAACTTTGCAGTTCACTAAATGATTATGTTACGTCAATCTTGATAGGCATAATCCCAATCATGACAATATCATTCTCTTTCTTTGGCATTGGCATTGGCAAATGAAATTTCCCAATCTGGATGGTCTCAGTGTTAATAATTGAATTTAGACCATATTTTCTATCAATCTTCTTGGGAAAATAAAATGTGTGCTCCTTGTCATTAACATTAAAAGTTACTTTCCCTGGGTTGCAATCAATAACATCCCCTGCAGTATTAAGAAGAGGTCTCCCAATAATAATAGACATATTATCATCTTCATGCATTTCCAGCACAACAAAGTTAGTTAATACCATACAATTATGAGCCACTTGAACATGAACATCCTCACATATACCAACAAGAATAGTGGTACAAAAATTAGCCATTTGCAAGGATATATCAATTTTGTATTAATTTTTCTAGATCAAGTCTTCTATAGAGAGAAAAAAGCATAACACTAACTCCTGCTCCCAAGTCACACAAAGCAGTTTTAACATAATTATTTTTGATGGAGCATGGAATAGTGGGTATACCTGGATCTCAAGCTTCTTTGGAACCTTTCCATTAAAAGAATAATTAGAAAACATATTGGAGATTTCCTCATTAGGAATCTGCCTTTTATTAGAGACAATATCTTTCATATATTTTGAGTAAGGAGGCAGTTTAATAGCATCAGTTAAAGGAATTTGCAAAAATAAAGGTTTCATCCATTCATAGAACTTGTTATAGTGTTCTTCTTCCTTTGATTTTTGTTTCATATCAGGAAAATGCATTGGGTTTTTCACCCAAGGTTCTCTCTCACTACCATGTTTATTAGCAATGAAATATTCCTTAGTGTACTTTGTATTCTTAGCATGCTTTTTAGGATCCTCTTCAATTTCTTCATCAGAAGCATCATTTTTATCATTACCACTTTCAGTTTCAGCATCAGAGATAGATATACTATCAAGATCTTTAGTAGGTTCAGAAGATTCTACAACAATATTATGTTTCTTCTTCTTTTTCGTAGACTAAGTCCTAATATCATTAGCTCGTTGAGAATCTTGTTCAATTATTTTTGGATGTCCCTCAGGATATAAAGGATCCTGAGTAGAAGCACCACTTCTAGTGCTTATTTCATAAGCATGTTTTTCCCTAGAAGCATTAAGTAGCAAATCTTTTTGCACTTTAGTGAGCTGATCAATTTGAGTTTAAACCATATGGAAATGTTTAATAAGCATTCTAACATCATTAGAGGTTCTTTCCACAATATCATGCAAATTATTGATAGCTCTATAATTTTCCTATATATGATTTTGCACTCTCTTATTAAAGTTATCTTGCTTAACGATATAATTATCAAATTCATCTAAGCATTGATCAGGAGGTTTGGACTAGAGAATACCTCTATTATCAAAACGTTGGAGAGAGTGTATCTCAATAGTGGAAGGACGAGGAATCGGCTTACATAATTCTTTTATAGTTGGTAGATTCTTCACATCTTTAGATTTAACTAGATGACCCGTTGCGCTATCGCGCAATGACGAAGGCTAACCATAGGGTTTCTCTTATTTTAGTACCAAATTACCGCGTTGTGCTATTGCACAAATAGCATAATTCAATAAGAATTTGAACCATAAGTTTTGGCTTATTTTAGTATCAGAGGCTTGGAGCAGAGCTGTACTCTTCTTGCCGATGTCATCACCGTAGTGGTAAAGGGAGCTATAACATCATCCGAGGTTGGAGTAGAGTTTTTGGATCGAGTAGAATAGTATCCAACAGGGCGTCCCATGGTGAGGTATAATAGTATGTAGTGTGGTTCGTTGGAGGAAACTCCCTCGACAGCCCATTGCGCTATCGCGCAAACACCAGAATTTAAACTGTAAGATTTAGCTTATTTTAGTATTAAGAATTAGCTCAGAAATATAACCGTCAGCATTACATTGAGGTGGTGTAGTAAGATATGACAATATCTAAACTCCCGCACCAAATTATGGTCATTGTACCAAAAGATGTAGCATCATAAAAGAAGTGCAAATGGATAATTAGAAATTCCAAAAGGAATGCTTCTACTTATTGTAAGCAGAAAGATAAAAAGTTTGGTTCGAGATTCTAAGCCGCTTCACCGATACCACAAGAACCAGAATCTATTACAAATGTTTACCAGTCGTACCAACGTGCCCTAAAGGTAGAAGCAAAACAAAAGTGCAACATTTATCATATATCGCAGTGTAGCGAAACTATTACAAATGTTTACTCATTGCGCCAATGTTGTGCCTCGCCCTAAAGGTAGAAGGGAAATAAAAGTGCAACATTTATCATATATCGTAGTTTAGCAGTAGTTTAGTGATGGCGGTATAAGTAGATTAGTTTTGTGTTGATGGAATTTAGGGTTATAACAGCTCCCTCCACCGAACTTGTGAAGCCGCTTTCATATTGCCAATGGCTGCATTGACATAATCTGGTGACAATTAAAAAACATCAATACCTGTAAGCAAATTTCTAATAGAAAAAATAGCAGAATCAGATTTGACAATAGAGAACTCGGGCCTGCATGAGAAGGCATTCATAAATATTGTACGACAATTTTTTTTATAGAAAACTGTAAACTGTAATGAAAACCTACAGCATGTCTGCAAACACATTTCTAATAGCAAAAACAGCAGCAACAACTGCAATATACTTAAAACTAATTTCTTCCACCTTCATTTATGTTGTTTATTTTAGACCAACTCAGCTGGCAAAAGAAATGCCAGAAATATATTATTTTTGGATACTAATAGTGGGCAAAATTTGAAAACATGTATATAAAAATGCAGCCATGAAGCATGGTATATAGAAAAATACAGGCATGAAGCAGTGTATATACAACAATTTCTGGAATAACAAGATGGAAATAAAAAGAAAGCAACGGAAAAAAGGCCAAAATGGATTGGGCATCCCTACTATCCTGGCACTGAACTGTGAACAGACAATCAGGAGCTTCCTCTCCTCTCACGGCGTTGCACCATGACTGTTCTAACCTACATAAATATTTAATGAGCGGACAAACCATTAGGTCATGCCAGTGCCAAATCGCAACAATTCTATCAGCGTGATGGAACAAATCAATTAGAGGAAGAGGAAAGAATCAGTACTTTACCTTTTGATGCCTGGGAGGGAATTCACCATGCAGGAACCGGAGCACCATCCAACCAGCACCAATCCTTCAACTGCACTGAGAAATATATATGCCAGATCTCCTTAGGAATCATCTCTATATTTGTCACAACTTCTTAGTACTCTAGAGTATAAGTCATTAAGAACGGGATAGGTTGGAGACTCGTTGCAGGAGGATGCCACGAGTGAACCTAAATCTTGTAGCAACCAAACAGACGGGAGTGGGCTTGAGAAGACATCCCTTTACCCATTATAAATATGTAGAGATATGTAGGTAAAAGGCACACGCTGCAGGCTGCTGTCACAACAAATGATACTGGCAGAGGTGGAACCAGAATCAAATGGAGACACGAAAACCTGTCATATCTTTGTGTGCATATGCATCAATGCACGGAGAAAACTGTCTTTCTGATGTGAAACTAAATAAAAACTGGAGGATGTTGCACTCGACAACTGACCATAATACTGGTCATGCTGCAAGACCTTCATTGGATGAGTAAACAAATAATGTTGATCTCTCCAAGTGGCACTACTACTGAAACTATGTTCAGAGGCACATTCTGCGGTAACATAATGAAATTCTGGATCAACTCTAAATCAGGTCAATTGTGGAGCCGAAAGGCAACATAAATAGAGTCAATGGCTAATAATACCTACATCATATCACAAGAAGTCAATGTAAATTTCACAACCAGCTTACTTGATATGTAGTGAATAATAACAAATAAATAAATGACTGCTCCCAAACAAACTTTTCTTAAAATTTGGAGACCATTCCCATCTGAAATTTCTGAAGGCCAAACCGTAAATATTAACCACATGGCAAGTGGTTTAGCTGGTGAAGTGACAAGGGATTAACTTGTCAATGCCTATGGATTGTAGGCTAGGGTTTAGTTAGAAGTAGAGGGCAAGTAGATCTCGAAGGTTTCAGCCGAAAAGTACTCGACGATTATGAAAACTAGGGTTTGCAGACAATGATTCGATTGATCCTTTGTCCCTCGACTCCCCCTTATATATGAGGTGAAGCCGAGGGATTCGTGCTATACAAGTTTACAGGGTCCGGGACGGTTTCTAACTCATCCCGCCAGATTACAAACAACACTTCCTATTACAACTCTATCTTTCCTTAGTAAATCTTGGGCTCCCGAATCTTCTTATTCTTCGGGTATTGGGCTTCCAGTAAACCCCGGGTACCATCTTCGGCAGGCCCATTTGGGATGCCTATGTCAGTAGCCCCCGAGATTTTGCTTGAATCGTAGAGTCAGGGAAAATCTCCATTGTTTATTTTTACTCGAAAGCTTTAACCTTTTATATTTCTTCACATAAAATTCTATATTGTACAGGGATACTGGTAATTGGGGCTAGTTCATCTGACGGATCAGGTACTAGTTAACTGCTCTAGTGGCAATCCGCAAAAACCTACTTCAAAATCACGTCCCCGGACATGATCTCGGGATACTGGTATAAACGTCGACAGGTGCCGCTTAAGGTCTTACCATTCTGTCGAGTCCCAGTCAAATTTATCGGGTACCTAACGCGTCCGTTAGGATTTTTCTTCGTATCTGTTGATACGGATAAAAGTAGCAGAGCGCAGTCTTTGGCGATGCCACGCCCAGCAGAACAGATCTGGGGTCTTACCTTCGCAAATTTGCGGCATTCAGAAATTGATCGCAACTTCGGCGTTCTGAGAATATATTGTCGAGTGCTTTTCCGGCTGTTGGAATGGCACATTTTATCGAGTCATATATGACTTATATTGTTCTCCCGATGGGAGTATATGTAGAGTTAATTATAACTCGAAATATACTCTCTTGTTTTTCTATTTTTGTTAATTTCATCGGGCACGCGAACAGCGTTCCCGATGGGAGTAGCTTCGAGGCTACAACCAAGAACTTGTGCTTGGTTGTAGGCTCAACATTTTAGTCCACCTTGTCGCTATATTTTCATTACTTCCCAATATGATCTCTTTCTTCTTCTCTCTTTTTTTATCTCTCGGGTGCGCGAACAGCGCTCCCGATGGGAGTAGCCCCCGAGGCTACAGCCAAGGACTTGTGCTTGGTTGTAGGCTCCCGCAATTTCTATATTTGTCATACTCGAAAATTTACTTTTTCTGAAGTAGCCCCCGAGCATTTGGGCAAAAACTTGTATTTGATCAAAGGCTCCCGAAGTATTGAATAATTCTTTACGTCGCCACTTTTCTTTTATTTTTCTTGTCGACATACTTCCCTTAATCAAATTTACTTCATCCTTCTCGAATAGTCGTGAGTTCTCTGCCTGTGGGTCCATTGCTTCGACCATGTTGACACGTCGTGCAAGTGGGGGCCCCACGGCCCCCGCGTTTCCGGGCGCACGTACGGTAACGCCTATCTCAATAAAAATACTGTTTTGCCCTTGTGTCTAGAAGATCCATTCTCACCACACGATTTCTTCATCCAACGGCACACTGCTTCACCCGATTCTTATATAAACCCTTCTTCAACCTCCGTTCATCCTTGCTTGCGCCGCTTACCATTCCTCTTCGCAAAACTCCCCGCGCCCAACTCTCTCCAATCTTCCGTACGCACATACATTGCTCTGCCCACTACCGTTGATGCCACCGCGCACGCGTCGACTCGCCACGGCACGCCGGAATCCAAGATGGCCGCCGAGGATCTTGAGTGGGAGAGATCCAAAATCTCCAATCAAGACATCAACACGCTGAAGAGGCTCGGCCTCATGACGAAGGAGGACGCCATCCGCTTTCCTAGCGAAGAAAGCTACCCCAAGCCTCCAATGGAGTATCGGGTTAGTTTTGTTGATCACCTGATCCGCGGCCTTTCAACCCCAATCCACGATTTCCTCCGCGGCCTTCTTTTCGTTTATGGGATTCAACTGCACCAGTTGACTCCCAATTCCATCCTTCACATTTCTATTTTTATCACACTTTGCGAATGCTTCCTCGGAATCCCTCCCAATTGGGCTCTGTGGAAGCGCATTTTCTGCCTCCTCCGCCGTAATGGCTCCCACAACGTCACTTATAACATAGGTGGCGTTGTTATCTGTGTTCGGACTGATGTCGATTATTTCGACGTCAAGTTTCCTGATTCTGTCCAAGGATGGCGCAAAAAGTGGCTCTACATCCACGAAGAAAGCGCCAATTCTGTGGAGCACAACATAGTTCCTTTTGACGGAAGTGCCGGGATTCAGCGTCGCCGTTCTGGGATGCCGAAGCTTCGAAGAAGAGAAAAGGCGACGAGGCGCTCATGGCTCGTATCCGTCATCTTCAAAACACTCGAGGCAAAGAGCTATCTGGTGTTCAAATTACGCCTACTTCCTTAGGATTAGAGTGCAGCCTCTTCGGGCTCGCAAAAATCCCCTTTGGACGTATTCCGGTGAAAATGACGCCAACAGAATCTCCAAAGGTGATCTTTACGTAAAGGACTTGGAAAAATTGGTTCGAAGAATTTCTCGATTAGGCAAGAAGGATCCTATTCCCTCCTCCTGTCGAGTGGAACCATACAGTGCTTCCAATCCTCTTCCCGAGGTATTTTCTCTTCTCGAAGTTCTATCTTGTTCTGAACTGTTCCTCGTATCTTACTGCAGTGGTATCCCACTTATTCTCTTTTGTCACTATTTCCTTGTAGAATCATCCTACTATGGCTTCCCTTCCTCCTCTTCCTGAGGATGGAGAGGTCGAAGAAAGAGCCGTTGTCGATGATGTCAACCAGAGACCCCTCTTTTGTGAATGAACCCGCAGATTCTCGAAAATCTGCGGGATCTACCGAGAAGGATGCTGCCTCCGAAGATACAACATCAGCGCAATCTCCTCCTCCTGCTGTTTCTCCGAAGAGCAAAAGGAAAAGGAGCAATGCCGAAGATTCCGGGACCTCGAAACCCGAAGAAACTGCTCCTGCACCTCGAAAAGCAGCTTATGATCCATACATCGAGAGTATCATCAGCTCGTAGGTTCCTTGCTCTTTTCCTTTTTTATTTGAAGAATTTTATTTTGCCTTGCTTTTATGCTGCCACTATTTTGTCACAGTGATGATGAAGAAACACCAACTTTAGATGTGGCTGCTCGAACGAGCACGTCACATACTTTAGTTATTTCAGAAAAACCAGTTGAAGGGGAGGAATCGTCGCCTCCTCAACAAAATGTTGATACATCTACTCCTTCGAGCCCCCGTGCCCCTTCACCAAAAAGAGCACGGGTTGAAAAGATTGTTGATCCTGCCCCTCGCTTGGGCGATTCTGTCGCCCCCGCTCCTAGATGATGTAAGTTTGTCGACATCTATATTTTCTTTATTTTGTTTCTTCACATCTTTTTTTTTTTTTTTTTTTTTTTTTTTTTTATGCCGATGTTTCTCTTACTGTGTTCACGTTGAACAGCCTATGATCAAGGATCTTCTCCGCATCGGTTCCCAATTTATTGGGTACCGTGAATATGCTAATAGAGCCGAAGGTAACGACTTTCATACTTGTCGTTTTTCCTTAATTTGTCACTCCTGTTACTTGCCGCGATTTTTTGATCTTTCTTCTCTCTTTTTTCCATATCTCGACAGAGAAACTTGCAGAGGCTAACGAACGCGCCGACGCACTGGCTCAAAAACTTGAGCAAAGTGAGGCGGCTCGCAAGAAAGCCGAACTCGCTGCTAGCAAAGCCAAGGTCGAAGCTGATGAAGCTAAGGCGAAAGCTGCTGGTGTCGAGGAACTGCAGAAGAAACTTGAGGATGCGACAGCTGCTTTGGATGAGCACAAAGCTGCACAAGCTTCTCGTGACGAAGGAATCCTCAAGCGTTTGAAGTCGCAAAGTCGACGTACTACTGAGTAATATTATCAATCCCTTTTATTTTACCGCACTTCTGTTTCTTGGTTGTTGACTGATGTCTTGTCTCGTGTGGCAGCCCAAACAAACCAGGATTTTGATCTGGATAATCCTGTCAACGATCCTCTCCTTGACGCACTTTCTCTTACGGAGTTTCACGGGCGCGAAATTCGTGAAGGCGTGGCAAATGCTAATGCAGGATTGTCGGCGTTGTTCCCTTATTTCTTCCCGAAGAAAGAAGAACCCGCAACTTTCCTTAACCTCGCCAAGATGTTTAATGCTTCGGAAGACCTGGGATTGAAGATGCGTCGGGGAGAATATGAAGGTTCTTTGTCGAGAGTATCTTTGTTGCCCTGGTTGCGACAGCCAACGGACGCTTGATTGGATGAAGGTTGGCGACACCGGTCGAGATAGAGCAGTCAAGATGGAGGTCGCTGATCAAGGCGGCCAAGCCCAACACGAAGAAGATCTTGGCGTATCGGGGATCAAGCCGCCTTCAACTCCTAGCTCCTCGAGGCCGGAGGTCTAGTTGCATGCCTCTGTTTTTCTTCTGTTTCTTTTGCTTCTGTCGCCAAAGTAGTCATTTGGCGACACGTACTTTCTTAACTCCACTGTAATGCCCTTGTAATTATTCCAAGAGATTAATGAAGACTTCTATCTTTGCTTGTTATTTGATGTTGTCTTGTTTATTTTTCAGTTGATATTTGATAACTATACTCCATCTTCTGCTCCTTCCAATGTTTCGCCTTCTTCTTCCCGCGCGAGGAAAGCTTTTGGTGATACCGCTCCTGTCGACGATACCTTGTCGCAAGAACTGGATGAACTTCGGCAACAACTTCAGTATGCGAAGAAGCAAACACTTGTGATGATGGAGCAATCTCGTAAGTCATCTGAAGCCGAAAAATTGCTCTTCAACAAGCTCGCGAGGCCGTAGCTGCTAAGGAAATTGCTGCTTCCGAGGCTGAAAAGGCGACTATTCGAGAAAATTTCATGCTCGAATTAATGAATGAAGCCAGTGCAGATATGTCGGGTATGCCTGTTTCATCCGCTGATATCCTTTATCTGCATACTATTGTTTCTTTGAAGGTTTCCGCTTTTTGTTTTGATAGGTGCCTTTACCGATGTCTTGCCGAGGAAGAGAGGGTGAATGCTAGGACAACCCTCCTTGTTAATCTCTCCTTGGACCATGGTTCTTTGTTTTGGGCTACCCCGGAAAGGACCTGCCAAATTGTCAGATTTCAAGATCGCGCCTCTCAAACTCGCGATTTCCTCGACTTCTGTACCAAGACCTTGTCCATGGTTTACAACTCCATGTTTCCTCGGAACGTCCAACCAAAAACTCTTCCTGAATTGATGGAAAGGTTCAAGGATGCTCGCAGATCCATGATTTTGTCAAAGCTCAACTAGTAGCCGGCGCCGCATTTGCTCTTATCATGCTCCAAATCTGCCACTCGAAGCTTGACCTTACCCAGGTTGTCGAGAAGGTTCACCAAAAAGTAAAACGGCGGAGAGTTGGTGTTGACAGGATTAACACGAAGGTTACGCCTATAGCCGAAGAAATGATTGAGGACCTACTTCGGATGGATGCCGACTTTTTTGCCGATGGCCATTATGCCGATTTTCTTGGTGCTGCTCTGAGGAAAACAGGTTACTCTTGATGACATATTGAATCAAGACTAGTTAGTTTCTTCTTGTAGATATTTTTTCTTTGTAATCCATGACTATATTGTAAAGCAATCATTATATTTCTCTGTTTGTTTAGCCCCCGAGTGTTTCGGTGACTCTTTACTATATTTGTATACTTGCGAGGTTTTGAACCAAGGCATTTATATATTTAAGGCGAATATGAGCCCCCAAGCTTTTTATTGAGCACTATTTTGTATTTTTGTTGACTCACGAGGTATTTGAATACCAAGGCAAGTTTTTCCTTTTGTCGATGAACTATATTGAAATTCGTCGGAGCGAAGACTTTGGTCATGTCGATAAAGAAGAAAAGTTATATTGTCACTATCTTTATTATATTGCAGCACCGCGAGCCCGCCTCATTAAAAACCTTCTCCGGCCCCACTCGGTGCCCCGAAAAAGGAAAAGAGTGCGTCTGAAAACTCGCGGGCGTTTCAATACATTGAAGCTTTACAAAGACTATATTTTGACTCTAGGCGTAAAACGCCTAAGTTGCGCCACGTTCCAGGGGTTTGGCTCCTCCACCCCTGTCTTCTTGTCCTTTATTCTGTATGCTCCTCCTCCAATTACTTCCGTGACAATGTAAGGGCCAAGCCATGGTGACTCGAGTTTTTCATGACTTTTTTGCGTGAGCCGAAGAACTAGGTCTCCCACCTGAAAAGATCTTGGCCGCAAACGTCGATCGTGGTAATTCTTCAAGTCCTGTTGATATTTGGTTACCCGAGATAATACTTCATCTCGAGCTTCATCAAGTGCGTCGACGTCGTCTTCTAGCACTCTTCTCGACGTTTCTTCATCATATTCAGCGACACGTGGAGAGTTGTGCTCTATCTCGATTGGTAGTACTGCCTCTGCTCCATGAACCAGGAAAAACGGGGTTTCCTGCGTTGCTGTGTTTGGTGTTGTTCGGATGCTCCACAACACGCTTGGTAGTTCTTCTGGCCAGGTATGTCGAGCTTTTTCCAGTGGTCCTAACAAGCGCTTCTTGATACCATTGCAGATGATGCCATTGGCTTTCTCGACTTGCCCATTGGTTTGAGGATGTGCAACTGACGCAAAGTTCAGCTTAATACCCACCTCTTCGCAATAATCTTTGAATTCATGGGATGTGAAGTTGCTGCCGTTGTCTGTGACGATGTCGTGGGGCACTCCAAATCTGAAGACGAGGCCTTTTACGAATTTTACTGCGGATGCTCCATCTCGGTGAATTTATCGGCTTCGCTTCTATCCACTTTGTAAACTTATCGACAGCTACTAGCATGTACTCCTTTCCTCCTGGCCAGGATTTGTGTAACTTACCCACCATATCAAGTCCCCATTGAGCAAAGGGCCAAGACAATGGTATTGGTGCTAGCTCGCTGCTGGAGAGTGAGGTTTTGCGGCGAACCTTTGACATGCGTCGCAAGTTCTTACTATGTCCTTGGCGTCCTCGATTGCTGTCAACCAAGAGAATCCTGCCCGAAAAACCTTGGCTGTGATAGCTCGACTACTTGCGTGGTGGCCACATATTCCTTCGTGTACATCCTTCAGGATTATTCTTCCTTCTTCGGGTGTAACGCACCTTTGCAAAACGCCTGAAATACTTCGCTTATATAATTCTCCCTTGACCACCGTAAAAGCTTTGGAGCGTCGAATTACTCGCCTTGCTTCAACTGGATCATCGGGTATTTCTTTCCTCATGATGTATGATATGTACGGCTGCATCCACGGTATTCGTATCACCATGACCAAGTCCCGATCCTCTTCTTCGTCCTCTTGCTTTTCCTTGGCAGCCCCCGAGGGTTTCTTCTCCTTCTTTTTGACTTTGTTGGCTTAGTGGATCTCTCTGTTATCTCTTCCCAGAATACACTGGCGGGACCGGAAGGCACTGTGACCCGATGTTTGCAAGAACGTCGGCTTCGTCGTTGCTCAACCTGCTAATATGATTTACTTCGCATCCATCGAATAACTTCTCAAGCTCGTTGTACACCTCCTTGTATGCCATCATGCTATCATTGATTGCATCACATTGGTTCATAACTTGCTGAGCCACCAACTGTGAGTCGCCAAAGATTTTTAATCGAGTTGCTCCGCAGCTTTCGCCATCTTCATCCCGTGTATGAGAGCCTCATATTCTCGCTTCATTGTTAGATGCGTTAAGGAACGTCATCCGGAGGATGTACTTCAATTTGTCGCCTTCGTGTGATATGAGTACTACTCCTGCGCCAGCTCCTTCTAGTCTCTTGGACCCATCAAAGTTCATGGTCCAAGTTCTCGATAAACTGGAGGTCCGTATTTTGCAACTCCATCCATTCTGCGATGAAGTCCGGCGGTATTTGCGACTTTATTGCTTTTCTTTTTCATACGTGATGTCCCGAGGGAAAGTTCTATTCCCCAAAGGGAGACACGACCCGTAGCTTCTGGGTTATTCAGTATATTTGACAAGGGAGCTTCATTGACCACTATGATCGGGTGTGCCGAAAAATAGTGGCGCAATTTTCGTGCTGTCGTGAACACTCCATATGCTAGCTTTTGGTACTGAGGGTACCTTTGTTTTGAAGGTGACAAGACTTCGCTCACGAAGTATACTGGCCGCTGCACTCCATGGATTTTCCTTCTTCCTCTCTTTCGACAACTAATACCGTGCTAACCACTTGGGGCGTGGCTGCAATATACAAACAGGAGAGGTTCCTTTTCCTTTGGAGCCACCAGGATTGGTGGTGTCGAGATTTTTCGCTTCAGATCCTCGAAAGCTCTGTCGGCCTCTTCGTTCCACCGGAATTTATCTCCTTGTTTTATCGGCGCATAAAATGGTAACGCTTTTTCTCCTAACTCGGCGACGAACCTGCTCAAAGCTGCGACTCGCCCGCTAGCTGCTGTATTTCTTTCAACTTTGTTGGCTTTCTCATTGTTACTATGGCTTGTATTTTGTCGGGATTTGCTTCAATCCCTCTTGCCGAAACTAGAAACCCCGAAGTTCTCCTCGGGACGCCAAAAGAACACTTCGTCGGGTTCAGTTTGAGGCAGAATTTGTCGAGGTTGTCAAAAGTTTCTTTGAGATCCTCGATCAATGTTGTCCCCTTTTTTGATGTTATGACGACATCATCGATGTATACTTGCACGTTTTTCCCGATCTGTGTTGCTAAACACTTCTGCATCATCCTCTCGATATGTTGCTCCCGCATTTTTAGACCAAAGGGCATTGTCTTGTAGCAAAACACGCCGTAAGGTGTAATAAACGCTGTCTTGACTTCATCATCTTCTTTTAATCTGATCTGGTTATAACCAGAGTATGCATCCAAGAAGGAAAGACGTTCGCAACCTGCCGTGGAGTCGATAATTTGATCGATCCTTGGGAGGGGAAAGTGATCCTTAGGGCAATGTTTATTGAGACACGTAAAGTCGACGCACATGCGAAGGACTGTCGTGTTTTTCTTCGGCACCATCACCGGGTTAGCTACCCATGTGGCTTCGTAGATATTTCTCTGATAAAACCAGCTTCTTCGAGTCGATTTATTTCTCGAAAGCATGGCTTTGCGGTTTGGTTCCGAAAACGCCGCAAAGGTTGTCTGATTGGTTTCGCTGTTGGATCCAAATTTAGGTGGTGCTCGGCAAGTTCCCTGGTACTCCTGGCATGTCAGCTGGACACCATGCAAAGATTTTCCAGTTCTCACGGAGGAACTTGACGAGCGCTTTCCTATGCGATATCCATATCGTTTGCGATAGATGTCGTCTTTTTGGATCTGTCGGGTGAATCTGCACCTCCTTAGAATTTTTCTCTCGTGTTGAAAGTTGATTCTTTATTTGGCCTTCCAAATGTCTGGCAAGACGTCGTAATCAGTCATGCTTTTTGACGCCAAGTACTCGGCTTGCATCCCGAAAGTTTCGCCAACCTCGTGAAAATCCTTGTCGCACTTATCGGCTAAGGCAAAGCTTCCCTTGACCGTGATTGGTCCTCTTGGTCCGGCAACCTCCACAACAGGTATGTATAGTGTGGTACTGCCATAAATCTAGCATATGCTGGTCGTCCCAACAGAGCGTGGTATTGTGATGGAAAATCCACGACTTCAAATTCGAGCTTCTCGATTCTATAATTTTCTCGGGTCCCAAATTGAACATCGAGATTGATTTTTCCCAATGGATAACTTGGTTTCTCTGGTGTGATGCCGTGGAACCTTGTGTCTGTTGGTTTCAAGTTTGCTAAGGATATGTTCATCTTCCTCAATGTATCTGCATACATGAGGTTCAAGCTGCTGCCGCCGTCTATGAACACTCGAGAGACATCAAATCCTGCGATAACCGCCGCATAAGTGCCGATCGCCCTGGTCGAGGAACTTGTCGCGGATGATCTGCTATTGTGAAGCCGATATCTTGTCCTGACCAATTAAGGTACTCAACTGTTGGTGGAGGCATTTTCTCTGCCATAAACACCTGTCGTGAGATTACTTTTTGAGCTCTATTGGACGGCCTTCCCTTCTGAATCATCAACACTGCTCCGTTGGAGTTAGGATCAACATAGGGTGGTGGTGCAGGTGCTGCCGCTATTCTTAGCTGGTGTCGATTGTCCTCTGTAATCGCGGGAGGTGGCGGTAGATGAACCTCGCTCCTAGGCTCCCGAGGGTTTCTCTGTGCTGCTCGAGCGTGAGCATTTTCTGCGTATCTGAACATTGCTGAAAATTTCGACAGCCTTTCTGCAGTGCCCCGACCGTCTTTTCCCGTTCTTTGTCGAGGAAGAAGTGCATCTGGCACGGTCCGTTCAGCATTTCCTCGGGGGACACGAAAGGTCTTGGAAACCTCGGCCCACTATTTTGCCTGTTGCGTAAATCATCCCTGTTATCACCTCGCTGTTCACTGCTTCTCTGGTAATCATCTCTACTGCCTCCTGTATTTGTCCGAAAACCTGCCGAAATTTGTCCTGGAGCGTCGTAGTTCTGGTACGTCCGAGGAAATCTTCGCCTCGGTTGATAGTTTCGACCACGGTCCTCCTCTGGCGACCTGTGTCGTTTGTTGTGGACAGCGTCTTCTCCATCTGCCCATTTATTTGCTATCTCCATTAACGCGGATACT
Organism: Lolium perenne; assembly: GCF_019359855.2. Lineage (NCBI taxonomy): Eukaryota > Viridiplantae > Streptophyta > Magnoliopsida > Poales > Poaceae > Lolium > Lolium perenne. The sequence goes on from NC_067245.2 coordinate 144,373,425, forward strand.
GTCTTTGGATTGGTCCTTCCCAAATCCTCGACAAAGTCTCCACGCCTGACTCCTGCGACAAACGCATCTATTGCTCTCTCGTCAGATATGTTTTCTGCCGCGTTTTTGATGATATTCCACCTCTGGATGTACTTTCTCATTGGCTCATCTGGCTTTTGTCGACACGCTCTCAACTCCTCTAACGACGCGGGTTTTTTGCACGTGGATCTGAAGTTCTTGACGAACACGTCCTCGAAACTTTCCCAGCTGTCGATGGATCCTGGAGCGAGTTTCTTTATCCATGATCGTGCGGCACCACTCGTGTGCACCTGGATGCTTTGCATGGCTGTTGCCCTAGTTCCTCCCGTCGCCTTCACCGTCTCCAGATAGTCGACTAGCCAATCCTCTGGATCTTGAAGGCCGTCGAATTTCTTGAAATTATCGGGTAACTTGAATCCTGAGGGGACTCGCGTTTTTCGGACTCTTCTCGTGAAGCATGGTAAGCCGCACATATCTTCGTCGTTAAGTTCGGGGATTGCCGATGATCCCTTCGCTTTGCCGCGCTCTCGTCGACTCTTGCTTGTGCTGCCGTGTCTCTTGCTCCACTTGGCCCTTCGTGTCTGCCGCTATTCTTCTTTGCGGGTCGCGGACTATTTTGCCTTGCCACTCCCTCGGGAGGCGATGAGAAAAACGCTGTCCCCATAGCTCCAACTCCTGCTACCGCCATATTGTACAAGTTGTTTCCCTTGGGTCACCCGGAGGTGGTTTAGATGCAAGGATAAAAGCATGTGTCGCCATATACCCAGCCTCTGGTGTCTTGGGGATGATGTTTCCTCTTGTATCTATCGACATAAAGGACATGTCGAGGTTTTGAACCAAGTGTTCTCTTTCCGCTTCGGGTATGTGTTGCAGTCTTGACCTTGCTCTGTTCCGCGCCTCCCGATGGCTATCACCCGTAGTTCTAGATTGTCGACTTAGATCTGCCCTTCTCCTGCTGGATGCGTGCTGCCTCCTTTCTCTGTTCAACTCACCGTCTGTTTTTCCAATTCCCTGGCAGCTCGTGCGAGCCTATATTGATATGCTTGCAATTCTTCTGGTGTGGCTGTGGTAGCCATTGGTTCTGTGCCGTTCATAGCTCTCGCAGCTCTGTCCCACGCTGCTTGTGAAAGTTGAACTCTATCTCGCGGCTCTGGCCCGACGTATTTGTTGCCCAAGCCTTGTCGCAGATTGGAGGGATCGACGTATGGATTTCCCAAACTGTCGAAAGCCTCAGATGTCTCTTCTTGATCTTCAATGGCGTAAATCTGATGATACTTTGTACTCAGATCTATGTTGGGTTTGGTGACATCGTCGTTGAGATTGATGAAGACCTTGCCCACTGTCAAAGATTTGTCGATGAAGTCGTAACTGTCGACATTGCTTGAACCATCGCTTATATATGAATCCGCAGATGACTCAAACGACATGTCGTTGAAGATCTTGGCGAGTTTCTCTCTTGCTCTGATGCTGACGTAGCGTGTCGCCGAGGTTTCTTCTTCTCCTGACTCGTTTGACGATGTATAGCTTGAAAAATCGGAATCGGCCACTGATGATTCCGACGAAATCGGAATCTCGACACGATACGATCCTTCCTTCTCGACGCGAAAGTGGAACCTTCCGAACGTCATCTCCATGGGCTCCGCCAGATACGCATATGCATCCAAACGGGAGGGTGGGTGAGGAACAAAATCGACAAGACCAGTAGCGATCTGTTTACCTCGATCCATTGTGTTGCTTGCGGTTGACGATGTCGAAGATCTTGAGCGTGCCATCGAGATCAGCTCCTTACGCCTCTAATTCCCACAGACGGCGCCAATTGACAAGGGATTAACTTGTCAATGCCTATGGATTGTAGGCTAGGGTTTAGTTAGAAGTAGAGGGCAAGTAGATCTCGAAGGTTTCAGCCGAAAAGTACTCGACGATTATGAAAACTAGGGTTTGCAGACAATGATTCGATTGATCCTTTGTCCCTCGACTCCCCCTTATATATGAGGTGAAGCCGAGGGATTCGTGCTATACAAGTTTACAGGGTCCGGGACGGTTTCTAACTCATCCCGCCAGATTACAAACAACACTTCCTATTACAACTCTATCTTTCCTTAGTAAATCTTGGGCTCCCGAATCTTCTTATTCTTCGGGTATTGGGCTTCCAGTAAACCCCGGGTACCATCTTCGGCAGGCCCATTTGGGATGCCTATGTCATGAAGTGCTTGTCTTTATGACACATTAATAATAGGCATGGTAATATTATCTAGCAGGTAATTCTGAATGCAAAACAATGCATGGGTGACGAAATAAAGGTGGCATCTTAATATCCAAAGCAACCATTTGTGGGAGTGAAAGTAGGCTCAAGATCCCCATGTCCATGCCAACTGAATTATTACAGGCCATATAGACCAATCAACGCAACAAGATGGGACCAAAATAATAATATAAAATGCATAAGAACCAAGAAAGGACTAACAAGGCAAGTATTGGATCGTTCATTACCTTTCAATATTTGCCCACAACTTGATTCCTTCACAATTTATAGCAACCAGTAAACTGGCAGGTGTCAAAGTATGGCAACAATTTTTAATTCATGAAGGGATCGCCACTCAACAGATTCAACGCAAACACGTACAACCCGAGATCGCTCCGCTTGATCACTCGCCGATCAATCCTTGATTTGACTACTTATTCTACAAGAATAAAGATGATTAGTGTCGTTATGGCACTCGGCATTTGCCGCCAGTTCAGATAATGTCAGTAGTTCTGATTAATTCTATGTACCTTCAAAATAAGAATGAACCTAGAGACAATGCCCTCATCGTTCTTCTGTTGTTTCCCCATTGGTACCTACAGTACCTAAATAAAAAAAAAATCATAAATTAAGAATTCGAGTGGGTTAATGGGCGCTTCTAAATTACCAATGCATCCCAATTCTCAACGAAAAAATAGAATTTAGAAGCATATACCTACCTGGGCGTTGGCATCTTACAACTGACCGGTGGCATGCATGCAAGCAAGAAGTGCGGCGCTGGGTGGAGCACCAACAGCCCACGGTGTTGGATGCCGGCCACCTCGGCATCTTGCATCCCGATGAGCTCCGCATTCTTGTCAGTAACCAGATCATTCTCACAGAAGATGCAATCATTATTGGTAATAACTGCAAACGGAAGAACAAATATTAGCCCAAGTTGCACACCAAAGCTCAACCTAAAAGGCAAACTGTATCAGAATCCCACCTCATATCCAATTCTTTAGTTGACAGTCAAGTTGTTATGAACAAATATGAAACTTCCCCGGTGTTAGACTGAATAAACAAGAATATTAACACTCAGAAATCAAACTAATCCTGTTCTGGTAAAAAAATGTGAAATTAGTACTCACCTCACACATGAGGAAGGGAGGAGCATCAACATATGAGCTATGGAGATAGAAGAGAGATCAAGAGGATTATTTTTCAATAAAAATCCTTTAAGCACTCCAGCTCCACTGTATGAAGGGGCAATATTATTATTGTCCAATGTTGGGCAATGATCGAGATAATCCATCTGCATCACAAAAGAAACAATAGCAAGGTCAAGCTTTCGAATTACTGGCAGAGAACATAAGCTCTTCTTTTTAGTAAGAAAAGGCATCATCCATCCTGAATTTTCACCTGTCCTTTTGTTCAAAAGTAATTGTTCAAAGCTCTTCTTTTTAGTAAGCAATGCACCACTGATCCTGAATCTGCACCTCTCCTTTTGCATCTGCGCCGACCACCAAGAAACAATATGAACAATAAACATTGAAAAAACAACATAACCTAAGCATATATCACGAATTCCATTTGTCGCCGAACTAACCTAGGGAGATGGTATACCTAGTGACAAGTTCGAGATGACGAGGTGTTGCTGGCAAGGTCGCCTAACTCTGGCCGAGGAAACCGGATTGCAAGAACGCCAAAAGGCCCCACCATCTTGTCATCATGCACCGGTGGTGCGAGACATCTCGCTGATCTCCTCGCCACCCACATAAGTGAAATGAGGAGATAATGGAGCACCAAGTCCTCATAATTAACCTGTAACAATCATGTAGAGTATTTTTTATTAGTAAGATAACAACTATATCCAAAACTGGCTAATCCCCAAAACTGCACTTCTCATTTAGTATTTGCATCAGGCACCAAACAAGGATCTGAAGTGTAACATCAAAACACATTGACAGACCAACCAGGTATAGCCAAATCTGTGAGTGCACACAAAACCAAAGAGGAGACAAGAGGGATCTGGTATACCTGTAGATGGGTTCGAAATGTCAAGGTCACCGTCAAGGACAACTTAGCCCATGTCGAGGTAGGAGGGCGAAGGATTGTGTGCCATGGATGTCCAGCCGGCGGCGGCGCTGTCGGGGTGATAAAAATAAAAATCACAAACATTTCAAAAAAAACTACAAATTTGGAAATAAACAATCCTATGTTCGGCTGCCACTGGGGGGGCTCACACTCCTCTAAGCTAATGTATTTCTCCAAAGCACTTGCATGCTCAAGAGCATCTCTGAAATTTCTACACTACTGGATGCATTCCTCTTATTTAGCAGCCACTTATAGTAAATAAGAAAATACTTTACCTACCACGCAGCAGGGGCGAACAACCATCCCAAGCCCAATAAAAAAAATCAATAGAATTTGCGCAAGTTGAACAGATCACATCAAGAAAGATTTGGATCTATGGAAGAAAAAGTAAATAAGAAAACCTAAATGGCAGATAGTAAACAGGGCCTGCTCAACATGATAATAGCTCAACTAAGATTAGTGTAATAGATAAGCTCCTTGTTGGGTTATTACCATTCGCACATAAATGTAAACTTTGCACTTAAAAAAACAACGTTATGATATTCACATCATAAAATGCAATTTCACTTCAACCTAAGTAATAATTTGTCCAACTGAATATACTACATTGAGTATTTATTAATGCTGTCACGGGTAGTGAATTACAGAGATAATAAGAAAATAAGAAAATAAATGTATCGCATTTCTTCCTAGTTGTCTTGAGAATTATAATGTAGTGCAGGGTTGTTGGGAGACAATATGACAGCTAATGAAAAAATAAACAATACCATATGGCATTTCTCCAACAGATGACTCCATCAATGTTTGATACATCATAAAACCATCATTCAACAGAAACTAAAACCAAATTATTCTTTGCCACTTTATTGTTTGTCTGCAAAAGAAAGGGGGCAGGTCACTTGAAGTAACTATCTGCCATCATCCAACAGAAAGCTTGCACTGTGTAACAAAATGATAAAAGCCTGGTAACTCTACGAATAGAAATAGAGGTTAATTAAAAACCTTGATGAAAGAAGCTTCAACATAATTTTAGCTTTGCTTTCTGCCACTTCTGTAGGTACAACCGCTGCAATCCCAAGCCTATACCGATGCATTACTCCTAGACATAAAACGGGCAACAAATATTATGACTGAAATTTAAGAAGGGGAAAAATAAAATAAAAAACATATTAAAAGCTTCATATCCACTTCATAAATGCATGTAGAAGGTCATCTCTAGTAATATGGATTTAGTTGGAATCTACATCAAATAAAGTAAAATACTCTATATGTCAAGACGAGCAAACTATCCAAATATCCAGTGATCTGTTTTCCCAAAATAAAATTATGTGAGGCAAATGGATGATTCTTATACCTAAAGAGATTGACAAAGTCATATATACATGACAAAATTCTAATCAGCGGCAAGTAAATACCGCGTATAGTATAAAAGAAATCGAAGGGGGGAGAGAGAGAAAGCTCACAACGGGTGCAGCACCGTCACGCCAATGCGAACTGCCATGTTCATGCATCATATACGAATTAGAAAGCCACATTGACACACTTTTCAAAATATTAATGCATGAATGGGTAATCAAATTCTTAAATACAGTCTAATGTACATCAATAAATTAGATGTGCATCCAGCTTTCAAAAATATGAAGCCACCCATTTGTTGTCCAATGTTTTCCGCTTAGATTTCATGATTTTGAAAGATGTAACAATGTATTTGCCATTGGAGATAATTCGGGGAATACAACATCGGCCTTTCCCACAGACAATCAGTATGTTATTGTACAGAGTAGTTTAACCAAAAAAATACAATGTAGGGAAAAGAAGATACATGGATTGTCACAAACAGGATAGAAACAATCAAGACAGGAAGAAGGATAGAACAAAAAGAAGGAACAGAGCTTTCTCACCTCACCATGATGCTCCCTGTGATCGTCATCAGCAAGAATCTTCTATAAACTGAAACCCTAGCTGCAAAATAGAAGACTCAAATTCCTCTATATTGATCACAGGCTTCAGTAGAGGAACATTTTGCAGGTATCTCTCACCATTTTAACGAAAGAAAGGACCAAACCTACAAAATAAGAGAGGGAGCAATAAGGCAACATATAATACTTTGTTTACTAAACAAAAAAATACAGTCCTAAAAATGAGATAATTATAAAGACTTCTATATAGTTCTAACAAAAATTGTGAAGAACCAACAATTAGTGTACCATTTTTCAGTGCCGAACTGAACTAAACACAAAATTATAGATGGAAAATCCGCCCTCCTTCAGCACAAAAGTTTTGCGGGGTACTGGTTGGCTCCTTCCTCCAAATCACCTTAATGAGACTCTTCTTTTTTCTCAAATCGATGACGTAGCTGCAAAATCAAAGAAAATCATCTTAAACGTCAACAATTTTAATGAATTGAATAATATTTACAGCAATATTATTACGGCAGCGTTGGTAATCATTGTCTAGTGGAACTTACGCCATTGCAGGCATCCTTTTGATGATGCCCAGGACAAACTGGAAGCTCCAAATAAGCTCGCCTCAAAAACAAGCGACAAGCCCCTGAAGCTCTTCACCTTTAGACCAACCTACTCAACACAGAAGCAAAAGTTAAACCTCAAAAGCATCAGTTGGTGGCTACACGATTTACATCTGGTATGTTTCGGTATCATGGTTTGCCTAATTAGCATGTAACCAAATCAAATAACTATAAAGAGATTCACATAAATAAAGGCCAAATGAGGTAACCTATATGATGGTGATCTTTGTAGCAGGAAAATAGGTGAACCTGGTCTTTCTGTTATAGCAACCTGAAAAAATATAGGCAAAGAGGGACATGAATGGCAAAAATAAAACCAAAAAAGAGGAAAACCATCTTATCTTACACAACAAATTGGTTGCATGACTGAACTTTAATAGATTTACAGTTGATGTAATCGCATAAGCTGAGTTACGCTCTGAAATATATTCGTGTCATGCTTCTTGAAGTACTGAGCTTACCCAAATATGAATCAGTAAAATCCATATTCCAACCATTTTCTCACTCTAATTTTTGCATCTAAATGAATTAAAAAAATTCCCTTGACGGAAAGCTTCGGATTAATGGAGAAGAGAAAGAATTGGTGCAGATACAATCAAAAATCAAGACGAAATATAGGTGCTGAGATAGGGGAAAGAGGGCTAGGAAGGCATGACACACCTTGCATCACGTCCATATAATAAAGAAGCCAACAATCAAGCTAGACTTCGCATCTCTCCGCCATCAAATCCTAGCTGCAAAAAACAAAAAAATAACTTAGCAAGCAAAAGAAACCAATAAACATTATCGGTGCCGTCCTCCATCCAGCTAGTCACCTGGCGGGCTGTCGAGCATGCGAATCCACCACCCCTCTCTACTTTTCTCTGCTCAAAGCAAATCAGGTACAGGGTGGACGAGCGGCTCCGACAACCATCAAGCTCCGGCCCTAGCCCACCACAAGTAAGGAGGGAGGAGAAGGACCGTGTCACCGCTGCTGGCTCGCACAATATTCCGAACGGCCGGCCACCTCCTCCTAAATCTGAACCTAAACCTAGCAGCAAACTAAAGCCACAAATAACTATTTTAAGTTATTACATCCTATGAAATGGTATAATCATTTTTAAAAGAAAACATTCATTGATTTATTCTCTACTTTCTTTTGCTAAAAGGTGGAAGACAGAAAAATGAAGAATCAGTGATGTGGCGAAAGCCTAAATACACATTATAGGACAAACAAAACAAAGCATGTGGCTGCTCCTTAAGGGACAAAAGTAAGGAGCAATAATTTATGAACTGAAGACCTTTGCATGGAGGAGCAGCCACACCAAACTTGCCGCTCCAGCCTCTTATGCGGCAAGCGGCCTCCATGATGTTCCTTCCTAAGCAAAATTTATATTGGGAAACCAGCAAAAATTTCAGTATTTGACTAATAGCATAATCATGGGATGTTGGATCATCAGAAACTCTAACCCACAAAGATTTAAGATAGTAATGGTAAATTTTCTCTAAAAGCTGAAAGATAAAGAATAAGCAAACCCGAATTACTACCCTCCTCCGTCTAGGTTGGAGTTCTTGGAGTGGTAGTAGCTGCAACCTAGGAGGAGCTTGCGGATATGGTTCTCACAGATGCACAGCAGCACCACAGATCTCCTCCCTCACATCTCTTCACCCCCCTTCATCTCCCTTCCTGTGATTAGCTAAAAATTGAACACCACGAACAAGATCCCCATGGAAGGGCAAGGAAAAGAGGAGAGAGACATAGCGCCTGAGCAAGAGTGGGGACTTACCGACGAATCTGCGCTGGTGCTCACCTCCTCGCCCTCCTGGACGCTCCACGGGGGCTGCGCTGGTCGCTGCCGCCGACGATGCGGTCCGGCCGGCCGAGATGGAGGAGAGTGGGATGGCGCGGGGAAGGGCAGGGAGAAGTCCCTCGGACGAGTAGATGAAACACGAGCAGCGAGGAGGCCGCCGTCGTCGCCGGCGGTCACCCTCCATCGCCTCCCTCCTGCGGGCCGGCCGCACCTGCTCCGCCCCGGCCACCCGCTCCTCCTCGCCTCCTCCCGCGTCCACTACCTCCTCCGGGGCCTCCATGGCGGCGGAGTCGCCCCTTTGCTCGGCGGCTAGGGTTTCGTCGGAGGCCTCGATCTTGCCCCACGCCGGGACAGCGGAACGGTGACGCCGCCTCTTCCCGCCTGCATGCCTCCAGCTCCTGGTCCGGCCGCCACAAGTACCTCCACGCGCCCGTCGCTGCGCATGCCCGGGGCCCTCGTGTGGAGGAGGCGGCAGATCGGGTTTGGGGGAGGGGAGGATTGGATTGGAGGAGGAGAGGGAGGCACGGGATTGGGGAGAGGTAGCTCTCGGTGACGCTAGGGTTTTCACCGTTTTAATTTTCTGATCGACGCGAGCACGGACACTCACCGTCTCAAACAAACGGCCCCACGCAGGTATGGGCCCAGCCGTCATGCACCCAGAACAAGCAGCGGCCGGTGGAACAAAGATTACCACATCCGACGGTTGAGGTGAAAAGTGGGATTAGGAAGTTACTGTGCTAGGTGAAACGAACGGACCAGATTCATTTGCCCCTCTCAGACCCCCTTTTTGAGAGGGTAGTCTTTGAACATTTATAGGAGAAATACCCTTCTCCTTAAGAGATTTTTTTGGCTTCCCTCATCACTTCATCATTTAATTCAATCATTCCCCTTTTCTTCGGTGTTGGTATTGGCTCATGTATAGTCCAATCATCATAATTTTGGCTTATTTTGGCCAATAATTCATCAGCTTCAGCAGGAGTTCTTTTCCTGAAAACAGAACCAGCACAACTATCCAGGTATGTCCTAGATTCAACCGTTAGTCCATTATAGAATATATCAAGGAGTTCAATTTTAGCTAATGGATGTCTAGGTAGTGCTCTAATTAAAGAACAAAACCTTGCCCAAGATTCAGAAAATTTCTCTTCTTCTACCTGCACAAAGTCAAATATTTTATGCAATGCAGCGTGTTGAGCACTAGCAAGGAAATATTTCTGAAAGAAAGCATTCACCAAACCAATATGACTATCAATAGATCCAGGAGACAGATTATCATACCAAATTTTAGCTACACCTTTCAAAGAGAAAGGGAAAATTTTAGCGACAAAGTAGGTGCGTTTCTTAATATCAGCAGAGAATAAATTTCTAAAAGCAGAGAGTTCATTCATATGTTTCATAGCAATTTCATTTTCAGTACCACAAAAAGGTTCCTTCTCAACAATAGATATATAAGATAAATCCAGAGAGAAATCATAATCCTCATCTCTAATGTTTATGGGAGATGTGGCAAACTTACCGTCAGGAGACAGTTTATATCTAACAGCTCGTCTTGCAAAAGACTTTTAATAGCACTTGCATCTCTAGTAGGATGACATTCTTCAATGAAGTCATCATCAAGTTCAATATAAGATTCATCAATGTCATCACCAGAACACCCTCTAGACTCAGGTGAACTAACGGGTGTAACAATATTTTCATTAGGAATTTCGGTGTTTTCAATTTGTTTAGCTCCAGCAATTGTAGTGTCTAGGAAAGGACCTAATGAACCACTCTTATCAAGCACAGTAGAAGCATCATCAAAATTATCAGAAGCATTTTCAGATTCAGCAGAAGTAGCAGTATGTGTAGCATGTGCATGTGGTGGAATAAAAAGCTTACTCGCCACATATGGCGAATCAAGAGCAACAAAGGTCTTCAGAGTCGTACCTCTTCTTGTAGTGGATGGCAATATAGGGAATTTCCCTTCACAATCTTTCCTCATAGCTAATCAAACCCTCGTTAAAACACATAACCCCAAGCTAATAACCCGATCTAATAAAACCTACTCTATATATAGCTAGTAAACCCTAGATTAACCCCAATTAATATATATGGCCTATATCGATCATATATATAGACATTGCTGGGATTCATTAATTATATAATTAGCACTGATAATTAAATTAATTAACTTGAATTTTGACAAGGTCTCAAATGAAAACACACTTTAATTAATTTGCCTCACAATATATATATATAATTAATATGCATGCATGACCTAACCATGCATACATATATATGTGTTTAATTTGGGGATTTCAATCGCTCTCTCGCCGCTCTCTCTCTCTCTCGCCAACACTACACATGCACTTTGTGTGCAAAGGCATGTGCCTCTAATAATGTGTGCGCAGTCGATCGATCTAGTTTTGATTAATCATAGCACACAAATAAAGAAGTTGTATTTGAATCCACACAACCCTAATCTAAAGCACATAACCGCTAACATGGCCTAATTAATTAACCCCTTCTCTCTAGCTAATTAGTGGAAATTGCACAAAATTAAAGGGGTCCCTCACTAATTATACGTATCAAGATTGTGATAAACTTTTGATCCATATTTGGTGGATGGGAGCATCTTGGCATGTAAAACAATTAATGTTTGCAAATGGCATTGTCAAAATTTATGTACAAATGATTTATTTCCAACCAAAGTGCACAAAATGGGATTTCTAATGAAGAAAGTACAAATAAAACAGCTCAACATGCCTCCACACCCCGATTTTCACACGAAGTAGAGTATATTTAAAGGATAATTCCAGAGTTTTACTAATTTTCAAGCAACTTCGCTAATTCCCCCCCACTCACATGACATTATGTTGATTTAACGAAAATAGGGCGAATTTAAAAGTTTGAATTGTGCGGCGACAAAGGGAACCGCCTATTCTTAAACCTTGTGAACGGCAAACTACACACGCAACTCCATTAAACACCACCTACCGACCTTAATTATCACCCCGGCGGCCCGGCCGCATGACCCCCCACCCATCCCTTATCCCCGTCCGTGCGAAGAGCTTCCCCTCCCCGTCCTGTCCGTGCGAAGAAGAAGCTTCCCCTCCCCGTCGTTCTTCTCGAGACGCACCGGCGGTCAAGTTGATCCACGGTAGGGCTGCTATCTCTAGCTCAATCATGCATCGGGCAAGACGGCCTAACGATTTGTATTTTCTTGATCCTGCTAAAAAAATTGTCAGTATGCTCGAACTAATTGGCACTTTATAGTTTTCCGCTCAATTTTTCCTCGATCAATTTGTTCATTTGCATGGGCATATAGAGTCAGTTCTGCACTTGATCCGTTAATTTGCTGAAATGCCATGACAGAGTTTTGTACACGATCTGTTTGCTAAAATGTCGATGGGCATTTTTAGTTTTGTACTCGACATGATTGCTGAAATGCATAATCATATAGTATCGTTTTGTACTCAATGGATATACATTTACTACTTTGCCTTAAATTAATCACCAACCACTGTATCTCATAATTAAACAGATGGACAGAACTTGGATACTGCATGGACACTTATGTTACCCTTCATATATAAATGTTGTTCAACCATTTATGGGGTTTGTTAGAGCTCATGAAGGTCACAACCTGGACGTGTATTGCCCACGCTGCACATGTATGAATGGTGAGAAGAGGCCTCACGATGTAGTGGAAGATCATTTACACATTTTTGGGATGGACCGCACATATGTTAGGTGGGTTTATCATGGTGAACCATATAATGATCCTTTAGCGGGGGAAGCAGATCTTGCTCAAACTGTATGTGTGCTGGCATATGTAGTTAATTATTTATGTTGATGCTGCCGCTGTTTCGATCAATAGTTTGCATTGCTGTGCAAGGTTATGTACTCAAATTTAACTTGTTGCAGATGGATGGATGGGAAGGAGAGAAAAAGCGCTTGCTTCATGAAACGGGTTTCAGCTCTGGGACATGTGCTATGCCAAATGAGAAGTCAAATATGTAAAATGACATTTGTTTAGGTTGCATCCCTTAGATGTTTGTCTAATCGGTTGATGTACTAATTGCAGAAGCATAGAGTTGAAGAGGTCTCTCAGTTTGATGGGAGATTTGAAGATGAATCTCAGTTTGATGCACCTGTGGATGGTACTGATGACGAGCCTTTCATAGACGAAGGTCCTGAGATTATCCAGCCTACAGAAGGAGGTCGTGGACCAAGTACACAGCTTTGCGTTGAAGTGGATGCACGCCCGGAGATCATCAGGGGCGTCCAGGTAGTCTCAAGACCACCCATCCCTGATGCACCTGTGGATGGTACCGATGACGAGCCTTTCATAGACAAAGGTCCTGCACCTGAGATTATCCAGCCTATAGAAGGAGGCCGTGGACCGAGTACACAACTTTGCGTTGAAGTGGATGCACGCCCGGAGATCATCAGGGGCGTCTAGGTTGTCTCAAGACCACCCAGCCCTGATGCACTGATACGTCCCCGACGTATCCATAATTTCTGTCGTTCCATGCTTGTTTTATGACAATACTTACATGTTTTGCTTGCACTTTATGATGATTTCATGCATTTTCTGGAACTAACCTATTAACGAGATGCCACAGTGCCAGTTCCTGTTTTCTGCTGTTTTTGGTTCCAGAAAGGCTGTTCGGGCAATATTCTCGGAATTGGACGAAATCAACGCCAAACCTCCTATTTTTCCCGGAAGGCTCCAGAACACCGAAGAAGAGTCGGAGAGGGGCCAGAGGGCCACTGATACGTCTCCGACGTATCGATAATTTCTTATGTTCCATGCCACATTATTGATGTTATCTACATGTTTTATGCACACTTTATGTCATATTCGTGCATTTTCTGGAACTAACCTATTAACAAGATGCCGAAGTGCCAGTTCCTGTTTTCTGCTGTTTTTGGTTTCAGAAATCCTAGTAACGAAATATTCTCGGAATCGGACGAAATCAACGCCCAGGTTCCTATTTTACCCGGAAGCATCCAGAACACCCGAGAGCCACCAGGGAGGGGGCACAGGCCACCCAAACCCTAGGCCGGCGCGGCCAGGGGGGGCCCGCGCCACCCTATGGTGTTGGCACCCCTTCGACCCTCTGGTGCCGCCTCTTCGCCTATATAAAGCCCCTGGATCGAAAACCCTATGGCGTTCGACGAAAACCACAGAAACCATCCAGAGCCGCCGCCATCGCGAGGCCAAGATCTGGGGGACAGGAGTCTCTGTTCCGGCACGCTGCCAGAGCGGGGAAGTGCCCCCAGAAGGCTTCTCCATCGACACCGCTGCCATCTCCACCGCCATCTTCATCACCGCTGCTGCTCCCATGAGGAGGGAGTAGTTCTCCATCGAGGCTTGGGGCTGTACCGGTAGCTATGTGGTTAATCTCTCTCCTATGTACCTCAATACAATGATCTCATGAGCTGCTTTACATGATTGAGATTCATATGAGTTTTGTATCACTACTATCTATGTGCTACTCTAGCAAAGTTATTAAAGTAGTTCTATTCCTCCTGCACGTGTGTAAAGGTGACAGTGTGTGCACCGTGTTAGTACTTGGTTTATGCTATGATCATGATATCTTGTAGATTGCGAAGTTAACTATTGCTATGATAATATTGATGTGATCTATTCCTCCTACATATGCATGAAGGTGACAGTGTGCATGCTATGTTAGTACTTGGTTTAGTCTGTTGATCTATCTTACACTATAAGGTTACTAAAATATGAACAGTAATTGTGGAGCTTGTTAACTCCGGCATTGAGGGTTCGTGTAATCCTACGCAATGTGTTCATCATCCAACAAGAGTGTAGAGTATGCATTTATCTATTCTGTTATGTGATCAATGTTGAGAGTGTCCACTAGTGAAAGTCTAATCCCTAGGCCTTGTTCCTAAATACTGCTGCGTTACTACTGCTTGTTTACTGTTTTACTGCGTTACTACTGCTGCAATACTACCACCATCAACTACACGCCAGCAAGCTATTTTCTGGCATCGCTACTGCTTATTTATACCACCTGTATTTCACTATCTCTTCGCCGAACTAGTGCACCTATTAGGTGTGTTGGGGACACAAGAGACTTCTTGCTTTGTGGTTGCATGGTTGCATGAGAGGGATATCTTTGACCTCTTCCTCCCTGAGTTTGATAAACCTTGGGTATCCACTTAAGGGAAAACTTGCTGCTGTTCTACAAACCTCTGCTCTTGGAGGCCCAACACTGTCTACAGGAAAGGAGGGGGAACGTAGACATCAAGCTATTTTTCTGGCGCCGTTGCCGGGGAGGAAAGGTAAAAGGTACTCACACTCCGGATCTCGGCTACTAAGCTATTTTCGCCGTTGTAAGTACTCGAAGCTATTTCCTTTAGATCCTGCAATTGCAACTTTTTGTTTCTTGTTTTACACTAGTTAGGCATAATGGAAAACAACAAAAAAATTGGTGAGCTTTTTAATCTTTTTCCTGATTTAGAATTGTTTGATGCGAAAATTAAAAAACCTATGGAACCTTATTTGCATGTTAGTAGCGATATTATTAGTATGAATGCAATTACTGCTAATGCTATGGAGAATTCTAAGCTTGGGGAAGCTGGCTTTGATGAGCATGATATTTTTAGTCCCCCAAGAATTGAGGAGGAAATTTACTTTGATGATTCTTTACCTCCTATTTATGATGATTATAATGATAGTAGTCTTTTGTTACCACCTGTTATGGAGGAGAAATTTGATTATGATTACACTATGCCTCCTATATATGATAGCTACTTTGTTGAATTTGCTCCCACTACAACTAATAAAATTGATTATGCTTATGTGGAGAGTAATGATAATTTTATGCATGAGACTCATGATAAGAATACTTTATGTGATGGTTATATTGTTGAGTTTGCTCATGTTGCTACTGAAAGTTATTATGAGAGAGGAAAATATGGTTGTAGAAATTTACATGTTACTAAAATGCCTCTCTATGTGCTTAAATTTTTGAAGTTATACTTGTTTTATCTTCCTAATCTTGTCACTTTGCTCTTCATGAATTTATTTGTGTACAAGATTCCTCTTCATAGGAAGCATGTTAGGCTTAAATGTGTTTTGAATTTGCTTCTTGATGCTCTCTTTTGCTTCACATACTATTTCTTGCGAGTGCATCATTAAAACTGCTGAGCCCATTTTAATGGCTATAAAGAAAAGAACCTCTTGGGAGATAACCCATGTGTTATTTTGCTACAGTACTTTGTTTTTATTTTGTGTCTTGGAAGTTGTTTACTACTGTAGCAACCTCTCCTTATCTTAGTTTTGTGTTTGGTTGTGCCAAGTGAAGCCTCTAATCGAAGGTTGATACTAGATTTGGATTTCTGCGCAGAAACAGATTTCTATCTGTCACGAATCTGGGCTGTTTTCTCTGTAGAAAAATTAGAAAAATATGCCAATTTACGTGCGTGTTCCTCAGATATGTACGCAACTTTCATTAGTTTTGAGTTTTCTGATCTGAGCAACGGAAGTATTTATTAGAAATTCGTCTTTACGGACTGTTCTGTTTTGACAGATTCTGCCTTTTATTTCGCATTGCTTCTTTCGCTGTGTTGGGTGGATTTCTTTGTTCTATTACCTTCCAGTAGCTTTGAGCAATGTCCAGAAGTGTTAAGAATGATTGTGTCACCTCTGAACATGTGAGTTTTTGATTATGTACTAACCCCTCTAATGAAGTTTATGAGAAGTTTGGTGTGAAGGAAGTTTTTAAGGGTCAAGTGAGGACGATGATATACTACGATCAAGGAGAGTGAAAGCTCTAAGCTTGGGGATGCCCCGGTGGTTCACCCCTGCATATATCAAGAAGACTCAAGCGTCTAAGCTTGGGGATGCCCAAGGCATCCCCTTCTTCATCGACAAATTATCAGGTTCCTTCTCTTGAAACTATATTTTTATTCGGTCACATCTTATGTACTTTACTTGGAGCGTCTGTGTGCTTTTGTTTTTGTTTTTGTTTGAATAAATGCTTGTGTGGGAGAGAGACACGCTCCGCTGGTTCGTATGAACACATGTGTTCTTAGCTCATAATATTCATGGCGAAGTTTCTTCTTCGTTAAATTGTTATATGGTTGGAATTGGAAAATGATACATGTAGTAATTTGCTATAATGTCTTGGGTAATGTGATACTTGGCAATTGTTGTGCTCATGTTTAAGCTCTTGCATCATATGCTTTGCACCCATTAATGAAGAAATACATAGAGCATGCTAAAATTTGGTTTGCATATTTGGTTTCTCTAAGGTCTAGATAATTTCTAGTATTGAGTTTGAACAACAAGGAAGACGGTGTAGAGTTTTATAATGTTTACAATATGTCTTTTATGTGAGTTTTGCTGCACCGGTTCATCCTTATGTTTGTTTCAAATAAGCCTTGCTAGCCTAAACCTTGTATCGAGAGGGAATACTTCTCATGCATCCAAAATACTTGAGCCAACCACTATGCCATTTGTGTCCACCATACCTACCTACTACATGGTATTTTCCGCCATTCCAAAGTAAATTGCTTGAGTGCTACCTTTAAAATTCCATCATCACCTTTGCAATATATAGCTCATGGGACAAATAGCTTAAAAACTATTGTGGTATTGAATATGTAATTATGCACTTTATCTCTTATTAAGTTGCTTGTTGTGCGATAACCATGTTCACTGGGGACGCCATCAACTATTCATTGTTGAATTTCATGTGAGTTGCTATGCATGTCCGTCTTGTCTGAAGTAAGAGCGATCTACCACCTTATGGTTAAGCATGCATATTGTTAGAGAAGAACATTGGGCCGCTAACTAAAGCCATGATCCATGGTGGAAGTTTCAGTTTTGGACATATATCCTCAAATCTCAAATGAGAAAATTATTAATTGTTGTTACATGCTTATGCATAAAAGAGGAGTCCATTATCTGTTGTCTATATTGTCCCGGTATGGATGTCTAAGTTGAAGAATAATCAATAGCGAGAAATCCAATGCGAGCTTTCTCCTTAGACCTTTGTACAGGCGGCATAGAGGTACCCCTTTGTGACACTTGGTCAAAACATGTGCATTGTGATGATCCGGTAGTCCAAGCTAATTAGGACAAGGTGCGGGCACTATTAGTACACTATGCATGAGGCTTGCAACTTGTAAGATACAATTTACATGATACATATGCTTTATTACTACCGTTGACAAAATTGTTTCATGTTTTCAAAATCAAAGCTCTAGCACAAATATAGCAATCGATGCTTTTCCTCTATGGAGGATCATTCTTTTACTTTCAATGTTGAGTCAGTTCACCTATTTCTCTCCACCTCAAGAAGCAAACACTTGTGTGAACTGTGCATTGATTCCTACATACTTGCTTATTGCACTTATTATATTACTCTATGTTGACAATATCCATGAGATATACATGTTACAAGTTGAAAGCAACCGCTGAAACTTAATCTTCCATTGTGTTGCTTCAATGTCTCTACTATGAATTATTGCTTTACGAGTTAACTCTTATGCAAGACTTATTGATGCTTGTCTTGAAGTACTATTCATGAAAAGTCTTTGCTTTATGATTCAGTTGTTTACTCATGTCATTACCATTGTTTTGATCATTGCATTCATTACATATGCTTTACAAATAGTATGATCAAGGTTATGATGGCATGTCACTCCAGAAATTATCTGTGTTATCGTTTTACCTGCTCGGGACGAGCAGAACTAAGCTTGGGGATGCTGATACGTCTCCGACGTATCGATAATTTCTTATGTTCCATGCCACATTATTGATGTTATCTACATGTTTTATGCACACTTTATGTCATATTCGTGCATTTTCTGGAACTAACCTATTAACAAGATGCCGAAGTGCCAGTTCCTGTTTTCTGCTGTTTTTGGTTTCAGAAATCCTAGTAACGAAATATTCTCGGAATCGGACGAAATCAACGCCCAGGTTCCTATTTTACCCGGAAGCATCCAGAACACCCGAGAGCCACCAGGGAGGGGGCACAGGCCACCCAAACCCTAGGCCGGCGCGGCCAGGGGGGGGCCGCGCCACCCTATGGTGTGGGCACCCCTTCGACCCTCTGGCGCCGCCTCTTCGCCTATATAAAGCCCCTGGATCGAAAACCCTATGGCGTTCGACGAAAACCACAGAAACCATCCAGAGCCGCCGCCATCGCGAGGCCAAGATCTGGGGGACAGGAGTCTCTGTTCCGGCACGCTGCCGGAGCGGGGAAGTGCCCCCAGAAGGCTTCTCCATCGACACCGCTGCCATCTCCACCGCCATCTTCATCACCGCTGCTGCTCCCATGAGGAGGGAGTAGTTCTCCATCGAGGCTTGGGGCTGTACCGGTAGCTATGTGGTTAATCTCTCTCCTATGTACCTCAATACAATGATCTCATGAGCTGCTTTACATGATTGAGATTCATATGAGTTTTGTATCACTACTATCTATGTGCTACTCTAGCAAAGTTATTAAAGTAGTTCTATTCCTCCTGCACGTGTGTAAAGGTGACAGTGTGTGCACCGTGTTAGTACTTGGTTTATGCTATGATCATGATCTCTTGTAGATTGCGAAGTTAACTATTGCTATGATAATATTGATGTGATCTATTCCTCCTACATATGCATGAAGGTGACAGTGTGCATGCTATGTTAGTACTTGGTTTAGTCTGTTGATCTATCTTACACTATAAGGTTACTAAAATATGAACAGTAATTGTGGAGCTTGTTAACTCCGGCATTGAGGGTTCGTGTAATCCTACGCAATGTGTTCATCATCCAACAAGAGTGTAGAGTATGCATTTATCTATTCTGTTATGTGATCAATGTTGAGAGTGTCCACTAGTGAAAGTCTAATCCCTAGGCCTTGTTCCTAAATACTGCTGCGTTACTACTGCTTGTTTACTGTTTTACTGCGTTACTACTGCTGCAATACTACCACCATCAACTACACGCCAGCAAGCTATTTTCTGGCATCGCTACTGCTTATTTATACCACCTGTATTTCACTATCTCTTCGCCGAACTAGTGCACCTATTAGGTGTGTTGGGGACACAAGAGACTTCTTGCTTTGTGGTTGCAGGGTTGCATGAGAGGGATATCTTTGACCTCTTCCTCCCTGAGTTCGATAAACCTTGGGTATCCACTTAAGGGAAAACTTGCTGCTGTTCTACAAACCTCTGCTCTTGGAGGCCCAACACTGTCTACAGGAAAGGAGGGGGAACGTAGACATCAGCCACCACACCCTATGGCGGCGCGGCCAAGCCTGGGCCCGCACCAGCCTAGGGTGAGGCGCCCCCAGGTGCCCCCAGGTGCCCCCCTGCGCCGCCTCTTCACCTATAAAATCCCTTTCGACCTAAAAACACCGTACCAATTGACGAAACTCCAGAAAGACTCCAGGGGCGCCGCCACCGTCGCGAAACTCCAATTCGGGGGACAGAACTCTCTGTTCCGGCACCCTGCCGGGACGGGGAAGTGCCCCCGGAAGCCATCTCCATCAACGCCACCGCCTCCGCCATGCTCCGTGAGTAGTTCCCCCATGGACTACGGGTTCTAGCAGTAGCTATGTCGGTATACTCTCCCCCATGTACTTCAATACAATGGTCTCATGAGCTGCCTTACATGATTGAGATTCATCTGATGTAATCGGTGTTGTGTTTGTTGGGATCCGATGGATGATACATTATGATTAGTCTATCTATAAAGTTTGTGAAGTTATTGTTGCTGCAATCTTGTTATGCTTAATGCTTGTCACTAGGGCCCGAGTGGCATGATCTTAGATTTAAGCTCTATACTTATTGCTTAGATTGTATCTACAAGTTGTATGCACATGTCACCGTCCGGAACCAAAGGCCCCGAAGTGACAGAAATCGGGACAACCGGAGGGGATGGCGGTGATGTGAGGATCACATGTTTTCACCAAGTGTTAATGCTTTGCTCCGGTACTCTATTAAAAGGAGTACCTTAATATCCAGTAGATTCCCTTGAGGCCCGGCTGCCACCGGCTGGTAGGACAAAAGATGTTGTGCAAGTTTCTCATTGCGAGCACGTACGACTATATATGGAAAACATGCCTACATGATTAATAAGCTGGATGTTCTAACTTAATGCTTTGATTCCTATCAATTGCCCAACTGTAATTTGTTCACCCGACACTTGTTATTGGAGAGTTACCACTAGTGTAGATCGCTGGGAACCCCGGTCCATTTATCATCATCATATACTCGTTCTACATGACATTGGAAGTAGTATCAACTATTTTCTAGTGCCATTGCTCTCATATTGCTATTACTGCTGCTGTGTTACTGTTACTACTGCTCTCATATTACTGCTACTTTCACATCACCCCTGTTGCTAGTGCTTTTCCAGGTGCAGCTGAATTGACAACTCAGTTGTTAAGGCTTATAAGTATTCTTTACCTCCCCTTGTGTCGAATCAATAAATTTGGGTTTTACTTCCCTCGAAGACTGCCGCGATCCCCTATACTTGTGGGTTATCAAGACTGTTTTCTGGCGCCGTTGCCGGGGAGGCATAGCTCTACTCATAAGTTCACCTGGGGAGTACACTCTACCTCTCTCTCTGTTTTATTTTATTTTGTTTTGCTTAGTTTACTTTTTCCTAGTTTACTTGTGCTTAGTTTATTTCTGTCTAGTATTACTTTGCTTAGTTTACTTTTGTCTAGTTTATTTCAGTTTTGTTTTATTTTCCTCATATACCCAAAAATCCATAAAAATTTGAAAAACCGAAAAATTAAAAACTGCTGTCATGGGAGAACCAACAACCTACTTGGAGCTTATGGAATGTTATAATTGTTATAGAGAATCAAGAACTGGTAAAGTAATGAGTGCTATGATAGAAAAATTGAATACAATTGCTAGAATCTTGCTTAGACGCCATGATATAAACTGTTGCTCTCAATAGGATACTAAACATCTTAAATTTCAATGTGGCTTTAGTGAGGAATTTTTTATTAAGAGCTATAATCGGAATTGCTATATTCATTATGGGTTCGAAGAGGTAGAACAATTTGTCTTATTTATGGGAGCCTCCGAGATAGAATCCTTCATGGTTGAGAATTATGAAACTTGTGCTATTTGTAAGGACCTTAAAGATTATGTCTCTACTATCCTTAATTCTTGCATAGAATGCTACAGTAGGAATCCTTATATCCTTGATTATAAAGAGAGACACATTAATGCACAAGAATGCACTCACAATTTGCAGGAACCGGTGGAAGAAGAAATTGATGAACCTGAAAGCTCATTGGATGAAAAAGAGGAGGAAATTGATGAACCTGAAAGCTCATTGGATGAAAAAGAAGAGGAGAGCGACGAACAAAAGGGGGAAGAATGGATTAGCTACCCATGCCAACCTTCTAATGAGAGTAACTCTTTATCTCTTACACTATTTGATTGTCCTCCATGCTTACCGAAAGAGGTTGAATGTTATGATCTTGTGGATTCTCTTGAAATATTCCCTATGAGTAAAACTTGTGAGAATAATTATGCTACTATTATTTATGATAATCCATGCTACTTTGATAAATCTTATGATAATGCTTTGTTTGTGCCTGATGTCGAAATGCATGGTACTAAAGAATTTTGCTTAGCAAATGTTTATGATAAAGCTCTAGATGATGGTCCTATGTTATTTGATACTATTAATTGTACTACTAATGAAAATGGGATTGGAGAGTCCTTGACTTATTCTATGAGTCGCATATCTCTTGAGATTGATCAACTACCTTGTTATATTATTAATAAAAGTAAGTTTGAAAGTTTTTATTCCACTATTCTTGAACTTGATAAAAATTATGTGTTTGGAAATCATGAGAAGCATGCTGCATGTGATAGTTATATTGTTGAGTTTGTTCATGAAGCTACTGAAAATTATTATGAGAGAGGAAAATATGGTAGTAGAAATTTTCATGGTACTAATACACCTCTCTATATGCTGAAATTGTTGAAGTTACACTTGTTCTATCTTCTTATGCTTGTCACTTTGTTCTTCATGAATTTATTTGTGTACAAGATTCCTTTGCATAGGAAGCATGTTAGACTTAAATGTGTTTTGGATTTGCCTCTTGATGCTCTCTTTTGCTTCAAATACTATTTCTTGCGAGTGCATCATTAAAACTGCTGAGCCCATCTTAATGGCTATAAAGAAAGCAACTTCTTGGGAGATAACCCATGTGTTATTTTGCTACAGTAATTTATTTTATATTTGTGTCTTGGAAGTTGTTTACTACTGTAGCGACCTCTCCTTATCTTAGTTTTGTGTTTTGTTGTGCCAAGTGAAGCCTCTAATCGAAGGTTGATACTAGATTTGGATTTCTGCGTAGAAACAGATTTCTATCTGTCACGAATCTGGGCTGTTTTCTCTGTAGGAAAATCAGAAAAATATGCCAATTTACGTGAGTGTTCCTCAGATATGTACGCAACTTTCATTAGTTTTGAGTTTTCTGATTTGAGCAACGGAAGTATTTTATTAAAATTCATCTTTACTGGCTGTTCTGTTTTGGCAGATTCTGTCTCTGTTTTTTGCATTGTCTCTTGTGGACTTTAAGCGAGCTTTTCTAGACATAGAGAGCTGTAGCTAATGTTTTATTGAGTTCTTGCAATGTGCCACTACAGGACCAAGGTGGATTCAAATTTTTTGAGTACTAACCCCTCTAATGAAGTTTATGAGAAGTTTGTTGTGAAGGAAGTTTTCAAGGGTCAAGAGAGGAGGATGATATATGATCAAGAAGAGTGAAAAGTCTAAGCTTGGGGATGCCCCCGTGGTTCATCCCTGCATATTTTAAGAAGATTCAAGCGTCTAAGCTTGGGGATGCCCAAGGCATCCCCTTCTTCATCAACTTATCAGGTTCCTCCCCTGAAACTATATTTTTATTCGGTCACATCATATGTGCTTTACTTGGAGCGTCTGTGTGCTTTTATTTTTGTTTGTGTTTGAATAAATTTGGATCCTAGCAATCCTTGTTTGGGAGAGAGACACGCTCCGCTTTTTCATATGAACACTTGTTCTTCATTTTAGTTTTAATGTTCAATGATAAAAGTTGGAAGCTATAGCACTTATTATTATTTGGTTGGAAACAGAAAATGCCTCATAATGTCTTGGATAATTTGACACTTGGCAATTGTTTTGAGCTCTCAAATAGATTAAATTTTTTTCATGTGGTTTAAACCTATTAGTGGAGAACTACCGTAAAGCTTGTTGAAATTGGTTTGCATAATTGATCTCTCTTAAGGTCTAGATATTTTCTGGTAAAGTGTTTGAGCAACAAGGAAGACAGTGTAGAGTATTATAATGCTTGCGATATGTTCTTATGTAAGTTTTGCTGTACCGGTTCATACTTGTGTTTGCTTCAAACAACCTTGCTAGCCTAAGCCTTGTATCGAGAGGGAATACTTCTCATGCATCCAAAATCCTTGAGCCAACCACTATGCCAATTGTGTCCACCATACCTACCTACTATGTGGTATTTCCTACCATTCCAAAGTAAATTGCTTGAGTGCTACCTTTAAACAATTCAAAATGCTTCTCAATTTGTGTTAATGTTTTATAGCTCATGAGGAAGTATGTGGTGTTTATCTTTCATTCTTGTTGGGCAACTTTCACCAATGGACTAGTGGCTTCATCCGCTTATCCAATAATTTTGCAAAAAGAGCTGGCAATGGGATTCCCAGTCCCAAATTAATTAAACTAAATAGACACTCCTCCATGGTATGTGATTGTTGGACGGCACCCGAAGGATTCGGTTAGCCATGGCTTGTGTAAGCAAAGGTTGGGGGGAGTGTCATCATAATAAAACTAAAATAAAAAGGCACTCCTTCATGGTATGAGATTGTTGGCAGGCACCCGAGGATTCGGTTAGCCATGGTTTGTGAAAGAAAGGTTGGAAGGAGTGCCACCCAAAAATAAAATAAAATGGGAGCCTCTCTTTGAAGGTTTGTCTGGCAAGGGGTTAGAGTGCCCACTACCATTCGTTGACAACAACAAACACCTCTCAAAATTTTACTTTTATGCTCTCTTTATGTTTTCAAAACCAAAGCTCTAGCACAAATATAGCAATCAATGCTTCCCTCTGCGAAGGGCCATTCTTTTACTTTATGTTGAGTCAGTTTACCTACTTCCTTCCACCTTAGAAGCAAACACTTGTGTTAACTGTGCATTGATTCTTACATACTTGCTTATTTGCATTCATCATATTACTTTATGTTGACAATTATCCATGAGATATGCATGTTGAAAGTTGAAAGCAACTGCTGAAACTTATATCTTCCTTTGTGTTGCTTCGATGCCTTTACTTTGAATTTATTGCTTTATGAGTTAACTCTTGTGCAAGACTTTTGATGCTTGTCTTGAAAGTACTATTCATGAAAAGTTTTGCTATATGTTATCTACTTGTTAGCAACTATAGATCATTGCCTTGAGTCACTTCATTCATTTCATATGCTTTGTAATAGTATGATCAAGGTTATGTAAGTAGCATGTCACTACAGAAATTATTCTTTTTATCGTTTACCTGCTCGGGACGAGCAGGAACTAAGCTTGGGGATGCTGATACGTCCCCGACGTATCCATAATTTCTGTCGTTCCATGCTTGTTTTATGACAATACTTACATGTTTTGCTTGCACTTTATGATGATTTCATGCATTTTCCGGAACTAACCTATTAACGAGATGCCACAGTGCCAGTTCCTATTTTCTGCTGTTTTTGGTTCCAGAAAGGCTGTTCGGGCAATATTCTCGGAATTGGACGAAATCAATGCCAAACCTCCTATTTTTCCCGGAAGGCTCCAGAACACCGAAGAAGAGTCGGAGAGGGGCCAGAGGGCCACCACACCCTATGGCGGCGCGGCCAAGCCTGGGCCCGCGCCAGCCTAGGGTGAGGCGCCCCCAGGTGCCCCCCTGCGCCGCCTCTTCTCCTATAAAATCCCTTTCGACCTAAAAACACCGTACCAATTGACGAAACTCCAGAAAGACTCCAGGGGCGCCGCCACCGTCGCGAAACTCCAATTCGGGGGACAGAACTCTCTGTTCCGGCACCCTGCCGGGACGGGGAAGTGCCCCCGGAAGCCACCTCCATCAACGCCACCGCCTCCGCCTTGCTCCGTGAGTAGTTCCCCCATGGACTACGGGTTCTAGCAGTAGCTATGTCGGTATACCCTCCCCCATGGACTTCAATACAATGGTCTCATGAGCTGCCTTACATGATTGAGATTCATCTGATGTAATCGGTGTTGTGTTTGTTGGGATCCGATGGATGATACATTATGATTAGTCTATCTATAAAGTTTGTGAAGTTATTGTTGCTGCAATCTTGTTATGCTTAATGCTTGTCACTAGGGCCCGAGTGGCATGATCTTAGATTTAAGCTCTATACTTATTGCTTAGATTGTATCTACAAGTTGTATGCACATGTCACTGTCCGGAACCAAAGGCCCCGAAGTGACAGAAATCGGGACAACCGGAGGGGATGGCGGTGATGTGAGGATCACATGTTTTCACCAAGTGTTAATGCTTTGCTCCGGTACTCTATTAAAAGTAGTACCTTAATATCCAGTAGATTCCCTTGAGGCCCGGCTGCCACTGGCTGGTAGGACAAAAGATGTTGTGCAAGTTTCTCATTGCGAGCACGTACGACTATATATGGAAAACATGCCTACATGATTAATAAGCTGGATGTTCTAACTTAATGCTTTGATTCCTATCAATTGCCCAACTGTAATTTGTTCACCCGACACTTGTTATTGGAGAGTTAACACTAGTGTAGATCGCTTGGAACACCGGTCCATTTATCATCATCATATACTCGTTCTACATGACATTGGAAGTAGTATCAACTATTTTCTGGTGCCATTGCTCTCATATTGCTATTACTGCTGATGTGTTACTGTTACTACTGCTCTCATATTACTGCTACTTTCACATCACCCTTGTTGCTAGTGCTTTTCCAGGTGCAGCTGAATTGACAACTCAGTTGTTAAGGCTTATAAGTATTCTTTACCTCCCCTTGTGTCGAATCAATAAATTTGGGTTTTACTTCCCTCGAAGACTGCCGCGATCCCCTATACTTGTGGGTTATCATGCACCTGTGGATCGTACCGATGACGAGCCTTTCATAGATGAAGGTCCTACACCTGAGATTATCCAGCCTACATAAGGAGGCCGTGTACTGAGTACACAGCTTTGCGTTGAAGTGGATGCACCCCCGGAGATCATCAGGGGCGTCCCGGTAGTCTCAGGACCACCCAGCCCTGATGCAAAATGTTGAGCTACTTTATGATTCGTACTCTTATGTTCTGGTGCTGTAGTATGTACTATCTATGTTATGATTTGTACGCCTTTGGTGCTAGAACTATAATTAAGCATTCAGTGGATGATCGCGTTGCAAAATTTGACACCCACACAATCAGTTCATCATATGAGTAGTAGCACAATTACTTCTACAGCGAGTCCTGCTAGCGCATTAATTGGTAGCATGAAACACTTTCAGGTACTCCCCTCTGATTCATATTAATTGACTCAATTTTGTCTAGATGTGGATGTATCTAGATGCATTTGTTAACTAGACTAACAAACTTGAGTCAGTTAATATGAATCAGTGTAAACCGCCCATGTCCTCGAGCAGATAGTTTATTGACTCTAGACTCCAAGCCTCTCGCGGCAAGCCATCGACGAAGCTTTGACCAATTCTTGGCCCGCAATTTTTCTTTTTTGCGAATAGCAAAGCTTTGACCATTTCCTCTCGGGATACAACACGCCGGTGAGCTTGCACGGTTGCCATGAGCACTTTCGGGCGGAACTTCCTCTGCAGCGCCCTCAAGCCGCCGCTGCGAGACAGCACACAGTGCCTCGAGGTGGATAGAACTCGGGATCTCAGGGCGGGGGGGTCCGCCTCGTTCGGGAACGATCTCCAACGGGTCAACGAGGACATGCATGGCGGCCAGGGGATTTGAGTTTTTTTTGTTTGAGCTTGGGATTTGGGGTTTTTTCGGATAGGGGAGGAGGAAGAGGAAGGAACAGCCCGCGTGCTTGGCGCGTGGCGGTGTGCTTGAATTTCGAATTTTTGTGAAATGTTTAAGTTCCCCGCTACAATTCGGGGGTTTTCTTGACGCGCCAATGCCTCCCGCCGGGCAGTTTCAAGTGAATTTGGGGTGCCACACTATGGGCCCCAGTTTCAGTGAGACATGTAATGACTAGTCACATAAGTAAGTTCACTGTGTAATAAAATATGTTACCCCTCCCCTTTATGTAGCCCCCCTTCTCTCCCGATCGAGTGCCGACGGATGCAAGCCGCTAGCTCGATCCCCTCCTTTCGCCTCCACCGTCCAGGCATCCAGCTTGGAGGGGCAAGCTGCATCTAGACCAAGCGGATTATGTAGTACTAGTAATGTTCTTTCCTTTCTCGATATCGGTTCTTTTTGCCCACCTCAAGATCTTGCGCATCTCTTTCCTATTCTGGGCGAAGGGGTGTCTTTCTGGTCACCCTCGCGCTGGGAGTGATTGATGGGGGTGGGGGCGGGGGCTACCTTTGCTTGGATTGGGGTGTTCTTCCTTTATTTGTCGACATTTGCAACCTTTGTACACTACAAGAAAAGTTCAAATACACAACATCCTAAAATCGTCCACTAAGGCCCATTTTTCGTCGCCTATGGGCCTAACCCGACGATATGGGTTCTGTGCTCGAAACTGCGTCAGGCAAAGTCCTACCACGTTTTTTTCGGTTCGTCGCGATCGGGCGCCCTTCCGCCACGCAAAATTGGACCGTTGCAGAAGTGTTATCGGGAGCCCGTTGGCTGCTGACGTCATGCAAACTGACACGTGGCAGACGGCGTTAACTGCCAGTTAACGCCGTTAAGCGGCTGAAACCCCATGGTAGATGGTAGGCCCACATGAGGCCTGCCACGCCTTAAGCGGGCCGGCCCATTTAGTTTGCGGGTTGGGCCAGCTGACTTAGTCTGACCGGTCAACCACTACAAGAAAAGTTGCCATGGCCGACGAAATTGAAGTCGCGCCGTGGTTGCTGGTGCACCATGGCCGACGATTTTTGGTCTCTCCGTTGTGCATGTCAAAACTTTTTTTTTCTCGTTTTTGAGGCCACCTAGCCCGACAAAAACGGCCAAAACGTCGCGTATGGTGGCCCGGGACGTGGTGCATCTCGAATTCTCGGGTTCGCCGGCCGAGTCAACGCAAATCCGCACCGCCCAGGGATGTAGGGCCCAGATGGCAGCCTCTCTGGCATTGTTTTTTTTTCTCGATCGCGCCATCTCGTTCAACGCTCTCCGATCAAGCCGTTTACGATGCAGGATCATGGGTCCCGCATGTCATCCTCTATGAACCAAAATTCTTTCTATTCTTGGATTTTTTGACCCCTGATTTCTGGCTACTTCCTTTTTCTTTTGATCCCTTGCCGCCTTGGAAACGTTGAGACCGCTGCTGCCAAGTGGGACCCGCATGTCATCCTCTATGAGCAATCAACTTTCTTTTCTTGAAGTTTTTTTTGGCACCTCATATTTGCTCACTAGCCTTTTTCTTTCGATCCCCTACTGCCTCTAAAACGTGATACCGCTGCTGCTAAATGGGACCCGCATGTCATCCTCTATGTACTATAAAACTTTCTTTTCTAGGATTTTTTTTGGCACCTCATATTTGGTCACTTGCCTTTTTCTTTCGATCCCGTGCCGCCTCTCAAACGGTGAGACCGCTGCTGCTAAATGGGACCCGCATGTCATCCTCTATGTACTATAAAACTTTCTTTTCTTGGATTTTTTTGGCTCCTGATATTTGGTCACTTGCCTTTTTCTTTCGATCCCCTGCCGCCTCTCAAATGGTGATACCGCTGCAGCTAAATGGGACCCGCATGTCATCCTCTATGTACTATAAAACTTTCTTTTCTTGGATTTTTTTTGGCTCCTGATATTTGGTCACTTGCTTTTTCTTTCGATCTCATGCCACGTTTGAAACGTTGAGGAACCTGCTAGCTCATGGGACCCGCATGTCATCCTCTATTTACTATACAAGTTTATTTTCTAGGGTTTTTTTCACTCTCTGATTTTTTGCTATTTCCTTTTTCGTTTGATCCCCTGCCGCCTTGGAAACATTGAGTAAGCTGCTAACTCATGGGACCCGCATGTCATCCTCTATGTACAATCAAGTTTCTTTTCTTGAATCATTTTTGGCTCCTGATATTTGGTCACTTTCCTTTTTCTTTTGATCTCATGCCACGTTTGAAACATTGAGGAACCTGCTGGCGCATGGGACCCGCATGTCATCCTCTATGTGCTATAAAAGTTTATTTTCTTGGATTTTTTCCCACCCTCTGATTTTTGGCTATTTCCTTTTTCTTTTGATTCCCTGCCGCCTTGGAAACGTTGAGTAAGCTGCTGACTCATGGGACCCGCATGTCATCCTCTATGTACAATCAACTTTCTTTTTCTTTTGATCTCAAGCCGCATTTGAAACGTTGAGACCGCTGCTGCTAAATGGGACCCGCATGTCATCCTCTATGTACAATAAAGTTTCTTTTCTTGGATTATCTTTGGCTCCTGATATTTTGTCACTTGCCTTTTTCTTTCGATCTCATGCCGCCTTTGAAATGTTGAGTAAGCTGCTGGCTCATGGGTCCCGCATGTCATCCTCTACGAACAATAAAAGTTTCCTTTCTTGGAGTTATTTTTGACCCCTAATTTCTGGCTATTTGCCTTTTTCTTTTGATCTCCTGCCCCCTTTGAAACGATGAGGACGCTGTTGGCAGGTCGGTCCCACATGTCATCCTCTATGAACAATAAAAGTTTCCTTTGATGGATTTATTTTGAACCCCTAATTAATTTCTGGATATTTCCTTTTTTTCTTTTGATCCCCTGCCGACTTGGAATCGTTGAGGATGCTGCTGCCTCATGGGTCCCGCATGTCATCCTCTCAGAATGGTAAATGTTTCTTTTCTTGGATTTTGTTTACCAAACAATTTTTCGCTTATTTTTTCTTTCGATTTCCTGCCGCCTTTAAAACGTTGACGACGCTGCTGGCTCACGGGTCCCACATGTCAACCTCTATGAACAATAAACGCAGAGGATGCTGCTGCCTCATGGGTCCCGCATGTCATCCTCTCAGAACGAAAATGTTTCTTTTCTTGGATTTTTTAACAACATATTTTTGGTTTATTTTTTCTTTCCATCCCCTGCCGCCTTTAAAACATTGACAACGCTGCTGGCTCATGGGTCCACGATGTCAGCCTCCCCGTACAAGAAAATGTGATATCTTGATTATTTTGCAGACAATAAACAGTGTTTTGCGCTCTGAGCTATTGCAAACGGATAAATTAAATCTTTATTTGCGAAGCATACGACTTTCCTATTTTTTTAGAAAAATCCGAACTTTCCTGTTTTGGAGTGGGCTGAAATTGTACGAGTCAAAAGGCCCAGTAGGATAGTTTGAAGGCCCAGATGTCCTGATGCAGCCCAATTGAAATCTTTCTTTTCTTGGATTTTTTTCACGCCCTGATTTCTGGCTACTTCATTTTACTTTTGGTCCTGTGCCGCCTTGGAAACGTTGAGACCGCTGCTGCAAAATCGGACCCACATGTCATCCTCTATGTACAATAAAATTTCTTTTCTTGGATTATTTTTGGCTCCTGATATTTGGTCACTTTCCTTTTTCTTTCGATCTCATGCCGACTTTGAAACGTTGAGGAAGCTGCTGGCTCATGGGTCCCCCATGCCATCCTCTATGAACAATAAAATTTCCTTTGTTGGATTTATTTTTTACCCCTAATTTTTGGCTATTGGCCTTTTTCTTTTGATCCCCTGCCCCCTTTGAAACGATGACGACGCACCTGGCAGGTCGGTCCCACATGTCATCCTCTATGAACAATAAAGGTTTCTTTGATAGATTTATTTTTGACCCTAATTAATTTCTTGCTATTTCCTTTTTTTATTTTGATCCCCTGTCGCCTTGGAATAGTTGAGGATGCTGCTGCCTCATGGGTCCCGCATGTCATCCTCTCAGAAAGGTAAATGTTTCATTTCTTGGATTTTGTTTACCAACTGATTTTTGGCTTTTTTTTTGTTTCGATCTCCTGCCGCCTTTAAAACGTTGACGACGCTGCTAGCTCATGGTTCCCCAATGTGAGCCTCCCCGTACTGCAAATCCTCTTTCTGCAAGGGTTATATTTCTAGCTAGATAGCTAAGGTGGATTCGAATCTGCTGTGGTTCAGGCAGCTCAGGTAAGCCTTCTTGCACTGATTAATGGAACTAGTGTATAGCAAGGTCAAGACATGTGGCTCGGTGTAATGAATCTATTTGAATCATGTTGTGGATTCAATCTGATAGTTCTCTAACAGGTCAGCCAAAATAGAAATTAAGTTTTTTTCTAAAATGGAAATGCAAATTAAGATGAACACAAACATTAGTTATCATAATAGTTGATCATACATACATACTTGCTAAGAGCAAAAGCTTGCCAGAGTTTTACCACCCATACAATTAATTAGCAGTTCAGATAAGATAATCTTATACAAGTATAACTACAAATGCATTTGCTAAGGGCTCATGGGACAACAGAACTAGACAACCGCAAACTTTATGACCAACATTTCACAGCGGCATCGAAAGATCTTGGCCTTCAACTTTGATCCAATGCGAAGTTTGGCACCGTCAATGAACTTTTTCCACCTGAAAGTAACAGCCAAGCGGCCATCTGTGGGACTGATGGAGTACCGTCCCTCCACGGTGAGACCTTCACTCTCCATGACGAGGGATATCTTGCCCCTTCGGCCAGCATTGAGATCCTTTGAGATACTTTTAGGCAATTTCTGATTCAAATCAAGAGATACCACCAAAAATTAGTCAATGGCACCAATGCACTGAAGACTGAACCACGTGAGACTTTGAGCAGAGAAGACATCAAGATAAGAGCAGTTATGCTGTCATATACTCACGAACATAGCCTTCAGATGTGTCCTGGTCACCACACGGGTGGCCACAGCAATGAGCTGAGACCTCGGTGATCTGGCTGGGGCAGGTGCAGGAGCCTGGGCTGGTACACGAGCTGGTGCTGATGCAGAGACTCGGGCAGGTGCGATAAACGGTGCCTCTAGAGGAACCGGTGCTGATGCAGGAGATCATTGGGCAGGTGCGATAAACGGTGCAGCTAGAGGAACCGATCTTGATGCAGGAGCATGCTGGGCAGGTGTAGTATATGGGGCCTCTACAGGAACCAATGCTGATGTAGGGGCCTGCTGGGTAGATGCAGTAAACGGAGCTGGTACAGGAACCGGTGCTGATGCAGGAGAGTGGGAAGCCGGTGCCGGTGCTGGTGTGGGTGCCCTTTGTGACATCCGCTCCTGTTCCATCAGGGGATCTGCAGCTTTGATCATGTTAAACCCAGCAAGCTAGAACAGAGGGAATGGTTTACAACAACTGCTCAGAATGCACTAATCAAAGGATATGAGTACAAAAAAGTTACATATTATATATTTGGAAGTGTCTCCAACTCTGTAAGCAGTTACGTATATCTGCCCGTTCGACTTTCTAATCCTCAGCTCGTCGCCCTTCTTCAGACCGTAGTCAAAAGCAAACTTTCTCCAATCATGTCCATACAAATATGTGATGGCCTGCGTCTTGTAGACATACACCTCATAGACCGTGTAGGTGTTCATCAATTTGCCATTGCCATGCATAGTGAAAGACCCTTCATGCGGACACATCTGGTTAATCATTGGACGAAGTTCACAAGGTACAGTCTCCAGGTGAAAATTGATACTAATGTAAGAAGTAGGAAGACTAAAAACAAGACTTTAGTATATGCCAATTTATGCTAAATCACTGAGAATACATACCAGTAACTCTGTGAAGGAGTTATTAGAAATGTAGATAGAGCCATAGGAGGTGTTATATGCGGGGTATGTATGGGCTCGCCATATTCCCGCAAGCTCGGCATCGGGATGGTGAAGGAAACATGGGAGGTACTACTGGTGCGTAGCGCTGAATGTAAGTGGAAGAATTAGGTTGTGTAAAGTGCATAGTTCAGAGCAATGCAAATGTTGACAAGCGAGTGCATAACACTATGTTACAAACTGAACAGTCAAAATTTATTGTATGATGAATATAAGCATGCTAATTTGGCGTTTCCGAATTCCAAAAAGCATTAGACAGAGCCGGTGATAATATCAGACATAAATCATGGCATGTATATGTGGCTTAAGAAAATATACCCGAACCCTTGGATGGTTACGGCCCGGCTGGTCCTTGGACTTGAGCTTATATAAGCATCCAGAAGGTGGGGCTGACAGTAACTTGGTGGCAGCCTCTGCAGATGCCTCATCAGCAGCAGTTGCAATCCTTTTGACCAATGAAGGCTTAGCAGTTTCAGTCTGCATATGAAAATCGAAGAGCAACAGACATCAGCAGTGATATATAAAATGAATCTATGAGACACTGATGCATATAGTGCTGGATGTAAGTGGAAGAATAAGGTTGTGTGTGTTTCTGAACTATTGGTAAGCATTAGACAAAGCCGGCAATAAACAGACAAATCAAATCCTGCTTACTGAAAAGGATACCACCCAGCTGGCCCGTCGCCTTGTGCTTGAGGAGGTTTTCAGAAGATGGTGGCGGCACCATCGTCTTCACAGCAGCCTCATCAGGATCATTTTTTATCCATTTGAGTAGAGGCACAGAAGCTTCATCCTGCATATGAATAGCAACAGAACTCATCATTGATATTTAATAAATCTATGAGATAGACTGATACAAATAGTGCGGGATGTAAGTGGAAGAATAGGGTTGCGCATAGACAACAGTTGACAACAATGCAAATGATTACAAAAGAAGCCAACGGAACTCAACAGTTTATTTACTGGATGAGACATACTGAAAAGTAAAAAATTAGTGTATGATGATTGTAAGCAAACGCGGTGTTTCTGAACTTTTGGTAAGCATTAGGCAAAGCCAACAGTAATTAAACATATAACAATAAAATCATGTATGTGGATTAAGAAAATACACCAGATTCATTAAAAGGTCACCACCCACCTGGCCCATGGCCTCGTGCTTGTAGAGGTTTTCGGAAGATGGTGCCGGCACCATCGTCTTCACAGCAGCCTCATCAGCCTCATTTTTCATCCACTTGAGTAAAGGCGCAGCAGTTTCAGCCTGCATAAGAATGGGAACAGATCTCGGCTGTGATATTGAATGACTCTGAGACAGACTGATGTATATAGTGCTGGATGTAAGTGGAAGGGTATGGATGTGTATGGACAACAGTTCACAACAATGCAAGGGTGTGTTCGGTTCTGAAACAGCGTGGAATGGAATGGAATGGTTCCATTTCAGAGGAATGGAATGGTTACATTTTTGTTCGGTTGGGAAAAATGGAGAGCAAAACAGATCGAGGTTAAACTAATCATTTGTCTCAAAATTGTAATTAGCAATTGCAAATGACATTTTAATCTCAAAGTCGTAATTAACAGCGCCTAATGGTGCTCTTTTAATCTAAAAATCGTAATTAACATCATTTTTTGTTGGGTTAGGGGAACTGGAGAGTAGATGAACATTACTGTATGATGATTGTAAGCAAACAAATTCTGTGTTTCTAAACTTTTGGCTTCGAGATCTTATGGGTTTCAACTCTAGCCTACCCCAACTTGTTTGGGACTGAAAGGCTTGGTTGTTGTTGTTGTTGTAAACTTTTGGCAAGCATTAGAAAAAACCGACAATAAACAGACAAAAATCAAGGCATGTTTTGTGGATTAAGAAAATATACCACATTCATTAAAAGATCACCACCCAGCTGGCGCATGGCCTTGTGCTTGTAGAGGAATTTAGAAGATGGGGGCGGCATCAACATACTGGCAGCCTGATCAGCCGCAGTTTTGATCTTCCTTTTGAGTAAAGGCCCTAAAGTTTCAGTCTGCATATGAATAGCAAAACAAAAGGCAGACCTCAGCAGTGATATTGAATTACTGTATGAGATAGACTGATGCATATAGTGGATGCTCTTAGCCTTTTGCACCATGAACACTAGCTATGGACAGACAAAAAAACTAGTTGACTCAGCTTTGTCTAGATACCTCCATCCCAAAGCTTAAGGCTTATTTATTTTTGAGAAATCAAAACAAGTAAAGTTTGACCAAAATTTTAGAACATTCTATCAACAAATATAATATTGTGTAGATACCGTAGGAAAATATATTTCACAACCTATTTAATGATATTAATTTTGTATTTTGCATGTTAATGATTTTTGGTAAAAGCTTAGTCAAACATGGTATAGTTTGACTTTCTAAAAATAATATAAGCCCTAAGCTTTGGGATGGAGGTAGTAGTATCTAGACCTAAAAAACATCTAGATACATCCGTATCTACAGATAGTTGAGTAAATTAATTTGGATCTGAGGGAGTATCAGATTCAGACTACATCATGGTAAGTTGGTTAAAAAAAATTACCCCTGGGCGGTCCCTGCCCAGCTCGGCAGTGACATTTCGCTTCTTGTGCTGCAGATCTGGCCATGCTCCTGCAGCAGGTGGGCGCTATCGTTCCCCATAGCCTCAGCACGGAACCTGGAGGTACCAACCTGATACAGAGAATATAGAGCATGGTGTCACAGAGGCTTTACGCACAAACAGCTGAAGACATGTGCTACTTTAAGCATTTTACAGAACAGGAACAGATTGAGGATGCAGACAGACAGAGTGGATAAGCAAACGGAGTACCCGCTTATGGGTGGGGACGCAGCTCGTGCTCGCCTAACTGCCCACATGCGTGGTGGCCTTACGCTCCATTGCCCCCCACCACCACCGAGGTCTTTCCTTTCCTGTACAAGCTGACAAAAGATACAGTGAGGATCAGCAGAAACTACAAAGGTTGCAAATGTCGACAAATAAAGGAAGAACACCCCAATCCAAGCAAAGGTAGCCCCCGCCCCCCACCCCCATCAATTACTCCCAGCGCGAGGGTGACCAGAAAGACACCCCTTCGCCCAGAATAGGAAATAGATGCGCAAGATATCGAGGTGAGGAAAAAAGAACCGATCTCGAGAAAGGAAAGAACATTACTAGTACTACCTAATCCGCTTGGTCTAGATGCAGCTTGCCCCTCCAAGCTGGATGCCTGGACGGTGGAGGCGAAAGGAGGGGATCGAGCTAGCGGCTTGCATCCGTCGGCTGTCGGCACTCGATCGGGAGAGACAAGGGGGGCTACATAAAGGGGAGGGGTAACATATTTTATTACACAGTGAACTTACGGATGTGACTAGTCATTACATGTCTCACTGAAACTGGGGCCCATAGTGTGGCACCCCAAATTCACTTGAACCTGCCCGGCGGGACGCATTGGCGCGTCAAGAAAACCCCCGAATTGTAGCGGGGAAATGAAACATTTCACAAAAATTCGAAATTCAAGCACACTGCCACGCGCCAAGCACGCGGGCTGTTCCTTCCTCTTCCTCAGTTCCTCCTCCCCTATCCGAAAAAACCCCAAATCCCAAGCTCAAACAACAACAAAAAACCCCAAATCCCCTGGCCGCCATGCATGTCCTCGTTAACCCGCTGGAGATCGTTCCGGATGAGGCGGACCCTGATGACGCGTAAAGCACACGCTCGTTGGGAACCCCAAGTGGAAGGTGTGATGCGTACAGCAGCAAGTTTCCCTCAGTAAGAAACCAAGGTTTATCGAACCAGTAGGAGTCAAGAAGCACGTTGAAGGTTGATGGCGGCGAGATGTAGTGCGGCGCAACACCAGGGATTCCGGCGCCAACGTGGAACCTGCACAACACAACCAAAGTACTTTGCCCCAACGAAACAGTGAGGTTGTCAATCTCACCGGCTTGCAGTAGATTCAGTAGAAAACAGTAGAAGATGATTGTTTGCAGAAAACAGTAGAACAAGTATTGCAGTAGATTGTATTTCAGTAAAGAGAATTGGACCGGGGTCCACAGTTCACTAGAGGTGTCTCTCCCATAAGACAAACAGCATGTTGGGTGAACAAATTACAGTTGGGCAATTGACAAATAAAGAGAGCATGACAATGCACATACATATCATGATGAGTATAGTGAGATTTAATTGGGCATTACGACAAAGTACATAGACCGCCATCCAACTGCATCTATGCCTAAAAAGTCCACCTTCAGGTTATCATCCGAACCCCCTCCAGTATTAAGTTGCTAACAACAGACAATTGCATTAAGTATTGCGCGTAATGTAACTAGTGACTACATCCTTGAACATAGCACTAATGTTTTATCCCTAGTGGCAACAGCACATCCATAACCTTAGAGGTTCTTGTCACCCCTCCAGATTCACGGAGACATGAACCCACTATCGAGCATAAATACTCCCTCTTGGAGTTACTAGCATCAACTTGGCCAGAGCATCTACTAATAACGGAGAGCATGCAAGATCATAAACAACACATAGATATAACTTTGATAATCAACATAACAAGTATTCTCTATTCATCGGATCCCAACAAACGCAACATATAGAATTACAGATAGATGATCTTGATCATGTTAGGCAGCTCACAAGATCCCACAATGATAGCACAATGGGGAGAAGACAACCATCTAGCTACTGCTATGGACCCATAGTCCAGGGGTAGACTACTCACACATCACACCGGAGGCGACCATGGCGGCGTAGAGTCCTCCGGGAGATGATTCCCCTCTCCGGCAGGGTGCCGGAGGCGATCTCCTGGATCCCCCGAGATGGGATCGGCGTTGGCGGCGTCTCTGGAAGGTTTTCCGTATCGTGGCTCTCGGTACTGGGGGTTTCGTCACGGAGGCTTTAAGTAGGCGGAAGGGCAAGTCAAGAGGCGGCACGGGGGGCCCACAC
The DNA here is from genome assembly GCF_019359855.2 of Lolium perenne. Lineage (NCBI taxonomy): Eukaryota > Viridiplantae > Streptophyta > Magnoliopsida > Poales > Poaceae > Lolium > Lolium perenne. Next base: position 144,411,912 of record NC_067245.2, read on the forward strand.
CATAGGCCGGCGCGGCCAGGGGTGGGGCCGCGCCGCCCTAGGGTTTGGCCACCCCGTGGCCCCTCTTCGTCTCGTCTTCGGACTTCTGGAAGCTTCGTGGAAAAATAGGCCCCTGGGCTTTGATTTCGTCCAATTCCGAGAATATTTCCTTACTAGGATTTCTGAAACCAAAAACAGCAGAAAACAGCAACTGGCACTTCGGCATCTTGTTAATAGGTTAGTTCCATAAAATGCACGAATATGACATAAAGTGTGCATAAAACATGTAGATAACATCAATAATGTGGCATGGAACATAAGAAATTATCGATACGTTGGAGACGTATCAGCATCCCCAAGCTTAGTTCTGCTCGTCCCGAGCGGTAAAACGATAAACACGTATAATTTTTGGAGTGACATGCCATCATAATCTTGATCATACTATTTGTAACGCATATGTAGTGAATGCAGCGATCAAAACAATGTATATGACATGAGTAAACAAGTGAATCATAAAGCAAAGACTTTTCATGAATAGTACTTCAAGACAAGCATCAATTAAGTCTTGCATAAGAGTTAACTCATAAAGCAATAATTCATAGTAAAAGCATTGAAGCAACACAAAAGAAGATTAAGTTTCAGCGGTTGCTTTCAACTTGTAACATGTATATCTCATGGATATTGTCAACATAGAGTAATATAATAAGTGCAATAAGCAAGTATGTAGGAATCAATGCACAGTTCACACAAGTGTTTGCTTCTTGAGGTGGAGAGAAATAGGTGAACTGACTCAACATTGAAAGTAAAAGAATGGTCCTCTATAGAGGAAAAGCATCGATTGCTATATTTGTGCTAGAGCTTTGATTTTGAAAACATGAAACAATTTTGTCAACGGTAGTAATAAAGCATATGCATCATGTAAATTATATCTTATAAGTTGCAAGCCTCATGCATAGTGTACTAATAGTGCCCGCACCTTGTCCTAATTAGCTTGGACTACCTGGATTATCACCGCAATACATATGCTTTAACCAAGTATCACAAAGGGGTACCTCTATGCCGCCTGTACAAAGGTCTAAGGAGAAAGCTCGCATTTGGATTTCTCGCTTTTGATTATTCTCAACTTAGACATCCATACCGGGACAACATAGACAACAGATAATGGACTCCTCTTTTAATGCTTTAAGCATTCAACAACAATTAATTCTTTTCTCATTAGAGATTTGAGGATGTTTGTCCAAAACTGAAACTTCCACCATGGATCATGGCTTTAGTTAGCGGCCCAATGTTCTTCTCTAACAATATGCATGCTCAAACCATTCAACTCTGTGTAGATCGCCCTTACTTTAGACAAGACGAACATGCATAGCAACTCACACGAAATTCAACCATGAAAAGTTGATGGCGTCCCCAGTAAACATGGTTATCGCACAACAAGCAACTTAATAAGAGATAAAGTGCATAATTACATATTCAATACCACAATAGTTTTTAAGCTATTTGTCCCATGAGCTATATATTGCAAAGGTGAATGATGGAATTTTAAAGGTAGCACTCAAGCAATTTACTTTGGAATGGCGGAAAATACCATGTAGTAGGTAGGTATAGTGGACACAAATGGCATAGTGGTTGGCTCAAGTATTTTGGATGCATGAGAAGTATTCCCTCTCGATACAAGGTTTAGGCTAGCAAGGCTTATTTGAAACAAACACAAGGATGAACCGGTGCAACAAAACTCACATAAAAGACATATTGAAAACATTATAAGACTCTACACCGTCTTCCTTGTTGTTCAAACTCAATACTAGAAATTATCTAGACCTTAGAGAAACCAAATATGCAAACTAAATTTTAGCATGCTCTATGTATTTCTTCATTAATGGGTGCAAAGCATATGATGCAAGAGCTTAATCATGAGCACAACAATTTCCAAGCATCACATTACCCAAAACATTTATAGCAATTACTACATGTATCATTTTCCAATTCCAACCATATAACAATTTAACGAAGAAGAAACTTCGCCATGAATACTATGAGTAGAAACCAAGGACATACTTGTCCATATGCTACAGCGGAGCGTGTCTCTCTCCCATAAAGTGAATGCTAGGATCCATTTTATTCAAACAAAACAAAAAACAAAAACAAACCGACGCTCCAAGCAAAGCACATAAGATGTGATGGAATAAAAATATAGTTTCAGGGGAGGAACCTGATAATGTTGTCGATGAAGAAGGGGATGCCTTGGGCATCCCCAAGCTTAGACGCTTGAGTCTTCTTGATATATGCAGGGGTGAACCACCGGGGCATCCCCAAGCTTAGAGCTTTCACTCTCCTTGATCATGTTGCATCATACTCCTCTCTTGATCCTTGAAAACTTCCTCCACACCAAACTCGAAACAACTCATTAGAGGGTTAGTGCACAATATAAATTAACATATTCAGAGGTGACACAATCATTCTTAACACTTCTGGACATTGCATAATGCTATTGGACATTAGTGGATCAAAGAAATTCATCCAACATAGCAAAAGAGGCAATGCGAAATAAAAGGCAGAATCTGTCAAAACAGAACAGTTCGTATTGACGAATTTTAAAATGGCACCAGACTTGCTCAAATGAAAATGCTCAAATTGAATGAAAGTTGCGTACATATCTGAGGATCATGCACGTAAATTGGCTTAATTTTCTGAGCTACCTACAGGGAGGTGGACCCAGATTCGTGACAGCAAAGAAATCTGGAACTGCGCAGTAATCCAAATCTAGTACTTACTTTTCTATCAACAGCTTAACTTGGCACAACAAAACACAAAACTAAGATAAGGAGAGGTTGCTACAGTAGTAAACAACTTCCAAGACACAAAATAAAAACAAAGTACTGTAGGTAAAAACATGGGTTGTCTCCCATAAGCGCTTTTCTTTAACGCCTTTCAGCTAGGCGCAGAAAGTGTGTATCAAGTATTATCAAGAGATGATGCATTCTCAGCGGGGTGTGAATTGTTCTCAACTATGCATATTATCTTTTCTATGTGAGTTTCAGAGGCTCCTTTTTCATTAGTCTTGGGCTTGCTTCTCTCATCAAACAAATCTTCAGGAACAATCCAATCAAAATTCTTTTCTAGTGCCTCACACATTCCCAAGAGCTTGCAAGGTATTGATGTTTTAATATCCCCCTCATAATTAACTTTATTAGTGTACTTTTGTCTATCCTTTTCCATCTTCTCAAGGGTACTGGCAAAGTTGGTATAAGAACCTAGCATATTATATTTAGTGAAAACTTTTCTAGCTTCTCTCGCTATTCCCCCAAATTCTTTAAGAAGGGTTTCTAATACAAAATCTTTCTTTTCTCCTTCTTCCATATCACTGAGTGTAAGAAACATATGTTGAATCACAGGATTAAGATTAACAAATCTAGCTTCTAATGCGTGTACTAAAGAAGCAACAGCAATTTCATAAGTGGGGGCAAGTTCTACCAAGTGTCTATCTTCAAAATCTTCGACCGTACTAATATGAGTGAAAAAATCTTCTATATTGTCTTTCCCAAGGATAGACCCTCGACCTACCGGTACATCTTTAAGAACAAACTTAGGAGGAAACATGATGAATCAAGTAAAGTAAATGCAGGTAACTAATTTTTTTGTGTTTTTGATATAGCAAACAAGATAGCAAATAAAGTAAAACTAGCAACTAATTTTTTTTGTATTTTGATTTAGTGCAGCAAACAAAGTAGTAAATAAAACTAAGCAAGACAAAAACAAAATAAAGAGATTGAGAAGTGGAGACTCCCCTTGCAGCGTGTCTTGATCTCCCCGGCAACGGCGCCAGAAATTTAGCTTGATGACGCGTAAAGCACACGCTCGTTGGGAACCCCAAGTGGAAGGTGTGATGCGTACAGCAGCAAGTTTCCCTCAGTAAGAAACCAAGGTTTATCGAACCAGTAGGAGTCAAGAAGCACGTTGAAGGTTGATGGCGGCGAGATGTAGTGCGGCGCAACACCAGGGATTCCGGCGCCAACGTGGAACCTGCACAACACAACCAAAGTACTTTGCCCCAACGAAACAGTGAGGTTGTCAATCTCACCGGCTTGCTGTAACAAAGGATTAACCGTATTGTGTGGAAGATGATTGTTTGCAGAAAACAGTAGAACAAGTATTGCAGTAGATTGTATTTCAGTAAAGAGACTTGGACCGGGTCCACAGTTCACTAGAGGTGTCTCTCCCATAAGACAAACAGCATGTTGGGTGAACAAATTACAGTTGGGCAATTGACAAATAAAGAGAGCATGACAATGCACATACATATCATGATGAGTATAGTGAGATTTAATTGGGCATTACGACAAAGTACATAGACCGCCATCCAACTGCATCTATGCCTAAAAAGTCCACCTTCAAAGTTATCATCCGAACCCCTCCAAAGTATTAAGTTGCTAACAACAGACAATTGCATTAAGTATTGCGCGTAATGTAACTAGTGACTACATCCTTGAACATAGCACTAATGTTTTATCCCTAGTGGCAACAAGACATCCATAACCTTAGAGGTTCTTGTCACCCCTCCGCATTCACGGAGACATGAACCCACTATCGAGCATAAATACTCCCTCTTGGAGTTACTAGCATCAACTTGGCCAGAGCATCTACTAATAACGGAGAGCATGCAAGATCATAAACAACACATAGATATAACTTTGATAATCAACATAACAAGTATTCTCTATTCATCGGATCCCAACAAACGCAACATATAGAATTACAGATAGATGATCTTGATCATGTTAGGCAGCTCACAAGATCCGACAATGATAGCACAATGGGGAGAAGACAACCATCTAGCTACTGCTATGGACCCATAGTCCAGGGGTAGACTACTCACACATCACACCGGAGGCGACCATGGCGGCGTAGAGTCCTCCGGGAGATGATTCCCCTCTCCGGCAGGGTGCCGGAGGCGATCTCCTGGATCCCCCGAGATGGGATCGGCGTTGGCGGCGTCTCTGGAAGGTTTTCCGTATCGTGGCTCTCGCACCGGGGTTTCGTCACGGAGGCTTTAAGTAGGCGGAAGGGCAAGTCAAGAGGCGGCACGGGGGGCCCACACCATAGGCCGGCGCGGCCAGGGGTGGGGCCGCGCCGCCCTAGGGTTTGGCCACCCCGTGGCCCCTCTTCGTCTCGTCTTCGGACTTCTGGAAGCTTCGTGGAAAAATAGGCCCCTGGGCTTTGATTTCGTCCAATTCCGAGAATATTTCCTTACTAGGATTTCTGAAACCAAAAACAGCAGAAACAAAGAATCGGCACTTCGGCATCTTGTTAATAGGTTAGTTCCAGAAAATGCACGAATATGACATAAAGTGTGCATAAAACATGTAGATAACATCAATAATGTGGCATGGAACATAAGAAATTATCGATACGTTGGAGACGTATCAGACCCCCCTCCCTGAGATCCCGAGTTCGTCCATTCCGTGCACCTCGAGGCACTGCGTGCTGTCTCGCAGCGGCGGCTTGAGGGCACTGCAGAGGAAGTTCCGCCGGAAAGTGCTCATGGCAACCGTGCAAGCTCACCGGCGTGCTGTATCCCGAGAGGAACTGGTCAAAGCTTTGCTATTCGCAAAAAAAAATGCGGGCCAAGATCTGGTCAAAGCTTCGTCGATGGCTTGCCGTGAGAGGCTTGGAGTCCAGAGTCAATAAACTAGCTGCTCGAGGACTTGGGCGGTTTACACCGATTCATATTAACTGACTCAAGTTTGTTAGTCTAGTTAACAAATGCATCTAGATACATCCATATCTAGACAAAATTGAGTCAATCCCACCTAACATATGTGTGGTCCATCCCAAAAATGTGTAAATGATCTTCCACTACATGGTGAGGCCTCTTCTCACCATTCATACATGTGCAGCGCGGGCAATACACGTCCAGGTTGTGACCTTCATGAGCTCTAATAAACCCCATAAAGGGTTGAACACCATTTATATATGAAGGGGAACATAAGTGTCCATGCAGTATCCAAGTTCTGTCCATCTGTTTAATTATGAGATACAATGGTTGGTGATTAATTTAAGGCGAAGTAGGAAATGTATATCCATCGAGTACAAAACTATACTACATGATTATGCATTTCAGCAATCATGTCGAGTACAAAACAAAAAATGCCCATCGACATTTTAGCAAACAGATCGTGTACAAAACTCTGCCATGGCATTTCAGCAAATTAACGGATCGAGTGCAGAACTGACTCTATATGCCCACGCAAATGAACAAATTGATCGAGGACAAGTCGAGCGGAAAACTATAAAGTGCCAATTAGTTCGAGCATACTGACGATTTTTTTAGCAGCATCAAGAAAATATAAATCGTTAGGCCGTCTTGCCCGATGCATGATTGAGCTAGAGATAGCAGCCCTACCGTGGATCAACTTGACCGCCGGTGCGTCTCAAGAAGAACGACGGGGAGGGGAAGCTTCTTCTTCGCACGGACGGGACAGGGAGGGGAAGCTCTTCGCACGGACGAGGATAAGTTGTGTAGGGGTGGGTGGGTGGTCATGCGGCCGGGCCGCCGGGGTAATAATTAAGGTCGGTAGGTGGTGTTTAATGGAGTTGCGTGTGTAATTTGTCGTGCACAAGGTTGAGGAATAGGCGGTTCCCTTTGCCGCGCGCACAATTCAAACGATCCCGCCCATGTAGTTTAAATTCGCCCTATTTTCGTTAAATCGACATAAAGTAATGCGAGTGGGGGCAAATTAGCAAAGTTGCTTGGAAAATAGTAAAACTCTGGAATTATCCTTTAAATATGCTCTACTTCGTGTGAAAATCGGGGTGTGGAGGCATGTTGAGCTGTTTTATTTGTACTTTTTCATTAAAACTCCCATTTTATGCACTTTGGATGGAAATAAATCATTTGTACATAAATTTTGACAACGCCATTTGCAAACATTAATTGTTTTACATGCCAAGATGCACCCATCCACCAAATATGGGGCAAAAGTTTATCATAATCTAGATATATATGTATAATTAGTGAGGGACCCCTTTTGATTTTGTGCAATTTCCACTAATTAGCTAGAGAGAAGGGGTCAATTAATTAGGCCATGTTAGGGGCTATGTGTTTTAGATTAGGGTTATGTGGATTCAAATACAACTTCTTTATTTGTGTGCTATGATTAATCAAAACTAGATCGATCGACTACGCACACATTATTAGAGGCACATGCCTTTGCGCACAAAGTGCATGTGTGTGTTGTTGGCCACCAACGAGAGAGCGGCGAGAGAGCGATTGAAATCCCCAAATTAAACACATATATAAGCATGCATGGTTAGGCCATGCATGCATATTAATTATATATATTGTGAGGCAAATTAATTAAAGTGTGTTTTCATTTCAGACCTTGTCAAAATTCAAGTTAATTAATTAAATTATCAGTACTTATTATATAATTAATGAATCCCAATAATGTCTCTATATATATATGATCGATATAGGCCATATATTAATTGGGGTTAATCTAGGGTTTACTAGCTATATATATAGCAAGGTTTTATTAGATCGGGTTATTAATTAGCTTGGGGTTATGTGTTTTAACGAGGGTTTGATTAGCTAAGGTTAGTTTTCTATATATATACGGTTTAGGGTTTAGGGTTAATGGCACATATATTTAATTAGAGGACCGCGAGGACCCCCCTGGCCTGCTTGATGCGCAATTAAGGGTCGTCGTTGGCCTATAGCTAGCTATATAGGGTTTTATGGTTTATTTAGAGGGTTTATGTGTTAGGGTTAATTATAACTTGTTGTGAATTAAATTACAACTTTTTTATTAGTGTGCTACACAATTAATCAAAACTCTAGCTAGATCGATCGAGTGTGCACAGACATGCACTATTAGAGGCACCCGCCTTTGCGCGTAAAGTGCAAGCATAATGTGTGTCGTTGCGCTGGCCACCAATCGATAAAGAGAGAGATAGATCGAGATGAGAGATTATTGAAATCACCAAGAATGTTCAAATATATATATATATATATATGCATGCATGGTAGGCCATGCATGCATGCACACTAATTATATATATATATATTGTGAGGCAACTTAATCAAAGTGTGTGTTTTCATTTGAGAACTTGTCAATATATTCAAGTTAATTAATTTATCAGCGATAATTATATAATTAATTAATGAATGAATCTCAGGGATGTTCGATCATACATGATCGATATAGGCCATATATATTAATTGGGGTTAATCTAGGGTTTGATAGCTAGCTATATATATATATAGAGCAGGTTTTTATTAGATCGGGTTATAGCTAGTATAGTTTGGGGTTATGTGTTTTAATTAAGTAGCCAGGTTTGATTAGCTAGGACGGGTTAGTTATATATATATGGTTTAGTTAGGGTTAATGTCACACTTAATTTAGAGGACCGCAAGGCCCCCTGGCCTGCGTGATGTGCAATTAAGTGTCGTTTGGGGCCTATATATATATATATAGCTAGAGCTAGGGTTTAGGGTTTATAGGGTTGTTTAGGGTTTAGGGATTAGGGTTCGGGTTTAGGGATTAGGGTTTAGGGTCTAGGGTCATTAGGGTTAGGGTTGTTAGGGATTAGGGTTAGCTAGGGGTTATGGTTTAGGGTTTAGTGTTTAGGGTCAAGGGGTTATGTGTTTTAAGTATGGTTAGGGTTAGGGTTTAGGGTCTAGGGTGTTTAATTAGGGTGTTTAGGGTTTAGGGATTATGGTTTTAGGGTTTAAGGTTTAGGGATCATCGATCGAGTGCGCACACACAATATATATTAGAGGCACCCGCGCCTTTTGCGCATAAAGTGCATGCGTATGTGTGTGTTTTTGGCCACAAACGATATATAGATCGAGAGAGAGAGAGATTGAAATCCCCAAGAATATGTTCAAATATATATTAAAATATATATATGCATGAATGCATGCATGGTAGGCCATGCATGCACACTAATTATTTATATATATTGTGAGGCAACTTAATCAAATGTACGCGTTTTTCATTCGAGAACTTGTCAAAATTCAAGTTAATTAATTTATCAGCGCTAATTAGTTGGTCGCCTGCTTGATGCGCAATTAAGTGTCGTTGGCCTATATATATATGTAGGGTTTAATTAGGGTTTAGGGTTTAGGGTTTAGGGTTAGCTACACCTAGGGGTTAGGGTTAGGGTTAATTAGGGTTTAGGGTCTAGGGTTTAGTGTTTAGGGTTTAGGGTTTAGTGTTTAGGGTTTAGGGTTTAGTGTTTAGGGTTTAGTGTTTAGGGGTGTTTAGGTATTAGGGATTAGGGATTAGGGTTTTAGGGTTTTATGGTTTAAGGTTTAGGGATATCATCGATCGAGTGCGCACACACATTATTAGAGGCACCCGCGCAATTAAGTGTCGTTGGCCTATAGTGTTTAGGGTGTTTAAGGTGTACGTTTAGGGTTTAATTAGGGATTAGGGATTAGGGTTTAGGATTTAGGGATCATAGATCGGGTGCAGACACATATTATTAGAGGCACCCACGCCTTTGCGCATAAAGTGCATGCGTATATAAGTGTGTTTTTTGGCCACCAACGATATATAGATCGAGAGAGAGAGATTGAAATATATATATATCCCCAAGAATATGTTCAAATATATATTGAAATATATGCACGAATGATATGCAAGGTATGCCATGCGCGCATGCACACTAATTATATATATATTATGAGGCAACTTAATCAAATGTGTTTTCATTCGAGAGAACTTGTCAAAAATCAAGTTAATTAATTTATCAGCGCTAATTAGTTGGTCGCCTGCTTGTTGCGCAATTAAGTGTCGTTGACCTATATATGTAGGGTTTAATTAGGGTTTAGGGTTAGCTACCTAGGGGTTAGGGTTAGGGTTAATCAGGGTTTAGGGTATATGGTTTAGGGTTTAGTGTTTAAGGTTTAGGGTTTAGTGTTTAGGGTTTAGGGTTCAGGGTTTAGTGTTTAGGGTTTAGGGTTTAGTGTTTAGGGTGTTTAGGGTGTTTAGGGATTAGGGATTAGGGAGATTAGGGTTTTAGGGTTTTATGGTTTAAGGTTTAGGGATCATCGATCGAGTGCGCACACACATTATTAGAGAGGCACCCGCGCAATTAAGTGTCGTTGGCCCATATATGTAGGGTTTAATTAGGGTTTAGGGTTTAGGGTTAGCTAGGGGTTAGGGTTAGGGTTAGGGTTAGGGTTTAGGGTTTAGGGTTTAGGGTTTAGTGTTTAGGGTTTAGGGTTTAGGGTTTAGGGTTTAGTGTTTAGGGTTTCGGGTTAAGGGTTTAGCGTCTAGGGTTTAGGGTTTAGTGTTTAGGGTGTTTAGGGTGTACGTTTAGGGTTTAATTAGGGATTAGGGATTAGGGTTTTAGGGTTTAAGGTTTAGGGATCATCGATCGAGTGCACACACACATTATTAGAGGCACCCGCGCCTTTGCGCGTAAAGTGCATGCGTATATAAGTGTGTTTTTCGGCCACCAACGGTATATAGATCGAGAGAGAGATTGAAATATATATATATATCCCCAAGAATATGTTCAAATATATATTGAAATATATGCACGAATGATATGTGCAAGGTATGCCATGCGCGCATGCACACTAATTGTATATATATTATGAGGCAACTTAATCAAATGTGTTTTCATTCGAGAGAACTTGTCAAAATTCAAGTTAATTAATTTATCAATGCTAATTAGTTGGTCGCCTGCTTGATGCGCAATTAAGTGTCGTTGGCCTATATATGTAGGGTTTAAATAGGGTTTAGGGTTTAGGGTTAGCTAGCTAGGGTTTTAGGGTTAGGGTTAGGGTTAATTAGAGTTTAGGGTTTAGGGTTAGCTACCTAGGGGTTAGGGTTAGGGTTAATCAGGGTTTAGGGTCTAGGTTTTAGGGTTTAGTGTTTAGGGTTTAGGGTTTAGTGTTTAGGGTTTAGGGTTTAGGGTTCAGGGTTTAGGGTTTAGTGTTTAGGGTTTAGTGTTTAGGGTGTTTAGGGTGTTTAGGGATTAGGGATTAGGGAGATTAGGGTTTTAGGGTTTTATGGTTTAAGGTTTAGGGATCATCGATCGAGTGCAAACACACATTATTAGAGAGGCACCCACGCAATTAAGTGTCGTTGGCCTATATATGTAGGGTTTAATTAGGGTTTAGGGTTTAGGGTTAGCTAGGGGTTAGGGTTAGGGTTAGGGTTAGGGTTTAGGGTTTAGGATTTAGGGTTTAGTGTTTAGGGTTTAGGGTTTAGGGTTTAGTGTTTAGGGTTTAGGGTTTAGGGTCTAGGGTTTAGGGTTTTGTGTTTAGGGTGTACGTTTAGGGTTTAATTAGGGATTAGGGTTTTAGGGTTTAAGGTTTAGGGATCATCGATCGAGTGCACACACACATTATTAGAGGCACCGCGCCTTTGCGCATAAAGTGCATGCGTATATAAGTGTGTTTTTTGGCAACCAACGATATATAGATCGAGAGAGAGAGATTGAAATATATATATATATCCCCAAGAATATATTCAAATATATATTGAAATATATGCACGAATGATATGTGCAAGGTATGCCATGCGCGCATGCACACTAATTGTATATATATTATGAGGCAACTTAATCAAATGTGTTTTCATTCGAGAGAACTTGTTAAAATTCAAGTTAATTAATTTATCAATGCTAATTAGTTGGTCGCCTGCTTGATGCGCAATTAAGTGTCGTTGGCCTATATATGTAGGGTTTAATTAGGGTTAGGGTTTAGGGTTTAGGGTTAGCTAGCTAGGGTTTTAGGGTTAGGGTTAATTAGAGTTTAGGGTCTAGGGTTTAGGGTTTAGGGTTTAGTGTTTAGGGTTTACGGTCTAGGGTTAGGGTTTAGGGTTTAGGGTTTAGGGTGTAGTGTTTAGGGTTTAGGGTCTAGGGTTTAGGGTTTAGTGTTTAGGGTGTTTAGGGTGTACGTTTAGGTTATAATTCGGGATTAGGGATTAGGGTTTTAGGGTTTAAGGTTTAGGGATCATCGATCGAGTGCACACACTCATTATTAGAGGCACCCGCGCCTTTGCGCATAAAGTGCATGCGTATATATATAAGTGTGTTTTTTGGCCACCAACGATATATAGATCGAGAGAGAGAGAGATTGAAATATATATATATCTCCAAAAATATGTTCAAATATATACTGAAATATATGCACGGATGATATGCAAGGTATGCCATGTGCGCATGCACACTAATTATATATATATTATGAGACAACTTAATCAAATGTGTTTTCATTCGAGAGAACTTGTCAAAATTCAAGTTAATTAATTTATCAACGCTAATTAGTTGGTCGCCTGCTTGATGCGCAATTAAGTGTCGTTGGCCTATATATGTAGGGTTTAATTAGGGTTAGGGTTAATTAGGGTTTAGGGTCTAGGGTTTAGGGTTTAGTGTTTAGGGTTTAGGGTTTAGTGTTTAGGGTTTAGGGTTTAGGGTTTAGTGTTTAGGGTTTAGGGTTTAGTGTTTAGGGTGTTTAGGGTGTTTAGGGATTAGGGATTAGGGTTTTAGGGTTTTATGGTTTAAGGTTTAGGGATCATCGATCGAGTGCGCACACACATTATTAGAGGCACCCACGCCTTTGCGCATAAAGTGCATGCGTATATATGTGTGTTTTTTGGCCACCAACGATATATAGATCGAGAGAGAGAGATTGAAATCCCCAAGAATATGTTCAAATATGCGCACACACATGAATTATTAGAGGCACCCGCGCCTTTGCGCATAAAGTGCATGCATATGTGTGTTGTTCTGGCCACCAACGATAGATCGAGAGAGAGAGAGAGAGAGATTGAAATCCCCAAGAATTAATATGTTCAAATATATATACAAATATATGCATGCATGGTATATATATTGCTATAGGCCATATATCGGGAAGCAAGTTTTTTCGAGAACTCTTCGAAATATATATATATATATTCAAGTTTACCAATGCTAAATGTACACTAGTGCACATATTTATAGATGACCCCCTTGATGTGCAATTGTTGGCCATTTAATTTGAATCCCATGAATGTTCATACATGATCGGCCATATGCAAGTTTTTTTGAGAACTTTCAAAATTAAATACAACTTTGTCGATGCTAATCGAAACTAATATATATTGCACACATTAGAGGACCCCGACCCTTGCGCAAGTGTGTTTGCCACCATATATAGATTGAATCACAAGAATATTTATACACATGTGGTATGCCATATTATATCGTGAAGCAAGTTTTTTCGAGAACTTGTCAAATTTCAAGTTTATCGGTGATAATGGAATCTAGCTAGTGCACACTAATTAGAGGACACCCCCTTTTGGCAAGTGTTGGCCATATATAAAGTTTGAATCCCAAAAATGTTCATATATGCATGATATAGGCCAACAATCGCGAAACAAGTCTCTTGAATATATTGTTAAAATTAAAGCTTATTAGTGCTAATGGAAACTATTGCACACTAGAGGACCCCGTTGCGCAAGTATTGGCCATCTATATATAGTTTGAATCCCAATAATGTTCATACATGATAGGGCATATGTGTAGAGCAATTTTTCCCGAGAACTTGTCAAGATTCAAATTTATCGGTGCTAATGGAAACTAGTGCACATTAGAGGACCCCCTTGCACAAGTGTTGGCCATCTATATATAATATGAATCCCAATAATGTTCATACATGATAGGGCATATGTGTGAAGCAATTTTTTCCGAGAACTTGTAAAGATTCAAATTTATCAGTGCTAATGGAAACTAGTGCACATTAGAGGACCCCCTTGCACACATGTTGGCCATCTATGTATAGTTTGAATACCAATAATGTTCATACATGATAGGCTATATGTGAATCAATTTTTTCTTCCAAGAACTTGTCAAGATTCAAATTTATCGGTGCTAATGGAAACTAGTGCGCACTAGACGAGCCCCTTGAGCAAGTGCTGGCCATTACATATAGTTTAAATCTCAAGAATGTTCATATATGATAGGCCATATGTGCAAAGGAATTTTTTTTTCCCGTGAACTTGTCAAAATTCAAGTTTATCGGTGCAAAGGGAAACTAGTCCAAAAAATTACATAGAGGTCCAAAAGAACTAGACAATAACTAATAGGACCTGCAACTTTACAAAAAGGACCCCAAAACATATAGAAGAAAATCAATCGAGTCCTTCTGGACCGCACATAAGATCTCTGCTCCGCATCCTTTCCAGCAACTCCGTCGCCGGGGACGCACCACTTGGGACGGTGTCGCCGGTAGTCGCCAGGACGAAGGAGAAGAAGGGCCTCAGCAACGGCATATTGGCTCTGAGAAGGGCCGCTGAAAGGCCAAGATGTTCACGGGCAAGACGGATGACGCCGTCGTATGCCCCGAGCTTGTGAACGTTACCAGCTTGACTTCCCCATTGGCCAGATCTGAAGCACTGACCAAAGAAAGCCTCACCGTTAGCGCCATCACCTTGATGGCACCAGATCGGGGTTTGGCCGGCAAGATCCGCCAGATTCACCATAGGCCGGATCTGAAGCCGATGACGAGATCCCCGACTCCATTGCGCCATTCTGCTCATGGGAAACACTGGATCTAAGCTTACAACAACACTAACTCCCTCGGATCCAAATTAGCTGACACAACTTTGCTTATCTAAATATGGATGTATCCACACATGTTTTTACTCTAGATACATACACGTCTAAGGAAAGTTGAATCAATTAATTTAGTTCAGAGGGTGTACGATATACAGAGAGAAGTCGGCCTCGTATCCGGCCGGCGAGGCTGCCGGAGAGAAGGGGGAGAGGAGTCGGGGGAGTGGGAGAGACTCGAGAGAGAAAGAGAAGAGGAAGAAATGAGAGCTCCCTGGGGAAGAACATTATTTTTGTCGTTCTGCTCGTAGCTTGAAACTGATAATTTCGGCCGCGTGCCAAATCATCCCGCCGCATCCATTCGAAAATCCCGTGACCAGTTTTACCCTTTTAACCCTGGTCCAGAAGCTACAACCCACCGACCATGGAGGGCTCATTCGGTAACAATGAAATATCTTGCCTAGATCCCGAACCCTCCCCACAGGCCCACACCCACCCACCAACCATTCGCCTCATTAGCTCAAAAATACTCTCACACGCCAAAGCTCTGAATCTCAACAGTACTAGATCTACTTCTCCGCCGGCATACTCCTCCACAGCGTAGCCTTGATCGTGTTGGTTGTCCACCCACCTGATCCGCTCCCCCGCCGCCCTCGCTACCGACGGATCTGCTTCACCACCGACCTCGCCACCGACGGATCTGCTTCACCGCCGACCTCGCCACCGACGGATCTGCTTCACCGCCGACCTCATCCACAGCGTAGCAATCAACGCCTTTCCTGTCGATGCACCGGATCCTCTCCAACGGAACCAGGTCTACTTCACCGCGGCCCCCCCTCCACAGAAGCCGATCTATTCCACCGACTACCTCGGCGCAGCGGCTGTATCAACTTCACCGAATCCCTTGCCAACCAACCAGATCTGCTTCACTAACGCCCGCTTCTACTGAAACAGGGTCGATTCATCGTCTCCCGCGTTCGCCGCCGCTGGAATGCAAGTTGCCGCCCCCATCCACCCCGCCGCAGCTTGGATAGTACGCTGGCCCGTTAGATCGCGGTGTTTCTTTAGCCATGTTTTGTGTAGTTATTTGCAGATCGCATATGCCATTAACTTTCTTGATGTGTTGCTTCGCATGAAGTTCGTTTAAATATTGTACAGTACAAAAGCATTATCCGGTCGCTACCTGATACGTCTCAAACGTATCCATAATTTCTTATGTTCCATGCTACTTTTATGATGATACTCACATGTTTTATACACACTTTATGTCATTATTATGCATTTTCCGGCACTAACCTATTGACGAGATGCCGAAGAGCCGATTCTTTGTTTTCTGCTGTTTTTGGTTTCAGAAATCCTACAAAGGAAATATTCTCGGAATTGGACGAAATCAACGCCCAGGGTCTTATTTTTCCACGAAGCTTCCAGAAGACCGGAGAGGATACGAAGTGGGGCCACGAAGCGCCGCCACCATAGGGCTGCGCGGCCTAAGGGGGGCCCACGCCGCCCTATGGGGTGGGCCCCTCGTCAGCCCTCCGACGCTACCCTTCCGCCTACTTAAAGCCTTCGTCGCGAAACCCTCTGTACCGAGAGCCACGATACGGAAAACCTTCCAGAGACGCAGCCGCCGCCAATCCCATCTCGGGGGATTCAGGAGATCGCCTCCGTCACCCTGCCGGAGAGGGGAATCATCTCCCGGAGGATTCTTCATCGCCATGATCGCCTCCGGATTGATGTGTGAGTAGTTCACCCTTGGACTATGGGTCCATAGCAGTAGCTAGATGGTTGTCTTCTCCTCATTGTGCTATCATGTTAGATCTTGTGAGCTGCCTATCATGATCAAGATCATCTATTTGTAATGCTACATGTTGTGTTTGTTGGGATCCGATGAATATGGAATACTATGTCAAGTTGATTATCAATCTATCATATGTGTTGTTTATGTTCTTGCATGCTCTCCGTTGCTAGTAGAGGCTCTAGCCAAGTTGATACTTGTAACTCCAAGAGGGAGTATTTATGCTCGATAGTGGGTTCATGCCTCCATTGAATGCAGGACGATGTGAGAAAGTTCTAAGGTTGTGGATGTGCTGTTGCCACTAGGGATAAAACATCAATGCTTTGTCTAAGGATATTTGTGTTGATTACATTACGCACCATACTTAATGCAATTGTCTGTTGTTTGCAACTTAATACTGGAAGGGGTGCGGATGCTAACCCGAAGGTGGACTTTTTAGGCATAGATGAATGCTGGATAGCGGTCTATGTACTTTGTCGTAATGCCCTGATTAAATCTAATAGTAGTCATCATGTCATGTATGTGCATTGTTATGCCCTCTCTATTTGTCAATTTCCCAACTGTAATTTGTTCACCCAACATGCTATTTATCTTATGGGAGAGACACCACTAGTGAACTGTGGACCCCGGTCCATTCTTTACATCTGAAATACAATCTACTGCAATACTTGTTCTTTACTGTTCTTCGCAAACAAACATCATCTTCCACACTATACGGTTAATCCTTTGTTTTCAGCAAGCCGGTGAGATTGGCAACCTCACTGTTACGTTGGGGCAAAGTACTTTGATTGTGTTGTGCAGGTTCCACGTTGGCGCCGGAATCCCTGGTGTTGCGCCGCACTACACTCCGTCACCAACAACCTTCACGTGCTCCTTGACTCCTACTGGTTCGATAACCTTGGTTTCTTACGGAGGGAAAACTTGCTACTGTACGCATCACACCTTCCTCTTGGGGTTCCCAACGGACGTGTGTTAACTGCACGCATCAAGCTCTTTTTCTGGCGCCGTTGCCGGGGAGATCAAGAGGGCTGCGAGGGGAGTCTCTCACATCCAATCTCTTTACTTTGTTTTTGTGTTGCTTTACTTTATTTTATTTACTGCTTTGTTTGTTCTCTATATCAAAAATACAAAAAAATTAGTTGCTAGTTTTACTTTATTTACTGTCTTGTTTGCGTTCTTTATATTAAAAACACAAAAAAATTAGTTACATGCATTTACTTTATTTACCTTTGTTTATTTCATCATGTTTCCTCCTAAGTTCACTCTGAAAGACATACCGGTAGGACAAGGGTCTATCATTGGAAGAGATAATATAGAAGATTTTTTCACTCATGTTAGTATAGCTGAAGATTTTGAAGATAGACACTTGGTAGAACTTGCTCCTACTTATGAAGTTGCTGCCGCTTCTTTAGTACACATGTTGGAAGCTAGATTTGTTAATCTCAACCCCATAATACAACATATGTTTCTTACACTCTCTGATATGGAGGAAGGAGAAAGGAAAGATTTTGTCTTAGAAACGCTTCTTAAAGAATTTGGTGATGTAGCAAGAGAAGCTAGAAAAGTCTTTATTAAATATAAGATGCTTGGCCTTTATACCAATTTTGCTAATACCCTTGAAAAAATGGAAAAGGATAGATTAAAGTACACTAATAAAGTTAATTGTGAAGGGGAGATTAAGACATCAATACCTTGCAAGCTCTTAGGAATGTTCGAGGCACTAGAAAAGAATTATGGTTGGATTGTTCCTGAAAATTTGTTTGATGAGAATAGCAAGCCTAAGAGTAATGAAAAGGGGGCCTCTGAAACTTACATAGACAAGATACAATGCATGGTTGAGAAAACACCAAACCCCTATGTTGATGCTTCATCTCTTGATAATACTTGATTCACACTTTCTGCGCCTAGCTGAAAGGCGTTAAAGAAAAGCGCTTATGGGAGACAACCCATTATTTTACTACAGCACTTTTGTTTTATATTTGAGTCTTGCAAGTTGTTACTACTGTAGAAACCTCTCCTTATCTTTATTTTATTGCATTGTTGTGCCAAGTAAAGTCTTTGATAGTAATGTTGATACTAGATTTGGATTACTGCGCAGAAACAGATTTCTTACTGTCACGAAATTAAGCAGCCCCGCCTGTAGATAACTCATAAAATTCTGCCAATTTACGTGCGTGATCCTCAGATATGTACGCAACTTTCATTCAATTTGAGCTTTTTCATCTGAGCGAGTTAAGTGCCCCAGAAAAATTCGTCTTTACGGACTATTCTGTTTTGGCAGATTCTGCCTTTTATTTCGCATTGCCTGTTTTGCTATGTTTGATGGATTTCTTTGTTCCATTAACTTTCAGTAGCTTTGTGCAATGTCCAGAAGTGTTAAGAATGATTATGTCACCTCAGAATATATGAATTTTCAATTATGCACTAACCCTCTAATGAGTTTGTTTCGAGTTTGGTGTGGAGAAAGTTTTCAAGGGTCAAGAGAGGAGGATGATACAATATGATCAAGAAGAGTCTAAGCTTGGGGATGCCCCCGTGGTTCATCCCTGCATATTTCAAGAAGACTCAAGCATCTAAGCTTGGGGATGCCCAAGGCATCCCCTTCTTCATCGACAACTTATCAGGTCACCTCTAGTGAAACTATATTTTTATTCAGTCACATCTTATGTGCTTTACTTGGAGCGTCTGTTTGCTTTGTTTTTTGTTTTTTTTGAATAAAATTGGATCCTAGCATTCTTTGTATGGGAGAGATACACGCTCCGTTGTTGCATATGAACACATGTGTTCTTAGTGCTACTTTTAATGTTCATGGCGAAGGTTGAAAACTGCTTCGTTCATTGTTATATGGTTGGAAACGGAAAATGCTTCATGTGGTAATTGGTATAATGTCTTGAATAATTTGATACTTGGCAATTGTTGTGCTCATATAGATCATGTTTAAGCTCTTGCATCATGTACCTTGCACCTATTAATGAAGAACTACATAGAGCTTGTTAAAATTTTGTTTGCATGACTGGTCTCTCTAAGTCTAGATATTTTCTGGTTAAGGTGTTTGAATAACAAGGAAGACAGTGTAGAGTCTTATAATGCTTGCAATATGTTCTCATGTAAGTTTTGCTGTACCAGTTTATACTTGAGTTTGCTTCAAACAACCATGCTAGCCTAAGCCTTGTATTGAGAGGGATTACTTCTCGTGCATCCAAATCCTTGAGCCAAAAACTATGCCATTTGTGTCCACCATACCTACCTACTACATGGTATTTCTCTGCCATTCCAAAGTACATTACTTGAGTGCTACCTTTAAAATTCCATTCTTTATCTTTGCAATACATAGCTCATGGGAAAATAGCCTTAAAAACTATTGCGATATTGAATATGCTGCTATGTATCTTATTTCTTATAAGTTGCTTGTTGAGCGGTAACCATGTTTCTGGGGACGCCATCAACTTTTACACCTTTGTTGAATATCATGTGAGTTGCAATGCATGTTCGTCTTGTCTGAAGTAAGGGCGATTTTCATGATCAAATGGTTTGAGTATGCATATTGTTAGAGAAGAACATTGGGCCGCTAACAAAAGCCATGAATCATGGTGGAAGTTTCAGTTTGGACACAAATCCTCAATCTCTTATGAAAATATTACCTGTTGTTAAAATGCTTAAGCATTAAAAGAGGTGTCCATTATCTGTTGTCTATGTTGTCCCGATATGGGTGTCTAAGTTGAGAATAATCAAAAGCGAGAAATCGAATGCGAAATTTCTCCTTAGACCATTGTACATGCGGCATAGAGGTACCCCTTTGTGACACTTGGTTGAAACATATGTATGCAATGATAATCCGTGTTAATCCAAGCTAATTAGGACAAGGTGCGGGCACTATTAGTATTCTATGCATGAGACTTGCAACTTATAAGATGTATTATGCATAACACATATGATTTATTACTACCGTTGACAAAATTGTTTCTATGTTTTCAAAATAAAAAGCTCTAGCACAAAAATAGTAATCCATGCTTCCCTCTGCGAAGGGCCATTCTTCTACTTTATGTTGAGTCAGTTTACCTACTTCTTTCTATCTTAGAAGCAAACACTTGTGTTAACTGTGTGCATTGATTCTTACATGTTTACCTATTGCACTTGTTATATTGCTTTATGTTGACAATTATCCATGAGATATACATGTTGAAGTTGAAAGCAACCGCTGAAACTTATATCTTCCTTTGTGTTGTTTCAAAGCTTTCTACTAAGAATTTATTGCTTTATGAGTTAACTCTTATGCAAGTCTTATCGATGCTTGTCTTGAAAGTACTATTCATGAAAAGTCTTTGCTATATGATTCAGTTGTTTAACCATTGTCTTTACCATTGCTTCGAATCGCTGCATTCATCTCATATGCTTTACAATAGTATTGATCAAGATTATGATAGCATGTCACTTCAGAAATTATCCTTGTTATCGTTTACATACTCGAGGGCGAGTAGGAACTAATCTTGGGGATGCTTGATACGTCTCAAACGTATCCATAATTTCTTATGTTCCATGCTACTTTTATGATGATACTCACATGTTTTATACACACTTTATGTCATTATTATGCATTTTCCGGCACTAACCTATTGACGAGATGCCGAAGAGCCAGTTGCTATTTTCTGCTATTTTTGGTTTCAGAAATCCTACAAAGGAAATATTCTCAGAATTGGACGAAATCAACGCCCAGGGTCTTATTTTTCCACGAAGCTTCCAGAAGACCGGAGAGGATACGAAGTGGGGCCACGAGGCGCTGCCACCATAGGGCCGTGTGGCCTAAGGGGGGCCCACGCCGCCCTATGGGGTGGGCCCCTCGTCAGCCCTCCGACGCTACCCTTTCACCTACTTAAAGCCTTCGTCGCGAAACCCTCTGTACCGAGAGCCACGATACGGAAAACCTTCCAGAGACGCAGCCGCCGCCAATCCCATCTCGGGGGATTCAGGAGAGCGCCTCCGTCACCCTGCCGGAGAGGGGAATCATCTCCCGAAGGACTCTTCATCGCCATGATCGCCTCCGGATTGATGTGTGAGTAGTTCACCCTTGGACTATGGGTCCATAGCAGTAGCTAGATGGTTGTCTTCTCCTCATTGTGCTATCATGTTAGATCTTGTGAGCTGCCTATCATGATCAAGATCATCTATTTGTAATGCTACATGTTGTGTTTGTTGGGATCCGATGAATATGGAATACTATGTCAAGTTGATTATCAATCTATCATATGTGTTGTTTATGTTCTTGCATGCTCTCCGTTGCTAGTAGAGGCTCTGGCCAAGTTGATACTTGTAACTCCAAGAGGGAGTATTTATGCTCGATAGTGGGTTCATGCCTCCATTGAATCTGGGACAGTGACATAAAGTTCTAAGGTTGTGGATGTGTTGTTGCCACTAGGGATAAAACATCAATGCTTTGTCTAAGGATATTTGTGTTGATTACATTACGCACCATACTTAATGCAATTGTCTGTTGTTTGCAACTTAATACTGGAAGGGGTGCGGATGCTAACCCGAAGGTGGACTTTTTAGGCACAGATGCATGCTGGATAGCGGTCTATGTACTTTGTCGTAATGCCCTGATTAAATCTCATAGTAGTCATCATGTCATGTATGTGCATTGTTATGCCCTCTCTATTTGTCAATTGCCCAACTGTAATTTGTTCACCCAACATGCTATTTATCTTATGGGAGAGACACCACTAGTGAACTGTGGACCCCGGTCCATTCTTTACATCTGAAATACAATCTACTGCAATACTTGTTCTTTACTGTTCTTCGCAAACAAACATCATCTTCCACACTATACGGTTAATCCTTTGTTTTCGGCAAGCCGGTGAGATTGACAACCTCACTGTTACGTTGGGGCAAAGTACTTTGATTGTGTTGTGCAGGTTCCACGTTGGCGCCGGAATCCATGTTGTTGCGCCGCACTACACTCCGTCACCATCAACCTTCACGTGCTCCTTGACTCCTACTGGTTCGATAACCTTGGTTTCTTACTGAGGGAAAACTTGCTACTGTACGCATCACACCTTCCTCTTTGGGTTCCCAACAGACGTGTGTTAACTGCACGCATCACTACCATCATGTTCATTCTACTCACACCTGTGTGCATCCACATATTTGTAGCCTTATACCCATTCATTTGCTGCCAACTGTTTTTGTACTACATGCTATTGTCGCACTGCTTTTATAGTCATGCTATGGGCATTTCCAATCTGGTTGTTCTTATACCACGTCATTAGCTCACCGCTAGCCGCTAGCTGTTTTCTCGTGCCTGCTATTCTCACACTGCTTTTATAATCATGCTATGTGCATTTCCAATCTGCTTGCTCTTATACCTCATCTTTAGCTTATAGCTATTTTTTCCATGAATGCTCCTGTCGCACAGCTTGTATAGTTATTGCTGCGTGCATGTCTGGTCTTTGTATTATCGTAGACTAACTTGTCAATGTTATTTTTCCTAGGGATTGATCATGCGAACCACTTATTAGAACATCCAACATTAACAACGGGGACGCTAGGGAAGGTTGGAATCTGAGTTCTTGGTTGGTAATTTTGGCAGTTTATTCCGTTATTATCTGTAACCTATATGCATTGTTCCTTATGCAAGAGATTAACACTTGGAACCCTGCCATAGCAATGCCATTCATGCTTTACTATGTTTCTGCCTATTTGATATGCTTGTCTTGGAGCAACTGCAAAGGTGATTTGAACCTGACATTTGGTCATTCTTAATGCCAGTTTACTTTATGTGGAAAACCTTGGCATTACCCTACTCTAAATCTGAATGTCTGAAATTCGTATCTCATGCAAAGCAACATCTAGTTGGTTTTAATCTGATATTTGGTAAATATTGGCTTATTCATTTGGCAGCTCAAGTTTTTTGTTATTTGAAACCAGCTGACTTGGTCTTAAATGTGATATCTAAACACAAATTAAGGACAATGGAGCAGGAGGATTAGCATTTCACTTGATGGCTGAACCTAAAATGATAGGCATGTCGACCACGACTAGTGCATGCAAGAGAAGGACCTGCAGCGAGCCAGTATGTGCTTAGTACATGCATCTTATCTTATCTTGTGCTTATTTCTGCTACATGCTGTTATCTGATCTCTACATTGCGTAATACATGTTTGAATAGTTAATTGTTGTAACTATGTTTGCAATATTACCAGAATGCAGTTTTAATGAAGCAGTCATCATTAGAAGATAGTCGCCAAAAAAGGATCTGTAGCGACCTTGTGCAACATTATGATGTAAGTCTGTGCTTAGTACAAGTTCCATACATTGTCTTATTTATGCAACTTGTTATTATCTTATATCTACATTGCATAATAAATGTTTGAATAGTTCACTGTTGTAACTATGTTTGCAATATTACTAGAATGCAGTTGTAATGAAGAAGTCCTTAGTAGAAGATAGAGCGCAAAAAAGGTTCCGGGGTGAGCCTATGCAACGATATAATGTAAGTCTGTGCTTAGTACTTGTGACTATCTCATATCGACAATGCTTAATACATGTTTGCATAGTTCATCGTTTAACTCTTTTTGCATTATTATCAGAATGCAGTTGTGATGAAGCAATCTTCAACAGAAGAGAGGCCCACAAAAAGTTCTGATCTTTCTTCTGATGCATCTTCTCATAGCCGTCAACCTAGACCATTCCTTTCATCAAACAGTAAATTTCTCAAGGCTGTACTTTATAAAAGACATGGTATTGCTGCTTTAAGATCTGTAGCTGATATGTTGACAAAGAGTACACAAGATTCAATCAAGACGATTGCCAAATGTCAATGTGTTATTGATGATGCTAATAGAAGTCCTCAATGATTCTATGTAATTTTTTTTATTTGGGCACATTAATTGCCTTTTAATTTTCCTAGTTATTTTATTTGTGTATGTAATTGTGTGTATCATTGATATCAGAATTTAGGCTCATGAAATTTAATGCAAGTTGACTTGTCAAACAACCAGGGCCCTACAACAGATTGGGCCGGCCCACTTAAAGTAGTGTGGGACCCACTTTCATTTTGGGCCGGCCCACTTATTTATTGGGTCGGCCCGGTTACACGATAGTGGGCCCCACCTGCTTATTGGGCCGGCCCTTTAACAGGAAAGTGGGCTCCACCTGCTTATTGGGCCGGCCCACTATCTTGTTGGGCCAGCCCACTTGCTATATGGTGGACCCCACATACTAAATGGGCCGGCCCTTTAACAGAAAAGTGGGACCCACCTGTGTTTTTGGCCCGACCCACTATCTTGTTGGGTCGGCCCACTTGCTATATGGTGGACCCCACATACTAAATGGGTCGGCCTTTTAACAGGAATGTGGGACCCACCTGTGTTTTCGGCCCGGCCCACTTTCTTGTTGGGCCAGCCCACTTGCTATATGGTGGACCCCACATACTAAATGGGCCGGCCCTTTAACAGGAAAGTGGGACCCACCTGTGTTTTTGGCCCGGCCCACTATCTTGTTGGGCCGGCCCACTTGCTATATGGTGGACCCCACATACTAAATGGGCCGGCCCTTTAACAGGAAAGTGGGACCCACCTGTGTTTTTGGCCCGGCCCACTGGCTTGTTGGGCCAGCCCATTTGATCTATTGTGGACCCCACGTACTAAATGGGCCGGCCCGATAGCAGGAAAGTGGGACCCACATGCTAATTGGGCCGGCCCACTAACTTCTTGGGCCGGCCAACTTGCTTTAAGGTGGACCCCACTTGTTAAATAGGCCGGCCCGATAACAGGAAAGTGGGTCCCACATGTCTTGTGGGCCGGCCCTTTTGCCCGTTGACCGGTCAAACGAGTGCATTCGGCCCGGCCCACATGCTTAGTGGGCCGGCCCATTTAAGTTTTGACCAGTCAACCTTAGAGGTTAGGCCCGGCCCACGTAACTAATGGACCAGGCCAGCTATATAGTTGACCGGTCAAACTAAGTCAGCTGGCCCGGCCCGCAAACTTAATGGGTCGGCCCGCTTAAGACGTGGCAGGCCTCGTGTGGGCCTACCATCTACCACGGGGTTTCAGCCGGTTAACGCCGTTAATCGCGATTAACTGCGTCGCTATGTGTCAGTTTGCATGACGTCAGCAGTCAACGGGCTCCCGGAAACACTTCTACAACGGTCCGATTTTCCGTGGCGGAAGGGCGCCCAAGCGCGACGGACCGAAAAAAACGTCGTAGGACTTTGCCTGACGCAATTTCGACAACAGGACCCATATCGTCGGGTTAGGCCCATAGGCGACGAAAAATGGCCCTTAGCGGACGATTTTGGGACGTTGTCTATCATAACTTTTCTTGTAGTGAACTATATACCTGGGCTGGTCCATTAGGTACGTGGGTCGGGCCTAACCTCTAAGGTTGACTGGTCAAAATTTAAATGGCCGGCCCACTAAGAATGTGGGCCGGGCCGAATGCCGTCGTTTGACCGGTCAACAGGCAAAAGGGCCGGCCCACTAGACATGTGGGGCCCACTTTCCTGTAAACGGGTCGGCCCATTTAACAAGTGGGGTCCACCATAAAGCAAGTGGGCCGGCCCAACAAGTTAGTGGGCTGGCCCAATTAGCATGTGGGTCCCCCTTTCCTGTTATCAGTTCGGCCCATTTAGTAAGTGGGGTTCACCATAGAATAAGTGGGCTAGCCCAACAAGCTAGTGGGCCGGCCCAAAAACATAGGTGGGGCCCACTTTCCTATTAAAGGACCGGCCCAGTTAGTATGTGGGTCCACCATATAGCAAGTGGGCTGGACCAACAGGTTGGCGGGCCGGCCCAATAAACATGTGGGGCCCACTTTCCGATAACCGGGCCGACCCAGTTAGTAAGTGGGGTCCACCATAAAGCAAGTGGGCTGGCCCATTAGGTTGGCGGGCCGGCCCAATAAACATGTGGGGCCCACTTTCCTGTAACCGGGCCGGCCCAGTTAGTAAGTGGGGTCCACCATAAAAGCAATTGGGCTGGCCCAACAAGTTAGTGGGGTCCACCATAAAGCAGGTGGGCTAGCCCAACAAGTTAGTGGGCCGGCCCAACAAGCTTGTGGGGCCCACTTTCCTGCTAATGGCCCGGTCTAGTTACCAAATGGGCTGGCCCAATTAGAACGTGGGGCCCACTTTCCTGTTGCAGGGCCAGCCCAGTTAGTGTGTGGGGTCCACCTTACATCAAGTGGGCTGGCCCAATAAGTAAGTGGGCCAACCCGTTTAGTTGCTGTTCATATGTCGGCCTGTTAGGCGCATTAGGATTTGTGGGCCAGCCCATATGTGATTTCGCTTAATTGGTCCGTTGGAGGGAAGGGAATTTGTGATTTAGATTGCGCCGCACATAGTAAGATACTGAGAATATTTATGCAGCACATGATTTCTGTCGGATAGCCTCACTTACCACAAGCAGCATAGAAAGATTGCGCGAAAGAACTATAGAAACTAACTAAATATTACATCAGCTGCAAGGTTTTGAAAAAATATTACAGAACCCAGAGAAATTGAATGGTAATTAAACATAGCAATACAATGAAGCGATTCGGCAATCTTTTAAGTTGTCCGTGCACCACCTATATCTGAAACAAAGAGATTAAAAGTTAAGACAGCAACAATGGAAAGGCGAAGACACTACAATTTTGTTTGCCAAAGAATTTGGAACTCACAATTTCCTCATTATAACAAGATCATTGTAATACGCACAAATAGTCTACCGGTATGGGGCTAATATAGACTACCAATAAGCAAATAAAGAGCGCATGCCGCATAGCAACAGCCAGAACATTTTAACGTGGACAGATGGCAAATAATAAGCTAGGAGCTTCCTTTTGATGTGTATAATCTATACCAACATAAAAAATGTGATTTTCTAATCATTAAGCAACTGAGATAGTGCAAGATAAACAAGCAATCGAAATATTTTGTGGCTTATATAACCAAGCACGTTAGAATAAAACAACAGACCTACTACTGTCAAGTCCCATGCAGCTCACCATGTTGATACACTCGTTGAAGATGTCCGATGTTGCCCTTATTTATAAAGGGAGTTTTTTTTACTCTGCATCAAGACACGATCAGTCATGCACATACGAGTTCCAGCATGATAAACAGTATGTATGTACTCCCTTCATCCCAGTGGTATTCATGCATTAAACACCGAAAATAGTGAGCGATGGGATACATAATTACACTATATATGTGGCTGGAACCTCTCAAGAATGTGTGTTCATGCATATATACACACACGCAGGCCTATAGCAATACGAAAGGTACACATACTTGAACCGGAAGCGATGAAATGGCACGGCTTATGACAAACCAGAATGATACAATAGTTGTATCATTTGCAGTGCAGCAAAAGAACACGAACATGTTCAGTTACTTCCAAATTGACATGAACTACTACATAATAGAAGGCACTTACTTCTGTAACAAAGAATGAACTAGATAGTAGTTATAATGTCAACAACTATAGAGCAGGTAATGCAAACCAACATGCCCAATTACTTAAATTGGCCATGAACTAAATAATAGCAGCATTTTACTGTCATGGCTAGTAATAAACCATAAAGGATTTATAATCTAAACTTTGTTGTGCAGGGAACGCTAATCAACGCGTTCAGGGACTTAAAATACGTAACAGGCAGCACATAGAGGGTAGTGAAAGAACTGATAGCAGGCAGTTAATTTGGTAGCTCATGACGAACCAGGTACAAATAATAATGGTATTACTTGTACAGGGAATGCAGAGTGAGATGTTCAGTGACTTCAATTTGGCACGAACTACGTAATATGAGGCTGTTACTTTTGTAACAAACAGTGAGCCAAATAGAAGTTAAGATGGCAAAAGCCATAGAGCAGGGAATGTGAACCAAGTGCAATTACTTAAAATGGGCCATGAACTAAATAATTGCAGAATGTTACTGTAATAGATAGGAATGAACAAGATAGGAATTATAACAACACCGTTCCGGAAGTTTTAGTGAAGGGAATGAAAATCAATATGTTTCAGGACATAAATTTGTTATGAGCAACACGCAGAGGATAGTTAATGCTGGAGCTAAGGATGGACCAGATACTGAAATATAGTGGGATCACCTGTGAACTTGTAGAAGAGCTGAAGAGGGAATGCAAACCAATATGTTCAGCATTCCAGGTGTGAGTGTAATGCAAAGTAAGAGAAGCGAGTTAATGTTGCAGCTTTTGAATAACCCGATGGCACACAAAATTATTATCGAAGTAGCTAGTGTGATGAGTTTAAATAAATTTGTACTGCAGGATAGCAGAGCGATAGCATGCAGGAACTAATAGTAGTCAGTTACTTTGTTAGCTTACGACGAAGTAGATAGAAATAACAATGGCATCACCTGTAGTACAGGGAATGCAAACCAACATGTTCAGGGAGTACAAAATTGGCATGCACAGAATATTAGCAGGCTATAATTTTTTGTACCAACGACTGAGCAAGATATAGAAGTTATGATGGCTACATATACAGAGCAGTCTATAGGTAATGCAAACCAAAATGTTCAATCGCTTAAAGTTAACAATGAACTATAAAATAGCAGGGTGTTACTGTCATAGCTAGGAATGAACTTAAAGAGCTTCAGACAAACAAGCATTTGAACCCAGAACAAGGCGCTAAAACAAGAGACTTATATTAGGAGAAGCACTCTGTGGGAGTCACAGCAGATCTTCCTCGGGTTGATAGATCCGGTGATAAAGTACACTACATATGCTACATGGGGTTGGAGAGACGGCCATTACACTTCATGGTTACTCATCTCATCTACAAAAATATAATGGCGCGTAGTTAGCACAAACAGGTTCCCCCAAGATTAAACAAGAACTTGTAGGCAAGCAATAGAAAAGCGACAGTAGAAGAGTTTAGATCATGCACGGCACCGGTGAAGCAGATTTGGTTAATGCATATCGGTGTCGGTGAGCTAGATCCGATGCGGTGGACGACGGATCCGGCGAAGCGGCTCCGGTGGGGTGGACGATACCGCAGCTGAAGCGACTGCGGTGGACTGCTGGATCAGTATATGGTTTCGAGGTTCGGCGGGGATGATCCGGTCCGATTGATGACGGCGTCGATGAAGCGGTTCCGGCAGATAGCCGGATGACGAGGATCGCTAGGCCTCAGGTAGGCCAGGGAAGTCCGGCGGGGATGTTCCGGTGCGGTGGTCGTGGAGGTGGGAGAGAGAGGGACTTGGGAAGTTCCGGTGGGTGGTCTCAGAGGAGATACTGAGGGAAATGAATTTTTTCGGGGAGTTTTCGGAGCTAGGGAGGTGGTGATTGAAAAAATGACTGGTAGACCCCCCACCAACCGACTTATACATGGACATTGTTGTCATCTTTACGAGGGTAGAATGGGAAGTTAGAAGCATGTGAAATATTTGTATTTTTTGGGCGGGAAGTTTTGCCGCTGGAATGAGATTTCGAATTTGGCTACAGTCCAAGTAATATAAAAATATGGGACCGTACTAGTACGGCCAAGTGTCACATCAAGTCATCATCACGTTAAAAATCGGTTACCACGATCATAATCATGATGTATCTTGAAAATCAATTTTGAAAAGCCCTTCCGAAATATTTCGAGATTGGTAGGAGATTTTGCAGCTTGACTGAGAATTGATTTTGAATAAGGCTATTATCTAAGTAATTTTTTTTCTTCGAAAAGGGGATATGACCCCAGCCTCTGCATCGTGGTGACGCACACGGCCTTTATTAATAATCCAGTCGCAACAAAAGTATGTTGTACACATGGTCTAAGTAATATACTCGTGATTGTAATATAAGGCCAGGGGTAGACCGGAACCATATCCTCTAACGTAGAGATGACAAGTCAGGTAAACACAGTTCTTCAGTAGTGCAAAACGTAGAAGAAAATTCAGGAAACTGTAACAAATACTGTACGTATTTACTGTAGCAATCAATGTATATTTTTACTGTATAAAAAATTGTATAAATATTAAAAAAAGATAGTCATAATTTTGATTGTTACTAATTATTGTAAATGCATATGGCTTACATATATTATGGAAGTTAATTTAGATCAAATTAGACTTAATCATGTAGATGCGGAGAAGGAAAATTAGAGAGGTGTAGCTTACCTGACTTGTCTGTTGCACGTTAGAGGATCTGCTTCCGGGGTAGACCATGCTACTTAGACTACTCATAGTGGGAGTAACTAAGGAGTATTAACATAGAGCTACATGCATTGCCAACTAGGCAAATTGATGACATGGCATGATATTAAATGAAGAAAGAGATGGTTGTGGTAACTAGCTATGTTACCAAACACTTTTCAAGATAGAATGAGTCTACATGCTAACTAATACACTCATGCATGATAGTACTACATCTAAGTTACTATGCATTATGAAGGTAGTAACATAGAGTAGTGTCATATGCATGCGGAAATTCAATTTGGCTCCCGGGTGCATATGCTCCCTCTACCAAAAAATCATATTTTAAAATGTCGAAAAAATTAGCAAAATTTTTTACATGTACATATTCATAATATATGTTCGTTCGTCAAGTTTCACGAAAAACCAATATTTTTTGTGGTCTATGTAAAAAAGAGAAAACTTATCTTGTGAAAAGCATTATTTTTATTACTGAGTTTTATCTTTTTACACACGTCACATGACAAGTCGATTTTTTATGAAACAACTTTGTACGTGCGTAGCACGAGAAGATGTACATGCGAATTTTTTGTTTCATTTCTTTTGAAATTCAAAATATGTGTAAGATGCATTTCAAAATAGAGGGAGCATATGCTCCCATGTTTTAAAACACCACTCCCGCATGCGCATGACACTACTACTACTATATGTTACTCCCCACTATGACCAGAAAAAAGTCTAGTAGCTCTGTTCAGCAATTTAAGGCCAGGGGTCCCATCAAGCCATCATCATAAAATCATTTACACCCAAGTTCTCCAAAGTCCAATTCAAAAACGCGTCTGAAATATTTCAGATTCATTTTGCAGGGGGGTGCCTCTTGACTAACATTTTGAACTTTGCTACAGTAGAAGCAATATAAGTACTAGAAAAATAGTAGACCGGCGTACTGCCTCTGTTCAAGAATCCAAGACCTACGGTCACATCAAGTAATAATCACAACCAAAATCAGTTCCCATGTACTATCTCCTAAAAAACTTAAATTCAAAAACGCGTAGCGAATATTTTGGATTTTATTGGTGGGAGATTGTAGCGCTTGACAGATATTTTCAATTTAGGTGGCGCTAAAAAAATACTGTACTAGAAAATTTGGTAGCTTACTGTAGTACTACCTCCTTTCAGGGATACAAGGAAAAGGACCCATCAACTAAAATAATGTATGAAAATGGTCACCAATGGGCCAACTAATACTTATGCTTTTCCCATGGAGCGCAATATAAAAAAAATACTACAAATCAGATTAAACCTTGATTAAATATTGGTGCATCCAATCCATTCAGTTTTCATTAAATCCACATCACCAAGGAAACAACCACCAGGTACATAACAAGTGCAGATAGAAGCACCAACAAAATAGTTTAGCATCACAAACCCTTTCACACAACCAAGGGACACCTTTGACTTTCAGTGTTCACTGTGGTATTCAGCATCTCCTACACTTTCTCAGGATGTTGCCCAGGTGGGCTTGACTTGCTTCTAATCATGCAGTTATACGGTGGATGACTACTCTTTGTGCAACCACTATTGCTCGTTGAGTTGTTCCTCGAGAACATAAAAAGACAATGACTTGGACCTCATGCTGCGCTTGGGGTTTGACTTGGACTTGGACCTCGAAAATTAGTTGTGAACCCAGCATTACGCATGAATGTGTTGTTGGCTATACCATGACATTGTAGTACCTTAGAAAATGAATTCAGACATTCTTCCTAGGATTTTTCTATAACATCTTTCTTTGGTTTTGCCAGCTCCACTTTCATGTCAGACTGAGGAGTTTTCAGTTGTTACACATGTGTAAGAGAAGAGATTATAATGTGAAGACATGTGTATGAACTACCTCTAATGATCCTACAAACTGGCATGGCTGATTACCGCATATACATTTTAGTAAGAGCATGTTACATCATATTGACATGTCTTCTATTGCTAACACGTAATAGCAGGACTATAAAAATATGCATGGATCCATGTGTAGAATTCGTAATGTGCATGATATTGCTGAGAAGTATATAAGTGAATTGTACTAGCCCTTTCCACCAGTTCGGACATTTGGTTGTGTTGGCTAGTGCATGAAGCTTGACAGATATGACAAGATATTTCTGCATACAATTGAAAACCATAACTGGCATTAGTAGAGAATACTTACAATAACACTCTGTGCAAAATGTCCAGTCAAACCATTTCTGCTCGTCTGGCACACCTTGAATTGCTCAAGTAGACTCATCTCTCTGTCTGTACTCTCACAGTATGCTTGCCTTGCCTTCTGATATTTTCGTAAGAGAAAATATAAATTAGTTTCACAACACTAGTGGAAAACATGGCTTTCGTGGGAGCCTTTTGTCGCGGGCGTGCCTGCACCCGCGACAAATGGCCTGGCCACGTCGCCCCGAAACCATTTGGAGCGAGCCGGGCCTTTTATCGCGCCCTTTTGTCGCGGGCCGTATCCCAACCCGCGACAAAAGGGGTCTGTGCTCTGGCGCCTCCTGCCAGCACCCCTTTTGTCGCGGGTCGTAATACGGCCCGCGACAAAAGGTCCATGCCTATATATACACGCAGCCAGCCCCCCTACCTCCCCCTACATTTTTTTCCTTGGTGGTGAAAGGTGGAGGTGTATGCTAGCTCATTTTTTCTTGATGTGCACAAGAGGTGTTTGATGGAATGCTTGTGAGGGATGCCACTTGATTTTATTTGATAAGATTTCTCCTCTTTTTGATCCTAAAAGGTTAGCAACTATTTTCTCGTATATACATAGTCCGTACAATACTAATTTTAGCAAGGTGATTGCATCTGATATACTTATGATGCAGATGAGTCATCCATGGATGTACGGTAACCGATGTGCTCCCGCTTTCAGAGAGGGCGTGAATTCTTTCCTGCTTGTGGCCGAGGCCAACAAGTCGAAGCAAGGTTTTATGTGTTGTCCATGTCTGAAATGTAAGAATGAGAAGGATTACTCTTGCTCAAGAGACATTAAGAGCCACCTGCTTCGGTTTGGATTCATGTCCAGCTATAGTGTTTGGACCAAGCACGGAGAAGAAGGGGTTATGATGGAAGACGACAATGAAGAAGAAGATAACGATGACCAGTACCGATCTATGTTCTCTGAATGCGATGATACCGCAATGGACAACAATGAAGAAGAAGGAGGTGAAGAACAGGCATCAGATGATCCTGTTGATGATGATCTTCGTCGGGCCATTTCTGATGCAAGAAGAGACTGTGCCACGGATAAGGAGAGGTTGCAGTTCGACAAGATGTTAGAGGACCACCACAAATTGTTGTACCCAGGTTGTGAAGATGGACATAGAAAGCTGGGTAGCATATTGGAATTGCTGAAATGGAAGACAGAGGTCGGTGTAACTGACTCGGGATTTGAGAAATTGATGATAATATTAAAGAAGCTGTTTCCAAGAAATAACGAATTGCCCGTCAGTACATATGAAGCAAAGAAGCTTGTCTGCCCTCTAGGATTAGATGTGCAGAAGATACATGCATGCATTAATGACTGTATCCTCTACCGCGGTGAGAAGTACGAGAATTTGAATAAATGTCCGATATGCGGTGCATTGCGGTATAAGATCAGAAAAGATGACCCTGGTGATGTTGAGGGCGAGCCACCCAGGAAGAGGGTTCCTACGAAGGTGGTGTGGTATGCTCCCATAATACCACGGTTAAAACATTTGTTCAGAAACAAAGAGCATGCCAAGTTGTTGCGATGGCACATGGAAGAACGTAAGAAAGACGCGATGTTGAGGCACCCCGCTGATGGTCGGCAGTGGAGAAACATCGGGAGAGAGTTCCCGGATTTTGCAGGTGAGGCAAGGAACTTATACTTTGGTCTAAGTACAGATGGCATGAATCCCTTTGGGGAGCAGAGCTGCGATCCACAACCTGGCCCGTGACTCTATGTATCTACAACCTTCCTCCTTGGTTGTGCATGAAGCGGAAGTTCATTATGATGCCAGTGCTTATCCAAGGCCCAAAGCAACCGGGCAACGACATTGATGTGTACCTAAGGCCATTAGTCGATGAACTTTTGGAGTTGTGGGCCAAACCAGGTGTACGTGTGTGGGATGAGCACACCGAACAAGAATTTGACATACGAGCGTTGCTATTCCTAACCATCAATGATTGGCCGGCTCTCAGTAACATTTCAGGACAGACGAACAAAGGATACAATGCATGCACACACTGTTTAGATGAGACTGAAAGTAAATATTTGGAAAAAAGCAGAAAAGTTGTGTACCCGTTCAATCGTTGTTTCCTTCCGCGCAAGCATCCCTTAAGGAAAAAAGGCAAGCATTTCGATGGCGAGGCAGACCGCCGTCCGAAGCCTATCCCCCGTAGTGGTGCTGATATATTTGTCATGGTCAAGGATTTAAATGTTATCTTTGGAAAGGGTCCAGGCAGTCGACCTGTTCCGAAAGACGCTGACGGACACGCGCCCATGTGGAAGAAAAAATCTATTTTTTGGGAGCTAGAATATTGGAAAGTCCTGGAAGTCCGCTTTAGTCCCGGTTGCATCCACCAACCGTGACAAAAGGTTACCCGCACATCATCCCCCCAGATAAGGCCCTCCTAGATAAGCCTCCCCCAGTCTTTTGTCCCGGTTTGAGCCTCCACCCGGGATGAAAGTTTCGCACGCCACTTCGTTCCCGCCTATTTTCTTCCCGCATTCCCGCCATTTTTCCACTATATATATGTAGGCTTGGACTCATATCTGCAAACCTCATCACTCTCTCCCATGGCTTCCATCGTATGTCTAACACCCCGGGAGGCGGAGGCGCTTTGCGCCTCGAACTACCCCTGCCCACCCGGCTACCGCGTCCCGACCGGCTGGTTGCTGAGCGTCGAAGTCGTACCGGTCCCTCCTATCCCTGTAGGTGTGCCACGCGAGATGGCCATCACGAACCACTACTATTTCGAGCTCACTCCTGAGCAGCGGAGGAATCCCCAGTGGCATCCCGACTACAGCCCGACTTGGGACAGCTTCTTCATCAATCGGCGTGAGAGGGCGGTTGCCAGGTACGAGGAGGACGGCCCGCCTCCTTCGAACTTCAACGAGGCCGGCCGTCGGATGTGGTGGCACGGCCGGACTCTCCAGAGCGTGATGGCCTATCGTGGCCCCCGCCTGCGCTACCCTCAATCCCAGCCCACGCGTGGTCATCCGCCGAGGTTCGACAACCGCGACCCCGATGCTAGCGACGATGACGTTGGCGACTATGATGACTACAGTGGCGACTATTATAGGGCTAGGCACGACTATGATTGAATGGCTCCAACATTCGAATCTGGCCATGTATCTTATTTTTCAGTTGAGCTCTGTACTTTAATTTCAGTTCAATCGTAATAAATTTCGTGTCAACCACTTTGTTGAACAAAAACAACCGACAACGACTTTATAAACTAAATTTAAACTAATAGAACCGACAACGACTTTATTGAAATTACAATAAAATAGATAAATTACTAGTCTAGTCTCTACTCGTCGTCGGAGGTTGTCTCCGTCCAAATGTCATCCCACCGAGGGTCGTTTTCGGTCCAAGTTGTATTCGGGTTCTCGAGCTCGAAGGTGGCGACGGCCCGATGGTGGCGCCTGTTGGACCTGCGTTGTGCCCTAAGGTTAGCAAAGAACGCGTCGGTGTTGTCGACATCGTTGGGGAACTGCGCCCTCCACTGGCGCATCAACTGCTCGTCGCGCTCGGCGATGGCGATCCTGCGCTGCACCTGGCGGTGCTGACGACGGTCCTCGTCGTCGACGAGGCACGGCGGTGGCGCGAGGAACTCCGCCTCCTCTAGCGATTCAACATCCGGGAAGTTCATGTCGTGCCCTGGCCGCCGAAAGCGCCACGCCTCCGCGTCGTAAGCGCGCGCCGCCAGCTCCGGCGTGTTGTACGTGCCGAGGGTGAGGCGGAAGCCACCGGCGCGTATCTCAGCGGTGAACCTACCGCTCGGACGCACTCGAACGCCACGGAAACCGGACGCCCCACGACGACATGGAGGCATCCCGGAGATGAAAGAGCGGAGGCGGTGGCGACGTGTGGTTGCGCCCGCACTCGTCGCTCTATATAGCGCATGCGGGGCATGGCACCTGTAAGCGGTGGCTACACGTCGCACGCCGGCGTCGGCGGGGCGAGGCACGTGGAAGCGGTGGCGACACGTCGCACAACGGCGTCGACGGGACGCGACACGTGGCACGGGGACGCGACACGTGTGGCATGGCGGCACGTGGAATAGGTATATGGATGTCATATTCATGTTCATTAGCTTTTTCTGATCAATATTCATATATAAACATTTGTATTTGAGTTACCATTCAAAAGTTATATGGAACAAAAACAACCATAATAAAATTTCGTAGCAACCACTTTATTGAACAAAAACAACCAACAACGACTTTATATGATGCGAGATGAAAATAGTTATATGGATGTCATATTCATGTTCATTGGATTTTTTTGATCAATTTTCATATATAAAACTTTTCTTTTTGAGTTACCATTTAAAAGTTATTGAAATAATAGTTTTTATTAAGTTAAAATAGATAAATAAGGCTTTATTTATAAAACAGAAAAAACAGCTCCAGGCCTGATCCGCGTCCAACGGCTCCAGGCCGTTGGATTCAAACGGCCGGAGCCGTTGGATGCGCTTCACGCGGATCCCCTCCCACCCCCTTTTGTCGCGGATCGTGCCACGGCCCGCGATAAAAGGCCCCCCCTTTTATCGCGGGCCGTGGCACGACCCGCGACAAAAGGGGGTACCTATATAAGGTTTGCGCCGCGGCAGTGCCTCCACCCGCGACACCCGGAGGCCAAACACTTAGCGATTTGCGCCACCAGGCTGCCGGATTTCGCCGCCGACGCTGTCGCCGCCACGCAGCTCCTCTACCGCCGCCGCGCGCCTCCGCGGTAGTCCTCTGCGCGCCTCCTCTGCTGCGCGCCTCCGCGGTAGTCCTCTGCGCCGCCGTCGCGCGCCTCCCTCTGCCGCGCGCCTCCGCGGTAGCCCTCGGCCGCGCCACCTCCCTCGGCCGCGCGCGCCGCCTCCCTCGGCCGCGCCGTCCTCGATCCGCCGCGCCGCCTCCCTCGGCCGCGCCACCTCCCTCTGCCGCACGCGCCGCCCTCGGCCGCGCCGCTGCCCGGCCATCTGCGAGGTAGCCGCCGCCGGGCTCCCCTGGCCATTTTTTTAACTTTTTTGTATTATTGTTAGTTAATTAGTTAATGAAGTTAGCTAGTATAAATTTACTATTTGTATAGTTAGTTATTTTAAATTTTGTATTAGTTTTTTGTAAGTTTTCTATGTATTAGTTAAAATTTGTATTAGTAAATTGCTAGTTTAAATTTAGTATTAGTTAGTTAGTATAAATTTTGTTGTATAAATTTTGTAGTTAGATAATTAGTAGTTTAATTTTTTTGTAAGTATTTTAGTATATAGACATTTTAGTATGTTAGTTTAAATTTTGTTGTACAAATTTTGTAGTTAGATAATTAGTTAGTTCAAATTTTGTTGTAATTAGTTAGTTTAATTTTTTTGTAAAAAATTTGTAGTTTAAATTTTGTTGTAACCGCCGACACCCCTCTCGCAAACACCCGCCGACACCCCTCTCGCAAACAACCGACGTCAACTCCCTCCCCCCTGGAAAAAACCCTTCGCCGACACCCTCCCCCTCTCGCAAACACGCGCCCTTTCCCTCTCGCAAACACGCGCCGACACCCCTCTCCCTCTCGCAAACACGCACACTCTCCCTCTCGCAAACACGCGCCGACACCCCTCTCCCTCTAGCAAACACGCGCACTCTCCCTCTCGCAAACACGCGCCGACACCCCTCTCCCTCTCGCAAACACGCGCCGCCGAGACCCTCTCCCTCTCGCAAACACGCATCGCCGACACCCTCTCCCTCTCGCGAACACGTGAGCATTGTCGAGATCCTCTACCTGACGCACCCTCTTCTCCCTGCTCCACGCCGAGTCTTCCCCTCCTTGAGCCTACCCCATCTCTGGTTAGGGTTAGGGTTTGGTTAGTGTTTGATTAGGGTTAGGGTTAGAACATGTACTTATCGATTTAATTTTTTGCAGAAATAATGGATCCATTCGAACGGGACTTGGAACAGGAAGACATTTTCGAGAACATAATCCGCGATGGTGATGGAGAAGCCGGCGGCTCCGGTGATGGAGAAGCCGACGGCTGCGGTGATGGAGAAGCCGACGGCTTCGGTAATGACGAGGTATACGATCAGTTGAGGCATTAATGGAATTCTATATGTACATATGTATATAAATTAACTGATTTTTATTCTCTTAGGCCTCCGAAGATAAGTTGGAGAAACGAGGCCCGGCAAAGAGACTGGGCAAAAAAGACCACTTCAACATTGAAGCTATATCACCGGAAGGCCAACCTGTGGCACCCGCGAGTGTCAGAGTGACATTTAAGAATCAGTGCGGAGTTGTGGTTAGAGATCATATCCCGATCACTGTTAGAGAATGGAACAAGACCAAGAATGTGTCCGAAGATCAGGTTGCCGATAGGTACAAGAACACACTTTTTGACGACCTCATGTCACATTTCACATTGCCAAATTTGGGATCGGACTCTGAGAATGCCAAGCAGAGGGCGCTAGTGAAGAATGGGCTCTTAAGAAGATGGGGGAACTTTTCCGAGCGTATAAGAACCGGTTATGGAAAGCTTATAAGGCCGAGAAGAAGCCTCCAGTATTCGAAAACTACCTAGCGAAGCAGGAGCATAATTGGGAAGAATTTGTGAAGTACAAAGAATCAGAGGAGGCTGTGAACCTGTCCAAGAAAAACAAGAAGAATGCAAGCGAAAAGAAATATTACCATCATACGGGGCGAGGGGGCTACGAAGTAGCCATGCCTAAGTGGGATTCACAAGAGGCTGAGATGGAGCGGAATGGGATCACTCCAGAACCCACGCGAGAAGGATGGGACATTAGGGCTCGAAATTGGTTCCTCGCGCATGGCTGTGAGTATGACATGAAGACAGGGAACATTGTTGAAAGTGACAGCAGGGTTAGGGTACCCAGGGAAAAATGGATTACCGTGACGAAAGATATAAAGGCGGGAAAACTAAAGTTTACTCCCGATAGAGAGAAAGACTTGCTGACGCTTGTCCTCGGTAATCCTGAGAAGGGAGGACGAACAAGAGGCTTCGGCCCTAGTGTTCCGTGGTCGCTTGGGTTTCCGGCCGACGCGGAGACTTATAGAAGCCGAGCGAGAGCTACAAAACGCGAGCTGGAGGTGCAGAATGACCAGATGGCCGAGTTCCAATGCCAACTTGACCAGCAGCAGCGGGAGATTCAGCAGCAGCAGCGGGAGATAAATGAACTAAAAGGACAGCGCCAGCCAGATAATACCGCTGGCATATCTCAGCGACGAGACAGCAGCGTGGCCGACTCGGAGGCCCCTCCTACACGGATGATAGATGGCGGTCCTGGCGACCCCGTGGATGGAATCAAGGAGCAAACACCTTGTGATCTCCATGACGTGTTCAGGAACATGTGTGTTAAGGTGGCGGTCGGCTATGTCTTACCTGCATTTGGACCTGAAGGTGAGCCGGCAACATGGCATGGCAATGAGATTCCAGCTGGCTATGCTCGTGTCGGGGTGGATTCAGTTGTACCGTCGTGGGAGACATTGGAGCTCGAAATCCCTGGAGGTGATGGGGGGCTTACACTCAGAGAGGTGCTGGGAGAAATCATTCTCTGGGAAAAGAAGAACATCAGGCTGCCAGGCTGGGTAGCCCCTAGTACCAGTCGTCCGAGCAGGTCACCATCACCTCCTCCAGATGATCGCAGGCCACCATCACCTCCTCCTACTGATCACATGTCGCCACCATCACCCCATGGGTACGACGTCGACCACGACATCTGTAGTCCATCTCCATCTCCAGCGTTGTCGCCTCCGCCCACTAAGACTCGGAATGCACCCTACCGGAAGCGTTTCAAGAGTCCTATCCGCAAGATGTCGCCCCTCCCAAAAGTACGAAAGGTTCCTCCCCCCCGTCCTTGGGATCTTACTGTCGAGGAAAATGCGCCCGCTGTTGCGAAACACAACTATGATCATTTCCATAAGCCAAAACCTCCAGCGCCAGAGCCATACACCGAGAAGCAAATAGCATATGCTACTTCTTTTCTGAACACACCATCGCAATATGACTTACACGAGAAGAAGGATGACTATACACGCCACCTTGCGAGGGTAATTGATGACAAGAGGGAGAATGAAAAGGCTAAGAAGAACAAGGATGACAAGGCTAAGAAGAAGGATATTGCTACCACGAGCAAATCATCAGCTAGAAGTGCAGCCGAGAAGAAGTCAAGTTCAACAACTGCACCCCTCAAGGCCAAGCAAACGACAAAAGGAAAAAAGAGAAAGGAAGTTCCCCTCCTCGGAGATCAGCCCAAACAATCGATTCCAGCTCTCAAAGTGTTTAATGTTCCCAAGCTGTACCAGGAACAGGGTGGTTTCGATATGGAAGAAGCTGCAAAGCTAGCGGCTGCCTGTGACGTTACCGTGGAGGAATTGATGTATGCAGCAGATGTTGCACTACCCACTGCTGATATAGCTCCTAAATTTGTCTACGGGGCCGACTTGGTCAGCACAGAGCAGCTGCATAAACTGCCAACACATATGCGGAATTTGCATCAGTGGTACCTTGATGCATGCAAGGAGAACATAATGTTCATCGTGGTGACTATACCATGGGAATATTACTACCGAAAGGAGGAGATCCATATTGAGATGAATGAACTCTGGCAGTTATTCAATTTAGAAGCCCTCGACAAATCTCTCATGAGTTGCTATTGCTTGTAAGTTGTAACTACATATAAGTTCATTTTCATTCAGTTCATGTTCGTTCTCATTGCATATACTCATTATATCTTATGTGTTCTCTATTATGCAGACTGAAGATCAGTGAATGCAAAAGTAATAATATTATCAATATTGGGTTTATGGACCCAGATAAAATACATGTTCAAATGGTAAGCATAACCGCGAAGAAACGGGGGGAAACCTACTAAGGTTTTTGGGGGAGCAATATTTCTGTGATTCAATATTGTTTCCTTACAACTACGAGTGAGAGTCTTAATGATCTTTTATGCACATCCAATTTTTCTTACTCGATGTTAAGTGTAATTCCTGACGTATATACATAACATGTGCAGCTTCTACTGGATTCTACTAGACATTCAACCTGATAAGGGAATAGTTGAAGTAAGAGACCCACTGAGTAGAGGCGTGGACGGGTTCAGCGACTTGCAGAAGTTGCTCCAAGTGTAATTTCCTTCATCGCCGCGCTATATCTTTCGTGAGATATCAATTAATTATCCACTCATTCAATCATTCTTTTGCACAGCGGGGGCTTGGACCGCTTTCAAGAGACATCGTCGGGATGGTACACAGGCGTAGAAGCTAACATTTACTCATGTACCGTGCCCTCAGCAGCCACAAGGGACAAATCTATGTGGATACTACGTTTGCGAGTCCATTCGCATGTTAACCACTGAGAAGCAGAACAAAAATAAATTCAACGTAAGCAATAACACTCAGAACTTTATTTATTATCGTCAATATTTCGTTATCAAGATTGTTATAGTCATACTCATCTCATTTTCGTATATAGGTGGACTACATGCTTAAAAAGGAATCAGTAATGTGATCTTGTCAAACTGTCTTCACAGAACATACCAAATTCTTT
This sequence comes from Lolium perenne, assembly GCF_019359855.2. Taxonomy (NCBI): domain Eukaryota; kingdom Viridiplantae; phylum Streptophyta; class Magnoliopsida; order Poales; family Poaceae; genus Lolium; species Lolium perenne. Next base: position 144,454,126 of record NC_067245.2, read on the forward strand.
TGAGCAGACCAATACTCAACAAGATCACACCATTGATCATCAGTCATCTGTAGTATAGGAGAGGTTGTTGGAATATCGCTAGGAGTCCTCGCAGCAAAGTATCTCATCTTTAGCCTATGGCGCTCCTGGCGCAACGTTGAAGAGAATATGCTCCTGATAACAGTGATTACATTCTTCATGTCATCATCAAACTCAAGACATGTCTGTTTACAACAATGGGAACCGTTCATGTGTTAGATAGCTAGCCAACAACAAGTTAGAGGGCATGTGAATGAGCAACATGGTATTGTTTAGGAAAATGACTTACATGTAACATGTGCAGTAAACCTTCAAAATGGGAAGGGGTGTTTACGTGTTGTTTCCATGATGGAAAGATAGGAATTTGAGTCCTGACAAAAATGCCTGTGATCAATGCTATATTAGATGATTGTTGTGGATCCAGTGGCCTTCTGATACCTACTATAACTGATGTGATGGGAAATCTTGTTCCCATTCAGGCAATCTTATTTTTAAGTGATTTCAAAGTCGTTGGCCCCCTTCGTTTTCTTGGTCGTGGTGGAACTGCAAATTTAAGCATTACATCAAGCTATCAAGATATTTATGTAAAAGAGCAGGTAAGGGAACACGTACCTAATTCGGCCCCACCATCATCTTTAAGGAAGAAGTTGTCCCCGGTAGGACTAAAGGTTGGCTGGCGATCGTGATTAGTTAGGTGTTGAGAACCTGCTGTTGAAACTAGGTCTGCTGTGAATTGTTCTTGGGTAACTGGATTGGCAACAGGTGGCTGGGGAACATGTGGTTTGGTATTTGCTCCGTCTACATCTTTTGGACCAACCGATGTGGGGTTAGGTCGAAGCTTTTTATGTTGGTGTTTCGCATTATAATATTTTTTGCCTGGTCATCATTTTCAACTAGATTAGAGTGACTCTGAGTTTGAGACCTTGTTTTTACTCTGTTCACTTCATTTGTTTGTGATCTGACATGACCAGCTTGAACCCTTTTTATTTTTTAGGTGAGCTGTCAGCCATTTAGCTTCCTGTTGAACTATGTTCTTCACCTTGTTGGTATTTGAAACGTCCTTACGTGAAGTCCCTGATGCCTGCCAGAGATAAACGGTACTTCAATCAACAAAATCATATACATGGTTGATATGATTATGGAACATAAGAACAGCAAGCCAAGACATGATGAAACATATGTTATTATTATGCGTTAATGGAGCAGATGATAATGCTATAACTTGGGCTGGGTTGGACGGATACATCACAGTTATTGAAGATGCAACAATAATGCCAATGAAAAGAGCGAGAAATCACCTTGGGGGGTGGAGTAGGGTGCTTGACAAGGGCATCCTCTTTACCCAGGTCTCCCTCAGACTCTTGTTCAGAAGGATCAAGTTCTGAATAAGAAAAAATATTGTTATCGATGGAGACAGGAGAGGGGTTTGATTGTTCACTGGTGATGCCTATATTTTCTCTCCGGCCCTCTTTGTACTCTAGTACAGTATCTTTAGCATGTATTAGAAAAAAATGCTAACGAGATTTATCATGGAACTTTGAGTAGAGCAGTAGAAGGGAAAATTAGTAGTAGCAAGTAGATGATAGCTCAAAAAGGAATAAAGCATAGATCAAAAATAAATGATTTCCCTGTGCATGCCAATTGGTAAGCACATGGCACACATTTATTTACAAGATTTATAAACATGCAGTTTAATAATGTCGACTAATCACTCTGCAGACTTGACTTCTCCTATAGTCATACCAGATAGCACCAAACAGATTGTAGGAAAAGTAAACTTGGAACCCCTAAAACAGATCGCACCAAACTGATGTTCGGAAATGAAATGCATAACGGAAGCGGCTACACACCAACCATCGCATGGGGAGTGGACGGGTTTACGCTTTGGTTTCGCGCGGTGGACCGGTTGGGCGCGGGGTCTACCCATTTCACCGTGCGGTAGACCAGGGAGTTGGGAAGCAGATCTGACGCAGCGACGGAGGTGGACGGCGTCCTTGAGCAGGATCCGACGCGGTGGGCATCGGCTACGGTGGAGCACAAATGGTGCGGTGTGCGCCTTCGTCGGGGAAGCGGCTCCGGCTTGCTTGACAACGTCTTCTCGGACACTACAACGGCTGGTCAGGAGGCTGTGGTGGCGAGGTGGGACGGTGGTGCACTGCCTTCATCGGGCGTGATGCTCCGATTCGGTGGGTGACGCGTGAGAGATGTGGGATTCGGCGCCTGTGCCGGTGGTATGTTTTAATGGCTGGGGTGAGATTGGCCTTGGCCCGAATAAGAGAAGAACCGTTGGGGACATTTTTGATGAAAGGATAAGATGGGAAATTCGAACATTTGAAAATTGGAGGCGGTAACCCGAGCTATTTTCGTCGGTGTTTTGGGGCTTCGTTGAAACGTTTTGGTGGATGCGCGAAAAAAATGGACGCGGTCCGACCCCATCAAGGTCTCATTTGTAAGCATGGGCGGTACGGCAGCCATCCTACCTTGATTTTTAGTGAATATCCATTCATATATATGTGTTTTTTTTGAATATTTGAATGCTTAAAACGGACTTCATATGACAAAGTTGCGCCTATTTTAGTGAACACTGCATGGAGCCGATTTCGAAAAGAAAACATGGACTAGGTACCAAAAAACATATATAGACTCGTTCTCCGCATTAAAAAGATTGATGTATCATGAATCTTAGTATATGTAAAATAACCTTGAGCTATTCATTATCATATGCGGAGAATTGAAGACTTCAGATATTTCTTTATATTTTAAATAAATGCCATGTTTCATCCGACAACATTTATCATCTCATTGAGTTGGCGTTGATTTTATATGTGGTGACGAAAACAACTGAGGCTCCTTTGATTTATAGGATTTAGATCCTACGGGACTTATTCTAAACTATTGGTTATATTCATAGGGAACATATCCTATATGAATCTTGTACTACAAATCCTATATGAACAAAACATTAGATCATCCCTCATGGAAAAATCCGTTTGGTACAATCAAAGAAACTCATATTCCCATAGGATTCAAATAGACAAGATGTACATATGTTTTTCCTATCCTATGACTTAAAGGACTCCTGAAATGGCTCGACAACAAAGATCATAAATTCCGAGTTGTGCATCGAGCAAAAGATATTGAAAATTCTTGATCGATCGAATTACAAAATGATTTTCAAAAGAACTAAAGTTTTGCCATTGATCACATAATTGGTAGGTATATAGGTTCTACTTATAATAAATTATGTTTCTGTTTATTGGGATTGCGTTAGAATTACATGCATCACAATGTCTCGGGACTATTTCGGTTTTTACCTCTTCTTTTAGAGTTTGCCCTATCTAAGATTATTTCCGACATTCACCAATGTTTGCAAGGAATGGCATGCAGTCGATTCCCACCCTGTTTCGGAAAAAATGAAGAAAAAAAAGTGAACTTGTGGCTATAAAATGATAAGCTTGAATTTTGATAAGTTTTAAAAAAAAACTAGCTTCAAAATATGGCCTACCATTTTACATAAACAACCATGGGTCTTAACGAAAATTCCCAAGGTAAAATGTGCATTAGCATTTTGGGGAAAGGTGCAATAAGATTTCTTTTTTTGTGGGAAACAAATTGTTGTTGTTTTTTTGCCTTTTCTGAATAGCTAAAAAGGTGTCATATTTTTTCCATACATTCCATAATCTCATAGAACTTAAGCATCCGGTGACCAGATATAGCAACAATTCAGTATAAGACAATACTAACATAGTTTCCATAAAGTACTGCTAACACATAAGAAAAGAAAAGATCTAGATGATGACCCAAGAAACAACATCCTTGTATATAATAACAATCTATTGACCATATGGCAGCTTTTGCATCACCCTATCAAAATCATCCGCCTTCAAACACAAGAGCAGAATGTTGACACGTGCTTCAACATGTTCCAAGATCCTCTTGATGATCTCACGGACGTCTGCGTCAGCCGAATTGGAATCAAAGTTGTCAGCCACTAGCTTCTGCTGAAAAAGAAACATCAGTGTTGAAGGCGTCGATCTTAGGAGTCCCCACATTTCATTACTTGCAAGACCAAGATGATCAAATTCCCTTTACTTCATAAGAATGTATGGATCGCTGGCACGATCGAAATCTTTGCTAGTACCCTCCTTTGGCCGAATTCAAATTTGCATCAGATCTTGGTGCCCATGCCTTTGGTACATGCGGATAATTTTTTGCCAATATGTCGTGCATTGCCAATAGTGTCCTACTGTACAGGGGTACTTCTACATATCTTCTTCCAATTTATTTCCGTTTGGATTCAGTTTGTTTCAAAATTGTCTGATATACCATTTGTATTGGTAGGAGATGCAGCTTTGAATTTTAATCATTGTTTCTACACTACTAGGGAAAAGCCTATAGGTGGAGGCAAGTGGTGCCGGCGCACCACCTTGGACATGCGCCGGTGGAAAGGATTGCCGGCGCACCACATTTCAGACGCGCCGGCGATGAAGGACTACTGCCGGCGCACCTCGGGGAAAGGCTCGCCGGCGCTATTTCCTGGCATGGCCCCGGCCGATTCGGGCCAGGCCCAAGAATCATTGCCGGCGCACCGGCCCAGTGGTGCGCCGGTGGCAAATTTGCTATTGCCGGCGCACCCCTGGGCCGGTGCGCCGGCAATGATTCTTGGGCCTGGCCCGGGGTGATATAGCCGAAAGGGGTATATGTTGCCGGCGCACCATGGTCCAGTGCGCCGGCAATAACCTGGGAGTTATTTCAGCCACCAACCAGCACACTCACTCACACACTCACTACACTCCACTTCTCCACACAAACCCGAGCCTTCTCCCAACCCAGCTCATTTTTGCCCATTTCTATCCCCAATTTCACCAATTTGACCAAACAAAATCATATTTTTTGAGCAAATCTTCCCTTCCTACATGCATCTCCCACATCCCCCTATGTAGATCTAGATCTACTATCCCGCATTGACCGCTCAATCTAGATCTAGATCTAGAAAGTTGGCTTCCATACGCCATTGTCGCGGTGCGTCGTCTCGATCTTATCGACGAATATATCAAACAAATAGGTGATTAATGAACAAATTAAGGAATGTAATCGATGTATGTTGGACATTTGAAGAAAAGCTCTCGTGTGTGGCATATATATATGTTGTGCTTGTGCTTGTGTGTGTGTTGGCGTTGAAAATGAGTTGCCAACGTTGCGCCGAAATGTTGATTCTTCAAGTTTCCGTTTCGGCACATTTCTGGCGCTCCTATGTCCTACCGTGTAGGAAGGTCATGCCGAAATTTTCCGTGAAAACTACCGACGGATGCATGGTTCTAATGAATTATGTAATCTTACCATGCAGGCGATAATGGTTATCGAGATGAGTGAAAGCATCGTGATGAGATATCTGAAACACGCGATCATCGACATGTATGAAAATAACCGCACGGAGGTATTGTGTCCGTGCCGGAGATGCAAACGAGGGAAATGGTTTGACCCGTATTCAGGCAAATTGCAGGGGCACCTGCTCACTAATGGTTTCATGCATGGACACACTCAATGGATGAGTGATGATGGCGCGGAGGTCAATGGGGCGACGGTGGCAGGTGGTAAAAATGGCCGGCAAGAAGGAGGGCATCATGATACTGATGACGATGAAGAGTTTGTCGCACATGACGATAACCTTGACGACGACAATAACCTTGACGACGACGAAGAGGTGCCGCTAGCTTCAGTCGTGCGGGACCCTCATCTTCAAGATCTGCTTCTCGAAAAGACGAAAGGCGCCAAGCGGAAATCAAAGCTTGAGCAACTCGAGATAGACTCGAATACTCCGTTGTACGACTCAGGTCGCGGGTTGGGGAGTCTCGCTTGAGAGTAGCTCTCGATGTGCTGCAGATGAAGGCGAAACACGGATGGACGGACACAAGCGTCGACGACATCCCGGAATACGTGAAAGATCTCCTTCCTGCCGGAACACGTGTCCCGGTAGTCTAGCCGAGGCCAAGAGAATCACGTGCCCTCTCGACTTACCCCACGAAAAGTATCACGCCCGCATCAACGATCGTATCATGTATCGCAAGGAGCACATGGACAAGACCAAATGTCCTGTGTGAAGCTGAACGGTACAAGAAAGGGAAGAAGAAAGCTCCTCGGAAAGTAGTGGGGCTCTTCCCGCTCGCCGCCCGGCTTCAACGGTTCTACGCGGACCGCAAGGAAGCAAAGCTCATGCGCCGGCACGCGAAAGAAAGGAGGCAGTGTTGAATGATAAAGAGCGGATTGAGCACCAGTCTTTGACGCACCCTTCGGATGCAAGCCGGTGGAAAGCATTAGACAATGAATTCGGAAGTTTTGGGGCAGATCCCGAAACATCAGGTTGGGTGCGAGCACGGACGGATTCAATCCGTTCGGAAACCAGAGCAGCACACATAGCACATGGCCCGTGTTTGTATGGATCTACAACCTCCCGCCCTGGCTGTGCATGAAGAGGAAGTACATACAGATGAGTATGCTAATTCAAGGGCCGACACAGCCAGGAAACGATATCAACATGTATCTCGAACTATTAAAGGAGGAGCTTGAAACGTTGTGGGCGGAGAAAGGGGTAGATACATGGGACGCCGTCGCGGAAGAATATTTCCCTTTGAGAGCCGCGTTGATCACGACGGTGCAGGACTACCTCGGATACGGTTACATTTCGTGCCAGGTGTGCCATGGACACAAGGCATGTGTCAGGTGCATGGAAGAGACGATGTTTTTGCAGCTTGGTAAGGATGGCTCTTCGAAAACAGTTTACATGGGGCATCGAAGGTGGCTACAGAAAACTGACCCGTGGAGAAAGCGTGGAGATCTGTTCGATGGTACAAATGAACCCCGAGGACCTCCACGTAAGAAGAGCGGCGAAGAGATCGATACATTACTGAAAGGTTGGAAGGAGTGCCCTGCGTCGGGAAAGAAGAAGAAGAAAAAGGAAACGACGCCGCTCATTGGTGTATGGAAAAGGAGGTCCGTGTTTTGGGACTTGCCATACTGGAAAATTCTCGATACACCTCACTGCCTTGATGTCATGCATATTACAAAGAACGTGTGCGAGAGCTTGCTTGGCACTCTTCTCAACATGCCGGACCGGACCAAAGATGGGCCGAAAGCAAGACAAGACCTGAAAGTTTTGGGCATCAGGGAAGAGCTTCAGATCCCGCCGGCCCAAGAGGGACAGTCGGAGGAGGAGGCGGACGGCGGTCAGAAGCGCAAAAGGATTAAGCAGCCAGACTATTACTGTCCCCCCTCCTGCTTCACTTTTAGTCCGTCCGAGGTCGATCAATTTTTCAATTGCCTTGTAGGAGTCAGAGTGCCCTTCGGTTACTCCGGGCTAATAAGCAGATACATGGACCCCAAGAAACGAAACTTCAGCGGCATGAAGTCTCATGACTGTCACGTGATGACGACGCAGATTCTTCCGGTTGCAATCCGAGGTATAATGGATGACCATGTCCGTGCAACGCTGACTGGGCTCTGTAACTTCTTCGACGTCATAACTCGGAAGTCGATAAGCGTGAAGAAACTCGCAAGGCTCCAGGAAGAGATCGTGGTGATCCTATGTGAGATGGAGATGTACTTCCCTTTGCATTCTTTGACGTGATGGTCCATCTGTTGGTCCATATCATGGATGATATCGTCAGTCTAGGGCCGGCATTCTTACACAACATGATGCCGTTTGAAAGAATGAATGGGGTCATTAAAGGATACGTTCGTAACAGGTCACATCCAGATGGAAGCATCGTACAGGGCTGGCTCACCGAAGAGTGCATCTCTTTCTGCACGAATTATCTAGACATCGAGGACCCTGTTGGTTTGCCTCAAAACAAGTACCTCCGTAGGTTCGAGGGAGTAGGCCACAAAAATGGAAGGAAGGAACTGCACGTGCACATGTCCTGGTCGGAGTTCCGACTTTGACAGGGCCAACTTAGTAGCGCTACAACACATTGACTTGATCGATCCTTGGTTGAAAGAGCACAAAACCATGATAGAGAACAGTGGCAAGCCGATGATGACGGAAGCAGAAATATACAGAGAGCACAACTCCTCTTTCGCGCTGGTTCAAAGACCACATTGATGCTAATCCCCCACCAATGGATTCGACAAGGATAAACTAGTATTGGCCTTGTCACATGGCCCCGCGCCCAACATCATGACTTACCAAGCGTACGATATCAACGGGTACACATTCTACACGGAAGAAAAAGACAAGAACAGTGTTTACGAACTCGGGGGTAACGATGGATTCTGGACGGGTGACGTAAAGACTAGATACTACGGAAGAATCGAGGAAATCTGGGAGCTTAGCTACGCCTGGGGAGAAAGTGCCGATGTTCCGTATCGGATGGGCTAAGAGCGTCGAGAAAAGAAGACCGGTATTTCATCACCATGTTTCTACCCGAAGCCAACAAATCAAAGTCCACGAACGCCACCGCGCAGAATGAGCCATGGGTGCGGCGAACACGTGCACCAATGCTTCTTCATAACCGACCCATCCAGGCCTAGCCGTGTTATCGTGAGGAGAGGCAAGAGGACCATCGTCGGAATGGATGGAGTCGCCAACGAGGAAGACTTCGAAGGACAAGTCGGAGACCCAATGATGGAAGAATCCGAGGACGAAGACACAACATACACCACAAGAAGAAGCAGACCACGCTACCGAGGTCGGTCGACCCTTCAAAAGAAGAAGTCACGACACGGGGCTAAATTATTCAACGACGAGCAAGAAAAGCAAGAAGAAAGCGAAACACTCTTCTCAATCGATGATGTAAAACTTTATTTGCAATGTATAACTCATATTTTGTGTAATTCATAACTACTCATATTGTCATGGCCAATATTTTATGTATGACTAATTAATATTGTGTTGGTCAATATTTTATGCATGCATGTATATAACTCATATTTTTTGTAATGCATAACTCATATTGCTTGGTTATTATCTTGAAAAGAGAAGGAAATAAAATAGTATAGGATTTGTGGGAAAAGAAAAGAAACATAAAAGAAAGTGAAAAGAAATAAAGAAAAGAATAAAAATAAAAGAATAAAAAGAAAGTGAAAAGAAATAAAGAAAAGAATAAAAAGAAATGGCCAGCCAGGTAGGGGACAAGTCCCGGGTATAGCTGGGCTCACCTTATTGCCGGCGCCCCACCTGTTTGGTTCGCCGGGGGTACAGTTGTCCCCGGCGAACCAAACATGTGGTGCGCCGGCAATAAGGTGAGCCCAGCTATACCTGGGACTTAACCGCTGCGCGATCCTCTCTTCTCCCTCCCCATTCCCAGTCGATCGAACCGCGCCGCCACCGTCGATCTCGAGCGTCGCCGCCACCATCGATCTCGAGCGCCACCAAGATTCCTCGCTGCACGCCGGAGCCTCCACCAGCCCCCACCACCTGCCCCGTACGCCGCCGCGTGGAAGGCCCGGATCCACCGCTCGCTCGCCGCTACAGAGAGGAGGAGCAGGAGCAGGGGAGCCCCAGATCGACCTGCCGCTACCCCGCCGCTACAGAGAGGAGGAGCAGGAGCAGGGGAGCCCCGGACCTGCCGCTAGCCCGCCGCTGTCGACCCCCTACTGCTAGTCAGGTAATTTCTCCTTCTCCTCCTCGGCCCCCAATCCCACTAGGAGCATCTTATTTTTGTTCTTGCAGTAGTTGAATTCTTGCGCCGATTCTTGTATTACTCATAGCAAATTGAATTTGATGCTCTGGTTCATAGCAAATTTGATGCCCTGGTTGGCCACTAGTTCATAGAAAATGCCCTGGCTGCCATGTCACTGCTAGGGTTTCACCCACACTAGGGTTGCAAATAAAGATGTTGAATTACACACTAGGCAGTATGTTGGTTCTTCATTAAATGAAAATGAAAATTGGTTACACACTAGGCAGTATGTTGAATTACACACTAGGCAGTATGTTTTGCTAGATAAATTGGTTTAGTTAAATCTTAAACATGTTCTCAAGAATTTGGTTTATGATGAAAATAGAAACTAGACACTTAGGCAGTATGTTGGTTCTTCATTTAAATCCCTACTGCCAAGAATTGGTTGATATATAAAATTCATTTAGTGATATGCAAAAATTCATAGGTTAATTTGTTCTCTGGTTTGAAAAAGGAAAATGAATGCTAGCAGTATGTTAGTTCTTGATTAAATGCATTCTCTGGTTTGCTAGGTAAAGAAGCAGCAGGTTTAGCTCACCAAACCATTTATAAAATGCCCAGAAAATGCTAGCATCTTGACCGGTGTTCTTCGGTTTAAAAATGCTAGCATTTTGGTTATGGTAACTGCCAATTCATATAAAGTTCATAGGAGAAAAGAATGCTACCGCATTTATTCTATGGTTTAATAATCGATCATCCTATATATATGAAATGCTCTCTGTAATTTTTCAACTAGAAATAAAATGATGCAGTAGCTTTAAATGATATAGCAATAAAGTTGAAAATGAACTTTATATATGTTGGTTTAGTTGGTTTAGATGAAATGCAAATGAAGTAGCTAGCTACTTTATGCTACTTTATGCTACTGTAAGTGCTATCAAATGCTAAGTGCTACTGTAAGTGCTATCAAATGAATTTTGATGTTCACTAGCAGTAGGTTTACTTAATTTAAAAAGAACAAGTGCTAGCAGTAGGTTTAGTTCATAAAAAGAACAAGTGCTGTTGAAAAAAGAAAATAAAATGCATGCTACTGAATTTATGAATTAAGTAGAACCAGATGCTATCAAAATGCATGCTACCGGCAATGAAACTTATCATAGCTATGACATTATGAATTAAGTAGAACCAGATGCGAAATTGCATTTAGTTGATTTATGTTGGTTTACACATTCTTGATCCTTGCCATAAATTGCTACTGCTTCAAAATGCTGGATCAAAATGTCTATAAGACAGGTTCATTTAGTTGATTTATAATTGGAGCTTTCTGATAATCCACAAATGAAAACTGGTGCTATGTTCCTTATCTGTTTGGCACTGTTTTAATTATGTAGCCAGAGAGTAGCATGGTGTTGATGTAAAATGGTTATGGTGTAAAATGCAGGGCTAGCATGATAAAATTATAAGTGGGTACAAGCTCTGTTTGTAAAATGTAAAATGTAAAATTATAAGTGGGTACAAGCTCTGTTTGTAAAATGCAGGGCTAGCATGGTGTTGATGTAAAATGGTTATGGTGATAAAATGCAGGGCACTGTTTTAATTATGTAGCCAGAGAGTAGCATGATGAAATTCTGTTGTTGTCTGAGTGTGAGAATTTGATTTACATTCATGTACTGTAATGCTAAGTGCTACTGTAATGCTACTGTAGTGCTATTACTGATGGTTATTGTGAAATAAAAATGAAAATGAAGCTGCTCCCCTACTGTAATGGTCAAGTTATATTGTCTCTCATTTATGGTGATGGTTATGGTGTTCATGGCTATATATATGTGAATTGCATTTCTGTTACACAGGGATTGAGTTGCTATTGAGTGCCGGAATGTCGATTCATTTCCGTTCCGGCAATTCTAGCACTCGGCATGACCAATTTTTAGCAAAGGTCATGCCGAATTTTTCCGTGAATTCTAACTCTTTTTCATCTTCTATTAGTGCAAGCCACCATGTCGTCTCAAGAAGAGTTAGAGGAGCACTACAATAGGCACTTCTTTAGGACGGAGGAGGATGCCGTCGCCGCTGGTGTTGGCGGCGACGAGGACCATGAGATGGAGGATGCCGCTGGGGGTAGTGCCGACGAGCCGAGCGGCAACGAGGCAAGCGCCGCCGCCGGGGGTAGTACCTACGAGCCTAGCGGCGATGAGGCAACTGGCGATGATCCTAGCGGCGCCGCTGGGAGTAGTGGCACCGGGACAAGTGGAGCCAAGAGGCCGCGGAAGGCAAGGCGCCAAAACACGGTCGGCACCGGCAGAGACACAGTCACAGAGGTGGACCCCGCCAGTGGTTTGCCGGTGGAGCCTAAGGATTTTGCCAAGGGGTACGGCAACCAACTGGCATGTATCCTCCGAGAGGTCGTCAATCTCAACGAGACGGACCTCCGAGCTGAGAGCAAAGCGCCTTTGCGAGCCCAGCTCATTGCGAGGTTGCACGCACGATACAAGTTCCTAGGCGACTACGCCTCCAGTCATCAAACCAACAACATTGTGAACTCACAAGCCCTCTTGAAGTTCACCAAACACCTCAGCAGCTATAAGTACATGGTGCGGAAGCTGATTGCTGAGGGCAAAGGTTTCGAAGAGGTCCACTCCGCCTTTCCGCATGTCACCCAGGCGGACTTTGATGCTTTTGTGGCCAATGAAGAGCTACAAGCAACCAAGAATCGCAAGTTGTGGGGGAAGGAAATGCGGGAGCTTAACATCGGCAACCACAACCTTGGGAGCCGTGGGTACGAGGGAAAGGAGCCCTATTGGGCGAAGGAGGACGAGGCGTATGTAAATGCCGGCATTGAGAACCCCTGGCTCAAGTACAAGGACCCGCTTGAAAGAAGATTCATCAGGTCCCGGTACCATAAGAAGAAACTAACCGGGGAACTTGTCACGGACCCGAAGGTCGTAACCGACATAATTTGGTTCACGAACGACCAGAAGGTCCTAGCGTTGGAGAAAAAACTGGTAAGCAATTTACCGGTTTTATTAGATCAAGTATCGTTCATATAATAGTAGCAACATTTCTAAATGGTTCGCGTTTCTTCCGCAGGAAGAAGAAAGACAAAGACTTTCTCAAGGCTCCCAAGGTGACGAAGGCTCCTCGTCCCAGGCGTCGACGGGCAGGGTAGCACAGGACAAGCCTCTCGTACGGGCGCTAAACATCGTTAATGAGCATTCACCGACGAGAAGGCCGCATAGAGGCCGTGTGGCTGGCGCCGGTACAGGCTACAAGCATGGTCACTATGGCTTGTCGTCTGCGGCCGATAAAAATGCGCGTAATGAGAGGAAGCAGCGGGAGGCGGAGGAAATGAGGGAGTCAATCCTAGCCCAAGTCCAAGCTGGTTTGGTACCGCAACTGGTACCGCAACTCAAAGCTACACTCGTACCTGAAGTCAAAGCTGAAGTCGCCGCTGGAGTCCAAGCAGATTTCAACGCTCTACAAGCGTGGTATGAGGGTGGCAAACAAGGCCCCCCCCGAAAATGCAAGTGGTTAGCTTCAACGGCAGCAACTCGATGGTGCCGCCGTCCGCCGGCAATGACAATGTTATAATGGAGACTCCTCCGGCCGCCGGCAATGTCGCTGGTGCTAGGGATTCACCGTCCATGCCGGGTAGCAGCCCCTCCGTCACTTGCACGCCCGCCGCCGCATGTGCTGGCCCGTCGACATTAGCCGAGCTCAACGCCCTCACGGTAATTAACTAATGTGTACATCAAGTTAATATATTAGTTTCGTCATCCTTGCCCTCTCTCTAACGCCATACACATGTTCTCGCAGCGCTCTCGACGCCATGCACCTTTTTGATGAGAGTAAACGACGAACTCAAAGACGTCGCGAGGGGGTCCATCATTCGGCCCCCTGGATAAGAAGTGGCACACACGGGATATGGCGGATGACGTTTACCGGGTTGAAGTGGATCGGGCGTTACCGGGCTATGAGGATTTGTTTCCTCCTAATCAACCGCATGGTGCCGATGACGATAGCCCGTTGAATCTGGCCTCACTGAAGGGTTGGGTACTGCTATGGCCGAAGACCCTAATTCGGATCAACACCTACTCGGGGTCGACGGCAAGCAAAGACAAGCACCTTGCGGCGCCACATGTCGGCGTCCCTCCACGACAGCCGGCCGGCGCCCGTGGTCATCGCCCCACCAGAACGGCCACCGCGCCAGAGGTCAGCGCCCCACCACAACAGCCACTGCGCCAGAGGCCGAGGAATATGAACGTGACAACTTCCAATGGGATATTCCTACGTCTTCACAAGTTGTCCATGAGGATGCGCCGGGCTTGAAATATGTGTGCTCCAAGAAGCTGTTCGATTCTCAAGAAACGGCCGATGAGGAGGAAAATCCTGAGGAGGTCGCCACCGCCGCCGTCAAAAATATGTTGAGCCCAAACACACTCCGTGCTACGGCCACTACGGCGATGGATGGTCCAGCACTACAACCCAAGAAGAGGAAGAGGGCAAATAAGAAGGACGCCCAAGACAAGGCGGCGGCGGCCAAATCCAAGGACAAGGTCCCACTCCTTGACAAGTTGCCAAACAATTGGCGACCTCGCATCACTTGGGTCAACCGATGCTGCCGGAGCATGTCGTGAAGAAACTCACCCCGGATATGAGGAGCTTGCATGAGACTGTCTTGCATGTGGAGAACCTTCTTCTCAAATCAAAAGATCCTGGTTACCCTCTCTTCGTGGCGAAGGTGCCAACTGGCATGAACTTCGTCGAGAAGTACCCGCGGACTTGTGCTTCATCCGGTTCAACGACATCTTCAGCATCTATCGCATGCAAGCGCTCCACTTTAGTGTGGTTCGCCTAGTTGCTCTTAGCATGTCTTCCCAGATTGTTAAGGAGGGGACGCCGACCATCGCGATCATGGACCCCTTCTATATGCGGGAGAGCAGCATCGCAACCCTGGGGATCGCGCGATTGCCACCCAGCAGGTCGAGGATTTCATGTCGGCGAACATTAAGAAGGGCGCCATTCTCATCCCTTACTTCCCCGAGTAAGTAATCACTCGCTAGTCCCCCATCACCATTCTATCCTATATCTCCATTTGCATTTCCAAAGGTTAATCCGTGTGTTTTCCGCAGAGACAAGTTCTGCACCCTCATCGTCGTGCACCCGCAACACTCGCATGCAGTCTATCTCGACTCGGGTAGGGACCGCAAGAAAGACTACTCCCACATCAGGGCCCTTCTCAATGATGCTCTCACCGGCTTCGCCAACAAGGCAGGCCCCCTCAAAGTAGAGAGGAAATCCCGAGGAGGCTTCGTCTTAACCCACACAACCAACTTCCCCTGCCTCGCAAGCCGACGCCCGACAATGGGATGGACGCGTGGTACGCCATCCTTCGTATGCAGGAGTACATAAAGTACGCAGATGACATGTTGCTGCCGTATAATCTCGAAACAGGTTTGCAAACATGGCGGATGTCCCCGATAGAGAGATTAGAAAGAACCGGGGTCGCATCCAGCAGTTCATTTGCACGATAATCCCTGCAGGATGTCAACAATAGGTCTGGCGAGTTCTTCTACGGCTATGGTCTACCACCTAATGACGAGATAGACCTCCGCTTGGAGATGTCGCGTGATGAGAGGCCGTTCAACTCGCTTGAGGGCTGCCGTCCATTCCCCCCTAGGCGTACAACCTGATCCTACGACGGGAACACTTGCTAAAGCTTGAACGATATGTCCTTGAACTTCCGTACTGTAATAATTGCTATATATTCCCATAGAATCGACTAGTTGCTTTTATTTAGTTGTATGAATGTGCATGTGAACATGTGTCTGTAGTTTCATTTACTTTGCTATATATTTCAAGATTATGGCGTACATAGCTTAATAATTATTTGCATTTACTCGACCACTACTTGCCTCGTATTTGGAGTTCGCCGATGATTAGAATGTTCGGTCAATCGTACACTCGGGGTGGAGCCAAGAGCCTTGGTGCGACGGCCACAAGTATCAATCTATTGTGCATCCTACCTAGCCTCACCGACTCCATCCCTGGATGTTAATATTTGTTTCGACCGACAAAGTATGAGGCACGCTATTTAATTCATACTACTTGTCTTCTATTTGAGTTCGCACTTCTTAATTGCATTGGCCGATGATTAAAATGTTCGGTCACTTGTACACTCCGGGGTGGGGCCAGTGAGGCTTGGTGTGATGGCCACAAATATCAATCTATTGTGCATCCTACCTAGCCTCACCGACCCCATCCCTGTATGTTATTATTTATTTCGACCAACAAAGTATGAGGCACATGCTATTTAGTTCATACTACTTGTCTCTTATTTGAGTTGGCACTTGTTCATTGCATTGGTACTAACGTTTTACTTGTCTTGTGAATGGAGATGCCGACGACATATGTCGTGTACAAGGGGAGGGTTCCTGGAGTCTACGACGACTGGGAGGACTGTCGGAGACAGGTGCACCGTTTCAGCGGCAACAGCTACAAGGGATACCCCACTAGGGTGGAGGCGGAAGGAAGATACGCCCGTTATCTAGCGGGAGAGATGAGGGACATGAGGAGGAACCGGATGAAGACCATGGCCTTCGTGATGATGGTCATGACCATGTTGGTCATGTTCTATGTGATTCTAGTTTAGGTTAGGACCTACATTGTGAGGTGTATGACGATACTTGTGACGACTATGTACCAAGACTTCTAACTTTGTGAAACTTCGTCGTTCGGTGTTGCATATGCACATGTGTTGTATGAATCAACACATTCCGAAACGAGACTTGCGTATTTGTGTACTGATACCGAAATGAAACTTGGCTCTCTATGTGCTTCTCATATTGCATGTAATACTGTATAAATATGAACTGCGTTGTAAATATATACTGCTGTCAAATATGTATTGTAATATGCTGGAAAAAAGCTGGAAAAAAGAATTTTCGAATTAATTGCCGGCGCACCTAAATGACACATTGCCGGCGCACGTGGCATGCGCCAGTGCTGGAAGCACTACTGCCGGCGCACCTGATTGTGCGCCGGTGGAATATATCTTTGCCGGCGAAGCTTGGTGGTGCGCCGGCGATGGCGACATATCGCCGGCGCACTACCAGGTGCGCCGGCAGTGTCCGTTTATCACCGGCGCGTTCGCACCGGCGGGCTCGTGGTGCGCCGGCAATGGGCGTTTTAGGTGCGCCGGCAATGGGCCTTTCCCTAGTAGTGCTAGGTGCCACACTTGCAGGGTAAAGTCAAGGATTTTATCCAATGTTTCATGTCTTGACACATCCTTTTCGTAATGGAGGTTGAGACCCCCAGCCTGCATCAAAATGATGCACATGGATTTTTTTAGTATGGTATTCAACAAAATATGATAAGATGCAAAAATCAAACCTTGGACAAATATGACACATGCTCACTTGGGTAGAAAGCCAATCAAACTGATACAAATTAGATTGCAGAGTCCTTGCATGTTAAACTATATATTGCCAAACACCACATATATTAAGGGATACATATTAATTTCGATACTACAACTTTTATGATAGAAGATTTGTAACTACAAACGTTGTGGGATGTGGCTGCCCTCCTCAATCTACTCACTTGTCTCATCGGCAACCGTCTCCACCTCTCTACATGCACATATGGGTACACCTTCTTCACACCCGAAGAAGATTACTGGAGTTTCCTATCATGCTCCGCCACTTGTAGTAGGTGTGCTCCTTTTTCAGAGATGAATTCTCTTTTAGGATGGAGATGTTCTCCTTTTTTCAGAGACGAGTTCTCTTTTAGGATGGAGATGTTCTCCTTCGTTAGAGACCCGTTCTGATTTACCATGGAGAGGTTCTCCTTCGATAGAGATGAGTTCTCCTTTGATAGAGATGAGTGCTCATTCAAGAGTACAACATACTCATTTCATAGCTTCACAACACGGTTTACCAGATGTGCGTTCACATCTCGGAGCTTGGACGCATGGTCAATCAACTCGCGCGACTCATCCAGGAGCGACCGCCGGATTTCTTGCAGAGACGCTTCATGTTGTCGTCCGTCATTAGATGGTAGATTCACAGAGCGACCCTGTGTGACACATGATATTATACTAATAAAGTGCAAGAGTGTAACTTCAATAGTAATATAGTACTCCGAAAGTTTGCAGGACTTAAACTTCAATACTCATAGTAATATGTACAAGACTAACTTCAATAGTAATTGTAATATGTATAAATTTCAATTGCAATACTGTAGTAATATGAGTACTCCTGAGCATGGAGTAATAAAGTTTCAAACTAAGAATGAAACATGAACTAATAAAGTTTGCCCTATGCATCAATCGATGGAGAGGCTGGATCTCCAGTTCGAAAGGGGGGGGGGAAAGACTGCAGTGAAGTTTGAAGTTTGCATTGAAGTTCGAAAGTGGTAATGCAGCTAGTATTAGTGCAGTAGAAATCCTTTGTGCCTTGTTTGGTTGACGTGTTTTCACATGGTTCAGTGAGTAATATCTAGGTGTTTCTTAATAAGAACACATTTTTTTGGCAGGAGAGTATTGGACAGGATCAGAGTCACGGGGATCCTCAGGAAACACTTCCTCGCACGTCGGGTGGACGTGGAACCGCAACACCTCTCTGCTCTCGTGTTTCTGGTCGTTGCACATACGTGCTCCGATTGTTGCTTCTCCTTCCAGGCCTCCACCCCGTTCTAGCATGGATCAGGCTGAGGGATTGATTCCAATGCAAAATTACAAGTCTTGAGGCCTGCTGGCATGGATTACGTGAATAGAAATTGGACGCTTCACTAATAAGGGCCGAGGAACCCCTCAAAGAAAACTAATAATGCCCCAGGACAGGCTATCTCTCAGGTTGTCCTGATCTGCCGCAAATACTCACGCCAAAACATGGTGAATGAAGTATTTTGCACCAAATCCCCTCCGAATAATACTCAGTAGGGGGCTAACTAGTTTTAAACCAATGATTAAACTACATGAACCACTGACCTCGAAGCTCTCCTCCTTGGAGAGGACCGACTCCCCGGCGACGGCGAGGTTGTCTTGCAGCTGCAGCAGGACTATCACGTCTGAGCCCACGGAGAGGTCGTTGATCCGCTGCCGCTTGGTGGGCACATAACACTCAACGGCGAGGCCGCCATGCGCCTGCTGTAGCTGCTGTGGGGGGGGGGGGGGGCGTGCGAGTTGGCGGTGAGGTCCTGTAGTTGCTGCTGGGCGATTACGACGGTGGGCCGCACACTTAACAGGCCCCCTAGTCCACTCGTGGGGTTCATCGCCGGAAGATGGGGGTGCAGGGAGGCGCTAATACAGAGGTTGTGGATGGTACAACCGCCGACGAGCACTATACATGTTGGGGCTATAGGATTTTGAAGATGAATGGGGAGAGGCAGCAGGGGACTATAAATCGAGAGGAGTGAGGTAGCGAGAATTCCCGCCACGAGATTCAAATTTACCCCATCTGCAATTCATACAAGGTGTTGAAATTTTCAAGTTATTTTAACTAGGGATCACACCGAAGGAGACGAAGCGAGAGCAGTCACGGGGCCCCTCTTATTTATGGTGTCTTCCCTTTTTAGGGTGAGTGACTGTTGTGCAGGGTTTGTCAATGCGCAGGAGGTGCGAGCGAGGCCGACAATGAGAGAGAGATTTTTTTTTCGAGAGAGAGGGACAACCGAAGGATCCTGAAGGACCTAGAATTCCGATACGCATCAGAGCACAGTTTATAACAGGACACAAAATAAACAGGAAATTACATCTAACTCCCTAACTTGGAGAGAGAGTGTGTGGTTTTTTTGCGAAAGAGAGAGAGAGTCTTGAGGCGTCTTCTCTTGACAAAGAAGATGGCTGGCATTTTGCCTACCTACCGCGGGTGACTTGTGCTCACTGAAGTGTGGGACCTCACGCATGGGAACCACACGTAAGTGACAGACCTGTTGGTGTCATAACTCGGGTGCTTATTATACTGTATTAGTACAAAGTTTCCTATGGTTCCAAGGGTAGGAAAGCCAAGTTAACTGATTTACATGATAGTATTTTTTCCATGAAGCCAAGTTAACTCATCTATCAACTGGTAAATTTTGCTTATATTCAAAATTTTACTTGAAACTTGTTGGTCATGCCATTCTACTATTTGGCTAACACAATTTTCAGCTCGGGAAGGGAGGGGAGGGGGGCATGATGCTACCCTGAATTTGTGGGACCCCAAAAACATGCAAATACAAGCGATGCATCCAAAAGAAACACTCGTCCCCTCCCCGCATGATTTTGCCCTACCTAAATTTGAAGTCAAGCCAAAGGTGGTTCAAAAAAGGCAATCAAAAGGCATGGATTGTTCATCATTTTCTACATAGCTAGGGAAAATACCATACTGCCATACCAGTGTTTTAGAAAATAGCCCTTCAAATAGTTTGGCAACATGTTGGACTTCGTCCAGCTTAATTTCTTCCCACATGTGAGCTTCGTACTACTACACAAGAACCATGTCAAACTTTTGAATTAGGGCCCAAGTTTATGTATATACTAGGGAACATACCCGTGCGTTGCAACGGCAAAAAAATAATCTATACCACAGAGGTGCACAAAGTAAGTTCCTTTTAGTACATCGCAACATTCCGCGGTCAGGGATGCCGTGGAACAAAGGTGTGAATGTAAACAACCAACAATGTTGGCAAATTACTTGGGCTAAAAATTTAAATTAATAGATAAGCATATATGAATTTTCCATGTGAATAAACAATAACAACAGTGTAAAGTAACACATGATTATTATAGTAAATCAACCTAGCAGCACTACGAGCAATGCGATTTCCATGTCTCTTGCCTGGCCTGTTCATGCTTATGACCTGGTTCTGATGCCAGGCAAAGTACCAGTCAACTCTGGGCATTCTATTAACCTCCAGTAGTAGGATTGCATCTTTATAATTAATAAATCATAATAACTTAAATTAAACTTGTATTATTAAGAAGAGGATTGATGTAGATATTGCTTAGGTACATTATTTAGAATGCAACGACGTACATCTATATATCAGTCATGCGGTACAACAGATAAAATGTTATTTCCATGGCACTTACGATGGCAGGGTCGAACACGCTAATCTTGCAGTTGCTTTTGTAGATAGATCAGAATAGATCTTTTGTCCTTCCGAGGCCATGCATGCCAAAAAAAAAGTGTGCACAATCTCTGCAACATAAGATCGATGCAGGTTTAGCAACATATGAACAACAGAAAACTGTTGGAAGAGAAATTTAGAAAGAAATCATTACCCACCATGACAGAGACCGTAAATTTCTTATTCAGACTCAGTGAACTTGTTCTGGGGAAGAGATGTATTCAGATAATCCAGAATAGAAGGTAGCTTCGATATGTTTGCAGAGCACTTGCTAAAACACTAGACGAAAATATCAAGAACAATATGGTAGCTTCGACATATGTGCAGAGCAAGAATTGCACAACAATCCACAACTCAAACCAAAATACAGACGTATGTATACAAGTTCAGAGATCCAATCTGCAACCACCTTTATGCCCAAGTCTCAAGAAGAAAAGATACAAAAAGAAACAAATTTAAGCCCCGGGCCGATCACTGATCTCGTTCCAAAGTTTGTAACATCTGGGAAGAGTCCCAACAACTGTTCAGAACTTCAGATATCTACACAAAAAACAGAGGCAAACTATCTTGGGAGTAGGAGCAAGCAGCAATTTCCTACCGAAGGAAACCAGGAGAGTAAATCGTCCAAAATTTCCATCTACACACCTACATAGCTCAGGAAAAGGCCAAAATCGAACCGTGAACAACTCCTAGCAGTGCGCAGCAGCCCCACGTGCATCGGCAGAAGCCGATCATCTTTACCATCCGTTACGTCCAAATTCTTTCCCAGACCAGGTGGACTTGATTAGACCTGTTAATTTCAGTAATCGGCCAAGTCTCTGATGATTTCAGCAGTAGCTTGGCCAACTCAATCATGTCTGTCCGTCGCAGGCTCCAGTCCCTCCTCGTCCTCGCCTTTGCCATGGAGAGCCGACGGCGTAGTGTCCTCTCGCCAAGCGCCCCCTGTCGTCCACTGCTCAGTCCACCTTGGAGATGGCCTCCCTGTTCAAGGTCATCGATTAATACTCGACGTCCGCCTGTATTGAAGTCCATGAAAGTGTCCAGCATGTTCGTCTCGGTGGAACTCTCACGGCTGGAGTTGAGCAGGTTTAGGGCACCGCGGCAAGCGTCCTCGACAGGTTCTCCAGGGCAGTACCTCACCGGGAGGGAGGCCAGGGGAGGCACGCGTTGCGGCGAGGAGAAGGGTAGTTATGGGGTTTCTGGTGAATCTAGTACGTCTCATAGATCTGTGCACGTGTATATATAAATCTATGTGCTCAGTATACGTACCGAAACAGAGATTCGATCGATCGTATCCGTAACAAACTCTAACACGGACGCACGCACGACGGACGAAGGGGACGTACGTATATAGATTTTAACTTACGGGTGGCAGTGGTGGGTAATTTGTACCAACTTTTAGGGCAGTTTTGAATTGGACGAACAACCGAGGGAGAAACCCTTTTGCTTTTATTATTAGGTATAGATTTGCAACTTTTCACTCACGCATCAAAACTTTGCAAAATATGTGCATTTTGGGTTGTCGCACATATAAATGTGCCTTGACTTGTCTACCACCAATTCAATTTTCATTTGTGGGGTACATCATGCTGAAGTTTTGTACTAAGACATGGACACGCTCAAACTAAGCACGGTAATAGGCGATTCAACATCGCACACATAAATAGACGACATGTATAGAATCATACATTTTTTGAACACAGAAAAGTCCCGAAGGACCTGGCGGCACTGCTTTTATATTATGACGGTGGGATTACATATTGCAAGGAGAACTCTCTAAGTAACAGGAAACTACAGGAAAGACATCCAAAAGTACAAAAAGAACCCTTGATCTAGAAAAGGAAACTCCATCTGGTCCTTCTCCAACGAGCTCGGATCTTAGCCTCGAAGCGCGATCATCTTCTCCATCGAGACCGGCAAGACCAACCACCTACCGTCTCGTTGGCTTATGCTCGCACGTCCGCTCGTGTTGCAAGTATTCGAGCAAGTCGCCGCTCATGTCGCAACCATCGTTGCTGCAATCTACCTTAAATAGGGAGTGATATCTATTAATCGAACAGCTTCCTCCTACGTCTTCGAGGATGCCGTCGCATCTCGGGCACGCGAGACTGGGCAGGTTTCTTACGCAGCTTCCGCATGTAAGGTGCCCTCGCCCATCCCTGCGAACGCACTGCTTAATACAAGGAAATTAACATGACTGTTGGCCCAAAGAAAAATACAGTTGGCTGGAACCTAGTGAAGAAAGTACTAACTTGGTATAGTGGACGCCGTGCTATTTGAAAGCACAAACGGCAGGTGAACGATATTCTCGCCCCATTCGGTTGGAGAAAACATCCACTGGTAAACTCCATGACTTCAGACGAGAGACTTTCACCTTGCAAGACGCCCTGGCATCCCGGGCACGCGCGACCGGACAGGATCCTAGAGCAGCTGTCGCATACCAACTTCTTGCACCCACGACACTGCTTAATACAAGGAAATTAACACGAATGTTGGCCCAAATTAATATACATCTGGATGAACCTAGTGAAGAAAGTACTAACCGACGATATTGCAGGAGGTTGTATGGGTTGAGAGCACACTCTGCAGCTCAACAGTCTTCTCAATTTAGCAAAGTCGACAGAAACTCTAATGCTACAGGGGGAACCTCCATGCCCAACGATTCTAAATGGAATATGAATTTAGAGGATGGGAAGGAGATAGGGATAGAGGGTTGTAGTCTTCGACTTGTATATTATATATAGGCGAGGGAATTGCAGATTCCACCACCTCCTACCCGTACTTAGCTCATTGGAGGTGAAAAAATTTAAAGAGGATAGATGCATGTTCCCAATGCGTTTTTTACTCCACTTCATAATTTATCTTGGAAACCCCGAATGTACACTTATTTGTGGACGGAGGGTGTATGTTGCACAAAAAACCATTTGGACGGATATTTTGCTGTTTCCACCATGTACTGCTCCAATCTGTTGTGATTCCACCACTTAATCATCTAATAAACCAATTATACTGGTAAATATTCTCTTACTTTGCCTCTCTAACATTTCCCTGACACTGAGTCCCTGAAATGCGGGGCCCACAAGTTGGGGGACCCGGCTGTCAATGACCCAAAGTCATGAAAGGCCAAGCCAGAGAATCCCTGATGCGTGCAGTTAACACACGTCCGTTGGGAACCCAAAGAGGAAGGTGTGATGCGTACAGTAGCAAGTTTTCCCTCAGTAAGAAACCAAGGTTATCGAACCAGTAGGAGTCAAGGAGCACGTGAAGGTTGTTGGTGACGGAGTGCAGTGCGGCGCAACACCAGGGATTCCGGCGCCAACGTGGAACCTGCACAACACAATCAAAGTACTTTGCCCCAACGTAACAGTGATATTGTCAATCTCACCGGCTTGCTGAAAACAAAGGATTAACCGTATAGTGTGGAAGATGATGTTTGTTTGCGAAGAACAGTAAAGAACAAGTATTGCAGTAGATTGTATTTCAGATGTAAAGAATGGACCGGGGTCCACAGTTCACTTGTGCTGTCTCTCCCATATGATAAATAGCATGTTGGGTGAACAAATTACAGTTGGGCAATTGACAAATAGAGAGGGCATAACAATGCACATACATGACATGATGACTACTATGAGATTTAATTAGGGCATTACGACAAAGTACATAGACCGCTATCCAGCATGCATCTATGCCTAAAAAGTCCACCCTCGGGTTAGCATCCGAACCCCTTCCAGTATTAAGTTGCAAACAACAGACAATTGCATTAAGTATGGTGTGTAATGTAATCAACACAAATATCCTTAGACAAAGCATTGATGTTTTATCCCTAGTGGCAACAGCACATCCACAACCTTAGAACTTTTTGTCACTGTCCCAGATTCAATGGAGGCATGAACCCACTATCGAGCATAAATACTCCCTCTTGGAGTTACAAGTATCAACTTGGCCAGAGCCTCTACTAGCAACGGAGAGCATGCAAGAACATAAACAACACATATATGATAGATTGATAATCAACTTGACATAGTATTCCATATTCATCGGATCCCAACAAACACAACATGTAGTATTACAAATAGATGATCTTGATCATGATAGGCAGCTCATAAGATCTAACATGATAGCACAATGAGGAGAAGACAACCATCTAGCTACTGCTATGGACCCATAGTCCAGGGGTGAACTACTCACACATCGATCCGGAGGCGATCATGGCGATGAAGATTCCTCCGGGAGATGATTCCCCTCTCCGGCAGGGTGCCGGAGGCGATCTCCTGAATCCCCCGAGATGGGATTGGCGGCGGCTGCGTCTCTGGAAGGTTTTCCGTATCGTGGCTCTCGGTACAGAGGGTTTCGCGACGAAGGCTTTAAGTAGGCGGAAGGCACTACTAGGAAAAAGTCTATAGGTGGAGGCAAGTGGTGCCGGCGCACCACCTTGGACGTGCGCCGGTGGAAAGGGTTGCCGGCGCACCACTTTGCAGCCGCGCCGGCAATGAAGGACTACTGCCGGCGCACCTCCGGGAAAGACGCGCCGGGGAAACATCCTGGCATGGCCGTGGTCGATTCGGGCCAGGCCCAAGAATCATTGCCGGCGCACCAGCCCAGGGGTGCGCCGGCGGAAAATTCGCTATTGCCGGCGCACACCTGGGCTGGTGCGCCGGCAATGATTCTTGGGCCTGGCCCGGGGGTGATATAGCCGAAAGGGCTATGTGCTGCCGGCGCACCCATGCCCTGGTGCGCCGGCAGTAACCTGGGCAGTTATTTCTTCTCAACAACCACTCCCCTACTACTACCACTCCACTCCTCCAAGCAAACCGAGCCTTCTCCCAACCCAGCTCATTTTTGCCCATTTCTATCCCCAATTTCACCAATTTGACCAAACAAAATCATATTTTTTGAGGAAATCTTCCCTTCCTACATGCAACTCCCACATCCCCTATGTAGATCTAGATCTACTATCCCGCATTAACCTCTCAATCTAGATCTAGATCTAGAAAGTCGGCTTCCATACGCCATTGTCGCGGCGCGTCGTCTCGATCTTATCGACGAATATATCAAACAAATAGGTGATTAATGAACAAATTAAGGAATGAAATCGACGTATGTTGGACATTTGAAGCAAAGCTCTCGTGTGTGGCATATATATATGTTGTGCTTGTGCTTGTGTGTTTGTTGGCGTTGAAAATGAGTTGCCAACGTTGCGCCGAAATGTTGATTCTTCAAGTTTCCGTTTCGGCACATTTCTGGCGCTCCTATGTCCTACCGTGTAGGAAGGTCATGCCGAAATTTTCCGTGAAAACTACCAACGGATGCATGGTTCTAATCAATTATGTAATCTTACCATGCAGGCGATAATGGTTATCGAGATGAGTGAAAGCATCGTGATGAGATATCTGAAACACGCGATCATCGACATGTATGAAAATAACCGCACAGAGGTATTGTGTCCGTGCCAGAGATGCAAACGAGGGAAATGGTTTGACCCGTATTCAGGCAAATTGCAGGGGCACCTGCTCACTAATGGTTTCATGCATGGACACACTCAATGGATGAGTGATGATGGTGCGGAGTGATACGTCTCCGACGTATCGATAATTTCTTATGTTCCATGCCACATTATTGATGTTATCTACATGTTTTATGCACACTTTATGTCATATTCGTGCATTTTCTGGAACTAACCTATTAACAAGATGCCGAAGTGCCGATTCTTTGTTTCTGCTGTTTTTGGTTTCAGAAATCCTAGTAAGGAAATATTCTCGGAATTGGACGAAATCAAAGCCCAGGGGCCTATTTTCTCACGAAGCTTCCAGAAGTCCGAAGGAGAGACGAAGAGGGGCCACGGAGGGGCCACACCCTAGGGCGGCGCGGCCCCCCCTTGGCCGCGCGGCCCTGTGGTGTGGGGCCCCCGTGCCGCCTCTTGACCTGCCCTTCCGCCTACAAATAGCCTCCGTGACGAAACCCCCAGTACCGAGAGCCACGATACGGAAAACCTTCCAGAGACGCCGCCAACGCCGATCCCATCTCGGGATCCAGAGATCGCCTCCGGCACCCTGCCGGAGAGGGGAATCATCTCCCGGAGGACTCTACGCCGCCATGGTCGCCTCCGGTGTGATGTGTGAGTAGTCTACCCCTGGACTATGGGTCCATAGCAGTAGCTAGATGGTTGTCTTCTCCCCATTGTGCTATCATTGTCGGATCTTGTGAGCTGCCTAACATGATCAAGATCATCTATCTGTAATTCTATATGTTGCGTTTGTTGGGATCCGATGAATAGAGAATACTTGTTATGTTGATTATCAAAGTTATGCTATGTGTTGTTTATGATCTTGCATGCTCTCCGTTACTAGTAGATACTCTGGCCAAGTTTTTGCTATTAACTCCAAGAGGGAGTACTTATGCTCGATAGTGGGTTCATGCCTGCATTGACACCTGGGACGATGTAAAGTTCTAAGGTTGTGTTGTGCTGTTGCCACTAGGGATAAAACATTAGTGCTATGTTCAAGGATGTAGTCACTAGTTACATTACGCACCATACTTAATGCAATTGTCTGTTGTTAGCAACTTAATACTGGAAGGGGTTCGGATGATAACCTGAAGGTGGACTTTTTAGGCATAGATGCAGTTGGATGACGGTCTATGTACTTTGTCGTAATGCCCAATTAAATCTCACTATACTCATCATGATATGTATGTGCATGGTCATGCTCTCTTTATTTGTCAATTGCCCAACTGTAATTTGTTCCCCCAACAGGTTGTTCGTCTTATGGGAGAGACACCTCTAGTGAACGGTGGACCCCGGTCCAATTCTCTTTACTGAAATACAATCTACTGCAATACTTGTTCTACTGTTTTCTGCAAACAATCATCTTCCACACAATACGGTTAACTCTTTGTTACAGCAAGCCGGTGAGATTGACAACCTCACTGTTTCGTTGGGGGCAAAGTACTTTGGTTGTGTTGTGCAGGTTCCACGTTGGCGCCGGAATCACTGGTGTTGCGCCGCACTACATCTCGCCGCCATCAACCTTCAACGTGCTTCTTGACTCCTACTGGTTCGATTAAACCTTGGTTTCTTCGAGGGAAACTTGCCGCTGTGCGCATCACACCTTCCTCTTGGGGTTCCCAACGGACGTGCCAACCACACGCATCAAGCAAATTTCTGGCGCCGTTGCCGGGGACCTGAAGAAAAGTTACACCACAAAGATTTCTATCTCCCACGTCAACTGCACGCCAAAGCAAATTTACGGCGCCGTTCTTGGGAGATCAAGACACGCCTGCAAGGGGAGTCTCCACTTCTCAATCTCTTTACTTTGTTTTTGTCTTGCTTAGTTTTATTTACTACTTTGTTTGCTGCACTAAATCAAAATACAAAAAAAATTAGTTGCTAGTTTTACTTTATTTGCTATCTTGTTTGCTATATCTAAAACACAAAAAAATTAGTTTACTTGCATTTACTTTATATAGTTTGCTTTATTTACTGTTGCTAAAATGGCCAACGCTGAAAACACTAAGTTGTGTGACTTCACAACTACAAATAATAATGATTTCTTATGCACACCTATTGCTCCACCTGCTACTACAGCAGAATTCTTTGAAATTAAACACGCTTTCTGAATCTTGTTATGCGAGAGCAATTTTCTGGTGTTAGTTGTGATGATGCTGCTGCCCATCTTAATAATTTTGTTGAACTATGTGAAATGCAAAAATATAAAGATGTAGATGGTGATATTATTAAACTAAAATTGTTCCCTTTCTCATTAAGAGGAAGAGCTAAAGATTGGTTGCTATCTCTGCCTAAGAATAGTATTGATTCATGGACTAAATGCAAGGATGCTTTTATTGGTAGATATTATCCCCCTGCTAAAATTATATCTTTGAGGAGTAGCATAATGAATTTTAAACAATTAGATACTGAACATGTTGCTCAAGCTTGGGAAAGAATGAAATCTCTGGTTAAAAATTGCCCAACCCATGGACTGACTACTTGGATGATCATCCAAACCTTCTATGCAGGACTAAATTTTTCTTCGCGGAATTTATTGGATTCAGCTGCTGGAGGTACCTTTATGTCCATCACTCTTGGTGAAGCAACAAAGCTTCTTGATAATATGATGATCAATTACTCTGAATGGCACACGGAAAGAGCTCCACAAGGTAAGAAGGTAAATTCGTCAAGAAACCTCTTCCTTGAGTGATAAGATTGATGCTATTATGTCTATGCTTGTGAATGATAGGACTAATATTGATCCTAATAATGTTCCGTTAGCTTCATTGGTTGCACAAGAAGAACATGTTGATGTAAACTTCATTAAAAATAATAATTTCAACAACAATGCTTACCGGAACAATTCTAGTAACAACTATAGGCCATATCCTTATAATAATGGCAACGGCTATGGTAATTCTTATGGGAATTCTTACAACAATAATAGGAATTCACCCCTGGACTTGAAGCCATGCTTAAAGAATTTATTAGTACACAAACTGCTTTTAACAAATCTGTTGAAGAAAAGCTTGGGAAAATTGATATACTTGCTTCTAAAGTCGATAGTCTTGCTGCTGATGTTGATCTTTTAAAATCAAAAGTTTTGCCTAATGAGAATCATCATAATAAAATTGTTACTACAGCAAATGCCATTCAAGTTAGAATTAATGAGAATATAAGGTTAATGGCTGAACTGCGTGCTAGGTGGGATAGAGAAGAAAATGAAAAACTAGCTAAAGAAAAGAATATAGCTAAAGTTTGGACTATTACCACCACTAGTAATGCTAATGCTACACATGTTGCTGCACCTCCTACTCATACTAATAAAAGAATTGGTGTTAGCAATGTTTCCACTTCTAATGCAAAGCGCGAAAAACTGCTCGAAACTGCTAAAAGCTACTTTGAAACTGCCTTTGATAAAGCTGCTGAAATTTTTTCCAACATTGGGGATGATGACCCCATTGCTTTAGATTATAATGGTTTGAATTTTGATGATTGCCACATCTCTGAAGTTATAAAGTTCTTGCAAAAACTTGCTAAAAGTCCTAATGCTAGTGCTATAAATTTGGCTTTTACACATCATATTACAAATGCTCTCATAAAAGCTAGAGAAGAGAAACTAGAGCGTGAAGCCTCTATTCCTAAAAAGCTAGAGGATGGTTGGGAGCCCATCATTAAGATGAAGGTTAAAGATTTTGATTGTAATGCTTTATGTGATCTTGGTGCAAGTATTTCTGTTATGCCTAAGAAAATTTATAATATGCTTGACTTGCCACCGCTGAAAAATTGTTATTTGGATGTTAATCTTGCTGATCATTCTACAAAGAAACCTTTGGGGAAAGTTGATAATGTTCGCATTACCGTTAACAATAACCTTGTTCCCGTTGATTTTGTTGTCTTGGATATTGAATGCAATGCATCTTGTCCCATTATATTGGGAAGACCTTTTCTTCGAACTGTTGGTGCTATTATTGATATGAAGGAAGGTAATATAAAATATCAATTTCCTCTCAAGAAAGGTATGGAACACTTCCCTAGAAAGAGAATGAAGGTACCTTTTGACTCTATTATGAGAACAAATTATGATGTTGACACTTCGTCTCTTGATAATACTTGATACACACTTTCTGCGCCTAGCTGAAAGGCGTTAAAGAAAAGCGCTTATGGGAGACAACCCATGTTTTTACCTACAGTACTTTGTTTTTATTTTGTGTCTTGGAAGTTGTTTACTACTGTAGCAACCTCTCCTTATCTTAGTTTTGTGTTTTGTTGTGCCAAGTTAAGCCGTTGATAGAAAAGTAAGTACTAGATTTGGATTACTGCACAGTTCCAGATTTCTTTGCTGTCACGAATCTGAGTCCACCTCCCTGTAGGTAGCTCAGAAAATTAAGCCAATTTACGTGCATGATCCTCAGATATTTACGCAACTTTCATTCAATTTGAGCATTTTCATTTGAGCAAGTCTGGTGCCATTTTAAAATTCGTCAATACGAACTGTTCTGTTTTGACAGATTCTTCCTTTTATTTCGCATTGCCTCTTTCGCTATGTTGGATGAATTTCTTTGATCCATTAATGTCCAGTAGCATCATGCAATGTCCAGAAGTGTTAAGAATGATTGTGTCACCTCTGAATATGTCAATTTATATTGTGCACTAACCCTCTAATGAGTTGTTTCGAGTTTGGTGTGGAGGAAGTTTTCAAGGATCAAGAGAGGAGTATGATGCAACATGATCAAGGAGAGTGAAAGCTCTAAGCTTGGGGATGCACCCGGTGGTTCACCCCTGCATATATCAAGAAGACTCAAGCGTCTAAGCTTGGGGATGCCCAAGGCATCCCCTTCTTCATCGACAACATTATCAGGTTCCTCCCCTGAAACTATATTTTTATTCCATCACATCTTATGTGCTTTTTCTTGGAGCGTCGGTTTGTTTTTGTTTTTGTTTTGTTTGAATAAAATGGATCCTAGCATTCACTTTATGGGAGAGAGACACGCTCCGCTGTAGCATATGGACAAGTATGTCCTTGGTTTCTACTCATAGTATTCATGGCGAAGTTTCTCCTTCGTTAAATTGTTATATGGTTGGAATTGGAAAATGATACATGTAGTAATTGCTATAAATGTCTTGGGTAATGTGATACT
Source organism: Lolium perenne (assembly GCF_019359855.2). Taxonomy (NCBI): domain Eukaryota; kingdom Viridiplantae; phylum Streptophyta; class Magnoliopsida; order Poales; family Poaceae; genus Lolium; species Lolium perenne. The sequence continues at coordinate 144,485,496 of NC_067245.2, forward strand.
TGGCAATTGTTGTGCTCATGATTAAGCTCTTGCATCATATGCTTTGCACCCATTAATGAAGAAATACATAGAGCATGCTAAAATTTGGTTTGCATATTTGGTTTCTCTAAGGTCTAGATAATTTCTAGTTTTGAGTTTGAACAACAAGGAAGACGGTGTAGAGTCTTATAATGTTTTCAATATGTCTTTTATGTGAGTTTTGCTGCACCGGTTCATCCTTGTGTTTGTTTCAAATAAGCCTTGCTAGCCTAAACCTTGTATCGAGAGGGAATACTTCTCATGCATCCAAAATACTTGAGCCAACCACTATGCCATTTGTGTCCACCATACCTACCTATACTACATGGTATTTTCCGCCATTCCAAAGTAAATTGCTTGAGTGCTACCTTTAAAATTCCATCATTCACTTTTGCAATATATAGCTCATGGGACAAATAGCTTAAAAAACTATTGTGGTATTGAATATGTAATTATGCACTTTATCTCTTATTAAGTTGCTTGTTGTGCGATAACCATGTTCACCTGGGACGCCATCAACTATTCATTGTTGAATTTCATGTGAGTTGCTATGCATGTCCGTCTTGTCTGAAGTAAGAGAGATCTACCACCATATGGTTAAGCATGCATATGTTAGAGAAGAACATTGGGCCGCTAACTAAAGCCATGCTCCATGGTGGAAGTTTCAGTTTTGGACAACAATCCTCAAATCTCAAATGAGAAAATTATTAATTGTTGGTATATGCTTATGCATAAAAGAGGAGTCCATTATCTGTTGTCTATGTTGTCCCGGTATGGATGTCTAAGTTGAAGAATAATCAATAGCGAGAAATCCAATGCGAGCTTTCTCCTTAGACCTTTGTACAAGCGCATAGAGGTACCCCTTTGTGACACTTGGTAAAAACAATGCATTGTGATGATCCGGTAGTCCAAGCTAATTAGGACAAGGTGCGGGCACTATTAGTACACTATGCATGAGGCTTGCAACTTATAAGATATAATTTACATGATGCATATGCTTTATTACTACCGTTGACAAAATTGTTTCATGTTTTCAAAATCAAAGCTCTAGCACAAATATAGCAATCGATGCTTTTCCTCTATGGAGGACCATTCTTTTACTTTCAATGTTGAGTCAGTTCACCTATTTCTCTCCACCTCAAGAAGCAAACACTTGTGTGAACTGTGCATTGATTCCTACATACTTGCTTATTGCACTTATTATATTACTCTATGTTGACAATATCCATGAGATATACATGTTACAAGTTGAAAGCAACCGCTGAAACTTAATCTTCTTTTGTGTTGCTTCAATGCCTTTACTTTGAATTATTGCTTTATGAGTTAACTCTTATGCAAGACTTATTGATGCTTGTCTTGAAGTGCTATTCATGAAAAGTCTTTGCTATATGATTCACTTGTTTACTCATGTCATATATATTGTTTCGATCACTGCATTCACTACATATGCTTTACAAATAGTATGATCAAGATTATGATGGCATGTCACTCCAGAAATTATCTGTGTTATCGTTTTACCTGCTCGGGACGAGCAGAACTAAGCTTGGGGATGCTGATACGTCTCCGACGTATCGATAATTTCTTATGTTCCATGCCACATTATTGATGTTATCTACATGTTTTATGCACACTTTATGTCATATTCGTGCATTTTCTCGAACTAACCTATTAACAAGATGCCGAAGTGCCGATTCTTTGTTTTCTGCTGTTTTTGGTTTCAGAAATCCTAGTAAGGAAATATTCTCGGAATTGGACGAAATCAAAGCCCAGGGGCCTATTTTCTCACGAAGCTTCCAGAAGTCCGAAGGAGAGACGAAGAGGGGCCACGGAGGGGCCACACCCTAGGGCGGCGCGGCCCCCCTTGGCCGCGCGGCCCTTTGGTGTGGGGCCCCCGTGCCGCCTCTTGACCTGCCCTTCCGCCTACAAATAGCCTCCGTGACGAAACCCCCAGAACCGAGAGCCACGATACGGAAAACCTTCCGCAGACGCCGCCAACGCCGATCCCATCTCGGGGATCCAGAGATCGCCTCCGGCACCCTGCCGGAGAGGGGAATCATCTCCCGGAGGACTCTACGCCGCCATGGTCGCCTCCGGTGTGATGTGTGAGTAGTCTACCCCTGGACTATGGGTCCATAGCAGTAGCTAGATGGTTGTCTTCTCCCCATTGTGCTATCATTGTCGGATCTTGTGAGCTGCCTAACATGATCAAGATCATCTATCTGTACTTCTATATGTTGCGTTTGTTGGGATCCGATGAATAGAGAATACGTGGTATGTTGATAATCAAAGTTATGCTATGTGTTGTTTATGATCTTGCATGCTCTCCGTTACTAGTAGATACTCCGCCAAGTTTTTGCTATTAACTCCAAGAGGGAGTACTTATGCTCGATAGTGGGTTCATGCCCGCATTGACACCGGGACAAGGATGAAAGTTCTAAGGTTGTGTTGTGCTGTTGCCACTAGGGATAAAACATTAGTGCTATGTTCAAGGATGTAGTCACTAGTTACATTACGCACCATACTTAATGCAATTGTCTGTTGTTAGCAACTTAATACTGGAAGGGGTTCGGATGATAACCTGAAGGTGGACTTTTTAGGCATAGATGCAGTTGGATGACGGTCTATGTACTTTGTCGTAATGCCCAATTAAATCTCACTATACTCATCATGATATGTATGTGCATGGTCATGCTCTCTTTATTTGTCAATTGCCCAACTGTAATTTGTTCACCCAACATGCTGTTCGTCTTATGGGAGAGACACCTCTAGTGAACTGTGGACCCCGGTCCAATTCTCTTTACTGAAATACAATCTACTGCAATACTTGTTCTCTTGTTTCTGCAAACAATCATCTTCCACACAATACGGTTAACTCTTTGTTACAGCAAGCCGGTGAGATTGACAACCTCACTGTTTCGTTGGGGCAAAGTACTTTGGTTGTGTTGTGCAGGTTCCACGTTGGCGCCGGAATCACTGGTGTTGCGCCGCACTACATCTCGCCGCCATCAACCTTCAACGTGCTTCTTGACTCCTACTGGTTCGATTAAACCTTGGTTTCTTACTGAGGGAAACTTGCCGCTGTGCGCATCACACCTTCCTCTTGGGGTTCCCAACGGACGTGCCAACCACACGCATCAAGCAAATTTCTGGCGCCGTTGCCGGGGACCTGAAGAAAAGTTACACCACAAAGATTTCTATCTCCCACGTCAACTGCACGCCAGCACGGAGGTCAATGGGGCGACGGCGGCAGGTGGTAATAATGGCCGGCAAGAAGGAGGGCATCATGATATTGATGACGATGAAGAGTTTGTCGCACAGGACGATAACCTTGACGACGACGAAGAGGTGCCGCTAGCTTCAGTCGTGCGGGACCCTCATCTTCAAGATCTGCTTCTCGAAAAGACGAAAGGCGCCAAGAGGAAATCAAAGCTTGAGCAACTCGAGATAGACTCGAATACTCCGTCGTACGACTCAGGTCGCGGGTTGGGGGAGTCTCGCTTGAGAGTAGCTCTCGATGTGCTGCAGATGAAGGCGAAACACGGATGGACGGACACAAGCGTCGACGACATCCTGGAATACGTGAAAGATCTCCTTCCTGCCGGGAACACGTGTCCTGGTAGTCTAGCCGAGGCCAAGGGAATCACGTGCCCTCTCGACTTACCCCACGAAAAGTATCACGCCTGCATCAACGACTGTATCATGTATCGCAAGGAGCACATGGACAAGACCAAATGTCCTGTGTGTGACGCTGAACGGTACAAGAAAGGGAAGAAGAAAGCTCCTCGGAAAGTTGTGTGGTACTTCCCGCTCGCCCCCCGGCTTCAACGGTTCTACGCGGACCGCAAGGAAGCAAAGCTCATGCGCTGGCACGCTGAAAGAAAGGAGGCAGTGTTGAATGATGAAGAGCGGATTGAGCACCCAGTGCTGACACACCCTTCGGATGCAAGCCAGTGGAAAGCATTAGACAATGAATTCGGAAGTTTTGGGGCAGATCCCAGAAACATCAGGTTGGGTGCGAGCACGGACGGATTCAATCCGTTCGGAAACCAGAGCAGCACACATAGCACATGGCCCGTGTTTGTATGGATCTACAACCTCCTGCCCTGGCTGTGCATGAAGAGGAAGTACATACAGATGAGTATGCTAATTCAAGGGCCGACACAGCCAGGAAACGATATCAACATGTATCTCGAACTATTAAAGGAGGAGCTTGAAACATTGTGGGCGGAGGAAGGGGTAGATACATGGGACGCCCTTTGAGAGCCGCGTTGATCACGACGGTGCAGGACTACCTCGGATACGGTTACATTTCGTGCCAGGTGTGCCATGGACACAAGGCATGTGTCAGGTGCATGGAAGAGACAATGTTTTTGCAGCTTGGTAAGGATCCCGGCTCTTCGAAAAAAGTTTACATGGGGCATCGAAGGTGGCTACACAAGACTGACCCGTGGAGAAAGCGTGGAGATCTGTTCGATGGTACAAATGAACCCCGAGGACCTCCACATAAGAAGAGCGGCGAAGAGATCGATACATTACTGAAAGGTTGGAAGGAGTGCCCTGCGCCGGGAAAGATTCGTCAAAAGCCTGGAGAGAAGAAGAAGAAAAAGGAAACGACGCCGCTCATTGGTGTATGGAAAAGGAGGTCCGTGTTTTGGGACTTGCCGTCGAAAATTCTCGATACACCTCACTGCCTTGATGTCATGCATATTACAAAGAACGTGTGCGAGAGCTTGCTTGGCACTCTTCTCAACATGCCGGACCGGACCAAAGATGGGCCGAAAGCAAGACACGACCTGAAAGTTTTGGGCATCAGGGAAGAGCTTCAGATCCCGGCGGCCCAAGAGGGACAGTCGGAGGAGGAGGCGGACGGTGGTCAGAAGCGCAAAAGGATTAAGCAGCCGTATTACATCGTCCCCCTCCCTGCTTCACTTTTAGTCCGGCCGAGGTCGATCAATTTTTCAATTGCCTTCTAGGAGTCAGAGTGCCCTTCGGTTACTCCGGGATAATAAGCAGATACATGGACCCCAAGAAACGAAACTTCAGCGGCATGAAGTCTCATGACTGTCACGTGATGATGATGCAGATTCTTCCGGTTGCAATCCGAGGTATAATGGATGACCATGTCCGTGCAATGCTGATCGGGCTCAGAACTTCTTCGACGTCATAACTCGGAAGTCGATAAGCGAGAAGAAACTCGCAAGGCTCCAGGAAGAGATCGTGGTGATCCTATGTGAGCTTGAGATGTACTTCCCGCCTGCATTCTTTGACGTGATGGTCCATCTGTTGGTCCATATCATGGATGATATCGTCAGTCTAGGGCCGGCATTCTTACACAACATGATGCCGTTTGAAAGAATGAATGGGGTCATTAAAGGATACATTCGTAACAGGTCACATCCGGATGGAAGCATCGTCTAGGGCTGGCTCACCGAAGAGTGCATCTCTTTCTGCACGAATTATCTAGACATCGAGGACCCTGTTGGTTTGCCTCAAAACAAGCACCTCCGCAGGTTCGAGGGAGTAGGCCACAAAAATGGAAGGAAGGAACTGCACGTGCACATGTCTGGTCGGACTTCCGACTTTGACAGGGCCAACTTAGTAGCGCTACAACACATTGACTTGATCGATCCTTGGTTGAAAGAGCACAAAACCATGATAGAGAACAGTGGCAAGCCGATGATGACGGAAGCAGAAATATACAGAGAGCACAACTCCTCTTTCGCGCGCTGGTTCAAAGACCACATTGATGCTAATCCCCCACCAATGGATTCTGACAAGGATAAACTAGTATTGGCCTTGTCACATGGCCCCGCGCCCAACATCATGACTTACCAAGCGTACGATATCAACGGGTACACATTCTACACGGAAGAAAAAGACAAGAACAAGTGTTTACTGTAACTCGTGGGTAACGATGGATTCCTGGACGGGTGACGTAAAGACTAGATACTACGGAAGAATCGAGGAAATCTAGGAGCTTAGCTACGCTGGGGAGAAAGTGCCGATGTTCCGTATCAGATGGGCTAAGAGCGTCACAAAAGAAGACCGGTATTTCGCCACCATGTTTCTACCAGAAGCCAACAAATCAAAGTCCACGAACGCCACCGCGCAGAATGAGCCATGGGTACTGGCAGAACACGTGCACCAATGCTTCTTCATAACCGACCCATCCAGGCCTAGCCGTGTTATCGTAAGGAGAGGCAAGAGGACCATCGTCGGAATGGATGGAGTCGCCAACGAGGAAGACTTCGAAGGACAAGTCGGAGACCCAATGATGGAAGAATCCGAGGACGAAGACACAACATACACCACACGAAGAAGCAGGACCACGCTACCGAGGTCAGGTCGACCCTTCAAAAGAAGAAGTCACGACACGGGGCTAAATTATTCAACGACGAGCAAGAAAAGCAAGAAGAAAGCGAAACACTCTTCTCAATCGATGATGTAAAACTCATATTTTGTGTAATTCATAACTACTCATATGGTCATGGCCAATATTGTATGTATGACTAATTAATATTGTGTTGGTCAATATTTTGTGTATGTATTATTTTGTGAAACACTCTTCATATTTTTTTTACATAACTCATGCATATTTCTTTGTTATTATCTTGAAAAGATAAGAAAAATAAAATAGTATAGCATTTTGGGTAAAAGAAAATAAACATACAATAAAGAGAAAAGAAATAGATAAATAAAAAGTATAGGATTTTGTATAGCATGTCCCAGGTTACAGCTGTGCCACGCTTATTGCCGGCGCACCACGTCCATTGTTCGCCGGGGGTATACGTGTCCCCGGCGAATGAGGGACCTGGTGCGCCGGCAATAAGAGTGGCACAGCTGTAACAACGACTTAACCGTTTTCTCTCTTCCTCTCCCCAGCCAAATCCCCCTCTGCCTAGATCGAGCGCCGCCGTCGTTGGAGAAGAAGGAGCCGCGCGCGCCACCCCAACTCCCCCCTCTCGAGCGCCGCCATTCTGCACCGCCACCATCCTCCACCATCCCCTCCACCAGCCCCCACCACCTTCCTTGTACGCCACCGCGGAGGACCCGAGAAGGAGGCCGCCGCACATCGAGGAGGAGGAGGCCGCTGCACCTCGAGGAGGAAGAGGAGAGGCCACCATCGTCGCTACCGTCACCATCGGTGAGCTTCCCTCTCTCCTTCCCTCCACCTTCCCCCTCCCCTCTTCCCTCCCCTCTCCCCTTCCCTCCACCTTCCCCCCCTCCCGGCTAGGGCTCCTGCTAGTTAGGGTTCATTGGAGTTCATAGTCTCTATTTGAAAATTGAAATGCTTTAGGGTTCCTGCTAGTTAGGGCGAATTCTCATGCTCATGCTCATGCTCACTAGAGATTTTGAAATGCTACTGGTTGCAAATAAAGATTTTGAAATAAAGATTCTGCAATATTGTGGTCAAATGGAACGAAACAAGGGACAAAGCAACATCATTGATCCATTTATCAAATGCCTAATGCAAATGCAAATGAAAATGCCTAATGCTACTTGCAAATGAAGTAGGTACTGGTTGATATAGCAATAAGTAGTATTTCAAAATTGCTACTGCTTATTGGTGCTGCTGTGGGCATGCTGATGCTCATAACAATAATGAAATGCAAAAATGCTTGCTCATGCTCATGCTTGCCATAAATTGCTAATGGTTCAAATTGCTTGTGATAGCATCTTTTGTTTTCTTTATTCATTGCTTGCTGTTTGATTTTTGGGTGAGCTGGATGCTGCTTTATGAGTGACTAGTAATAACTAAATGACTTGTTGTACACTGATTTATTCTCTGGTTCATGTAAATGCTGGCCAAATTGGAGGATTCATTCTCTGGTTCATGGTTATGGTTGAGATGGTTATGGTTATGGAGTTGCTTTAATGAAATAAACTTGCAGTACCTAGGTAGCTAGGCAGTAGGGGTTTTTTATGCTATGGTTTATGATGAAAATGAAAATATTTGTAGTTTATAGTTGTTCCTAGTACTCCAACATAACCAGGATATTGTTCTCTGGTTTTGGTTCTTTTTGTGCATAGAAAGATGTTTTGGTTCATCATGTGGGCTGGCTGAAATTCTGTAAATTTTGTACAAATTCTGTAAATGCCAAGATATAGCAAAATGCCAAGGTCTAGCTAGCTCTCTGTAAGTGTGCTGGCTGGCTGAAAGGTAAAAAATAGGTATTGGGTATTCTGTGCAGTAGCAATATTGGGTATCCATTTGCTTCTGTAATAGAAGCCACAAGGTGAACTAGTATTTCTTGGAAAATGCAATACTATGAGTTCCTATTTATTGTTTTGCACATGTTTATTTAAGTCTGCTATATAATCTGTGACCTATTTTTAAACTGGAGAGAATTGTACAATTTTGGGTGTTCTCATGTTGCTCTCTGGTTAAGAAAATGAAATTAAGCTCATGTTGCTCTCTTATTGCTGGTTGGAAAAAAATGAAAATGAAGTTGCTGCTCTCTTGTTGCTGGTTGGAAAAGAAATGAAAATGAAGATACTGTATACATGTTCAGATTTAGTAAATATTGCTTAGTTGATGTCTGTTACACATTTACATGTCTGTAAATATTTACATGTGTTGTCAAGATGCTTGCATTTCTGTTACAGGGATTGAGTTGCTATTGAGTGCCGGAATGTCGATTCATTTCCGTTCCGGCAATTCTAGCACTCGGCATGACCAATTTTTAGCAAAGGTCATGCCGAATTTTTCCGTGAATTCTAACTCTTTTTCATCTTCTATTAGTGCAAGCCACCATGGCGTCTGAAGAACAATTAGAGGAGCACTACAATAGGCACTTCTTTAGGACGGAGGAGGATGCCGAGGCCGCTGGTGTTGGCGGCGACGAGGACCATGAGATGGAGGATGACGCTGGAGGTAGTGCCGACGAGCCAAGCGGCAACGAGGCAAGCGACGCCGCCGGGGGTAGTACCTACGCGCCAAGCGTCGACGAGGCAACCGGCGCCGCCGGGGGTGGCGGCGAGACAAGCGGCGACGATCCTAGCGGCGCCGCCGGGAGTAGTGGCACCGGGACAAGTGGTTCCAAGAGGCCGCGGAAGGCAAGGCGCCAAAACACGGTCGCCACCGGCAGAGACACAATAAAAGAGGTGGACCCTGCCAGTGGTTTGCCGGTGGAGCCTAAGGATGTTGCCAAGGGGTACGGCAACCAACTGGCTTGTATCCTCCGAGAGGTCGTCAATCTCAACGAGATGGACCTCCGAGCTGAGAACAAAGCGCCTTTGCGAGCCCAGCTCATTGCGAGGCTGCACGCACGATACAAGTTCCTAGGCGACTACGCCTCTAGTCATCAAACCAACAACATTGTGAACTCACAAGCCCTCCTGAAGTTCACCAAACACCTCAGCAGCTATAAGTACATGGTGCGGAAGCTGATTGCTGAGGGCAAAGGTTTCGAAGAGGTCCACTCCGCCTTTCCGCATGTCTCCCAGGCGGACTTTGATGCTTTTGTGGCCAATGAAGAGCTACAAGCAACCAAGAATCGCAAGTTGCGGGGGAAGGAAATGCGGGAGCTTAACATCGGCAACCACAACCTTGGGAGCCGTGGGTACGAGGAAAAGGAGCCCTATTGGGCGAAGGAGGACGAGGCGTATGTAAATGCCGGCATTGAGAACCCCTGGCTCAAGTACAAGGACCCGCTTGAAAGAAGATTCATCAGGTCCCGGTACCATAAGAAGAAACTAACCGGGGAACTTGTCACGGACCCGAAGGTCGTAACCGACATAATTTGGTTCACGAACGACAAGAAGGTCCCGGCGTTGGAGAAAAAACTGGTAAGCAATTTACTGGTTTAATTAGATTAAGTATCGTTCATATAATAGTAGCAACATTTCTAAATGGTTCGCGTTTCTTCCGCAGGAAGAAGAAAGACAAAGACTTTCTCAATGTGACGAAGGCTCCTCCTCCCAGGCGTCGACGGGCAGGGTAGCCTGGGACAAGCCTCTCGTACGGGCGCTAAACATCGTTAATGAGCATTCACCGACGAGAAGGCCGCATAGAGGCCGTGTGGCTGGCGCTGGTACAGGCTACAAGCATGGTCACTACGGCTTGTCGTCTGCGGCCGATAAAAATGCGCGCAGTGAGAGGAAGCAGCGGGAGGCGGAGGAAATGAGGGAGTCAATCCTAGCCCAAGTCCAAGCTGGTTTGGTACCGCAACTGGTACCGCAACTCAAAGCTATGCTCGTACCTGAAGTCAAAGCTGAAGTCGCCGCTTCAGTCCAAGCAGATTTCGACGCTCTACACGCGTGGTATGAGGGTGGCAAACAAGCCCCCCCCCCCCCCCCGAAAATGCAAGTGGTTAGCTTCGACGGCAGCAACTCGATGGCGCCGCCGTCCGCCGGCAATGACAATGTTATAATGGAGACTCCTCCGGCCGCCGGCAATGTCGCTGGTGTTAGGGATTCACCGTCCATGCTGGGTAGCAGCCCCTCCGTCACTTGCACGCCCGCCGCCGCATGTGCCGGCCCGTCGACATTAGCCGAGCTCAACGCCCTCACGGTAATTAACTAATATGTACATCAAGTTAATATATTAGTTTCATCATCCTTGCCCTCTCTCTACCGCCATACACATGTTCTTGCAGGCGCTCTCAACGCCATGCACCTTCCTGATTAGAGTAAACGGCGAACTCAAAGACGTCGCGAGGGGGTCCATCCTTCGGCCCCTGGATAAGAAGTGGCACACACGAGATATGGAGGATGACGTTTACCGGGTTGAAGTGGATCGGGCGTTACCGGGCTATGAGGATTTGTTTCCTCCTAATCAACCGCATGGTGCCGATGACGATAGCCCGTTGAATCTGGCCTCACTGAAGGGTTGGGTACTGCTATGGCCAAAGACCCTAATTAGGATCAACACCTACTCGGGGTCGACGACAAGCAAAGACAAGCACCTTGCGGTGCCACAGGTCAGCGTCCCTCCACGATAGCCAGCGGCGCCGGTGGTCATCGCCCCACCACAACGGCCAGCTGCGCCAGAGGTCAGCACCCCACCACAACGGCCAGCTGCGCCGGTGGTCAGCGCCCCACCACAACAGCCAGCGGCGCCAGAGGCCGAGGAATACGAACGTGACAACTTCCAATGGGATATTCCTACGTCTTCACAAGTTGTCCATGAGGATGCGCCGGCCTCGAAATATGTGTGCTCCAAGGAGCTGTTCGATTCTCAAGAAACGGCTGAGGAGGAAAATCCTGAGGAGGTCGCCGCCGCCGCCGTCAAAAAGATGCTGAGCCCAAACACACTTCGTGCTACGGTTACGGCGATGGAAGATGGTCCAGTACTACAACCCAAGAAGAGGAAGAGGCCAAATAAGAAGGACGCCAAAGACAAGGCGGCGGCCAAAGACAAGGACAAGGTGGCACTCCTTGACAAGTTGCCAAACAATTGGCGACCTCTGCATCACTTGGGTGAACCGATGCTGCCGGAGCATGTCCTCAGGTTACTCACCGGGGATATGGCGAGCTTGCATAACCAAGTCCAGTATTTGGAGAAGCAGCTTCTCAAATCAAAAGATCCTAGTTACCCTCTCTTCGTGGCGAAGGTGCCAACTGGCATGAACTTCGTCGAGAAGTACCCCGCGGACTTGTGCTTCATCCGCTTCAATGACATCTTCAGCATATTTCGCATGCAAATGCTCCACTTTAGTGTTGTTCGCCTAGTTGCTCTTAGCTTGTCTTCCCAGATCGTTAAGGAGGGGACGCCGACCATCGCGATAATGGACCCCTTCTATATGCGGTAGAGCATCATCTGCAACCCTGGGGATCGGGCGATTGCCACCCAGCAGGTCGAGGATTTCATGCTGGCGAACATTAAGAAGGGCGCCATTCTCATCCCTTACTTCCCCGAGTAAGTAATCACTCACTAGTCCCCATCACCATTCTATCGTATATCTCCATTTGCATTTCCAAAGGTTAATCCGTGTGTTTTCCGCAGAGACAAGTTCTGCACCCTCATCGTCGTGCACCCGCAACACTCGCATGCAGTCTATCTCGACTCGGGTAGGGACAAGAAGAAAGACTACTCCCACATCAAGGCCCTTCTCAATGATGCTCTCACCGGCTTCGCCAACAAGGCAGGCCCCCTCAAAGTAGAGAGGAAATCCCGAGGAGGCTTGGTCTTAACCCACACAACCAACTTCCCCTGCCTCAGGCAGTCGAAGGAAGACAATGGGATGGACACGTGGTACGCCATCCTTCAGATGCAGGAGTACATAAAGTACGCAGATGACATGTTGCTGCCAGAGAATCTCAGAAAGAGGTTTGGAAACAAGGCGGATGCCCCTGATAGAGAGATTAGAAAGAACTGGGGTCGCATCCAGCAGTTCATTTGCACGATACTCGTGCATGATGTCAACAATTGGTCTGGCGAGTTCTTCTACGGCTACGGTCTACCACCTAATGACAAGATAGAACTCCGCTTGGAGATGTCGCGTGATGAGAGGCCGTTCAACACGCTTGAGGGCTGCCGTCCATTCCCCCCTAGGCGTACAACCTGATCCTACGACGGGAACACTATTACTAAAGCTTGAACGATATGTCTTTGAACTTCCGTATTGTAATACTTGCTACATATTCCCATAGAATCGACTTGTTGCTTTTATTTAGTTGTATGGATGTGCATGTGAACATGTGTCTATAGTTTCATTTGCTTTGCTATATATTTCAAGATTATGGCGTAGATACCTTAATAATTATTTGCATTTACTCGACCCCTACTTGCCTCGTATTTGGAGTTCGCCGATGATTAGAATGTTCGGTAACTAGTACACTCGGGGGTGGAGCCAGTGAGCCTTGGTGCGATGGCCACAAGTATCAATCTATTGTGCATCCTACCTAGCCTCACTAACTCCATCCCTGGATGTTAATATGTGTTTCGACCGACAAAGTATGAGGCACGCTATTTAATTCGTACTACTTGTCTTTTATTTGAGTTCGCACTTCTTAATTGCATTGGCCGATGATTAAAATGTTTGGTCACTTGTACACTCCGGGGTGGGGCCAGTGAGGCTTGGTGTGATGGCCACAAATATCAATCTATTGTGCATCCTACTTAGCCTCGCTGACCCCATCCCTGTATGTTACTATTTGTTTCGACCGACAAAGTATGAGGCACATGCTATTTAGTTCATATTACTTGTCTCTTATTTGAGTTGGCACTTGTTAATTGCATTGGTACTAACGTTTTATTTGTCTTGTGCATGGAGATGCCGACGACATATGTCGTGTACAAGGGGAGGGTTCCTGGAGTCTACGACGACTGGGAGGACTGTCGGAGACAGGTGCACCGCTTCAGCGGCAACAGCTACAAGGGATACCCCACTAGGGTGGAGGCGGAAGGAAGATACGCCCGTTATCTAGCGGGAGAGATGAGGGACATGAGGAGGAACCGGATGAAGACCATGGCCTTCGTGATGATGGTCATCGTGACCATGTTGGTCATGTTCTATGTGATTGTAGTTTAGGTTAGTAGCTACATTGTGAGGTGGATGACGACACTTGTGACGACTATGTACCGAGACTTCTAACTTTGTGAAACTTCGTCCTTCGGTGTTGCATATGCACATGTGTTGTATGAATCAACATTCCGGAACGAGACTTGCGTATTTGTGTATTGATACCGAAATGAGACTTGACTCTCTATGTGCTTCTCATATTGCATGTGCTGCTGTACAAATATGAACTGTTGTATAAATTTGCAAATATGCATTGTAATGCGCTGGAAAAAGGCTATAAAACTGTATTTTCGACTGCTACTGCCGGCGCACCTACATTACCTACTGCCGGCGCACAAAGCACGCGCCAGTGCTGGCATCCCTATTGCCGGCGCAGCAACAAGTGCGCCGGTGGAACAGGGTAGTTGCCGGCGAAGCGGGGCCGGTGCGCCGGCAATAGCTTCCTTACCGCCGGCGAACATCAAGGCGCGCCGGCAATGAGCTGTTATCACCGGCCCGTTCGCACCGGCGGGCTTATGTGCGCCGGCAATAAGCCTATTTGGTGCGCCGGCGGTAGGCCTTTCCCTTGTAGTGAGGGTAGCGTCGGAGGGCTGACGAGGGGCCCACCCCATAGGGTAGCGCGGGCCCCCCTTAGGCCGCGCGCGCGGCCCTATGGTGGCGGCGCCTCGTGGCCCCACTTCGTATCCTCTCCGGTCTTCTGGAAGCTTCGTGGAAAAATAAGACCCTGGGCGTTGATTTCGTCCAATTCCGAGAATATTTCCTTTGTAGGATTTCTGAAACCAAAAATAGCAGAAAACAGCAACTGGCTCTTCGGCATCTCGCCAATAGGTTAGTACCGGAAAATTCATAATAATGACATAAAGTGTGTATAAAACATGTGAGTATCATCATAAAAGTAGCATGGAACATAAGAAATTATGGATACGTTTGAGACGTATCAAGCATCCCCAAGCTTAGTTCCTACTCTCCCTCGAGTAGGTAAACGATAACAAGGATAATTTCTGAAGTGACATGCTATCATAATCTTGATCAATACTATTGTAAAGCATATGAGATGAATGCAGTGATTCGAAGCAATGGTAAAGACAATGGTTAAACAACTGAATCATATAGCAAAGACTTTTCATGAATAGTACTTTCAAGACAAGCATCAATAAGACTTGCATAAGAGTTAACTCATAAAGCAATAAATTCTTAGTAGAAAGCTTTGAAACAACACAAAGGAAGATATAAGTTTCAGCAGTTGCTTTCAACTTCAACATGTATATCTCATGGATAATTGTCAACATAAAGCAATATAACAAGTGCAATAGGTAAACATGTAAGAATCAATGCACACAGTTGACACAAGTATTTGCTTCTAAGATAGAAAGAAGTAGGTAAACTGACTCAACATAAAGTAGAAGAATGGCCCTTCGCAGAGGGAAGCATGGATTACTATTTTTGTGCTAGAGCTTTTCATTTTGAAAACATAGAAACAATTTTGTCAACGGTAGTAATAAATCATATGTGTTATGCATAATACATCTTATAAGTTGCAAGCCTCATGCATAGAATACTAATAGTGCCCGCACCTTGTCCTAATTAGCTTGGATTAACACGGATTATCATTGCATACATATGTTTCAACCAAGTGTCACAAAGGGGTACCTCTATGCCGCCTGTACAACGGTCTAAGGAGAAAGTTCGCATTGGATTTCTCGCTTTTGATTATTCTCAACTTAGACACCCATACCGGGACAACATAGACAACAGATAATGGACTCCTCTTTTAATGCTTAAGCATTTTAACAACAGATAATATTCTCATAAGAGATTGAGGATTTGTGTCCAAACTGAAACTTCCACCATGATTCATGGCTTTAGTTAGCGGCCCAATGTTCTTCTCTAACAATATGCATACTCAAACCATTTGATCATGAAAATCGCCCTTACTTCAGACAAGACGAACATGCATAGCAACTCACATGATATTCAACAAAGGTGTAAAAGTTGATGGCGTCCCCAGAAACATGGTTACCGCTCAACAAGCAACTTATAAGAAATAAGATACATAGCAGCATATTCAATATCACAATAGTTTTTAAGGCTATTTTCCCATGAGCTATGTATTGCAAAGATAAAGAATGGAATTTTAAAGGTAGCACTCAAGTAATGTACTTTGGATTGGCAGAGAAATACCATGTAGTAGGTAGGTATGGTGGACACAAATGGCATAGTTTTTGGCTCAAGGATTTGGATGCACGAGAAGTAATCCCTCTCAATACAAGGCTTAGGCTAGCAAGGTTGTTTGAAGCAAACTCAAGTATAAACCGGTACAGCAAAACTTACATGAGAACATATTGCAAGCATTATAAGACTCTACACTGTCTTCCTTGTTGTTCAAACACCTTAACCAGAAAATATCTAGACTTAGAGAGACCAATCATGCAAACCAAATTTTAACAAGCTCTATGTAGTTCTTCATTAATAGGTGCAAGGTACATGATGCAAAAGCTTAAACATGATCTATATGAGCACAGCAATTGCCAAGTATCAAATTATTCAAGACATTATACCAATTACCACATGAAGCATTTTCCGTTTCCAACCATATAACAATGAACGAAGCAGTTTTCAACCTTCGCCATGAACATTAAAAGTAGCACTAAGAACACATGTGTTCATATGCAACATCAGAGCGTGTCTCTCTCCCACACAAAGAATGCTAGGATCTGATTTTATTCAAACAAAAACAAAAACAAAAGTAAACAGACGCTCCAAGTAAAGCACATAAGATGTGACTGAATAAAAATATAGTTTCACTAGAGGTGACTTGATAAGTTGTCGATGAAGAAGGGGATGCCTTGGGCATCCCCAAGCTTAGATGCTCGAGTCTTCCTGAAATATGCAGGGATGAACCACGGGGGCATCCCCAAGCTTAGAGTTTTCACTCTTCTTGATCATATTGTATCATCCTCCTCTCTTGACCCTTGAAAACTTCCTCCACACCAAACTCGAAACAAACTCATTAGAGGGTTAGTGCATAATTGAAAATTCATATATTCAGAGGTGACATAATCATTCTTAACACTTCTGGACATTGCACAAAGCTACTGAAAGTTAATGAAACAAATAAATCCATCAAACATAGCAAAACAGGCAATGCGAAATAAAAGGCAGAATCTGTCAAAACAGAACAGTCCGTAAAGACGAATTTTTCTAGGGCACTTAACTTGCTCAGATGAAAAAGCTAAAATAGAATGAAAGTTGCGTACATATCTGAGGATCACGCACGTAAATTGGCAGAATTTTATGAGTTATCTACAGACGGGGCTGCTCAATTTCGTGACAGTAAGAAATCTGTTTCTGCGCAGTAATCCAAATCTAGTATCAACATTACTATCAAAGACTTTACTTGGCACAGCAATGCAATAAAATAAAGATAAGGAGAGGTTGCTACAGTATTAACAACTTCCAAGACTCAAATATAAAACAAAAGTGCTGTAGTAAAATAATGGGTTGTCTCCCATAAGCGCTTTCCTTTAACGCCTTTCAGCTAGGTGCAGAAAGTGTAAATCAAGTAACATCAAGAGATGAAGCAGCATCGACATCATAATTTGTTCTAATAATAGAATCATAAGGTAACTTCATTCTCTTTCTAGGGAAGTGTTCCATACCTTTCTTGAGAGGAAATTGATACTTAATATTACCTTCCTTCATATCAATAGTAGCACCAACAGTTCGAAGAAAAGGTCTTCCCAATATAATGGGACAAGATGCATTGCATTCAATATCGAAGACAACAAAATCAACGGGGACAAGGTTATTGTTAACCATAATGCGAACATTATCAATCCTCCCCAAAGGTTTCTTTATAGCATTATCAGCAAGATTAACATCCAAATAACAATTTTTCAATAGTGGCAAGACAAGCATATCATAGATTTTCTTAGGCATAACAGAAATACTTGCACCAAGATCACATAAAGCATTACAATCAAAATCATTGACCCTCATCTTAATGATGGGCTCCCAACCATCTTCTAACTTCCTAGGAATAGAAGTTTCAAGTTTTAGTTTATCTTCTCTAGCTTTTATGAGAGCATTTGTAATATGTTTTGTAAAGGCCAAATTTATAGCACTAGCATTGGGACTTCTAGCAAGATTTTGTAAGAACTTTATAACTTCAGAGATGTGACAATCATCAAAATCTAAACCATTATGATCTACAGCAATGAGATCATTGTCCCCAATATTTTGAAAAATTTCAGCAGTTTTATCACAAACAGTTTCAGCAGTTTTAGCAGTTTCAGGCAGTTTTGTACGCTTTGCACTAGGAGTAGAAACATTGCCAACACCAATTATTTTACCATTGATAGTAGGAGGTGTAGCAACATGTGAAGCATCAACATTACTAGTGGTGGTAATAGTCCAAACTTTAGCTACATTACTCTCTTTAGCAAGTTTTTCGTTTTCTTCTCTTTCCCACCTAGCATGCAATTCAGCCATCAGTCTAATATTTTCATTAATTCGAACTTGTATGGCGTTTTCTGTAGCAAATGACTTAATATCTTTATCTTCATTAGGCATAACTTTCAATTTTAAAAGATCAACATCAGCAGCAAGACTATCAACCTTAGAAGCAAGAATATCAATTTTACCAAGCTTTTCCTCTACAGATTTGTTAAAACAGTTTGTGTACTAATAAATTCTTTAAGCATGGCTTCAAGACCAGGGGTTACACTTCTATTATTGTTGTAAGAATTACCATAAGAATTACCATAACCATTACCATTATTAGAAGGATATGGCCTATAGTTGTTACCAGAATTATTCCTATAAGCATTGTTGTTGAAATTATTACTTTTAATGAAATTCACATCAACATTCTCTTCTTGAGCAACCAATGAAGCTAAAGGAACATTATTTGGATCAACATTAGATCTACCATTCACAAGCATAGACATAATCACATCAATCTTATCACTCAAGGAGGAGGTTTCTTCAACAGAATTTACCTTCTTACCTTGTGGAGCCCTTTCAGTGTGCCATTCAGCGTAGTTGATCATCATATTATCAAGAAGCTTTGTTGCCGCCCCCAAAGTGATGGACATAAAAGTACCTCCAGCAGCTGAATCCAATAGGTTCCGCGAAGAAAAATTTAATCCTGCATAGAAGGTTTGGATGATCATCCAACTAGTTAGACCATGGGTAGGGCAATTCTTTACCAAAGATTTCATTCTTTCCCATGCTTGAGCAACATGTTCATTATCCAATTGCTTAAAATTCATTATGCTACTTCTCAAAGATATAATTTTAGCAGGAGGATAATATCTACCAACGAAAGCATCTTTACATTTAGTCCATGAATCAATACTATTCTTAGGCAAAGATAGCAACCAATCTTTAGCTCTTCCACTTAAGGAGAAAGGAAACAATTTCAGTTTTATAATGTCACCATCTACATCCTTATATTTTTGCATTTCACAAAGTTCAACAAAATTATTAAGATGGGCAGCAGCATCATCAGAACTAACACCAGAAAATTGCTCTCTCATAACAAGATTTAGTAAAGCATGTTTAATTTCAAAAAATTCTGCTGTAGTAGCAGGTGGAGCAATAGGTGTGCATAGGAAATCATTATTATTTGTGCTAGTGAAGTCACACAACCTAGTGTTTTCAGGAGTATTCATTTTAACATTAGTAAATAAAACAAACTAAATAAAGTAAATGCAAGTAACTAATTTTTTTGTGTTTTTAATATAAAGAACGCAAACAGGATAGTAAATAAAGTAAAACTAGCAACTAGTTTTTTTGTATTTTTTGATATAGAGAACAAACAAAGCAGTAAATAAAGTAAAGTAAAGCAAGACAAAAACAAAGTAAAGAGATTGGATGTGAGAGACTCCCCTTGCAGCGTGTCTTGATCTCCCCGGCAACGGCGCCAGAAAAAGAGCTTGATGCGTGCAGTTAACACACGTCCGTTGGGAACCCCAAGAGGAAGGTGTGATGCGTACAGTAGCAAGTTTTCCCTCAGTAAGAAACCAAGGTTATCGAACCAGTATGAGTCAAGGAGCACGTGAAGGTTGTTGGTGACGGAGTGTAGTGCGGCGCAACACCAGGGATTCCGGCGCCAACGTGGAACCTGCACAACACAATCAAAGTACTTTGCCCCAACGTAACAGTGAGGTTGTCAATCTCACCGGCTTGCTGAAAACAAAGGATTAACCGTATAGTGTGGAAGATGATGTTTGTTTGCGAA
Organism: Lolium perenne; assembly: GCF_019359855.2. Classification (NCBI taxonomy): domain Eukaryota; kingdom Viridiplantae; phylum Streptophyta; class Magnoliopsida; order Poales; family Poaceae; genus Lolium; species Lolium perenne. The sequence goes on from NC_067245.2 coordinate 144,505,224, forward strand.
GAACAGTAAAGAACAAGTATTGCAGTAGATTGTATTTCAGATGTAAAGAATGGACCGGGGTCCACAGTTCACTAGTGGTGTCTCTCCCATAAGATAAATAGCATGTTGGGTGAACAAATTACAGTTGGGCAATTGACAAATAGAGAGGGCATAACAATGCACATACATGACATGATGACTACTATGAGATTTAATCAGGGCATTATGACAAAGTACATAGACCGCTATCCAGCATGCATCTATGCCTAAAAAGTCCACCTTCGGGTTAGCATCCGCACCCCTTCCAGTATTAAGTTGCAAACAACAGACAATTGCATTAAGTATGGTGCGTAATGTAATCAACACAAATATCCTTAGACAAAGCATTGATGTTTTATCCCTAGTGGCAACAGCACATCCACAACCTTAGAACTTTCTCACATCGTCCTGCATTCAATGGAGGCATGAACCCACTATCGAGCATAAATACTCCCTCTTGGAGTTACAAGTATCAACTTGGCCAGAGCCTCTACTAGCAACGGAGAGCATGCAAGAACATAAACAACACATATATGATAGATTGTTAATCAACTTGACATAGTATTCCATATTCATCGGATCCCAACAAACACAACATGTAGTATTACAAATAGATGATCTTGATCATGATAGGCAGCTCACAAGATCTAACATGATAGCACAATGAGGAGAAGATAACCATCTAGCTACTGCTATGGACCCATAGTCCAGGGGTGAACAACTCACACATCGATCCAGAGGCGATCATGGCGATGAAGAGTCCTCCGGGAGATGATTCCCCTCTCCAGCAGGGTGCCGGAGGCGATCTCCTGAATCCCCCGAGATGGGATTGGCGGCGGCTGCGTCTCTGGAAGGTTTTCCGTATCGTGGCTCTCTGTATAGAGGGTTTCGCGATGAAGGCTTTAAGTAGGCGGAAGGGTAGCGTCGGAGGGCTGACGAGGGGCCCACCCCATAGGGCGGTGCGGGCCCCCCTTAGGCCGCGCGGCCCTATGGTGGCGGCGCCTCGTGGCCCCACTTCGTATCCTCTCCGGTCTTCTGGAAGCTTCGTGGAAAAATAAGACCCTGGGTGTTGATTTCATCCAATTCCGAGAATATTTCCTTTGTAGGATTTCTGAAACCAAAAACAGCAGAAAACAGGAACTGGCTCTTCAGCATCTCGTCAATAGGTTAGTGCCGGAAAATGCATAATAATGACATAAAGTGTGTATAAAACATGTGAGTATCATCATAAAAGTAGCATGGAACATAAGAAATTATGGATACGTTTGAGACGTATCAATCCCCTTCGGGTAGAGCGGACTGTGGCTCTTCTCGCTGACCGTGAACATTTGTGGCGCGGCTTGTCTGACTTGCTAGTAGCAAGTCACGGTGCTACAGTTCTCTAACTTGCTTCTACAGCCGTCAGATCAGAAGTGAAGGACACATATCACTCGAAACACTGTACATGGTGTACTGTAGGGATGCGAAACAGTATTGTTCACTGTTCGTATTGTTTTTCATTTTTTTGATTTATTTTTGAATTTTATGCCCATTTGAATCTTTTGGTCAAATCCTAGGTTTGACAAAGATTTAAACAAGTTTAAAATATCAAAATGAAAAGGTAAGCATGGATCCTTCTTAGTCACTCTAAAATGAAGCTTTTGGGATGTTCTTGAAATTTCCATGCTTGACTTCATAAGACAGAGTTTAGGGTTAGGGGTAAATATATATATGATTTGTCTCGTTTGAATATGTATAGACCTTGTTTATCAACTTTAATGCTTACTATATGACATAAGAAAATTATTAGCTTTGGTTTTTCATTTTTCTGATTTTTTTTTATTTTGATGCCCATTTGAATCTTGTCAAATCTTAGGTTTGACCAAGAAAATTTAAAAAAGTTTAAAACATGAGAATGAAAAGGGAAGCATGTATCCTTCTTAGTCACTCTAAAATGAAGTCTTTGGGAGGTTTTTGAAATTTCCATGTTTGAAACCCAAAACCACTTCTCTTCATGCTTGACTTCATAAGACGGAGTTTAGGGGTTAGGGGGTAGATACATGGTTTATCTAGTTTGAATATGTCTAGACCTTTTTATCAACTTTAATGCTAACTATATGACATAAGAAGACTATGTGCTTTGGTTTTTCATTTTTCTATTTTTTTTTGAATTTTATGCCCATATATTTGAATCTTGGTCAAATCCGAGGTTTGACCAAGATTTAAACAAGTTTAAAACATGAAAATGAAAAGGGAAGGCTGTATCCTTCTTAGTCACTCTAAAATGAAGCTTTTGGGATGTTCTTGAAATTTCCATGTTTGAAACCCAAAACAACTTCTCTTCATGCTAGACTTCATAAGATCGACAGGGGGTAGATACATGATGTGTCTGGTTTGGATATACCTAGACCTTGTTTATCAACTTTAATGCTTACGATATGACATACGAAGACTATGTGCTTTTGTTTTTTATTTTTCTGATTTTTTTGAATTTTGTGCCCACCCATTTGTATCTTGGTCAAATCCTAGGTTTGATAATGATTTTAACAAGTTTAAAATATGAAAATGCAAAGGTAAGCATGGATCCTTCTTAGAAACTCTAAAATGAAGTTTTTGGGAGGTTTTTGAAATTTCCATGTTTGAAACCCAAAACCACTTCTCTTGATGCTTGACTTCATAAGACAGAGTTTAGGGTTAGGTGGTAGATACATGATTTGTATGGTTTGAATATGTCCAAACCTTGTTTATCAACTTGAATATGCTTACTTTATGACGTAAGAAGACTATGTACTTTGGTTTTTCATTTTTCTGATTTTTTTAATTTTCTGCCCATTTGAATCTTGGTCAAATCCTAGGTTTGACCATGATTTAAACAAGTTTATAACATGAAATGAAAAGGTAAGAATGGATCCTTCTTAGTCACTCTAAAATGAAGCTTCTGGGATGTTTTTGAAATTTCCATGTTTGTAACCCAAAACGACTTCTCTTGATGCTAGACTTCATAAGATCGATCGACTTTAGGGGGTAGATACATGATTTGTATGGTTTGAATATGTCCAAACCTTGTTAATTTATCAACTTGAATGCTTACTATATGACTGATACGTCTCAAACGTATCTATAATTTCTTATGTTCCATGCTTGTTTTATGACAATACCTACATGTTTTGTTCACACTTTATATCGTTTTGATGCGTTTTCCGGAACTAACCTATTAACGAGATGCCGAAGTGCCAGTTCCTGTTTTCTGCTGTTTTTGGCTTCAAAAATCCTAGTAAGGAAATATTCTCGGAATTGGACGAAATCAACGCCCAGTATCTTATAATTCCACGAAGCTTCTAGAACACCGGAGAGGCACCAGAGGGGAGCCCTGGGGGGCCCACACAGGTGGCCGGCGCGGCCCAGGGTGGGCGTGCCCCCCTGTTGTGTGGCTGCCCCGTAGCCCTTCCGACTCCGCCTCTTCGCCTATAAGAAGCGTCCTGACCTAAATCTTCGACACGGAAAAGCCACGGTACGAGAAACCTTCCAGAGCCGCCGCCATCGCGAAGCCAAGATCTGGGGGACAGGAGTCTCTATTCCGGCACGCCGTCGGGACAGGGAAGTGCCCCTGGAAGGCATCTCCATCGACACCACCGCCATCTTCATCGCCACTGCTGTCTCCCATGATGAGGAGGGAGTAGTTCTCCATCGAGGCTGAGGGCTCTACCGGTAGCTATGTGGTTAATCTCTCTCTGTACCCCAATACAATGATCTCATGAATTGCTTTGCATGATTGAGATCCATATGATGAGCTTTGTATCACTATTAGTCTATGTGCTACTCTTGTGATGTTATTAAAGTAGTCTATTCCTCCTTCACGGTGTAATGGTGACAGTGTGTGCATCGTGTAGTTCTTGGCGTAGGTTATTATCATAATCTCTTGTAGGTTATGGAATTAATTATTACTATGATAGTATTGATGTGATCTATTCCCCCTTCATAGTGTAAAGGTGACAGTGTGTATGCTATGTTAGTACTCGGTTTAAATTGCAAAGATCTATTATGCTCTAAGGTTACTTAAACATGAATGCCGAATGTTGTGGAGCTTGTTAACTCCGGCATTGAGGTGCTCTTGTAGCCCTACACAACGAATGGTGTTTGTCATCCAACAAGAGTATATGTAGCACAAAGGAAGAGAACTTATTTATTATGTGATCAATGTTGAGAGTGTCCACTAGTGAAAGTAGGATCCCTAGGCCTTGTTTCCAATACTGCAAACACCGCTTATTTACTGTTCTGTTGCATGTTTACTCGCTGCCATATTTTATTCAGATTGCTATTACCACTCATATACATCCATACTACTTGTATTTCACTATCTCTTCACCGAACTAGTGCACCTATACATCTGACAAGTGTATTAGGTGTGTTGGGGACACAAGAGACTTCTTGTATCGTGATTGCAGGGTTGCTTGAGAGGGATATCTTTGACCTCTTCCTCCCTGAGTTCGATAAACCTTGGGTGATCCACTTAAGGGAAACTTGCTGCTGTTCTACAAACCTCTACTCTTGGAGGCCCAACACTGTCTACAAGAATAGAAGCACACGTAGACATCAAGCACTTTTCTGGCGCCGTTGCCGGGGAGGAAAGGTAAAAGGCACTCATACTCCGGTCCCAGGTAACTAAGTTATTTTCTGGTGCCGTCGTAAGTGCTCGAAGCTATTTTCTTTAGATCCTGCAATTGCATCTTTTTGTTTCTTGTTTTACACTAGTAAGGCATAATGGAAAGCAACAGTGAGCTTTTTATTCTATTTCCTGAGTTAAGACATGCATTGTTTGCTGCGAAAATTAAAAAACCTATGGAATCTTATTTGCATGCTAGTAGCAATGATATTAGTATGAACGCTTTGAACACCATTGTTGCTAATGATATGGAAAATTCTAAGCTTGGGAAGCTGGTTTTGATGAGCATGACATTTTTAGTCCCCCAAGCATTGAGGAGAAAATTTTCTTTGATGATACTTTGCCTCCTATTTATGATGATTATAATGATAGTGGTCTTTTGGTGCCGCCTACTATGGAGAGTAAATTTTATTATGATTATACTATGCCTCCTACACTTGATGAGAATAATAATGATAGCTACTTTGTTGAATTTGCTCCCACTACAACTAATAAAATTGATTATGCTTATGTGGAGAGCAATGATACTTTTATGCATGTGAATAAGAATGCTCTATGTGATACTTATATTGTTGAGTTTGTTCATGATGCTACTGAAAATCTTTATGAGAGAGGAAAATATGGTTGTAGAAATTTTCATGTTACTAAAACACCTCTCTATATGCTAAATTTTTTAAAGTTACACTGGTTTTACCTTCCTATGCTTGTTGCATTATGCTTCATGAATTTGTTTATTTACAAGATTCCTATGCATAGGAAGTGGGTTAGACTTAAATGTGTTTTGAATTTGCTTTTTGATGCTCTCTTTTGCTTCAATTCTTATTTCTTGGGAGTGCATCATTAAAATTGCTGAGCCCATCTTAATGGCTATAAAGAAAGAACTTCTTGGGAGATAACCCATGTGTTTATTTTACTACAGCAATTTTTGTTTTATATTTGTGTCTTGGAAGTTGTTACTACTGCAGAAACCTCTCCTTATCTTATTTTATTGCATTGTTGTGCCAAGTAAAGTCTTTGATAGCAAGGTTCATACTAGATTTGGATTATTGCGCAGAAATAGATTTCTGTCTGTCACGAATTTGGGCAGGGTTCTCTGTAGGTAACTCAGAAAAATCTGCCAATTTACGTGCGTGATACTCAGATATGTACAAAACTTTCATTCAATTTGAGTATTTTCATCTGAGCAAGTCCAGTGCCTCTAAAAAATTCGTCTTTACGGACTGTTCTGTTTTGACAGATTCTGCCTTTTATTTCACATTGCCTCTTTTGCCGTGTTGGATGGATTGCTTTGTTCCATTGACTTCCAGTAGCTTTGTGCAATGTCCAGAAGTGTTAAGAATGATTGTGTCACCTCTGAACATGTGAAATTTTTGATTATGCACTAACCCTCTAATGAGTTTGTTTCGAGTTTGGTGTGGAGGAAGTTTTCAAGGGTCAAGAGAGGAGGATGATATAATATGATCAAGAAGAGTGAAGAATCTAAGCTTGGGGATGCCCCCGTGGTTCATTGATGACCCACAAGTATAGGGGATCGCAACAGTCTTCGAGGGAAGTAAAACCCAATTTATTGATTCGACACAAGGGGAGACAAAGAACACTTGGAAGCCTTAACAGCGGAGTTGTCAATTCAGCTGCACCTGGAAACAGACTTGCTCGCAAGGGTTTATCAGTAGTAACAGTTTTATAACAGTAGCAGTAGTGAAATAACAGCAGCAGAGTAACAAAGACAGCAGTAGTGATTTTAGTAAACAGCAGGATTAAAATACTGTAGGCACGGGGACGGATGACGGGCGTTGCATGGATGAGAGAAACTCATGTAACAATCATAGCAGGGCATTTGCAGATAATAATAAAACGGTGTCCAAGTACAAAGCAATCAATAGGCATGTGTTCCATATATAGTCGTGCGTGCTCGCAATGAGAAACTTGCACAACATCTTTTGTCCTACCAGCCGGTGGCAGCCGGGCCTCAAGGGAAACTACTGGATATTAAGGTACTCCTTTTAATAGAGTACCGGAGCAAAGCATTAACACTCCGTGAACACATGTGATCCTCACATCGCTACCATTCCCTCCGGTTGTCCCGATTTCTGTCACTTCGGGGCCATCGGTTCCGGACAGCGACATGTGTATACAACTTATAGGTAAGACCATAAACAATGATTATCTTGATGAAACAATAACATGTTCAGATCTAAGATCATGGCACTCGGGCCCTAGTGACAAGCATTAAGCATAACAAGTTGCAACAATATCATCAAAGTACCAATTATGGACACTAGGCACTATGCCCTAACAATCTTATGCTATTACATGACCAATCTCATCCAATCCCTACCATCCCCTTCGGCCTACAGCGGGGGAATTACTCACACATGGATGGGGGAAACATGGCTGGTTGATGTAGAGGCGTTGGCGGTGATGGCGGCGATGATCTCCTCCAATTCCCCGTCCCGGCGGAGTGCCAGAACGGAGATTTCTGGCTCTCGCGACGGAGTTTCGCGATGTGGCGGCGTTCTGGAGGGTTTCTGGCGATTTCGACTTCTCCCCGTGCATTTTTAGGTCGAGGCCGATAAATAGTCCGAAGGAGGGCGTCGGAGGCCGGCCGAGGGGGCCACACCACAGGGCCGCGCGGGCCCCCCCTGGGCCGCGCCGCCCTATGGTGTGGGGCCCTCGGGCCTCCACCTGGTTTGTCCTTCTCGCTCGTCCTCTCTGGGAAAATAGGGCCTTCTGCATAAATTCCGAGGATTTTCCCGAAAGTTGGATTTCTGCACAAAAACGAGACACCAGAGTAGTTCTGCTGAAAACAGCGTTAGTCCGTGTTAGTTGCATCCAAAATACACAAATTAGAGGCAAAACAATAGCAAAAGTGTTCGGGAAAGTAGATACGTTTTGGACGTATCAACTCCCCCCAAGCTTAGCTTATTGCTTGTCCTCAAGCAATTCAGTTAACAACTGAGCGATAAAAGAACTTTCACGAACACATTTGCTCATATGATGTATATATTCTCATGCTATGGCTAATACTTAAGCAATTCATAATGAGGTACATGCAAATAAGATCATCTAACAGCTATGTCAATCATGGAGAGGTACCAACAATTAATAATAAGCATCATGAATCATGTATATAAGCAAGATTGCAATGTTCATAAGAGAGTATGATAAAGTGGTATCTCACTTGCCTGTATTTGATTGGCAAAACATAAATGCCCGGGCACCTCTGGAGTTCATAGAAAGACTAGAAGTAGTGATTGTCAAAGATAAAAGCATCAAAGTTATGCCACAATCAATCATATTTTGAGACAAGCATATTATACTAAGAATGACAGTTGTGCTCTCAAGATAGTGCTCAAAGAAATAATGGAGACACAACATAAAAGTAAAAGATTGACCCTTCGCAGAGGGAAGCAGGGATTAACATGCGCTAGAGCTTTTCATTTTTATAAAGACAGGAGTAAAATTATTTTGAGAGGTGTTTGTTGTTGTCAACGAATGGTAATGGGTACACCAACTACCTCGCCAACCGGACTTTCAAGAGCGGCTCCCATGAATTATTGCATATTTATTTGGCACTCCTTCCAACCTTTCTTTCACAAACCATGGCTAACCGAATCCTCGGGTGCCTGCCAACAATCTCATAAAATGAAGGAGTGCCTTTTTATTTTAGTTTTATTATGATGATGACACTCCCCCCAACCTTTGCTTACACAAGCCATGGCTAACCGAATCCTTCGGGTGCCGTCCAACAATCACAAACCATGGAGGAGTGTCTATTTAAGTTAATTAATTCGGGACTGGGAATCCCATTGCCAGCTCTTTTTGCAAAATTATTGGATAAGCGGATGTGCCACTAGTCCATATGAGAGTCCGTCAAAAGTAAATGACAAGGTTGAAAGCTAAACACCACATACTTCCTCATGAGCTATGAAACATAAACACAAATTGAGAAGCATTTTGAAGGTTTTAAAGGTAGCGCATGAGAATTTACTTGGAATGGTTTGAAATGCCATGCATAGGTATTTATGGTGGACACTTTTGGAACAACTTGGTTTTCAGGTGTTTGGAAGCACGAGCAGCGTTCCCGCTCAGTACAAGTGAAGGCTAGCAATAGACTAGGGAGCGACAAATCAAGAGAGCAGTAACTGTCATAATCATGCTTGCGGCAAAATAAATTAACGGAGGCATAAAAGTGATACAAGAACTCTGAAGCAATATAAATCATCGAGGCTCAATTGACTTTTTGTTCAGTCATATGCATGCGTGAGCATGTGCCAAGTCGATATAAATGAATTATTCAGAGGAGGATACCACAATGTCATACTTACTTATGAATAAAACAATGCAAACAAACATCCATGACATGCTACTCATATTAATAGATTGGAGCTAAACATGAGAGATCATAAACTACTAGACTTTCTCAAATAACATATACCTCATATGAACCAACTAAGCATGCTCACATGGATGAGTATATGTACAAAAATGAAAACAAATAGAGTTCATACCAGCCTCTCACCACAATCCAATTGTCGTAGATCGTCATTATTGCCTTTTCACTTGTGTAGCTTGGATAATATAAAATGAAAACCATGCTCCAGCCACCGAAGACCATTGAACTCATAAAGAACTTTACAAACCAAAGAAGAACAGCAAATATTTTTGGTGTTTTTGAATTAGAAACAAGAACAAGAGGAAACAAACAAACAAAGCAAAATCTTTTTGGGTTTTCTTATAGCAAACTGGCAATAGCAAATAAAGCGAAACAAATGCAAGAAACCAAAGCAAACAAATGGTGAAGAGAAACAACAGAAATATTTTTGGTCTTTTTGTGTTTTGGGAAAGAAACAAAGCAAAAACAAGAAATAGCAAACTAAAAGAAACACAGAAAAGCGAGATGGCAGAAATCTGCCAAAACCTGACAGCAGTACAGAAATCGATTTTTACAAAAATCTTACGTTGCTCAGCTCGAAAACTGTTCAACTAATGAAAGTTAGATAACAACCTGGGGAACCTGCACAAAAATTGGCAGCTCAAAATAACGCTCTGGCTGTGCGCACGAATTTTTCTAGTAACAGTCCAGAATCTGTTTTCAGGCAGCACTTCCCCAAATATCATCTTCCTCTCATTAGAAAACCACTCAAACGAACAAAACAAATATGTACAAGTATCCAGCAACCATAATATGCAAAGAATGAGTGATGCCGGTATACCTCCCCCCAAGCTTAGGCTTTTGGCCTAAGTGGAGCTCACTCCCATCGATCCCATGAGGTAATATCTCCGTAGTATGACGAAGATGGATCGTATTCCGGGTATGTGCTAGAAGAAGCACCCGGATACATGACGGTGTGGTTGTGGGAGGCCCCGGCGTCCTCGGAGTCATGTTGCTGGTGGAAGTCTTTTATCTTCATATGTTCATCCACCTCCTCCTTAGTGCACGACCATGATTGCCTGTCAATACTGAACAAACCTGGTTGGGGAAGAGGGATTTCCTTCTCATCCCCGTCAGAAAACAACATTCTATAGACCATATTATCTAAAGTAGAATCAGTGGTAACAAAATGATGACTCTTCATAGCAGCAATATCAAGTCTCCTAGGGGCCAATGGCACATCATTAGGATCAATAGGAAGCCTTAGATAAGTTAAAACACGCAGTGCAATAGTTCCTCCAAAAATAGGCCCCCTGTTAGTCAGGCGGCGAGCAATAAGAGAACTAAGATGATAAGATGTCTGACCAGTAAGTGCAATATTCAAGAAAGCAAGATGGTAACTAGAAATATTGCTAGTGTTCTCCCTACCAAGAATGCTAGTAGCAATGTAATATGCAAAATACTTAATGGCGGGGAGTTGAATGTTCCTTATCTTGCCACGCTGAATGGTGCGACAATCATCATCGGTAATCCCTCGATAGAGCTCCAACAAGTCCCGGGGGTTGTCATCAATCCTACTTGCTGTACCTACAGGGGCAATATCCAATGCACGACAAAAATCTTCCAATCCCATAGTAACAGGATTACCATAGATCTTGAATGCAACTGTCGGCTCATATTGCTTGTTGTGGAACTTGAAGCTCTCGACGAAGATTTTGGTGAGCATGTAGTATTGCTCCCTTTCATCTCCCACATAGGTGGTTAAGCCCGCCCTGTTGACAAGGGTGGAGAAGTCCTCCAATATCCCTGCATTCCTCAGAAAATCATAGCATGGAAAAGACGAAGCATTAGGAGCCCCGTTGTCCTCTTCGGGCGCGAAGCTAGGCGCGATGATATCCTCATTGTACGATCGCCTAATCCGGGTGGCGGCCCTAGAAGGCCTCCCGGTGCTGGTTGTTCCTTTCTTGAACAACTCTCCAAAGTTGAACTTCTTCATCCCTTTTCTGAAATTTTCAACAAACAATATAAAATTTGATTTGGTGACATATAATTGAGGGAAACTACCATAGGAACTTGCTAGAGTACTAATCATGCATCAAAATTAGTTTCTACCACTTAGAACAAGCATGCAAGCTCACTAAACATGTTACCTACAGCAGCAAAATATTCAAGATATACTCAACCAAACAAAATTCTACTTGGATGGGTGGAGGAGTCACATACCAAGGAGCAAATGTGCCAAATTTCAGCAAGAAATCTGGGCTGAGCAAAGAGATCGAAAAATCTAGAACTCTGGAGCAAGAACGCGAGTGAGAGGAACTTGGTACGAGTTTTTTCGGGAGAGAGAAGGTGCTGGGAGAAAGAGATGGCAAAGTGGGGCAAGGAGGGGCCCACACCACATGGTGGCGCGGCCACCACCTTGGCCGCGCCGGCCTGTGGTGTGGCACCCTCTGGTGCCCCACAGATCATCCTCTGGTGCTCCCAGGTGCCTCGTCGAAAAATAGGACCAACGGTATAATTTTTGTGAATTTTTGAAAACTTTGAAAAATGCACATTTCTGGGTATTAAGTTTATTATTACTGGCCAGGAAATTTTTTGAAATCTCCAATTAACTAAGGAACTTTGCAAATTAAAAGTGCTACAGCAACTAGAGCAAGTGGAGGAAGAAAGAGATGTTGTTTTACCCCCTCTATGCATGTAAAAGGTATTCGTTAACAAGGTTGATCAAGTCTTGTCACCAAATAAATTTTACATAGCATAAGAAGAAATAAACCTCAAATCAATCATGTTACCTTGAATTGTATTGATATGGATCCAATCACAAGAGTTTGATATTCTTCCTTAGGCTCATATATAGGACAATCAATAGTTCCCACTTTGATAGTTCTCACATTAGAAATAGTATTAACTCCACACGCTTTCTCAATCCTCTTGAGAAAATAAACGGTATGCTCCCTATCATCAACATTGAAAGTAACCTTTCCTTTATTGCAATCAATAACAGCCCCTGCGGTGTTAAGAAAAGGTCTCCCAAGAATAATAGACATATTATCATCTTCAGGCATTTCCAACACAACAAAATCAGTTAATATCAAGCAGTTAGTAGTTACTTGAACAGGAACATTCTCACATATACCAACAGGAATAGCAGTAGATTTATTAGCCATTTGCAAAGATATATCAGTAGGTATCAACTTATCTAGATAAAGTCTCTTATAAAGAGAAAAAGGCATAACACTAACACCGGCTCCCAAGTCACATAGAGCAGTTTTAACATAATTATTTTTGATAGAACAAGGAATAGTAGGTATACCTGGGTCGCCCAACTTCTTTGGAACTTTGCCATTGAAAGAGTAATTAGCAAGCATAGTGGAAATTTCCTCATTGGGGATTTTCCTTTTGTTAGTAACAATATCTTTCATATACTTTGAATAAGGAGGCAATTTAATAGCATCTGTCAAAGGGATTTGCAAGAATAAAGGTTTCATCCAATCGCAAAATTTGTTATAGTGTTCTTCTTCCTTTGATTTTAGTTTCTTAGCAGGAAAAGGCATTTGCTTTTGAACCCAAGGTTCTCTTTCATTACCATGTTTCTCAGCAATAAAATCTTCTTTAGTGTACTTTTTATTTTTAGCATGCTTTTCAGGTTCTTCTTCAACCTCTTCTTTATCAGGAGTATCATTCTTATCATTATCTTTATCATTATCATGTTCATTACCACTTTCAGTTTCAGCATCAGAAATAGAAATACTATTAGGATCATTAACAGGTTCAGAGGATTCTACAACATTTTTATGTTTCTTCTTCTTTTTCTTCCTAGAATGAGCACTAGGTTCAATGTGTTGAGAATCTTGTTCAATTCTTTTGGGATGCCCTTCAGGATATAGAGGATCCTGGGTAGAGACACCACCTCTAGTTGTTACTTCATAAGCATGTTTCTCTTTAGAATTACTCCCTAACAAGTCATTTTGCACTTTAGTGAGTTGATCAATTTGAGTTTGAATCATATGGAAATGTTTAACAAGCATCTTAACATCATTAGAGGTTCTCTCTACAATATCATGCAATTCACTAATAGCTCGAGAATTTTCCATTAAATGATTCTCTACTCTCATATTAAAATTTTCTTGCTTAACAATATAATTATCAAACTCATCTAAGCATTGTGCAGGAGGTTTCGAATACGGAATATCTTCCCTAGTAAAGCGTTGAAGGGAGTTTACCTCAATCATGGATGAAGGGGGAATTATCTCACATATATCTTCTATAGGAGGTAGATTCTTCACATCTTCAGATTTAATACCTTTCTCCTTGAGAGACTTCTTGGCTTCCCTCATATCTTCATCATTCAATTTAATTAAACCCCTCTTCTTCAATATTGGCATTGGAGTTGGTTCAGGCGTAGTCCAATCATCATGATTCCGGCTTATTTTAGCCAATAATTCTTCAGCGTCTGGAGTTCTTTTCCTGAAAACACAACCAGCACAACTATCCAGGTATGCCCTAGACTCAATGGTTAGTCCACTATAAAATATATCAAGTAAATCATGCTTTTCCAGATCATGATCAGGCCGAGCTCTAATAAGAGAGCAAAATCTCGCCCAAGCCTCAGGCAATTTCTCTTCATCTCCCTGATCAAAATTATAAATTCTCTGCAAAGCAATATGTTGAGCACTAGCAGGAAAGTACTTACGGAAGAAAACATCAAGCAATTCTTTTGGACTTTTAATAGAATTAGGTGGCAAACTATTATACCAAGTTTTAGCGTCATCCTTTAATGAGAATGGAAAGATTTTAGCAACAAAGTAAGTACGCATCTTGACATCATCGAGAAAACAAGCTACTCGTAGTAGATAACTCAGTCATGTGTTCAACAGCACTTTCTTTTTCAGTACCACAAAAGGGTGTTTTCTCAACAATAGCTATATGAGATAGATCAAGAGAAAAATCATAATCTTTATCCTTAATGTTTATAGGAGATGTGGCAAACTTAGGATCAGGAGACAGTTTATATCTAACAGCATGTTCTGCAAGCAACTTTTTAATTTTTCTTGCATCAGTAGTAGCATTGCATTTTTCAATAAAATCATCATTAAGCTCCACATAAGCTTCATCAGGATCATCACTAAAATAATCAAGTTCAGGTGAATTAACAGGTGTAGTAGCATTAGGAGTTTCAGTATTTTCAATTTGTCTAGACCTAGCAATTGTAGCATCTAGAAAGGATCCCAATGAACCACTATCATCAAGCACAGCAGAAATATTATCAATATTATGAGAGTTTTCAGATTCAGCAGAAGTACCCGCATGTGAAGCATGTGGCGGTGAAACAAGTTTATCAATCACAGATGGTGAATCAAGTGTAGCGGAGGTACTCAGAATTGTACCTTTTCTTGTAGTGGATGGCAATATAGCGATCTTAGTATCGCGAGGTTTACCCATGATGGAGAATTTGCAGCGAACAATATTAATCCAAGTGAACTTCCAAATAAAACTATGCTCCCCGGCAACGGCGCCAGAAAATAGTCTTGATGACCCACAAGTATAGGGGATCGCAACAGTCTTCGAGGGAAGTAAAACCCAATTTATTGATTCGACACAAGGGGAGACAAAGAACACTTGGAAGCCTTAACAGCGGAGTTGTTAATTCAGCTGCACCTGGAAACAGACTTGCTCGCAAGGGTTTATCAGTAGTAACAGTTTTATAACAGTAGCAGTAGTGAAATAACAACAGCAGAGTAACAAAGACAGCAGTAGTGATTTTAGTAAACAGCAGGATTAAAATACTGTAGGCACGGGGACGGATGACGGGCGTTGCATGGATGAGAGAAACTCATGTAACAATCATAGCAGGGCATTTGCAGATAATAATAAAACGGTGTCCAAGTACAAAGCAATCAATAGGCATGTGTTCCATATATAGTCGTGCGTGCTCGCAATGAGAAACTTGCACAACATCTTTTGTCCTACCAGCCGGTGGCAGCCGGGCCTCAAGGGAAACTACTGGATATTAAGGTACTCCTTTTAATAGAGTACCGGAGCAAAGCATTAACACTCCGTGAACACATGTGATCCTCACATCGCTACCATTCCCTCCGGTTGTCCCAATTTCTGTCACTTTGGGGCCATCGGTTCCGGACAGCGACATGTGTATACAACTGATAGGTAAGACCATAAACAATGATTATCTTGATGAAACAATAACATGTTCAGATCTGAGATCATGGCACTCGGGCCCTAGTGACAAGCATTAAGCATAACAAGTTGCAACAATATCATCAAAGTACCAATTACGGACACTAGGCACTATGCCCTAACAATCTTATGCTATTACATGACCAATCTCATCCAATCCCTACCATCCCCTTCGGCCTACAGCGGGGGAATTACTCACACATGGATGGGGGAAACATGGCTGGTTGATGTAGAGGCGTTGGCGGTGATGGCGGCGATGATCTCCTCCAATTCCCCGTCCCGGCGGAGTGCCAGAACGGAGATTTCTGGCTCCCGCGACGGAGTTTCGCGATGTGGCGGCGTTCTGGAGGGTTTCTGGCGATTTCGACTTCTCCCCGTGCGTTTTTAGGTCGAGGCCGATAAATAGTCCGAAGGAGGGCGTCGGAGGCCGGCCGAGGGGCCACACCACGGGGCCGCGCGGGCCCCCCGGGCCGCGCGCCGCCTATGGTGTGGGGCCCTCGGGCCTCCACCTGGTTTGTCCTTCTGGCTCCGTCAGTTCTCTGGGAAAATAGGGCCTTCTGCATAAATTCCGAGGATTTTCCCGAAAGTTGGATTTCTGCACAAAAACGAGACACCAGAGTAGTTCTGCTGAAAACAGCGTTAGTCCGTGTTAGTTGCATCCAAAATACACAAATTAGAGGCAAAACAATAGCAAAAGTGTTCGGGAAAGTAGATACGTTTTGGACGTATCATTCATCCCTGCATATTTCAAGAAGACTCAAGCATCTAAGCTTGGGGATGCCCAAGGCATCCCCTTCTTCATCAACAACTTATCAGGTTTCTTCTCTTGAAACTATATTTTTATTCGGTCACATCTTATGTACTTTACTTGGAGCGTCTGTTTGTTTTTGTTTATGTTTGAATAAATTCATGCTTGTGTGGGAGAGAGACACGCTCCGCTGTTGCGAATGAACACATGTGTTCTTAGCTTTACTCTTAATGTTCATGGCGAAGGTTGAAACTGCTTCGTTCATTGTTATATGGTTGGAAACAGGAAATGCTTCATGTGGTAATTGGTATATTGTCTTGAATAATGTGATACTTGGCAATTGTTGTGCTCATATAGATCATGTTTAAGCTCTTGCATCATGTACTTTGCACCTATTAATGAAGAACTACATAGAGCTTGTTAAAATTTGGTTTGCATGATTGTTCTCTCTAAGTCTAGATATTTTCTGGTTGAGGTGTTTGAACAACAAGGAAGACGATGTAAAGTCTTATAATGCTTACAATACGTTCATATGTGAGTCTTGCTGCACCGTTTTATACTTGAGTTTGCTTCAAACAACCTTGCTAGCCTAGCCTTGTATTGAGAGGGATTCTTCTCGTGCATCCAAATCCTTGAGCCAAAAACTATGTCATTTGTGTCCACCATACCTACCTACTACATGGTATTTCCTGCCTTTCCAAGCAAATACTTCATGTGCTACCTTTAAACAATTCAAAAGCTATTATCTCTTATTTGTGTCAATGTTTTATAGCTCATGAGGAAGTATGTGGTGTTTCATCTTTCGATCTTGTCATTTACTTCTGACAGACTTTCACAATGGACTAGTGGCTTCATCCGCTTATCCAATAATTTTGCAAAAAGAGCTGGCAATGGGGTTCCCAGCCCCAATTAATTAACTTGCATTAATAATTCTCTTCACATGTTTTTCCCTGATCTATCAGTAAGCAACTTAATTTTGCAAATAGACACTCCTTCATGGTATGTGATTGTTGGAAGGCACCTGAGGATTCGGTTAGCCATGGCTTGAGAAAGCAAAGGTTGGGAGGAGTGTCATCTAAAAAATAAAAAATAAAAACTAAACTAAAGTACATGTGTAAACAAAGAGAAGAGGGATGATCTACCTTGCTGGTAGAGATAACGTCCTTCATGGGAGCCGCTCTTGAAAGTCTGGTTGATAAGTTAGTTAGAGTACCCGCTACCATTCATTGACAACAATAAACACCTCTCAAAACTTTACTTTTTATGCTCTCTTTATGTTTTCAAAATAAAAGCTCTAGCACAAATATAGCAATCAATGCTTCCCTCTGCGAAGGGCCATTCTTTTACTTTATGTTGAGTCAGTTCACCCACTTCCTTCTATCTTAGAAGCAAACACTTGTGTCAACTGTGTGCATTGATTCTTACATGTTTACCTATTGCACTTGTTATATTGCTTTATGTTGACAATTATCCATGAGATATACATGTTACAAGTTGAAAGCAATTGCTGAAACTTAATCATCCTTTGTGTTGCTTCAATGCCTTCTACTAAGATTTTATTGCTTATGAGTTAACTGTTATGCAAGTCTTATTGATGCTTGTCTTGAAAGTACTATTCATGAAAAGTCTTTGCTATATGATTCAGTTGTTTACTCATTGTCTTCATCATTGCTTCGAATCGCTGCATTCATCTCATATGCTTTACAATAATGTTGATCAAGATTATGTTGGTAGCATGTCACTTCAGAAATTATCCTTGTTATCGTTTACCTACTCGAGGGCGAGTAGGAACTAAGCTTGGGGATGCTTGATACGTCTCAAACGTATCTATAATTTCTTATGTTCCATGCTTGTTTTATGACAATACCTACATGTTTTGTTCACACTTTATATCGTTTTGATGCGTTTTCCGGAACTAACCTATTAACGAGATGCCGAAGTGCCAGTTCCTGTTTTCTGCTGTTTTTGGTTTCAAAAATCCTAGTAAGGAAATATTCTCAGAATTGGACGAAATCAACGCCCAGTATCTTATAATTCCACGAAGCTTCTAGAACACCGGAGAGGCACCAGAGGGGAGCCCTGGGGGGCCCACACAGGTGGCCGGCGCGGCCCAGGGGGGGCGCTCCCCCTGTTGTGTGGCTGCCCCGTAGCCCTTCCGACTCCGCCTCTTCGCCTATAAGAAGCCTCCTGACCTAAATCTTCGACACGGAAAAGCCACGGTACGAGAAACCTTCCAGAGCCGCCGCCATCGCGAAGCCAAGATCTGGGTGACATAGGCATCCCAAATGGGCCTGCCGAAGATGGTACCCGGGGTTTACTGGAGGCCCAATACCCGAAGAATAAGAAGATTCGGAAGCCCAAGATTTACTAAGGAAAGATAGAGTTGTAATAGGAAGTGTTGTTTGTAATCTGGCGGGATGAGTTAGAAACCGTCCCGGACTCTGTAAACTTGTATAGCGCGAATCCCTCAGCTCCACCTCCTATATAAAGGGGGAGTCGAGGGACGAAGAATCAATCGAATCATTGTCTGCAAACCCTAGTTTTCATATTCGTCGAGTACTTTTCGGCTGAAACCTTCGAGATCTACTTACCCTCTACTTCCAACTAAACCCTAGCCTACAATCCATAGGCATTGACAAGTTGATACCTTGTCAATTGGCGCCGTCTGTGGGAACTAGAGGCGTAAGGAGCTGATCTCGATGGCACGCTCAAGATCTTCGACATCGTCAACCGCAAGCAACACAATGGATCGAGGTAAACAGATCGCTGCTGGTCTTGTCGATTTTGTTCCTCACCCACCCTCCCGTTTGGATGCATATGCGTATCTGGCGGAGCCCATGGAGATGACGTTCGGAAGGTTTCACTTTCGCGTCGAGAAGGAAGGATCGTATCGTGTCGAGATTCCGATTTCGTCGGGATCGTCGGTGATCGATTCAGATTTTTCAAGCTATGCATCGTCAACCGAGTCAGGAGAAGAAGAAACCTCGGCGACACGTTACGTCAGCACCAGAACAAGAGAGAAACTCGCCAAGATCTTCAACGACATGTCGTTTGAGTCATCCGCGGACTCATATATAAGCGATGGCTCAAGCGATGTCGACAGTTACGACTTCATCGACAAATCTCTCACAGTGGGCAAGGTCTTCATCAATCTCAATGATGATGTCACCAAACCCAACATAGATCTGAGTACAAAGTATCATCAGATTTATGCCATTGAAGATCAAGAGGAAACATCTGAGGCTTTCGACAGTCTGGGAAATCCATACGTCGATCCCTCCAATCTGCGACAAGGCCTGGGCAACAAATACGTCGGGCCAGAGCCGCGAGATAGAGTTCAACTTTCACAAGCAGCATGGGACAGAGCCGCGAGAGCCATGAACGGCACGTAACCAATGGCTACCACGGCCACACCGGAAGAGCGCAAGCATATCAATATAGGCTCGCATGAGCTGCCGAGGGAATTGGAAAAACAGACGGCTGAGTTGAACAGAGAAAGGAGGCAGCTTCGCATCCAGCAGAGAAGGGCAGATTTAAGTCGACAATCTAGAACTACGGGTGATAGCCATCGGGAGGCGCGGAACAGAGCAAGATCAAGGCTGCAACACATACCCGAAGCGAGAAAGAGAGCACTTGGTCCGAACCTCGACATGTCCTTCATGTCGATAGATACAAGAGGAAACATCATCCCTAAGACACCAGAGGCTGGGTATATGGCGACACATGCTTTTATCCTTGCGTCTAAACCACCTCCAGGTGATCCAAGGGAAACATTGTACAATATGGCGGTAGCAGGAGTTGGAGCTATGGGGACAGCGTTTGTATCAACGCCTCCCGAAGGAGCGGCAAGGCAAAATAGTCCACGACCTGCAGCAGCAACAGCGGCAGCACCTGAAGGGCCAAGTGGAGCAAGAGACACAGCAGCACAAGCAAGAGTCGACAGAGCGCGGCAAAGCAGAAGGGATCATCGGCAATCTCCGGAATTGACCGACGAAGATATGTGTGGCTTGCCGTGCTTTACGAGGAGAGTCCGGAAAACTCGAGTCCCTTCAGGATTCAAGTTACCCGATAATTTCAAGAAGTTCGACGGCCTTCAAGATCCAGAGGATTGGCTAGTCGACTATCTGGAGACGGTGAAGCTCACAGGAGGAACTAGGGCAACAGCCATGCAAAGCATCCAGGTGCATTTGAGTGGAGCCGCACGATCTTGGATAAAGAAGCTCGCTCCAGGATCCATCGACAGCTGGGAAAGTTTCGAGGATGTGTTCGTCAAGAACTTTAGATCCACATGCAAAAAACCCGCGTCGTTAGAGGAGTTGAGAGCGTGTCGACAAAAGCGGATGAGCCAATGAGGAAGTACATCCAGAGGTGGAATATCATTAAAAACTCGGCAGAAAATATATCTGACGAGAGAGCAATAGATGCGTTTGTCGCAGGAGTCAGGCGTGGAGATTTCGTCGAAGACTTGGGAAGGACCAATCCAAAGACAGTATCCGCGTTAATGGAGATAGCAAATAAATGGGCAGATGGAGAAGACGCTGTCCACAACAAACGACACAGTCGCCGAGAGGAGGACCGCGGTCGAAACTATCAACCGAGGCGAAGATTTCCTCGGACGTACCGCAACTACGACGCTCCGGGACAAATTTCGGCAGGTTTTCGGACAAATACAGGAGGAAGCAACGAGAGATGATTACCGAGAAGCGGTGAGCAGCGAGGTGATAACAGGGATGATTCACGCAACAGGCAAAATAGCGGGCCTAGGTTCCCAAGACCTTTCGTGTCCCCTGAAGAGATGATGAACGGACCGTGCCGGATGCATTTTTCCTCGACGGCAACGGAAAAAGACGGTCGGGGCACTTGCGAAGGATTGGCGAAATTTTCAAGCAATGTTGCGGTATGCGAGAGAACGCTAATGCGCGGGCAGCACAGAGAAATCCTCGAGAACCCGAAGCGAGATTCACTTGCCGCCTCCTCCCGCGATTACAGACGACAATCGGCATCAGCTCGAGAATAGCGGCGGCACCTGCACCACCACCTTATGTTGATCCTAATTCCAATGGAGCGGTGTCGATGATTCGAAGGGAAGGCCATCCAATAGAGCTCGAAAGTAATCTCACGACAGGTGTTTATGGCAGAGAAAATGCCTCCACCAACGATTGAGTACCTTAATTGGTCGGGACAAGATATCGGCTTCACAATAGCAGATCATCCGCAGCAAGTTCCTCGACCAGGGCAGTCAGCACTTATTGCACGGCGATTATCGCGGGATTTGATGTCTCTCGAGTGTTCATAGACGGCGGCAGCAGCTTAAACCTTATGTATGCGAGATACATTGAGGAAGATGAACATATCCTTAGCAAACTTGAAACCAACGAGACACAAGGTTCCACGGCATCACACCGGAGAAACCAAGTTATCCATTGGGAAAGATCAATCTCGACGTTCGGTTTGGGACCCGAGAAAATTATAGAATCGAGAGGCTCGAGTTTGAAGTCGTGGATTTTCCGTCGCAATATCACGCTCTGTTGGGACGACCAGCATACGCTAGATTTATGGCGATGCCACACTATACATACTTGTTGTGGAGGTTGCCTGGACCAAAGGGACCAATCACGATTAAAGGAAGCTTTGCCTTAGCCGATAAGTGCGACAAGGATTTCCACCGGTTGTCGAAACTTTCGGGATGCAAGCTGAGTACTTAGCGTCAAAAAGCATGACTGATTACGACGTCTTGCCGGACGTTGGAAGGCCAAACAAAGAATCAACTTTCGATCTGAGAAAAATTCAAAAGAGGTGCATTCATCAAACGAGATCCAAAAAAGACGACATCTATTGCAAACGACATGGATATCGCATAGGAAAGCGCGCTCGTCGAGTTCCTCCGTGAGCACTGGAAAATCTTCGCATGGTGTCCAGCTGACATGCCGGGAGTACCCAGGAACTTGCCGAGCACCACCTAAACTTGGATCCACTAGCGAGACCAATCAAACAACCTTTGCGGCGTTTTTCGA
Source organism: Lolium perenne (assembly GCF_019359855.2). Classification (NCBI taxonomy): domain Eukaryota; kingdom Viridiplantae; phylum Streptophyta; class Magnoliopsida; order Poales; family Poaceae; genus Lolium; species Lolium perenne. The sequence continues at coordinate 144,527,216 of NC_067245.2, forward strand.
ACCAAACCGCAAAGCCATGCTGTCAGAAATTAATCGACCGCAAGAAGCTGGTTTTATCAAAGAGATATTCACGGAAGCCACATGGGTAGCAAACCACTGTCTGGTGCCGAAGAAAAACACTAAGGTCCTTCGCATGTGCGTCGACTTTACGTGTCTCAATAAACATTGTCCAAAGGATCACTTTCCCCTCCCGAGGATCGATCAAATTATCGACTCCACGGCTGGATGTGAACGTCTTTCCTTCCTGGATGCATATTCTGGTTATAACCAGATCAGATTGAAAGAAGAAGATGAAGTAAAGACCGCGTTTATCACACCTTACGGCGTGTTTTGCTACAGAACAATGCCCTTTGGTCTAAAAAATGCGGGAGCAACATATCAAAGGATGATGCAGAAGTGTTTGGCGACACAGATTGGGAAGAACGTGCAAGTATACATTGATGATGTCGTCATAACATCAAAAAAGGGGGCAACGCTGATCGAGGATCTCAAGGAAACCTTCGACAACCTTGATAAGTTCTGCCTCAAACTAAACCCGACGAAGTGTTCCTTTGGCGTCCCAGCAGGAGAACTTTTGGGGTTTCTAGTCTCAGCAAGAGGGATTGAAGCAAATCCTGACAAAATACAGGCTATCGTAACAATGAGGAAGCCAACAAAGTTGAAGGAGATACAACAGCTAACGGGGCGAGTCGCAGCTTTGAGCAGATTCGTCGCTAGGCTGGGAGAAAAAGCACTGCCGTTCTACGCTTTGATAAAACAAGGAGATAAATTCCAGTGGAACGAAGAAGCCGACAGAGCTTTCGAGGATTTGAAGCGCACAATTTCGACACCGCCAATTCTGGTGGCGCCAAAAGAAAGGGAACCTCTCCTGCTATATATCGCAGCCACGCCCCAAGTGGTGAGCACGGTGCTAGTTGTCGAAAGGGAAGAAGAAGGAAAACTCCACGGCGTGCAGAGGCCAGTATACTTCGTCAGCGAAGTTTTATCGCCATCAAAACAAAGGTATCCGCAGTACCAAAAGATAGCATATGGAGTGTTCACGACAGCACGAAAATTGCGCCACTATTTTTCGGCACATCCGATCATAGTGGTCAATGAAGCTCCCTTGTCAAATATACTGAACAACCCAGAAGCTACGGGTCGTGTCTCCCTTTGGGGAATAGAACTTTCCCCTCGGGACATCACGTATGAAAAAAGAAAAGCAATAAAATCACAAATACTGCCGGACTTCATCGCAGAGTGGATGGAGTTGCAAAATACAGGACCTCCAGATTTGTCGAGAACCTGGACCATGAACTTCGACGGGTCCAAAAGACTAGAAGGAGCTGGCGCAGGAGTAGTACTCATATCACCTGAAGGCGACAAGTTGAAGTACATCCTTCGGATGACGTTCCCCAACGCATCTAACAACGAAGCAGAATATGAGGCCCTCATACACGGGATGAAGATGGCGAAAGCCTGTGGTGCAACCCGACTGAAAATTTTTGGCGACTCACAGTTGGTGGCACAACAAGTTATGAACCAATGTGACGCAGTCAATGATAGCATGATGGCATACAAGGAGGTGTACAACGAGCTCGAGAAGTTGTTCGATGGATGCGAAGTAAATCATATTAGCAGATTGAGCAACGACGAAGCCGATGTTCTTGCAAACATTGGGTCGCAATGCCTTGCAGTCCCGCCAGGTGTATTCTGGGAAGAAATAACAGAGAGATCCACTAAGTCGACAAAATCAAACAAGAAGGAGAAGAAACCCTCGGGGGCTACCAAGGAAAAGCAAGAGGACGAAGAAGAAGATCAGGACCTGGTCATGGTGATACAGATACCGTGGATGCAGCCGTACATATCATACATCCTGAGGAAAGAAATACCCGACGATCCAGTTGAGGCAAGGCGAGTAATTCGACGCTCGAAAGCTTTTACGGTGGTCAAGGGAGAACTGTATAAGCGAAGTATTTCAGGCGTCTTGCAAAGATGCGTCACACCCGAAGAAGGAAGAATAATTCTGAAGGATGTACACGAAGGAATATGTGGCCACCACGCAAGTAGTCGAGCTATCGCAGCCAAGGTTTTTCGGGCAGGATTCTACTGGTTGATAGCAATCGAGGACGCTAAGGACATAGTAAGAACTTGCGACGCATGTCAAAGATTTGCCGCAAAACCTCACTCTCCAGCAGCAGAGCTAGCACCAATACCATTGTCATGGCCCTTTGCTCAATGGGGACTTGATATGGTGGGTAAGTTACACAAATCCTGGCCAGGAGGAAAGGAGTACATGCTAGTAGCTGTCGATAAGTTTACAAAGTGGATAGAAGCGAAGCCGATAAATTCACCAGATGGAGCATCCGCAGTAAAATTCGTAAAAGGCCTCGTCTTCAGATTTGGAGTGCCCCATAGCATCGTCACAGACAACCGCAGTAACTTCACATCCCATGAATTCAAAGATTATTGCGAAGAGGTGGGTATCAAGCTGAACTTTGCGTCAGTAGCACATCCTCAAACCAATGGGCAAGTCGAGAAAGCCAATGGTATCATCTGCAATGGCATCAAGAAGCGCTTGTTAGGACCACTGGAAAAAGCTCGACATACCTGGCCAAAAGAACTACCAAGCGTGTTGTGGAGCATCCGAACAACACCAAACACAGCAACGCAGGAAACTCCGTTTTTTCTGGTTCATGGAGCAGAAGCAGTACTACCAATCGAGATAGAGCACAACTCTCCACGTGTCGCCGAATATGATGAAGAAACATCGAGAAGAGCGCTAGAGGACGACGTCGACGCACTTGATGAAGCTCGAGATGAAGTATTATCTCGGGTAACCAAATATCAACAGGACTTGAAGAATTACCACAGTCAACGTTTGCGGCCAAGATCTTTTCAGGTGGGCGACCTAGTTCTTCGGCTCACGCAAAAAAGTCATGAAAAACTCGAGTCACCGTGGCTTGGCCCTTACATCGTCACGGAAGTAATCGGAGGAGGAGCATACAGGATAAAGGACAAGAAGACAGGGTGGAGGAGCCAAACCCCTGGAACGTGGCGCAACTTAGGCGGTTCTACGCCTAGAGTCGAAATATAGTCCTTGTAAAACTTCAATGTACTGAAACGCCCGCGAGTTTTCAGACGCACTCTTTTCCTTTTTCGGGGCACCGAGTGGGGTCGGAGAAGGTTTTTAATGAGGCGGGCTCGCGGTGCTGCAATATAATAAAGATAGTGACAATATAACTTTTCTTCTTTATCGACATGACCAAAGTCTTTGCTCCGACGAATTTCAATATAGTTCATCGACAAAAGAAAAACCTTGCCTTGGTATTCAAATACCTCGTGAGTCAATAAAAATACAAAATAGTACTCAATAAAAAGCTCGGGGCTCATATTCGCCTTAAATATATAAATGCCTTGGTTCAAAACCTCGCAAATATACAAATATAGTAAAGAGTCACCGAAACACTCGGGGCTAGACAAACAGAGAAATATAATGATTGCTTTACAATATAGTCATGGATTACAAAGAAGAAATATCTACAAGAAGAAAATAACTAGTCTTGATTCAGTATGTCATCAAGAGTAACTCTGTTTTCCTCAGGAGCAGCACCAAGAAAATCGGCATAATGGCCATCGGCAAAAAAGTCGGCATCCATCCGAAGCAGGTCCTCAATCATTTCTTTGGCTATGGGCGTAACCTTCGTGTTAATCCTGTCAACACCAACTCTCCGACGTTTTACCTTTTGGTGAACCTTCTCGACAACCTGGGTAAGGTCAAGCTTCGAGTGGCAGATCTGGAGCATGATAAGAGCAAATGCGGCGCCGGCTACTAGTTGAGCTTTGACAAAATCATGGATACTGCGAGCATCCTTGAACCTTTCCATCAATTCAGGAAGAGTTTTTGGTTGGACGTTCCGAGGAAACATGGAGTTGTAAACCATGGACAAGGTCTTGGTACAGAAGTCAAAGAAATCGCGAGTTTGAGAGGTGCGATCTTGAAATCTGACAATTTGGCGGGTCCTCTCCGGGGTAGCCCAAAACAAAGAACCATGGTCCAGGGAAAGATTAACAAGGAGGTTTGTCCTAGCACTTACCCTCTCTTCCTCGGCAGCAGCATCAGTAAAGGCACCTATCAAAACAAAGAAGTGGAAACCTTTAAGAGACAATAGCATGAAGATGAAAGATATCAGAGGATGAAACAGGCATACCCGACATATCTGCACTGGCTTCATTCATTAATTCGAGCATGAAATTTTCTCGAGTAGTCGCCTTTTCAGCCTCGGAAGCAGCAATTTCCTTAGCAGCCACGGCCTCGCGAGCTTGCTGGAGAGCAACTTTTTCGGCTTCAGATGACTTGCGAGATTGTTCCATCATCACAAGTGTTTGCTTCTTCGCATACTGAAGCTGCTGTCGAAGTTCGTCCAGTTCTTGCGACAGGGTATCGTCGACAGTGCGATATCGGCAAAAGCTCTCCTCGCGCGAGAAGAAGAAGGCGACACATTGGAAGGAGCGGAAGTTGGAGTATAGTTATCAAATATCAACTGAAATATAAACAGGATAAAATCAAACGACAAGCAAAGATAGAGTTTTTCATTAATCTCTTGGAATAATTACAAGGGCATTACAGTGGAGCTAAGGAAATACGTGTCGCCAAACGACTACTTTGGCGACAAAAGCAAAAGAAACAAAGAAAAACAGAGGCATGCAACTAGACCTCCGGCCTTGACGAGCTTGGAGTCGACGCTGGCTTAATCCCGAGATAGGCCAAGATCTTCTTCGTGTTGGGCTTGGCTGCCGTGATCAGCGACTTCCACCTTGATTGTTCTATTTACTTGGTGTCGCCAACTTTCATCCAGTCGATAGTCTGTCGACTGTCAGCAACCAAGGCGACAGTGTTTTCAACGGCAACCTTCATATTCTCTTGGCGCATCTTCAGTCCAAGGTCTTCCGGTGTATTGAACATCTTGGCAAGGTTGAGGAAAGTCGCAGGCTCCTCCTTCTTCGGGAAGAAGTAGGGGAACAATGCCGACAATACTGCGTTAGAGTTCGATACACCTTCACGAATCTCGGACCCATGAAGCTCCAGATAGGAAAGTGCGTCAAGGACCGGATCATCGACAGGATTCGTCAGATCAAAATCCTGGTTTGTTTGGACTGTCAAGGAAACAAAGTATTAGTGAAAAGACAAGAAACAAAGATTCTCATAAAAATAGAAGGGAGCAGTAAAATTACCGAAAGTGCGGCGACTCTGAGTCTTCAGGCGCTTGAGGATTCCTTCTTCACGAGAAGCTTGCGCAGCTTTGTGCTCATCTAAAGCAGCTGTAGCATCCTTAAGCTTTTTCTGCAGTTCCTCGACACCAGCAGCTTTCGCCTTGGCTTCATCAGCTTCGGCCTTGGCTTTGCTAGCAGCGAGGTCCGCTTTCTTGCGAGCCGCCTCACTTTGCTCAAGTTTTCGAGAAAGTGCGTCGGCGCGTTCGTTAGCCTCTGCAAGTTTCTCTGTCGAGATATGAAAAAAAGAGAGAAGAAAGATCAAAAATCGCGACAAGCAACAGGAGTAAAAAATCAAGGAAAAACAGCAAGTACAAAAGTCGTTACCTTCGGCTCTATTAGCATATTCACGGTACCCAATAAATTGGGAACCGATGCGGAGAAGATCCTTGATCATAGGCTGTTCAACGTGAACACAGAAAGAAAAACATCGGCATGAAAAAGAGAAAAGGTGTGAAAAAACAAAATAAGGAAAATATAGATGTCGACAAGCTTACATCATCTAGGAGCAGAGTCGACGAACTGCCCAACTGAGGGGCAGGTTCAATAATCTTTTCAACCCTTGCCCTTTTTGGTGAAGGAGCAAGGGGGCTTGATGGCGGAGTAGTGGTGACGACGTTTTGTTGAGGAGGCGAGGTTTCTTCTCCTTCAACTAGCGTGTCTGAGGCAAGTACAGTACGTGACGTGCTTGTCCGAGGAGCCACGTCAGTAGTTGGAACTTCTTCCTCGTCATCACTATTAATCAAAAATCGGCAGCATAAAAAGCAAGACAAGATAAATATTTCGAGTACAAAAATAGAGAGAAATAAAGACGACTTACGAGCTGACGAGGGATTCAACATAAGGATTGTAAGCTGCCTTCGGATGAGAAGGAACAACTTCTTCAGCCTTAGAGGTGCCAGAATCTTCAACATCAGTCCTTTTCCTTTTGTTCTTTGGAGAAACAGCAGGAGGAAGGGATTGCGTCGATTCACTGGCTTCAGACTCAACTTCTTTTTCATGAGAAGCCGCAGATTTGTGAGAACCCGCGACTTCACTTTCACGAATAGAAGAACCTTGAGTATCTTCGGCAACGATGGCCTGTTCTTCGACTTCTCCACCCTCCGGAAGAGGAGGAAGGGAAGTCATAGTAGGATGGTTCTGTAAAAAATAGTGACCAGAAGGAAAATTAAAAGAGATGACAATATAATGAGATGCAGAGAAAGTGCAAAACAAGGTAAAAACTCGGCAAGACAAAATACCTCGGGGAGTGGATTGGCGGCGCTGTACGGTTCCACGCGACAAGAGGAAGGTATTGGGTCTTTACCCAGGCGAGAAAGTCTTCGAATCAACTTCTCCAAGTCCTTGGTGGAAAGATCACCGGAGATTCTGTTGGCGTCATTTTTACCAGAATACGTCCAAAGGGGATTTTTGCGAGCACGAAGAGGCTGCACTCTAATCCTAAGGAAATAGGCGATGATTTGAACACCGGACAGCTCTTTGCCTCGAGTGTTTTGAAGGCGACGAATACGAGACATGAGCGCCTCTGTCGCCTTTTTCTCTTCCTCGGAAGCTTCGGCATCCCAGGAGCGGCGGCGCTGAATTTTGGCACTTCCGTCGAAAGGAACTATGTTGTGCTCAACGGAGTTGGCGCTTTCTTCGTGAATGTAGAGCCACTTTTTGCGCCATCCTTGGACAGAATCAGGAAATTTGACGTCGAAATAGTCGACATCAGTACGAACACAGATAACAACGCCACCTATGTTATAAGTGACGTTGTGGGAGCCATTGCGGCGGAGGCGAAAAATGCGTTTCCACGAGCCCAATTGGGAGGGATTCCGAGGAAGCATTCGCAAAGTGTGATGAAAATAGAAATGTGAAGGATGGAATTGGGGGTCAATTGGTGCAATTGAATCCCATAAACAAAAAGAAGACCGCGGAGGAAATCGTGGATTGGGGTCGAGAGGCCGCGGATGAGATGATCAACAAAACTAACCCGATACTCCATTGGAGGCTTGGGGTAGCTTTCTTCGCTAGGAAAGCGGATGGCGTCCTCCTTCTTCATGAGGCCAAGCCTCTTCAGCATGTTGGTGTCTTGGTTGGAGATTTTGGATCTCTCCCACTCAAGATCCTCGGCGGCCATCTTGGATTCCGGAGTCTTGTGGCGAGTCGGGACGCGCGCGGTGGCATCAACGGCAATGACAGAGCAATGTGTGTGAGTGCGGAAGATCAGAGAAAGATTGGGCGCAGGAGAAGTTTTGCGAAGAGGAACAGGTGAGCGGCGCAAGCGAGGGGATGAACGGAGGTTGAAGAAAGGTTTATATAAGAATCGGGTGAAGCAGTGTGCCGTTGGATGAAGAAATCGTGTGGTGAGAATAGATCTTCTAGATACAAGGGTAAAAAGGTATTTTTACTGAGATAGGCGTTACTGTACGTGCGCCAGAAAAAGCGGAGGACGTGTGTCCCCCACTTGCACGACGTGTCAACGTGGTGGAAGCAACGGACCCACAGGGCAGAAAAATCACGACTATTCGAGAAGGATGAAGTAAATTTGGTTAAGGGAAGCATGTCGACAAGAAAAGTTAAAGAAGATTGGCGACAGGAAGAATTATTCAATACTTCGGGAGCCTTTGATCAAAAACAAGTTTTTCCCCAAATGCTCGGGGGCTACTTCGACAAAAAGTACAATTTCGACTATGGCAATATAGAAATTGCGGGAGCCTACAACCAAGCACAAGTTCTTGGCTGTAGCCTCGGGGGCTACTCCCATCGGGAGCGCTGTTCGCGCACCCGAGAGATAAAAAAAGAGAAGAAGAAAAAGATCATATTGGGAAATAATGACAATATAGCGACAAGGTGGACTAAAATGTTGAGCCTACAACCAAGCACAAGTTCTTGGTTGTAGCCTCGGGGGCTACTCCCATCGGGAACGCTGTTCGCGTGCCCGATGAAATTAACAAAGGAAAAATAGAAAAGCAAGAGAGTATATTTCGAGTTATAATTAACTCTACATATACTCCCATCGGGAAAGCAATATAAGTCATATTTGACTTGATAAAATGTGCCATTCCAGCAGCCGGAAAAGCACTCGACAATATATTCTCAGAACGCCGAAGTTGCGATCAATTTCTGAATGCCGCAAATTTGCGAAGGTAAGACCCCAGATCCGTTCTGCTGGGCGTGGCATCGCCAAAGACTGCGCTCTGCTACCTTTATCCGTATCAACAGATACGAAGAAAAATCCTAACGGACGCGTTAGGTACCCGATAAAATCGATCGGGACTCGACGAATGGTAAGACCTTAAGCGGCACTCGTCGAAGTTTACACCAAGATCTCGAGATCATGTCCAGGGACATGATTTTGAAGTAGGTTTTTGCGGATTGCCACTAGAGCAGTTAACTAGTACCTGATCCGTCAGATGAACTAGCCCCAACTACCATTATCCCTGTACAATATAGAATTTTATGTGAAGAAGTATAAAAAAGTTAAAGCTTCCGAATAAAAATAAACAGTGGAGATTTTCCCTGATTCTACGATTCAAGCAAAATCTCGGGGGCTACTGACATAGGCATCCCAAATGGGCCTGCCGAAGATGGTACCCGGGGTTTACTGGAGGCCCAATACCCGAAGAATAAGAAGATTCGGAAGCCCAAGATTTACTAAGGAAAGATAGAGTTGTAATAGGAAGTGTTGTTTGTAATCTGGCGGGATGAGTTAGAAACCGTCCCGGACTCTGTAAACTTGTATAGCGCGAATCCCTCAGCTCCACCTCCTATATAAAGGGGGAGTCGAGGGACGAAGAATCAATCGAATCATTGTCTGCAAACCCTAGTTTTCATATTCGTCGAGTACTTTTCGGCTGAAACCTTCGAGATCTACTTACCCTCTACTTCCAACTAAACCCTAGCCTACAATCCATAGGCATTGACAAGTTGATACCTTGTCACTGGGGGACAGGAGTCTCTGTTCCGACACGCCGTTGGGACGGGGAAGTGCCCCCGGAAGGCATCTCCATCGACACCACCGCCATCTTCATCGCCGCTGTTGTCTCCCATGATGAGGAGGGAGTAGTTCTCCATCGAGGCTGAGGGCTCTACCGGTAGCTATGTGGTTAATCTCTCTCTGTACCCCAATACAATGATCTCATGAATTGCTTTGCATGATTGAGATCCATATGATGAGCTTTGTATCACTATTAGTCTATGTGCTACTCTTGTGATGTTATTAAAGTAGTCTATTCCTCCTTCACGGTGTAATGGTGACAGTGTGTGCATCGTTTAGTTCTTGGCGTAGGTTATGATCATAATCTTTTGTAGGTTATGGAGTTAATTATTACTATGATAGTATTGATGTGATCTATTCCCCCTTCATAGTGTAAAGATGACAGTGTGTATGCTATGTTAGTACTCGGTTTAAATTGCAAAGATCTATTATGCTCTAAGGTTACTTAAACATGAATGCCAAATGTTGTGGAGCTTGTTAACTCCGGCATTGAGGTGCTCTTGTAGCCCTACACAACGAATGGTGTTTGTCATCCAACAAGAGTATATGTAGCACAAAGGAAGAGAACTTATTTATTATGTGATCAATGTTGAGAGTGTCCACTAGTGAAAGTAGGATCCCTAGGCCTTGTTTCCAATACTGCAAACACCGCTTATTTACTGTTCTGTTGCATGTTTACTCGCTGCCATATTTTATTCAGATTGCTATTACCACTCATATACATCCATACTACTTGTATTTCACTATCTCTTCGCCGAACTAGTGCACCTATACATCTGACAAGTGTATTAGGTGTGTTGGGGACACAAGAGACTTCTTGTATCGTGATTGCAGGGTTGCTTGAGAGGGATATCTTTGACCTCTTCCTCCCTGAGTTCGATAAACCTTGGGTGATCCACTTAAGGGAAACTTGCTGCTGTTCTACAAACCTCTCCTCTTGGAGGCCCAACACTGTCTACAAGAATAGAAGCACACGTAGACATCAATGACATAAGAAGACTATATGCTTTTGTTTTTCATTTTTCTGATTTTTTTTTTGAATTTTATGTCCATTTGAATCATTTGGTCAAATCCTAGGTTTGACAAAGATTTAAACAAGTTTAAAATATGAAAATGAAAAGGTAAGCATGGATCCTTCTTAGTCATTCTAAAATAAAGCTTTTGGGAGGTTATTTAAATTTCCATGTTTGAAACCCAAAACCACTTCTCTTCAAGATTGACTTCATAAGACAGAGTTTAGTGTTAGGGGTAGATATATACATGATTTTTCTGGTTTGAATATGTCTAGACCTTGTTTATCAACTTGAATGCTTACTATATATATGACATAAGAATGCTATGTGCTTTGGTTTTTCATTATTTTGATTTTTTTCTGAATTTTTATGCCCATTGAATCTTGGTCAAATCCTAGGTTTGACCAAGATTTAAACAAGTTTGAAACATGAGAATGAAAAGGGAAGTCTGTATCCTTCTTAGTCACTCTAAAATGAAGCTTTTGGGATGTTCTTGAAATTTCCATGCTTGACTTCATAAGACAGAGTTTAGGGTTAGGGGTAGATATATACATGATTTGTCTGGTTTGAATATGTCTAGACCTTGTTTATCAACTTTAATGCTTACTATATGACATAAGAAAACTATTTGCTTTGGTTTTGCATCTTTCTGAGATTTTTTGAATTTTGATGCCCATTTGAATCTTGGTCAAATCCTAGGTTTGACCAGGATTTAAACAAGTTTAAAACATGAAAATGAAAAGATAAGCCTGGATCCTTCTTAGTCACTCTAAAATGAAGCTTTTGGGAGGTTCTTGAAATTTCCATGTTTGAAACCCAAAACCACTTCTCTTCATGATTGACTTCATAAGACAGAGTTTAGGGTTAGAGGTATATATATACATGATTTTTCTGGTTTGAATATGTCTAGACCTTGTTTATCAACTTGAATGCTTACTATATATATGACATAAGAATGCTATATATGTGCTTTGGTTTTTCATTCTTTTGATTTTTTCCTTAATTTTTATGCCCATTTGAATCTTGGTCAAATCCTAGGTTTGACCAAGATTTAAACAAGTTTAAAACATGAAAATTAAAAGGGAAGCCTGTATCCTTCTTAGTCACTCTAAAATGAAGCTTTTGGGATGTTCTTGAAATTTCCATGTTTGAAACCCAAAACGACTTCTCTTCATGCTAGACTTCATAAGATCGACAGGGGGTAGATACATGATTTGTCTGGTTTGGATATACCTAGACCTTGTTTATCAACTTGAATGCTTACAATATGACATAAGAATACTATGTGCTTTAGTTTTTCATTTTTCTGTTTTTTTTTGAATTTTGTGCCCACTCATTTGTATCTTGGTCAAATCCTAGGTTTGATAATGATTTAAACAAATTTAAAATATGAAAATGCAAAGGTAAGCATGGATCCTTCTTAGTCACTCTAAAATGAAGCTTTTGGGAGGTTTTTGAAATTTCCAAGTTTGAAACCCAAAACCACTTCTCTTCACATGCTTGACTTCATAAGACAGAGTTTAGGGGTTAGGGGGTATAGATACATGATTTGTCTGGTTTGAATATGTCTAGACCTTGTTTATCAACTTTAATGCTTACTATATGACATAAGAAAACTATTTGCTTTGGTTTTTCTTTTTTCTGATTTTTTTTTAATTTTGATGCCCATTTGAATCTTGTCAAATCCTAGGTTTGACCAAGATAATTTAAACAAGTTTCAAACATGAAAATGAAAAGGGAAGCATGTATCCTTCTTAGTCACTCTAAAATGAAGTTTTTGGGAGGTTTTTGAAATTTCCATGTTTGAAACCCTAAACCACTTCTCTTCATGCTTGACTTCATAAGACAGAGTTTAGGGGTTAGGGGGTAGATACATGATTTGTATGGTTTGATATGTCTAGACCTTGTTTATCAACTAGAATGCTTACTATATATATGACATAAGAATGCTATGTGCTTTGGTTTTTCATTTTTTTGTTTTTTCTCTGAATTTTTATGCCCATTTGAATCTTGGACAAATCCTAGGTTTGACCAAGATTTAAACAAGTTTAAAACATGAAAATGAAAAAGGAAGTCTATATCCTTCTTAGTCACTCTAAAATGAAGCTTTTGGGATGTTCTTGAAATTTCCATGTTTGAAACCCAAAACGACTTCTCTTCATGGTAGACTTCATAAGATCGACAGGGGGTAGATACATGATTTGTCTGGTTTGAATATGTCTAGACCTTGTTTATCAACTTGAATGCTTACTATATGACATAAGAAGACTATGTACTTTGGTTTTTCATTTTTTTTATAATTTTGTACCCACCCATTTGTATATTAGTCAAATCCTAGCTAGGTTTGACAATGATTTAAGCAAGTTTAAAATATGAAAATTCAAAGGTAAGCATGGATCCTTCTTAGTCACTCTAAAATGAAGCTTTTGGGAGGTTTTTGAAATTTCCATGTTTGAAACCCAAAACCACTTCTCTTCACATGCTTGACTTCATAAGACAGAGTTTAGGGGTTAGGGGGTATAGATACATGATTTGTCTGGTTTGAATATGTTTAGACCTTGTTTATCAACTTTAATGCTTACTATATGACATAAGAAAACTATTTGCTTTGGTTTTTCATTTTTCTGATTTTTTTGAATTTTGATGCCCATTTGAATCTTGGTCAAATCCTAGGTTTGACCAGGATTTAAACAAGTTTAAAACATGAAAATGAAAAGATAAGCCTGGATCCTTCTTAGTCACTCTAAAATGAAGCTTTTGGGAGGTTCTTGAACTTTCCATGTTTGAAACCCAAAACCATTTCTCTTCATGATTGACTTCATAAGACAGAGTTTAGGGTTAGGGGTAGATATATACATGATTTTTCTGGTTTGAATATGTCTAGACCTTGTTTATCAACTTGAATGCTTACTATATATATGACATAAGAATGCTATATATGTGCTTTGGTTTTTCATTCTTTTGATTTTTTTCTAAATTTTTATGCCCATTTGAATCTTGGTCAAATCCTAGGTTTGACCAAGATTTAAACAAGTTTAAAACATGAAAATGAAAAGGGAAGCCTGTATCCTTCTCAGTCACTCTAAAATGAAGCTTTTGGGATGTTCTTAAAATTTCCATGTTTGAAACCCAAAACGACTTCTCTTCATGCTAGACTTCATAAGATTGACAGGGGGTAGATACATGATTTGTCTGGTTTGGATATACCTAGACCTTGTTTATCAACTTGAATGCTTACAATATGACATAAGAATACTATGTGCTTTAGTTTTTCATTTTTCTGATTTTTTTGAATTTTGTGCCCACTCATTTGTATCTTGGTCAAATCCTAGGTTTGATAATGATTTAAACAAATTTAAAATATGAAAATGCAAAGGTAAGCATGGATCCTTCTTAGTCACTCTAAAATGAAGCTTTTGGGAGGTTTTTGAAATTTCCAAGTTTGAAACCCAAAACCACTTCTCTTCACATGCTTGACTTCATAAGACAGAGTTTAGGGGTTAGGGGGTATAGATACATGATTTGTCTGGTTTGAATATGTCTAGACCTTGTTTATCAACATTAATGCTTACTATATGGCATAAGAAAACTATTTGCTTTGGTTTTTCTTTTTTCTGATTTTTTTTGAATTTTGATGCCCATTTGAATCTTGTCAAATCCTAGGTTTGACCAAGATAATTTAAACAAGTTTAAAACATGAAAATGAAAAGGGAAGCATGTATCCTTCTTAGTCACTCTAAAATGAAGTTTTTGGAAGGTTTTTGAAATTTCCATGTTTGAAACCCAAAACCACTTCTCTTCATGCTTGACTTCATAAGACAGAGTTTAGGGGTTAGGGGGTAGATACATGATTTGTATGGTTTGATATGTCTAGACCTTGTTTAATAACTTTAATGCTTACTATATGACATAAGAAGACTATGTGATTTGGTTTTTCATTTTTCTGTTTTATTTTTATTTTTCTGCCCATTTGAATCTTGGTCAAATCCTAGGTTTGACCAAGATTTAGACAAGTTTAACACGTGAAAACGAATAAGTAAGCCTGGATCCTTCTTAGTCACTCCAAAATGTACCAATTGATAGATGTGTTAACTTTGCTTCATGGAAAAAATAATGTCATGTAAATGAGTTAACTTGGATTTCCTACCCTTGAATCCATAGGAAACTTTGTTCTAAGGCACTATAATAATCAACCAAGTTTTTACACCAACATGTATGTCACTTACGTGTGGTGCCCACACGTGAGGTCCCACACTTCAGTGAGCACAAGTCACGTGCAATAGGTACGCAAACTCCCAACCATCTTCTTTGTCAAGAGAAGACGCATCAGGATGCGTATTGGAAGTCTCTGGGTCCTTCAGGATCCTTCGGTTGTCCCTCTCACAAAAAAAAACTCTCTCATTCTCGGCCTCGCTCGACTCGCTCGCTCGCTCCCACCTCCTGCTCACTGACAAACCCTGCACAACAGTCAACATCATCACCCGAAAAAGGGGAGACACCATAATGCTCTCCCTTCTTCTCTCCTTCCGAGTGATCCCTCTTCCTCCGAGTTTCACTCGACGGGCAAACACACATGTGCTGCATAGTAATAATAAAAAGGTAGAAAAATCGATATACGAATCTATAATTAAATAGGTTAAACTAGGGTTTTGCCCAGTACTACAGATCAAGGTTCAAAAAAATCCAACTACGGGGTTCGAACAACACGATTCTAATCCAAGAATTTTTCCGACCTCATCCAAATGGCCTCAAACTATAGGGTTAGCATCTAGTGCACTATGTGTGAAAATGTATGCACTATGTGTGCTATAACTTGTATGTCTTTCAAATTTGAAACAAATTTGAATAAGTTTGAAATATTTGAAAATGGACTTTTGGCTTAAACGTTTGAAACCCAAAACGACTTCTCTTCATGCTGGACTTCATAAGACCGAGTTTAGGGTTAGGGGGTAGATACATGATTTGTCTGGTTTGAATATGTCTAAACCTTGTTTATCAACTTTAATGCTAACTATATGACATAAGAAGTCTATGTGCTTTGGTTTTTCATTTTTCTGTTTTTTTTGAATTTTATGCCCATATATTTGAATCTTGGTCAAATCCTAGGTTTGACCAAGATTTAAACAAGTTTAAAACATGAAAATGAAAAGGGAAGCCTGTATCCTTCTTAGTCACTCTAAAATGAAGTTTTTGGGAGGTTTTTGAAATTTCCATGTTTGAAACCCAAAACCACTTCTCTTCATGCTTGACTTCATAAGACAAAGTTTAGGGTTAGGGGGTATATACATGATTTGTATGGTTTGAATATGTCCAAACCTTGTTTATCAACTGGAATATGCTTACTATATGACATAAGAAGACCATGTACTTTGGTTTATCATTTTTCTGATTTTTTAAATTTTCTGCCCATTTGAATCTTGGTCAAATCAACTTGAATATGCTTAAACTAATTTTAAGCCTGTGAGTTTCACTTGTGGTTAGCCACCCAGGATTAGAGAGATTTCCAAATCGTCCATGTTTAGATAGCTTCCAGTGCAGCCTTATGGTATTATGGGCTCTGACGAGATTAATTAAGTTGTGAGGCTCAACTTGTCAGCTAGACATTCGGATGTGGCGACGGCCAAGGGGAACGGGTCTAGCTAGTATGGTTGTTCTCTCCTTCTGAAAGATCTTGTCTCATTCTTCTCTTGGGAAGGGTGGGTCGTAAGGTGAAAGTGCACAACCTCTCGAGAGTTAAATCTAAGATCTTAGTCGTGTCCCCGGTTATGGAAAATTTGAGCTTCTAGGCAAGGAATGTATGAAAAAATCTCATCATTGTTTTATGAATGTATTTAAAATTTGTGTATCAACCTTGTAAAACTCATGGGAGTTGTAACCATGTGATTTATTCAAAAAACCATGGAGGATTTAACCATGGTGTGATTTATAATGTCATTCAAGGATTTCAAACTGTTTTGTTTTAAATAAAATATAGGACTAAAATTGGCTTTATGCAAGTTAGCCCAAGACTCCACTAGCCAAATATCATGTAGATAGTCATTTTACAATTGCCACCAAATAAGTGTCATTTGCCAGTACATCATTGTACTGACCTCCATTCGTGGGGTTGCATATTCAAACATGCAAGATTTTCTAAGGAGAAGTACTTGGTAGGGTTTCGAGTCTACATTCCAACATGACTGCCTGTGGCACATGAAGATGATGAAGGCTCATTGATGATTTACTTTCCGTTGTGTTCGTTCTGAACATCTTATTGAGCTAGTCCATGTGACTATGCAATTTGTAAAGTTTTACTTTACCCTTTGGATCAGCGATGTAGTAATTTGATACTATTGCAATGATTACTATATTTTGTAATGTGTGTGCTATCAGTGATCCCGGGAATAGCACGATACACATGTATCTTACCTTCATTAAAAGGTAGGGTGCTACAGAATGGTATCAGAGTATAGTGTTGCCTGTAGGATCGAGACCCTATGTTTGGATTAGAAATAGGAAGACCCTAGGATGAAAAATTTGTCTAATACTATCTCAATAAAAAAAGATATTTGCTTTGTGAACTTCTAGTATTCTCACCTACTCCATCTTCAAAAATGTTTTCCTCCTTTCTTTAGATGGCCTACCTCCTAAAAACCATTAAGAAAAGACAGATGATGACATTGTGCCTGAACTGAGGAACTGATGCTTCATGTGATATTCTTCAATTCCGTAGAAGTGTTCCATGGAAGACCAATGAAGAACTTGAAGAAAGACTTCGATGCAAACGGCACAACACACGAAGATACAACGAAGGTGTAGAATAGAAACTTGATACATCCAATATAGAAATAGATCATACCACCTTAGTTCTCTTTTTATTGAACCAGCGCTGGATAAGAAAGTAATGATCTTACCAAATTGTGGTATGACCATACTAGTTTGTTTGTGTTTGAACCATGTTGTTTGATGCTTGTTAGATGCTTGTTGTTTGATGAATTGCTTTGATATGTTGTGTTTGGGTAGGAATCTTCTTTAGAATCTTTCTATCTATTCTCATATATACCCAACCTACCAAACGTTTTCTCGGCAAATCGCCATGAAGACAACAATAGTGAAACCAACCCTGATGTTTCCTATCAAGGTGAAGAAGGGTATGGTGTGAGATACGCAAAACCGTAGTTAAGGATCGATAGAAATGTTTTCAAAACAGTTCAATAATGGGGATTGAAAAATTTATTCAATTATTCCATGGAAGTTTTGTCAAATTTGTGAGGTTGACCAAGAGTTAGAATACGAGTTATACCAAACTGAAAACAAGTTAATGATTGGGTGCGACATGGATTGGCCCCCATGAAGACTACTCATATTGTTTGCTCTTGTTACGAGGAATGGTAAATCTAGAGAGACATACCTACAAGTGAGACGTCGCTGATAAGCCTGAACCTTAGGGTGGAGAAATATTATACCCTTATAGTAGGCAAGTGTGCCAAGCGTAGGACTACAACGAGATCGAAGATCCAACCACTAGTTTAGAGTGGTGGAAGGATGTCGAGGACGCCAAGAAGAAAAGGATGAAGGATCTCATGAAGTTTTGATATTTTGGTCTCCTGATTGACCCAAAGAGTGACCCATCAGTATCAGAAGTAGTTCAACAACCAACCATTTGGATTAGAAGCCCTAATATGAAGGAAACCTACTCGACTCACCTTGGAGAGATATGTTGTTCACTGTATGTGAATAAACATTCGCCTATTGGATTTTAACTCACAAGCCATAAGCCATAGATGTTTTCAAAAGATGACTTATTGTCAAGTCATATCCTCGGATGTGCCAAGTCATACACAAGAAGAGCTTAGTCTAAACCAAAGACCTAAGACTACCTACAAAAGTTCCTTTTAAGGGTGGTATAATCCATACTCTTGGACTATGGATATACACCAGATGTCCCGTGAGATGATACTTGGAGAAGGTATCACAAGGAGTCCCCCCTGAGTATACTCAAGTAAAATATAATACCCCTAGGATGAGTACTCTCATAAGAATGGATACAATTGATGGTACGACTGCATATGGTTTAGTGTAAAGTTTTCAAAGCTCAAGATTAAAGTTCGAAACCTCCCCGTAGATATTCGAAAAAGAAGCAATAGTGACTATGAACCTTCTAGAAGACGTGAACCCAAACATTTCCATTCTAGCCTTTCCTGAATCTCGAGGACGAGATTCTTTTTAAGGGTGGTAGTCTCACATCCCGAAATTTTCTAAATTTTGGAATGTGAATATAAAATAAAGCGAGTGTTTGTTTGTTTGTCAAAGTTTAAATTTCACAAGGATTTAAAACTTTTGTGTTTATTAAAAAGGTATTTCCAAAAACAGAGTTTTCATAAACCTTAGTTTTCAAAATATTTTCCAATGATACCCTATTTTGTTCGGAGATGTTGAAAATTATAAAATCATTATTTTGAGAAACGGTTTAAACCCTAAAAAGGCACTATAGCCACATAGACATGTATGCCAAATTTTGATTTTATGAAGTTTATACTTCAGTTCTAAATTTGGTCTCATGTTGAAGTATTATTCATAACGAATCCAACGGTACCTCATTTGCATTTTTTCGATTATTTTTGAGCCTCCAAATATGTATTTTCATTTTCTGGTTTAAAAAAAGGAGAAAAAGGGCGCGTCGGCCATTCCGACCCGCGGCCCAGCCGCGCCAGCCCCCGGCCCACTCCGCGGCCCAGCTCGCCCCCGGCCGCTCGGCCCACCCCAGCCCCAGCTCGCATGATTCGTCTTCCTCCTTCCTCTCGTTCACGAACACAACGTGTAACGTCCCCATGGCAGTATACTTCTCTCCTCCCTTTGCCATCAATTTCGTCGACTGTTTCCTCTCGGACTTAATACGAAAATTACTCGGTATTTATTGAAGAATCCATTCAGAGAATTTAGATCCCACCTTATGGCCTTAATCTTCCAAACCGTCCAGGTGCACCGAATGCCACCGGCCGGCATTGCCATCCCGATCTCCCTCCACAGCTCATACCAACACAAACCGAGATGTCCTCCGTGTGTCCCTTGTCCTCCTCCACCACTTCGCTTTAGAAAGTTCATACTGAAATGCCCTGTACAACACACACCGACCATGCCAACATCAGCCACAAACTCGAGTTCATCGCTAGGTTACATCGCTCTTGGTGATCATCTCATCAAATCCTTGCACCACAAGACGTTTCTCATCGAGGGCTACCTCCAGGAAATGGTCGGGCATGATGTTGTCTCTGTTGGCCACGACGTCATCAGAGTTCATCGGACCGGTATGTCGCGTACGATGATCTTTAGCTCTATTCCTTTTAATCGTGAACTCTACTCTCACCGTTGATACGTCTCCAACGTATCTATAATTTCTGATGTTCCATGCTAGTTTTATGACAATACCTACATGTTTTGTTCATACTTTATGATGTTTTCATGCGTTTTCCGGAACTAACGTATTAACAAGATGCCGAAATGCCAGTTCATGTTTTCTGCTGTTTTTGGTTTCAGAAATCTTACACAGGAAATATTCTCAGAATTGGACGAAACAAAAGCCCACGATCTTATATTTCACGGAAGGTTCCAGAAGTCCGAAGGAGAGACGAAGATGGGCCAGGGGGCCCCCACACCCCATCTGGGCGCGGGCCCACTCCTGGCCGCGCCACCAGGTGGTGAGGGCACCCTGGTGCCCCTCCGACGCCGCCCCTTCGCCTATATATGCTCCCAGATGTGAAAACCCTAAAAAGATAAGCCACGAGACGAGAAAAGTTACGCAGCCGCCGCCATCGCGAAGCCAAGTTCGGGGGACAAAAGTCTCTGTTCCGGCACGCCGCCGGGACGGGGAATTGCCCCCGGAAGCCATCTCCATCGACACCACCGCCATCTTCATCGCTGCTGCTGTCTCCCATGATGAGGAGGGAGTAGTTCTCCCCCGAGGCTAAGGGCTCTACCGGTAGCTATGTGGTTCATCTCTCTCTCCCATGATGTGATCTATATGAATGTGTAGATGTTACTCTTGTCTATTATGCACTCTAGAGGTTACTTTGAATATGAACTCCGGATGTTGTGGAGCTTGTTTACTCCGGCTTGAGGGAGCTCTTGTAGCCCTACACAATGAATGGTGTTTGTCATCCAACAAGAGAGTGTTTGAGAGTAGTACTTATTTGTTCATCTATGTGATCATAGGCTTTGCAATCTAGATGTCTTATGCTATTCAAGTGGATTTTACTTATGTGATCTCCGGAGACTCCTTGTCCCACGTGTGTAAAGGTGACAGTGTGTGCACCGTGTGGGTCTCTTAGGCTATATTTCACAGAATACTTGTTCACTGGGTTATGATTTGAGTTGGATGTCTCTATGAAATTGTGGCGTGTTAGTACCTCCTATGAATGCTCATGGTGACAGTGTGGGGTGTTTATTAGTACTTGGGAATACATCTTTAAGGTCTGCTTTGCAGCCCTACACGGTGAATTAGTGTTCGTTATCCCGCCAGAGAGTAATTCAGAATAGCATAGTGAAGTGCTTATATTTATATTCAATTATGATTGCAATGTTGAGAATGTCCACTAGTGAAAGTAGGATCCCTAGGCCTTGTTTCTAAGCAATGAAACACCGTTTCCAACAAGTTCTGCTACATGTTTACTTGCTGCCATATTTATTTCAGATTGTTATTACCACTCATATTCATCCATATCACTTGCATTTTACTATCTCTTCGCCGAACTAGTGCACCTATACATCTAACAAGTGTATTAGGTGTGTTGGGGACACAATCGACTTCTTGTATCGTAATTGCAGGGTTGCTTGAGAGGAATATCTCTGACCTCTACCTCCCTGAGTTCGATAAACCTTGGGTGATTCACTTAAGGGAAACTTGCTGCTGTTCTAAAAACCTCTGCTCTTGGAGGCCCAACACTATCTACAGGAATAGAAGCGTGCGTAGACATCAAGCTATTTTTAAGCGCCGCTGTCGTGCGAGGTAAGGTAAAAGGTATTCACATCCTCCGACTACTAAGCTATTTCCTAGCACTATTGCCGGTGTGTGAGTGCTCGAAGCTATTTCCTTTAGATTCTGCAATTATATCTTTTTGTCTCTTGTTTTTATTTTCACTAGTTAGGCTTAATGGAAAACAACAAAAAAATTAGAGATCTTTATGAACTTTATATTGAATTAGGACATGATGTGTTTGAAGAGAGAATTAAAAAACCTATGGAACTTTGTTTGCAAAATAGTTGTAGCAATGTTATTAGCATGAACTCTTTGGACACTATTATTGCTAATGCTATGGAAGAATTTAAGCTTGGGGAGGTCGGTTTTCATGAAGATGATATTTTTAGTCCCCCAAGTTTTGAGGAGAAAATTTACTTTGATGATACTTTGCCTCCAATTTATGATGATTACAATGATGAATATGATATTTTCAGTCCACCTACTATTGAGGAGAAAATTAATTATGATTACAATATGCCTCCTATATATGATGATTATGGTGATGAGAATAATGATAGCTATTTTATTGAATTTGCTCCCACTAAAATTAATAGTAATGACTATGCTTATGTGGAGAGTAATAATTTTATGCATGTGGCTCATGATAAGAATGCTTTATGTGATAGTTATATTGTTGAGTTTGTTCATGATGCTACTGAAAGTTATTATGAGAGAGGGAAACATGGTTATATGCATCTTAATAATATTAAGTTTCCCCTCTTTATGTTGAGAATCTTGAAGTTGAACTTGTGTTGCCTTTTTAAGCTTGTTGCTATGTGCTTTCAGTACTTGTTCCCTTACAAGATTCCTTTTCATAGGAAGTGGGTTAGGCTTAAATGTGTTTTGAATTTGCTTCTTGATGCTCTCTTTTACTTCAACTGTTATTTCTTGCGTGAGCATCGTTAAAACTACTGAGCCCATCTTAATGGCTATAAAGAAAGCACTTCTTGGGAGATAGCCCATGTTTTTATTTTGCTACTGTTTTGTTGTGTCTTGGAAGTTGTTACTACTGTAGCAACATCTCCTTATCTTTATTTTATTGCATTGTTGTGCCAAGTAAAGTCTCTAATAGTAAAGTGATACTAGATTTGGATTGCTGCGAAGAAACAGATTTCTACTTGTCACGAATATGAGTACATCTCTCTGTAGAAGAATCAAAAAAATCTTCCAATTTACGTGCGTGATCCTCAGATATGTACGCAACTTTCATTAGTTTTGAGCTTTTTCATCTGAGCCTGTTAAGTGCCACTAAAAAATTCGTCTTTACGGACTGTTCTGTTTTGACAGATTCTGCCTTTTATTTCGCATTGCCTCTTTTGCTATGTTGAATGGATTTCTTTGTTCCATTAACTTTCAGTAGCCTTGGGCAATGTCCAGAAGTGTTAAGAATGATTGTGTCCTCTCTGAACATATGAATTTTTGATTATGCACTAACCCTCTAATGAGTTTGTTTTGAGTTTGGTGTGGAGGAAGTTTTCAAGGGTCAAGAGAGGAGGATGATATGATATGATCAAGAAGAGTGAAGAGTCTAAGCTTGGGGATGCCCCCGTGGTTCATCCCTGCATATTTCAAGAATACTCAAGCATCTAAGCTTGGGGATGCCCAAGGCATCCCCTTCTTCATCGACAACTTATCAGGTCACCTCTAGTGAAACTATATTTTTATTCCGTCACATCTTATGTACTTTACTTGGAGCGTCTGTGTGCTTTTATTTTTGTTTTGTTATCTTAGTTCTCTGAATAAATTGGATCATACCTTGTGTGGGAGAGAGACACGCTCCGCTTTTTCATAAGAACACTAGTGTTCTTCGCTTTTACTTTTAATGTTCAATGGCGAAAGTTGATCGCTTCACTTATTGCTATTTGGTTGGAAACAGAAAATGCTTCATGTGGTAAATGGTATATTGTCCTGAACAATTTGATACTTGGCAATTGTTTTGAGCTTTCATAGATCATGTTTAAGCTTTTGCATCATGTAGTTTAAACCTATTAGTGAAGAACTACCGTAGAGCTTGTTGAAATTTGGTTTGCATGATTGGTCTCTCTAAAGTCTAGATATTTTCTGGTAAAGTGTTTGAGCAACAAGGAAGACAGTGTAGAGTCTTATAATGCTTGCAATATGTTCTTATGTAAGTTTTTGTTGTACCGGTTCATACTTGTGTTTGCTTCAAACAACCTTGCTAGCCAAAGCCTTGTACTGAGAGGGAATGCTTCTCGTGCATCCAAAACCTTGAGCCAAAACCTATGCCATTTGTGTCCACTATATCTACCTACTATGTGGTATTTCCTGCCATTCCAAGTAAATACTTCATGTGCTACCTTTAAATAATTCAAAATCTATTATCTCTTATTTGTGTCAATGTTTTATAGCTCATGAGGAAGTATGTGGTGTTTATCTTTCAACCTTGTCATTTACTTTTGACAGACTTTCACCAATGGACTAGTGGCACATACATCCGCTTATCCAATAATTTTGCAAAAAGAGCTGGCGACGGGGTGCCCAGCCCCAATTAATTAACTTGCATTAATAATTCTCTTCACATGTTTTGCCCTGATCTATCAGTAAGCAACTTAATTTTGCAAATATACACTCTTCCATGGTATGTGAATGTTGGAAGGCACCCGAGGATTCGGTTAGCCATGGCTTGTGTAAGCAAAAGGTTGGGAGGAGTGTCATCAATAATGAAACTAAAATACATGTGTAAACAAAAGAGAAGAGGGATGATCTACCTTGCTGGTAGAGATAACATCCTTCATGGGAGCCGCTCTTGAAAGTCTGGTTGATAAGGTAGTTAGAGTACCCGCTACCATTCGTTGACAACAACAAACACCTCTCAAAACTTTACTTTTATGCTCTCTATATGATTTCAAAACTTAAAAGGCTCTAGCACATGATTTAATCCCTGCTTCCCTCTGCGAAGGGCCTTTCTTTTACTTTATGTTGAGTCAGTTTACCTACTTCTTTCTATCTTAGAAGCAAACACTTGTGTCAACTGTGTGCATTGATTCTTACATGTTTACCTATTGCACTTGTTATATTGCTTTATGTTGACAATTATCCATGAGATATACATGTTACAAGTTGAAAGCAACTGCTGAAACTTAATTGCTTCAAAACCTTCTATTAAGAATCTATTGCTTGATGAGTTAACTCTTATGCAAGACTTATTGATGCTTGTCTTGAAAGTACTATTCATGAAAAGTCTTTGCTATATGATTCAGTTGTTTAATCATCATCTTTACCATTGCTTTGAATCACTTCATTCATCTCATATGTTTTACAATAGCGTTGATCAAGATTATGTTGGTAGCATGTCACTTCAGAAATTATTCTTTTTATCGTTTACCTACTTGAGGGCGAGTAGGAACTAAGCTTGGGGATGCTTGATACGTCTCCAACGTATCTATAATTTCTGATGTTCCATGCTAGTTTTATGACAATACCTACATGTTTTGTTCATACTTTATGATGTTTTCATGCGTTTTCCGGAACTAACCTATTAACAAGATGCCGAAGTGCCAGTTCCTGTTTTCTGCTGTTTTTGGTTTCAGAAATCTTACACAGGAAATATTCTCGGAATTGGACGAAACAAAAGCCCACGATCTTATATTTCACGGAAGGTTCCAGAAGTCCGAAGGAGAGACGAAGATGGGCCAGGGGGCCCCCACACCACACCTGGGCGTGGGCCCACTCCTGGCCGCGCCACTAGGTGGTGAGGGCACCCTGGTGCCCCTCCGACGCTGCCCCTTCACCTATATATGCTCCCAGATGTGAAGACCCTAAAAAGATAAGCCACGAGACGAGAAAAGTTACGCAGCCGCCGCCATCGCGAAGCCAAGTTCGGGGGACAGAAGTCTCTGTTCCGGCACGCCGCCGGGACGGGGAATTGCCCCCGGAAGCCATCTCCATCGACACCACCGCCATCTTCATCGCCGCTGCTATCTCCGATGATGAGGAGGGAGTAGTTCTCCCCCGGGGCTAAGGGCTCTACCGGTAGCTATGTGGTTCATCTCTCTCTCCCATGATGTGATCTATATGAATGTGTAGATGTTACTCTTGTCTATTATGCACTCTAGAGGTTACTTTGAATATGAACTCCGGATGTTGTGGAGCTTGTTTACTCCGGCTTGAGGGAGCTCTTGTAGCCCTACACAATGAATGGTGTTTGTCATCCAACAAGAGAGTGTTTGAGAGTAGTACTTATTTGTTCATCTATTTGATCATAGGCTTTGCAATCTAGATGTCTTATGCTATTCAAGTGGATTTTACTTATGTGATCTCCGGAGACTCCTTGTCCCACGTGTGTAAAGGTGACAGTGTGTGCACCGTGTGGGTCTCTTAGGCTATATTTCACAGAATACTTGTTCACTGGGTTATGATTTGAGTTGGATGTCTCTATGAAATTGTGGTGTGTTAGTACCTCCTATGAATGCTCACGGTGACAGTGTGGGGTGTTTATTAGTACTTGGGAATACATCTTTAAGGTTTGCTTTGCAGCCCTATGATACGTCTCCGACGTATCGATAATTTCTTATGTTCCATGCCACATTATTGATGTTATCTACATGTTTTATGCACACTTTATGTCATATTCGTGCATTTTCTGGAACTAACCTATTAACAAGATGCCGAAGTGCCAGTTCCTGTTTTCTGCTGTTTTTGGTTTCAGAAATCCTAGTAACGAAATATTCTCGGAATCGGACGAAATCAACGCCCAGGTTCCTATTTTGCCCGGAAGCATCCAGAACACCCGAGAGCCGCCAGAGGGAAGCCCTGGGGGCCCCACACTACACCCTGGTGCGGCCAGAGGGGGGGCCGTGCCGCCCTATGGTGTGGTGGCCCCAGGCCCCCTCCGAGGCTGCCCTTCCGCCTATTTAAAGCCTCCGTCGCGAAAACCCTGATACGTTCGACGAAACCCACAGAAACCTTCCAGAGCCGCCGCCATCGCGAAGCCAAGATCTGGGGGACAGGAGTCTCTGTTCCGGCACGCCGCCGGGACGGGGAAGTGCCCCCGAAAGGCTTCTCCATCGACACCGCTGCCATCTCCACCGCCATCTTCATCATCGCTGCTTCTCCCATGAGGAGGGAGTAGTTCTCCATCGAGGCTCGGGGCTGTACCGGTAGCTATGTGGTTAATCTCTCTCCTATGTACTTCAATACAATGATCTCATGAGCTGCTTTACATGATTGAGATCCATATGATGAGCTTTGTATCGCTACTAGTTGTGTGCTACTCATGTGATGTTATTAAAGTAGTCTATTCCTCCTGCATGGTGTAAAGGTGACTAGTGTGTGCACCATGTGGTTCTTGTCGTAGGCTATGATCATGATCTCTTGTAGATTGTGGAGTTAATTATCATTATGATAGTATTGATGTGATCTATTCCTCCTTCATAGTGTAATGTGGACAGTGTGTGCACTATGTTAGTTCTTGGTTTATTTTGCAATGATCTATTATGCTCTAAGGTTATTTAAATATGAACATTGAATTGTGGAGCTTGTTAACTCCGGCATTGAGGGTTCGTGTAATCCTACGCAATGTGTTCATCATCCAACAAAAGAGTGTATGTAGCACATATGAGAAAGAGTTATTTATTATGCGATCAATGTTGAGAGTGTCCACTAGTGAAAGTGTAATCCCTAGGCCTTGTTCCTAAATACTGCTATCGCTGCTTGTTTACTGTTTTACTGCGTTACTACTGCTGCGTTACTACTGCTTGTTTACTGTCCTGGGCAAAGCACTTTTCTGGTGCCGTTGCCACTGCTCATATATATTCATACCACCTGTATTTCACTATCTCTTCGCCGAACTAGTGCACCTATTAGGTGTGTTGGGGACACAAGAGACTTCTTGCTTTGTGGTTGCAGGGTTGCATGAGAGGGATATCTTTGACCTCTTCCTCCCTGAGTTCGATAAACCTTGGATGATCCACTTAAGGGAAACTTTCTGCTGTTCTACAAACCTCTGCTCTTGGAGGCCCAACACTGTCTACAGGAAAAGGAGGGGGGCGTAGACATCAAGCTATTTTCTGGCGCCGTTGCCGGGGAGGAAAGGTAAAAGGTACTCACACTCCGGATCTCGGCTACTAAGCTATTTTCCGGCGCCGTAAGTACTCGAAGCTATTTCCTTTAGATCCTGCAATTGCAACTTTTTGTTTCTTGTTTACACTAGTTAGGCATAATGGAAAACAACAAAAATATGAGAGATCTTTATGAACTTTATCTTGAATTAGGACATGATGTGTTTGAAGAGAGAATTAAAAAACCCATGGAACTTTATATGCATACTAATGGGAATGTTATTAATATGAATGCTTTGAACACTATTGTTGCTAATGCTATGGAAAATTCTAAGCTTGGGGAAGCTGGTTTTGATGAGCATGATCTTTTTAGTCCCCCAAGCATTGAGGAGAAAATTTACTTTGATGATACTTTGCCTCCTATTTATGATGATTATAATGATAGTAGTCTTTTGTTGCCACCTGTTATGGAGGATAAATTTGATTATGATTACAATATGCCTCCTATATTTGATGATGAGAATAATAATGATAGCTACTTTGTTGAATTTGCTCCCACTACAACTAATAAAATTGACTATGCTTATGTTGGGAGTAGCAATAATTTTATGCATGAGACTCATGATAAGAATGCTTTATGTGATGGTTATATTGTTGAGTTTTCTCATGACACTACTGAAACTTATTATGAGAGAGGAAAATATGGTGGTAGAAATTTTCATGTTACTAAAACACCTCTCTATATGCTTAAAATCTTGAAGTTGAGCTTGTCTAGTTTTTCTATGCTTGTTGCATTATGCTTCTTGAACTTGTTTATTTACAAGATTCCTATGCATAGGAAGCATGTTAGACTTAAATGTGTTTTTAATTTGCCTCTTGATGCTCTCTTTTGCTTCAAATACTATTTCTTGCGAGTGCATCATTAAAACTGCTGAGCCCATCTTAATGGCTATAAAGAAAAGAACTTCTTGGGAGATAACCCATGTGATATTTTGCTACAGTACCTTGTTTTATTTTTGTGTCTTGGAAGTTGTTTACTACTGTAGCAACCTCTCCTTATCTTAGTTTTGTGTTTTGTTGTGCCAAGTAAAGTCGTTGATAGTAAGGTTCATACTAGATTTGGATTACTGCGCAGTTTCAGATTTCTTTGCTGTCACGAATCTGGGCAAAATTCTCTGTAGGTAACTCAGAAAATTATGCCAATTTATGTGAGTGATCCTCAGATATGTACGCAACTTTCATTCAATTTGGGCATTTTCATCTGAGCAATTCTGGTGCCATTTTAAAATTCGTCTTTACGGACTGTTCTGTTTTGACAGATTCTGCCTTTTATTTCGCATTGCCTCTTTTGCTATGTGGGATGGATTTCTTTGTTCCATTAACTTCCAATAGCTTTGGGCAATGTCCAGAAGTGTTAAGAATGATTGTGTCACCTCTGAACATGTGAATTTTTGATTATGCACTAACACTCTAATGAGTTTGATTCGAGTTTGGTGTGGAGGAAGTTTTCAAGGGTCAAGAGAGGAGGATGATATACTATGATCAAGAAGAGTGAAAAGTCTAAGCTTGGGGATGCCCCGGTGGTTCACCCCTGCATATTCTAAGAAGACTCAAGCGTCTAAGCTTGGGGATGCCCAAGGCATCCCCTTCTTCATCGACAACATTATCAGGTTCCTCCCCTGAAACTATATTTTTATTCCATCACATCTTATGTGCTTTGCTTGGAGCGTCGGTTTGTTTTAGTTTTTGTTTTGTTTGAATAAAATGGATCCTAGCATTCACTTTGTGGGAGAGAGACACGCTCCGCTGTAGCATATGGACAAGTATGTCCTTAGGCTCTACTCATAGTATTCATGGCGAAGTTTCTTCTTCGTTAAATTGTTATATGGTTGGAATTGGAAAATGATACATGTAGTAATTGCTATAAATGTCTTGGGTAATGTGATACTTGGCAATTGTTGTGCTCATGTTTAAGCTCTTGCATCATATGCTTTGCACCCATTAATGAAGAAATACATAGAGCATGCTAAAATTTGGTTTGCATATTTGGTCTCTCTAGAGTCTAGATAATTTCTAGTATTGAGTTTGAACAACAAGGAAGACGGTGTAGAGTTTTATAATGTTTTCAATATATCTTTTATGTGAGTTTTGCTTTACTAGTTCATCCTTGTGTTTGTTTCAAATAACCTTGCTAGCCTAAACCTTGTATCGAGAGGGAACACTTCTCATGCATCCAAATACTTGAGCCAACCACTATGCCAATTGTGTCCACCATACCTACCTACTACATGGTATTTCTCCGCCATTCCAAAGTAAATTGCTTGAGTGCTACCTTTAAATTTCCATCATTCGCCTTGCAATATATAGCTCATGGGACAAAATAGCCTTAAAAACTATTGTGGTATTGAATATGTACTTATGCACTTTATCTCTTATTAAGTTGCTCGTTGTGCGATAACCATGTTCCTGGGGACACCATCAACTACTCTTTGTTGAATATCATGTGAGTTGCTATGCATGTTCGTCTTGTCTGAAGTAAGGGCGGTTTTCACAATCAAATGGTTTGAGTATGCATACTGTTAGAGAAGAACATTGGGCCGCTAACTAAAGCCATGAATCATGGTGGAAGTTTCAGTTTGGACATAAAACCTCAATCTCTTATGAGAATATTAACTGTTGTTGAATGCTTAAGCATTAAAAGAGGAGTCCATTATCTGTTGTCTATGTTGTCCCGGTATGGGTGTCTAAGTTGAAGAATGATCAAAAGCGAGAAATCCAATGCGAACTTTCTCCTTAGACCCTTGTACAGGCGGCATAGAGGTACCCCATTGTGACACTTGGTTGAAACATATGTTATGCAATGATGATCAGTGTTAACCCAAGCTAATTAGGACAAGGTGCGGGCACTATTAGTATACTATGCATGAGGCTTGCAACTTATAAGATATAATTTACATGATACATATGCTTTATTACTACCGTTGACAAAATTGTTTCATGTTTTCAAAATCAAAGCTCTAGCACAAATATAGCAATCGATGTTTTCCTCTATGGAGGACCATTCTTTTACTTTTATTGTTGAGTCAGTTCACCTATTTCTCTCCATCTCAAGAAGCAAACACTTGTGTGAACTGTGCATTGATTCCTACATATTTGCATATTGCACTTATTATATTACTCTATGTTGACAATATCCATGAGATATACATGTTATAAGTTGAAAGCAACCGCTGAAACTTAATCTTCCTTTGTGTTGCTTCAATACCTTTACTTTGATTTATTGCTTTATGAGTTAACTCTTATGCAAGACTTATTGATGCTTGTCTTGAAGTACTATTCATGAAAAGACTTTGCTTTATGATTCACTTGTTCACTCATGTCATATACATTGTTTTGATCGCTGCATTCATTACATATATTTACAAATAGTATGATCAAGGTTATGATGGCATGTCACTCCAGAAATTATCTTTGTTATCGTTTTACCTGCTCGGGACGAGCAGAACTAAGCTTGGGGATGCTGATACGTCTCCGACGTATCGATAATTTCTTATGCTCCATGCCACATTATTGATGTTATCTACATGTTTTATGCACACTTTATGTCATATTCGTGCATTTTCTGGAACTAACCTATTAACAAGATGCCGAAGTGCCAGTTCCTGCTTTCTGCTGTTTATGGTTTCAGAAATCCTAGTAACGAAATATTCTCGGAATCGGACGAAATCAACGCCCAGGTTCCTATTTTGCCCGGAAGCATCCAGAACACCCGAGAGCCGCCAGAGGGAAGCCCTGGGGGCCCCACACTACACCCTGGCGCGGCCGAGGGGGCCGCGCCGCCCTATGGTGTGGTGGCCCCAGGCCCCCTCCGAGGCTGCCCTTCCGCCTATTTAAAGCCTCCGTCGCGAAAACCCTGATACGTTCGACGAAACCCACAGAAACCTTCCAGAGCCGCCGCCATCGTGAAGCCAAGATCTGGGGGACAGGAGTCTCTGTTCCGTCACGCCGCCGGGACGGGGAAGTGCCCCCGGAAGGCTTCTCCATCGACACCGCTGCCATCTCCACCGCCATCTTCATCATCGCTGCTGCTCCCATGAGGAGGGAGTAGTTCTCCATCGAGGCTCGGGGCTGTACCGGTAGCTATGTGGTTAATCTCTCTCCTATGTACTTCAATACAATGATCTCATGAGCTGCTTTACATGATTGAGATCCATATGATGAGCTTTGTATCGCTACTAGTTGTGTGCTACTCATGTGATGTTATTAAAGTAGTCTATTCCTCCTGCATGGTGTAAAGGTGACTAGTGTGTGCACCATGTGGTTCTTGTCGTAGGCTATGATCATGATCTCTTGTAGATTGTGGAGTTAATTATCATTATGATAGTATTGATGTGATCTATTCCTCCTTCATAGTGTAATGTGGACAGTGTGTGCACTATGTTAGTTCTTGGTTTATTTTGCAATAATCTATTATGCTCTAAGGTTATTTAAATATGAACATTGAATTGTGGAGCTTGTTAACTCCGGCATTGAGGGTTCGTGTAATCCTACGCAATGTGTTCATCATCCAACAAAAGAGTGTATGTAGCACATATGAGAAAGAGTTATTTATTATGCGATCAATGTTGAGAGTGTCCACTAGTGAAAGTGTAATCCCTAGGCCTTGTTCCTAAATACTGCTATCGCTGCTTGTTTATCGTTTCTTTAGTTACTACTGCTGCGTTACTACTGCTTGTTTACTGTCCTGGGCAAAGCACTTTTCTGGTGCCGTTGCCACTGCTCATATATATTCATACCACCTGTATTTCACTATCTCTTCGCCGAACTAGTGCACCTATTAGGTGTGTTGGGGACACAAGAGACTTCTTGCTTTGTGGTTGCAGGGTTGCATAAGAGGGATATCTTTGACCTCTTCCTCCCTGAGTTCGATAAACCTTGGGTGATCCACTTAAGGGAAACTTGCTGCTGTTCTACAAACCTCTGCTCTTGGAGGCCCAACACTGTCTACAGGAAAAGGAGGGGGGCGTAGACATCACCCTACACGGTGAATTAGTGTTCGTTATCCCGCCAGAGAGTAATTCAGAATAGCATAGTGAAGTGCTTATATTTATATTCAATTATGATTGCAATGTTGAGAATGTCCACTAGTGAAAGTAGGATCCCTAGGCCTTGTTTCTAAGCATTGAAACACCGTTTCCAACAAGTTCTGCTACATGTTTACTTGCTGCCATATTTATTTCAGATTGTTATTACCACTCATATTCATCCATATCACTTGCATTTTACTATCTCTTCGCCGAACTAGTGCACCTATACATCTGACAAGTGTATTAGGTGTGTTGGGGACACAAGAGACTTCTTGTATCGTAATTGCAGGGATGCTTAAGAGGGATATCTCTGACCTCTACCTCCCTGAGTTCGATAAACCTTGGGTGATTCACTTAAGGGAAACTTGCTGCTGTTGTACAAACCTCTGCTCTTGGAGGCCCAACACTGTCTACAGGAATAGAAGCTTGCGTAGACATCAACCGTCGCCTATCTCCAGGACATGGTGCTGCAGTCTTTCGCCACAGTTTTCCGCGCAGCCATAGTTCCATCCGATGGTCGGCCACCATGACACTATTAGCGAATACCGTGGTACAAGCAGTTCCATGTCCCTTTTCTTTTCCATTCATTTCCTGGTACTAGGAAGCATAGGCGCGGCGGCACGCCGCGCCCGTGGACGGAAGAAGGGATAATTCGGGAGGTAAGACATTGTAATATGCAAGAATATGAAATGTGCGCATGTAAGACATGATTTAATCTTCTCAAATCATATTTTGTTCTTTTGGTCTTTAAAAGGATGAGGATATAGGAACATATTTATAACCGATCAATGTGCCAGAAGTGAATTGCCACCCGAACTCCTTAACAGGAAGGCATACTACATCAGCAAGTGAATGGCATGATGCATTTTTCTGTAGTAATTACTTCTAGCATACTACGGAAATTCAAAACGAAACCCAGGTCCAGATGATCTCGCTATCCAGACCACTCAATTTTATTGGGATCTGGGCGTGAGACAGTATAGTATGCAGTATTACATAAGGTATGTCAATTATTGAACAGTGCGCTAGCCCACCTAGCGACATCATTTAAAGCCCAGTTGACCGTTGCCCCCTGCTCGGTCTAAGATGTTGGCAGACGAAATGGACCGTGGTGGACCGATTTAGCATATTCTTTCATCTGAACAAAGGACAGTTACAAGCATAGACAAAGAACAACATGACCTGCCACAAATCATATGTGCTCACAAAATTCAGTACGGAGTGATACAAAGGTCGCCATCAGGCGATGCACAATCACACACCACAAAAGGATTGAAAAATTTCCATCTATCTGTAGATAAACAAGACACATACGCTGATCTATTTTTCTTCCACCCACTTGACATGCAAACGAAACTAGCTATTTGTCTGGTGCGATACAAGCCGCCTCTCAATTCATATCAGTATATCAGTAAACAAATTCCAGCTAAAGATTGCCATTTACCTACACAGAACATCCTTCCATTTTTTCCCCACTTCGAGGATGCAAGCAGAGACACAGAAATTACCATCATCACCGTTTCTACAAAGGCGGCGTCTAGCGGGCGGCCGCGTGCCCGATGGTAGTTTCTGGCACACCGCAGATTTAGGAAAGTTTCAGCTGCCCCGATAGAAAAGGAAAGAAACTGAATTGCCTCATATCTCTATCGATAACACCTGCTCTTCATTTCCATTCCCGAATCGGCCGCCGCTCCATTTTCTGCTCCGGCCAGAAGAACCGCCGCCGCTAGCCACGCGCATCGTCCGGCCAACCGTACTCGCCACCAGGGCCTCCCATCTGACGAGCGCCCACGCCGCCAGCCGCACCTCCAGACGCGCGCTCCCGCCGCCAGCCACACCTCCAACGCGCGTAGGCCACCGTCCAGGTTCCCCATCTCCCACCGTGCGAGCTCCGCGCCTAGCTCGCCGCCGCCGGCCTCCTTCGCGACCGCGCGTTTGTCCTAACCTTGCAGCTCGTGGAAACCTGGCGGCCATGCCGCTCCTCTCGGCGCACCTCCCGCTCCAGCACATGGCCTCTGTTCCGGAGCGACCTCCCGATGTGGCGCGTCCCTCTCCCGGCCTCGAGCTCGGGCTGGAACCCATGGAGGCCAGAATTGGCAGCGGGGGCAACGTTGATAAGATGAATTTGGGAGGGATGCGTATCATCACCAGGAGGAACAAGATAAAGGGAGAGAGAGGGATAGACATTGAGTGGTGGGTTCCATGTA
Source organism: Lolium perenne (assembly GCF_019359855.2). Classification (NCBI taxonomy): domain Eukaryota; kingdom Viridiplantae; phylum Streptophyta; class Magnoliopsida; order Poales; family Poaceae; genus Lolium; species Lolium perenne. The sequence goes on from NC_067245.2 coordinate 144,561,771, forward strand.
AATGAGAAATTGGTATTTGCCACGTGAATAGTATTTTGTTGCCTAAAATCATATAATAATTGCTAAAAATGCTAGCTTCCTACCTAGTCTTATTTTGTTGCCTAAAAGCCACATATATGTGTCAATCTGTTGCCTATAATTACATAATAGTTGCTAAAAAATGCTAGTTTGTTGCCTAAAATTATACTCCCTCCGTTTCAATCTATAGTGCCTATAGATTTTCTGCACGGTAATTAGCGCAAGTCATTTTTTAACACAAAACCCACTAAAGAGTGGACGTGAGAGAGAGAGACGTGAGATAGAGGAGGTTCCTAGATTTTATGCACGAGATTAGTTCGTTTCCTTATTTCCAGCTATTCAGCTCATCTCGGTGGAAGGGGTTCTTTGCAAATAAACACATATCTACTCTTATATTATGAAACAAATGCAAAAAATCTATAGGCACTATAGATTGAAACGGAGGGAGTATAATAATTGTTGGCCAAAAAATTATCATAGTTGTAGTTTTTCCTAGCTGCAGTATAGTTACCAAAATTTGAAGTTGTGTGTCGATGCTATGAAATTGCCTAAAGATGTTGCGAAGTGGACGTCGCCATCCGCATCGATGGCGACCGATGTTTCACGGGATGTCAAGAGCGATCCTCGGGGAAAGTTCGGAGAGGCGCTCGAGAACCCAAGTGCACCAAAGTTATGTTGCCAAACACCAAATTTGCTCTGTTGGGCACCAAACTTGCAATTTCGGTCACCAAAGTTGTACATTCATGCACCAAAGTTTCCCTATCATGCGCTAAAAGTTGATTGTCGGTCACAGGAAATGCAACATCAAACCAAAAAAATGGCCTGCCAACACCAAAGTTGCGGTCGTCAGGCATGGAAGTTCCTTCGATGGGCACCAAAGTTGCTCTATCACGCACTATAGTTCCTTTGTTAGGGTCCAAATTTGCTCTGCAGGATACCAAAATTGTGTCGTAAGGCACCAAAGTTGCTCTAGCATGAGGCATGCAAGGGGCAGACATGGAGGGTTTAACCGGTTTTGTTCCTTGTTTTTTCTTCCGAGATGGATTGCTCGTTGGGGAAGGGATGGTAGAAAAAAAGGACATACAAAAAGAGGGAAAAATCGAGTCGTGTCCATGATCTACTAGCTATAATTTTTTTGCACCAGATTGCACCGCCATGCACCGGAGCTGCTCTGTTGGCACCAAAATTGCTTTGTCATATACCAGAGTTGCTCCGTTGGGCATCGAAATCGCAACTTTGGTGAGTAGGCAATTTTGGTGCATGGGTATGTAACTCCGGTTCATGGGTAGGAAATTTCGGTGCAACCGTAGGCAACTTCGATGCATCATTAGGATAAAATTTTGAAGTCGGTTAAAAAAACAGTTCAGTTCAAAAAAAAATTGAAGCGGCGTTAGGCAAATGAGGAGCATCGTTAGGCCACTTCGGTGCAACATTAGGTAACTTTGGAGCAGCACTAGGCAACTTCGGTACACCTCTGCGCAACTTCGATGCCCCTCTGCGCAACTTCGATGCCATGGTAGGGAATTTCATTATAGGGGTATGCAACTCCAGTTCATTGGTAGGAAACTTTAGTGCAGGCGCTAGGCAACTTCATAATGGTTTCATTTCGAAAAAGGTAATGAATTTTTTTTTGTTGAATTACTTTCACAAAACAATGCAACTTCACAAATGACGGGCAAGCTTCGTTCGGCACCAGAATTATGCCTCAAGGCACGGAAGTTGATATGTGGGCACTAAAGTTGCACCTTCACGCACCAAAGTTACTCTATCAGACACAAAATTTATGCGGCTAGGCAGCAAAGTTGCTCCATCGAGTTTTAAAGTAGTTCTATTGGGCACCAAAATTGCTCCATCGGGTTCCAAAGTTGCTCTGCATGGTAGCAAAAATCCGTCGACATGCACCAAAGTTGCTCTTGAGCGAGGGACGTAAGAGGCACGGGTGGAGGGATTAGCCAGCTCTATTCCTCTTTTTCTAAGATGGATTGCTCATTGGGGAAGAAAGGGACGGGAGAAAAACAAGGGCAAAGGAAAAGAGTAAAAAAATATGTATGGGTCATGCCGATGATCCGTCCGCTACAAAGTTGATCACTGAAATTGCACCGTCGGAATTGAAAATGCTTTATCAGCACCAAAGTGCTCTATCGGGCATCGAAATTACTCTGTTGGGTATAAAATTTGCTCCGCCAGGCATCAATATTGAGCCTTCGGGCACTAAAGTCGTGTCGTTAAACACCAAAGTAGCCATGTTTGGCATTGTCGCGCACTAGAATTGCGCCACGGGACATAAAATTGCTTTGTCATCGGCACCAATTTTGCTCCGTTGGGCACCAAAGTTACCCTGAAAGTTGATTTGTCGTGGGCACCAAATTTAGCATATCATGCCCAAAACTTGCTTTATCGTGCACCAATATTGCGACAACAGGTACACAAGTTCCGCCGTTTAGCACCAAAGTTGCGACAATCACATCATTGGAAGCCCAATATACTAGCGGCCTATTTACCTGTAGATGAAGCTTACGGTGCTAGTAGCGAATTATTCCCACATGTGAGCAGTTTCTCAACAAACAAGAGTCCATCATTAATCAATCCTGGATGGCCTGCAGTACGAAAATAGTGTAGGCAAATTTATCGTGGTGGAAGGCAAATTTATGATATTATAAGCAACTTTTTATAATAACTAGCACAAATGCCCGCGCGTTGCGGCGGGAGAAAAAAACCATACAATACGGAGTGCACACTGTAAATTGATGGTTAAGCCATCATGCCCATAGCTCACTCCATGGTTAGGCGTACATCCACGGTCTCCTCTGATAAATGAACAAAGATGCTATTAGCAAGTGCTAAGTTTAATTGGTAGCCAAGTTTCATAATATTACTTGTAGAAAAGTGTCATAAATTAATCCTATTTTTTCCTATATAATCTGCGCACAAGAAGTAGATTAAACTAATAAGAATTGTGTAACAAAATTTATATTCATAAATCGAGAAAGTTGAACGAACCACAATACGCGGAATTTTGATGTCCCAACAATCTCTTTATAATGTGCATAGCTTCAAAAAGAGTATGTAGCTTCTCAAAGTCATATCATGATGCACATCCAGAGTGAGATCCGGATCGTACTTAGTAAAAACACCAATCTCTCTGGAACTAAACCTATGAACTTGATCAGCCAGTATCAACGAAGGTATCCTGACAGCCTACGAGTTTCCTTATCTTGCTTTCCTCTGTCAGCTGAAGTATTCAAATATTACATCGACACAACATCACACCTCTAAGTAAGGCTGAATTTACTGAAACTCTTTCGACCTAGGAACAAAAGACGACAGGAAGGTGGGCGCCCATCTCCTCTCCTGCCCCAAGAACACGGTCGTGCGCTAGCCACCCTGCTCAGCTCGGCCTGCACCTTTAATAACGTTTTGGATGATCAATCAGGGGCATATTCATGGAGCACACGTACACGCACTGGAGCAAGCATATCCATGGCAGATTGGCAGCGTCCCGCTGCTCTTCCATGTCTAGCAGCCGTGGCCTTGGTTGGCACGCATGCGCAGCTAGAACAGTGACCTGCGTGCCCTTCCGTCGTCTATTCCCCTGGGGGCGCACGGGCGCACTACCGAAGTCAGTTCTCCATCTCTCGAATTACCAGCCCGCCCACCTTGCCGCCATTACCTATAGGTCAATCGTTGTCCGCCGGGACAACGTCGGGCGCTTCGAGGCGTGAGAGGAATTTGCCGATAGCAGCGCGACTGTCGCGGAGGTTGGACACTATGGCGGCTGTAGAGGAGCGTCAGCGCCTCGTTCGTAATCTTGAAGCACCTGCCATCTGAGATCTCTCGCTTGGTCCTCGCTGACGACGTCGTCTCGTCGAGGTTGCTTCCATCTCAACACCCCGTCTCGTCGACTTAGGTTCTGCCCGTTGTGGCCTTCGCCGTGGTTATTGCTTATATTTCGTCGAATCGCAGCTCGTGAGTACGATAGATTGATCGCAACTTGCTATTTAAAGAACCAGAGAAGGGAAAGAGGAGAACAACTCGGGTCTGATTGGGATACTTTGTTTCATGAGAGTACTGTGCACGATGGATTTGACCACGTCGAAAGATTATGGAGAACGTGAACGCGTTCGTCGGGCCGGCCAACAGGAGCGCCTCATGTGTCCGGCCAGCGCGGCTGAGTCCAAGTGAAGGTACGGGTATATATTGTGGTGTTCTACAATGAATCCCTGTCGGTATCACCTTGAGCGAGTCGAGCCCATGTAGGAAGAAGATCTTTGAACGACGGACGAACGAGGAAAAAAAGTCTCAAACGGCACAACTTACAGGTGGCATGGTGGGTAATTTGTGTTAAATTTAGGGGTAGTTTTCTTGACATACCGAACCAAACCAAACCGCGGAAACACTTTTGCCTTTATTATTAGGTATAGATATGCAATTTCGTCGGTATTTACGAGTGGACGCGACATGCCACGCCTGAAGTAGCGTTTAACATTGTAAGGGCTTTGTAATGCTAAAGAATAGGTCGTTTCCGTTCTTTGCCTCTGCCCTTGCGTTACAATATCACTTGAAGCAATCAGCAGCCAGGAGCCCAGGACCAAGGTTTTACCGGTAGAAAAATCTCCAAATCAGCATCCGGCGAGAGTTTCTTACTCTGCGCATGCATCCGGTGGCACCAAATTGACTACTGCAACCCGGCATGGCTCAGATGGTTGACGGGATGTGGCACCGGACGGAGCTGCTGCTGGAGGCCGGCGACGCAGTATCCCGAGCAGCTGCTGCGCGAGGAGGTCAGCGACGCGTCGGCCGGAGCAGCTGTTGCGCGAGGAGGTCAGCGACGCATCGGCCGGAGCAGCTGCTGGAGGAGATGGTCTGGAGCGCACCAGCCGGCGCTGCTGCTGGAGGAGGAGGTCAGCGACGCGGCGGTTGGAGCAGCTGCAAGGAGATCGGGACATGGCGGCCGGAGGAGTGACGCGAGCGCATGGATCTGGTCGAACTCGGCGGGGATTCGCGGCTTGGACGAGCAGAGCTCTGGTCGAAAGGGAGGATGCCTTATTCCATAGCAGTTCACTCTGGCCCAACTCGCTTTGTCCTGTAGCGCGCCCGCTCGGCGCGTTCAGCTGGCACGCGCCTGCTCGTAAGATTTCAGGTTCTACAAAAGCATATACACACAAATTCCTTACTTTGTACGGAGCATGGTTTTTGGGATCAGGTATGGATCATATGGTTTGGGATCAAGAACTATAAGTTTAATTACACATGCTCACCTCTTCATCCAGCCAGGCGACAGTGGATTGTCGTGGCTGGTCGACTCAGCAGAATCAGCGGGCAAAGGGACCTCCACGCCACCCATGCCGCTTGCGACATCGCCAACACCAGTCTCGTCCACGACGTCCCCTAGCACAGACACACCCGCCGCCGCCGGTTGAGCGTTGCTGCTGACCGAGTCCTCACCTTGCAAACTCAGTACTGCTGCCTCAGCCGGGTACGGAGCATAGATAGGCACACTGCGATTCGGTTTCGAAATCTGTTAATTAGACTCAGCCCAGGATTCACGGGAACCCAGGATTCACACACCACACCCTGCGTACCTGCTAACCCGATCGAGCGAAAAATCCATGGCTCCGGAATCCTTCTCTCTCCCGGTGGTCAAAGAAGAAGATATGAGAAGGGGGGCGGGGGGGGGGGGGGGGTGCGTCGGCCTCTCTCCTGGTGGCCGTCACTGGAGAATCGCCCCGGCCGCCGCACGCGAAGATGAAGGTAGGAGAAGGGGGGTTCGGGGTGTGCCGCAGCCTCTCTCCTGGTGGCCGTCACTGGAGAATCGCCCTGCCGCCGCACGCGAAGACGAAGGTAGGAGAAGGGGTCGGGGGTGCGCGCGGCCTCTCTCCGGGTGGCCGTCACTGCAGAATCGCCCGGGCCGCCGCACGCGAAGAAGAAAGTAAGAAGGGGGTTAGCGCCGGCCTTTCTGGATCATTAGGGAAACTTCATTTATTTTGAGCGATATATGGACCATGGTTCTGCACCGTAGCCATCACATGGGGTCCAGCACGGCAGCTCCGTTACACGACCGTCCGCCGACAACGGACGCGGCAACCGCTCCGTCTCCGATTCGACAGGCCAACATCATTTACTGCCTCGCGTATTGTCGCTTCCTCGCTTTTCTGCACGCTGTATTCGCAGACGAAACAGTCCTGTCACACATCCCAACATTCAATTCAACGGTACAGATAACAGGATCATCTGGACCCATGTTCCAAAACACCTCACCCATATATATAGTTGATTAATAAATATATATAGTTGATCAATAACCGTTCCTGCACTGTATATATTGTTGATCATGCCTGCTTTTGGCCAAACTCGAATTACCACATCAGCAAGGCCGCATGGATTGAGAATATCTTTCACCATTGAGGGACCAATGACGCCAACAATGGCCTTACATTTTCATGTTCCATACCATACAATCTATTATACCTCAGCATGCTGCAAACGTGTACACCTTCCTTATTACTTTCATGGGTTTTGTGTCTTCCGGATACTTTCCTGACTAGTTCTCAAAGGATGAAAAATCCTCGCCTATGTCTCAAATGCTCCCAATTTGCTTGCAAGTTAGAAAACAAAGTCACCACTACTAATAAAAGCCCCAGAGGGGCGGATCCAACAATTATCAGCCGTTAAACGACTAGCATCGTACGATCAAGATTGATTCCGTGTTTGACGGAGCGGAACACCCCGTCCCCGTCTCGGACCACACCTCGCGCACTGATCGTGCGTTCTTCTTTTCCCTCCATCCCACCCTCACAACCTGCGCCAGACCAGCGGCTCGAAGGAACCGCCGCCACCGCGGTCGCCCTGGGCACGCCGTAGTAGCGACGATTGACCACCAGCCTTCCAGATCGGAGGACCAACGCTGCCGAGGTTGATCGCCGGCCTCCCAGATCCAGGGAATCCCCCGCTCCCAGGCTGGGGCGCCCACTCCATGACAACGGGTTCCGTCATGCGCGCCGCAGCAGAAACGATCTGGCAACGTTGATCTAGGTCCGGACGGATTCAGACTATCGTTACTGACACCTACGATGTACTATGGTTGTTCTTGTGCTCCATCAGTAATGGAACCCGAGTCCCTCTACTCTCAGGTTTGGCATTTTTCTACTTACGGTTCCTGAATGCCTACTCTTAATTCTGCCTAGATCGCTTTTCTAGGATTTCATGAATAGGTTGTTCTCCATACAGAGCTAAAGTATAGTAATTTCAGATGGTGTTAACGTTCACAACGCTAGCATTTATGGCCCTGTAAGCCAACAGGTTTCTTCAATTGCTCAACGTTTTGTGTATGTTTACAAATCGCGCAACTACTTCTATTTACAAATCTGAACTGCTACTCCTCAATACTATATAATTGATGCATTATGGGAGGTTTAAAAGAAAGATAGCTATTGAATATTTGACCAAAGATTTATTCGCGGTATTTTGTTTTGATATTCAAGTTGGCTTATTACAGATTTCGAATTTGATCTAACTTTTATTGATTTGATCTAATGTAAAGCTACAGGTAAGTCTCCACTCTCTTTATTAATGTAGATATATATGCTCCCCACTTATGGATCTCACGGTATCATTCCTTATATTTGTCAAAAAAAATCATTAAGAAGGCTAGGAGACATGCATTGTGAAGCCTAAATTTTTCAGGATTTATACGGATCTTAAAACTGAACCTTATTGGCAATGTTCATATGCTCCTTCTGGAAGTGCTAAGAGTACAGGTGCATGAACTTTTTCTTTCAAGTTGGGCCATCCAACATTTACTTTTATTCGATTGTTCATAACGGTTTCTTTTTCCTGCAAGAAGGCGAGGCAACATTCAGATAAAATTAAGGGATTGAGTTTTGTGTAAATTTCTCAACCAAATGAATTTTAAATAATCACCAATACACTTTGTGCCAATTTTTCGTGCCTTTTGCATCACATTGTCGTTATTTAAATAGAGTTTTTTTGTTTTCTGGAAACTTAATGGTAATACATCTAAAAGCTCAATAAATATATCCAACCCTTCTTTTGAGAGTAAAATGAGAACCTTTGGTGCCGTCAGTGATACAGAAACATCATTTGTCCAATGAATATATATTTTAAGTTTGTGTGATACACTTTCAATTATTGACATTCTTTCTTGCTATCTTCGACCTTTTCTGAATGTTTGGTAGCTCCGAGAAGTTAACAGTTTGCTATTCTTTCTTTCTAGCTTCAGGGACCTGTAATGGTATTATTAGATTGTCTTCATAGGCAATTATTTATGCATTATACTGAAACGGGACTGCTGTAGCTAAATCTCCCCATCCTTCTAAGTTTCCTCACTTTCTTTTATATGTGATGATTGTTTAGGCTGTTTGAACGTCTTGCAATAAAAGTATATGCTACATAAATTGCAGGGTATCCCTGCGCAATAAAATGAACCAGCTAGGGCGTAAGACTGTTTGGCATTCTTAAAGAGGGCAATGAGAAAAGTTACCTTTCTTTTAATTTTTTTTAAGATGTGTGTTCTTTAATTTCAGACTAGGATGAATATTGATCCAGCTAGGCTATTTAATTCCGCCAAAGATGTGTATGTACTGACCACCTCCTCCTATTTAATTTTCTCAAGAAGGCAAACCGCGGATAAGTCGTTTTTGGAGCATTACATGGTTATGAGTTTAGTTTTATATGGATCTTTTTTATACTGTTTGCAGAGATGGAGTATATATGCATTCTGAGGTCAAGAAGGTCAGTATTACTCTGAAGCAACAAGGGAGATCGGAAATTGATGGTCAAGTTAACATCTCGGTATATTTTGCCAGTTTTTCAACTTGGTTAGTGTTACCGTCTTCTTTTTTTAGTTGTGCTATTTTTGGCTACTTTGAAACTTGATTTTCTATCCCATTAGCTTATTGACCTGCTGAAATAATGATTGTAATGTTTGTGATGGTATGATGGAATGAGCACCGGGGTGGTACATCTTCAACAGATTGAAATCAAATGATGTATTTTCCTGTAGGTTCAGAAGATAAATAGATGACGATTGATATGTTTGGTCGTGGAAGGAACATTTTCGATGCCATTTTATCGTATATTTCAATTTCTAATGTCTTTCCTATAGTACCATGACGATAAAATAATTTTGGAATATAAGTTATGTCACTATAGCTTCTCAGTTTCTTCAGCGGGATATCAACATTCTTTTGCGTCCCTCTGTTCTCATGTGTTATGTGTTACAACTTACAAGATATGGAAATCATTATAGTTTCAATGTCATGTTGTAAGCATGTTGGGTATATATGATTCCGACTTCTGATATGCAAGTGAATGCAACTGCTTACACAACATACCATCACATTATCCAACTAATCTGTTATAGTGTACAGAGATGTCTTGCTGGCAATTGCATAGTTACAAATGACGATAGTAGTAGTAGCACTTGTACTCCAGTGAGTAAACAATCAAAAAAATTAAATAGCATCAGTGCATTTTCTTAAAACAATATGGCATGTGAGTTTTCTCTTTCTTTCCAAGTATTACTTGTCAAGACAATATATGCAGGTTCACCCGAGGGGTAATAAGATGGAATGGTTAGAAAAATATAAGATAGAAGAAACAAAAGATGCTTATATTAATCCAGCAGCCTACTACTACCAGTTTTTCTAGAACCACATTGGTGATATGTATTTACTTATAATTTTTTTTATTATGTTCCTTGAGATGAGACGAAGCTTATGGTAATGTGTACATTGTGAAAATAATGTGTATTCTGTCCTTAAGACTTTGACTTGAGTGGGATCTGGAATCTACAACGACAACGTACATGTGGTTTTCATGTGTAATACATTAAGTCTTTGTCTAGATGTTTTTTGAAAGATGGTATGATGTGATTAACATGTGCGATACAACATGAAGTGCACTCTTATGAAATTACTTGGTTTCTGTATTAGAAGATTATATTTATTAATGATACTTTTGAAGAGATCGAGTAGTTGGCCCCTTACCAAGTAGGAAGGGGTCATGTTTTCTTCCATTCATTAATGACTTATCACTGCAACAAATCTTTTCTCTTCCATATAATTAATAACACTATTGTTATTCACACCCTAAAATAAAAATAATGATCCATAATTCATCATCTAAATGAGATTACTTGGTTGCATCATCGCAAAATTACAGCAATATAAACACAAGGTAACATGCTTGTTGACTTGTTGCTCAGATACGGGGCGCAGAATGCAGTCCTCTCTTGTCCTAAAACAATCATAGAAGGTTCACACCAAAATCATGCATTTTCCCTCAAATTTACTCTAATGTAGTCCATTTTTAGGGAAATGTAGTTCTTATTGGTTCATCTTACAATCATATCTATACATGAATGCTATCCAATGAACAACGAACAAGTTAGTTGTTTCGAGGATGAGCGAAGAATTTTCTAATGTTATACATGCGTTGCACGTGCACTTTTACTAGTAAGAGAAAAAAAAAAGTGACCGAGCGAATGTATAATAGGAAAAGAGGAAGAAAATAGCTACCTTCAGAACAGCCAACCAGCAGCTTGCCAAGACGAACCTCTGGTATGTAAGCACCCACATAAAAGTATCAGACAAAGCAACAGAGAAGAAGCATCTCAAGCAGCAGGATAATACAAACAAAAGTCGGCAAGCAGAAAAATAAACGTTAAGCACTGAGGTAGCATGTCAATGCAGCTACTGCTCTTGATTCAACAGCACGCTGACAACCAAAAGGCGCATTGTTCCTGTTTAAGGTAAATCTTGAGTACAGTAATATAATACAATGCATTCAAAACTAATAAGTTCCAACAAAATAAGATAATTCCTGAAACAGATACACTGTCAAATTAATCCAACAGAACAATTTACTTACTATATGGATATGATTTTAACCGTTACGATACCCATAATATTAGAATTCCCCTTTTAGGCGCTCATAGCAGCAGACATACGAAAGCACGTGACACTTAATAATTTATTGGATCCCCATGGAAAAACAGATCAACGTCAGAAGCTAGAATAACAGGAGATTCATGCATTGATCGAAGATGTGATGTTTCATTGGTAGTTATTTTACCGAAGAGAAAATAATTAGGTTTGTAGAAATAGAGCAAGAATTCTCCTTACCTGCATTAGCCCTGCCATACTGATCTGATGGTTGACCCGAGCGCGAAGCTCGGATATTAACATGATTAACCATGTTTTTCCCTGAAAGGCGTTCTCCAAGTTTCAAAGGGAATTTTTTATCACTTCAAAATATGCTATGTCATTCTTTAATAATGAGGAAGGACGATCAGGTGATGATGTAAACACCTGAATTTGGTCTCATTAGAAAATTGCTGACAATATTACCAACATTATCTGATCAGGTGGGTAAAATCTGCACTCACGAGTCGATTAGTGTACATCTGAAATATAAAAAAAAAATGCATGAAGGAGAGAAGAAGGTATTACTTGCAAGTTATATGAATATGTACATAAATATAAGGCATGACAGAGTTATGTGAATCTGAAGGTTAACAACAAACACACTGAGGGGCCAAACAGGGAAAATGGAAAACGGAAAAGCAATGCATCATACAGGGAGTGGTTTTGTCAGTGCCATACTTACTTTCACACTCTCGTAATAGAGTGTCAACACCCAGATTTTTAAGTCCAGATGCCTATTATGCCATACATCGCAATCCCAGGAATATTGTTGTTGCGAGACACAATAGTTGAATATCATAGAGTCATCATTTATTACAACACATAATCGTCTTACAAAGGTAGATCACATGATCCAATATTACAATAGTAGTTGATCTATTGATCAACGAACATCACACATAGCGGAAGCGACGTAGTAGTGGCTATCTAATCCACAGGCCAACGCTTGACGTCAGGAGTAGTCCTAGTTGTCGTAGACGTCCTGCTGTCCATCTTCCTCGTACTGCTGTTCTCCTTCAAAGTCTAGCCATTGGAATAGCCAGGGACAAAGCCATGAGTACTTTTAAAGTACTCGCAAACTAATACTAAGGTAAGTACTTATCAATTTTAGTAAGGGGTGCTAAGCTCTAAATTTATTTGCATAAAGCCAATTTTAGTTCACAAACATTTAGTAAAAGCCTCCTCATTTGCTAACTAACTCAAGTGGGAACATTAGTGTCATTCTCACAACTCTGTTGTGATTCAAGTCAAATTCAACAGTCACCTTTCAAATGCAAAATCCCAAGTCATATATCACATTTTTTGAAAATGGTCTGATGACGGAACAGTATGGCCTTTCCAACCGTCCTTAACCGTGGACGCGGCTATTCGAATAGGTTTACACTCTGCAGAGGTTGTACACTTGTGCCACAACTTTTGATTACATCCGTCAGGGATAACCCTGAATCATCGTAACTCAGTACGCGGATCATCAACCATAACATTTCACTTACATATCCTAGTATAGGCACCTCTCCCCATGAGCTTGGCCTCCCAGTGAAGACAGACGGTCAGCCTGGGAACTGCACAGGGCTTGGGCCGGACATTCACCTCATCTTTAACGTCGTTTCTTTTGTTGTGGAGGCAGCTTTCGGCATAACCCCGATGACGCTTGTTTAGAGGGAACCCATACTAAGACACATAAACTTCCAGTTAAGCCCTACCCATAATCAGGTATTGTGGGGGTACTTGTAAATTGGAATGGTATCGCATCCGAACCCAACCATCAGTTTTCATGAAAATTCACCAAATCATTCATGTCACATTCACCTTCAAAATCTTTCAAAGTCATTTCATTTCACGTGTTCCCATCTAGAGTAGTCAATTTTATTTATTTAGAAATAGCAACTAGTCATGAGGGGTGCTATCTAGCTTTGTTTGCTTTAGGCTAAATTTGATGCTCTTGTTCTATTCTAGCCCAAGTGAATCATAAATCAAAAATAAGCTTTGAAGTACAATAAGCAAAATAATTGCAAGGTAAAAAAGATGGGATAGGTTTATTGGACATAAAAATAAATGGTGATGGTGCCTTGCTCTTGTAGAGCTTTGCACTTGGGACTTTGCAAGAGTGTTAGCTTGCCTTGGTTGGTGTATTGATCAAAATGTTCCTCCTTCTTCTCCGTAGATGTTCTCGTCGTCCCCTTCGTAGCCTTCGGTACTAGCGTCTATAAACGAATACGAGGATACAATCACCACACAAAACTTGCATGCTAGACTAAACACACCAAAGGCTCACAAAAGCTTATTCTAGCATCACATCATTCATAGCATGGTGATTTGACTTTGTTTTCTTTTTAAAGAAAAATAATTTCCTCTCATTATAATTATTTATTAGTATAGCTCTTTAATGCTTTGGAGGAAATAGTTTCCTCTCATTGAATCTTATTAAGATTTAATCTCTTCAAATAATAATAAGGTATGAATATTTGTTGACTAAGGTCAACACTTCATATCTATTATTTGAGAGTAGCATTTAAATGAGGTGCTACACCTCATGCATTTTCATAATAGCATGGTAATGATTTAATATCACTAAGTAATAAAATATGAGGTTCATTAGACTAAGGTCATTACCTCTTATTGAATTACTTAGGATCAAGATTTAAATGAGAGAATAGCTCTCATACTATTTAAAGAATTTGAATTATAAGATTTAAATGCACTAGAAATGGCTCCATAGCCATTATTTTGATCTAGTCCATGATCATACAAACAAATGGGTTATCTTTTTGCATAATCAATTAGAGTATGTCAAATTTGATTTATGAGAGTTGGAATCAACTCAAAATCAATTATAGATAATATTTAATAATTATTTGAAGTTAGAAAAGGCCCTGCTTTGTTATTTTTATCATTTGTATTCAACTAGGAATTTGGAAACGAGACCAGTGGCATTGTTTAGATAATTTCATGGGCTTTCCAAATATATAAAATTTATCAAATTTGGTTTAGTGGATTTTATTTTATTCAAACTTGAACAAGCATTTGTAGAAGAATTCGAAATAAACATTTAAATCAAATTTGAATTTGTGGGCTTGGCGGGAAGACGAAATGGGCTAAACGGGCGAAACTAACTGGGCCGGCCCAGCAGCGTGACTCGCACGCGCGGGCCGCCTGACATGGTGGGCTCCACCTGTCAGCGGTGTGTAAAACGCCGAAGCGGTACGAGGCGCGTGAGACATTGGATCAGAACGCGATCGTGCGGCTCACGGCCACCTTCTTCTCCGGCGAGGGGCCGAGGGTCTGGCGGCGAGCCTAGGGGGTCGGAGGGAGTACCAGGGCTCCGGCGGTCGGCGGCGATGTTCACAGTGGCATTGTCGATGATGCTGAGGCGGCTGGTAGCAGTGGCGGAGCTTGGGGAAGCTTGAATCGACGGCGGCGATCTCAGGGCTTCCGCGGCTCCGAGCTTGCAATTCCGGCGACTCCGGCGACGATTGGCTTGGCTACTGGTGCGAGGAGAAGCGGTGAAGGGAGGGGAGTGAGATGGTGTGAAGGGTTTGGTTGCAGGGGTGCTCTATTTATAGTTCCATGGTGGTGCCGTGGGTGCTGTGAGAGGACGTCGACGGCACGACGTCTCCGGCGTTCGAAGGGGCAAGTGAAGGACGGCGATCGAGTGGCGACGGTATGGCGAGGCTTGGCGTGCTGCTGGCGCTGCGAGAGGACGATGGGATCGCTCAGAAGCTCGTATCGAGTGCTGCGGTACCCGCGGTACTTTTCCGATGAGGACGACGGCGACAAGGCGGCCGCAGGCTATCGAGCGTGTCTACACGGTAGAGGGGAGGGTGGCGGTGCTCGTCGCAGTCATAGGGATGCAGGGGGAGGACGGAGGCGACTGGACGCTCGACGCTCTGGCGTGCCCAGTGCACGCTCACCACGTGCTTGGCGTGCACTAGCATGGGGCTGGGTGCGCGTCGCCTGGCCAATGCCGTGCTCGCGCGCGCTCGGGCCATGCACCGTAGTGATCACCAAGGTCAGGAGCAGGTACTGGACATGATGATCACGCGAGTGGAGGGCCAGAGAGGATTGGTGCTTGTGTGTGTGGCATGTGCACGGCATGGCCATACTTTTGCCATCTCCACACTTTAATCAGCACCAGCAAGGACAAGGCTTGATGCAGGGGATGCAGGAGATGATCATCATCACAAATTAAAGTTGGTTTAGGCTTAGAACTGCTGGGTAAAGAGGTGTATTGCTAAACTGAGATGCTGCCTGCCAACTGTTCGACGAAATGGCCGCATGAGAATTTTATTCGAATTTTGAAATTCTTTTTGGTGCACTTCCTTTATATAATTAATGTGATAGAATGGTGGTGGTGGTGTTCATTTTGGTGTTGATTTGCAAAGTTTCAAATTTGGGGTAATCTTTACTTTACTCTCATATAGCATCTTGTCCTATTTACCATGGTCAACCTAAGCAGAGTCAACACTTGTGGTCAACATCAAAGTTGCTCATCTTGACATGATCTTGGATGAGGTGGAAAGAAGTAGAGGTGTTTAGTTTATGAGTCTTCCAAAACAGTGGTGCAAAGAGGGCAACATTTTATAAATGGGCAAAGTGACCATTATCATATGTATGTTGGTTTTGCATTTTTCTTTGATTTGGTTCTGGTTTCTTTGATGCATTTTTGTTTGTTTTTGATATATAAGCGTTTTACAAACAATAGATCAAGCAATGGTGGCTTTGGTTGATGATTTGCATAATTGGCCTAATGTGTATGTGAGTGAAAATGCATTTTCCATTTCTTTTATTTCTCTCTATTTGATGTGGTTTTTCTTGATTCCAAAATGATTCTTATTTGTTTTGGAACATTTCCAAACCATTGAAACCATTCCAAAAGGCCTAGTTCAAAGATTTGCAAATATGGCCATAAACACATAAGAGGTGATATTCCAATTTTCCTTATTTTCCTCTTTTGTTCCCCTTGCTTTACTTGGGCATGGTTGAGTGTCAATTTAGTGTGAGATTAAGTTTAGAGATGGTATCACACTATTTGGGCAAGGTAGGAGTGCATAGGACAAGATTTGGGTAAAATGGCTATGTGTCACATATGCCTCTATGCATATGTTCATTTGATTTTTAATTTGATCTTTCTTGACCCAATTGATGTTGTTGAGTGTTGAAATGGTATAGAGGAGTGATCCAATCATTCACAACAAGTCTTAGGGTCAAGATCCTCAAATTCACAAATTTGCTATTTACTCTCATATGCCTCTATGGCATTTTTATTTTCTTTTTAATTGACTTGGTTTTCAACTTGGATTTGATTGGTTGAGCACTAGGTAGGGTTGATTATGGTTTTCAAAATATCCACACAAGGTAGATAGGTCTAAGTAAAAGTTTCACAAAAATAGTCCTAGGCACATAGGCCCTTTTCTTATTTAATTCCTTTTTATTTTATTTTAACTTGGATGGTGAAAAGAGGGGTGAGGTTTAGGGTTTAAGATCATTTCACTACACTTCAACAAACAATAATGGCAATAGCACAAGAATTAAGCATGAGTACTATGTATCAAACTTAATTTAAGAAAAGTTTTTTGTTGTTTCCAAAATTTGGAAAAAGGGAAATTCTTTTTCTTTGTTTTGAAATTTTTGGGATGTTACAAACCCTTCCCCCTTAAACAAATCTCGTCCCGAGATTTTAAGAAACGTTAGGTTCCTAAGAGATATTGAGCAATTGGATTACAGGAAGACATACTTGGCATGGCCTGGGGTGCTTCCTGTGCTTCGGTGGTATTCAAGCGGTAGTAACGACTGTTGCGGTTGTTTGGGTAGTTTGGGGCAAACTTCCTTCTAGTTGCGACACAGCGCTGCTGCTGGGCAGGTGCAGCGGTATTGAGGGCAATCTTGGCAAGCTTCTTGGGGCATTCATTGGAGTAATGACCCACAGTTCCACAATCATAGCAGGTTACCGTTGACTTGTCCTTTTGGGCAATGGGTACAGCATTGCTTCCAGTCCTTGGGGCATTGTTGGCGGCTTTCATCGGGCACTTATTAGAGTAATGACCAGTAACACCGCATTCATAGCAAGTTACAGTGGACTTGTCTCTGGGGGCATGGTTGGGTATTGGGATGAGCTGCTCCAATGATGCTATCCTCACGCGGAGGCGAGCAATGAGGTAGTCCTTCTTGGCGTGCTGATGACGAAGTGCCTTGCGCTCCATTGCAAGGATGTTGATGGTGTCAGTCATCTTGGCGTGCTCAATGTGCATCTGGTTGGCTTGGGCACGGGGGTTGTTGCGGGTAGGAGGGGCCATCTGAACAATGAGGTAGATCATAAGATAAGAGAGGAATTTCTATGGTTTGTTTGAGATAAAATTTGAAAAGTTCCAAACTTGAGTACTGTTGAGGGGGTACAACCAACAACACTTTTTCATTCATACCAAACATCACACATTACAAAGCTAACACACCGTTGGTTTTAAGAACCATTCACCGCTCTACGATACAAGGGGATCCTGGTACAAACTCACACCTACACATGTGAACTAGTGCAACTACTCCTTATCATCATCATCCACATTGATCAGGATGATTCCATCCTCTCCGGCCTCCAGAAACTCATAGTCCTCCTCATCAGTGAACTCATCCTCCTCGAAGTCCTCGTCATCACTCAGGAAGGCTTCTCCTCCCTGAATGTCTTCACCGTCTTCATCCATCTCATTCAGCTGATCTTCTTGAGCCTTGACAGTGGCCTCCAAGGATGCTACCTTTGCGCGAAGGCGCACAATGGTAGCGTCCTTCTTGGTATTCTGCTTGCGGAGTGTCTTGCAGTCCTTCCCAAGCAACTTGATGGCATCGGCGTGCTCAGCCAGTGCAAGGTGAGTCTGGTTGGCGTAGCCACGTGAGTTGTCCAGCTCCTTCTGGGTCTCGTACAGCATAAAGTCCAGATGCTCCACGTGGTGCCTCAGCTGGGGGTGAGACTGTAGGTCCATGGGTTCTCCAGTGGATTTACGCCTTGCGAGATGTGCAAAGCGCTCCCCTTGGATGGCTTCCACATTCTGGCCGCACAGACGGGCAAGTGCTTCCTGGAGAGCACGTGCGAGTATGTCCAGCCAGTTGCCTTCCCTGAAGGAAAAGAGGATCCTCTCAGAGGTAGGAGGCTCCATCTTGCCCCTCAGATCAGCGGTGATAACCCACTGAAGCTCCCCTCCGGGCTGGTCATTGACCTCGACTCCGTGGAACTCGGGGTGTGGGCATCCAAGAAACTCCGATAGGGCATCGAGGTCCCCCTCGAAGATCAAGTCTCCGCCATTCCCAAGCTGGTAAAACTTGACGTTGGTTGGCTCCATCTGAAAGGGAATGGGATGAGTAAGTTAGAGAGTGAACAAGTGTGTCAAAATTTTATGTAGCTTCATAAGGAAGAGCATGACTTCTTATTTTAACAAGATCTCAAAGAGAAGAAAGTGGCTAAGTTTTTCAAAAATATTCACTTCATTTGTTTTTTTTTGAACTTAAGTTTTTCAGAACGTCCATTCTAACTAGGGTCTCCTAAGGTCAAACAATGGCTCTGATACCAACTTGTCAACACCCAGATTTTTAAGTCCAGATGCCTATTATGCCATACATCGCAATCCCAGGAATATTGTTGTTGCGAGACATAATAGTTGAATATCATAGAGTCATCATTTATTACAACACATAATCGTCTTACAAAGGTAGATCACATGATCCAATATTACAATAGTAGTTGATCTATTGATCAACGAACATCACACATAGTGGAAGCGACGTAGTAGTGGCTATCTAATCCACAGGCCAACGCTTGACGTCAGGAGTAGTCCTAGTTGTCGTAGACGTCCTGCTGTCCATCTTCCTCGTACTGCTGTTCTCCTTCAAAGTCTGGCCATTGGAATAGCCAGGGACAAAGCCATGAGTACTTTTAAAGTACCCGCAAACTAATACTAAGGTAAGTACTTATCAATTTTAGTAAGGGGTGCTAAGCTCTAAGTTTATTTGCATAAAGCCAATTTTAGTTCACAAACATTTAGCAAAAGCCTCCTCATTTGCTAACTAACTCAAGTGGGAACATTAGTGTCATTCCCACAACTCTGTTGTGATTCAAGTCAAATTCAACAGTCACATTTCAAATGCAAAATCCCAAGTCATATATCACATTTTTTGAAAATGGTCTGATGACGGAACAGTATGGCCTTTCCAACCGTCCTTAACCGTGGACGCGGCTATTCGAATAGGTTTACACTTTGCAGAGGTTGTACACTTGTGCCACAACTTTTGATTACATCCGTCAGGGATAACCCTGAATCATCGTAACTCAGTACGCGGATCATCAACCATAACCTTTCACTTACATATCCTAGTATAGGCACCTCTCCCCATGAGCTTGGCCTCCCAGTGAAGACAGACGGTCAGCCTGGGAACTGCACAGGGCTTGGGCCGGACATTCACGTCATCTTTAACGTCGTTTCTTTTGTTGTGGAGGCAGCTTTCGGCATAACCCCGATGACGCTTGTTTAGAGGGAACCCATACTAAGACACATAAATTTCCAGTTAAGCCCTACCCATAATCAGGTATTGTGGGGGTACTTGTAAATTGGAATGGTATCGCATCCGAACCCAACCATCAGTTTTCATCAAAATTCACCAAATCATTCATGTCACATTCACCTTCAAAATCTTTCAAAGTCATTTCATTTCACGTGTTCCCATCTAGAGTAGTCAATTTTATTTATTTAGCAATAGCAACTAGTCATGAGGGGTGCTATCTAGCTTTGTTTGCTTTAGGCTAAATTTGATGCTCTTGTTCTATTCTAGCCCAAGTGAATCATAAATCAAAAATAAGCTTTGAAATACAATAAGCAAAATAATTGCAAGGTAAAAAGATGGGATAGGTTTATTGGACATAAAAATAAATGGTGATGGTGCCTTGCTCTTGTAGAGCTTTGCACTTGGGATTTTGCAAGAGTGTTAGCTTGCCTTGGTTGGTGTATTGATCAAAATGGTCCTCCTTCTTCTCCGTAGATGTTCTCGTCGTCCCCTTCGTAGCCTTCGGTACAAGCGTCTATAAACGAATACGAGGATACAATCCCCACACAAAACTTGCATGCTAGACGAAACACACCAAAGGCTCACAAAAGCTTATTCTAGCATCACATCATTCATAGCATGGTGATTTGACTTTGTTTTCTTTTTAAAGAAAAATAATTTCCTCTCATTATAATTATTTATTAGTATAGCTCTTTAATGCTTTGGAGGAAATAGTTTCCTCTCATTGAATCTTATTAAGATTTAATCTCTTCAAATAATAATAAGGTATGAATATTTGTTGACTAAGGTCAACACTTCATATCTATTATTTGAGAGTAGCATTTAAATGAGGTGCTACACCTCATGCATTTTCATAATAGCATGGTAATGATTTAATATCACTAAGTAATAAAATATGAGGTTCATTAGAATAAGGTCATTAACTCTTATTGAATTACTTAGGATCAAGATTTAAATGAGAGAGTAGCTCTCATACTATTTAAAGAATTTGAATTATCAGATTTAAATGCACTAGAAATGGCTCCATAGCCATTATTTTGATCTAGTCCATGATCATACAAACAACTGGGTTGTCTTTTTGCATAATCAATTAGAGTATGTCAAATGTGATTTGTGAGAGTTGGAATCAACTCAAAATCAATTATAGATAATTTTTAATAATTATTTGAAGTTAGAAAAGGCCCTGCCTTGTTATTTTTATCATTTGAATTCAACTAGGAATTTGGAAATGAGACCAGTGGCATTGTTTAGATAATTTCATGGGCTTTCCAAATATATAAAATTTGTCAAATTTGGTTCAGTGGATTTTATTTTATTCAAACTTGAACAAGCATCTACAGAAGAATTCGAAATAAACATTTAAATCAAATTTGAATTTGTGGGCTTGGCGGGAAGACGAAATGGGCTAAACGGGCGAAACTAACTGGGCCGGCCCAGCAGCGTGACTCGCACGCGCGGGCCGCCTGACATGGTGGGCTCCACCTATCAGCGGCGTGTAAAACGCCGAAGCGGTACGAGGCGCGTGAGACGTTGGATCAGAACGCGATCGTGCGGCTCACGATCACCTTCTTCTCCGGCGAGGGGCCGAGGGTCTGGCGGCGAGCCTAGGGGGTCGGAGGGAGTACCAGGGCTCCGGCGGTCAGCGGCGATGTTCACGGTGGCATTGTCGATGATGCTGAGGCGGCTGGTAGTAGTGGCGGAGCTTGGGGAAGCTTGAATCGACGGCGGCGATCTCAGGGCTTCCGCGGCTCTGAGCTTGCAATTCCGGCGACTCCGGCGACGATTGGCTTGGCTACTGGTGCGAGGAGAAGCGGTGAAGGGAGGGGAGTGAGATGGTGTGAAGGGTTTGGTTGCAGAGGTGCTCTATTTATAGTTCCATGGTGGTGCCGTGGGTGCTGTGAGAGGGCGTCGACGGCACGGCGTCTCCGGCGTTCGAAGGGGCAAGTGAAGGACGGCGATCGAGTGGCGACGGTATGGCGAGGCTTGGCGTGCTGCTGGCGCTGCGAGAGGACGATGGGATCGCTCAGAAGCTCGTATCGAGTGTTGCGGTACCCGCGGTACTTTTCCGACGAGGACGACGGCGACAAGGCGGCCGCAGGCTATCGAGCGTGTCTATGCGGTAGAGGGGAGGGTGGCGGTGCTCGTCGTAGTCATAGGGATGCAGGGGGAGGACGGAGGCGACTGGACGCTCGACGCTCTGGCGTGCCGAGTGCACGCTCACCGCGTGCCTGGCGTGCATTGGCATGGTGCTGGGCGCGCGTCGCCTAGCCAATGCCGTGCTCGCGCGCGCTCGGGCCGTGCACCGTGGTGATCACCCAGGTTAGGAGCAGGTACTGGACATGATGATCACGCGAGTGGAGGGCCAGAGAGGATTGCTGCTTGTGTGTGTGGCATGTGCACGGCATGGCAATACTTTTGCCATCTCCACACTTTAATCAGCACCAGCAAGGACAAGGCTTGATGCAGGGGATGCAGGAGATGATCATCATCACAAATTAAAGTTGGTTTAGGCTTAGAACTGCTGGGTAAAGAGGTGTATTGCTAAACTGAGAGGTGCACTTCCTTTATATAATTAATGTGATAGAATGATGGTGGTGGTGTTCATTTTGGTGTTGATTTGCAAAGTTTCAAATTTGGGGTAATCTTCACTTTACTCTCATATAGCATCTTGTCCTATTTACCATGGTCAACCTAAGCAGAGTCAACACTTGTGGTCAACATCAAAGTTGCTCATCTTGACATGATCTTGGATGAGGTGGAAAGAAGTAGAGGTGTTTAGTTTATGAATCTTCCAAAACAGTGGTGCAAAGAAGGCAACATTTTATAAATGGGCAAAGTGACCATTATCATATGTATGTTGGTTTTGCATTTTTCTTTGATTTGGTTCTGGTTTCTTTGATGCATTTGTGTTTGTTTTTGATATATAAGCATTTTACAAACAATAGATCAAGCAATGGTGGCTTTGGTTGATGATTTGCATAATTGGCCTAATGTGTATGTGAGTGAAAATGCATTTTCCATTTCTTTTATTTCTCTCTATTTGATTTGGTTTTTCTTGATTCCAAAGTGATTCTTATTTGTTTTGGAACATTTCCAAACCATTGAAACCATTCCAAAAGGCCTAGTTCAAAGATTTGCAAATATGGCCATAAACACATAAGAGGTGATATTCAAATTTTCCTTATTTTCCTCTTTTGTTCCCCTTGCTTTACTTGGGCATGGTTGAGGGTCAATTTAGTGTGAGATTAATTTTAGAGATGGTATCACACCATTTGGGCAAGGTAGGAGTGCATAGGACAAGATTTGGGTAAAATGGCTATGTGTCACATATGCCTCTATGCATATGTTCATTTGATTTTTAATTTGATCTTTCTTGACCCAATTGATGTTGTTGAGTGTTGAAATGGTATAGAGGAGTGATCCAATCATTCACAACAAGTCTTAGGGTCAAGATCCTCAAATTCATAAATTGTCTATTTACTCTCATATGCCTCTATGGCATTTTTATTTTCTTTTTAATTGACTTGGATTTGATTGGTTGAGCACTAGGTAGGGTTGATTATGGTTTTCAAAATATCCACACAAGGTAGATAGGTCTAAGTAAAAGTTTCACAAAAATAGTCCTAGGCACATAGGCCCTTTTCTTATTTAATTCCTTTTTATTTTATTTTAACTTGGATGGTGAAAAGAGGGGTGAGGTTTAGGGTTTAAAATCATTTCACTACACTTCAACAAACAATAATGGCAATAGCACAAGAATTAAGCATGAGTACTATGTATCAAACTTAATTTAAGAAAAGTTTTTGTTGTTTCCAAAATTTGGAAAAAGGGAAATTCTTTTTCTTTGTTTTGAAATTTTTGGGATGTTACATAGAGGATCTAGTGGCACAATCTGCATCCTTACATACAGTACTATTGAGCACTACCGATAAGGTGGAACACAATCTTTTGGATTGGGTGAAACAACAAATAACCAACTAAAACCAATTTCTTGTATGATGTAAATCCAAGTTATGGTTCAAAAACAAATGAGTAAGAGGGAACAACAATGGGTCCTATTACAGGGGCGGGGCAGGAGCGTGCCCGGGACGGCGCCCTTGGGGCGGAGCAGGCGTGGGCCTTGGACGGCCACCTTGGGGCGGTGGAAAAAGTAGCACGAAACCCCTAGTCTACCTAGATGCGAGATTAAATAGGAACATCAAGCCACGAAATTAAATAGCGTTGTCGAAACAGTTTCGGATAGTAAATGATATGAATATATAGATTGATGTAGTTACTCACAATAATAAAGAAAACTACTTAATTGGCCTTTATTTCCCTAAATCCACCGGCTGTGTATTGCACACAATTATCTATTAAGAGAACCTAATTTTTTTAAGCTAAATGCAGTATACAATAATGTTTCTCTTGATGTTATTTCCATTTAAGTATAACCTAAAATACGAAGATCATCAGAGGGAACATAAGTACATTCTTTTTTTTAAGTACATTCAGCTACCTAGTCTAATCACGAGAGGGAGAAAATTTGATGTTGGAGTAATTGTCTTTTCATGCTAATGCTGAGAATAATAATTTTCATTGCGGTGGCAAAAGGCAGGCATGTGAGCAATTATTCAAGAAGGAGCTTGGTGGAGCATGGAAATAGTACATCGTGAACACTGATATTGCAGTAGCACTTCAAAGGACTATAGATAACTGATCTTTTCCGGAGAAGGTCACCAAATAATTTTATTGGTATATGAACACATAAATAACTTAAAGATGAGATATGTCCTAATTTTGTAGCATACCATGATCCCATTCTTGTAGTTGCCTCTAGCGACAACCCTGTCAAAAGCTCTCCATGCTTGCACAACTGCTCTTCTAACCGTACTCTTTGCTTTGGTTTACACAGAGTTGCTCCACGGTAACATGCATACTATCCTGATGGGATCAAATGAATGCATGACCACCTACACGGAAGATCTTACCTAGCCTAGCATGCCAATATAAACCGCTCAGTTCAAGTAGTACTACCTAGTGATAATTTTCAGCAGAAAATGAACAAAAAAAATGGAAAGAAAAAATACAGAATTTCTGTTCATCTCAATTAATTAGCTCACTCTGGCAAGTTCAGGCCTACATCTCTAAAAATGAACGAAAATGCCATTTAAATCCTGAATAGCAACATCGCCCCCGCTAAATCTCCAAATTCATGTCATACACCTAGTCCAACAAAAAGGAAGGGTCGGCTCATGGTATGCTTGCATTAACATTTATAAGGTAGGATACACTACTATCTCAGCAGAATAACAATCCCGCTTATTATGTTTTCTAGTATGTTTCAAATCAAGCAACACTGCTCAGCGATTATTTTCGGCAAAAAAATGAAAACGAAACAGAGAGTTTTTATGTTCATCTCAATTAGTTACCTCAATCTTCTTGAGTCAGGTTCAGGCCTACATCATGAGAGAAACAACAAAATATCAATTAAATCCTCAAGCCAAAAATCACCTCCATTAAACATATTAATGCATCTGGTACACCTAGGCCAACAAAAAAGAAGGTCAACTGATGTTATGCTTCCATTTGTACTTACTCACACAGAAGTATGTAGCTGAATGAACCGATGAAGGCAACGATATTGCAACCTAGAGGAGAGACCAATAAAGAACCGTAGAAAAATAGTTTCAAGTCTAAGAAACACAACAACAAACATGTGGAGGGCAGTAATACACTATAAACAGAAGTTTCTGGTTCCCAACATTCGACATGTGTGTGAGGAAGAGCTTTAACCTCTTGTCTTTTTCTTGATCCGGCCACCGCCGTTTTCCTCCGCCGCCGGGCTCCGCCTACTCCGCCCCGACGTGGACGCCGCCGGCCCCTGCATCTCCGCCCGACGTGGCCGCCGCTGGCCCCTGCATGCTCCGCCCCGACGTTCCCGCCGCTGGCCCGCGCGTGCTCCGCCCCAGGACCGCGCCGCCACCGCCCGAAGGTGGCCGTCAGGCCCGGGCCCGCAGGAGTGCGGCCCGGGCCCGCAGGAGTGCGGCCCGTGCGCTACTATCATAGCTCCCCCCGGTTGTCACCCCGGGGGTGTTCTGTTTGTCACCCCGGTGGCCCAGTCACAGCCCGATCCCTGTCCCGGTCCAAACCGGACCGCCGGTTCCTTGCCCGGTCGACCGGCCCCTAGGCCGGCCGTGTCCGAGTCAGTCTCGACCAGATCCCGATCTGGGTCGGTTATTATTGTATTTTCTCGACTTCTCGTCATATTGCATATATATATATATATACTAGCTAAATACCCGTGCCTTGCAACGGGATAATAAATAAATTTACCGCAGTATTTTTAGAGCAATTTACCGCAGTTTTACCGCATTTTTTATATCAATTTACCGCAGTCTTTGCTATTACGTTTAGCGAAGATACAACAGTGATCAAACGTGGACAAGCGAACCACGGAACATGGTCGAACACCACCGGATATTTTCGGATCGAGGCTAGTGTCGGACTTCGCCTATCTGGGAATTAGATTTTTTGTTGATCGCTAGGACTTGTCCGTTGGATTTCAGTATCACATGAATCAGTTTTTTCCGATCGAGAGGTGTTGTTTTCATTTTTTTCTAGTAAATGGTAATCAATGGTAGATTGCAATCTCGCACTTTTTTGTTGTTGCACCGAGCTCGTTCTTTTTTCTTTTTTGATCCGCGACATACTTTTCTTTTAGCTATGACAAGCGTGGTGTACCATAACTAACCATTACGACTGTAAAGAGGTCGGCAGAACAACGAGACTGCATCGGACTCACAAGTGACACTGTGAGGTCCTGAGCATGTCGGATGGACGGCGGCAAACTCATGGCGAGATGAAGTTGCTCATATTATTGCTGCTAACCTGGACTAATAATTTCCGACCCTACTAATTAGACACGGACGGCGAAAGTAGTACAAGGAAACTAATTCAATTAAAAAAGGAAACTAAGTGACTTACCTAATCAAAGTATACTCGATGAGAATGGGCATGAATCACATATGAGAATGAGCATGACTCACAACACTCATAACGATGCGACGTGGTTACGCTCGCTGGTCTGAAGTGGCCGTTTTTTTCCCTGTCGTCATTTTTTTTTGAAGGCTTTTCCCTGTCGTCGTGGAAAGGAAGCCCTGCGAGGTACGTAATTTTGCTGGGCCTGGCCTATATGCGCCATAGCGGCTATCCAACTGGCCCATATGCGCGATGGTGGCTATCCAATTGGGCGACGGAGGAAACCGTGACGACCGGCTTTTTTAGCGATCGTCAGCTGCGTCCGTCCCAAGGAGAGGGACTTACCACGGTCGCATAGCCGTTTTATTAGTAGAGATATATATATATATATATATATATATATATATATATAGGGTCGCACTATTCTGAAACCGGTGCTCAGAATATTATTCTGAGCACCGTCGGTTTCATATAGGTGCGACTGCGCTGAAAGTCTGTAACCGATCACGTCCTCACCAACCACCTCCCGTAATCTCAAAAAAAAAAAAAAAACGAATTCCCGTGACCATCCGGCGCGCCGCCGCCCCTAGCTGGCGACCATCCCATCGCCCCGCCGCCCCACGACGGAGAGCATCCCGGCGCTCCGCCTCCCCCATCCCCAACACCCGACGTCATCATCCCAAGCGCGTTCCGATCCTCATCTCGAGCACGCCGCCGCCCCTATCCCTATGGCGCCGCCCCATACTACCCAAGCCGCCGCCCCGGATTCTCGTCGTCACCATCCCAGCACCAGCTCCGCCTGAGCCACCCGTCGCCCACCCTGGTTCCATCCATCACTGCCGGATCGAGAGCTCCCCGAGCCCCTCCACCTCCACCTAGCACCAGCTCCGCTTGGGACAACTGCAGCCGCCGGATTGCCGCCGTGAACCCCCACGAGCCTGCGCCGCGCCGCCTTCCCCTTTCCGGCACCCGCGTCTCTGTATTCCGGGAGCTCCCGCCGCTGCCACGTTGCTCCCGTGCCTGTCCTGCCGACCATAGCTGCTCCCGGTCATGCCCTGGCCTCCGGTGACCGCCCCACGCTCCTCTGGCGTCCGTCTGACGCATGGTCAGCACGGCCGTGTGCAGCCGCCGGAGATGTGTGCCAGCGAGGTGCAGATGATCCATCATCGGCAGTACAAGCCAATGCTTGCATTATCATTGGCAGTACAAGCATGTTATTGAGTACAGTAGAAACAGCCGAAGTGAACGGAATTGATATTGAAACTTTGCTGAAAATTTATATAGCATGAATAAATTCGGCGAGAAGTTCATAGCATCCTCCATCGGGTCAGCAGTACAGCCACAAGAATTGGACACAACCAGGCAAGCGCTCAGCTTTATCTATTTGGGCAGTACAAGATGATGCAGATGCTGTGTTCGTTTCGTGTTTCCGTTACCTGAACTTCTGTTCCGCACCGACCTGAACTTTAATGGGCATTGATTTAGATTTCCTGTGATAGACATTGGATAACCGATTCAATCACATTTGCAGTGAGAGGAAGTCAATCCCTCATGCTCCGTCAAGCAAAACTGCATAAAGATGGTGTGTCCTGCTTGGAGAGGCCGCAGAGGAATTATTTTTTAAGATAAAATTGATTTTCTTTGTCTGTCTACACTTGTAGAGTTGGAGTGCAGATTTGTGCATTTCGTTGCTATTTTAGTTACCTCCCTAGTCCTCGAACACAGTACATTTGGATCCAGAACAGAAGTAAAGTTGTCTCTGTATACTACACCTTGACAATGTTATATACTATACTTTGACACCGGCAAAATATACTTGATGTTCAACAATAATGCACAAAAATAGCTGTCTGATCTCCGGCGCCGCGTGCAGTGAGCAGAAGCCAGCAAATCGAAGTCAACTGCTTGCACTATGCTGAAAGCTCCAAGCTACTCTTTCTCACCCCGCTGATACTATTCTCTGTTTGACTGTTTCTTCTTTAGTATGTAGCCCCACACATTTAGTTTAGCTTTTTGAATTCAGATTCTTCCAACGAAGTTGGAGAAAGTTCTAATTAAGTTGTGCTAATTGTTGATTTGCTATGTGGGTCAGAGGTAACGATGGTTAAGAAAAAGCCATTGTTTCACGTGAATGTGAATCAATCAAATTGTAGCCATTCTATCTACAACAGCTTGGATTATCTGTTTATCATGTCATATGTGACTTGCAGGTTGCAGCACACTTGGTTAAATTCTATCTAAATAACTTGGCTCTAAATTTCTTACAGTATGTTTCTTGCGCTCGGCAGTACATGCAGCTTCAGAAGAAAAGTTCAGTCGCACAGTGCCATGAAGTGCAAGTGCGTGTTTGATGGACCGTGCCGAGGTTCCGCAAAGATTACTACGGACAGGTTGTCTCTTGTCCAGCTTCTCTCGCTGGTTGTTTTGGTGCCAGGCGATGCTGCTGCAGCTACACTATCTCTTAATTGTGTATGCTGATGCTGGTATTTTGAAACCGGTGATCAAAATAATATTTGCTACACTATTTTGAAACCGGCTATTTTGAGCACCACCCGCCTCTATATAGGGCGCGCACACAATGGATGAAGAAAACTGCCACGAAATACCACCTGCCCACGAACTAACCCCACCCACCTCGCTCGATCTCATCCCCCGTACCCTCACCACGGCCGGCCGCCTCCAGCGCTGCCCTGGACGGCCCACCCAGCGACGCCGGCCATCCCCACCCCCACCGCCGTCGCCCCCCACCCCGCACGACCGCCTGAAAGGGCCCCGCGTCGCCGCCACGAGGGCTTCCGCGCCACCGCCACGAGGGCTTCTGCGCCGCCGCCACGAGGGCGCCTCCTCGTCGCCGACCGCAGCTTCCTCGACGCCGATGCTGTGCAACGTCGGGCACGCGCTCCCGCCGCCACGAGGGCACCTCCGCGTCGCTGACCGGAGCTTCCTCTGCGCGGCTGTCGTGCGATGTCGGGCACGCGCTCCCGTCGCAGAGACACCCTCATCCATCCTATAGTGGCTTCTCCGTCGTCCCTCCTCCTTTCTCCCCTGGCTCCGGTGGACGGGGTCCTTGGTGCCGCCCAGATTTTGTTGTAGCCACGGCGCGAGCGTGGGCAGCGCATTTTCCTTTTTTATTTCTGTGTGCTAATTAGCTCGCTCATAGCTCCATCACACGACGCTCTCTCTCTCTGTAACCAGATGTCAGTTTCTTTTACATCGCAGCAGTACATACTTTGGATAAAAATTGCAGTTGCTAGGCAAATGGACAGTCAGTTTTGCATTAACGCGAAAACTAGTCATTTTGCGGATGTCAACCGCAACCGTGGCAAATCACCGACCTCTGTTTGATGCATCCGCAGTGGCGCAGCCATGGCCAGAGGCTAGCGATTTATTTTTCTCCGCCCTTTTTTTTCTTTTTTTACTTGCAGCAGCTGGATAGCTTCGGATTATAGTAAATGAGTATTTTGAAATTTTCATGTAGTGTACTGCCTGGTATAAGAAGATACACATGAAGAAGTGAAAGCAATTGCTATAGAGAAGTACATGAATTTGGTATGGAGAAGTGCAGGATATTGCTACCATAAAGCACACAAGTTTAAAAACATTGTCGGTAAGTACACGACGAAGGCCGGGAAGTTCGAGTACTCTGTTTGTAAAACATTAAGTTTTTTACAAAATATCATGTAACTTTATCATTCTTAAAATGCACGAAATACACATTTTTGGTTCAAAAAGTTCAGAAAATATTACTAAAAAGAACAACCAATTTGTACAAATAATGCCGTTGGGAAGTGGAAAGTTTCAACATCAGGAAGTACAAGAGATCAGGCTTAGGAAGTATATGTCGTAACATTGGTAAGTACAATAGATCGGTCTTCGGAAGTACACGGTCCACGTGGAAGTGAATAAAAATTCTAAAAAACCATTAAGCAGGAAGTAAAAGTACTCAAGACGGGTAAGTGCATAAGTTCGTTTTGAGCTAGTATAATTTATTAGAATTTTTTATCCCGCGGGAAGTACAACCGTTGATCACTGGAAGTACAAGTTGTGACCACAAGAAGTACAAGATGCGAGTACATGTGTAACAAACAAAAAAAATCCTTCATCCGCGAGGAACTTCATATCCTTGACAATGAGAAGTACAACCATTCGACACGAGCAATACACCCACTTAATATAGGAAGTACAAGAAACCCGACAAAGTCCAAATGTAGAAAAAACAAAATACGGATGAAACCCGATACTCACAGGGGTACCTGCGCACCCCTCTATCATCCAACACGTGTCCCCAATGGTCAAACTTGATTACCGCCCTCCCTCCCCTAATCCCCTAATAATACAGATTATATGCAGCATTTGGTTCCGAAAAAAGACTCTCGCTCCTTATCCCTGTTTCCCAGACCCAGAGGAGATGCCGCCCGCCGCCCCATCGCCATCAAGCCCCTGGGCTATGCCGCCTACTCGCTCGCCGGCGAGCGCCGCCGCCTACTCGCTCGCCGGCGAGCGCCGCCGCCCCACCCCACCTGCCACGCGAGCCTACAGCAGCCCGCACACGGTACCACCCGATTTAGCACATCGACGGCATTGAGCGTCTCTGCCATGAACGGAATTGGAAAGAAAGAAATCTCCCATCTCCCAAATCCCAAATCCTGGCTACAGTACAGGCGAAGCTCCAAATCGAGTCAACGGGCTCCAAGGGCGCGACCATGGCGGCCGAGGGGGCGGCCATGGCGGACGAGCTCGAGGGGGACCGCTGACCACGGCTAACCTGCCTCCCTGGGCGGTCCTGGTTCCCCGCACATTGGTGTGGCTATGTCCAAGGCTGAACTGCGCGACGAGCTCCGAGCCAACCCGGACTCAGCCGCCGCCGGACCTCTTCAAATCCGCCGCTCCTCTAGCTACCTCCAGCGCGGATCGGTCGATGGCGTCTCTGAAACACGACGGCGAGAGAGTCGCAGCAACACCGGCCATGGCGAGTCTGTATTGGGGATGTTCTCGATCTGGAAAAACGGACGAATGGTGCTCATCGTCGGCCGTCGATGCGGATGAGTGTAGGGCTGGAGCTCGACGCAGAATCGATGCCCTCGAGCTGCTCTGGAATCAACGCCCGTGGAATCGCGTTGCAGAGAGAGAAATCGATGGTAGAGGTGGGGTGAAGCTGATTTGCTCCGGCAGCGGCGGTGAGGCCGGCTTGGCATGGAGCTTGTTGGGTTCGGCCAGCTTAGCGCGGAGCTCGTTGGGTTCGGCCGGCTTGGCGCTGATTTTGCTCCGGCGGCGGTAAAGCTGATTGGGTCCGATGAGGATGGTGGAGGCCAGGTTGTTGAGGAGCGGTCGTGAGTCCAACTATTGGGTGATTAGCTTTTTTCTTCGGTAGAGACGGGGATTAGCTATTCGGATTCCTGTACACGAAGCGGGACACGGTCAAAGCGCAGCCTCAATAAGTGTGAATCTCGGCGTAGATCTAACGGTAGCGCACACATGCGTACCTACCCATGTGTGTACCAAATCCACTCTCAAACAAAATAATCCCGTCATTTACGAGGAAGTACGAGCAGTGATTCCGAGAAGTAAATGCGGAGACAACAGGAAGTACAAGCGGTAAGTACATGAATTAAAAGTGTTCAAAGAAAATACTCCCACATAAGTCCACATTAGAAAAAACAATAATAATCCCATCACCCTTAAAGAAGTTCATATACTTGAAAATGATAAGTACAACCATTCAACACGAGCAATACACCCACTTAATATAGGAAGTACAAGAAACCCGACGAAATCTAAATGTAGAAAAACAAAATAATCTCGTCATCTGCGAGGAAGTACGAGCAGTGATTACGAGAAGTACATGCGGAGACGACATGGAGTACAAGCGGTAATTACATGAATTAAAAGTGTTCAAAGAAAATACTCCCACATAAGTCCACATAGCAAAAAACAATAATAATCTCATCACCCTTAAAGAAGTTCATATACTTGACAATGAGAAAGTACAACCATTCAACACGAGCAATACACCCACTTAATATAGGAAGTACAAGAAACCCGACAAAGTCCAAATGTAGAAAAAACAAAATAATCCTATCATCTGCGAGGAAGTACGAGTAGTGATTCCGAGAAGTACATGCGGAGACAACAGGAAGTACAAGCGGTAATTACATGAAGAAAATACCCCCACATAGGTTCACATAGCAACATTGTGAAGTTCAAATATTAAGATACATGAAGTGCATAATCTCTGAAATAGAATATGGGGACAATCTACCATTATCATTTCAAAGCACACATGATAGTTTTTGTAAAACACACTAGTATCAAAACATTTCCAGGAAGTACAACCACGAAGGCCAAGAAGTACAAGGACATGTCGCGGGAAGTTCAGATTCGCGTGCGTGTGCTGAGCATTTTGTGTGGTTGTGGACCTCAAACGGACACTGTATGAGAAACTTATAGTCATTTTACTGAACACTTTCGTGAAACAGCGCCGAGAAGTACAACCGCATTTCCCTAGAAGTGCAAGTTCGTGTCGAGGCAAGTTCAATGCTTTGTTTTTACGGGGCGGAAATCTATTGTTCAAGTCTCATCGATTTGATCACCAACTACTTCAATCATTATCACCAAAAGCTTTATATGGTAGAGTATATGTCTAATTTCATTACCTACAACATTTTACAACCAATAAATGGATCTAATCTATCAAATTCAAATCGTTATCCCACAAAATATACCGGAAACATGATTTCAAAACTTCTAAAATTACTTTCAAATCGTTCGGAGTTGGCAAAATTGGTAGATACGAAAAAGATGCGCCATTTTAACACCTTTCCAACCGTATGTCATTTGCATTGTTTAAATATACCGCATGGAAATCGCGGGGAAAACCATTCGGCGCCCGTCACATAAAACGGGCGGACAGTAATTCGAGATATTCTCTTAAACTGTAAGGAATTAGAGAAAACAATTGGAATAAGAAAGTTGCGCCTAGTCCATAGCTTTCCAACGCCATATAATTTGCATCATTCCGACAAACGGTTGAAAAAATTCATCCAAATTACTATCCGCTCGTTTTTGAGTACGTCCGAATTTTGGTATTTTCAAAATTGTTCAAAAACTGTGAGGATTTTGAAAAAACGTAAAACATGAAAAAGTTGCGCAATTTCGTTATCTATCCAACGGTATATCATTTGTTCATTTCCGATAAGCAATTCGAAAATTGAACTAAAAGTTCGTTTTCTGGCCATATAGAAGCGTTTTTGTATTTCCAAAATTAAATTTAAACCGTGCAAAATCTGTGAAAAGTGTGAACATGAAAAAATTGCGGTTTTTCATTATCTATCCAACGGTATATCATTTGCACATTTCCGCCAAATGGTTGAAAAACTCGTAGTATAATCATTTGCTTTCAAAAAAATGGGAAGTTCAGGTAAGTTCTGACAGAAAGGTCAACCCTTTTATCCAGGAAGTTCAACCTTCTGTCCAGAGAAATTCAAGTCGGTGCTCAGAATATTATTCTGCAACCGGTTGCAGAATAGTGCTGGTATATATATATATATATATATATATATATATATATATATATATATATATATATATATATATATATATATATATATATATATATTACAATTATTCAATAGTCATTTTTTAATAATACAGGGCCCCATTTAAAATTTCGCACAGGGCCTCATATTTTGCCGGCCCGGCCCTAGTGGCCGTCCAAGGCCCGCGCCTGCTCCGCCCCTAGGGCGCCGTCCCGGGCACGCTCCTGCCCCGCCCCGTGGTCACCACCGCGGGCACGCGCCTGCCCCATCCCCATGGTCGCCGTCCCCTGCACGCTCCTGCTCTGCCCCGAGGTCGCCGCCACCGGCACGCATGTCGCCTTGGTCGTCCTTTGCTCCATCGCGGGAAAAGGCGGCGCTCTGGTTGGTTTGTGAGCAGGGAGAGAAAAAAGAAAACCAAAAAACCTATATTGGATACTCTTGAGCGGTTGGGCCTAGGAGAGGTGGGCACGTGGAAGCTGATCAGTGAAGACTGGGTACCACCCACCGCTTTGACTGCACGAAGGCCCGTAACCGGTAGCCGGTTGCCCCGCTTGGAAATTTTTTTTTGACGGAAATTGACTAATCTACTGTAGATACGTACGTGTTGAGATTAGATTGGAGGAGCCAGAGAGAAAATAGCTCATAAACAGTACCATCAATAAGCATAGAGCGTGAAATTGATCAACTTTTATATAGGTAAGTATTCGGGAACACCTTGTTGATACGAAATTTCTACGTTTATGCAAGTAAACACCGCTCACGACAACGTTCGTCCCCACTCCATCTCACTCTCGCCGCTGACAGGACCTTCGCCGGGACTTCGGAGGAGCTCTCGTCTTAACCTTGACGAGCTGCACGTCTACGACACCTTCTAGGAGCTCTACAACCGCCGGACGATGACTTCCTCGATTTCCCGAGACGCTGCGGTCAGCAATCTATCTATCTCCGTACGTGAGTGCTGCTACTGGTATTTTCTTGAAAACTCCTGATCTAGATTCTAAGTCTGAAGTGTACGTTTCAGTTTATATCAGACAGATCCTTGTAGGTTGTTAGATTTAAATCGGAAATACCACCTATTCCTGAATGTATATATATATATTATCAAAGCTGACCCTCTTTGCTAAAATTTTAGCGTTTTGAGCAAAGTACTGTTCACAGCACCATTTTATCCAATTAAATGTTGTCACGTTTGATGGCGTTTTTGGTCAAAGCGGTGCCACCATCTCCGTGTCCAACGAGTGAACGACTCTAAGAGTCGAGCAGCTGTTTTGCCCCGTCTCTCTCTTTGTCTCACTTCTTTGTTCTTTTCCGCCCCAATTCCGCCTCCCACATCTCCTCATATGGCCTGCGCCCTCCTTCCCTCTCGGAACCCTCCCTCTCCGGCCACTGCACGACAGGGCGGAGGAAATCGGGGCTATCCTCCCCTTCTGAGGCGGCTAGCGACGCAGCCGCTTGAATGACGTCCTGGGCGTCCCGAAGAACCAGGATTTTTTTAGCGCAATCGATTCTGCTTCCATAGTTTATATATATATATACAGTGATATCATTGACTACGAGATATACCATGATATTAATACCTCCATCCCAAAGCATAAGGCCTATATTATTTTTAAAAAGTCAAACTATGTCAAGTTTGACCAAGTTTTTATCAAAAAATATTAACATGAAAAGTACAAAATCAATATCATTAGATAGATAATGAAAAATATTTTCATATGGTATCTACAAAATATCATATTTTTTCATAGATTCTTCTAAAAGTTTGGTCAAACTTTACTTCATTTGACTTTAAAAAAAATATAAGCCTTAAGCCTTGGGATAGAGGTAGTACTATTTAACGTTGAAAGTTACAATTTTTTCAAATAAGAATAAATTTTTAAACGTTCAAATTATGTGTGTTTGACTATAATTCCTTGAATTTACAAATAGAATTTAGAAATACTCAAGAACAAATGAAATTGAAAAATATTAAATAAATAGTGCGACAAGAAGAAAAAATCACAAAATGACAATATTGTTGGAGATATTCCCAAGAGGCAATAATAAAATCGTTATTGTTATATCTTTGTGTTTATGATAAATTTTTGCATCTCATGTTATAATTGTATTAACCGGAAACATTAATACATGTGTGTTTTGTAAACATAAAAGAGTCCCTAGTAAGCCTCTTGTTAAACTAGCTTGTTGATTAATAGATGATCATGGTTTCCTGATCATGAACATTGGATGTTGTTAATAACAAGGTTATGTCATTAGGAAAATGATATAATGGACACACACCCATAATATTCGTAGCATAAGATCAAGTCATTGAGTTCGTCTTGCTATAAGCTTCGGATACATAATAACCTAATCCTTCGACCATGAGATCGTGTAAATCACTTACACCGGATGGGTGCTTTGATTACATTAATAGCCACTTCCTAAATGGGTGGTTATAAAGATGAGATTAAGTATTCTGAAAGTATAAGTTGAAGCGCATGGATCAAGAGCTGGATTTGTCCATCCTGATGACGGATAGATATGCTCTGGGCGCTCTCGGTGGAATGTCATCTAATTAGCTTGCAAGCATGTGACAAGGTTGCAAGGGATGACATACCATGGTACGAGTAAAGAGTACTGATCGGTAACGAGGTTGAACTAGGTATAGAGATACTGATGATCGAACCTCAGATAAGTAAAGTATCCCGCGACAAAGGGAATCGGTATCGTATGTTAA
This sequence comes from Lolium perenne, assembly GCF_019359855.2. NCBI lineage: Eukaryota > Viridiplantae > Streptophyta > Magnoliopsida > Poales > Poaceae > Lolium > Lolium perenne. Next base: position 144,598,493 of record NC_067245.2, read on the forward strand.
TGGTCCATTCGATCACAAAGTTATCTTTGAATATGTGGGAGCCATTATGGATCTCCAGGTCCCGCTATTGGTTATTGATCGGAGAGGTGTCTCGATCGTGTCCGCATAGTTCGCGAACCGTAGGTGACACACTTTAGATTCGATGTCGTATAGTAGATTTGGAATATGAGATGGAGATCGAACATTGCTCGGAGTCTCGGATGGGATCCAGGACATCACGAGGAGGTCTGAAATGGTCCGGAGAATAATATTCATATAATGGAAGTCATCTTCCGGGGTTCGGGAAAAGTTCCGGCGTTTTGACTAGAGCTTCTAGAAGGTTCTAGAGGCCACCGGTGGCCCCACCACCCCGGGAGTGGCCATATGGGCTGAGGGAATGCTGCGGGGGGCTCATGGGCCAGCGGCAACAGGCCCAAGAGGCCCAGCCGGCCAGCCCCAAGGGATAAGATCAAATCACAAGGGATTAGATCAAATCCCTAGATTTGAGGGGGGAAGAATTGGGGCGGGGGGGGGGGGGAGATTTCTCCCCCCCCCCTCCCATGCGCTGGCCCTAGGCATTGGTGGGTGAATGTACAAGGACGTCGCCTAGAGGGGGGTGAATAGGCGGTGTATAAAAACTTCTACTTGAGAGCTAAACTAGGCGGAATAAAACTAATAAGTGTTTACTAGTTTAGCTCAAAGCCTATCAACTAGGGGTTTGCCTAAGTGAACCAACAACCTATGCTAGCATGATGAGCAACAAGGTCATAACAAGCTAGGTATAGCACATCAAGCAAGATAGATATCACAATGTAAAGCGCATAGGTAAAGGAGCTAGGGTTGAGAAGTAACCGGTTCACGAGGGGACGACGATGTATCCCGAAGTTCACACCCAAGGGTGCTACGTCTCCGTTGGAGCGGTGTGGAGGCACGAGGCACTCCAATGAGCCACTAGGCCACCGTATTCTCCTCGAGCCCTTCCACCAAGTGGAAAGCCTCGATCCACTAAGGGACCCTTGAGGGTGGTCACCGAACCCGTACAAGCTTGGGAAAACCCCCAAGTATCAAGCTTGAGGCAACTCCACAAAACGGAGGCTCTCAAGTACAAGGCCACAAGAGGCTACAACACGCCACACCGGCGACAAGGTCACCAAGACACCAACACAATCGGCACCAAAACCACAAAGGCTACCACACTCCACAAAGACAACAACACCACAAAGGCTACAATGCCACAAAGACGACAAGGCCACAAAGGCTACAAGACCACTAAGATCAACACGCCCTCTACGAGACCGAAACCCCGGAGAGAACCCAAACCGATGCACCTAATGGAATGGCTAAGAACACCACTAAGATGCCCAAGTTCTTCTCCCCCAAATTCCAACAAAGCTACAAAAGCTATTGGGGAAATAAGGGAGGAAGAACAAAATAGAGGAGGAACACCAAATTACTCCAAGATCTAGATCTAGCAAGATCCCCTCACTTGGAGAGCGATTCAATTGGTGAAGCTCTAGATCTAGATCTCCTCTCTCCTTTCCCCCAAAAATATGCAAGAAATAGTGGGGGCATCAAAAGGAGGAAGAAGCTCTTCAAGGTCAACAATGGAGGAGAGAGAATGGAGGGGAAGAACTAGTTGGGTCGGAGGAGGAAGAGGGGTATAAATAGGAGGCCCAAAATATAGCTGTTGGGGCTGGAAAAACGGTCAGATTCGCGCCCGAGCGGTACTACCGCTTGTCAAAGCGGTACCACCGCTCGCGCGCGAACTGTGCAGAAAACGGCTGAAAAACGGCCCAAACCGGTACCACTTGTGCAAAAATCACAGCAAACTGAAACATGCGCCTGAGAGAGAGAGGGAAGAGCAGCAGCAGGGCAGGGCGCAGCAGCGCATGCAGTGAGCAGCGCAGGCAGCAGGGGAATCTCCCGCGCGTGTGAATCGAGGACACCAGAGCGGCGTGGGGAGCTGTGATGTCTACGTGTGCTTCTATTCTTGTAGACAGTGTTGGGCCTCCAAGAGCAGAGGTTTGTAGAACAGCAGCAAGTTTCCCTTAAGTGGATCACCCAAGGTTTATCGAACTCAGGGAGGAAGAGGTCAAAGATATCCCTCTCATGCAACCCTGCAACCACAAAGCAAGAAGTCTCTTGTGTCCCCAACACACCTAATAGGTGCACTAGTTCGGCGAAGAGATAGTGAAATACAAGTGGTATGAATGAATATGAGCAGTAGTACGGCGCCAGAAAAGTGCTTGCTGGCGTGCAGTTGATGGTAGTAATATTGCAGGAAGTAAACATGCAGTAGAACAGTAAACAAGCAGCGATAGCAGTATTTAGGAACAAGGCCTAGGGATCATACTTTCACTAGTGGACACTCTCAACATTGATCACATAACAGAATAAATAGATAGATGCTAGACTCTATACCCTCTTGTTGGATGATGAACACCACTAACTGTGTAGGATTACACGAACCCTCAATGCCGGAGTTAACAAGCTCCACAATATTCAATGTTCATATTTAAATAACCTTAGAGTGCATGACAGATCAACATAACCAAACCAAGTACTAACATAGCATGCACACTGTCACCTTCACACTACAAAAGGAGGAATAGATCACATCAATACTATCATAGCAATAGTTAACTTCATAATCTACAAGAGATCACAATCATAGCCTACGCCAAGTACTACACGATGCACACACTGTCACCATTACACCGTGCAGGAGGAATAAACTACTTTAATAACATCACTAGAGTAGCACACAGATAAATTGTGATACAAAACACATTGCAATCATAAAGGGATATAAATAAGCACTTCACTATGCCATTCATAACAGTAAATAAGTATTCTGTGAAATATAGCCTAAGAGACCCACACGGTGCACACACTGTCACCTTTACACACGTGGGACAAGGAGTCTCCGGAGATCACATAAGTAAAACCCACTTGACTAGCATAATGACATCTAGATTACAAGCATCATCATATGAATCTCAGTCATGTAAGGCAGCTCATGAGATTATTGTATTGAAGCACATAGGAGAGAGATTAACCACATAGCTACCGGTACAGCCCCGAGCCTCGAGGGAGAACTACTCCCTCCTCATGGGAGACAGCAGCGTTGATGAAGATGGCGGTGGTGTCGATGGAGGAGCCTTCCGGGGGCACTTCCCCGTCCCGGCGGCGTGCCGGAACAGAGACTCCTGTCCCCCAGATCTTGGCTTCGCGATGGCGGCGGCTCTGGAAGGTTTTCTCTGGTTTCGTCGAACGTGATAGGGTTTTCGCGACGGAGGCTTTAAGTAGGCGGAAGGGCAAGGTCGGTGGAGTCCTGGTGGGGCCACACACGAGGCCGGCGCGGCCAGGGCTTGGGCCGCGCCGCCCTACTGTGTCCCCACCTCGTGGCCCCACTTCGTTTCCCCTTCGGACTTCTGGAAGCTTCGTGGAAAAATAGGACCCTGGGCGTTGATTTCGTCCAATTCCGAGAATATTTCCTTACTACGATTTCTGAAACCAAAAACAGCAGAAAACAGCAACTGGCACTTCGGCATCTCGTCAATAGGTTAGTTCCAGAAAACGCATAAATATGACATAAAGTATGCATAAAACATGTAGATATCATCAATAATGTGGCATGGAACATAAGAAATTATCGATACGTCGGAGACGTATCAGCATCCCCAAGCTTAGTTCCTGCTCGTCCCGAGCAGGTAAACGATAACAAAGATAATTTCTGGAGTGACATGCCATCATAACCTTGATCATACTATTGTAAGCATATATAATGAATGCAGCGATAAAAACAATGGTAATGACATGAGTAAACAAATGAATCATAAAGCAAAGACTTTTCATGAATAGTACTTTCAAGACAAGCATCAATAAGTCTTGCATAGGAGTTAACTCATAAAGCAATAATTCAAAGTAAAAGGTATTGAAGCAACATAAAGGAAGATTAAGTTTCAGCAGTTGCTTTCAACTTATAACATGTATATCTCATGGATAATTGTCTACATAGAGTAATATAACAAATGCAATATGCAAGTATGTAGGAATCAATGCACAGTTCACACAAGTGTTTGCTTCTTGAGGTGGAGAGAGATAGGTGAACTGACTCAACATAAAAGTAAAAGAAAGGTCCTTCAAAGAGGAAAGCATCGATTGCTATATTTGTGCTAGAGCTTTTATTTTGAAAACATGAAACAATTTTGTCAACGGTAGTAATAAAGCATATGTATCATGTAAATTATATCTTACAAGATGCAAGCCTCATGCATAGTATACTAATAGTGCCCGCACCTTGTCCTAATTAGCTTGGATTACCGGGATTGTCATCGCAATACACATGTTTTAACCAAGTGTCACAAAGGGGTACCTCTATGCCGCCTGTACAAAGGTCTAAGGAGAAAGCTCGCATTTGGATTTCTCGCTTTTGATTATTCTCAACTTAGACATCCATACCGGGACAACATAGACAACAGATAATGGACTCCTCTTTAATGCATAAGCATGTAGCAACAATTAATGTTCTCATATGAGATTGAGGATATATGTCCAAAACTGAAACTTCAACCATGATTCATGGCTTTAGTTAGCGGCCCAATGTTCTTCTCTAACATTATGCATGCTCTAACCATTTAATGAGTGGTAAATCTCCCTTACTTCAGACAAGACGAACATGCATAGCAACTCACATGATATTCAACGAAGAGTTGATGGCGTCCCCAAGAGCATGGTTATCGCACAACAAGCAACTTAATAAGAGATAAAGTGCATAAGTACATATTCAATACCACAATAGTTTTTAAGGCTATTTTGTCCCATGAGCTATATATTGCAAAGGCGAATGATGGAAATTTAAAGGTAGCACTCAAGCAATTTACTTTGGAATGGCGGAGAAATACCATGTAGTAGGTAGGTATGGTGGACACAAATGGCATAGTGGTTGGCTCAATGATTTTGGATGCATGAGAAGTATTCCCTCTCGATACAAGGTTTAGGATAGCAAGGTTATTTGAAACAAACACAAGGATGAACCGGTGCAGCAAAACTCACATAAAAGACATATTGTAAACATTATAAGACTCTACACCGTCTTCCTTGTTGTTCAAAACTCAATACTAGAAATTATCTAGACTTTAGAGAGACCAATTATGCAAACCAAATTTTAGCAAGCTCTATGTATTTCTTCATTAATAGGTGCAAAGTATATATGATGCAAGAGCTTAAACATGAGCACAACAATTGCCAAGTATCACATTATCCAAGACATTTTACCAATTACTACATGTAGCATTTTCCGTTTCCAACCATATAACAATGAACGAAGCAGTTTCAACCTTCGCCATGAACATTAAAAGCTAAGAACACATGTGTTCATACGAACCAGCGGAGCGTGTCTCTCTCCCACACAAGCATTTATTCAAACAAAAACACAAACAAAAGCACACAGACGCTCCAAGTAAAGTACATAAGATGTGACTGAATAAAAATATAGTTTCAAGAGAAGAAACCTGATAAGTTGTCGATGAAGAAGGGGATGCCTTGGGCATCCCCAAGCTTAGACGCTTGGGTCTTCTTGAAATATGCAGGGATGAACCACGGGGGCATCCCCAAGCTTAGACTTTTCACTCTTCTTGATCATAGTATATCATCCTCCTCTCTTGACCCTTGAAAACTTCCTCCACACCAAACTCGAAACAAACTCATTAGAGGGTTAGTGCATAATCAAAAATTCACATGTTCAGAGATAACACAATCATTCTTAACACTTCTGGACATTGCCCAAAGCTACTGGACATTAATGGATCAAAGAAATTCATCCAACATAGCAAAAGAGGCAATGCGAAATAAAAGGCAGAATCTGTCAAAACAGAACAGTCCGTAAAGACGAATTTTAAAGTGGCACCAGACTTGCTCAGATGAAAATGCTCAAATTGAATGAAAGTTGCGTACATATCTGAGGATCACGCACGTAAATTGGCAGACTTTTCTGAGTTACCTACAGAGAACCCTGCCCAAATTCGTGACAGACAGAAATCTGTTTCTGCGCAGTAATCCAAATCTAGTATCAACTCTACTATCAAAGACTTTACTTGGCACAACAATGCAATAAAATAAGATAAGGAGAGGTTGCTACAGTAGTAAACAACTTCCAAGACTCAAATATAAAACAAAAGTACTGTAGTAAAATAAAGACATGGGTTATCTCCCAAGAAGTGCTTTCTTTATAGCCATTAAGATGGGCTCAGTAATTTCAACGATGCACTCCCAAGAAATAAGAGTTGAAGCAAAAGAGAGCATCAAAAAGCAAATTCAAAACACATTTAAGTCTAACATGCTTCCTATGCATAGGAATCTTGTAAATAAACAAGTTCATGAAGAGCAAAGTAACAAGCATAGGAAGGTAAAACAAGAGTAACTTAAAAAAATTCAGCACATAGAGAGGTGTTTTAGTAACATGAAAATTTCTACAACCATATTTTCCTCTCTCATAATAACTTTCAGTAGCAACATGAGCATAATCAACAATATAACTATCACATAAAGCATTCTTATCATGAGTCTCATGCATAAAATTATTACTCTCCACATAGGCATAATCAATTTTATTAGTTGTAGTGGGAGCAAATTCAACAAAGTAGCTATCATTATTATTCTCATCATCAAATATAGGAGGCATATTGTAATCATAATCAAATTTATCCTCCATAACAGGCGGTACTAAAAGACTACTATCATTATAAACATCACAAATAGGAGGCAAAGTATCATCAAAGTAAATTTTCTCCTCAATGCTTGGGAGACTAAAAAGATCATGCTCATCAGAACCAGCTTCCCCAAGCTTAGAACTTTCTATATCATTAGCAACAATGGTATTCAAAGTGTTCATACTAATATGTTCCATGGGTTTTTTAATTTTCGCATCAAACCATCCATGTCTTAAATCAGGAAATAGAATAAGAAGCTCATTGTTGTGCATTATTCCTAACTAGTGTAAACAAGAAACAAAAAGATGCAATTGCAGGATCTAAAGGAAATAGCTTCGAGCACACACACAACGGCAACAGAAAAGTACTTTACCTGGGACCGGAGTATGAGTGCCTTTTACCTTTCCTCCCCGGCAACGGCGCCAGAAAAGTGCTTGATGTCTACGTGTGCTTCTATTCTTGTAGACAGTGTTGGGCCTCCAAGAGCAGAGGTTTGTAGAACAGCAACAAGTTTCCCTTAAGTGGATCACCCAAGGTTTATCGAACTCAGGGAGGAAGAGGTCAAAGATATCCCTCTCATGCAACCCTGCAACCACAAAGCAAGAAGTCTCTTGTGTCCCCAACACACCTAATAGGTGCACTAGTTCGGTGAAGAGATAGTGAAATACAAGTGGTATGAATGAATATGAGCAGTAGTACGGCGCCAGAAAAGTGCTTGTTGGCGTGCAGTTGATGGTAGTAATATTGCAGGAAGTAAACATGCAGTAGAACAGTAAACAAGCAGCGATAGCAGTATTTAGGAACAAGGCCTAGGGATCATACTTTCACTAGTGGACACTCTCAACATTGATCACATAACAGAATAAATAGATAGATGCTAGACTCTACACCCTCTTGTTGGATGATGAACACCACTAACTGTGTAGGATTACACGAACCCTCAATGCCGGTGTTAACAAGCTCCACAATATTCAATGTTCATATTTAAATAACCTTAGAGTGCATGACAGATCAACATAACCAAACCAAGTACTAACATAGCATGCACACTGTCACCTTCACACTACGAAAGGAGGAATAGATCACATCAATACTATCATAGCAATAGTTAACTGCATAATCTACAAGAGATCACAATCATAGCCTACGCCAAGTACTACACGATGCACACACTGTCACCATTACACCATGCAGGAGGAATAAACTACTTTAATAACATCACTAGAGTAGCACACAGATAAATTGTGATACAAAACACATTGCAATCATAAAGGGATATAAATAAGCACTTCACTATGCCATTCATAACAGTGAATAAGTATTCTGTTAAATATAGCATAAGAGACCCACACGGTGCACACACTGTCACCTTTACACACGTGGGACAAGGAGTCTCCGGAGATCACATAAGTAAAACCCACTTGACTAGCATAATGACATCTAGATTACAAGCATCATCATATGAATCTCAATCATGTAAGGCAGCTCATGAGATTATTGTATTGAAGCACATAGGAGAGAGATTAACCACATAGCTACCGGTACAGCCCCGAGCCTCGAGGGAGAACTACTCCCTCCTCATGGGAGACAGCAGCGTTGATGAAGATGGCGGTGGTGTCGATGGAGGAGCCTTCCGGGGGCACTTCCCCGTCCCGGCGGCGTGCCGGAACAGAGACTCCTGTCCCCCAGATCTTGGCTTCGCGATGGCGGCGGCTCTGGAAGGTTTTCTCTGGTTTCGTCGAACGTGATAGGGTTTTCGCGACGGAGGCTTTAAGTAGGCGGAAGGGCAAGGTCGGTGGAGCCCTGGTGGGGCCACACACTAGGCCGGCGCGGCCAGGGTTTGGGCCGCGCCGCCCTACTGTGTCCCCACCTCGTGGCCCCACTTCGTTTCCCCTTCAGACTTATGGAAGCTTCGTGGAAAAATAGGACCCTGGGCGTTGATTTCGTCCAATTCCGAGAATATTTCCTTACTAGGATTTCTGAAACCAAAAACAGCAGAAAACAACAACTGGCACTTCGGCATCTCGTCAATAGGTTAGTTCCGGAAAACGCATAAATATGACATAAAGTATGCATAAAACATGTAGATATCATCAATAATGTGGCATGGAACATAAGAAATTATTGATACGTCGGAGACGTATCAAGCTGCTGGCAAGTCAACGCGCGCGTGCGTGAGCGAGGCGCGGGTGGCCGGTAGCGAGCGCAGCAGCGCATGCATGCGTGCGGGCGTGGCGAGCGGGTGGGCAGCGTGCAGCGGCGACCTGTCGGGCGCGGGGAGCTGGGCCGGTCGGCCAGTGGCGGCCCAAGACGGAGGCAGCAGGTGGAGGCTGGAAGAGGCCAGATTGGGCCAGATGGGGAAGAGGACTGGGCCGGTACTACCGGCCACGATACCGGCCTGGTACCGTAAGTGACTTACGGCACAACCGGGCTGGTACCGGCTTGGTACCAGTTCGAGTCCAGTAAGCCCGGATCTGCTGAAGCGGTACTGGGCCGGTACCACCAGCGGTAGTACCGGCCGGCCCAAAAACACTTTCTCTTTTCTTTTCTAAATATGATGCAATATAAAATCCATAACTCGAGCTAGGAAACTCGGAATGACATGAAACCAATTTTGCCGGAAAGAGGATGACGAGAGCTACCACTACACAAGGTGAAAACATGGAAAAGAGTGAGTGATGATTTTCTCATGGTCATAGAGGTGTAACCTCTAAATATGATATATCGGGAAAATCATCACCCTCGCACATGCAACATGCGATGCATCCGGAATCCATTTCCGATGAGCTAGAGCTTGTCATGAGAATGAACACAAGCTCTAATACATCTCATGGATAAGAACCAAGAACAACCAATAAACACAATGCAATGCATGCAAGGTTTGAGCTCTCTCCGATGATGCGATCCACTATCCTATCGAGCACAAACCTTATCCTTGCTCGTTCCTCTTGAGTCGGCAAGCTCCGTATTAATCCTCTTCATCATTGTACATGCCACAGTCTTCCTCCAACATACACGCCACCGTCTTCATCCATCTTGTACGCACGCCACCGTCTTCATCCATCTTCTACGCCGTCTTCATCTCTCTTCATCTTCTCCATCTAGCAACCTTGAGATCATCATATGGCTATGGAAATGTCCTAAGATTGATTCTCAATGCAACCATTAGTCCATAGGGATTGTCATCAATTATCAAAACCACACATGGTGGCTCCATGTTCTTTCAATCTCCCCCATTTTGGTAATTGATGACAATCTCTTTGAGAGGGTTTAAATATGGAATTTAGAAAACAACCCAAGTTGAATATTTAGAACAAACTCCCCCATAATATATGCATGTGTGAATGAACTTGAATTTCACTGCATATATAGGAAATTAAAGCCTAGCGGAGTATCCTCTAAATATTCAACCATGCAAAGCAACAAATGCAAGGCATGAAAGGCAAATGCTTAAGAAACAACAAAAGCAATTCCCTTAAACCCTCCAAACTTCTCCCCCATTGGCATCGATTGCCAAAATGGACGAAAGGTTTAGAAGGCCAATATAGTGAGCGTTCCTCTATAAGTTGTGCATTTCTCATAATTGTGAGTGAAATCAAATGCACATATTCAGTGATGAATACTTGGAGGAAATCAAACTATATTGAGGATCAAAGATTGCAATAGAATAAGAAGGTGAGAAAGCTTCGACAAATGAAGCAAGCAATCCAATGAACCAACAAATCAAGTTAAAGATATTATGATAAGATCAAGAAGGATGCTCCAAGTAATATGTGGAAACTCCCCAAGGTTTGTGCACAAAATAATTTTCATTGAAGAATACGGTGCACAAACATGGCATCATCGCTCCCACAAGATCACTCGAAGCATGTGCCAAAATCAAGTATGAGTGCTTGAAAATGCAAATAGAATGAAATGAGCACCCATATCAAATTTGTTTGTGGAGCCATCAAGAGACGAACAAGAATAGAAATAATGGACTCCAACAAAGAGGGATATCAAAAGATATGTACCATCTCTCATGTATATAAGTTTCTCTAAGTGGACAACATCACAAAGATATTTATTCACAAAGAAACATGCACACACAAGATAGGTACAAGAGGAATAGAGTAAGATATCCAAAAAAAAAGTATGCTCAAGGACTTATCTCATTTTAGGAAAAATAAAAACCAAATATCAAGAATGAGATAACCAACTCCCAAAGAAAGCAAGGTTCCAAATAAACCAAACCTTCCACACTTTTCATGATGGCACAAAAGTACCGAAAAGAAAAGGTTTGTCTTCCAAAGTCAAATTCTTGAAACAAGGGAGTGTTTTAACGAACATACGTGAGCTCCCCCAAAATTAGTACACTATTTAGGATTTTGCGTTTGAATACAAAATGCACAAATGCGGGATCATCGCTCTACCATTGTTTATCAAAACACTAACAAGGTTCAAGTGAAATAAGGAGATCCAAAAGAAGCAAGGAAGACACATGGGAGTCTAACCCACAAGGACAAATTCTTGGCAAGAAATAAAGCAATTGAGCGCAGGAGTCAAGTGTGAGGATGATCCGAAACAATACCACATAATTTATTACCAATTGTCCATGGAAAAGAGGTATTTAGGAAGTACTTCCATATGGTAGTTTGTGAGTATGTCCAAGATCATATTCACAAGAACAAAGCATTTTATGAAAAATGGGATTTGTTTGAGCACACATGTCACAATGGAACAAGATAATTTAAAATATCAATTCTATGTGACACAACCTCAAGTGTTCACATTATCTTGGCTTGTAAGATGCACAAAGGATAATACTCCCCCATAATGTGATAAAGGCATTTTTCATGCAAGAGGCAAATAAGAACCACGTGAGATAATTAATGGACACTATAGAATTTTAATTCATCACGTCGCACATTTTAAGATTGTGAAATGCACAAAGCATATCACTCCCCCAAAATGGGATAGTCCATTAATTTCTCACACAAGCCAACAACTAAGATATCAACAAGATGCAATAAGCTCAACATAAGAACAATTGTACATGATGTGCCACCCAACATATATAAGCATGAAAGCAAGATAAGCAAGTAGGAGGCACAACATACACAACCACATGCAAGGTACAAAACCAACACATGTGAAAGGGGGCGAGTAACTTTCAATGTAAAGGAGTTGAGGACTCGTTACCGCAAGGAGGGGAATGGGTAAAGGATCAAAGGAATACTACTTGACTTGAGAAAATGAGAATGATGAAGATCCCCTAAGTCTTCATGGACTAGTCAAGTCTCCATGCCCTCCACTTGTACCTATTGATCAAATTTTGGCTTGATGGTCCCCAACCAAGTTGGGTCCTAAGAAGTTTGTCACAATAGGCTTGGCAACCCAAATGGTTCTTTTTGAGAAACCACATTGAGTGCCCATATATTTGGCAAACACATTTCCAACCTTATCCTTGCAAAGAGAATAAGCACCATCGATCAAGATAGGGTTGGATGAGTTACCACTAGTGCAAAAGGAGGAGATGTGGCCCTTCTCACGGCATATGTAGCATGTCCTTCTCTTCTCCTTCTTCTCACTTGATTTCTCCACAACGGGAGCCTTGGCTTGATCCTTCTTGGGTAGCGGCCTTTCTTCAAGTCGAGGTAGACCTTGAGCTTGGCCTTGAGGTATACCATGAGCTCCATCTTGAGGCCGTTTCCCTTGTTTCTTCTCGCCAAGTGGCTTCTTCTTCAAGGGGCACGATCTAACATGATGCCCTCCAATCTGGCACTTGAAGCACACAATATTGGCGGGGTCCTTCACATGCCCATGGATCTTCTTCCGCTTGTGCGTGGTGGACTTGTTCTTGTTGTTGGAGTTGAATCCAAGTCCACTCTTGTCATTGAGGGATTGCTTCCCTTCATGACCCTTTACCAAGTCCTTCTTCAAAGAAGTGACTCGGGCCTCGAGCTCTTCGATTTCCCCTACATGGTTAGTAACAACACAAGTACTAGAGGAAGTGGAAGCTTCATTGTTAGAGCAACAAGGCAAGGTATGTAATTCACCACAAGATATAGCAATAGCATGGGTGGGTGAATTACTAGCACTAGCACATGGATTTGTAGAGCAACAAGGCATAGAAGGTAGTTCACCACAAGATAAATCAATAGCATGAGTGGGTGAACTAAAAGCACTAGCACATGGCAAAATAGCATTTTGAGAGGTAGTGCTAGTACTCACATGAGGCTCACAAGATTTTACCTTTGACATGATAGCCTCATGAGCTAACTTTAGCAAATCATGAGAGACTAGAATATCATCATGGGAGCTAGAAAGCTTTCCATGACTTTCTTCCAATTTCTCATAATTGCTTGTTAGCAAAGCAAGTTGAGCCCTTATCTCAACATTCTCCTTCAAGATGGATGCTTCACAAGAGGTAGAGTTAGTAGCACAAGCATTATCAATTATAGCACAAGGAGAAGGCAACTTAGCAAGCTCTATTAGGTTGAGAGCCTTAAATTGCTCATGTGACTCGGTGAGTTTGATGAGCTCACTCTCAATAGCCCTAGAGCCATTTTTGAGAAGCTCAAAATCCTCAAGGAGTTTAGCATGAGCAATTGCTAGCTCACCATTTTTAATTTGAAAATCATGTGCCACCTCTAAAGCTCTATCACGAGATTCCTTTACTTTAGATAGCTCTAGAGTAAAGGTCTCCTCAAGAGATTCATTGGTGATTTGTTGTTCTTCAAGAGCTTCACTAAGAGTTGCAATCTCATTTGCATACTCGCGCTCATGCTCTTCCCTTTTCTCAATAATTTTTGTGCTCTCAATGGCAAAAGCCAAGATTTTCATAAAGTTAGAGAAAGCAAATTTCTTCTTATGAAGAGCATGAAAAACCGACTAATCCATCATGTTTAAGGAAGCAACATTAAGTTCTTCCATATCATCATACTCATCATCACTAGATAGATAGGGTTCCAAGGAAGGAGATACCTTAGAAGTCTTAGCCATAAGGCAAGTGTAGGAACCATGAGGTGATGAAGAGGATGAAGTAATTGAAGCCCCATCCAAGATCTTGTCTTGGCCCATAGTATCCTTGGTTCCCTCTACATTGTTAGTCACACAAATACTAGAGGAAAGCAAAGTATTTTCATTATGGCAACAAGACAAGGCAAGCATATCATCATGGAATGAAGATATGCAAGGACTACCAACACTAGCATGTAAAGCATTTATAGTGCTATAAGTGTTCAAGTCCAAAGATGAAACATTGCAATGGGATAGGGATGAAGAATCATCAAGAGAAGGCTCACCATCAACAATGCAATGTTCATCACCAGTCACCATACCATTACCTTGTGTCTTACCACACACTGGTGAAGTGGAGGGAGTGCGATCATCCTCAATGATCTTGGACCCACCATATGTATCTCGAAGCTTTGTCCAAAACTCATGAGCACTCCGGAAAGGCGCGATGGAGGAAATCACTACATGACTCACAACATGGCAAAGCACTTTAGTAGCTTGAGCATCTAGATAAGAGTTTTTCTTCTCCTCAAAAGATGGATTTTGTGGATCCTTAGGAGGAGAAAAACCCATATCAAGAATTTGCTCCACATGTGGGTGCATGCCCCTAAAATAATAAAGCATGTAGAATTTCCAAGAATCATAATTAGTGTCATCAAATGTAAAAGAGGAAATGTGCACTAATCCTCTAGCCGACGTCATTACTCTCTAGGCGGTGAAGCCCAACAAGATAAGAGAGCCCTAGCTCTAATACCAATTGAATGTACAAGGACGTCGCCTAGAGGGGGTGAATAGGCGGTGTATAAAAACTTCTACTTCAGAGCTAACCTAGGCGGAATAAAACTACTAAGTGTTTACTAGTTTAGCTCAAAGCCTATCAACTAGGGGTTTGCCTAAGTGCACCAACAACCTATGCTAGCATGATGAGCAACAAGGTGATAACAAGCTAAGTATAGCACATCAAGCAAGATAGATATCACAATGTAAAGCGCATATGTAAAGGAGCTCGGGTTGAGAAGTAACCGGTGCATGAGGAGACGACGATGTATCCCGAAGTTCACACCCAAGGGTGCTACGTCTCCGTTGGAGCGGTGTGGAGGAACGAGGCACTCCAATGAGCCACTAGGGCCACCGTATTCTCCTCGAGCCCTTCCACCAAGTGGAAAGCCTCGATCCACTAAGGGACCCTTGAGGGTGGTCACCGAACCCGTACAAGCTTGGGCAAACTCCCAAGTATCAAGCTTGAGGCAACTCCACAACACGGAGGCTCTCAAGTACAAGGCCACAAGAGGCTACAACACGCCACACCGGCGACAAGGTCACCAAGACACCAACGCGCCACAACCGGCACCAAAACCACAAAGGCTACCACACTCCACAAAGGCAACAACACCACAAAGGCTACAACGCCACAAAGACGACAAGGCCACAAAGGCTACAAGACCACTAAGATCAACACGCCCTCTACGAGACCGAAACCCCGGAGAGAACCCAAACCGATGCACCTAATGCAATGGCTAAGAACACCACTAAGATGCCCAAGTTCTTCTCCCCCAAATTCCAACAAAGCTACAAAAGCTATTGGGGGAATAAGGGAGGAAGAACAAAATAGAGGAGGAACACCCAGAAACTCAATTCGGCTCCCGGGTACATATGATCCCTCTACCATAAAAACATATTTCCAAGTGTTAAAAAATTTTGACAAAAAAATTTACATGTACATCTCCATAATATATGCGTATTCGTCAAGTTTCTCGAAAAAATGATATTTTTTGTAGTGTAAGCGAAAAAGAGAAAATTTATCTTGTGACAAGTCTTTGTTTCAGCACCGAATTTTGTCTTTTTTACACACGCCACATGACATGTCGATTTTTTATGAAACAACTTTGTGAGCGCGTAGCACATGAAGATGTACGTGCGAAATTTTTGTTTCAATTTTTTAACATTTTAAAATGTGTCTAATATGTATTTCAAAATAAAGGGAGCATACGCTCCCATGTGCCAAAACATCACTCCCAGGAACACCAAATTACTCCAAGATCTAGATCTAGCAAGATCCCCTCACTTGGAGAGGGATTCAATTGGTGAAGCTCTAGATCTATATCTCCTCTCTCCTTTCCCCCAAAAATAGGCAAGAAATAGTGGGGGGATCAAGAGGAGGAAGAAGCTCTTCAAGGTCAACAATGGAGGAGAGAGAATGGAGGGGAAGAACTAGTTGGGTCGGAGGAGGAAGAGGGGTATAAATAGGAGGCCCAAAATATAGCTGTTGGGGCTGGAAAAACGGTCAGATTCGCGCCCGAGCGGTACTACCGCTTGTCAAAGCGGTACCACCACTCGCGCGCGAACTGTGCAGAAAACGGCTGAAAAATGGCCCAAACCGGTACCGCTTGTGCAAAAATCACATCAAACTGAAACATGCGCATGAGAGAGAGAGAGGGAAGAGCAGCAGCAGGGCAGGGCGCAGCAGCACATGCAGTGAGCAGCGCAGGCAGCAAGGGAATCTCCCGCGCGTGTGAATCGAGGATAGCAGCGCGGCGTGGGGAGCTGCTGGTAAGTCAACGCGCGCGTGCGTGAGCGAGGTTCGGGCGGCCGGTAGCGAGCGCAGCGCATGCGGGCGGGCGTGGCGAGCGGGTGGGCAGCGTGCAGCGGCGGCCTGGCGGGCGCGGGGAGCTGGGCCGGTAGGCCAGCGGCGGCCCAAGACGGAGGCAGCAGGTGGAGGCTGGAAGAGGCAAGATTGGGCCAGATGGGGAAGAGGACTGGGCCGGTACTACCGGCCACGGTACCGGCCTGGTACCGTAAGTGAGTTACGGCACAACCGGGCTGGTACCGGCCTGGTACCGGTTCGAGTCCAGTAAGCCCGGATCTGCTGAAGCGGTACTGGGACGGTACCACCAGCAGTAGTACCGGCCGACCCAAAAACACTTTCTCTTTTCTTTTCTAAATATGATGCAATATAAAATCCATAACTCGAGCTAGGAAACTCGGAATGACATGAAACCAATTTTGCCGGAAAGAGGACGACAAGAGCTACCACTACACAATGTGAAAACATGGAAAAGAGTGAGTGATGATTTTCTCATGGTCATAGAGGTGTAACCTCTCAATATGGTATATCGGGAAAATCATCACCCTCGCACATGCAACATGCGATGCTTCCGAAATCCGTTTCCGATGAGCTAGAGCTTGTCATGAGAATGAACACAAGCTCTAACCCATCTCATGGATAAGAACCAAGAACAACCAAGAAACACGATGCAATGCATGCAAGGTTTGAGCTCTCTCCTATGATGCGATCCACTATCCTATCGAGCACAAACCTTATCCTTGCGCATTCCTCTTGAGTCGGCAAGCTCCGTCTTCATCCACTTCATCATTGTACATGCCACTGTCTTCCTCCAACATACATGCCACCGTCTTCATCCATCTTGTACGCATGCCACCGTCTTCATCCATCTTCTACGCCGTCTTCATCTCTCTTCATATTCTCCATCTAGCAACCTTGAGACCATCATATGGCTATGGACATGTCCTAAGATTGATTCTCAATGCAACCATTAGTCCATAGGGATTGTCATCAATTACCAAAACCACACATGGGGGCTCCATGTTCTTTCAGTGGGCCTGGGGGGGGCAACACTAGCCTACCCCACTATATAAAGAGGGGAGGGCTGGCCATTGCCCCCTCTCCTCCCTCCCAGTTTTCTCCTGCTTCGGCTTAGGCGAAGCCCTGCAGGAATTCTCCTCCACCACCACCACCACGCCGTCGTGCTGCTGGGATTCCGAGGGGATCTACTCCTCTGCTGATGAGGACATCCCATCTATTGATACAATCGCTGTACCTACAGCCACACAAATACAAGGACCAATCACTCGAGCTCGTGCCAAACAACTTAACTATCAGGTACTTTCGTTTCTTGGAACTATTCCTCATATACATGAGAATATGATGCTGCCTAAATCAGATATGTTTGTTACTCTTAGGAATGATGGACCTAGCATGGATGAGGAGGACAAGCATTGGAGCATGATCACACATGGAGGAGATGGTAGCAAGCACTTGAGGATTGAAGATGACGCCACAAGTGGAGATTTCAGAACTTTGAAGCCACCATAAGAAGAGATGAAGACATGGATGAAATATAGAATTCTCCACTTCATAATTTCTTCCATAGCATAATATGGTGCTGCGTCACCTTTAGTTTTGGGCCAGGCCCATGTCATTTTCGCAGGAATTAAGTCAGCCACTTTTTAGAGTCCGTATTGAAGGGGGAAAGGCCTTCTAGGGTTTGGTTCGGCCACCATACGTATGGCTGGTCGAAACCCCACATTTTCCTCCTTTAAATACTCCCATAGCCGTCACGTTTAGACTCGGATTTTGATTAGACTAAAAGTTAGCCATTGCTGTAACTCTCGTGTACTTCTTTTGAGGCCAACGCCCAGAACAAGACCGACTATTCGGAATCCCACCTTTTCAATAAAGCTTTCATCTATATCCGCAATAATTCTGATTACATTATTAGTTCTTACTTTTTCTCGATTTCAGGTAGGAATTAAGACCCCCGCTGGTCAGGCTGATCGAGCATCCGCAAGATCAGTAACTCCCGGAGATTGTCCTAGCGATTGCATTGGCGCACGAGTTTTGCACGTGTAGTCGGATCGTCAAGCACGAACTCCACCAACAAATTGATTTATCCCCGTCTCATCGAAAGATTGGCCACCTTTGCCCTATCAAGTGGTATCAGATTTCAGGTTGATCGGTGAGAATTTACAGTTTTCCTAGTGTAGATTGCATCTGCCATCATACCCATAAACCACGAAAAAGCCAAAACTACTGTTAGGGTTTTAGATCATCATCCCATAAACCCCCTGCCACGCCTTGCATTGTCTTTTCAGTTTTGCATAGTTGAATTTGTGTCTGCATCTTCGTGTCGAGTTGCTGGTCTTAGCATCTAGTTCCTTTAGAGTTTCGAGTTCTGGTCATAGTAGTTACGCCGCCGCCGCATACTCGCATCGCTCGCTGATCATCACCCACCATATACACCCACCAGATCGCCGCCCGCTCGCACCATCCGCAGATCACCACCATATACACCCACCATATACTTCCGCCATCGCCATATACACCTACCATATACACCTGCCATATACTTCCGTCATCGCCATATACACCTGACATATACTTCCGCCATCGCCATATACACCTGCCATATACCCCGGTTCCTACCACGACACGGATTTGTGCTGTTTCTCTGCCGCGACAGAGTCCGTGTAGACTAAGATTTTTCTGTTTTTCCTTAATAGTTGTTGCCTTCTAACTTCATCCTGTGCTGTAGAAAATTTTCCGTGAGATAAGTTTCGGCCGCCAGTAAGTAATTGGAAGGAGAGCAAAAAAAAAGTCTGGAAACACCTCTAAATTTTTTTTCTGGCTACATTGGTTTTTCACCTTGGCGATCACTTTTCGCCACTGGCCATTATGGCGACATTTTTTTGGCACCTGCGGGCTTTCCGGAGCACTTCCGAAATTTCGACAATAAAATTTTCTGAGGCTATACTGTTTTTAGACCTCGGGGATCCGTGTGAGATACTTGCCATCATAGTGATTTTCCGCATATTGGGTCACCACATCGTCGCCACCTCATCGCTGCTCATTGCTTGTGTGCTGCGTCGTGACCTCGTTTGTGTTCTAGGCTCGCGTCTCTAGTACGGTCTAGCCTAGGACCAGCACAGTACCGTTGTTGAGCATACTTTCAATATTGCATCGCTGTTTTGACAATTGCTGTTTTTGCTACCATATTAGCCTTCCTACAGCTCCTCATATTGTCTCCACGTGCTTGGTGTCGACCCCTGGTAATCGCTTTGGCAATCCTTGGAGACACTGATTCCTGCTGGTTGCCACATCGCCTTCCTACTATTTGGTAAGAACTTGTAAGAGCTTTGTATTTTGCTTGACGGATTACGCGTGAACCACCATATTCCGTAGTTTGTAGGCATATACATTGTTGCTTGTTGCATACTAACCATGACATGCACAGAGTCGGCGAATGTTGACCCGGATAAGATGACGAATGCAGAGATGCATGCTCACTTCACCCATCTTTTGGGCGGGCATGCAACCAACGTGGATGGGCGCCCCGGTGATGTTGACGCCAAACTCACCGACGCGCTGGACAAGATCGATGGCCTCGAGGCAGCCTTCAACTCCAAGCTCGACGCCAAGTTCCAGGAGCTGTTGACTCGATTACCGCAGCCCGTGCGACGTCGCGCACGCCGCGTTCCCCGTGCGGACGTGCCAGCGGGTACCGCTCCTGCTGCAGCAGCCGCACATGACGCGCCTTCTGATGAAGGATACGAGGATTATGGAGGGAACGAGGATGAGCAAGTAGATGAGAACATGCTGGATGACGAGGAGGTCCAACAACCTACACCTGGTCGTCCACGGCAGCTGAACCGCCACGCTCGACCACCTCCACGGCCGGTACGTGATGATGATCATGTTGCTAAACTAAAATTAAATATTCCGCCATTTAAGGGTAGATATAATCCTGATGCATATCTTACATGGGAATTGTAAGTAGAGCAACGCTTTGCATGTTTACGCTATCCTGATCATTTGCGTGTTAGTGCTGCTACTTGTGAGTTCACAGATTTTGCATCTATTTGGTGGTCTGAGCATTGTAGAGTACACCATGCTAATATTCCTACTACTTGGGTTGTTTTAAAACTTGCTATGCGTACTCGTTTTGTTCCTCCACATTATCAACATGATTTGCTTAAAAAATTGTCTCGCTTAGAACAACGAAAAAATTCTGTAGAAGACTATTATCAAGAATTACAAACTGGCATGATTCGCTGTGGTCTTGTAGAGGATAATGAGGCTATGCTTGCACGTTTCTTTGGTGGTTTGAATAAAGAGATTCAGCATATTCTAGATTACAAGGAGTACAACACTATTACTCGCTTGTTTCATCTTGCTTGCAAAGCTGAACGTGAAGTGCAGGATCGTCAACCACCATGGAGAAGAGCTAATGTTTCTGCAGGTCGTACATCGTCATGGACTCCGCAACAATCAGCGCCACCATCTCGTCGGGCTGCACCAGCACCTACTACCTCTAAGTACACCGCGCCTGCATCACGAGCACCACCTGCTGCTACTCCACCACCATCTGCTGGTCCTCCTCGGAGTTCATCTTCCATGGCCTCCACGGGGAAGACTCGCGACATTCAATGTCGCAAATGCTTGGGGTTTGGTCACATAGAAAGAGAATGCAGAACCAAGCGTGTGTTGTTGGTGCGTGAAGACGGCGAATATGATTCCGCAAGTGACTTTGATGAAGATACATTGGCCCTTATTGCTGCACGCGATGGCGCCAATACTGATTCTGAGAGAGAGATGGAGGTAATGGAAGCTGGCACTGTTGATCAGTACAGGAGCTTAGTTGCACAGCGTGTGTTGAGCGTGTAATTGAGCAAATCTGAGCATGATCAACGCCACAACCTGTTCCAAACAAGAGGCGTTGTAAAAGAGCGAGCTATACGGATCATCATTGATGGAGGGAGTTGCAATAATCTGGCTAGCGTTGACATGGTGGAGAAGCTTTCTCTCCCTACAAGACAGCGCACACATCCATACTACATACAATGGTTTGAGAGCTCTCGGAAGCTCAAGGTAACAAGAACTACACGTGTGCATTTTACTATTGGTACATATTCTGATTTTGTGGATTGTGATGTTGTACCTATGCAAGCTTGTTCTTTGTTACTTGGTAGACCTTGGCAATTTGATAGAGAATCTGTTCATAATGGTAAAACTAATCAGTATTCTCTTATGCATGATGGAAAGAAAATTAGTCTCAAACCTATGACTCCTGAACAAATACTAAAAGATGATCTTGCTAGAGCTAGTAGAGTAAAAAACGAGGAGAAACTTAAGAGTGAGAATCAGATTGTTGCTGCAGATTTTTTTCCACATAAGACTAATACTAAATCTGATTCGAACCATGCTACTGAAATTCGTTTGAAAAATCCTTGTTTGCTTGCTAGCAAATCTGATATTGTTGAACTTGATGTGAACACTATTCAATGCTATGCTATTATTTGAGGATATGCCTCCTTCTTTGCCACCTGCGGTTGCTAACCTTTTGCAGGAATTCATTGATGTGTTTCCACAAGATGTACCACCTGGACTACCACCTATCCGTGGGATAGAACACCAGATTGACTTGATTCCAGGTGCTTCGCTGCCCAACCGTGCGCCATATCGTACCAATCCTGAAGAGACCAAAGAGATTCAGCGACAAATTCAGGTTCTCCAAGATAAAGGTTACATTCATGAGTCTCTTAGCCCATGTGATGTTCCTATTATCTTGGTACCTAAGAAAGATGGTTCTTCACGCATGTGTACTGATTGTAGGGCTATTAATAATATTACCATTCGATACCGTCATCCAATACCTCGTTTAGATGATATGCTTGATGAATTGAGTGGTTCTATTATGTTCTCTAAAGTTGATTTGCGTAGTGGTTACCACCAGATTCGTATGCAATTAGGAGATGAATGGAAAACAATATTTAAAACTAAGTTCGGTTTATATGAGTGGTTAGTAATGCCTTTTGGTTTAACTAATGCACCTAGTACTTTCATGAGACTGATGAACGGAGTTTTACGTGCTTTTATTGGATGTTTTTTGGTGGTATACTTTGATGATATTCTGATTTATAGCAAATCTTTAGAGGATCATTTGGATCATTTACGTGATGTTTTCAATGCTTTACGTGATGCACGTTTGTATGGTAATCTTGAGAAGTGCACCTTTTGCACCAATCGAGTTGTGTTTCTTGGCTATGTTGTTACTGCGCAGGGTATTTAAGTTGATCCAGCCAAGATTGAGGCAATTGAGAGTTGGCCGCAGCCCAAGATGGTCACGCAAGTGAGGAGCTTTCTTGACCTCGCTGGTTTTTATAGGCGCTTTGTGAAAGATTTTGGATCCATTGCTGCGCCGTTGAATGAGCTTACAAAGAAGGATGTGCCCTTTGTGTGGGGCGATGCACAACAAGAAGCCTTCATTATACTGAAAGATAAGTTAACACATCCTCCATTACTCCAACTTCCTGATTTCAATAAGACTTTTGAGCTTGAATGTGATGCTAGTGGAATTGGTTTGGGAGGTGTGTTATTACAAGAGGGCAAACCTGTTGCATATTTTAGTGAGAAATTGAGTGGGCCTAGTCTGAACTATTCTACTTATCATCAAGAATTATATGCGCTGGTTCAGACATTAGAAACTTGGCAACATTATGTATGGCCTAAAGAATTTGTTATACATTCTGATCATGAATCTTCGAAGCATATTCGTAGTCAAGATAAATTGAATCGTCGCCATGCAAAGTGGGTTGAATTTATTGAGCCTTTTCCTTATGTTATAAAACACAAAAAGGGTAAAGATAATGTTATTGCTGATGCTTTGTCACGCCGTTATACTATGCTATCTCAACTTGACTTCAAGATTTTTGGATTAGAAACTATAAAGGAACAATACTTGCATGATGCTGATTTTAAAGATGTGTTGCTGAATTGTAGAGATGGTAGAACATGGAAAAAATTCGTCCTCAATGATGGATTTGTGTTCCGTGCTAACAAGCTATGCATCCCAGATAGTTTCGTTCGTCTTTTGTTGTTGCAGGAGGCGCATGGAGGAGGATTGATGGGACACTTTGGTGTCAAGAAGACGGAGGATGTACTTGCTGCACACTTCTTTTGGCCACGTATGCGTCGAGATGTTGAGAGATTTGTGGCACGCTGCACTACATGTCAAAAAGCTAAGTCTCGACTTAATCCACATGGTTTATATATGCCTCTTCCTGTTCCTAATGTACCTTGGGAGGATATTTCTATGGATTTCGTTTTGGGATTGCCTTGTACACAGAAGGGGAGGGATAGTATCTTTGTGTTGTGGATCAATTTTCTAAGATGGCACATTTTATTCCATGTCATAAGACTGATGATGCTACACATGTTGCTGATTTGCTCTTTCGTGAAATTGTTCGTTTACATGGTGTGACAAATACTATTGTTTCTGATCGTGATACTAAGTTTCTTAGTCACTTTTGGAGATGTTTATGGGCTAAGTTGGGGACTAAAAATCTGTTTAGTACTACATGTCATCCCCAAACTGATGGACAAACTGAAGTAGTAAATAGAACATTGTCTACTATGTTGCGGGCTATTTTGAAGAAGAACTTAAAATTGTGGGAAGAGTGTTTGCCTCATATTGAATTTGCTTACAATCGTTCGCTACATTCTACCACTAAGATGTGCCCTTTTGAGATTGTGTATGGTTTTGTTCCACGTGCACCTATTGATTTATTGCCTTTACCATCTTCGGTGCAAAATGATTTGATGCTACACAACGTGCTGAATTGATATTAAAATTGCATGAGACTACTAAAGACAACATAGAACGCATGAATGCTAAGTATAAAATTGCTGGGGATAGAGGAAGAAAGCATGTTGTGTTTGATGTTGGTGATCTTGTTTGGTTGCATTTGCGCAAAGATCGTTTTCCTGCATTGCGCAAGTCTTAGTTAATGCCACGTGCCGCTAGTCGTTTTAAGGTGTTAGAGAAAATAAATGATAATGCATATAAACTTGAGCTTCCTGCAGAATTGGGTCCGGTAAGTCCTACATTTAACATTGCAGATTTGAAGCCTTACTTTGGTGAAGAAGATGAGCTTGCGTCGAGGACGACTTCAATTCAAGAAGGGGGGCATGATGAGGACATCCCATCTATTGATACAACCGATGTACCTACAGCCACACAAATACAAGGACCAATCACTCGAGCTCGTGTCAAACAACTTAACTATCAGGTACTTTCGTTTCTTGGAACTATTCCTCATATACATGAGAATATGATGCTGCCTAAATCATATATGTTTGTTACTCTTAGGAATGATGGACCTAGCATGGATGAGGAGGAAAAGCATTGGAGCATGATCACACATGGAAGAGATGGCAGCAAGCACTTGAGGATTGAAGATGACGCCACAAGTGTCGTGGTATCGTCACGACATATGCCATAGGGTGGCTAATCGAAGTGGTTCCTAGTGGTCTCACGGCGGTATCCGGATGCGGGTATGGGCACGAGCGACACGGCGACGTACCCAGGTTCGAGGCCCTCCGATGGAGGTAACACCTCTACTCCTGCTATGAGTGTATATGATGATATCACAGTACAATGGTGCTCCTAGAGCTGTATCCGGCTGCTCCTGGGAGGCTAAGGTAGACGAAGGTCTCTCTCACAGGGCAGCGCTAAGACTAGAATGAGTAAGAAGTGATCGATCCTCCCCCGCACGAGGGGGGTAGCCCAGCTTATATAGGTGCTGGCATTTTACATAGAAGTCCCTATAGTCTAGTGGCCGGCTTGGCCGGCTCCGGCTTCCGCTCCTTCCCGAGGCGTTGACGTCATGGAGCCGTTGAGGCCTCATGGCCTGTCCCATCCGCCTGCCGGAGTCAGCGGTATGGCGAGGAGGTGTCTCTGTCGCCATCATGCCCTGTAGCCGGTACGGACCAACGTACGCCATGATGGCCTGTCCGCCGCGTGGCACTGTTGCTCCACAGTGCCCCGCGCTTTACGGGAGATGAGGTCAGCGTGGACCTTTGAACCCGGACTACCTGCCCAGTTCCTTCTCGTGCAAGGCTCGCCAGCCTCGAGTCGGTCTAGAGTATAGACCCCAGTCGGATATGGCTTGTAGAAGCCGGCCCAGCCACAACGTTGAAGGCCGTAGCCAGGCTGACTAGGACTTAGAGCCAGCCGGCTCCTGGGTCAGCCGGCCACGGCTCCAGCCGACTGCTCCTCAGCCGGCCTTTGCCGCCAGCCGGCCAACCTCAAGCCGGCTGCTCCACATCCATTGCCCTACCCGGGGTCTTCCCCCCGACATTAGCCCCCGAAGCTGGCAAGGTCCCGTGTGAAGAGGGACCTAGGCAGGTTTTCCTGGCTTTAGATGTCTCTCGAATGTGTTTCAGCGGCACTCGAAGGGGCTGACTGAGAATTTTCATTCAGCCGGCTGCACCCTTATCCGGCTTGCTTTGTCCGGCTGCCTCTAGCCGGACGCTATTTTTTGCTTCTACAACTTTTGCTTTTTCACAAGTGTTCGACGATGTCTCCGCTTTGCTGAGAGAATTTGGGGCCGGATGGACTTTAATGTCCGGCTCCGGCTTGGGCGCGCTGGAGTCTCCGCCGCCTCGGGCCCTGCGCCCGACTTGACCGGTCTGACGGCCGGCTCCTGCTGCCGTTTCGTCTGGTCACATCAATGTCTCCTCCGGATCCGGTGCGGTAGTGGGGGACGTGGTGTGGCCGTTTCCGGTAACCGCTGTCGTCGTGGGGGGGGGGGGGTTACGGCACAGTAAATCCCGATCGTGGCCCACGATCGCCATGTGGCAGCGCACCGGGCGCGGCAGGCGGCTATAAATGCCCCTGGGTGCGGTCTCGAGACGCCGTTCCTGCGCACTCCATCTTCTCGCCCAGGCTCTCTCTCTCCTACGATCGAGCGCTTCCCCGCACGCTGCCACTCCTTCTCCGGTGACCTCCTGGCGAACTCCAGCGACCAAGCGCGGCCGCACTCCTTCGCCGCCCGGCAGCCGTCCGCGCGCCAAGCCGACGCCACGGGGCCCCACGTTTCGACGGTACGCTCGTCGGCACCGCACTCTCCTCCAGCGAGGAGCGGTTCTTCTTCGTCGTTTCGTCTCTCCTGGTCTTCTTCTTCTTCCTCCTCGTCAATGGCCCAGCCAAGCGGTTCTTGGAGAGGTTCGTACATGCGCGAGGATGACATCGCACGTCTGGTGCGCCTCCGCCGGATTCCCCCGGAGGTGATCACGAGGGTGCCCGGCGAGGAGATCGAGCCCAGGCCGGAACCCGGCGATCGTGTGGTCTTCGGAGCGCACTTCGACCGAGGGTTGGGCCTGCCGGCTTCACACTTCTTCCGCCGGTTCCTGGATTTCTTCGGCTTGCAGCCTCACCACCTGCCGACCAACGCCTGCATCCTTCTCAGCTGCTACGTGGCCTTCATGGAAGGCTACGCCGGCTTGTGGCCGGATGTGGAGTTTTGGAGCTGGCTGTTCTACATCAAGGCGCAGACGACTAAGGGCCACCTGAGGACCTGCGGCGCCGCCTCGATATACTCTCGCACGTGCACGCCCTTTCTGAGGATCCCGACTGTGGATTCCGTGAAGAATTGGCAAATGTCTTTCTTCTACGTGCGGAATGACAACCCGGCCTTCGACCGGCTCAACTTGCCGGAGTACAACCCGGCGCCGCCAGTCGGCCGGATCAACTGGGGCCACAACGCCAGGACGACGGACCCGGACGCAGAGGTAAATCTTCTGTGGGATTTCTTGGGGGCGAGTGTCGCAGAGGGCCGGCTGAGCGCCGAGGACCTCCTCTGCACCTACACCATGCGTCGGGTGCTGCCGCTCCAGATGCGTGTCCACAAAATCGGGCACATGTCTGGCCGGCTTGATCCAACCCGGACGTCCAAGCTCGAGCTCACCAAGGCCCAGGTCGCCCGCCGAGTGAACAACGTCACCAAGGCCAACATGCCGGAAAACTGGGATTGGAGGCTGCTGCCTTTCGACCGGGCGTCGCCGCCTGAGTTGGTAAGTTTTTATTCTTTGGCCGACTTCCGGCTTGCGGCTGCGTGGCCGACTTGGTATTTACTGTGTTGTTTTGTTTTCAGCTTTTCGACCGCCAAGGCATCGAGGACGGCGACCTGTCGGAGAAGGTCTGGGCGGCGGATCATGTTGATCCGGCTGACCAAGCCGGCGACCAAGCCGGTGACGACGATCTGCCGGAGGTGCCGGACCAAGGCGGCCAGGGGGAGCACAACCCGCCGCCCTCGCCGGAACATCAGGAGGAGCGGGAGGAGCCGGCGGAGTCCGGTACGGGGCCGATCCCTGCGGTGCCCCTGCGCTCGAGGCCGCCTGGCGCCTCGGCGACTTCTGCACCCAAGGGGAGGAAGCGAGCCGGCGGCGGGTCCACGGCCAAGATGGAAGCTAAGGCCAAGAAACAGCACCGGCTTGAGCCCAAGAAGGTTCCGGAGGCTGCCGGGTGAGTCCCTTTTCTTCGTTGTTTGATTCCTTTTCTTTCCTTTCTTTTTATTTATCTTTTCTTGTTTGTTCGACTAGGGCTGCCATCAAGTTCACCCAGGGCGGCGGCTCTCGGCCGCCTCCCCGTGTTGAGCCAACGCTCTCGCGGCAAAGGAGGGAGTCGACCCCGCAGTCTTCGATGCGCGCGCCGCCTGTTGTCGTCGTGCCGCCTGCGGGAGCATCTTCAGCTGCACCTCCTGCGGCGCCTGGCCGCGGCGTCCAGGGTGAGCCGGTCCGCCGGCCTACTCTGGATGAGTTGTTTCCACGCCGCGCTCCCCTGTTGGGGCCTGCGGCGGGGGCCGGCAAGGGTGCGCCGCCAGCGGCCGGAGATGGAGCCGGCGGGGCTGCGCCGCCTGAAGCTGGAGCCGGCGGGGCTGCGCCGCCCGAGACTGGGGCTGGAGCTAGCGGGGCTGCGCCGCCTGAAGCTGGAGCCGGAGGGGCTGCGCCGCCTGAGGGAACGCATCCGACGCCGGAGAAGGCGGCCCCCACCGGACCAACTGCTTCGACCGTGCCGCCTCCGGTTTCGGAGCCGTCGAGGGAGGAGCCGGCAGGGAAGGAGCCGGCAAGGGAGGAGCCAGCGCGCTCGAAGGACGCCGACTCCCGGGCGTTGGTGAGGAAGGAGGGCCCGTCGGACCCATCTTGGGCGATGAAGCCCCCGGGTTCGGCTGAAAAGCCCCCGGGTCAGCCGGCATGAATATGGAATCCGAGTCCGGTGACGGTATGATGGACGGCTTCCGCAGATGCACCAGGGCAACCCCCGGCGGAATTGCTTGCCGGGTTGAGCCTATCTTGGACAGCGCGTCAGCCGCCTCGTTGTTTGCTCGCGGCACATGATGGAGCTCGCAGCCATCAAAGAAGCCGGACAGTTGCTGGACGTGGAAGCGGTACGAGGCCATGTTGGCGTCCTTCGCGTCCCAGTCGCCAGATGCTTGTTGTATGACCAAGTCGGAGTCGCCGAAGCAAAGGATGCGACGCACGCCTATCTCCTTGGCCAGCTTCAGCCCATGGATGAGCGCCTCGTACTCCGCCACATTGTTGGATGCGGCGAAGTGGATCTGCAGGACGTAGTCCAGCCGATCTCCCTTGGGGGAGGTGACGACGATGCCGGCTCCCAAGCCGTTCCGCATCTTTGAGCCATCAAAGTGCAGCTTCCAGTGCGTGGAATCAGGCACAGGCGGCAAGTATTGCATCTCGGCTTAGTCGATGAAGAAGTCCGCGAGGATCTGCGACTTGATGGCCGTGCGTGGCTCGTAGATGATGGTGTGGGCGGCTAGCTCCAGGGCCCACTTGGCAACCCGACCATTGGCATCTTTGCTGCTGATGATTTCCGCCAAGGGTGCTGTGGCCACCACCTTGATGGGGTGCTCCTGGAAGTAGTGCTTGAGCTTCTTGGCCGCCATGTATACGCCGTAGGTGACCTTCTGGTAGTGGGGGTAGTTTTGCTTCGACTGGGACAGCACTTCGCTGAGATAGTACACTGGGCGCTGGACCGACTGCTCCTTGCCGGCTTCTTTGCCGGCCTCCTTGCGCTCCACCACCAGGACGACGCTAACCACACGATTGGTGGCAGCGATGTATAACAGCATCGGCTCCATTGAAGCCGGCGATGCGAGGATGGGCGCGGTCGAGAGCACGCGCTTCAAGTCACGGAAGGCTTCATCCGCCTGCGGTGACCAGACGAATTTGTCCAATTTCTTCAACAGCTGGTACAGGGGCAGTGCCTTCTCCCCCATCCGGCTGACGAAGCGGCTCAAGGAGGCCAGGCATCCGGTGAACTTCTGGACGTCCTTGAGGCACTGCGGCAGCTCCATCTTCTCAATGGCACTGATCTTCTCCGGGTTGGCTTCGATTCCTCGCTGAGAGACGAGGTAGCCCAGGAGTTGGCCGGCTGGCACGCCGAACGTGCACTTGGCCGGGTTGAGCTTCATCCGCAATCTTCGCAGATTGGTGAAGGTTTCTCTCAGGTCATCAAGGAGGGTAGGCATCTCCTTGGTTTTTACAACGACATCATCCACATATGCGTGAACATTTCTGCCGATTTGATCCTGCAAACACTTTTACATGCACCTTTGGTAGGTGGCGCCTGCATTTTTCAAGCCGAATGGCATAGTCGTGTAGCAGTAAGCCCGATACGGGGTTATGAACGAAGTCTTTATTTGATCATCCGGATTCAAAGGAATCTGGTGGTAGCCTGAATAGGCATCTAGAAAAGACAACAGTTCACAACCGGCAGTCGAGTCTATGACTTGATCTATGCGCGGCAGGGGGAAGGGGTCCTTCGGGCACGCCTTGTTGAGGCTGGTGTAGTCGATACACATGCGCAAGGAGCCATTCTTCTTCAAAACCAGGACCGGGTTCGCCAACCAGTCCGGGTGCAGCACTTCCATGATGAAGCCAGCTGCTAGGAGCCGGGCGATTTATTCACCGATGGCCTTCCTTCTTTCTTCGGCGAAGCACCTGAGGGGCTGCTTCACGGGCTTGGCTTCAGGCCTGACGTGGAGGTGGTGCTCAGCCAACTCCCTCGGCACACCCGGCATGTCCCTTGGAGACCATGCGAAGATGTCCCGATTCTCACGGAGGAAGCTGGTGAGCTCGCTTTCCTATTTGCTGCTCAAGCCGGCACCGATGGTGACGTACTTGTCCGGCTGCGCCGGGTCGAGCAGGATCTTTTTGGCGTTGTCGGCCGGCTGGAAGTGAGTCATCCCAGCCGGGTTGCCCACTGCCGGCATGTCCGCCTGCGCGGCCTTAGCCAGGGCGACGGCGTCGTGGATGAGCTGCTTCTCGGTGGCGATGACCAGCGTCTGGGCCATCTTGGAGCTCTGCGTGGCGCAGTCCATGGAGCGGCGGTAGTCGCCGGCTACGGTGATGACCCCTTTAGGGCCAGGTAGCTTCATCTTCAGGTACCCGTAGTGGGGCACCGCCATGAACTTGGTCAGGGCCGGCCTGCCCAGGAGCGCGTGGTAGGGACTGACGAGGTCCACCACCTCGAACTCGATCCTTTCGGTGCGGAAGTGATCCGGCTTCCCGAACATCACCTCCAGCGTGATCCGGCCGATCGGCTGGCAGCAGTGGCCTGGCACGATGCCATGGAAGACGGTGGGGGTGGGGCGCAACTCGGCCTCCTGGATGCCCAGCTTGCGGGCGGTGTCGCGGTAGAGGATGTTGATGCTGCTGCCCCCGTCGATGAGGATACGCGAGAAGCGCACGCTGCGCCGGGTTGTGCCGATGGTGGGGTCGAGGACCATGGCGTAGCTGCCCGGCTTCGGCAGGACAGCCGGTGTGTCACGGCGATCAAAAGTGATGGCCTGCTCTGACCAGTTTAGGTACTGGGGGACCGGCGGTATGACCGCGTTGACCTCGAGGGAACGGCTCTGCTGGCTCGTCTTGTCCTCGGGCTCGGAGGTTAAGATGATGTAGGTAGCATCCTCGGCCAAGTAGCGGCCATGGTGCACGTGGTTAGCCTCGTGGTGCTCGAGGTTGGCGTTCTCTGCGCTGGCTTGGCCACCCGGCCCGCCGGCTAGTGGAGGCGGGGGTGGAGGCGGGAGAGGTTCACCGCTTGTCAGCCGCTTCATGAAGTGGCAGTCGCGGGTGGTGTGGTTGGAGGGGTTCTTGCCGCTGTGGTACTTGCACGGCGAGTCGAGCATTTGCTCGAAGGTGTACTTCGGCTTCCAGGGCCGGTCTTGCTTCTGGCGCCGGCTTCCGCCAGCCGTCGCATGGTCCGACACGGCTGCTACCTGGGTAGAACCGTACCGGCGGTCCGGCTGGTCGTTGTGCCGCTTGCCGCGGTAGTTGTCCCGCCGGCTGCCATGCGAGCCGGCCTCGGCCGGCATGTTGTTGTCCCGCCTGGCGGGGGCCGGCGAAATCTCAGCCGGCACCTTGCCGGCTTCCTCAACCAGCGCGTATTTGTTGGCGATGGCCATCAAGGCGGCCATCGACTTGGGCTCGCTGCGGCGCAGCTTGTGCCACAGCATGGTGTTGGGCCGGCAGCCTTGATGCGTGTGGTTGGCACGTCCGTTGGGAACCCCAAGAGGAAGGTGTGATGCGCACAGCGGCAAGTTTCCCTCAGTAAGAAACCAAGGTTTAATCGGACTAGTAGGAGTCAAGAAGCACGTTGAAGGTTGATGGCGGCGAGATGTAGTGCGGCGCAACACCAGTGATTCCGGCGCCAACGTGGAACCTGCACAACACAACCAAAGTACTTTGCCCCAACGAAACAGTGAGGTTGTCAATCTCACCGGCTTGCTGTAACAAAGAGTTAACCGTATTGTGTGGAAGGTGATTGTTTGCAGAAAACAGTAGAACAAGTATTGCAGTAGATTGTATTTCAGTAAAGAGAATTGGACCGGGGTCCACAGTTCACTAGAGGTGTCTCTCCCATAAGACGAACAGCATGTTGGGTGAACAAATTACAGTTGGGCAATTGACAAATAAAGAGAGCATGACCATGCACATACATATCATGATGAGTATAGTGAGATTTAATTGGGCATTACGACAAAGTACATAGACCGTCATCCAACTGCATCTATGCCTAAAAAGTCCACCTTCAGGTTATCATCCGAACCCCCTCCAGTATTAAGTTGCAAACAACAGACAATTGCATTAAGTATGGTGCGTAATGTAAATAGTGACTACATCCTTGAACATAGCACTAATGTTTTATCCCTAGTGGCAACAGCACAACACAACCTTAGAACTTTCTATCACTGTCCCAGGTGTCAATGCAGGCATGAACCCACTATCGAGCATAAGTACTCCCTCTTGGAGTTACAAGCATCTACTTGGCCAGAGCATCTACTAGTAACGGAGAGCATGCAAGATCATAAACAACACATAGCATAACTTTGATAATCAACATAACAAGTATTCTCTATTCATCGGATCCCAACAAACGCAACATATAGAATTACAGATAGATGATCTTGATCATGTTAGGCAGCTCACAAGATCCGACAATGATAGCACAATGGGGAGAAGACAACCATCTAGCTACTGCTATGGACCCATAGTCCAGGGGTAGACTACTCACACATCACACCGGAGGCGACCATGGCGGCGTAGAGTCCTCCGGGAGATGATTCCCCTCTCCGGCAGGGTGCCGGAGGCGATCTCCTGGATCCCCGAGATGGGATCGGCGGCGGCGGCGTCTCTGGAAGGTTTTCCGTATCGTGGTTCTCGGTACTGGGGGTTTCGTCACGGAGACTTTTTATAGGCGGAAGGGCAGGTCAAGAGGCGGCACGGGGGCCCCACACCACAGGCCGGCGCGGCCAAGGGGGGGGGCCGCGCCGCCCTATAGTGTGGCCCCTCCGTGGCCCCTCTTCGTCTCTCCTTCGGACTTCTGGAAGCTTCGTGAGAAAATAGGCCCCTGGGCTTTGATTTCGTCCAATTCCGAGAATATTTCCTTACTAGGATTTCTGAAACCAAAAACAGCAGAAACAGCAATCGGCACTTCGGCATCTTGTTAATAGGTTAGTTCCAGAAAATGCACGAATATGACATAAAGTGTGCATAAAACATGTAGATAACATCAATAATGTGGCATGGAACATAAGAAATTATCGATACGTCGGAGACGTATCAGCATCCCCAAGCTTAGTTCTGCTCGTCCCGAGCAGGTAAAACGATAACACAGATAATTTCTGGAGTGACATGCCATCATAATCTTGATCATACTATTTGTAAAGCATATGTAGTGAATGCAGCGATCGAAACAATGTATATGACATGAGTAAACAAGTGAACCATATAGCAAAGACTTTTCATGAATAGCACTTCAAGACAAGCATCAATAAGTCTTGCATAAGAGTTAACTCATAAAGCAATAATTCAAAGTAAAGATATTGAAGCAACACAAAAGAAGATTAAGTTTCAGCGGTTGCTTTCAACTTGTAACATGTATATCTCATGGATATTGTCAACATAGAGTAATATAATAAGTGCAATAAGCAAGTATGTAGGAATCAATGCACAGTTCACACAAGTGTTTGCTTCTTGAGGTGGAGAGAAATAGGTGAACTGACTCAACATTGAAAGTAAAAGAATGGTCCTCCATAGAGGAAAAGCATCGATTGCTATATTTGTGCTAGAGCTTTGATTTTGAAAACATGAAACAATTTTGTCAACGGTAGTAATAAAGCATATGCATCATGTAAATTATATCTTATAAGTTGCAAGCCTCATGCATAGTGTACTAATAGTGCCCGCACCTTGTCCTAATTAGCTTGGACTACCGGATCATCACAATGCATTGTTTTTACCAAGTGTCACAAAGGGTACCTCTATGCCGCTGTACAAAGGTCTAAGGAGAAAGCTCGCATTGGATTTCTCGCTATTGATTATTCTTCAACTTAGACATCCATACCGGGACAACATAGACAACAGATAATGGACTCCTCTTTTATGCATAAGCATATACCAACAATTAATAATTTTCTCATTTGAGATTTGAGGATTGTTGTCCAAAACTGAAACTTCCACCATGGAGCATGGCTTTAGTTAGCGGCCCAATGTTCTTCTCTAACATATGCATGCTTAACCATATGGTGGTAGATCTCTCTTACTTCAGACAAGACGGACATGCATAGCAACTCACATGAAATTCAACAATGAAAAGTTGATGGCGTCCCCAGTGAACATGGTTATCGCACAACAAGCAACTTAATAAGAGATAAAGTGCATAATTACATATTCAATACCACAATAGTTTTTAAGCTATTTGTCCCATGAGCTATATATTGCAAAGGTAAATGATGGAATTTTAAAGGTAGCACTCAAGCAATTTACTTTGGAATGGCGGAAAATACCATGTAGTAGGTAGGTATGGTGGACACAAATGGCATAGTGGTTGGCTCAAGTATTTTGGATGCATGAGAAGTATTCCCTCTCGATACAAGGTTTAGGCTAGCAAGGCTTATTTGAAACAAACACAAGGATGAACCGGTGCAGCAAAACTCACATAAAAGACATATTGAAAACATTATAAGACTCTACACCGTCTTCCTTGTTGTTCAAACTCAAAACTAGAAATTATCTAGACCTTAGAGAAACCAAATATGCAAACCAAATTTTAGCATGCTCTATGCATTTCTTCATTAATGGGTGCAAAGCATATGATGCAAGAGCTTAATCATGAGCACAACAATTGCCAAGTATCACATTACCCAAGACATTAATAGCAATTACTACATGTATCATTTTCCAATTCCAACCATATAACAATTTAACGAAGGAGAAACTTCGCCATGAATACTATGAGTAGAAACCAAGGACATACTTGTCCATATGCTACAGCGGAGCGTGTCTCTCTCCCATAAAGTGAATGCTAGGATCCATTTTATTCAAACAAAACAAAAAACAAAAACAAACCGACGCTCCAAGAAAAAGCACATAAGATGTGATGGAATAAAAATATAGTTTCAGGGGAGGAACCTGATAATGTTGTCGATGAAGAAGGGGATGCCTTAGGCATCCCCAAGCTTAGACGCTTGAGTCTTCTTAGAATATGCAGGGGTGAACCACCGGGTGCATCCCCAAGCTTAGAGCTTTCACTCTCCTTGATCATGTTGCATCATACTCCTCTCTTGATCCTTGAAAACTTCCTCCACACCAAACTCGAAACAACTCATTAGAGGGTTAGTGCACAATATAAATTGACATATTCAGAGGTGACACAATCATTCTTAACACTTCTGGACATTGCATAATGCTACTGGACATTAATGGATCAAAGAAATTCATCCAACATAGCGAAAGAGGCAATGCGAAATAAAAGGCAGAATCTGTCAAAACAGAACAGTTCGTATTGACGAATTTTAAAATGGCACCAGACTTGCTCAAATGAAAATGCTCAAATTGAATGAAAGTTGCGTACATATCTGAGGATCATGCACGTAAATTGGCTTAATTTTCTGATCTACCTACAGGGAGGTGGAATCAGATTCGTGACAGCAAAGAAATCTGGAACTGTGCAGTAATCCAAATCTAGTACTTACTTTTCTATCAACGGCTTAACTTGGCACAACAAAACACAAAACTAAGATAAGGAGAGGTTGCTACAGTAGTAAACAACTTCCAAGACACAAAATAAAAACAAAGTACTGTAGGTAAAAATATGGGTTGTCTCCCATAAGCGCTTTTCTTTAACGCCTTTCAGCTAGGCGCAGAAAGTGTGTATCAAGTATTATCAAGAGACGAAGTGTCAACATCATAATTTGTTCTCATAATAGAGTCAAAAGGTACCTTCATTCTCTTTCTAGGGAAGTGTTCCATACCTTTCTTGAGAGGAAATTGATATTTTATATTACCTTCCTTCATATCAATAATAGCACCAACAGTTCGAAGAAAAGGTCTTCCCAATATAATGGGACAAGATGCATTGCATTCAATATCCAAGACAACAAAATCAACGGGAACAAGGTTATTGTTAACGGTAATGCGAACATTATCAACTTTACCCAAAGGTTTCTTTGTAGAATGATCAGCAAGATTAACATCCAAATAACAGTTTTTCAGCGGTGGCAAGTCAAGCATATTATAAATTTTCTTAGGCATAACAGAAATACTTGCACCAAGATCACATAAAGCATTACAATCAAAATCTTTAAACTTCATCTTAATGATGGGCTCCCAACCATCCTCTAGCTTTTTAGGAATAGAGGCTTCGCGCTCTAGTTTCTCTTCTCTAGCTTTTATAAGAGCATTTGTAATATGATGTGTAAAAGCCAAATTTATAGCACTAGCATTAGGACTTTTAGCAAGTTTTTGCAAGAACTTTATAACTTCAGAGATGTGGCAATCATCAAAATTCAAACCATTATAATCTAAAGCAATGGGATCATCATCCCCAATGTTGGAAAAAATTTCAGCAGCTTTATCAAAGGCAGTTTCAGCAGCTTTAGCAGCTTTGTGCAGTTTTTCGCGCTTTGCATTAGAAGTGGAAACATTGCTAACACCAATTCTTTTATTAGTATGAGTAGGAGGTGCAGCAACATGTGTAGCATTAGCATTACTAGTGGTGGTAATAGTCCAAACTTTAGCTATATTCTTTTCTTTAGCTAGTTTTTCATTTTCTTCTCTATCCCACCTAGCACGCAGTTCAGCCATTAATCTTATATTCTCATTAATTCTAACTTGAATGGCATTTGCTGTAGTAGTAATTTTATTATGATGATTCTCATTAGGCAAAACTTTTGATTTCAAAAGATCAACATCAGCAGCAAGACTATCGACTTTAGAAGCAAGTATATCAATTTTCCCAAGCTTTTCTTCAACAGATTTGTTAAAAGCAGTTTGTGTACTAATAAATTCTTTAAGCATGGCTTCAAGTCCAGGGGGTGAACTCCTATTATTGTTGTAAGAATTCCCATAAGAATTACCATAGCCGTTGCCATTATTATAAGGATATGGTCTATAGTTGTTACTAGAATTGTTCCGGTAAGCATTGTTGTTGAAATTATTATTTTTAATGAATTTTACATCAACATGTTCTTCTTGTGCAACCAATGAAGCTAATGGAACATTATTAGGATCAATATTAGTCCTATCATTCACAAGCATAGACATAATAGCATCAAACTTATCACTCAAGGAAGAGGTTTCTTTGACAGAATTTACCTTCTTACCTTGTGGAGCTCTTTCCGTGTGCCATTCAGAGTAATTGATCATCATATTATCAAGAAGCTTTGTTGCTTCACCAAGAGTGATGGACATAAAGGGACCTCCAGCAGCTGAATCCAATAAATTCCGTGAAGAAAAATTTAGTCCTGCATAGAAGGTTTGGATGATCATCCAAGTAGTCAGTCCATGGGTTGGGCAATTTTTAACCAAAGATTTCATTCTTTCCCAAGCTTGAGCAACATGTTCAGTATCTAATTGTTTAAAATTCATTATGCTACTCCTCAAAAATATAATTTTAGCAGGGGGATAATATCTACCAATAAAAGCATCCTTGCATTTAGTCCATGAATCAATACTATTCTTAGGCAGAGATAGCAACCAATCTTTAGCTCTTCCTCTTAATGAGAAAGGGAACAATTTTAATTTAATAATATCACCATCTACATCTTTATATTTTTGCATTTCACATAGTTCAACAAAATTATTAAGATGGGCAGCAGCATCATCGTAACTAACACTGTGAAAATTGCTCTCGCATAACAAGATTCAATAAAGCAGGTTTAATTTCAAAGAATTCTGCTGTAGTAGCAGGTGGAGCAATAGGTGTGCATAAGAAATCATTATTATTTGTAGTTGTGAAGTCACACAACTTAGTGTTTTCAGCGTTGGCCATTTTAGCAACAGTAAATAAAGCAAACTAGATAAAGTAAATGCAAGTAAACTAATTTTTTTGTGTTTTAGATATAGCAAACAAGATAGCAAATAAAGTAAAACTAGCAACTAATTTTTTGTATTTTGATTTAGTGCAGCAAACAAAGTAGTAAATAAAACTAAGCAAGACAAAAACAAAGTAAAGAGATTGAGAAGTGGAGACTCCTTGCAGCGTGTCTTGATCTCCCGGCAACGGCGCCAGAAATTTGCTTGATGCGTGTGGTTGGCACGTCCGTTGGGAACCCCAAGAGGAAGGTGTGATGCGCACAGCGGCAAGTTTCCCTCAGTAAGAAACCAAGGTTTAATCGGACCAGTAGGAGTCAAGAAGCACGTTGAAGGTTGATGGCGGCGAGATGTAGTGCGGCGCAACACCGATGATTCCGGCGCCAACGTGGAACCTGCACAACACAACCAAAGTACTTTGCCCCAACGAAACAGTGAGGTTGTCAATCTCACCGGCTTGCTGTAACAAAGAGTTAACCGTATTGTGTGGAAGGTGATTGTTTGCAGAAACAAGAGAACAAGTATTGCAGTAGATTGTATTTCAAGAAAGAGAATTGGACCGGGTCCACAGTTCACTAGAGGTGTCTCTCCCATAAGACGAACAGCATGTTGGGTGAACAAATTACAGTTGGGCAATTGACAAATAAAGAGAGCATGACCATGCACATACATATCATGATGAGTATAGTGAGATTTAATTGGGCATTACGACAAAGTACATAGACCGTCATCCAACTGCATCTATGCCTAAAAAGTCCACCTTCAGGTTATCATCCGAACCCCTCCAGTATTAAGTTGCAAACAACAGACAATTGCATTAAGTATGGTGCGTATTTTAACTAGTGAATTAATCCTTGAAAATAGCACTAATTTTTTATCCCTAGTGGCAACTGCACAACACAACCTTAGAACTTTCTCACATCCTTTGTCCCTGTGTCAATGCAGGCATGAACCCACTATCGAGCATAAGTACTCCCTCTTGGAGTTACAAGCATCTACTTGGCCAGAGCATCTACTAGTAACGGAGAGCATGCAAGATCATAAACAACACATAGCATAACTTTGATAATCAACATAACAAGTATTCTCTATTCATCGGATCCCAACAAACGCAACATATAGAATTACAGATAGATGATCTTGATCATGTTAGGCAGCTCACAAGATCCGACAATGATAGCACAATGGGGAGAAGACAACCATCTAGCTACTGCTATGGACCCATAGTCCAGGGGTAGACTACTCACACATCACACCGGAGGCGACCATGGCGGCGTAGAGTCCTCCGGGAGATGATTCCCCTCTCCGGCAGGGTGCCGGAGGCGATCTCCTGGATCCCCCGAGATGGGATCGGCGGCGGCGGCGTCTCTGGAAGGTTTTCCGTATCGTGGTTCTCGGTACTGGGGGTTTCGTCACGGAGACTTTTTATAGGCGGAAGGGCAGGTCAAGAGGTGGCACGGGGGCCCCACACCACAGGCCGGCGCGGCCAAGGGGGGGGCCGCGCTGCCCTATAGTGTGGCCCCTCCGTGGCCCCTCTTCGTCTCTCCTTCGGACTTCTGGAAGCTTCGTGAGAAAATAGGCCCCTGGGCTTTGATTTCGTCCAATTCCGAGAATATTTCCTTACTAGGATTTCTGAAACCAAAAACAGCAGAAAACAGCAACTGGCACTTCGGCATCTTGTTAATAGGTTAGTTCCAGAAAATGCACGAATATGACATAAAGTGTGCATAAAACATGTAGATAACATCAATAATGTGGCATGGAACATAAGAAATTATCGATACGTCGGAGACGTATCAAGCCTCCTATGAAGAAGCTGATGGCTTGGATCTCGTGCACGCCCTCGCAGGAGTTGCGCATCTTGCACCAGCGCGTTAGGTACGCGCGGTCCGTCTCGTCTGGGCCCTGCTTGCACATCTCAAGCTGTTGAGGGCGACCCGGCCGGCGGTAAGTGCCGGTGAAGTTGCTGATGAAGGCAGCTTCAAAGTCCAGCCAGCCATTTATGCTGCCGGCTGGCAGGTTGTTGAGCCATGTGCGGGCGTAGCCGAGCAGCATGAGGGGGGAGTAGCGCACAGCCCAGCACTTGTTGCCTTTGGCAATGCCGATTGCGGTGGAGTAGTCCAGCAGCCAGTCCTCCGGCTTGGCAGTGCCGTCGTACTTGGGGGTGTCGCGCGGGAGCTGGAAGCTGTCGACCATGGGCTCATTGATGATGCGTGGCCCGAAGCACTTTGGGCCGGCTGGCCCTTCTTCTTCCGCGATGCGGGATTCGACCAGCCGGTCGAGGCGTTCTCGGGCGTCGGTTGGCTCGATGCGCGGGCCCAGCCGGGAATGGGCCGGCTGGCGGTAGCCGCTTGCCTCTGGGGCAGGTCGGTGTTGGCGGCGGGGCTCGGAGTCTTGCTCCTGATGCCGGCTTGATGGTGGCTGGCTGCGGCCACTGATGCCGCTCGGCAGGCGGCTCGGCCGCTCGAGTTTGTGTGCGTGGCCCGGGAGTCACGGTGCCGACTTGGAGCTGGGGAGGCGGACTCGGCCGTGTCCCTGGCGCCTTCCCTGTCGTTGTCTGCAGCGCCACGAGCGTGAGAAGCTCTGGAGGCATTGACATACATGGGGTCGGCCGCCTGTTTGGTGGCTGCGTTGAGCAGCTCGGTCACCCGCTTGGTCTGGCGGCGTAACTCTTCGCCTTCGAGGCGGTTCAGCTCTTCTGCGGCGGCTTGTGCCGCGCGCATGTTCTTGTCGGGGGTGTTGTAGACGGGTTGCTCCGCGGACGGAGCCGGCGAGGGAGCGCCATCGCGGGCGATCTCGGCGCCAAGGTCACGGCCCCTGCGGAGGATCTGGCCGGCTCGGCTGGGACCGTCGCCGCCCGGAGTGAGGCCGTGGGCGCGGTTGTACTCACGCTGGGTGATCTCCATCTGGCGCTTAGCAGCGGCCAGTTCTTCGGTTTGCTTGAGGAGGAGCTGGCGGTGCGCCTCCAACTCCGCCTCGATGGTGGTGGGGTCACCGCCAGGCGTGAGCGGGGTGCTCAGCTTCGTCCGGACCTCCTCCAGCCGGGACGGTGGAGGCGGCGCCTTTGCGCCCGAGCCGGACGCGCCGGCCGCGAGGTGACGCTCCAGCTCCGGGCCACGGATGCGCGTGGACTTGGTGGGCTGCTCGTCGCCGGCTGCCATGACCTCATGCATGATGCAGGGGCTGGCGGTGGTGAAGCTAGCGCCGGCTCCAGGAGGAGGGCTTGCGCAGCGCAGGATCTGGCGCGGGTAGCGCGGTGGTGCGACGGTGGCGCCGTAGACGTCGAAGCCGCCGATGTTGATGATGTTGCCGCCGGTAGGGAATGGCCGGTCGGCGAAGCAGCCAGCGTTGTCGCTGATGCAGTCGAGGGAGCCGAATCTCCAGATAAAGCCTGAAGCGACCCGCTCGCCGGTGGTGATGGTGAGGCCCGTCCGGATGAAGACACCGGCCGCGGACGCTGAAGGCCCCACGGTGGGCGCCAAATGTCGTGGTATCGTCACGGCATATGCCATAGGGTGGCTAATCGAAGTGGTTCCTAGTGGTCTCACGGCGGTATCCGGATGCGGGTATGGGCACGAGCGACACGGCGACGTACCCAGGTTCGAGGCCCTCCGATGGAGGTAACACCTCTACTCCTGCTATGAGTGTATATGATGATATCACAGCACAATGGTGCTCCTAGAGCTGTATCCGGCTGCTCCTGGGAGGCTAAGGTAGACGAAGGTCTCTCTCACAGGGCAGCGCTAAGACTAGAATGAGTAAGAAGTGATCGATCCTCCCCCGCACGAGGGGGGTAGCCCAGCTTATATAGGCGCTGGCATTTTACATTGAAGTCCCTATAGTCTAGTGGCCGGCTTGGCCGGCTCCGGCTTCCGCTCCTTCCCGAGGCGTTGACGTCATGGAGCCGTTGAGGCCTCATGGCCTGTCCCATCCGCCTGCCGGAGTCAGCGGTATGGCGAGGAGGTGTCTCTGTCGCCATC
This sequence comes from Lolium perenne, assembly GCF_019359855.2. Taxonomy (NCBI): domain Eukaryota; kingdom Viridiplantae; phylum Streptophyta; class Magnoliopsida; order Poales; family Poaceae; genus Lolium; species Lolium perenne. The sequence continues at coordinate 144,640,633 of NC_067245.2, forward strand.
ATGCCCTGTAGCCGGTACGGACCGACGTACGCCATGATGGCCTGTCCGCCGCGTGGCACTGTTGCTCCACAGTGCCCCGCGCTTTACGGGAGATGAGGTCAGCGTGGACCTTTGAACCCGGACCACCTGCCCAGTTCCTTCTTGTGCAAGGCTCGCTAGCCTCGAGTCGGTCTAGAGTATAGACCCCAGTCGGATATGGCTTGTAGAAGCCGGCCCAGCCAAAGCGTTGAAGGCCGTAGCCAGGCCGACTAGGACTTAGAGCCAGCCGGCTCCTGGGTCAGCCGGCCACGGCTCCAGCCGGCTGCTCCTCAGCTGGCCTTTGCCGCCAGCCGGCCAACCTCAAGCCGGCTGCTCCGCATCCATTGCCCTACCCGGGGTCTTCCCCCCGACAACAAGTGGAGATTTCAGAACTTTGAAGCCACCATAAGAAGAGATGAAGACATGGACGAAATATAGAGTTCTCTACTTCATAATTTTGTCCATAGCATAATATGGTGCTGCGTCACCTTTAGTTTTGGGTCAGGCCCATGTCATTTTCGCAGGAATTAAGTCAGCCACTTTTTAGTGTCCGTATTGAAGGGGGAAAGGCCTTCTAGGGTTTGGTTTGGCCACCATACGTATGGCTGGTCGAAACCCCACCTTTTCCTCCTTTAAATACTCCCATAGCCGTCACATTTAGACTCGGATTTTGATTAGACTAAAAGTTAGCCATTGCTGCAACTCTCGTGTACTTCTTTTGAGGCCAACGCCCAGAACAAGACCGACTATTCGGAATCCCACCTTTTCAATAAAGCTTTCATCTATATCCGCAATAATTTTGACTGCATTATTAATTCTTACTTGTTCTCGATTTCAGGTAGGAATTAAGACCCTCGCTGGTCAGGCTGATCGAGCATCCGCAAGATCAGTAACTCCCGGAGATTGTCCTAGCGATTGCATTGGCGCACGAGCTTTGCACGTGTAGTCGGATCGTCAAGCACGAACTCCACCAACAAATCGATTTATCCCCGTCTCATCGAAAGATCGGCCACCTTTGCCCTATCATCTGCTGCCCACTGGAATAGGGAGAGGAAGGACGTCATCGACACCGTACGTGTGACTGAGTACGGAAGTGCTGACGGAATGCAGCACTGGAAGGATCGTCTACATCAACCACGAGATCTGATCTTATTAAGGTTTTGGATCTACAAGGGTTAGTCTCTCTTCTTTCTCGTTGCTCCGATCTCATAGGTTAGATCTTGGCTTTTCCATAGATTGGATCTTGGTTTTATTCGTCTTTACGGTAGAATTTTTTGTTTTCTATGCAACGAACCCTACAATGGTATCAAAGCCGTGTCTATGCATAGATCTGTTGCACGAGTAGAACACAATGGTTTTGTGGGTGTTGATGCTCTTGTTGTCGTTTTCTTTTCGTGTACTTTGCATCTTGCGGGATGGTGGGATGAAGCGGCCCGGGCTAACCTTGCATGACCGCGTTCATGGTACTTGCTCCACGCTTGACATGCAACTTGTATTGCATAAGTGGCTCAGCGGGCGTCTGTCTCTCCCACCATAGTTAGGATCCAATTTACAATCTGCACTTGACAACACTTGTATCTGTGTTGTGGTTCTTGTTCGTAGGTATATCGGATCTTACTCGAAAGCCCCAAACCACGTATAACATGCAAACACTTTTTAGAGGCGTCTAAATTGTTTTCGCAGGGCATGTGATGTGATATGTCTATGTGATTGTGAATATATTTGATGTATGAGATTATCAATATTGTATTTTGGCAGCCGGCAGGAGCCTAATGTTGTCTTTAAATTTGTTAAAGACATGCATCTTTATTCATCATGTAATAGCTTTATTCCAAGTAGTTGTTATAGTTGCTATTAGTGATGGACAACCATGAAGCGGCGCCACTGACCTTGGTGCCATGATGGTGATGATGGACATCTTGTCCGTGCTTTGGAGATGGAGATCAAAAGCACAATAAGAAAGGCCATATCATATCACATATTATGAATTGCATGTGATGTTAATCCTTTATGCATCTTATTTTTCTTAGATCATGACGGTAGCACTATAAGATGACCCCTCTCACTAAATATCAAGATAATAAAGTGTTCTTCCTTAGTATGCACCATTTTTAAGACTCGTTGTTTTGAAGCATCACGTGATGATCGGGTGTTATAGATTCTACGTGTGCATACAACGGGTGCAAGCCAGATTTGCACATGCAAATACTAAGGTTAAACTTGACGAGCCTAGCATGTACAGACATGGCCTTGGAACACGGCATACCGAAAGGTAAATCATGAGTCATATGAATGATATGATGAACATGTTGGATGTTCGCCTTTGAAACTACATCTTCTCTCGTGAAGATCGGACTTGGTGTAGTGGATTTGGTTCTTGTAATCACTAAGGCAGTGTGAGGGATGTTGTTTTGAGTGGGAGTTCACCTAGTTAATTTAAGAATTAAAATAGAACTCAATTTATCATAAACTTAGTCTAAACTCTTTACAAATATGTTGTAGATGAGGGCAGCCCCCATCATCAATTTTAATCAGTTCCTAGAGAAAGAAAAGCTTAAGAATAATGGAAGCAACTTTACGGACTGGTTCCGTAATGTGAGGATTGTCCCCACTACTAGACAACTGCTCTATGTGCTCGATGCACCGCTAGGTGCCCCACCGGCAGTAAATGCTTCCGTTGATGTAAAAAATGTTTACCTCACTCGGAAGACTCATTACTCCACAGTTCAGTGTGCCATCCTCTACAGCCTAGAATCAGAGCTTCAGAAGTGCTTTGAAAACCACGACCCTTGTGAGATTGTCCGTGATCTCAAAATGATATTTGAAACTCACGCGGCCGTGGAAATCTATGAAGCCTTTGAACAGTTCTTTGGCTGTAAGATGGAAGAGGGTAGCTCCATTAGCGAGCACGTGCTCAAAATGTCTGGGCACGCAAAGAAGCTCAATGATCTAGGAATAGTGATTCCTAATCAGCTGGGGATTCATCGTGTCCTCCAATCACTGCCACCTAGTTATAAGAACTTCGTGATGAACTACAACATGCAGTGCATGAATAAGGAGTTTCCTGAACTCTTCTCCATGCTGAAAACTGCTCAAGTGGAGAAAAAGAAAGAGCACCAAGTGTTGATGGTCAACAAGACCACCAGTTTAAAGAAACAGGGCAAGCCTAAAGAAAAGGGCAACTTCAACAAGGGCAAGAAAGCTGCTGCGCCTCCTAAGAAGCCCAAGGCTGGCCCTAAGCCTGATACTGTGTGCTATTACTGCAAGGGTGACGGGCACTGGAAGCGGAACTGCTCCAAGTACCTGGCAGATCTGAAAGGTATATTTGATATACATGTTATTGGTGTGTATCTTACTATTAATAGTAGTAGTGCCTGGGTATTTGATACTGGTTCAGTTGCTCACATTTGTAACTCGAAACAGGAGATGCAGAATAAACAAAGACTAGCGATGGATGAGGTGACGATGCACGTTGGAAATGGATCCAAGGTCGATGTGATCGTCGTCGGCACGCTTCCCCTACATCTACCTTCCGGATTAGTTTTAAGTCTGAATAATTGTTATTTGGTGCCTGCGTTAAGCATGAACATTATATGTAGATCCTGTTCATTGCGATACGGTTATTCATTTAAGTCTGAGAACAATGGTTGTTCAATTTTTATGAATAATATCTATTATGGTCATGCACCTAAGATGAATGGTTTATTCTTATTAAATCTCGATAGTAGTGATACACATGTTCATAACATTGATGCTAAACGAATTAAATTATCTGATAATTCTACATATATGTGGTATGTCGTCTTGGTCACATTGGAGTGAAACGCATGAAGAAACTCCATTCCGATGGACTTCTTGAATCACTTGATAGATGCGAAGCATGTCTAATAGGAAAAATGACTAAGACTCCATTCTCTGGCATAATGGAGCGAGCTACAGACTTATTTGAAATAATACATATCGATGTGTGCAGTCCAATGAGTATAGAATCGCGCGGTGGTTATTGATACGTCTCCAACGTATCTATAATTTCTGATGTTCCATGCTAGTTTTATGACAATACCTACATGTTTTGCTCACACTTTATAATGATTTTATGCATTTTCCGGAACTAACCTATTAACAAGATGCCGAAGCGCCAGTTCCTGTTTTCTGCTGTTTTTGGTTTCAGAAATCTTACACAGGAAATATTCTCGGAATTGGACGAAACAAAAGCCCACGATCTTATATTTCATGGAAGGTTCCATAAGTCCAAAGGGGAGACGAAGATGGGCCAGGGCGCCCCACACCACACATGGGCGCGGGCCCACTCCTGGCCGCGCCACCTGGTGGTGAGGGCACCCTGGTGCCCCTCCGACGCCGCCCTTTCGCCTATATATGCTCCCAGACGCGAAAACCCTATAACACCTGACGAGATTCCACGAAGAGTTCCGTAGCCGCCGCCATCGCGAAACCAAGTTTCGGGGGACAGAATCTCTCTTCCGGCACGCCGCCGGGACGGGGAAGTGCCCCCGGAAGCCTTCTCCATCGACGCCACCGCCTCCATCATGCTCCGTGAGTAGTTCCCCCATGGACTACGGGTTTTAGCTGTAGCTAGTTGGTACTCTCTCTCCCATGTACTTCAATACAATGATCTCATGAGCTGCCTTACATGATTGAGATCCATCTGATGTAATCGGTGTTGTGTTTGTTGGGATCCGGTGGATTGTTACATTATGATTAGTCTATCTATATAAGTTTGTGAAGTTATTGTTGCTGCAATCTTGTTGTGTTTAATGCTTGTCACTAGTGCACGAGTGGCATGATCTTAGATTTAAGCTCTATAATTATTGCTTAGATTGTATCTACAAGTTGTTTGCACATGTCTATGTCCGGAACCCGAGGCCCCAGAGTGACAGCAACTGGGATAACTGGAGGGGAAGGCGTAGGTATGAGGATCACATGTTTTCACCAAGTGTTAATGCTTTGCTCCGGTGCTCTATTAAAAGGAGTACCTTAATTGCCAGTAGATTCCCTTGAGGCCCGGCTGCCACCGGCTGGTAGAACAAAAGATGTTATGCAAGTTTCTCATTGCGAGCACGTATGACTATATATGGAAAACATGCCTACATGATTAATAATCTTGATGTTCTGTCTTAATGCTATTTCAATCCTATCAATTGCCCAACTGTAATTTGTTCACCCAACACTTGTTACTTGTTATTTGAGAGTTACCACTAGTGTAGATAGCTGGGAACCCCGGTCCATCTCTTATCATCATATACTCGTTCTATATGTCATTGGAAGTAGTATCAACTATTTTCTGGTGCCATTGCCTCTGTGTTCTTTATTCTTTCTGTGTATTCTTGTTACAATTGCCCTCATATTACTGCTGCTTTCACATCACCCCTGTTACTAGTGCTTTTCCAGGTGCAGCTGAATTGACAACTCAGTTGTTAAGGCTTATAAGTATTCTTTACCTCCCCTTGTGTCGAATCAATAAATTTGGGTTTTACTTCCCTCGAAGACTGTTGCGATCCCCTATACTTGTGGGTTATCAAGACTATTTTCTGGCGCCATTGCCGGGGAGGCATAGCTCTACTCATAAGTTCACCTGGGGAGTACACTCTACCTCTCTCTGTGTTTTTATTTTATTTATTTTGTTTTGCTTAGTTTATTTTTGTCTAGTTTATTTGTGCTTAGTTTATTTCTGTCTAGTATTATTTTGCTTAGTTTACTTTTGCCTAGTTTCTTTTTGTTTTGTTTTGTTTTTCTTATATACCCAAAAATCCATAAAAATTTGAAAAACCAAAAAATTAAAAACTGTTGTTATGGGAGAACCCACAACCTATTTGGAGCTTATTGAAATATATATGAATTATAGAGAATCAAGAACGGGTAAAGTCATGAGTGCTATGATAGAAAAATTGAATACAATTGCTGAAATCTTGCTTAAACGCCATGATATAAACTGTTGCTCTAAACAGGATACTAAACATCTGAAATTCCAATGTGGCTTTAGTGAAGAAGTTTTAATTAAGAACTATAATTGGAATAACTATATTCATTTTGAGTTCGAAGAGGTAGAACAATTTGTCTTATTTATGGGAGCTTCTGAGATCGAATCCTTCATGTCTAAAAATTATGAAACTTGTGTTGTTTGTAAGGACCTTAAAGATTATGTCTCTTCTATCCTTAATTTTTGCATAGAAAGTTACAGTGATAATCCTTATATCATTGATTATAAAGAGAGACTCATTAATGCACAAGAATGCACTCACAATTTGCAGGAACCTGTGAAAGAAGAAATTGATGAACCTGAAAGCTCATTGGATGAAAAAGAGGAGGAGAGTGATGAACAAAAGGAGCAAGAATGGATTAGCTACCCATGCCAACCTTCTAATGAGAGTAACTCTTTATCTCTTACACTATTTGATTGTCCTCCATGCTTACCAAAGGAGGACGAGTGTTATGTTCCTGTGGATTCTCTTGAAATATTTCCTATGAGTAAAACTTGTGAGAATAATCATGCTACTGTTATCTATGATAATCCATGCTATTTTGATAAATCTTATGATAATGCTTTGTTTGTGCCTGATATCGAAATGCATGGTACTGATGACCCACAAGTATAGGGGATCGCAACAGTCTTCGAGGGAAGTAAAACCCAATTTATTGATTCGACACAAGGGGAGACAAAGAACAGTTGGAAGCCTTAACAGCGGAGTTGTCAATTCAGCTGCACCTGGAAACAGACTTGCTCGCAAGAGTTTATCAGTAGTAACAGTTTTATAGCAGTAGCAGTAGTGAAATAACAGCAGCAGAGTAACAGAGACAGCAGTAGTGATTTTAGTAAACAGCAGGATTAAAATACTGTAGGCATGGGGACGGATGACGGGCGTTGCATGGATGAGAGAAACTCATGTAACAATCATAGCAGGGCATTTGCAGATAATAATAAAACGGTGTCCAAGTACAAAGCAATCAATAGGCATGTGTTCCATATATAGTCGTGCGTGCTCGCAATGAGAAACTTGCACAACATCTTTTGTCCTACCAGCCGGTGGCAGCCGGGCCTCAAGGGAAACTACTGGATATTAAGGTACTCCTTTTAATAAAGTACCGGAGCAAAGCATTAACACTCCGTGAACACATGTGATCCTCACATCGCTACCATTCCCTCCGGTTGTCCCGATTTCTGTCACTTCGGGGCCATCGGTTCCGGACAGCGACATGTGTATACAACTTATAGATAAGACCATAAACAATGATTATCTTCATGAAACAATAACATGTTCAGATTTGAGATCATGGCACTCGGGCCCTAGTGACAAGCATTAAGCATAACAAGTTGCAACAATATCATCAAAGTACCAATTACGGACACTAGGCACTATGCCCTAACAATCTTATGCTATTACATGACCAATCTCATCCAATCCCTACCATCCCCTTCGGCCTACAGTGGGGGAATTACTCACACATGGATGGGGGAAACATGGCTGGTTGATGTAGAGGCGTTGGCGGTGATGGCGGCGATGATCTCCTCCAATTCCCCGTCCCGGCAGAGTGCCAGAACGGAGACTTCTGGCTCCCGCGACGGAGTTTCGCGATGTGGCGGCGTTCTGGAGGGTTTCTGGTGACTTCGACTTCTCTCCGTGCGTTTTTAGGTCGAGGCCGATAAGTAGTCCGAAGGAGGGCGTCGGAGGCCGGCCGAGGGGGCCACACCACAGGGCCGCGCGGGCCCCCCCTGGGCCGCGCCGCCCTATGGTGTGGGGCCCTCGGGCCTCCACCTGACTTCTCCTTCTGGCTCTGTTAGTTTCCTGAGAAAATAGGGCCTTCTGCATAAATTCCAAGGATTTTCCCGAAAGTTGGATTTCTGCACAAAAACGAGACACCAGAGCAGTTCTGCTGAAAACAGCGTTAGTCCGTGTTAGTTGCATCCAAAATACACAAATTAGAGGCAAAACAATAGCAAAAGTGTTCGGGAAAGTAGATACGTTTTGGACGTATCATCTCCCCCCAAGCTTAGCTTATTGCTTGTCCTCAAGCAATTCAGTTAACAACTGAGCGATAAAAGAACTTTCACGAACACATTTGCTCATATGATGTATATATTCTCATGCTATGGCTAATACTTAAGCAATTCATAATGAGATACATGCAAATAAGATCATCTAACAGCTATGTCAATCATGGAGAGGTACCAACAATTAATAATAAGCATCATGAATCATGTATATAAGCAGGATTGCAATGTTCATAAGAGAGTATGATAAAGTGGTATCTCGCTTTTCGTATTTGATTGGCAAAACATAAATGCCCGGGCACCTCTGGAGTTCATAGAAAGACTAGAAGTAGTGATTGTCAAAAGATAAATGCATCAAAGTTATACCACAATCAATCATATTTTGAGACAAGCATATTATACTAAGAATGACAGTTGTGCTCTCAAGATAGTGCTCAAAGAAATAATGGAGACACAACATAAAAGTAAAAGATTGACCCTTCGCAGAGGGAAGCAGGGATTAACATGCGCTAGAGCTTTTCATTTTTATAAAGACAGAAGTAAAATTATTTTGAGAGGTGTTTGTTGTTGTCAACGAATGGTAATGGGTATACCAACTACCTCGCCAACCGGACTTTCAAGAGCGGCTCCCATGAATTATTGCATATTTATTTGGCACTCCTTCCAACCTTTCTTACACAAACCATGGCTAACCGAATCCTCGGGTGCCTGCCAACAATCTCATACCATGAAGGAGTGCCTTTTTATTTTAGTTTTATTATGATGATGACACTCCCCCCAACCTTTGCTTACACAAGCCATGGCTAACCGAATCCTTCGGGTGCCGTCCATCAATCACAAACCATGGAGGAGTGTCTATTTAAGTTAATTAATTTGGGACTGGGAATCCCATTGCCAGCTCTTTTTGCAAAATTATTGGATAAGCGGATGTGCCACTAGTCCATATGAGAGTCCGTCAAAAGTAAATGACAAGGTTGAAAGCTAAACACCACATACTTCCTCATGAGCTATGAAACATAAACACAAATTGAGAAACATTTTGAAGGTTTTAAAGGTAGCGCATGAGAATTTACTTGGAATGGTTTGAAATGCCATGCATAGGTATTTATGGTGGACACTTTTGGAACAACTTGATTTTCAGGTGTTTGGAAGCACGAGCAGCGTTCCCGCTCAGTACAAGTGAAGGCTAGCAATAGACTAGGGAGCGACAAATCAAGAGAGCAGTAACTGTCATAATCATGCTTGCGGCAAAATAAATTAACGGAGGCATAAAAGTGATACAAGAACTCTGAAGCAATATAGATCATCGAGGCTTAATTGACTTTTTGGTTCAGTCATATGCATGCGTGAGCATGTGCCAAGTCGATATAAATGAATTATTCAGAGGAGGATACCACAATGCCATACTTACTTATGAATAAAACAATGCAAACAAACATACATGACATGCTACTCATATTAATAAATTGGAGCTAAACATGAGAGATCATGAACTACTAGACTTTCTCAAATAACATATACTTCACATGAACCAACTAAGCATGCTCATATGGATGAGTATATGTACAAAAATGAAAACAAATAGGGTTCATACCAGCCTCTCACCACAATCCAATTGTTGTAGATCGTCATTATTGCCCTTTCACTTGTGTAGCTTGGATAATATGAAATGAAAACCACGCTCCAGCCACCAAAGACCATTGAACTCATAAAGAACTTTACAAAACAAAGAAGAACAGCAAATATTTTTGGTGTTTTCAAATTGCAAATAAGAACAAGAGGAAACAAACAAACAAAGCAAAATCTTTTTGGGTTTTCTTATAGCAAACTAGCAACAGCAAATAAAGCGAAACAAATGCAAGAAACCAAAGTAAACAAATGGTGAAGAGAAACAACAGAAATATTTTTGGTCTTTTTGTGTTTTGGGAAAGAAACAAAGCAAAAACAAGAAATAGCAAACTAAAAGAAACACAGAAAAGCGAGATGGCAGAAATCTGCCAAAACCTGACAGCAGTACAGAAATCGATTTTTACAAAAATCTTACTTTGCTCATATCGAAAAGTGTTCAACTAATGAAAGTTAGATAACAACCTGGGGAACCTGCACTAAAATTGGCAGCTCAAAATGATGCTCTGGCTATTTTTGAGAGTTTTTACGGTAACGTTCCAGAATCTGTTTTCAGGCAGCACTTCCCCAAATATTATCTTCCTCTCATTAGAAAACCACTCAAATGAACAAAACAAGTATGTACAAGTATCCAGCAACCATAATATGCAAAGAATGAGTGATGCCGGTATACCTCCCCCCAAGCTTAGGCTTTTGGCCTAAGTGGAGTTCAACCCCAACGAGGGTCACTGTTCCTCGCCGGTGGGTAGTCCATGGAGTAGTCATAGTAAAGCTCATGTGCAGAAGAAAAGCATGGAGGCTCCGCATATCCACCATGTTGATGCGAGGAACTTGCTGCATCGGATGATGAGTCGAGGTGCTCCTCGACCTCCGTGTCGTCTCTTGCATGTTGACCTCCTCTCTCTATATGTGCATCCAGTGCACCTTCTGTGACCGACCAATCTCCCCTGGAATAAAGGTTAGACAAAACAGGCGCAGGCAATCTTACTAGCTTCTCAGTTTTCTTAGTTATTCTCCAGACTTTCTTATAAAATACCATCTTGTAATACAGGTTACCCAAGTTGGAGGAATCAGAAAAAAATTCATGTTTAATCATAGAGGCTATGTCAAGTCTTTCTATGGAGAATGGAATATCAAAATGATGAGGTTCTACATTATGAAAAGATAGTAAACGAGAGGCGATGAGACCTCCACAAATTCCACCTTTCTCACGGTTAGTAGCAAGTCTATAGGCTATCAATGCCCCCAAATTATAAGTCCTACTATTTTGCAGTGCCGCAGCTAGAAAAGCCAAATCCGGGATAGAAAGTTTACCACCAATTCTTTTAGCAAGAACGCATTTGGTAATAAAATAGGCAAAGTAGCGGATAGCCGGGAGCTGAATACTAGTGATTTTACCACTATCACCTGAGAAACTCCTTCCATCGCAAATCATCTTGTAGAGATCCGAGAGTTCTTGCGGCGATCCCCTTATCTTCTCGCATGACCCCCATTGCGGTACTCTAATTGCTGCACAAAAAGCACTAAATGGCAAGTTGACAGCTTTATTGTAAATTTTATACTGGACCGTGGGGTTAGATCGCGACCAATTGAACTTGAAGTCCTGCACAAAAGACATAGTTAATTTTACATATTGTCTTGGCTCTCCTTCAACAAAGTCACTCAGCCCTGCACGAGAAATTAGAGTTTGAACATCTTCAAATATCCCCGCGCTTCTCATGAAATCTGCGCACGGGTAGTAAGAGGGGTATACTCCCTCTTCACGATTGACTATCATAACTTGTTGGACTTCCAATTCTTGCTGGTTCAAGTGATATCTATTCCACTCCATTTTCTGAAATTTCAACAAACAATATAAAAATTTGATTTGGTGACATATAACTGAGGGAAACTACCATAGGAACTTGCTAGAGTGCTAATCATGCATCAAAACTAGTTTCTACCACTTAGAACAAGCATGCAAGCTCACTAAACATGTTACCTACAGCAGCAAAATATTCAAGATATACTCAACCAAACAAAATTCTACTTGGATGGGTGGAGGAGTCACATACCGAAGAGCAAATGTGCCAAATTTCAGACAGAAATCTGGGCTGAGCAAAGAGATCGAGAAATCTGGAGCTCTGGAGCAAAAACGCGAAAGAGAGGAACTTGATACGAGTTTTTTCGGGAGAGAGAAGGTGCTGGGAGAAAGAGATGACAAAGTGGGGCAAAGGGGGGCCCACACCATATGGTGGCGCGGCCACCTCCTTGGCCGCGCCGGCCTGTGGTTTGGCGCCCTCTCGGTGCCCCACAGTCATCCTCTCGGTGCTCCTGTGTGCCTCGTCGAAAAATAGGACCAACGGTATAATTTTTGTGAATTTTTGAAAACTTTGAAAATGCACATTTCTGGGTATTTAGTTTGTTATTACTGGCCAGGAAAAATTTTGAAATCTTCAAATAACTAAGGAACTTTGCAAATTAAAAAAAATGCTACAGCAACTAGAGCAAGTGGAGGAGGAAAGAGATGTTGTTTACCCTCTCTATGCATGTAAAAGGTATTTGTTAACAAGGTTGATCAAGTCTTGTCACCAAATAAATTTTACATAGCATAAGAAGAAATAAACCTCAAATCAATCATGTTACCTTGAATTGTATTGATATGGATCCAATCACGAGAGTTTGATATTCTTCTTTAGGCTCATATATAGGACAATCAATAGTTCCCACTTTGATAGTTCTCACATTAGAAATAGTATTAACTCCACACGCTTTCTCAATCCTCTTGGGGAAATAAACGGTATGTTCCCTATCATCAACATTGAAAGTAACCTTCCCTTTATTGCAATCAATAACAGCCCCTGCGGTGTTAAGAAAAGGTCTCCCAAGAATAATAGACATATTATCATCTTCAGGCATTTCCAACACAACAAAATCAGTTAATATCAAGCAGTTAGTAGTAACTTGAACAGGAACATTCTCACATATACCAACAGGAATAGCAGTAGATTTATCAGCCATTTGCAAAGATATATCAGTAGGTATCAACTTATCTAAGTAAAGTCTCTTATAAAGAGAAAAAGGCATAACACTAACACCGGCTCCCAAGTCACATAGAGCAGTTTTAACATAATTATTCTTGATAGAACAAGGAATAGTAGGTATACCTGGGTCGCCCAACTTCTTTGGAATTTTGCCATTGAAAGAGTAATTAGCAAGCATAGTGGAAATTTCCTCATTGGGGATTTTCCTTTTGTTAGTAACAATATCTTTCATATACTTTGAATAAGGAGGCAATTTAATAGCATCAGTCAAAGGGATTTGCAAGAATAAAGGTTTCATCCAATCGCAAAATTTATTATAGTGTTCTTCGTCCTTTGATTTTAGTTTCTTAGCAGGAAAAGGCATTTGCTTTTGCACCCAAGGTTCTCTTTCATTACCATGTTTCTCAGCAATAAAGTCTTCTTTAGTGTACTTTTTATTTTTAGCATGCTTTTCAGGTTCTTCTTCAACCTCTTCTTTATCAGGAGTATCATTCTTATCATTATCATTATCATGTTCATTACCACTTTCAGTTTCAGCATCAGAAATAGAAATACTATTAGGATCATTAACAGGTTTAGAGGATTCTACAACATTTTTATGTTTCTTCTTCTTTTTCTTCTTAGAATGAGCACTAGGTTCAATGCGTTGAGAATCTTGTTCAATTCTTTTGGGATGCCCTTCAGGATATAGAGGATCCTGGGTAGAGACACCACCTCTAGTTGTTACTTCATAAGCATGTTTCTCTTTAGAATTATTCCCTAACAAGTCATTTTGCACTTTAGTGAGTTGATCAATTTGAGTTTGAATCATATGAAAATGTTTAACAAGCATCTTAACATCATTGGAGGTTCTCTCCACAATATCATGCAATTCACTAATAGCTCGAGAATTTTCCATTAAGTGATTCTCTACTCTCATATTAAAATTTTCTTGCTTAACAATATAATTATCAAACTCATCTAAGCATTGTGCAGGAGGCTTTGAATACGGAATATCCTCCCTAGTAAAGCGTTGAAGGGAGTTTACCTCAATCATGGATGAAGGGGGAATTATCTCACATATATCTTCTATAGGAGGTAAATTCTTCACATCTTCAGATTTAATACCTTTCTCCTTGAGAGACTTCTTGGCTTCCCTCATATCTTCATCATTTAATTTAATTAAACCCCTCTTCTTCAATATTGGCGTTGGAGTTGGTTCAGGCGTAGTCCAATCATCATGATTCCGGCTTATTTTAGCCAATAATTCTTCAAATTGTCTGGAGTTCTTTTCCTGAAAACACAACTAGCACAACTATCCAGGTATGCCCTAGACTCAATGGTTAGTCCACTATAAAATATATCAAGTAAATCATGCTTTTCCAGATCATGCTCAGGCCGAGCTCTAATAAGAGAGCAAAATCTCGCCCAAGCCTCAGGCAATTTCTCTTCATCTCCCTGGTCAAAATTATAAATTCTCTGCAAAGCAATATGTTGAGCACTAGCAGGAAAGTATTTGCGGAAGAAGACATCAAGCAATTCTTTTGGACTTTTAATAGAATTAGGTGGCAAATTATTATACCAAGTTTTAGCGTCATCCTTTAATGAGAATAGAAAAAATTTAGCAACAAAGTAAGTACGCATCTTGACATCATCAGAAAACAAGCTACTAAGAGTAGATAACTCAATCATGTGTTCAACAGCACTTTCTTTTTCAGTACCACAAAAGGGTGTTTTCTCAACAATAGCTATATGAGATAGATCAAGAGAAAAATCACAATCTTTATCCCTAATGTTTATAGGAGATGTGGCAAACTTAGGATCAGGAGACAGTTTATATCTAACAGCATGTTCTGCAAGCAACTTTTTAATTTTTCTTGCATCAGTAGTAGCATTGCATTTTTCAATAAAATCATCATTAAGCTCCACATAATCTTCATCAGGATCATCACTAAAATAATCAAGTTCAGGTGAACTAACAGGTGTAGTAGCATTAGGAGTTTCAGTGTTTTCAATTTGTCTAGACCTAGCAATTGTAGTATCTAGAAAAGATCCCGATGAACCACTATCATCAAGCACAGCAGAAACATTATCAATATTATGAGAGTTTTCAGATTCAGCAGACGTACCAGCATGTGAAGCATGCGGCGGTGAAACAAGTTTATCAATCACAGATGGTGAATCAAGTGTAGCGGAGGTACTCAGAATTGTACCTTTTCTTGTAGTGGATGGCAATATGGCGATCTTAGTATCGCGAGGTTTACCCATGATGGAGAATTTGCAGCGAACAAAATCAATCCAAGTGAACTTCCAAATAAAGCTATGCTCCCCGGCAACGGCGCCAGAAAATAGTCTTGATGACCCACAAGTATAGGGGATCGCAACAGTCTTCGAGGGAAGTAAAACCTAATTTATTGATTCGACACAAGGGGAGACAAAGAACACTTGGAAGCCTTAACAGCGGAGTTGTCAATTCAGCTGCACCTGGAAACAGACTTGCTCGCAAGAGTTTATCAGTAGTAACAGTTTTATAGCAGTAGCAGTAGTGAAATAACAGCAGCAGAGTAACAGAGACAGCAGTAGTGATTTTAGTAAACAGCAGGATTAAAATACTGTAGGCACGGGGACGGATGACGGGCGTTGCATGGATGAGAGAAACTCATGTAACAATCATAGCAGGGCATTTGCAGATAATAATAAAACGGTGTCCAAGTACAAAGCAATCAATAGGCATGTGTTCCATATATAGTCGTGCGTGCTCGCAATGAGAAACTTGCACAACATCTTTTGTCCTACCAGCCGGTGGCAGCCGGGCCTCAAGGGAAACTACTGGATATTAAGGTACTCCTTTTAATAAAGTACCGGAGCAAAGCATTAACACTCCGTGAACACATGTGATCCTCACATCGCTACCATTCCCTCCGGTTGTCCCGATTTCTGTCACTTCGGGGCCATCGGTTCCGGACAGCGACATGTGTATACAACTTATAGATAAGACCATAAACAATGATTATCTTCATGAAACAATAACATGTTCAGATCTGAGATCATGGCACTCGGGCCCTAGTGACAAGCATTAAGCATAACAAGTTGCAACAATATCATCAAAGTACCAATTACGGACACTAGGCACTATGCCCTAACAATCTTATGCTATTACATGACCAATCTCATCCAATCCCTACCATCCCCTTCGGCCTACAGCGGGGGAATTACTCACACATGGATGGGGGAAACATGGCTGGTTGATGTAGAGGCGTTGGCGGTGATGGCGGCGATGATCTCCTCCAATTCCCCGTCCCGGCGGAGTGCCGTAACGGAGAGACTCGGCTCCCGCGACGGAGTTTCGCGATGTGGTGGCGTTCTGGAGGGTTTCTGGCGACTTCGACTTCTCTCCGTGCGTTTTTAGGTCGAGGCCGATAAGTAGTCCGAAGTAGGGCGTCGGAGGCCGGCCGAGGGGGCCACACCACAGGGCCGCGCGGGCCCCCCCTGGGCCGCGCCGCCCTATGGTGTGGGGCCCTCGGGCCTCCACCTGACTTCTCCTTCTGGCTCCGTTAGTTTCCTGAGAAAATAGGGCCTTCTGCATAAATTCCGAGGATTTTCCCGAAAGTTGGATTTCTGCACAAAAACGAGACACCAGAGCAGTTCTGCTGAAAACAGCGTTAGTCCGTGTTAGTTGCATCCAAAATACACAAATTAGAGGCAAAACAATAGCAAAAGTGTTCGGGAAAGTAGATACGTTTTGGACGTATCAGGTACTAAAGAGTTTTGCTTAGCAAATGTTTATGATAAAGCTCTAGATAATGGTCCTATGTTACTTGATAATATTAATT
Organism: Lolium perenne; assembly: GCF_019359855.2. NCBI lineage: Eukaryota > Viridiplantae > Streptophyta > Magnoliopsida > Poales > Poaceae > Lolium > Lolium perenne. The sequence goes on from NC_067245.2 coordinate 144,657,120, forward strand.
GTACTACTAATGAAAAAGGGATTGGAGAAGTCTTGACTTTATCTAGGAGTCCCATATCTTTTGAGATTGATCAATCATCTTGTTATATTATTGATAAAAGTGGGTTTGAAAGTTTTAATCCCATTATTTTTTAGCTTGATAAAAATTATGTGTTTGTAGATCATGAAAAGCATGCTGTATGTGATAGTTATATTGTTGAGTTTGTTCATGATGCTACTGAAAATTATTATGAGAGAGGAAAATATGGTTGTAGAAATTTTTATGGTACTAAAACACCTCTCTATATGCTGAAAATTTTGAAGTTACCCTTGTTTTATCTTCTTATGCTTGTCACTTTGTTCTTCATGAATTTATTTGTGTACAAGATTCCTATGCATAGGAAGTGGATTAGACTTAAATGTGTTTTGAACTTGCTTTTTGATGCTCTCTTTTGCTTCAACTCTCATCCTTATGTGAGCATCATTAAAATTGCTGAGCCCATCTTAATGGCTATAAAGAAAGCACTTCTTGGGAGATAACCCATGTCTTTATTTTGCTACTATTTTGTTGTGTCTTGGAAGTTGTTACTACTGTAGCAACCTCTCCTTATCTTTATTTTATTGCATTGTTGTGCCAAATAAAGTCTCTAATAGAAGGTTGATGCGAGATTTGGATTTCTGCGCAGAAACAGATTTCTATCTGTCACGAATTTGAGTGGGTCTCTCTCTAGGAAACTCAGAAAAATCTGCCAATTTTCATGCGTGTTCCTCAGATATGTACGCAACTTTCATCAGTTTTGAGTTTTCTGATTTGAGCAACGGAAGTACCTCTTACAAATTCGTCTTTACTGGCTGTTCTGTCTTGACAGATTCAGTCTCTGTTTTTTGCATTGTCTCTTGTGGACTTTAAGTAAGGCTTTCTAGACGTGGAGAGCTGTAGCTAATGTTTTATTGAGTTCTTGCAATGTGTCACTACAGGACCAAAGTGGATTAAAGTTTTTTGAGTACTAACCCCTCTAATGAAGTTTATGAGAAGTTTGGTGTGGCAGAAGTTTTCAAGGGTCAAGAGAGGAGGATGATATATGATCAAGAAGAGTGAAAAGTCTAAGCTTGGGGATGCCCCCGTGGTTCATCCCTGCATATTTCAAGAAGACTCAAGCATCTAAGCTTGGGGATGCCCAAGGCATCCCCTTCTTCATCAACAACTTATCAGGTCACTTCTAGTGAAACTATATTTTTATTCAGTCACATCATATGTTCTTTACTTGAAGCGTCTGTGTGCTTTTATTTTTGTTTGTGTTTGAATAAATTCGGATCCTAGCAATCCTTGTGTGGGAGAGAGACACGCTCCGCTTTTTCATATGAACACTGGTGTTCTTCGTTTTATTTTTAATGTTCATGGCGGACTTGAAAGCCGCAACACTTATTGATATTTGGTTGGAAACAGAAAATGCTTCATATTGTCTTGAATAATTTGATACTTGGCAATTGTTTTAAGCTCTCAAGTAGATCATGTTTAAGCTCATGCATCATGTAGTTTAAACCTATTAGTGGAGAACTACCGTAGAGCTTGTTGAAATTTGGTTTGTGTGATTGGTCTCTCTAAGGTCTAGATATTTTTTGGTAAAAGTGTTTGAGCAACAAGGAAGACAGTGTAGAGTCTTATAATGCTTGCAATATGTTCTTATGTAAGTTTTGCTGTACCAGTTCATACTTGTGTTTGCTTCAAACAACCTTGCTAGCCAAAGCCATACTGAGAGGGAATGCTTCTCGTGCATCCAAAATCTTGAGCCAAAACCTATGCCATTTGTGTTCACCATATCTACCTACTATGTGGTATTTCTTGCCATTCCAAGTAAATACTTCATGTGCTACCTTTAAACAATTCAAAAGCTATTATCTCTAATTTGTGTCAATGTTTTATAGCTCATGAGGAAGTATGTGGTGTTTTATCTTTCGATCTTGTCATTTACTTCTGACAGACTTTCACCAATGGACTAGTGGCTCATCCGCTTATCCAATAATTTTGCAAAAAGAGCTGGCAACGGGGTTTCCAGCCCCAATTAACACTACTAGAAAACTGCTTATCAGTGGCGCACTGGTTTTGGCTATCAGTGGCGCACTAGTGGTGCGCCACTAATATCACGCCACTGCTAAATGTGAGCAGTGGCGCACCAGTGGTGCGCCACTATTAATCGAAATAGCAGTGGCGCACTAGGTGGTGCGCCATTGGTAACAATACACAGGTGCGCCACTAATACCTTGTAGGGATGCGCCACTAGTATGTATAGCACATGTGTTGAATCTGGCAAGGTGCGCCACTAGTCCAGCGGTGTGTGCGCCACTCACTGCCTAAATTTAGAAGGTCAAGGTGGGCCTAGTTGGCAGACGGTGTTGCAGGTGCTAGATCTGTACGTTGAACCATTAATAAAACAACCACTTTTATTTTATTGTAGATCAGAACTATTATAGGACCCAAATAAAAAATACACCCAAATTTCCTAAACTTTACAACAAGGACCCTAAATCTTTTTTTAAAAAGCAATCAAATCCATGGAGGAGCTCCACCGCCGGATGCCGCTCAGTGGTCCTGCTCGTGGGCGGCGGGGCGGCCGCCGGAGGCCGGCATCGTCGGAGGCCCTTCTCGCCGCACTGCCGCCGTGCAGAATCACAGAGAACGGGCGGCGCCCCACCCCGTAGACCGGCAGCGCCCCGCTCAGCGTCCTCCTAGTCGAGGGCGACCCACCACGTGGACGCGGCGGAAGACCGCGAGGGCGACCCACCACGCGGACGCGGCGGCCACCCCCACCGAGCCGTCCTCGCCCTCGCCCGGCTCCGCGCCGCCGGGGCTCGTCCCGCTCTAAGCCACCGGAGGGCGCGTAGGAGCAGCGCCCGAGTCCACCGTTGCTGGTGCCCGCCACGCCAGCTTCTCCTCCGCCTCGCGCGCCGCGATCGCGACTGCCGCAGCGCCCGCATCAGGCTGTCGTTGCCTACCCACCGCCGGCGCCCGCCGCGGCCAGCTTCTCCTCCGCCTCGCGCGCCCGGGCCTACCGCAGCTCTGGAGCAGATCAACGGACAAGGGTCGGCCCCGCCGCCACTTCTAGTGGTGCTCGGTGTTGCAGAAGTGGGGGAGAGAGAAAATGCATCTGGGGGAGAGAGAAAATGCCGCCCACGTCGCCGGCGGACTCCGCCCCCGGCTTCTCGCCTCGCCCGGTAGCACCAGCGCCCTACTCTGCAGACGGGAGAGTGCTCTCCATCTTCCTTCCCGCACCGATGAGACTTCCTATTTTTTTGTCAGTAAACAGAGTAGGAGGTAACAGAGAGACAACAGGATGAGGTCGCCCATGATTAGCGCGAGCTCCTTGGCAACATAGAACGGATCAGGAAAAAATATTATTGAGTGCCCCAACCTCAGCCAATCAGAGACAAGTATCTATAGTGCCACGGATTGTGTGTTTCTTCTGGAGCAATGGGAGACGTCAGATCAAAATGAAGGGCTAAATTTTACTCCAAAGGCTCACGGGCGACAGCTCACGTTTCCTGATCCTATTTTGTTTGGATTCCTCCTGGAGCAGACCGCACAGTGGCGCACCCCTTACAGTGCGTTACTGCAATTTGCAGCACAGTGGCGCATGGCATATAGTGCGCTATTGCAATTTGCAGCGTAGTGGCGCACCACATATAGGTGCGCCATTGCTATTTAAATAGTAATGGCGCACCTATATGTGGTGCGCCACTGGTAACTCTAAACCTATTTGTAATTGGGGCTAAAAATTAGTAGTGGCGCACGACTAATACTAGTGCGCCACTGCTATATTTGTATCAGTGGAGCACCACTTTTTGGTGCGCCACTGCTAATTAGTAGTGGCGCACCAAAATAGGTGTGCGCCACTAAGACCATTATTACGGCTAGGCCTTTTCCTAGTAGTGTAATTAACTTGCATTAATAATTCTCTTCACGTGTTTTGCCCTGATCTATCAGTAAGCAACTTAATTTTGCAAATAGACACTCCTCCATGGTATGTGAATGTTGGAAGGCACCCGAGGATTCGGTTAGCCATGGCTTGTGTAAGCAAAAGGTTGGGAGGAGTGTCATCCATAAATAAAACTAAAGCACATGTGTAAACAAAAGAGAAGAGGGATGATCTACCTTGCTGGTAGAGATAATGTCCTTCATGGGAGCCGCTCTTGAAAGTCTGGTTGATAAGGTAGTTAGAGTACCCACTACCATTCGTTGACAACAACAAACACCTCCCAAAATATTACTTTTATGCTCTCTATATGATTTCAAAACTTGAAAAGCTTTAGCACATGATTTAATCCCTGCTTCCCTCTGCGAAGGGCCTTTCTTTTACTTTATGTTGAGTCAGTTTACCTACTTCTTTCCATCTTAGAAGCAAACACTTGTGTCAACTGTGCATTGATTCTTACATACTTACTTATTGCACTCATTATATTACTTTGTATTGACAAATATCCATGAGATATGCATGTTGAAGTTGAAAGCAATTGCTAAAACTTAAATCTTCCTTTGTGTTGCTTCAAACCTCTTATTAAGAAATTATTGCTTTATGAGTTAACTCTTATGAAAGACTTTTTGATGCTTGTCTTGAAAGTACTATTCATGAAAAGTTTTGCTATATGTTATCTATTTGTTAACAAACTATAGATCGTTGCCTTGAGTCACTTCGTTCATCTCATATGCTTTGCAATAGTATGATCAAGATTATGTAAGTAGCATGTCACTATAGAAATTATTCTTTTTATCGTTTACCTACTCGAGGGCGAGTAGGAACTAAGCTTGGGGATGCTTGATACGTCTCCAACGTATCTATAATTTCTGATGTTCCATGCTAGTTTTATGACAATACCTACATGTTTTGCTCACACTTCATAATGATTTTATGCATTTTCCGGAACTAACCTATTAACAAGATGCCGAAGCGTCAGTTCCTGTTTTCTGCTGTTTTTGGTTTCAGAAATCTTACACAGGAAATATTCTCGGAATTGGACGAAACAAAAGCCCATGATCTTATATTTCACGGAAGGTTCCAGAAGTCCGAAGGGGAGACGAAGATGGGCCAGGGGGCCCCCACACCACACCTGGGCACGGGCCCACTCCTGGTCGCACCACCTGGTGGTGAGGGCACCCTGGTGCCCCTCCGACGCCGCCCTTTCACCTATATATGCTCGCAGACGCGAAAACCCTATAACACCTGACGAGATTTCACGAAGAGTTCCGTAGCCGCCGCCATCGTGAAACCAAGTTTCGGGGGACAGAATCTCTATTCCGGCACGCCGCCGGGACGGGGAAGTGCCCCCGGAAGCCTTCTCCATCGACGCCAGCGCCTCCATCATGCTCCGTGGGTAGTTCCCCCATGGACTACGGGTTCTAGCTGTAGCTAGTTGGTACTCTCTCTCCCATGTACTTCAATACAATGATCTCATGAGCTGCCTTACATGATTGAGATCCATCTGATGTAATCGGTGTTGTGTTTGTTGGGATCCGATGGATTGTTACATTATGATTAGTCTATCTATATAAGTTTGTGAAGTTATTGTTGCTGCAATTTTGTTGTGTTTAATGCTTGTCACTAGTGCACGAGTGGCATGATCTTAGATTAATTATTGCTTAGATTGTATCTGCAAGTTGTTTGCACATGTCTATGTCCGGAACCCGAGGCCCCAGAGTGACAGCAACTTGGATAACTGGAGGGGAAGGCGTAGGTATGAGGATCACATGTTTTCACCAAGTGTTATTGCTTTGCTCCGGTGCTCTATTAAAAGGAGTACCTTAATTGCCAGTAGATTCCCTTGAGGCCCGGCTGCCACCGGCTGGTAGGACAAAAGATGTTATGCAAGTTTCTCATTGCGAGCACGTATGACTATATATGGAAAACATGCCTACATGATTAATAATCTTGATGTTCTGTCTTAATGCTATTTCAATCCTATCAATTGCCCAACTGTAATTTGTTCACCCAACACTTGTTACTTGTTATTTGAGAGTTACCACTAGTGTAGATAGCTGGGAACCCCGGTCCATCTCTTATCATCATATACTCGTTCTATATATCATTGGAAGTAGTATCAACTATTTTCTGGTGCCATTGCCTCTATGTTACTATTACTGCTGCTGTGTTACTGTTACAATTGCCCTCATATTACTGCTGCTTTCACATCACCCCTGTTACTAGTGCTTTTCCAGGTGCAGCTGAATTGACAACTCAGTTGTTAAGGCTTATAAGTATTCTTTATCTCCCCTTGTGTCGAATCAATAAATTTGGGTTTTACTTCCCTCGAAGACTGTTGCGATCCCCTATACTTGTGGGTTATCAGTTATCGTTATGTTCTTACCTACATGGATGATCTGAGTAGATATGGGTATATCAACTTTATGAAACTTAAGTCCGAAACTTTTGAGAAGTTTAAGTTTCTGCGTTCTGATTGCTGAGGTGAATACCTGAGTTACGAGTTTGGCACGCATTTAAAGAAATGCGGAATACTGTCATAGTTGACACCGCCGGGAACACCACATCGCAATGGTGTGTTCGAACATCGTAATCGAACTCTATTAGATATGGTTCGGTCTATGATATCTCTTATAGATTTGTCGTTATCGTTTTGGGGTTATGCATTAGAGACATCCGAATTCATTTTAAATAGGGCACCATCTAAATCTGTTGCAATGACACCGTATGAATTATGGTTTGGTAAGAAACCCAAGTTCTCGTTCCTTAAAATTTGGGGGAGCGAAGCTTATGTAAAGAAGTTACAACCTGACAAGCTTGAACCCAAAGCGGAAAAGTGTGTCTTCATAGGATACCCTAAAGAAACAATTGGGTATACCTTCTATCACAGATCCGAAGGCAAAGTTTTTGTTGCCAAGAACAGATCCTTTCTTGAGAAGGAGTTTCTCTCGAAAGAAGTGACTGGAAGGAAAGTAGAACTCGACGAGGTTATTGAACCTTCTCTCGGAGTTGAGAGTAGTGCAGCACCGGAAAGTGTTCTTGTGACGCCTGCACCTATAAGAGAGGAAGCTAATGATAATGATCATGAAACTTCGAACAAAGTTACTACTGAACCTCGCAGGTCGACGAGGGTTCGTACCACTCCTGATTGGTATGACCCCGCCTTAAATGTCATGTTGGTTGACAACAATGACGACCCTGCAACGTATGAGGAAGGAATGATGAGCCCAGATTCCGACAAATGGCAAGAAGCCATGAAATCCAAAATGGGATCCATGTATGAAAACCAAGTATGGACTTTGGTGGACCTACCTGATGGCCGCAAGGCTGTTGAGAACAAATGGACTTTCGAAAGAAAAACAGACGCTGATGGTAATATTATTATCTATAAAGCTCGACTTCTCGCGAAAGGGTTCCGACAAATTCAAGGAGTTGACTACGATGAGACTTTTTCACCTGTAGCGAAGATAAAGTCTATGAGGATTATGTTAGCAAACGCTGCATTTTTCGAGTATGAAATTTGGCAGATGGATGTCAAAACAGCGTTCCTTAATGGTGACATTGAGAAAGAGTTGTATATGGTACAACCCAAGGGTTTTGTCGATCCTAAAGATGCTGGCAAGGTATGCAAATTTAGCGCTCCATTTATGGACTGAAGCAAGCATCCCGGAGTTGGAACCGACGTTTTGATAAGATGATCAAAGACTTCGGATTTATACAAACTTTTGGAGAAGCTTGTATTTACAAAAAAGTGAGTCAGAGCTCTGTAGCATTCCTAATACTATATGTGGATGGCATATTATTGATTGGGAATGATATAGAACTTCTTGAAAGTGTCAAAGGCTATTTGAATAAGAGTTTTGCAATGAAGGACCTTTTTTTTACCATGAAACTGTGGGGCAAAACCCCCACAACATTTTATTAAAACTCAACGAACTGTACAAAGAGGATATTTACAAAAAGAAGGCAGAAAAATAAAAATTACACAAGATTGTCAATCCATGATTTAAACATGTCAGAATGTTTGTCTCTCACTCTATGCACATGCAAAGAGGCTTCATGCACAAACTATCTCTTCCAGGAGGCAAAGGAAGGTCTTATATTTTCAAAGATAGCTCCATTTCTCTGTTTCCAAATATGCCAGAAGGCTAAAATGATAACTTCTGTGCAAAAAGGCTTGGAGAACAACTTCCTTGCTGAAATAAACATGTCCTCAATTGTATCCTCCTGTGTCCACTCTACTTGTAAATAATTCCATATCCTCTTGCTGAAGTTGCAATCAAAGAAAAGATGTATCCAATCCTCAGTACTATGTGTAGGACATAACACACAGGTAAAATCAGTTGTGACATTCCAGTTCCTTCTGCGCAACATATCTCTAGTCTATACCTAATAATAAAATCAAAAGGATTTCTCCCTCGGCCGTCGTCGTTCGTCCGTCAATTTTAGACTGTCGCGTAGCTTTCCACTTCCTACATCACCCGATGCGCTTAGATTTCCTACGTGATCGGATCCAGCTGTGATTTCTAATCGCTAAGAGTCCTAGCCGATCATAGTCTAATCTAAGATGTACCAGGCCGGAGTCCGCCAAAGCCCGGTTCTCTCATCCCGTCATCCGTACCTAATCGGGACAGCAGGGACATGTAACCGGGCTTGGCCTTCCACACCGAAAAGAGTCCAGATCGACGTGCTTGTACGGTTGCTCTATATATAAACGCTCATATACCTTGATCTCCACGATCTTACAATCTTCCCTTGCGACTCTGGAACCAGAAATACCATCGAGAAAAAGTTTGTGGCGGCTATGGAGAAATAGATGCCGGTGTCCGGTTCAACCTCGCCAGCGGCCGCTGCGCGTCTTCTGCTCGTTGGGATCGATGAGCGCCATGAAATTGCTATGTATGAGCGTGCCGGCAAGGTGTGCCGATGTCGCATGAAGATCTTCTGGAACCCGCTGGCCGGCCAGCGTTCAATCCGGGAAAACTAAACAGCAGAACGTCCAACAAAGCGGGAGATTTCCATTGATCGGAAACAGACACAGTTCGGCTTCCGGCGTTCCATGGAAGTCGATCAGAAACAGTTCATATTGCATACCGACTATAACATAATCACTGATGCAATCAAACTGATTCACACCTTGAAATCCATACGTGGATCATCAGAGCTATAATATGTATACCTGGCTAGCCCATCGCCAGGCCGGATCGCTCAGTGCGTGGACGCCGACATCTTATTGATTGTGAAATAAATTCAGCAAGAGTTGTTTGCAATAAAGCTTACATATTAAACAAACAGCCGTGTGTATATAATGAGCAACCTGCATCTTTGTTTTAGAATACAACATCAGATTTTGATTTCAACGAAGAAAAAAATAGAAAGTTTTTTAACATAGCGCATGAAATGGGATTATGCATACAAAATTACAACATCATGAAAAGGTTTGATAGTTGGCCTGGTAGGTTTGATGCTAATCATTCATTTTTTTCCTGTTTTGGAAAATCTTCTGAGTATACACTATACAGCTACTCTAAGATAGCTACTTATGCTCCTGAAAAATACTTAATCATTCTTTTCTTTTGTATGTTGATTACAAGTGTTCCCTGTAACTTCTAACATACAACTACATCTGCAGTAGAAAAATGTGGATCCAGTAGTTTAATACTTCTTATATTTGGATTTGTAGCAAATAATTATTTCTCTGTAGGAGTACCTAAGTAACATGAAAGTCAAGCTGATCCTTGCATATAAATTTGAATGATTTGTCGAATAGTTCACACCTTTATATAATATATCTCGGTAGCTGAGATGGTAAAGGAATTATTTTACATAAATTGAGATCGATAAAATAAATATTATTCATACCAGTCTATTAAGTAATTAGATTCCAAAATGGTAAACATCGATTGTTCGAAGTACAAGTTTCAGAACATGCTTCGGCCACTGACTGCCAATGTAGTTGGAGAAGCTATGCTTTATCATGGAACACTTCAGACATTTAAAGAGACACTCTTAGGTTTATCAGCTGGAGTTGGTAATGCGAAACATGAGATTTTGCGGAGAATCCCTCACAGATATGCCAATTTCATGTGTTCACGGAACAATTCTAACCTAGATAAACCTAGATATAATATCCCTTCCTATAGTCTTATCTAGCTGCCTCTATTTCCTCTTAGCTAATGTGCCCTCCTCGAGTGATATGTGCCTTACATCAGCCACCATTCACCTCCTTGTCGGTGTTCCTTGCTAAATTAGCTTCCAGATGTTCGATTAAATTGCCACACGCCACCTGGGGTTCCCCATCTGGCGTAATCCCACCATCAACAGTTATGTTACCATCTCTCAGCCATACACCGCCATGAACTGCCACCAATTCATGCATCTGGTTTGTGATGTTTCCTAGGAATCAGAGTTCAAGAATAGTAGTTATGTTTATGTGGATTTTTAGCATAGAAAGTTGCATAGGCAATAGGTGAGAGCTGATTGTTTCAGCATTTACAATGTTTTCCCCTTGCAGGTGAATACATATGGCACAATATTTATAAATTCTTGCTGAGATCTGTGGGTTGATGATTTTTTTGTTATCAATTGATTACTGTTTGCGACTTTGAGGCCATTAGCTATTGTTAGGTGAACAGAATTTCATGAATGTGCTTCATTTACACATGTTTACTTCTACATATAATCTATATAATTTCATATCTAGCTGAGAACAGCGAGAAATCAATTCCAATGCGAGCACTCCTGCTGTTGAGTGTCTTCTGTGTAACCTGAAAAATATATCAAGTGGTCATGATTTACTTCAGAATGTTATGCTCATATTTACTTCAGAACATGAGAGTTTTGCACAAAAAATTCTCCAATTCATAACTGTGAAAGGCTTCTACTTGAGGCAAAGATTTTCTAAGTGGGTTAATATTTGCTTTCCAAGTAATGTTGGTGGATGCAGAACGAATTTTTAAACAAAGTGATAGTTTCTAAAGTTACTCTGAGAGTCTCTTTCACAGTGCACGCGATGGCTTGTCATCTTTTTGCAGAATTTTCCATTTTCTCTTCTATACCGAGAGCATGAACAAAAAGTTAATGCCATGGGTGCACCACAAACATATAAAGGGTATTTCACATGGAAATATCTACGTCCTACCTTCTTCTTTTTTTTTTTTTTTGAGAGACGTCCTACCTTCTTCTTAGCCTGCAATTGTTTTTTTTTTGTTTCATTCTACCTCATTCCCAGTAGTTCTGACTGAGATGGGAAAAACTTATCTGCAACATATAAATGAATTTAAGCTAAGAAAATTCCAATGGTGGGGCTAAATGACCTGATGTTATTCTCTCATCAAATAGAAATACCGACTCTTGCATGTAATTTAGATTTTTTTCAAACATTTAAATTCTACATATCGAGCTTACATGTTGGTAGTAATGATGCAACATAAATAGTGTACTCTTAAGTTGATATCCTGATCGTGTGTCACACTCTCCTTGAACTGCTTTTTGTATCTTCCAGTTTAATTGATGTAGTTGACATCTTGACAACGTCGCTGACTTGCTAAATTGAATAATTATTTTAGCTATGCATCAAGATTAACATTTCAGACTATGGCCTAATGCTATTTTGGAGAGTGTTGTTGACTTGCTAAATTGAATAATCATTTTATCTATTACCTCCTTTTCTGCTTCTGTGATTTTCGATTTGGTGGCGGAATCATCGGTGTTAGTTTGCCTCAGGTTTTGGATGCGCCTGGTCTAATGAGCTGCTGGTTTCTATGGTTGCGATGAAGCTATTTTTTACTGTCCTTGATCTATGTTATGTGTTCCGTATCTTATTTACTTGAGGATTGCAATTATCGTATTTAGTTGCGCACAGGACACCGTCAACGAAAAAAATGAAAACTCTTACAATTGAAAAACGGCGCAGCAAAGCGCGCGGGGTCCTTCTAGTCGATGTTATTGTGCAAAAGTGCAATTGTGCTAGCTACTGGCAGCGGCGCTTGAACAAAAAACTGGCCAGGTCTTGATTTTGGTTCTCTTTCACACGGTCAAGCCTCCTGGCTTATTCTGTTCATGCATCCACGTTGTGGGCGAGTTTCCTTGTACGGCGAGGAGCCACAGTCTAGCGTCTCAACAACTCTAGCCTGGGCAGACTCGATCGTCATGGAGAACTGCAACCCGAGACTCGGCTGTTACAGACAAGACACGCGAGCACCTATAAATTTGTAACCTAACGATCTTGGCCGGGCCAAGACAAGATCATCTTGGCTCAAGCGATCGACTTTGTCAAGTAAATACCGGTGGCGACATGGACAAATTGGATGAGGCCAACGACACGAAAGTCACACTGTACTGCAAACTCAAGCACGATCTGATCAAGGACATCAAGAAGTAATGATAAGTGCTAATCATCACCAAAGAGGTGGTCTATATCAAGACAACATATATATTCCAGTACCACCACAAGGCCAGGTACATGGCAAATGAAACATGATAGTACGCTTTTATGGTTGGGAGGTAACCGCTAAGAAATAAATCTCATTTTTTAGGGTAGGGTCTAAAACCGACATTTTGATTTTATTTTCGTAGCAACGCACGGGCATTTGTGCTAGTATTCAACCTGTCACTGACCAAATGCCATGCAAAAACCTTGATTCTCAAGCCCACTTTCCTTTTCCAGATCCAAGAATGCAGCCTACTATTTGGCAAATGTGAAAAGTAGTGGTTATAAAATAGCTGAGCTGAGAAAATACCCTGCTTCCATATTGTTACCCAAATATCAGTACCAGAACTGCTCAGATTAATAGTGCCAAGGAAAACCTGCATGCTATTGAATTCCTCATAAGCTTGTTGTGACAGAGGACCTGTCCTGACATTGTACTACTTCCTTGACAGAGAGCAAAGTAGCCAAAGCAAACGAGTGTAATCTTGGATATTTCTCTAAAAAAAGAATTCCATTCCATGTATCATTCCAAAATAATATAGTACTAGGAGGCATTGGCGCGGTGGCACGCCGCGCCCGTGGCCATTCAGAGTTTGTGGAATGGTGTGAGATAACAGCTATGGAATGAACATAACAAAGAGTAAGTGGAGATAGAATGGAACGCTCGTGCTGTGGTTTCATCTGGTGAGGATCACGGCTAGTAACATGAATGAACAGGTAAAGACCGAAAATAGATTATCAACAGTAATATAAATAGATAATGTACAACATAAACTGGCAGTGATCGTTACACAGTGGGTTCTTTTGCGATAGATAATTTAACTGATGCTTCTTCATTATATATCAGAGGATCCATGTCCATCAGAAAATGTCTAATGCTAGCTAGAGCTTGACTACAACAACAGAATATAGATGACATCAGCGATCACTTTACTGGCAAACAAAAGCAGATCATACTGGTCCCGCATTGCGGCCTACAATTCTATCTTTAGTGCTTTTTGGGTATTTGTGCATTTTCTAGGCAGACTACCAAGTGAAGGCAGGTACTGCGTGGAGAGAAACCTGAAGATTCAGAGATGTGGCGCTGCTAGTGCCCAAAGTTATCTGTATTCTGCTGCAGGCGGTCGGTCTGAAGCTCCATAGTACGCCGCATCGCCATCCTCCTCGTCAGATGAGGGGATGATGATAATCTCCCTTGTTGGTCCCGAAGTGGCAGGGTGGCTTCAGCAGTGAGGACTTGTAGGGCCTTGGCATTGGTGATTATTCTTGATTCCAGATCAACATGTTGTGCCTCTGTATCTGATACATCAAACTTGTCTTGGAAGCTATAAGTTGTCAAGTGTGAGTACTGAGCTCACTGTCTATGGAAAATTAAAATCAATTATTGGTACATTGAAAAGTTAATGAGAAAAATATGCAGTAAACATATAGAGAGAAAAAATGTCCTAGCTTCGATCTTCGAATTTCAAAGGAAAACATAGTGTTTTTAATGTCAAGCAACCATGCTTACACTTCAATGTATAGCTAAGATTGACCATTGGACCCTCAAAATAAAGCTTTGTGAACTATTTTCTTAAATGGTTGTGATAACACACTACTACTCATGGAGACCTCGATTATCACGTACTGGATCATTTATTATACAATGGTTACCTTATCTCAGACATATTGAATTAGTGAAATGAAACTATGTATACCATGAAAAGACTTCAGTAGGCTAATTTGGACTTGATCTATTTGTCACAAATAGGGTAATATATATAATGACAAAAATCTACATAAGACATGCTACAACGATAGCTACAATAAATGTATGAACACATCATTTTACTTCAGAATGAGTGTAAACTAATTAGTGAGAGCACAATTGACAAATTCTAAATTAACAGGCGAATGAAATCATGACATGCTTGCTAGCAAACAGAGAAATTCAAATGTAGACATATCTAAATACAACTAAATGGATAAATACTCATCCCTATTGTGGAGTTTTTTTTCAATCACAAAGTTATTGTCATATCAGGTTGGTTTAAATGGACTATGACATAGATCCGAATTTCTGAAACAACAAAAACTGAACCAAGATAAACAACAAAAATATCAAACAGATATATCAGTCATTGACATAAGATGTTGCTGCTCAGAGCAAAAGAAGACTTCAGTGAAACTGACTAAGTAGGAAGTATCCCTGGCAACTGTACCTCCAAACATCCATATCCATAGAATAATGAACACCAAATACTCCTCGGCATGGTCAACAGATGGCACAAAAAAGGGTCAACAGTAGAGCAAATAAAAATGGCTGGTGTGGAATCACCGGAACAGGAATTCGCCTAGCTCTCGATGTACGGCCTACACAAAGGCGAAGAACGTGAAGCGATGCGTTGGCGGTGACCACTGGCAGGCCGTTTACTCATGGCAACATCAGCAGAATCCATCAGCACTTGCACTTCAGGGGGGCAAAGATTAGAGCAAATCATCAACAATGCTTGTCGCTAAAGTAGTAGCTAATAAATTAGAAAAAAACATTGTTAACGTTTTCTAGCTGCTAGAACTTCTGCTCATAATACATATATATTGGAGTTACTCAATACAAAACACCATACATTCTTCCAATTATATTGTTGCGCGGACAGTAGAAAAGAATGATGAGTCGTACATTACAATATACATGGTGATAACTGATAATTTAGCATAGGTATTAAATATAAATGTATGAAGAATACATACAAATAAGTTTATATAGTAGTCATACAGATCAGTTAAACAAAAAGAGCACAAAAATATTAAGCAATTCATAGGTGCACATATGGTCTTAGATAAGTATGCTGGAATGGATATGTGTACAGTGCTTCACTGCCTTGTTAGCATCACTGGCTTTCTAGCCGCACGCGGGATGGCAAATGCCGCCATCTCTGCCCATGACCCCCCTGAACGGCAGAAATATGCAAAAGGAAGAATTGGTATGTTTTTGAGATAAATTAATATGATCTTATTCATTGTAAAACTATAACTTGCTCCAAATAAATATGAATTAAAAAGTAATATCACTACCAAAAAGCTTCAGTTGAAGTGGTACCTGAACCAGCAGGAGTACCAATGAAAGCATAAGAAGCTGATGGTAGACATTACCCTTTCCTTCCGAATGCTGAAACCTCATCCCACGATTATATTATATGTTTAATCATTATATCAGCAAGTCTGAAAGTTCTATGGTCTAAATGTATTTGTACAAAAATTAGTAACCGAGTTTCCAGTAGTGAGTCCTTGTCCAGTCTTTCTTCGACCTTTCATGTGGAAAGTATGAGGGTACATGGCAGATAAGATTCCAAGTAATACAGCCTATGTTTAGCCCCTTCTCTGTTTGCATTAATAATACAGGTGCATACTGAAAAGTAGATTGGATAGCCTGAAAACCAAGAAACCTTCAATCAACTGTAATCAAGAATCTATGAAAGCTTCTATCTTTGAAAATCCTGTCCACTAACATTATTAGTTCGGGCACATCTCAAGTTAGAGGTTATAGTTTTGTTCTCACATCAACCATAATTGGGAGTACATGGTATTCCTTCAGAATGAAACCGAATTGTATAGGATACGACCAATTTATCAACCTATGACCTCTTTCCGAACACATAATTAATCACCTTGACTTCCATGGCCAACTTTGTTTTAAAATCCATAGATAATGCTACCAAAGAATATCCACAGGTAAGAAACCCACCAATATTTGCATTTAGCATGACAGGGGCTTATTATTATTATCATGAAACAGGTAGCTTGCTGAAAACTTACTTCTAAGCTTGTTGTGTCTACAAAGATTAAACATAGATCATTGGCATGGAGTGCGAGATGCAGAAAAGCAGTCGAGATATTTGGACAAAAAAATATATGCGCAAGCACCCCACAGAGGACATCCATGAGTAACACCATACGACATTAATGACTTACCTTGCTCTTCTTGGCTGCGATGTAGGCGCTAACTACCGGCACCAACCTACACGCAAAGTGGAGCAGATCACATCATGGGAACTTGGTAGGAAGAAGAAGATTGACAGCAAGAGGTTTGTAGTATGCATACTTCATAGCTGACATGGATATCATGATAAGGACTATGTTTGCCTTTCTTGCTCTATGTGTGTCACCAGACCACCAGACCGGACCGATCTGCAAAATAGATGAAAAACAAATCCAGCTAAAACAACCAGGACCTACCACCAACCAAGAAAACAGATGCAGAGGAAGGACTTGAACACCGGGAGCGGACTTTTGCCTACTCCGGTGGCCTTGGCGGCAGATGCAAAAGCCATTTCAGATTAACTTTCACAACTTTATCTGCATACACAGTTTGGTCGAATGAATCAACATGGATAAATGGAGGACTAAACTGGTGACTTATCAAGATAGAGAGTGCTGGTACCGGGGGATGTGCAGAGGATAGGGCGGCCTCCGAGGGGAGGGTCGTGCTGCTCGCGACGCCAGTGGCCGAGAATAATCCCTCCTCGGGGTCATGGAAGCAGGCACACTCCTCTTCTTCCGAGAAGAGATGGAGTAGAAGAAGAACCACGACCTTCATCTATGTCGCCGGCGCAGGAGAATCCCCAACCGGCCACATCGGAGATTTCGACGCGGCGGACGTCCAGGAGGCCAGTTGAGAACAACACGCCGTCGAGGATCCCATCGTGGTCCTGAATTCTGTAGTTCGCCGTTGCCGCCACGAACGGCACCCCCTCACAAGACCGCGAGGACCTTGTTGATGGCTTGATGGGCTTGCTGTCCAGAGAGGAGGATGGGCGTGGAGGAGAGGAGGGCGACCTGCAGAGAGGAAGGAGGCCCCCAACATGGACGCCGCCAGCCGCCGCCGGCCCCGGCCGGCTTCGCCCCAACCTGGCCGCCGCCAGCCCGCGTGTGCTCCGCCCCAAGGGCCAAAGGTCGCTGCCGCCGCCCCAAGATAATCGTCCCAGGCCCACGTCTTCTCCGTCCCAAGGGCGCCGCCTCCGGCACGCGCCTTCCCCGGCCGGTGGTCGGCGTCCCCGGCCCGCGCCTGCTCCGCCCCGAGGCCGCCGCATGCCACCCTGAGGTCGCCGTCCCGGCGAGAGCAACACCACACAGCGATGCGGTGGAGACCATGGTCGGCGTCCGACCCATCCAGGAGGTCCCCGTAGCGCCGTCCATGGAGGCCTCACGGTCGGCGGCGGAGATGAGGAGGGCGAGGGGCGGTCGTGCACTAACAGGATAGGGAGGAGAGGCGTTGGGGATTTGCTCTCCCTCACGACTCGGTCAAAGCGGTGGATGGTAGGGTCCACCCAGTAGATCTTTTTGCAGAATGCAGATAAATCCTAACCGGAAGAAGCTAGAGGCAATAAGGATGAATGAGGTCTAGGAACCGGTAACCGGTACCCTATGTACCAAAAATAAAAGCAGACGAAAAATTACCATATGGTTTACACGGTGAGAAAGAGAAGATGAGGGTTACGTGTCTACAGGTGATTGGAAAAAATTAGCCCATAAACAGTGTCCAAAACAACCTAAGAGCTTGAATCCATCTAAACTTTATATAGTGTATAATCTCCTGCCACAGCTGTTGCAGTACAAACTGCCCTGTATTTGTCCACTAACTTCATAATGTCCCTCCACCAAAAAGATCCACACAGATTTGTAGCTTGTGGAACCCCATTAGGATAATAACTCCATACCAATTTCACCCAAGGTAAATGTCAACACCCGGATTTTTAAGTCCAGATGCCTATTATGCCATTCCTCGCAATCACAGGAATATTGTTTTTGCGAGACATAATAGATTGATATCACAACACATCATTCATTACAACACATAATCGTCTTACAACAAAGGATCACATGATCCAGTCTTAATACATCATAGTGGATCTAAAGATCCTATTACAAAACACATAGCGGAAGCGAAGTAGTAGCGGTCATGGTCCATCTGTTCCACAGGCAACTGTTGACGTCAGGAGTGATCCTAGTTGTCGTAGACGTCCTGCTGTCCATCTTCAGGGTTCTGATACTCCTCTTCATAGTCTGGCCATTTGAATAGCCAGGGACAAAGCCATGAGTACTTTAAAGTACTCGCAAACTAATACTAGTGTAAGCACTATCAGATATAGTAAGGGGTGCTAAGTTCTAAGTTTATTTGCATAAAGCCAATTTTAGTTCACAAACATTTAGTAAAATCCTCTTTATTTGCTAACTAACTCAAGTGGGAACATTAGTGTCATTCCCACAACTCTGTTGTGTTTCAATTCAAATTCACCATTCACCTTTCAAGTTCAAGTCACAAGTCATATGTCACATTTTTGGAAATGATCTGATGACGGAACAGTATGGCCTTTCCAACCGTCCATAACCGTGGACGCGGCTATTCGAATAGTTCTACACTCTGCAGAGGTCGTACACTTGTGCCACAACATTTGCAATAATCCGTCAGGGTTAACTGGCCCTGATTTATCACACTCCGTGTGCGGACTACCAACCATAACCTTTCACTTACATACCCTAGTATAGGCACCTCTCCCCATGATCTTGGCCTCCCAGTGAAGACAGATAGTCAGCCTGGGAACTGCACAGGGCTTGGGCCGGGCATTCACCTCATTTCACGTCATTTCACATCATTTCATATTTCTTTGGAGGCAGCCCTTGGCATAACCCCGATGACGCTTGTTTAGAGGGAACCCATACTAAGATACATAAACTTCCAGTTAAGCCCTACCCATATCAGGTATTGTGGGGGTACTTGTAAAATTGGAATGGTATCGCATCCGAACCCAACCATCAGTTTTTGTAAAGTTCACCATGTCATTCACAAGTCATATTCACCTTCAAAATCTTTCAGTAGAATGAATCATCATTCCAAGGTTTTCAAAGTCATTTAATTTCATATGTTCCCATCTAGAGTAGTCAATTTTATTTATTTAGCAATAGCAACTAGTCACGAGGGGTGCTAACTAGCTTGTCTTGCTCTAGGCTAACTTTGATGCTCTTGTTCTACTCGATATCTAAACTAAGTGAATCATGAATCAAAAAGTAAACTTTGATAAACAAAATTTAGTAAAGCTTGTAAAGTAAAAACTTGGGATAGGAGCGTTAAGCATAAAGTAAAAGTAATGGTGCCTTGCTCTTGTAGAGCTTTGCATTATTCTAGTTGCATTGTAATAGCTTGCCTTGATTGGTGAGGTGATCAAAGCTTTCTTGCTCTTCCTCTTGGTAGAAGACCTCTTCCTCTTGATAGTCTCCGGTACTAGCGTCTAAAAACGAATACGAGGATACAATCACCAAACAACACTTAAGTAGTCTTAATTAGCCTTATTGGCTCACACAAATGATCTAGCATCCCTACTTAACATTTATTCACAAATTATACTAGGGTTTCCTTATTTAATATTAGGAAAATAATTTCCTCTCATTGAAATTGGAATTAGGGTTTCTATTTAGTTCTTGGGAGAAATAATTTCCTCTCATTGAATCTTCTTAAGATTTAATCCTCTCAAATAACCAGGGATGGTCACATGTTGACCAAGGTCAACACTTCACACTTATTATTTGAGAAAAGTGATTTAAATGAGATTCATCATCTCATGTGATTTAAATAACCATTGCAATTTAAAAACTATATTGATTTAAATTCCACAAATGAGCAAGTATGAGCCTAAGCAGTAGAGGTCATCACATTACTTTATATCACTTGAGAACATGATTTAAATGAGGTGCTACACCTCATAGATTTAAATTCCTAAAAATTTAATATAGTTTAAATGGACTAGTATTGACTACATAGCCAATATTTTGCTTCTAGCCCATGATCATACAAAACACTATGTTATATTTTTACAGAAACAATTAGAGTATATCAAATGTGATTTATGAGAGTTAGAATCAACTTAAAATCACTTATAGATAATTTTTAATATTTATTTGAAGTTGGAAAAGGCTGTGCCTTGTTATTTTTATCATTTAAATTATACAAATAATTTGCAAGTGAGGCCAGTGGCATTGTTTAGATAAAACTCTAAGCTTTCCAAAAACATTTCAAATCACTCAATTTGGGTTTGTAGATTTTAAACTATTCAATTTATAGTAAGGGACCAGTATTGAAAATTTGCTGAATCATATTATTTGAATTTGAAACAACGGGCTTAGGCGGGAACACAGATGGGCCGAAACGAGGGGGAAGGGACTGGGCTGGCCCAACTAGCGCTTCCCACGCAGCGGGCCAACTGACATGGTGGGGTCTGCGTGTCAGTCTCTCTTTAACCCGAAACGGTACCTGTGAACGCGAGCCGCTGGATCAGATGGAGATCGGGCGGTGGAGCTGCGTCGTCGTCGTCGACGAGAAGCAGACGCGGGCACAGCTGTAGTAGGGGGTCGACGGCGAGCTGGGGCTCCGGCGAGGGGCGTCGCTGATGCTAGGCGACGTTGTCGACGACGAGGAGTCGACTGGTACCAGTGGCAACTCCAATGGTGCCCGAATTTGGCGGGTTGATCTGCGGCGGACTCCGGCGATCGACGGAGCAATTGGAGCGGCGTGAGGCTTAATCGAGGTGGAGCAGGTGTTGAGGAGGTCGAGGAGAAAGAGGGGAGCAGAAATGGTGTGAAGAAGGAAGGGCGAGGAGGTCTCTATTTATAGGGGCGCGGGTGCTGCAAGGGTGCCGTGGAGGTCGTCGACGGCCATGGCGCTCCAGGGCGGTGATGTGGCAAGTGATGGGCGCGTCGTGTAGGCGACTGCTAGGCGGTGCTAGAGCACTTGATGGCATCGCTAGGGGAGGACGAGAGCGTGCGGCATCCTTGCCGTCCTTGCGGTACCGGCGCGGCAGAGCTTGATGATGGCGTCGTCTATGGCGCCGGTGATGTCCAATGGCGGTGTCTGGCGAGGTCCTGGCATGGTGTGGAGTGTGCACGCGCAAGAGGAGGGGAAGGGAAGGACGACAGCGTCCAGGCGACGGCGTGCTCTGGCGCGTCCAGGATGGTGATGGTGCACGCTCACCGCGTGCCTGGCACGTTTCTGGCGTGGTCTGGGCGTGCTCGGTCTGGCCAATGCCGTGCCTTGGCGAGCTAGGGCTGTGTACTGGCAGCGTCCTTGTGCTCCAGGGAGGCTCTGAGACATGGTGGAGGATAGAGGGGCGAGCCAGGTCGATCGAGTGCATGGGTGGCCGGCATGGTGCACGGCCAGCTTAGTTTAGGTGTTTCTCCTCACTTTAAACAACGGGGCAAGGACATGGTGTGGTGCAGGAGTTGCAGGGGAGTGTGATCATCACAAGTTAAAGGTGGTTTAGGCCAAAACCCACTGGACAATGAGATGTAACCAAATTCTGAGATGCTGCCTGCCATGTGCTCGATGAAATGGCCGCATGAGAAAAATGTTTGAATTTTGAAAATCTTTTTTGGTGAGTCTCATTCATATAATCAAAGAGGTAGATTGGTTGTGGTGGTGGTCAATTTGATGAAGGTTTGCAAGATTTCAAAATGGAGCTCATCTTCTCATTGATTCAATGTCTCAACTTGTCAACTCCTTTCTGGTCAACCTAAGCAGAGTCAACACTGGTGGTCAACATCAAAGTGGTTCACCTTTACATGGTCTTGGATGACATGACAAGTGTTGACCAAGTTTGGTTTAAGAAAATTCAAATCCAGGGGTGCAAAGTGGTGAAGATGTTATAAATGTCCAAATGGACCATTATCATATGTATGTTGGTTTTGCAAAATTTCTTGATTTGATTCTGGTTTCTTTGATGCATTTGGGTTTGTAATTGATATCAAAGTGTTTTACAACCAAGAGATCAAGCAATGGTGGCCTTGGTTGAAGATTTGCAAAATGGGCCAAAGTGTATGCGAGTGAAATATGGAATTTTCTCACCATTTGATTTCTCTCTATTTGATTTGATTTTTCTTGACTCCAAAGTGATTCTTATTGGTTTAGGAACATTTCCAAACCATTGAAACCATTCCAAAAGGTCTAGTTCAAAGATTTGCAAAAATGGCCATACACACATGTATGTGATATTTCAATTTTTCTTATTTTCTTCTTTTATTTATCTTGCTTTAATTGGGCAAGGTCTAGGGTCCAATTTAATGTGAGATTATGTTTAGAGATGGTTTCACACCATTTGGGCAAGGTACAATGGCATAGAACAAGATTTGGGTAAAATGGTATGTGCCACATATGCCTCTATGCATATGTTGTATTTGATTTTTAATTCGACTTGGCTTGACCCAATTGGTGTTGTTGAGTGTGGGAATGGTATAGAGGAGTGATCCAACCATTCACCAAAAGTCTTAGGGTCAAGATCCTTAAATTCACAAATTTGCTATTTTACTCTCACATGCCTCTATGGCATTTTAGTTTCTTTTTAAAATCTTTGGTTTCACTTTGGATTTGGTTTGATAAGTACTAGGCAAGGTTTGTGAAGGTTTTCCAAATCTCTAATCAAAGTAGAAAGGCCTAGGGTAAAGATTTACAAAAATAGCCATAGGCACATATGCCTTTTTTGCTTATTTAATTTCCTTTTATTTTATTTTAACTTGGGTGGTGAAAAGAGGGGTGAGATTTAGGGTTTAAGATCATTTCAAATACTAATACCAAGCAATCATGGCAATAAAACAATAATTAAGCAAGATCACTATGTATCAAACTTAATTTAAGAAAAGTTTTTGTTGGTTCCAAAATTTGGAAAATATGGAAATTCATTTTCTTTCTTTTAAAATTTTTGAGATGTTACAAACCCTTCCCCCTTGAACAAATCTCGTCCCGAGATTTTAAGAAAAGTTAGGTTCCTAAGAGAGATTGAGCATTTTGATTAACATGAAGACATACTTGGCATGGTCTGTGGTGCTTCCTGAGCTTCAGTGGCAGTCATGTGGTAGAGACGGCCGTTGTTGTTGTTCTGGTTCCTTCTACCTGCAAAGCGGCGCTGTTGCTGAGCAGGTGCAGCGGTGTTGGCGGCAATCTTGGCAAGCTTCTTGGGGCACTCATTGGAGTAGTGACCCACAACTCCACATTCATAGTAGTTGATGGTGGACTTGTCCTTCGGGGTGACGGGGGTGGCATTGCTTCCAGTCCTCGGGCCAGTGTTGGTATTGTTGTTGTTCCCATTGTTGCTGTTGCTGTTGTGGTTGTTGTTGTTGTGATGGTTGTTGTTGTTGTTACCTCCGGGCTTCGGGGGTCCTCCGTTGTTGTTGGTGTAGTTCGGGCGATAAGTCTGAGCAGGTGGCCGGTTGTTTCTTGGGGTGAATCCTCCAGAGGAGTTGTTGCGGTGCTTCTGGGCGTTGTTGGGCCCATTCTGATTCATCATCCGGCGCTTGCGGTTCTCATTGGCTTGATGCAGCTTTCCTTCCATCTGGATGGCTGAGTCCACCAGGGCTTCTAGGTCAGCGAACGGAATGTTCACTAACACAGTTTGCATCTCGTCATGCAGTCCGTTCAGAAATCTTTCCTTCCTCTTCTCATTGGTGTCGGTCTCATCCGGGGCATACCTTGACAAAGTGAGAAACCTGTCGCGGTATTCCACCACGGACATCCTTCCTTGCTTGAGTTCCCGGAACTCGTCTCTCATTTTCTTGATCAGTCCTTGGGGCACGTGATACTTGCTAAACTTCAGCTTGAAGTCTTCCCAGGTCATCATTTGTCCCGCATTCATTGCACGGGCACTTGTCCACCAGGCTGGCAGGTCCTGACAGGTAGTGGGTGGCAAACAGTACTTTTTCTGCGGCTTCAACTCCTGCAACTTCAAGGTTGTTCTCCATCGTCTGGAGCCAGTCATCAGCATCTAGGGGCTCTTCGGTCTTGCTGAACATTGGAGGGTTGGTGTTCTGAAAGTTCTTCAACTTCGATCCAGGGTGATCGTGGTTTCCATGGCCTTGATTGTTCTGAGCGATCTGTTGCAGTGCAGCTATGTTGGCTTGACGTTTAGCTCTCTCGGCTTCGCGGTCTTCCATCATCATCTGGATCATTTGCATCATTGCGTCTTGGGTGTTGCTGCGGGTTGGTGGGGCCATCTAAACATTGAGGTAGATGATAAGATAAGAGGGAAATTTCTATGTTTTGTTTGAGTTTTAAAGTTCAGTAGTTCAAAACTTGAAAACTTGAGTAGTGTTGAGGGGGTAAAAACTAACAACACTTTTTCATTCATACCAAACATCACATATTACAAAGCTAACACACCGTTGGTTTTAAGAACCATTCATCGCTCTACGATACACGGGGATCCTGATACAAACTCACACCTAATCAAGTGACTTAGTAGTACTACTCTTCATCCGTCATGGTGGTTTCTTCTTCTTCACGGGTAATGTGCTTGGCGAGAGGCGAGGGCGTTGTCCAAATCCCTGCGGGTTTTGTACAGCCTGAAGTCCCGGGGTGCTACATAGTGGTTCATCTCCGTGGGTGGTGGCATGGTCATCGATCTTCCCATGGAGTCATGTCTTGGGTAGTAGATGAAGCGAGTGTTCCGGATCTTGTTCTCATTTTGTCCACACAGACGGGCAATTGCTTCTTGCATAGCTCTGACTAGTCCTTCCTTCCAGGTGTTTCCTGTTACAGAAAACCATATGGTTTCCCATACCGGGGCTCCAAGCTTTCCTCTCAGATCTGCAGTAACTTCCCACCGAGGTTGTCCTCCCGACTGATTGTTGAGGGGTGTTCCGAAGAACTCGGGATACGGGCGTCCTAGATATTCCACTAGTTGCTTCAAATCTTTTTCTAACATCAGGTCTCCTCCGCAACCAAGCTGATAGAACTCCCATTGGTACTCCATCTGTGAGCAATGAGGATGAGTAAGTTAGAGAAGTGATCAAGTGTGCAAACTTTTATGTAGAAATTTCAAGGAAAAGTAGAGCATGAATTTCTCACTTGAAAAAGATCTCAAGGGTAAGAGTGGGAAATAAGTTTTCAGAATATTCACTTCCTTTGTTTTGAAACTAAGTTTTTCGGACGTCCATTCTAACTAGGGTCTCCTAAGGTCAAACAATGGCTCTGATACCAACTTGTCAACACCCGGATTTTTAAGTCTAGATGCCTATTATGCCATTCCTCGCAATCCCAGGAATATTGTTTTTGCGAGACATAATAGATTGATATCACAACACATCATTCATTACAACACATAATTGTCTTACAACAAAGGATCACATGATCCAGTCTTAATACATCATAGTGGATCTAAAGATCCTATTACAAAACACATAGCGGAAGCGAAGTAGTAGCGGTCATGGTCCATCTGTTCCACAGGCAACTGTTGACGTCAGGAGAGATCCTAGTTGTCGTAGACGTCCTGCTGTCCATCTTCAGGGTTCTGATACTCCTCTTCATAGTCTGGCCATTTGAATAGCCAGGGACAAAGCCATGAGTACTTTAAAGTACTCGCAAACTAATACTAGTGTAAGCACTATCAGTTATAGTAAGGGGTGCTAAGTTCTAAGTTTATTTGCATAAAGCCAATTTTAGTTCACAAACATTTAGTAAAATCTTCTTTATTTGCTAACTAACTCAAGTGGGAACATTAGTGTCATTCCCACAACTCTGTTGTGTTTCAATTCAAATTCACCATTCACCTTTCAAGTTCAAGTCACAAGTCATATGTCACATTTTTGAAAATGATCTGATGACGGAACAGTATGGCCTTTCCAACCGTCCATAACCGTGGACGCGGCTATTCGAATAGTTCTACACTCTGCAGAGGTCGTACACTTGTGCCACAACATTTGCAATAATCCGTTAGGGTTAATTGGCCCTGATTTATCACACTCCGTGTGCGGACTACCAACCATAACCTTTCACTTACATACCCTAGTATAGGCACCTCTCCCCATGAGCTTGGCCTCCCAGTGAAGACAGACAGTCAGCCTGGGAACTGCACAGGGCTTGGGCCGGGCATTCACCTCATTTCACGTCATTTCACATCATTTCATATTTCTTTGGAGGCAGCCCTTGGCATAACCCCGATGACGCTTGTTTAGAGGGAACCCATACTAAGATACATAAACTTCCAGTTAAGCCCTACCCATATCAGGTATTGTGGGGGTACTTGTAAAATTGGAATGGTATCGCATCCGAACCCAACCATCAGTTTTCGTAAAGTTCACCATGTCATTCACAAGTCATATTCACCTTCAAAATCTTTCAGTAGAATGAATCATCATTCCAAGGTTTTCAAAGTCATTTCATTTCATATGTTCCCATCTAGAGTAGTCAATTTTATTTATTTAGCAATAGCAACTAGTCATGAGGGGTGCTAATTAGCTTGTCTTGCTCTAGGCTAACTTTGATGCTCTTGTTCTACTCGATATCTAAACTAAGTGAATCATGAATCAAAAAGTAAACTTTGATAAACAAAATTTAGTAAAGCTTGTAAAGTAAAAAACTTGGGATAGGAGCGTTAAGCATAAAGTAAAAGTAATGGTGCCTTGCTCTTGTAGAGCTTTGCATTATTCTATTTGCATTGTAATAGCTTGCCTTGATTGGTGAGGTGATCAAAGCTTTCTTGCTCTTCCTCTTGGTAGAAGACCTCTTCCTCTTGATAGTCTCCGGTACTAGCGTCTAAAAACGAATACGAGGATACAATCACCAAACAACACTTAAGTAGTCTTAATTAGCCTTATTGGCTCACACAAATGATCTAGCATCCCTACTTAACATTTATTCACAAATTATGCTAGGGTTTCCTTATTTAATATTAGGAAAATAATTTCCTCTCATTGAAATTGGAATTAGGGTTTCTATTTAGTTCTTGGGAGAAATAATTTCCTCTCATTGAATCTTCTTAAGATTTAATCCTCTCAAATAACCAGGGATGGTCACATGTTGACCAAGGTCAACACTTCACACTTATTATTTGAGAAAAGTGATTTAAATGAGATTCATCATCTCATGTGATTTAAATAACCATTGCAATTTAAAAACTATATTGATTTAAATTCCACAAGTGAGCAAGTATGAGCCTAAGCAGTAGAGGTCATCACATTACTTCATATCACTTGAGAACATGATTTAAATGAGGTGCTACACCTCATAGATTTAAATTCCTAAAAATTTAATATAGTTTAAATGGACTAGTATTGACTATATAGCCAATATTTTGCTTCTAGCCCATGATCATACAAAACACTATGTTATATTTTTACAGAAACAATTAGATTATATCAAATGTGATTTATGAGAGTTGGAATCAACTTAAAATCACTTATAGATAATTTTTAATATTTATTTGAAGTTGGAAAAGGCTGTGCCTTGTTATTTTTATCATTTAAATTCTACAAATAATTTGCAAGTGAGGCCAGTGGCATTGTTTAGATAAAACTCTAATCTTTCCAAAACATTTCGAATCACTCAATTTGGGTTTGTAGATTTTAAACTATTCAATTTATAGTAAGGGACCAGTATTGAAAATTTGCTGAATCATATTATTTGAATTTGAAACAACGGGCTTAGGCGGGAACACAGATGGGCCGAAATGAGGGGGAAGGGACTGGGCTGGCCCAACTAACGCTTCCCACGCAGCGGGCCAACTGACATGGTGGGGCCTACGTGTCAGTCTCTCTTTAACCCGAAACGGTACCTTTGAACGCGAGCCGCTGGATCAGATGGAGATCGGACGGTGGAGCTGCGTCGTCGTCGTCGACGAGAAGCAGACGCGGGCACGGCGGAGGTAGGGGGTCGACGGCGAGCTGGGGCTCCGGCGAGGGGCGGCGCTGATGCTAGGCGACATTGTCGACGACGAGGAGTCGACTGGTACCAGTGGCAACTCCAATGGTGCCCGAATTTGGCGGGTTGATCTGCGGCGGACTCCGGCGATCGACGGAGCAATTGGAGCGGTGTGAGGCTTAATCGAGGTGGAGCAGGTGTTGAGGAGGTCGAGGAGAAAGAGGGGAGCAGAAATGGTGTGAAGAAGGAAGGGCGAGGAGGTCTCTATTTATAGGGGCGTGGGTGCTGCAAGGGTGCCGTGGAGGTCGTCGACGGCCATGGCGCTCCAGGGCGGTGATGTGGCAAGTGATGGGCGCGTCGTGTAGGCGACTGCTAGGCGGTGCTAGAGCACTTGATGGCATCGCTAGGGGAGGACGAGAGCGTGCGGCATCCTTGCCGTCCTTGCGGTACCGGCGCGGCAGAGCTTGATGATGGCGTCGTCTACGGCGCCGGCGATGGCCAATGGCGGTGTCTGGCGAGGTCCTGGCATGGTGTGGAGTGTGCACGCGCAAGAGGAGGGGAAGGGAAGGACGACAGCGTCCAGGCGACGGCGTGCTCTGGCGCGTCCAGGATGGTGATGGTGCACGCTCACCGCGTGCCTGGCACGTTTCTGGCGTGGTCTAGGCGTGCTCGGTCTGGCCAATGCCGTGCCTTGGCGAGCTAGGGCTGTGTACTGGCAGCGTCCTTGTGCTCCAGGGAGGCTCTGAGACATGGTGGAGGAGAGAGGGGCGAGCCAGGTCGATCGAGTGCATGGGTGGCCGGCATGGTGCACGGCCAGCTTAGTTTAGGTGTTTCTCCTCACTTTAAACGACGGGGCAAGGACATGGTGTGGTGCAGGAGTTGCAGGGGAGTGTGATCATCACAAGTTAAAGGTGGTTTAGGCCAAAACCCACTGGACAATGAGATGTAACCAAATTCTGAGATGATGCCTGCCATGTGCTCGATGAAATGGCCGCATGAGAAAAATGTTTGAATTTTGAAAATCTTTTTGGTGAGTCTCATTCATATAATCAAAGAGGTAGATTGGTTGTGGTGGTGGTCAATTTGATGAAGGTTTGCAAGATTTCAAAATGGAGCTCATCTTCTCATTGATTCAATGTCTCAACTTGTCAACTCCTTTCTGGTCAACCTAAGCAGAGCCAACACTGGTGGTCAACATCAAAGTGGTTCACCTTGACATGGTCTTGGATGAGATGACAAGTGTTGACCAAGGTTGGTTTAAGAAAATTCAAATCCAGGGGTGCAAAGTGGTGAAGATGTTATAAATGTCCAAATGGACCATTATCATATGTATGTTGGTTTTGCAAAATTTCTTGATTTGATTCTGGTTTCTTTGATGCATTTGGGTTTGTAATTGATATCAAAGTGTTTTACAACCAAGAGATCAAGCAATGGTGGCCTTGGTTGAAGATTTGCAAAATGGGCCAAAGTGTATGTGAGTGAAATATGGAATTTTCTCACCATTTGATTTCTCTCTATTTGATTTGATTTTTCTTGACTCCAAAGTGATTCTTATTGGTTTAGGAACATTTCCAAACCATTGAAACCATTCCAAAAGGTCTAGTTCAAAGATTTGCAAAAATGGCCATACACACATGTATGTGATATTTCAATTTTTCTTATTTTCTTCTTTTATTTATCTTGCTTTACTTGGGCAAGGTCTAGGGTCCAATTTAATGTGAGATTATGTTTAGAGATGGTTTCACACCATTTGGGCAAGGTACAATGGCATAGAACAAGATTTGGGTAAAATGGTATGTGCCACATATGCCTCTATGCATATGTTGTATTTGATTTTTAATTCGACTTGGCTTGACCCAATTGGTGTTGTTGAGTGTGGGAATGGTATAGAGGAGTGATCCAACCATTCACCACAAGTCTTAGGGTCAAGATCCTTAAATTCACAAATTTGCTATTTTACTCTCACATGCCTCTATGGCATTTTAGTTTCTTTTTAAAATCTTTGGTTTCACTTTGGATTTGGTTTGATAAGTACTAGGCAAGGTTTGTGAAGGTTTTCCAAACCTCTAATCAAAGTAGAAAGGCCTAGGGTAAAGATTTACAAAAACAGCCATAGGCACATATGCCTTTTTTGCTTATTTAATTTCCTTTTATTTTATTTTAACTTGGGTGGTGAAAAGAGGGGTGAGATTTAGGGTTTAAGATCATTTCAAATACTAATACCAAGCAATCATGGCAATAAAACAATAATTAAGCAAGATCACTATGTATCAAACTTAATTTAAGAAAAGTTTTTGTTGGTTCCAAAATTTGGAAAATATGGAAATTCATTTTCTTTCTTTTAATTTTTTTGAGATGTTACAGTAAATCCTATTTATTATAAAGCTTGTGTACAGTAAATCCTATTTATTATAAAGCTTGTGTAGAAGAGCCTCATTTTGTTTCTTAAAATCTAGAATTCCCAGACCTCCTTTCTGTTTAGGTTTACAGATCATGTCCCATGCAGCAAGTTATTTACATTTTGAATCAGATTTTCTAAACAATGTCTGATAATTCTATTGAGCTGCATAATAATGTCGGGAGGAATATCCAGAGAACACATAAATAAAATAGGCATAGTGCTCAGACAAGATCTGATCAATTGTAGTCTTCCACCATAAGCCAAGAAAGTTGAGGTGGCCACTAGTCTTCTTTCCAACCTATCCACCAAAGGCATTAAATCTTATATTTTAGGCCTAGTTGTCCCCATTGGTAGTCTTAAATATGTAAAGGGCATACTTTTCACAGAACATCCAAACACATCTGCCAAATCATTTGCTTGTTCATCAGAGATATTTGTTGGGAGAAGACAGGATTTGTGATAATTAACATATAGTCCGGTGGATTTACTGAAATTACTCAGAGCATCTTTAAGAATTCCCAATTGGTTTGTATCAGCTTGCATAATCATAAGAGTATCATCAGCATACTGTAAAATTGGAAAGTCTGGATCTCCAGTTATGATGGCCAACTGCAATAAGTCATTCTGGAGCAAATTATTTACCACTGACTGTAGAACATCACCTCCAAGTACATATAAAAGAGGAGAAAGTGGATCCCCCTGTCTGACTCCTCTCTTGCATTTGAACTGTTTTACACACACTCCATTTTAAAAGGACAGAAGATGATCCAGAAGACAGAAATTCCTTGACTCAACTTATCCACATTTCATTAAATCCCTTATATCTCAAAATTTGTATCAAAGCCTCATGCTCAATAGTATCAAAAGCTTTCTCAAAATCCAGCTTCAAAATAATGCAAGGGGCACCAGAGGATTTACATTGGAATATATATTCAAAAGCCCATGCCACACAGTCATGTATAGTTCTATTTTTGATGAAACCATATTGATTCTTATGATTACACTGAGGAATGACCTCCTGCAATCTATCAGCTGCCAACTTTGTAAGAAATTTTAGACAACAGTTTGTCAGTGAAATAGGCCTGTAATCATTGATCTTTTCAGGACTGTGACATTTGGGAATCAAAGTAATATAGGATGTATTGATACTTTCCAAATTGTCAGATTTGCATAAAAGTCTTCAGCCAATTTATAAAAGCTCACCTTGATGATATGCCAGCATTTTTTGAGAAATAGCCCATTAAAGCCATCTGGACCTGGTGCTTTGTCAGGTGGCAATTTTGCAACCACCTTATCCATTCTTCATGAGTAAAAAGCAATGTAAGCAGCTCCAAATCATCAACCCTGTGCAATAAAGTCTGTAGATCCAAACACATCTCAATTCCTCTCCGTGTTCCCATTCTCTCCTTATAACAATTCCATGCAACAGCTGCCATTTCAGAATGTTCTGTCACTGGTCTACCATCATCAGTTACCAAACTAACAATATAATTTCTTTTGTATCTGATTGTTGCCATAGAGTGAAAATACTTATTGTTTTCTTCCCCCAGTTTGATCCATCTTGCAGTACACATTTTTTCCAATATAAGAATTGGGCATGCAGAAGCTTCTCATAATGTGCTTTAACAACTTTCCTGAAATTATTTTCTATGAGAATAAAGGCCTTTCTTCCTCCAGGTTATCCAAAAAAGCAATCACAATATTACATCTGACAATACTATTCTTCAATTGTGATAAGCCCACTTTCCAAATTTTCAGAGCTCCCCTTAATAACTTTAGTTTTTTTGATAGCAGAGCAGCTGCATTCTTTCCCCAGCAGTCCAAATTCCAACTAGCTGACACACAATCCAAAAAACCTTTTTGTTCCACCCAATAATTTTCAAACCGAAAAATACTTGCATGTGGTATAACTGTGTCAATACTCACAACACATGGCACATGATCTGATGTTGGTTTGGCTAAAGAAAGCACCACATTATTTGGATAAATAGTTGTCCAATTAGGAGTAGAAAAGAACCAATCCAGTTGTACCAATAAAGGGTTTTGCTGCATATTTGACCAGGTAGAAGATCTTCCTTTGAGAGGTGATTCCAGGAGCCCCAAATGGCTAATTAATTCATTAAAGATAAAAATATCATTCATATCCCCACCATGCAAATTTCTGTTATCCTGTGATCTTATGAAATTAAAGTATCCCATGACAAGCCACAATTCATCATCAGGTATGATTAAGTTGAACAGCCATTGTAGAAATTCATCCCTTAGATCACCATGACAAGGACCATACACAGAAACTAATGTCCATTTTTGATCACAATGAGCAGATTCAAATTCAATTACAAAAGCAAATCTTTTAACTTGGATTAATGTTCCTTTGAAAACTGAAGAATTCCACACGACCAAGATACCCCCAGAGGCACCCACTGATGGTGAAAAAGCAAAATTATTAAATCTTTTTGGGCAAAAGGACCTAATGAATTTTCTATCAAAAGACTCTTTTTTTGTTTCCTGAATGCACATCACAGAACATCCACTTTCCTCAATGTTCTCTCTGATAGCTAGCTGCTTCGCCTCAGAATTAATACCACGAATATTCCAATCCAGAACCTTCCAAGTTTTAAACTTACGAATATAATCCATAAGAGTACAAATATAGAGCATTCAGCAACATGCAAGCACATCTTACATTAAGGAGACACTGACAGACATAACCTAAGCAAAAGCACTTAAGATAAATGAAATGAAAAGGGGCATTTCCTCCCCACAACACCAGCATCTTGTATAACATCTAGCCACTAGTAGACTCTTCCTCCACTGACACAGCTGTAAGCTTGTCAACTGTCAGCAATTCTGGCTCAATATCAAGCAAATCACCAATATGCTGCAAAGTCTTGACTGGGATCTGTGGTGTAGCTGATGACTTCCCCTCTGTCTTCTTCTTGTCTTGATCACCTCTTGTTGCTGGCACAACTTTCCTTGCTTTCTTCCTAGGTTTTGGAGCAATATCAGTTATTGGAGGGACTTTGTACCCCTCCCTTGCAGCTGCACCTCTAGTGTGTCTCCTAAGCCCCACATCTACCAAAGGAGTTTCCTTTATCTTGGTTGCTTTAGTCTTCTTCACTGCTGCAGTCTTCACTTCTTGATGAACCTCATGCTCTGGCATAGCAAAGAACACCACATCCTTGGGAACTTCAGGAGAGGAGAACACTGGAATAGGAGGTGGCTCCATATTATCAACCACTTTGATTGCACTTATAGAAACAATCTTTCTGTCCAATTGTAGAACCACAGGTGTGCCCACAGATATGTCAACAGTATTTTCCTTGGCAGAAAAAGTTGTCTCCCAACTCCTTTTCTTAGATTGCCCATGAGACTGAACATCAGCAAGCCTACTAGAAGAGGCAGTTGCTTGTATAGCATCCAAGGCAGAATTTATCTCTTGGAATTGCTGTGAGATAGATGGCACAAACAAAGTGAGGGCCCTTTCTAGATTTTCATGCTCACTGCCTTGTTCAATAATCATATTATCCTCCAGCTGGTATTCTATAAGAACATCAACTGCAGCAGGAGATCCCTGCACTACATCATCAGGTGCAGCAGAAAAAAGCTGAGGTGCAACAAAGTTAGAATTTGCTGCAGCTACATCAACAGGTGCAACAATCTATGGTGCATCAATGTTTATATTTGCTGCAGCCAGAACTTCATCTACAGCAACATCTTCAGGCACAACATCTCCTTGCAACTGGTTTGCTAGCACATCATCCTGCTGTAGGACTACTGCAGGAGGTTGATCATCAAGCTGCTCATTCATCATTACTGTTGGGACTGCAGGTGCTGGATGAGGAGCAACAGTTACTTCAGAAGCATTGTCGTCCATCAGATCTTCAGGTACATCAGTAGGTGCATCAGGTTGGGAAGGAGCAGGCATGGGTTCTTGAGGAGCATCATTCCATCCATTGGCAGGCTACTCAGGTAGAACAAACATGTTGTTATCAGGAACTAATCCACCAGGCAGGGGATGAGGGTTTCTGTTGTGGGTATACTTCATGGGTGTACCATCGACAGTGCCTAGATCTGGCAAGCCCGGGTGGCCCACAGACGGTGATGTGGCGTGTGGCCCATCGGGCAGCCCAGTTGCTGTTGATCATGAAGGATGAAGTCTGGCCCAGGATCAGGAAGCTAGATCCTAAACGACCTTCGGAGGAAGCCAGATCCGTGAAGGCCCATGAGGGACACGGATCCAGTACGACGTAGATGGAAGGCGGATCCTTGACGTACACGGCAAGATATTGTACCGTAGTTAGGCAACCTGTAATCCGGCTAGGACTCTCCATGTAAACCCTAGATCTGTGCGCCTTTATAAGCCGGATCCCGAGAGCCCTAGAGGCACAACCACAACTCATTGTAACAACGCAAAAGCGCCCAGATAATTCCAGACAAGCAGCAGTAGGCCTTGCCATCGTGCAGGTGATCCGAAGCTGGGTAAATCGCGTACCACCGTCCCGAGGACTCTCCGCCCAATGGCCCCTACTTCTTCTCCCCTCCGAGAGGATCCCTCCTCTGGAGTACCGTCAAATAGGCAACGACAGTTGGCGCCCACCGTGGGGCCAGCGGCGTCTGGAGGCCGGAATCGGGAGGGTTCTACCTTCGGAGGCATCGGCGACACCATCGCCATGGGGCGCGTCATGTACGCCGGGAATCTTCCGATCGTCCCTGAGGATGAGTGCTAGATTCCGGCTAAGACAAACCCCGTCAAGCTCTCCATCATCCCGATCGGCGGGATACACATCTTCATCGGCGAGACCGTCGATTCCGACGGGAACGCACTGGTAAGTAACGCTGACGCGACCGCCGCCGAGAAGGACGCAGTCGCGAAGATCCGATCTGAGACGTAGGAACTTCCTAAGGAAGATTCCGCCTTAGATCTAGAAAACTCAAAACCCACCCAATCCGCCCCTGAGCAGGAAATAAAGGTGGAAGACCAATGCAGATCCGCCTGGGTCTCCCAGGTGTTAGAGAAGCAGAGGTGTCACTTCGTGCACTTCTTAGCCCAAACCGCAGGAGCCGCCCCTCAAGAAGCCGGAGCTGGCCCCATGCAGGTTGAGGCACCGGAAAACAGCGACGCTCCGGATCAGCAGGAGGCTGTCGGAGAAAGCGACATTCCGGGTGAAGAATCGATCCTGGGCAATCTAAGCCCAACTTCCGACGATGCCTCCTCCATGGACACTGAAGAGTACGAGCGCAAGCTGAAAGAACTCGGAGGCGGTGAACAAACTGAAGTAGAATCCGCCCAGCCTAAGCAGGTTCTCGCAACCTTGGCAGCGCTAGATCAGTAGGAATCAGAAGACGAACACACCCCCTCCGACCCACAGCCATCCAATGCAGGATCTCCGCTATCGCGGGAACGACCGCATAAGGAATACTTGTCCCCAGAAGAACTGGTCGAACAGGCTGGCATGGATGCAATCGCACACTCGGAGATCCTCAATAAACCCATAACTCCCGACGACGCTGCGGATCCGGAGGCTCTAGAAGCCAAGAGGCAAGAGATGCTGGCAACTGCCAAAAATTTGCCACCACCGCAGCAGCAATGCTGGATGAGAGGAAAGAGGCTGCGCACTTCGTGGACAACTTTCTCAAGCGAGAGCGCGAGGTTGACGAGTCATTGGAAAAAGTCGAGCAACTCCGGAAGCACTGGGAGGCCAAAGTGAGCGAGGCTGAAAACGAGACTGATAGGATTAGGCGGGAAGCTGTTACTCCCCGCAAGATCACCTTCGCAACTCCCACCGAGCAACAACCACTCACAACTCCAAAGGATAATATGAAAAAGGCTGCGGAGATCTTGAAGAAGAAGGATGAGGAGATTGATATCGACTACGTCCGTACGCTCGTTGCCTCAACAATGAAGCAGCAGAGCAAGGCAGATACTTCGCGTAGGTTGGAATCCAACCCGGATCACTGTATGTCTACCGCGCAGAAGGACGCCTACGACAATCGCCATCACGATGACGAATCGTGCACCGGATCCAGGGAGCGCAGAAGGAAAACCAGAGAACACCCAAATCCGATCCCCATACCGTCAAAGACGCCTCCGTCAGATCCGAAGAAGGGAAAGGATGCAATGTACGCTGGTAGGAACAAATAGCGGAAGCCGTCACCTCCGCCTAACGGGCACCCGCGTCCTCCACTCCCTCGCCGCCGTAGTCCAGTCGGAAACACTAGGCCTCATGGGGCCGGTGGAATCAATATCCGCGACAACGTGCCGCCTCCGAGGAGCGGGAACAGGGAGCGTACGCTGGAACCTCGCCGAAGCCGGAACAACGATCGTGAGCCTGAGCCCAGAATGAGCCGGAACAATGATCGTGAGCCCGAGCCCAGGAGGAGCCAGAACAATGATCGTGAGCCCGAGCCCAGGAGGAGTCGGAACGAAGAACGCGAGCCGGAGCCCTGCCGGAGCCGGAACGACGGAGGCGACAATCACCAAGGTGAAGGTAGCCGCAGAAGCCGGAGTGAGCCGCGGGAAGAACACCGGGAATCCGAGGGCGGAAGCAAAAAATCCTACAGGCCCCCTCGTAGGTCTCCCTCGCCACCAAGTGGAGGAGGTGGAGGCGGAGGCCGGAGATCCCGCTCCCGCTCAAGAACCCCTGGTAGCGGCTGATACGTCTCCGACGTATCGATAATTTCTTGTGTTCCATGCCACATTATTGATGATATCTACATGTTTTATGCACACTTTATGTCATATTCGTGCATTTTTTGGAACTAACCTATTAACAAGATGCCGAAGAGCCAGTTGTTGTTTTCTGCTATTTTTGGTTTCAGAAATCCTAGTAACGAAATATTCTCGGAATTGGACGAAATCAACGCCCAGGGTCCTATTTTGCCACGAAGCTTCCAGAAGACCGAAGGAGAGTCGAAGTGGGGCCACGAGGTGGCGAAACACCAGGGCGGCGCGGCCCAGGCCCTGGCCGCGCCGACCTATGGTGTGGGCCCCTCGTGCCGCCTCTTTACCTGCCCTTCCGCCTACAAATAGCCTCCGTCGCGAAACCCCCAGTACCGAGAGCCACGATACGGAAAACCTTACTGAGACGCCGCCACCGCCAATCCCATCTCGGGGGATTCTGGAGATCTCCTCCGGCACCCTGCCGGAGAGGGGATTCATCTCCCGGAGGACTCTTCACCGCCATGGTCGCCTCCGGAGTGATGAGTGAGTAGTTCACCCCTGGACTATGGGTCCATAGCAGTAGCTAGATGGTTGTCTTCTCCTCATTGTGCTTCATTGTTGGATCTTGTGAGCTGCCTAACATGATCAAGATCATCTATCTGTAATACTATATGTTGTGTTTGTCGGGATCCGATGGATAGAGAATACTATGTTATGTTAATTATCAAGTTATTACCTATGTGTTGTTTATGATCTTGCATGCTCTCCGTTATTAGTAGAGGCTCTGGCCAAGTTTTTGCTCTTAACTCCAAGAGGGAGTATTTATGCTCGATAGTGGGTTCATGCCTCCATTGAATCTGGGACAGTGACAGAAAGTTCTAAGGTTGTGGATGTGCTGTTGCCACTAGGGATAAAACATTGATGCTATGTCTAAGGATGTAGTTATTGATTACATTACGCACCATACTTAATGCAATTGTCTGTTGTTTTGCAACTTAATACTGAAAGGGGTTCGGATGATAACCTGAAGGTGGACTTTTTAGGCATAGATGCATGCTGGATAGCGGTCTATGTACTTTGTCGTAATGCCCAATTAAATCTCACTATATTTATCATGTCATGTATGTGCATTGTTATGCCCTCTCTATTTGTCAATTGCCCGACTGTAATTTGTTCACCCAACATGCTTTTATCTTATGGGAGAGACACCTCTAGTGAACTGTGGACCCCGGTCCTATTCTTTACATCGCATACAATCTACTGCAATACTTGTTTTATCAAGTTTTCTGCAAACAATCATCTTCCACACAATACGGTTAATCCTTTGTTACAGCAAGCCGGTGAGATTGACAACCTCACTGTTTCGTTGGGGCAAAGTACTTTGGTTGTGTTGTGCAGGTTCCACATTGGCGCCGGAATCGCTGGTGTTGCGCCACACTACATCCCGCCGCCATCAACCTTCAACGTGCTTCTTGACTCCTACTGGTTCGATTAAACCTTGGTTTCTTACTGAGGGAAACTTGCCGCTGTGCGCATCACACCTTCCTCTTGGGGTTCCCAACGGACGTGTCAACTACACGCATCAAGCAAATTTCTGGCGCCGTTGCCGGGGAGGAAAGGTAAACGGCACTCACACACCGGCAACCCCGGCAACTAAGCAAATTTCTGGCACCGTTGCCGGGGAGATCAAGACACGCTGCAAGGGGAGTCTCCACAATCCAATCTCTTTACTTTGTTTTTGTCTTGCTTTATTTTATTTACTACTTTGTTTGCTGCATTATATCAAAACACAAAAAAATTAGTTGCTAGCTTTACTTTTTTTACTGTCTTGCACTCTATATGAAAAACATAAAAAAATTAGTTACTTGCATTTACTTTACTTGATTCATCATGTTTCCTTTTAATTTTACCACAAAAGACATACCGGTAGGACGTGGGTCTATAGTTGGGAGAAATAATATAGAAGAATTTTTCAATCATGTTAGTACCGTTGAAGATTTTGAAGATAGACACTTGGTAGAACTTGCTCCTACTTATGAAATTGCTGCTGCTGCTTTAGTTCGCATGTTGGAAACTAAATTTGTTAATCTCAATCCTATAATCCAACACATGTTTCTTACACTCGGTGATATGGAAGAAGGGGAAAAGGAAGATTTTGTTTTAGAAACCCTTCTTAGAGAATTTGGTGGTATAGCAAGAGAAGCTAGAAAGGTCTTTAGTAAATATAAGATGCTTGGTTCTTATACCAATTTTGCTAGTATCCTTGAAAAGATGGACATGGAGAGAGTGAGGTACACTAATAATATTAATGATGGTGGGGAGATCAAAGCGCCGATACCATGTAAGCTCCTAGCGATGAATGAAGCGCTAGAAAATAACTATGCTTGGCTTGTTCCTGAAAATTTGTTTGATGAGAGTAGCAAGCCCAAGACTAATGAAAAGGGAGGCGCTGAAACTTATGTATCCAATATACTATGCATGGTTGAGAAAACTCCAAACCCCGCTGAAGATTCACCGTCTCTCGATAATACTTGATTTACACTTTCTGCGCCTAGCTGAAAGGCGTTAAAGAAAAGCGCTTATGGGAGACAACCCATGTTTTTACCTACAGCACTTTGTTTTTATTTTGAGTCTTGGAAGTTGTTTACTACTGTAGCAACCTCTCCTTATCTTAGTTTTGTGTTTTGTTGTGCCAAGTAAAGTCTTTGATAGTAAAGTGAATACTAGATTTGGATTACTGCGCAGAAACAGATTTCTTTGCTGTCACGAATCTGGGCCTAATTCTCTGTAGGTAACTCAGAAAATTATGCCAATTTACGTGAGTGATCCTCAGATATGTACGCAACTTTCATTCAATTTGGGCATTTTCATTTGAGCAAGTCTGGTGCCTCGATAAAATTCGTCAATACGAACTATTCTGTTTTGACAGATTCTGCCTTTTATTTCGCATTGCCTCTTTTGCTATGTTGGATGAATTTCTTTGATCCATTAATGTCCAGTAGCTTTATGCAATGTCCAGAAGTGTTAAGAATGATTGTGTCACCTCTGAACATGTTAATTTTTATTATGCACTAACCCTCTATGAGTTGTTTCGAGTTTGGTGTGGAGGAAGTTTTCAAGGATCAAGAGAGGAGTATGATGCAATATGATCAAGGAGAGTGAAAGCTCTAAGCTTGGGGATGCCCCGGTGGTTCACCCCTGCATATTCTAAGAAGACTCAAGCGTCTAAGCTTGGGGATGCCCAAGGCATCCCCTTCTTCATCGACAACATTATCAGGTTCCTCCCCTGAAACTATATTTTTATTCCGTCACATCTTATGTGCTTTCCTTGGAGCGTCGGTTTGTTTTTGTTTTTTTGTTTTGTTTGAATAAAATGGATCCTAGCATTCATTGTGTGGGAGAGAGACACGCTCCGCTGTTGCATATGGACAAGTATGTCCTTAGGCTTTACTCATAGTATTCATGGCGAAGTTTCTTCTTCGTTAAATTGTTATATGGTTGGAATTGGAAAATGCTACATGTAGTAATTCTAAAATGTCTTGAATAATTTGATACTTGGCAATTGTTGTGCTCATGTTTAAGCTCTTGCATCATATACTTTGCACCCATTAATGAAGAAACACCTAGAGCTTGCTAATTTGGTTTGCATATTTGGTCTCTCTAAAGTCTAGATAATTTCTAGTATTGAGTTTGAACAACAAGGAAGACGGTGTAGATTCTTATAATGTTTACAATATGTCTTTTATGTGAGTTTTGCTGCACCGTTCATCCTTGTGTTTGTTTCAAATAACCTTGCTAGCCTAAACTTTGTATCGAGAGGGAATACTTCTCATACATCCAAAATCTTTGAGCCAACCACTATGCCATT
Source organism: Lolium perenne (assembly GCF_019359855.2). NCBI lineage: Eukaryota > Viridiplantae > Streptophyta > Magnoliopsida > Poales > Poaceae > Lolium > Lolium perenne. The sequence continues at coordinate 144,698,085 of NC_067245.2, forward strand.
TGTGTCCACCATACCTACCTACTACATGGTATTTCTCCGCCATTCCAAAGTAAATTGCTTGAGTGCTACCTTTAAAATTCCATCATTCGCCTTTACAATATATAGCTCATGGGACAAATAGCTTAAAAACTATTGTGGTATTGAATATGTACTTATGCACTTTATCTCTTATTAAGTTGCTTGTTGTGCGATAACCATGTTTCTGGGGACGCCATCAACTATTCTTTGTTGAATATCATGTGAGTTGCTATGCATGTCCGTCTTGTCTGAAGTAAGAGAGATCTACCACCTTAATGGTTGGAGCATACATATTGTTAGAGAAGAACATTGGGCCGCTAACTAAAGCCATGATTCATGGTGGAAGTTTCAGTTTTGGACATATATCCTCAATCTCATATGAGAATAATAATTGTTGCCACATGCTTATGCATTAAAGAGGAGTCCATTATCTGTTGTCCATGTTGTCCCGGTATGGATGTCTAAGTTGAGAATAATCAAAAGCGAGAAATCCAAAATGCGAGCTTTCTCCTTAGACCTTTGTACAAAGTGCATGGAGGTACCCCATTGTGACACTTGGTTAAAACATGTGTATTGCGATGATCCGGTAGTCCAAGCTAATTAGGACAAGGTGCGGGCACTATTAGTATACTATGCATGAGGCTTGCAACTTGTAAGATATAATTTACATAACTCATATGCTTTATTACTACCGTTGACAAAATTGTTTCGTGTTTTCAAAATAAAAGCTCTAGCACAAATATAGCAATCGATGCTTTCCTCTTTGAAGGACCATTCTTTTTACTTTTATGTTGAGTCAGTTCACCTATTTCTCTCCACCTCAAGAAGCAAACACTTGTGTGAACTGTGCATTGATTCCTACATACTTGCATATTGCACTTATTATATTACTCTATGTTGACGATTATCCATGAGATATACATGTTATAAGTTGAAAGCAACCGCTGAAACTTAATCTTCCTTTGTGTTGCTTCAATACCTTTACTTTGATTTATTGCTTTATGAGTTAACTCTTATGCAAGACTTATTGATGCTTGTCTTGAAGTGCGATTCATGAAAAGTCTTTGCTTTATGATTCACTTGTTTACTCATGTCATTACCATTGTTTTGATCGCTGCATTCATTACATATGTTTACAAATAGTATGATCAAGGTTATGATGGCATGTCACTCCAGAAATTATCTTTGTTATCGTTTTACCTGCTCGGTACGAGCAGAACTAAGCTTGGGGATGCTGATATGTCTCCGACGTATCGATAATTTCTTGTGTTCCATGCCACATTATTGATGATATCTACATGTTTTATGCACACTTTATGTCATATTCGTGCATTTTCTGGAACTAACCTATTAACAAGATGCCGAAGAGCCGATTCTTTGTTTTCTGCTGTTTTTGGTTTCAGAAATCCTAGTAACGAAATATTCTCGGAATTGGACGAAATCAACGCCCAGGGTCCTATTTTGCCACGAAGCTTCCAGAAGACCGAAGGAGAGTCGAAGTGGGGCCACGAGGTGGCGAAACACCAGGGTTGCGCGGCCCAGGCCCTGGCCGCGCCGACCTATGGTGTGGGCCCCTCGTGCCGCCTCTTTACCTGCCCTTCCGCCTACAAATAGCCTCCGTCGCGAAACCCCCAGTACCGAGAGCCACGATACGGAAAACCTTACTGAGACGCCGCCGCTGCCAATCCCATCTCGGGGGATTCTGGAGATCTCCTCCGGCACCCTGCCGAAGAGGGGATTCATCTCCCGGAGGACTCTTCACCGCCATGGTCGCCTCCGGAGTGATGAGTGAGTAGTTCACCCCTGGACTATGGGTCCATAGCAGTAGCTAGATGGTTGTCTTCTCCTCATTGTGCTTCATTGTTGGATCTTGTGAGCTGCCTAACATGATCAAGATCATCTATCTGTAATACTATATGTTGTGTTTGTCGGGATCCGATGGATAGAGAATACTATGTTATGTTAATTATCAAGTTATTACCTATGTGTTGTTTATGATCTTGCATGCTCTCCGTTATTAGTAGAGGCTCTGGCCAAGTTTTTGCTCTTAACTCCAAGAGGGAGTATTTATGCTCGATAGTGGGTTCAAGCCTCCATTGAATCTGGGACAGTGACAGAAAGTTCTAAGGTTGTGGATGTGCTGTTGCCACTAGGGATAAAACATTGATGCTATGTCTAAGGATGTAGTTATTGATTACATTACGCACCATACTTAATGCAATTGTCTGTTGTTTTGCAACTTAATACTGGAAGGGGTTCGGATGATAACCTGAAGGTGGACTTTTTAGGCATAGATGCATGCTGGATAGCGGTCTATGTACTTTGTCGTAATGCCCAATTAAATCTCACTATATTTATCATGTCATGTATGTGCATTGTTATGCCCTCTCTATTTGTCAATTGCCCGACTGTAATTTGTTCACCCAACATGCTTTTATCTTATGGGAGAGACACCTCTAGTGAACTGTGGACCCCGGTCCTATTCTTTACATCGCATACAATCTACTGCAATACTTGTTTTACTGTTTTCTGCAAACAATCATCTTCCACACAATACGGTTAATCCTTTGTTACAGCAAGCCGGTGAGATTGACAACCTCACTGTTTCGTTGGGGCAAAGTACTTTGGTTGTGTTGTGCAGGTTCCACGTTGGCGCCGGAATCTCTGGTGTTGCGCCGCACTACATCCCGCCGCCATCAACCTTCAACGTGCTTCTTGACTCCTACTGGTTCGATTAAACCTTGGTTTCTTACTGAGGTAAACTTGCCACTGTGCGCATCACACCTTCCTCTTGGGGTTCCCAACGGACGTGTCAACTACACGCATCAGCGGCGCACATGATGCCCGGGGACGCCTCAATGAGTACAGAACTGACTACATCGGCCCAAAGTGCTTCGGCAGGATGATCCGAGAGGAACCAAAGCCAAGGACGAGCCTCAAGCTACCCGGAAACTTGAAGCATTATGATGGCAGCGAAAGGCCGGATACCTGGATAGAAGACTACTACAATGCAGTAACCTTCGCCGGAGGAACCCCTAATATAGCTTGCCGCATGCTCCAGTTGTACCTTGTAGGCCCAGCCCGGATCTGGGTCAGCGACCTCGAGAGGAACTCAATCTTTTGTTGGTTTGACCTGAAGAATGCCTTCGAGAAGCACTTTAGAGGCACGTACAAAAGGCCTGCCACAACAAGCGACTTACAGGCGTGTATCCAGAAGAAGGGTGAAACATCAAGGAATTTCCTCACCCGATGGTTGCAAACCAGGAACGAGTGCGAGAACGTGGATAATTGCACAGCTATGCACGCCTTCATAGGTGGATTGCAGAGGGGAAGCCTACTCCGGCATAAGCTGACCTGCTTGGTCAATGAGAATAAGCTAATTTTGGATGACATGATCAACATCGCCAGCAACCACACCGCCGCCGATGACGACGCGGGCGGAGAACTTGCAGCTACAACTTTACCCCTGCATCAGCAAAAGAAGAACCGCGACAACAGCGGCAGCAACAACAACAAGCGGAAAACCCCCTCTGAAGACCAGAAGAGCGGAGGATCGGACATGGTTGCCATGGCGCGGAGGTTAAGGAGGCGGAAGAGGCCGCAGTCGCAGAGGCGGAGTCGGTAGGGGCCAGCAGCGCGCTGACGAAGTCACCGCTGCCGGAACCCGCGCCCCCCAAACCTACGAGGAGTACAGAGACATGCCCTGCCTGGCCCATCTGGATCCGGCTACAGGGAAGTCCACTCACACCAACCGCAACTGCAAGTGGGTCAATGATCTCAAATCTGACCTGGAAGCAGGATACAAGCGAGTCCGGAAGCACCGCCCACGCGGCAAAGGAGGCAAGGGCAAGAACAAGGACAAAGAAGAGGACAGCTCCGAGGCCATGGCCGAGGATGATGCTTCGTCGGACCCCAAAGAGGGTTCCGCAGCTAACAAATCCAACCCCTTCGGAAAAAAGAGTGTTGGAGCTTACCACACCTTCCTCGGAACTCCGACGGTCCGGGCCAAAAAATCGGCCCTCCGGATCCTCAATGCGACGGTTCCGGCTGTACCTCAGTATGTCAAATGGTCGGAGAAACCCTGCACTTTTGACAGGGCGGATCACCCGGCCATCATCCCAAAAGAGTGCTACGCCCTAGTTGTAAGTCCCCGCATAGATGGTTATGACTTCTCCAAGTGCCTTATGGATGGCGGAGCCAGCCTAATCATCATGTACCTGGAGACTCTGGAGAGTATGAACCTTACCAAGGAACAGCTCAAGCACAGCACCACTGAGTTTCATGGTGTGGTTCCGGGTAAAAAGGCCAACTCCCTCGGCAGCATCAAACTTCCCGTGGCCTTCTGCGATGTTAATAATTACCGCGAAGAGATGATCACGTTTGAGGTTGTGCCGTTCAAAAGCTCCTACCATGTAATCTTCGGCAGGCCCACCTACCACAAGTTCCACGCAAGGGCATGCTACATCTACAACAAGCTCAAGATTCCGGGTCCTAATGGTATGATTACCATATCCGGAGACTACAAAAAGGCGCAAGACTGCGAGGAGGGCGAAGCCGCCTTTGTAGAATCCGTCATAACTGGAGAGGAGCTGCAAGGCTACAGAGCCGCGGTGGATCCGAAAGAGATGCATACCACCAAGAAGCAGATCTCTGAACAGAAGAACTCGTTCAAGGCCGCGATAGAAACCAAGCAGGTCAACCTCAAGGTAGGCGACAACTCCAAGCAGGTTTTAGTCAGAGCCGACATGGACCCCAAATAGGAAAGCGCGCTCGTCGAGTTCCTCCGCGCTAACATGGATATCTTCGCATGGCAACCTCCTGACATGTCCGGAGTACCAAGGGAACTCGCCGAGCACTACCTCAACATAAATCCGGGAGCAAGACCGATGAAGCAAGCTATGCGACGCTTTGGAGATAAGAAGCGCCGTGCCATAGGGATGGAATTAGCAAAGTTACTAGAGGCAGGTTTTGTAGTAGAAGTTATCCATACTGATTGGGTCGCAAATCTCGTCCTTGTACCCAAAAAGAATTCTGAAGTACTAAGAATGTGCATCGATTACTCTGGCTTGAATAAGCATTGTCCGAAGGATCTGTTCCCCTTGCCGCGCATTGACCAAGTCATTGATTCGACGGCAGGGGCGGAACTTTTGTGTTTTCTTGACGCATATTCCGGGTATCACCAGATCCGGATGAAGAAGTCCGACCAAAAGGCGACCTCGTTCATCACACCCTTCGGCACTTACTGCTACGTCACCATGCCCTTTGGTTTGAAAAATGCAGGTGCCACCTACCAACGTACGATGCAGCGCTGCCTCAGTGACCAAATTGGTCGGAATGTGCACGCCTACGTCGATGACATCGTGGTCATGACCCGGAAAGGATCCGACTTGATCAGCGACCTCACGGAAACCTTTGGCAATCTCCGACGGTACAAGATGATGTTGAATCCGCTGAAGTGCGTTTTTGGCGTGCCAGCCGGAAAACTCCTTGGCTTCATAGTGTCTCACAGAGGCATCAAAGTTAACCCGGAAAAGATCAAGGCAATTTTGTGCATCAAAAGGCCAACTTGTCTTAAAGATGAGCAACGATTAACTGGTTGCGTTGCCGCAATCAGCAGATTTGTTAGCCGTCTTGGCGAGAAGGCGCTACCTTTATACAAGTTGCTGAAGAAATCAGACAAATTTGTCTGGGATGACGCGGCAGACGCAGCACTTCAGGGGCTGAAAGAACTACTCACATCCCCACCTATCTTGGCAGCACCAGCTGAGTCAGAACCAATGTTCCTGTATTTGGCAGCCACAAACAAGGTGGTAAGCTTGGTTATCGTGGTGGAGCGAAAGGAAGAAGGCCACGAGTACGGAGACCAGATGCCAGTTTATTATATAAGCGAGGTCTTAACAGAATCCAAACAGCGCTACCCTCACTTTCAGAAGCTAGTCTATGGAATTTTCCTTGGCAGCCGGAAGCTGAGGCACTACTTCCAGGAGCACCCCATGACAGTGGTGAGCAAAGCTCCCTTGTCAACCATCATTCACAATTCCGACGCGACAGGGCGAGTGGCAAAATGGGGCATTGAATTATCGGCCTTCGACATCAACTACCAAGCCAGAACCGCGATCAAGTCCCAAGTATTGGCAGATTTTATTGCCGATTGGACGGAAACGCCGGAGGGCGCGCCTGACCCGGAACCAGAACCATGTATCATGCACCCAAACAACACCAATGCTCGGGAGCTGGAGTTACCCTGAAGTCACCAACCGGAGAAGAACTGCAGTACGTCTTGCAGATTCACTTCGAAGCTACAAACAACATGGCGGAATACGAGGCTCTACTACACGGATTGCGCATCGCTAAGGACTTTGGGATCAAGCACATCATATGCTGCGGAGATTCCGACCTGGTGGCACAACAAGTAGCCGGAACCTGGAACACTAGAAACTCCGTCATGGCGGCCTACAGAGACAAAGTTGATGAGATCGCCAAGTGCTTCCTCGGATACGAAGTCAAGTACGTCAGGAGAGACGATAACACAGCGGCAGATATGCTATCCAAGCTCGGATCCGGCAGAAAACCAATTCCGCCTGGCATTTTCCTGGAGCACCTACAGATACCCTCGGTGAAGGGCGCAAACCCGGAAAATCCAGACATGGCAGTATCTCCGGCTAAGGAAGTGATGGCTATCATTCCGGCCTGGACACAGCCGTTCCTGGACTACCTCATTGATCAAAAGTTGCCAGAGGATGAGGTCCTCGCACGACAGATCATCAGACGAGCAAGATCCTACACAATCGTTGATGGACAGCTCTACAAACGAAGTGCAAACAGGGTATTTCTCAAATGCATCTCAAATCAAGATGGCATTGAGATCCTCAGAGAGATCCATGCAGGGGATTGCGAGCATCATGCCGCCCCAGGTCACTTGTTGCAAAAGCTTTTCGGCTAGGGTTTTACTGGTTAACAGCCAAAGAAGATGCTGATAAACTGGTAAAAACTTGCCGAGGTTGTCAGTACTACGCTACTCAACCAAACGCTCCAGCCCAAGAGCTGAAGACCATCCCTATCACCTGGCCATTTGCGGTCCGGGGGCTCGATATGGTTGGAAAATTAAAGAAATCATCTCCTGGCGGTTTTGAGTACCTCCTGGTCGCTGTTGACAAGTTCAGTAAGTGGATCGAGGCAAAGCCAGTGAGAAAAGCCGATGGTGCTACGGCACTAAAATTTGTTTGCAGCCTCTTAACGAGATTCGGCATCCCACACAGCATAGTCAGAGACAATGGCACGAACTTCGCACAAGGAGGATTGAAGGATTACTGCAATGACGTAGGGATCCGGCTTGACCTTGCATCTGTGGCTCATCCACAGTCTAATGGCCAGGTCGAAAGAGCCAACGGCCTCATATTATCCGGAATTAAACCACGCCTTGAAGAACCACTGCGACGTGCAGCTGGAGCTTGGGCTGATGAGTTAGACTCTGTTCTGTGGAGTTTACGAACTACCCCTAACAGGTCAACCGGATTCACTCCGTTCTTCCTGGTATACGGATCCGAAGCCGTGCTCGCCTCCGACATCATCCACGATTCACCGCGAGTCTTCGCCTACGATGAAGAGACTGCTGACGAGGCTCGACAGCTTTTTGTGGACCTGATCGAAGAAGCTCGGAATTTAGCTGACCAACGCTCCACCATCTACCAGCAGAAACTCCGACGCTATCACAGCCGTCGAGTTCGAAATCGCTCGTTCATGGCCGGAGATTTAGTCCTCCGCCTTCGCCAGGTGAAAGATCACAAGCTGCAATCTCCATGGGAAGGACCTTTTGTCATTAGCAAAGTGCTTCACAACGGATCGTACTACCTTGTCGATTTCCGAGAATTAAAGGACAGACCTGCCAATTGGTACTGGAAACGCAAGCGAGAGGATCCGGATGACATTTATGATGAAATAGATCGTCCCTGGAATATCGCACAGCTACGTCCTTTCCACACTTAGCAAATTCCGCATTACATACCTTGTAATATCTATGATACATGATCAATGAAATAAAGCATATGGTTCACTCTTAGAGTCTTTTACCTCCTTTAAGTTTTTCATTTTTGGATCATGTATGTTTTCCGACTAAAACCGCAGAGCTAGATATTTCCGCCTAGGCGTGTAAGACAGTTGTGATTTTCAAAATCGTCCCTTACGACGTGAGCTTAAGTTTTCTGGTGGACAAGTTTTTCGTTGCGAACTCATGGATTCCTAGTAGCGACTTCTGGCACCTTAACTGGGGGCTTGTTTCCGCGGTTATTGATGGATTGCCATTGGGCTTCATCGCCGCAGGCGAGCGTTTCCAGCTAAAGGTCTTCCGGCTCGCGGAAGGTCAAGTGAGCAAGCCGGAAAACTTAGAAACTAGCACTTGCTTTTCAAACATACGAAACACGCAAAATATATATTACGGATAGCAGGATAAGTTTTTTTCGCCCATGCAGATTGTTTCGTCCCTAGCTACTTAAAAATACTTAAGTGTTATTACAAACCCACTCCGGGGCCAAAATGATGCTGTTCATTGTTTTTCAGGCTTTACTCGGAGACATGATCTTCATCCTCCGAGGCCACATACGCGGAAGCGTTGCCAGAATCTTCACCGGAATCTTGGCCGGATTGATCCGCGCTGGAGCCTGAGCCTTCCTCGACATCTTCGTCTTCCTCTTCATCCTCGCCTTCAGAGAAACCTTCAGGAAGATCATACTTGTTGTACCAGAACGAGTGATTCACTCGCTCGGCTAACAACCGATCATACCCTTGAGTCTCCGCGAGGGCGAGCTTGACGTTGGTGCCCTTAGGAACTCCGCGCGCGACCTCCGCCAAGTTCATCTCAGGGCAATGGGCTTTACACGTTGCCAGGGTGAGAGATGTGACTCGGCGGGCGGAAGACGCTTGCCAGTCTTTGATAAGATCCGGTACCATCCGCATAAGCTTGGTCATGCGATCGATCACGGTGGTTCCGGCTCTCTTTAAGTTCAGGGACTTGGTGATTCCGTGGCATGCCTCGAAGAGATCGTTGATGGAGTTCCGAGCATCTTCATAAGCTTCCGTCCTGCTGGCAGTCTGCTGGTTCCATTCGAATCCGAGAGTTGCTGTAAAACAAAACGGTCAATTCCCTACGCAGTAAAGGCAGAATCAACATGAAGAAGCCGGAAACAGAAACAAGTCCTCACGGAAGATCAGCTTGTCAATATCCTCCGCCTCTGTCTCAGAAGTTTTTGCTTTCGCGACCATCGTCTTTATCCGCCCGTTGCTCTTCTTCAGCTTGTCGCTCATCTCCACGATGGCCCGAGCACGTTTCTCCTCTCGCTCCTTTTCTCCCTTGTCTCTTCCTCGGAGGACTTTTTGAGAAAATCTTGGAGAGAGTCATGCTCGGCTTGCAGCACTTCAAGCTTAGCAGAAAGCTCGTCGACGGAAGGTTTCTTGGCATGTTGTTCTGGAAGGCAGAAATAAAAGCACACAGTTAGTTCGAAAAAATATAGTTGCATTGCAGAACCTGGGGGCTAAGCCGGAATCATTACCTTCATAGCTCTTGAGGCGGGTCTCCGGGATCGCAATGGACTGTTGGTTATCTGCGTCCCTCTTTTGCAGCGTTTCGATCTCTTTCTTCTGCTCCAGCACATGGGTGCGCATATCTTCATGCAGCTTCCACGTGGTCTGAGAAGCAGGTCAGAGTTAGACAGAAATTCAAAATTCTGGGGGCTGGACGCGAAGTTAAAATCCTTAGTGTGGGAAAATTATGAGTTTCCGCTAAGGTACACAGTTAAAAGACATTGGCTCACACATGTTACCCGGAAAATGTATAAACCAATGCCTGGGGGCTAGATGTTACCTGGCGCACCTCTTTGTGCTTGGCGAAAAAGACTCTGAGACCGTCCTCGAGGTCACTCAGCTCTTGAATTTCCGTATTCGCGGGTCCCCACACTTTCTCCATCATGCTGGAGATTTCCGCGTGGCATTGTGAGAGGGGGACTTTCTGCAGGATCGGAAAAAGATGAGGATGCGTCTGGGGCGTGCCAGTTGCACGGCTTAGGAATAGCTTCTTTTCAACAAGGTCAGCCGAAACTTCGGCTGAATTGACATCGGGTTTCTCGGGCGGAGGTGGAGTCGAGGACGCGCCCTTGCCGGAATCGCCTTTGCCAGATTCGGCATTTTGTTCTTCTGGGACGTCATCAAGGTTGATGACATCCTTTGGATCCGGCTTGGCGGAGGAAGAAGCCTTGGGCGGAACCTCTACCTCCGGGGTAACAGGGACAAAAGCCAGAGATGGCTTAGCTTTTTTCTTGGGGTTTGATGTCTACGCCCCCCTCCTTTTCCTGTAGACAGTGTTGGGCCTCCAAGAGCAGAGGTTTGTAGGACAGCAGCAAGTTTTCCCTTAAGTGGATCACCCAAGGTTTATCGAACTCAGGGAGGAAGAGGTCAAAGATATCCCTCTCATGCAACCCTGCAACCACAAAGCAAGAAGTCTCTTGTGTCCCCAACACACCTAATAGGTACACTAGTTCGGCGAAGAGATAGTGAAATACAGGTGGTATAAATAAGTATGAGCAGTGGCAACGGCACCAGAAAAGTGCTTTGCCCAGGACAGTAAACAAGCAGTAGTAACGCAGAAACAAGTAAACAAGCGACGGCAATGCATATTTAGGAACAAGGCCTAGGGATCATACTTTCACTAGTGGACACTCTCAACATTGATCACATAACAGAATAGATAAATGCATACTCTACACTCTTGTTGGATGATGAACACCACTGCGTAGGATTACACGAACCCTCAATGCCGGAGTTAACAAGCTCCACAATTCAATGTTCATATTTAAATAACCTTAGAGTGCATGAAAGATCAATACGACTAAACCAAGTACTAACATAGCATGCACACTGTCACCTTCACACTATTTAGGAGGAATAGATCACATCAATACCATCATAGCAATAGTTAACTTCATAATCTACAAGAGATCATAATCATAGCCTACGCCAAGTACTAACACGGATGCACACACTGTCACCATTACACCGTGCAGGAGGAATAAAACTACTTTAATAACATCACTAGAGTAGCATATAGATAAATTGTGATACAAAACACATTGCAATCATAAAGAGATATAAATAAGCACTTCACTATGCCATTCATAACAGTGAATAAGTATTCTGTGAAATATAGCCTAAGAGACCCACACGGTGCACACACTGTCACCTTTACACACGTGGGACAAGGAGTCTCCGGAGATCACATAAGTAAAATTCACTTGACTAGCATAACGACATCTAGATTACAAGCATCATCATATGAATCTCAATCATGTAAGGCAGCTCATGAGATTATTGTATTGAAGTACATAAGGAGAGAGATGAACCACATAGCTACCGGTACAGCCTCGAGCCTCGATGGAGAACTACTCCCTCCTCATGGGAGACAGCAGCGTTGATGGAGATGGCGGTGGTGTCGATGGAGAAGCCTTCCGGGGGCACTTCCCCGTCCCGGCGGCGTGCCGGAACAGAGACTCCTGTCCCCCAGATCTTGGCTTCGCGATGGCGGCGGCTCTGGATGGTTTCTCGTACCGTGGCTTTTCCGTATCGAGGTTTTAGGTCGAGGGGGCTTAAATAGGCGAAGAGCCGGCGTCAGGAGGTCAACGAGGCGACGACACTATAGGGGGGCGCGGCCCCCCCCCCTTGGCCGCGCCGGCCTAGAGTTTGGTGGGCCTGTGCCCCCTCTCTAGCAGTTCTCGTGTGTTCTGGATGCTTCCGGGCAAAATAGGAACCTGGGCGTTGATTTCGTCCAATTCCGAGAATCTTTCGTTACTAGGATTTCTGAAACCAAAAACAGCAGAAAACAGCAACTGGCACTTCGGCATCTTGTTAATAGGTTAGTTCCAGAAAATGCACGAATACGACATAAAATGTGCATATAACATGTAGATATCATCAATAATGTGGCATGGAACATAAGAAATTATCGATACGTCGGAGACGTATCAGCATCCCCAAGCTTAGTTTCTGCTCGTCCCGAGCAGGTAAACGATAAACAAAGATAATTTCTGGAGTGACATGCCATCATAAACTTGATCATATTGTAAACATATGTAATGAATGCAGCAATCCAAGACAATGGTAATGACATGAGTAAACAACTGAATCATAAAGCAAAGACTTTTCATGAATAGTACTTCGAGACAAGCATCAATAAGTCTTGCATAAAAGTTAACTCATAAAGCAATAATTCATAGTAAAGCATTGAAGCAACACAATGGAAGATTAAGTTTCAGCGGTTGCTTTCAACTTGTAACAAGCATATCTCATGGATAGTTGTTAACATAGAGTAATATAACAAATGCAATATGCAAGTATGTAGGAATCAATGCACAGTTCACACAAGTGTTTGCTTCTTGAGATGGAGAGAAATAGGTGAACTGACTCAACATAAAAGTAAAAGAATGGTCCTTCAAAGAGGAAAGCATCGATTGCTATATTTGTGCTAGAGCTTTGATTTTGAAAACAAGAATCAATTTTGTCAACGGTAGTAATAAAGCATATGTATCATGTAAATTATATCCTACAAGTTGCAAGCCTCATGCATAGTATACTAATAGTGCCCGCACCTTGTCCTAATTAGCTTGGATTACCGGGATTATCGCAATGCACATGTTTTAACCAAGTGTCACAAAGGGGTACCTCTATGCCGCCTGTACAAAGGTCTAAGGAGAAAGCTCGCATTGGATTTCTCGCTATTGATTATTCTCAACTTAGACATCCATACCGGGACAACATAGACAACAGATAATGGACTCCTCTTTTATGCATAAGCATGTAGCAACAATTAATTTTCTCATATGAGATTGAGGATATATGTCCAAAACTGAAACTTCCACCATGGATCATGGCTTTAGTTAGCGGCCCAATGTTCTTCTCTAACAATATGCATGCTCCAACCATAAGGTGGTAGATCGCTCTTACTTCAGACAAGACGAACATGCATAGCAACTCACATGATATTCAACAAAGAGTAGTTGATGGCGTCCCCAGGAACATGGTTATCGCACAACAAGCAACTTAATAAGAGATAAAGTGCATAAGTACATATTCAATACCACAATAGTTTTTAAGCTATTTGTCCCATGAGCTATATATTGTAAAGGTGAAGAATGGAAATTTAAAGGTAGCACTCAAGCAATTTACTTTGGAATGGCGGAGAAATACCATGTAGTAGGTAGGTATGGTGGACACAATTGGCATAGTGGTTGGCTCAAGTATTTGGATGCATGAGAAGTGTTCCCTCTCGATACAAGGTTTAGGCTAGCAAGGTTATTTGAAACAAACACAAGGATGAACTAGTACAGCAAAACTCACATAAAAGACATATTGAAAACATTATAAGACTCTACACCGTCTTCCTTGTTGTTCAAACTCAATACTAGAAATTATCTAGACTTTAGAGAGACCAAATATGCAAACCAAATTTTAGCATGCTCTATGTATTTCTTCATTAATGGGTGCAAAGTATATGATGCAAGAGCTTAAACATGAGCACAACAATTGCCAAGTATCACATTATCCAAGACATTATAGCAATTACTACATGTATCATTTTCCAATTCCAACCATATAACAATTTAACGAAGAAGATTCAACCTTCGCCATGAATACTATGAGTAAAGCCTAAGGACATATTTGTCCATATGCAACAGCGGAGCGTGTCTCTCTCCCACACAATGAATGCTAGGATCCATTTATTCAAACAAAAACAAAAACAAAAACAAACCGACGCTCCAAGCAAAGCACATAAGATGTGACCGAATAAAAATATAGTTTCAAGAGAAGGAACCTGATAATTTTGTCGATGAAGAAGGGGATGCCTTGGGCATCCCCAAGCTTAGATGCTTGAGTCTTCTTGAAATATGCAGGGATGAACCACTGGGGCATCCCCAAGCTTAGACTCTTCACTCTTCTTGATCATAGTATATCATCCTCCTCTCTTGACCCTTGAAAACTTCCTTCACACCAAACTCAAAACAACTCATTAGAGGGTTAGTGCATAATCAAAAATTCACATGTTCAGAGGTGACACAATCATTCTTAACACTTCTGGACATTGCTCAAAGCTACTGGAAGCTATTGGAACAAAGAAATCCATTCAACATAGCAAAAGAGGCAATGCGAAATAAAAGGCAGAATCTGTCAAAAACAGAACAGTTCGTAATGACGAATTTTATTGAGGCACCAGACTTGCTCAAATGAAAATGCTCAAATTGAATGAAAGTTGCGTACATATCTGAGGATCATTCACGTAAATTGGCATAATTTTCTGAGTTACCTACAGAGAATTTTGCCTAGATTCGTGACAGCAAAGAAATCTGTTTCTGCGCAGTAATCCAAATCTAGTATGAACCTTACTATCAACGACTTTACTTGGCACAACAAAACACAAAACTAAGATAAGGAGAGGTTGCTACAGTAGTAAACAATTTCCAAGACACAAATATAAAACAAATTACTGTAGCAAAATAACACATGGGTTATCTCCCAAGAAGTTCTTTCTTTTCAGCCATTAAGATGGGCTCAGCAGTTTTAATGATGCACTCGCAAGAAATAGTATTTGAAGAAAAAGAGAGCATCAAGAGGCAAATTCAAAACAAATTTAAGTCTAACATGCTTCCTATGAAAAGGAATCTTGTAAATAAACAAGTTCAAGAAGCATAATGCAACAAGCATAGAAAGATAAAACAAGTGTAGCTTGAAAAATTTCAGCACATAGAGAGGTGTTTTAGTAACATGAAAAATTTTACAACCATATTTTCCTCTCTCATAATAACTTTCAGTAGTGCCATGAGCAAACTCAACAATATAACTATCACATAAAGCATTCTTATCATGAGTCTCATGCATAAAATTATTACTACTCCCAACATAAGCATAATCAATTTTATTAGTAATAGTGGGAGCAAATTCAACAAAGTAGCTATCATCAAATATAGGAGGTATATCGTAATCATAATCAAATTTATCCTCCATAACAGGTGGTACCAAAATACTACTATCATTATAATCATCATAAATAGGAGGCAAAGTATCATCAAAGAAAATATCCTCCTCAATGCTTGGGGGACTAAAAAGATCAAGCTCATCAAAACCAGCTTCCCCAAGCTTAGAATTTTCCATAGCATTAGCAATAATAGTGTTCAAAGCATTCATATTAATAACATTCCCATTAGCATGCATATAAAGTTCCATGGGTTTTTTAATTCTCTCTTCAAACACATCATGTCCTAATTCAAGATAAAGTTCATAAAGATCTCTCATATTTTTGTTGTTTTCCATTATGCCTAACTAGTGTAAACAAGAAACAAAAAGATGCAATTGCAGGATCTAAAGGAAATAGCTTCGACCACAAACACAATGGCGCCAGAAAAGTACTTTACCTGGAACCGGAGTATGAGTGCCTTTTACCTTTCCTCCCCGGCAACGGCGCCAGAAAATAGCTTGATGTCTACGCCCCCCTCCTTTTCCTGTAGACAGTGTTGGGCCTCCAAGAGCAGAGGTTTGTAGGACAGCAGCAAGTTTTCCCTTAAGTGGATCACCCAAGGTTTATCGAACTCAGGGAGGAAGAGGTCAAAGATATCCCTCTCATGCAACCCTGCAACCACAAAGAAAGAAGTCTCTTGTGTCCCCAACACACCTAATAGGTGCACTAGTTCGGCGAAGAGATAGTGAAATACAGGTGGTATAAATAAGTATGAGCAGTGGCAACGGCACCAGAAAAGTGCTTTGCCCAGGACAGTAAACAAGCGTAGTAACGCAGCGTAGTAACGCAAAGCAGAGTAACGCAGTAAAACAAGAAACAAGCAATGATAGCGATATTTAGGAACAAGGCCTAGGGATCATACTTTCACTAGTGGACACTCTCAACATTGATCACATAACAGAATAGATAAATGCATACTCTACACTCTTGTTGGATGATGAACACCATTGCGTAGGATTACACGAACCCTCAATGCCGGAGTTAACAAGCTCCACAATTCAGTGTTCATATTTAAATAACCTTAGAGTGCATGAAAGATCAATACGACTAAACCAAGTACTAACATAGCATGCACACTGTCACCTTCACACTATGTAGGAGGAATAGATCACATCAATACCATCATAGCAATAGTTAACTTCATAATCTACAAGAGATCATAATCATAGCCTACGCCAAGTACTAACACGGATGCACACACTGTCACCATTACACCGTGCAGGAGGAATAAAACTACTTTAATAACATCAGTAGAGTAGCACATAGATAAATTGTGATACAAAACACATTGCAATCATAAAGAGATATAAATAAGCACTTCACTATGCCATTCATAATAGTGAATAAGTATTCTGTGAAATATAGCCTAAGAGACCCACACGGTGCACACACTGTCACCTTTACACACGTGGGACAAGGAGTTTCCGGAGATCACATAAGTAAAATTCACTTGACTAGCATAACGACATCTAGATTACAAGCATCATCATATGAATCTCAATCATGTAAGGCAGCTCATGAGATTATTGTATTGAAGTACATAAGGAGAGAGATGAACCACATAGCTACCGGTACAGCCCCGAGCCTCGATGGAGAACTACTCCCTCCTCATGGGAGACAGCAGCGTTGATGGAGATGGCGGTGGTGTCGATGGAGAAGCCTTCCGGGGGCACTTCCCCGTCCCGGCGGCGTGCCGGAACAGAGACTCCTATCCCCCAGATCTTGGCTTCGCGATGGCGGCGGCTCTGGATGGTTTCTCGTACCGTGGCTTTTCCGTATCGAGGTTTTAGGTCGAGGGGGCTTAAATAGGCGAAGAGGCGGCGTCAGGAGGTCAACGAGGCGATGACACTATAGGGGGGCGCGGGCCCCCCTTGGCCGCGCCGGCCTAGGGTTTGGTGGGCATGTGCCCCCTCTCTGGCAGTTCTCGTGTGTTCTGGATGCTTCCGGGCAAAATAGGAACCTTGGCGTTGATTTCGTCCAATTCCGAGAATATTTCGTTACTAGGATTTCTGAAACCAAAAACAGCAAAAAATAGCAACTGGCACTTCGGCATCTTGTTAATAGGTTAGTTCCAGAAAATGCACGAATATGACATAAAATGTGCATATAACATGTAGATATCATCAATAATGTGGCATGGAACATAAGAAATTATCGATACGTCGGAGACGTATCAGGGTTCTTGGCGAGCTTGCTTCCGGAAGTTTTGCTGCATACAAGTAAAGGCGTGACACTTCGCAATTGCTTGTTAGATAGTAGCAGAGAAATCTTTATACGGAAACGAAGCGCTCACGAGGACGTCATGAAAAACTGGTCGATATTGGGTTGCGATTGCTTGCTGGTGTCGATCTGCTTGAGGCGCTGCTTTTCCTTCTCCGCCCTCCAGGTAGCCACGACACTTGTTGTTTCGCGGGTGCGTTTCGGAGCATGGCCGGAGGGAGCAGCTCTTTTCCGCTTGGCAGGGCCTGAGTTCTCAGGGAGCTCCGGATCGGAAGCAGCTTCGGGGTCGTTGGTTCCGGAGTGAGGGACTCAGAGTAAGGTTCCGAGGTCTTTCTCCTCTAGCTCCTCCAGCTAAGCATGCGAACACTTAGACAATTTTTATAAAAGAGCAGCAGGAGAATTGGTGTTAGGTCAAGGTACATACCGCGATCCCGGAGCCATCGGTGTGGATATCCATGTTACACACTTGAATCCGGAGATCACGCGGAATCTTGATCAGAAGCCGGATCCGCTTATCCACGGCGTCGGCAGAGAGGTTGTCCTTGGAGGCGCGCATAAGGTCGTCGCGCCCCGTGTACTGGAACATCTGGCGGTCCCGAGCTGCAAAGGCTGGATCCGCCTCGTGAACCAGGACAGTGTAAGGTCCTTCCCTGTCAAGCCGTCTTCCGTCAGCTTGCAGATCCGCCTGACAGCTCGAGTCAATATAGGAGACTCGGACAAATGTGGGCACTGGGTCCAGGCCGGTGTCTCGCTGGCGGGCCATCCTTGAAAGTTGGTAGCACCTTTGTGCTAGCCGGGTCGGAAACATCCTTTAGATAGAAGAAGCCTCCGGACCAGTACCGCGTGGATTCGTGGCGGTCGGTGGGAGGATAGACGCGGCCAGGGTGGAGCTTGAATGTGATCATTCCGCAGGTGGCCAGAGAGGAAGTTTGAGGAACCTTCTCCTTCTTGACGGAGAAGAAGTACTGGAAGAGGGAAAGTTCCAGGGTTACCCGGAGGTGGCATTCGCACAGTGTCACATGGTTACTGATAGCCAGTATGCTGTTTGGCGAGATATTGTGCGGCTGCAGCCCGTACGCCCTTAGAATTTCCAAGAAGAAATCGCTGGGCGGAAAGGAGAAGCCCCGCTCAACGAGCGCTCTGGTCACCACCATTTCTCCGGCCTCGGGAGCAGGAGTTAGCGAACCCGGAACTGTCCGCCAGGATGAGGGCTTCAAGAACCCCTCCGCCTCGAGGTTGCGGAGCTCAGTTTCCGTGGTGGTGCAGGGCCACCACTTTCCCTTAGCTTCGCTCTCTCGCGCGCGAGCCTTGGATTTTTTGGCAGCTGCTTCCTCCGCCTTTTGTTCCATCTGATCTGCCCCCGTGTTTTCTTCCGGGTTGGCGGACGACCCTTCGATGTTTTTGCCGGAATCCTTTGAAGGATCCAGCTGAACTGGGACGAAGGGAGGAGGGGCGGAAGAGATTGGCGTCGCCATGATTGGCTCACTGGTGGGAGGCGGAGTCGAAGAAGACATCTACAAAGGAAAATGTGAAGATGACTAAAACTTAGCCGGATCCAATGTCAAAATACCCTGTTCATCCCTACTAACTACGGCGAGAAGACGAAGCTCTAAGGGCTTACCGGAATGGACAAAGCTCTAAGGTTTTGCTGCGGCGGCTCGCTGAACTTAAGAACACGATGAACAGCTCACGGCGGCGAACCGGCTCCGGCGAACTTCCGGTGGACTCCTGTGCGGCGGAGGAGGAGCTCGGAGGCGGCGCTGTGCGAGAGGTGAAAAGGGGGCGAATGGGGTGAATGAGGGTGGACGGCGGATATTTATAGGCCGAGAGGAGGAGATTCGTGTTTCGCATCCTATGGTCGGAACGCAAGCGTCGCGCCGTTGGATGAACGACACGTGTCGAAAACCCTAATCGGTAAAAATGGCTAAGGATAAGTTACCGCTCGAATCGCCCGAAAAGGGTGCCAAGATTGGCGGAACCATTTGAACTTTTCAAGGTTCCGGGTAAAGATTTGAAAAACTATTGACCGGTACCTCGGCAGGGGAGTAACCCGGAGACACGTTGTAACAATACTGTTAATGGATGAAGTCCCGCGGGATAAAGGTTTTTTCCGACTAAAGGTTGGGAAAAAGGAAAGGTAAAGTTGGAGTTCTTCAAGTTTCCCCATGTTGCCAAGATTTGTGGAAGCCACGAAGCTTAAGCAAGGCGGAAACAGGGAGGTGAATCTCGGAGAACTCTGGGGGCTACTGTTGTGGGTATACTTCATGGGTGTACCATCGACAGTGCCTAGATCCGGCAAGCCCGGGTGGCCCACAGACGGTGATGTGGCGTATGGCCCGTCGGGCGGCCCAGTTGCTGTTGATCATGAAGGATGAAGTCTGGCCCAGGATCAGGAAGCCGGATCCTAACCGACCGTCGGAGGAAGCCGGATCCATGAAGGCCCATGAGGGACCCGGATCCAGTACGACGTAGATGGAAGGCGGATCCTTGACGTACACGGAAAGATATTGTACCGTAGTTAGGCAACCTGTAATCCGGCTAGGACTCTCCATGTAAACCCTAGATTCGTGCGCCTTTATAAGCCAGATCCCGGGAGCCCTAGAGGCACAACCACAACTCATTGTAACAACGCGAAAGCGCCCAGATAATTCCAGACAAGCAGCAGTAGGGCTTGCCATCGTGCAGGTGATCCGAAGCTTGGTAAATCGCGTACCACCGTCCCGAGGACTCTCCGCCCAATGGCCCCTACTTCTTCTCCCCTCTGAGAGGATCCTTCCTCTGGAGTACCGTCGAATAGGCAACGACAGTTTCCATCCAAGGGCATTGGGTCCTCATTGGCAGGGATCACATCAGCAAATTCAGAAGAAAGTACATATACTGCAGCAGTCCAGGAACGCCTTATACTGGTAAAACGACCAACCAAAGGTTGTCTGAAGACCACATCACGGGGCACTAACTGAATAGAGGAATAAGTCACATAGACTAAAATTCTGCACTTCATCGGATCACGAGAGAACCAGTAGTGATAATCATCGAAAGTGTTAACTGCCTCCCTAATACATCCATCATTACGAAAATCCATCGGTACCCCAATGAACATGATCCAACCATTGCGAGCCCCTTGATGCACACGGTACCCAGGCCCCTCATTATGATTCTCAAAACGAGTAAAATGGTGCGGTCCAAAATCTCGCGGTGGATGATCAACTAAAGCAGCACGGGCAACAGGGCTACGCATCTGATACAAACCAACTCCATAAAACCAAGATTGGAAGTTTATCACCTCAAAACCAAGATTGACGATGAAGTCTCTCGCAAGATGCATCAGATCATGCAGATCCTGGGCAGGAGGTTCAGGCTCGACCACCGCAACACAGTAGGATTCAAACTGATCTGGTGTGAAGTGTGTCGGCGTGACGAAGGTGCGAGGCAGGCGAAGGACCCCTCCATCAATGATCCCATGTCCGCGCGGAAGGAAGCGATGAGGATCAAGCTCGAAGTTGGCCATTGCAGCCGAGGAGGAACGCATAGGAAGAGGAGGCGGCATGGCGCCAGGGCAAGGTGGTGGTGGTGGTGGTGTGTCAGAAGCAGGGGAAGGCGAGTCGGCAGGGGCAGTTGATGACAAAGGAGGAGAAGTGTCGCGGATATCTGGGGATTTTGGCACTTCTTTTGGAACCCACTTCTTTAATTGGTAGGGTTTGTTAAGACAGTTCCGTTGTTTATGGCCATAATTAAAACATCCTCTGCATCTAATCTGCCGTTGATAGTCCTTTGCTGAATGACCCTTCCGTAGACATACTGGCAGTCCCAGTAAGTCCAGGCCGAGGCCTCAACCAAAAGTGACAGCCCATCGAGCCCATCATCTGAAACTCGAGAAGCAGCAGGTGTAGCAGAAAAAACATTAGCAGATGGCCCAGTAGGCGGCCCAGACGGCGATGCTGAGGCCAGAGGCAAATTTGAAACCCGAGCTGGCGCGGAAAGCGCGTGATCCAAGGGGGCCGTTCCGAGAACATCGGGCACAATCATCGGAATCGGATCAAAATTTCCAAAACAGATCAACTGAGGCTCTACCTTCGGCGGGACTAAAGCTACCGGCGGCGAGCAAGGAGGAGCAACCGGCTGAGGAACAGGATTCACAGGGTTCACAGAATTGACATCAACCAAAGAACGATTAACATGCAAACGAACCCTAGGTCTAGGCATCTGTCTAGGAATTGGACGAGCCCTCTGACGAGCTCTGGATGCTAGAATCCAGTCTCCAGCACATTCTCGTTCCCAAAGCAAGAACTCACGCCACCTGTTCGCCCCCCCCCCCCCAAAAAAACTCCACAGATGATAATAACATTTGAACTGAGGGCAACTATAAATTTTTTGACTAAGCAAAAATAAACCAACTGCTTTAGAGGAGACAGAGAAGGAGAATACCCTATCTCGAATGAGAGAAACCTTGAGATCATCACAATATCCGCCAGTCGCCGCTTCAAGGGCCAAAGAGACCGAGTCTTCATCTAATATGAAAGAAGATCTTCCAAAAGAAACCACCATGATGAAATTTCCAGATTCCCTTGACGGATGAACTCGGGATCTGAGGGTGCGCAAAACATGAGATGCCAAAGCCTTCCCAGGAGAAAAATCTAAACCAAGGGCTATAGCCGCATGCGAGGAAGGAGAACAAGATGGTCGGAGAGGAAAAGGCTAGAAAGGTGGTTGAGGGCTAGATCGCCGGCGCTAAGGTGTCACCAGCGAGGGGGTGGGTGGGTGGGAGGGCCATTGCAATGAAGGACCTTGGCAAAGCAGTATACATTTTAGGCATCAAAATTTATAGAGATATATCTAGACGCTTAAAATAGGGCTTTCAAAAATTACATATCTAGACAAAGTTCTAAATAAGTTTAGAATGGATGATAGCAAGAAAGGGTTCTTGCCCATGTTACCAGGTAAGACCTTGAGTAAAACTCAAAGGCCGGTTACGTCAGAAGAAAGAGAAAGGATGAACAAGATCCCCTATGCCTTGACCATAGGCTCTATCATGTAAGCCATGATGTGTACGAGACCGGATATCGCACATGTTGTTAGTTTGACCAGGAGATATCAAAGTGATCCTGGAATGGAACACTGGACAATGGTCAAGAATATCCTAAAGTACTTGAAAAGGACTAAGGATATGTTTCTTTGTTATGGAGGTTACCAAGAGCTCGATGTAACCAGTTACACCGATGCTAGTTGGAACACTAATCCAGATGACTCTAAGTCTCAATCTGGATACATGTTTATTTTGAATGGTGCAGCAGTGAGCTAGATGAGTGCCAAGCAAAGCATGGTGGCGATATCTTCAACTGAATCTGAATACATAGCTGCTTCGGAAGCTTCATCAGAAGCGATATGTATGAAGAGGTTCATTACTGATCTTGGTGTGGTTCCTAGTGCGTTGGACCAGATGACCATCTATTGTGACAACATGGGTGCCATAACCAATGCGCAGGAGCCAAGGTCACACAAGAAGCTGAAGCATATCAAGCAACGTTTTCATGTTATTCGCGAGTATGTCGAAGATGGTGACACAAAGATTTGCAAAGTACACTAATGAGCGCAGATTGCACACTGTTGGGGAACCCCAACAGGAAAGTATGATGAGCACAGTAGCAAGTTTTCCCTCTGAAGGTGTTGCTATCTGACTTGTGGCAGAGCGCACTACCGGCATCAGCAACAATGTGGAACCTGCACACAACACAACCAAAATACTTTGCCCCAACTTACAGTGAGGTTGTCAATGTCACCGGTTTTGCTAAACACAAAGGATTAATTGTATAGTGTGGAAAGAGATGTTTGTTTGTAATGGAATTAAAGAGAACAGTGCTGGCAGGAAGTAAACTGAACAGGATGATTGTATCAATGCAAAAGAAAGGACTGGGGTCCACAGTTCACTAGAGGCGTCTCTCCATAAGATAAATAACATGATGGGTGAACAAATTACAGCTGGGCAATTGGCAGAATAAAGACCATACATGACAAGATGATTACTATGAGATTCATTTGGGCATTACAACATAATACATAGACCGTAATCCAACTGCGTCTATGACTAGTAATCCACCTTCAGGTTATCGTCTCAACCCCTTCTAGTAATAAGTTGCAAGCAACAGATTATCGTAGTAAGCAATGTGTGTAAAGTAAACAATAGAATTATCCTTAGACAAAACATTGTTGTTTTCTCCCTAGTAGCAACATCACATCTACAATCTTAGAAGTTATTGTCACTCTTCCAGAAAACTAGAGGCATGAACCCACTATCGAGCATAAATACTCCCTCTTGGAGTCACAAGCATTTACTTGGCCAGAGTATCTACTAGGAACAGAGATCATGCAAGATCACAAATAACATATGACAAGTATATAATCGATCTCGACATAGTATTCAATATTCATCGGATCCCAGCAAACAGAACATGTAGCATTACACAAAGATGATCTTGATCATGATAGGCAGCTCACAAGATGTAAACATGAGGCACAAATTGGAGAAGACAACCATCTAGCTATTGCTATGGACCCGTAGTCCAGGGATGAACTACTCACGCATCACTTTGGAGGCGGGCATGGCGATGTAGAGGCCTCCAGTGATGATCTCCCTCTCCGGCAGGGTGCCAGGAAGAGCTTCAGAACCCTCCCGAGCTAGGGTCGGTGATGGTGGCCGCGATAGAACTTTTCGTGGATGGAGGCTCAGGTGTTTAGGTTTTTCCCGAGATCGTGAATAAACACTACAAGAAATCTGCCATAATATGACGGTTTTTTTATGACTGGAAATCAAAATGTCATAGCTTTATGACGTTCCTAGCTTTGACCGTCCTTGGCCACTCGGGGGGGGGGGGCAAAACCCTAGAAAATCGTGACGTTATTGGGCAAAAACGTCATTGGCAATTTAGGTCAAAACGTCATTAGCAAAATTAAGTGGCCTACGAACGTTTTTCCACTGCCAATTGCGACAAATCAACAACGTCATTAGCATGCCAAAAAAATTAGCCAATCAGAAGACAGGAAACAACCTACCAAGGATCAGCCCAAGACTTGGATCTCAACCGTCCGAAGCATCCAACGCACCAAACAGAACCGAAATTGCCACCCAGGATTTTCCCATTCGCGTCGAAAACTTTTGGGCCACACGCGCCGAAAACTTTTGGACCGACCCAACAAAGCTGACCCCGACCCGCGCCGGCTAGACCACTCCAAACCCTAGATCCCGTCCAGACCTCATGTCCATGTTCCTTCCGCCGCCGCTGCTCTCCGGCCTAGATCCCGGCCAACTCCTCCTCGCCCTCATCGCCACCATCCCAAACCCTAGCCCGCCGCGGCGCTCCCCTTCCCCATCCACCAAATGTCCATGGCGGCCTCACTTCTCACTGCCACGCCGTCCCTTCTCTCGTCGGCATCGCGGAGACGGAGGCCCTTCCTCGCGGCACTTACGCCTTCTCTCCGCCTGAGGGTTCTCGCTTCTTCGCCGCTCGCGCGAGAGTCTCGCGCCGCGTGCACGGTGGCGCTGGCGCGAGGTGGGGGCGAGGCGACGGAAGAAGAGCGGGACCAGGCGCCCGATTGGCGCGCTCCCGCGGCGCGGCTGGTGCTGGGCGCGCTCATCGGCTCCGCGGCGCTGCTCGGCTGCGGCGCGGCCCTGGCGGCGGCGGCGGAGGACTCCATCAGGGCGTCCGGGTTCGGGCTGCGGGTCGGCGCGTCGCTGCGGAGGCTCGGGTGGCCCGACGACGCCGTCGTCTTCACGCTCACCACGCTGCCCGTGCTCGAGCTGCGGGGCGCCATCCCGGCCGGGTACTGGATGCGGCTCCAACCCGTCCGCCTCACCGTCCTAGCCGTTCTCGGGTTTGTCTTTGCTTCTCTCATTGCTTCGTTTGGTTAGGTCTAGTATTGCCCGCCAGGTGTTCGATGAATTGCCGGTGGCGCATTTGGCTGCATTTCAAATAGCATGTAGTACGAGTAGATATTGTCACATTGTTCTGCAACTATAATAGAAACAGTACTACATTGTACTACATAGTACATATTTATTGTGCCTGCTGAAACTGAAACTGATGTGTACAACAAGCCTAGGCAAAATGTGGGACTTCTGAGACGAATGTGTAGAACAATCCTAGTCGGAAGTGTGTGTTTGGCTTCTCAAACTGATGTGGAGAACAAGCCTACTTGAAACGTGTGTTGAAACTAATGCGTAGGACAGGCCTAGTTGAAGTACATGTTTGACTTCTGAAACAGAACAAGCCTAGTTGCATCATTGCCGCTAGGATTTGGTGGAGTTGAGAACTTCCGTAGAATTAAATGTACACTGTCGGTCTTGATGACGAATTGGTGCTCATGTGGTAGTTCACAATCTCGGAATTCCTGTTTGTATGTGCTTGTCTGGTTGCAAATGTGATTGCCTGAGTTCAGTAACCAGAGTGAGTGAGATTCAAGAATTTCCATGCGAATGAATGCAACCCGAGCGTATACTACCGGTGTTTAGGAGGAGCATGTGGTTTAATTTGCTCAGTTTACTTTTCATATTATCATTCTGATATTGGTGCAGGCTCAAGTAGAATGTTAGAAACAACTTTTTTTATAATCTTGAAGAAGACACACAGTAAGCAATATTAAATAACTACTATACTTTTGTTTGGCATTCTTTAGCATGACAAGCTTCGAATTGTGCTACCATTCACCTAAACAAAATTCACTATTGTAGTGATGAGTGTGGTGTACATTTCTTGAAATAAATAGTTATAATAAGTTTTTTCTAGCATCTACTCACGAACTGCATAGATAGTTTTCAGTTATCTACTAATTTTGCCTGCATACAAGGAGCGCGATTTTGCAGAGTTGCAGTGGCCCTGTTTGCCTGTGCATAAGGGCAGTTTTTGCAATTAGATTTAGCATTTTTGCTTGGTAAAATCCCCACTCTAATTCCCACATTGAGTACTTATTTGTATCTCTTTTCAGGCCAATGAGAACCTGACCAGAAAATAAAACGACAATGCATTGCACCTTGTGCATACATTTTCGCTGTTGACAGTTCACCTCACGGAAAGAAGAAGCAAACCAAGGAATTGTTTCCCCCAAATGAGCCATCGCCTTTGATCAGGTAAAAAGGGAAAAACAACTGCAGAATCAGCTGGATGGTCTATAGTAATGCTTGCAGGTGCCCGCCGAATAGACATTGCCGTCTTTATATCTGCTAGATAGTATTGTGAAGAACATAGGACGAGAATACATAGCGCAGTTTAATATGTAGTGTCTGGTTGTTAGTGAGGTCTGACATATGATGGGCTTTACCGAATTTGAGAGAAATTTCAAGAATTATATCATGTACTAATTGTGATCTGATGCATCCGGTGGTACGTGGACCTGTAGGATGGATACTTGGCCGAGCTGGAGAAGCTGCAGGGGCAGACCGATGCGGAGAATACCCAGCACACGGAGTTTGGTAATGCACTGTCTGATGCTCCCAGTGCTCCCCTTTGTATACTAGGATTGATCCCGTGAGGAGTTTGAAATGCGTCATTTATTGCACATGCTATACTGTATTTTTCCCTTTTAGTGAGTTGAGGAGCCATGTATCTCGTACATTTAAGATTGATATTAACCATGAAGTATCATGATAGTACTGCAGTTTTATATTCTATATCAGGACAGAATGACTTTCTACTAAAATTATATGTTTATCATCTATATCTTGACATTACTGCAGCACCAAAATACACCATGCCTACCTTTGCTTGCTCAGTTAGTGCTCTTGCTCGTTAATTCATTGCACTTGATGCTGCCAGAAGTACTTTGTCCCTGTAACTTAATCTAGAACTTGATGCAAGCTATTTTCTTTCATCTTTGAGTCGATGTCTTATCAGAAGTACTTGTTGTTTCCCTGGCTCAGATTTTGCATTACATTTCTTTCATCTTTGAGTCGATGTCTTATCTTGTTTATGTATCACCAAAGTTAGCTAAAGATAATCTAACTTGAAAATGGGCGAGCAGGTGCATGGTGGCCAGCGACAAGCTCAGTGAGCAGGGATGTCGGTCTGCGAGCAAGAGCACGGAGCACCGACATGTGATGATTGGGGTTCACCCAAACCCACGGGTGGATAGTTGGGATACTGCTAGTGCGATGCTGTTGCTCCATGATATTAATATGAATATGAATCTGTTGTCTGTATGATACTGCTGGTCTTGCGATGGATGTTTTCTGTATGATATGAATATGAATCTGTTGTCAGTGTCTTTCTTGTATATATATCTGATTTCATGTATTCATGTGTTGATGTTTATATATTGTCTAATCTTGTTAGTATAAACCTGACCAACCCAAGAATAAATGGATCGTAAAAGGCTAAGGCTCAAATAGAGAAAGGCTGTAAAAATGATGAGGCCCAAAATAGAAAAAGGGTGCAAAAAGGCTAAGGCCCAAAACAGAAATGGACCAAAACAAAGGCCAATTCTTACGGTAAAAGGCTGGAATTGTGGGCTCGGCCCATGTAGAATACAGAATTGGACCGGGCTGATTTCGAATTAAGACGTTTTGGTTTCGTCATAATTTTGCCACGTAGGACTGCCACGCTGGACTCGGGGGCAGGTGCCCATGACGTTATGAGAATGTCATGCCGTCAGTGACATTTTAAAATGTCACAAAGCTCTACGACGTTTTCAAGTGGAACGTCTTAAGCAGTCACTGCTGACTCCCAGCTTTCGACGTTTTGAAAAGCGTCACCGTAACGTCACAAGTAGCCATTATTGAAGTTTCAGTGACACCTTATTTTTGTCAACTTATGGCAGATTTCTTGTAGTGAAATAGGCGGAAGGGCGAGGTCGGCGGACACCTGGGGGGCCCACACCACCACTTGGCGCGGGCCACCCCTGGCCGCGCCAAGGCCTGGTGTGGCCGCCCTCTAGCGCCTCTTCATCTCTCATCCAGACATCGTCTTCGTTACGGAGAAATAAGATCTTCGGCTTTTGTTTCATCCAATTCTGAGAATATTTCCTGTATAACTTTTCTGATATACAAAACAGCAGAAAACAGGAAACTGGCACTGTGGCATCTTGTCAATAGGTTACTTCCGGAAAATGTATAAAAGTGCAACGAAGTGTAAACAAAACATATATAAATTGGTGAAAAACAAGCATGGATCATCAAAAATTATAGATACATTTGAGATGTATCAAGCATCCCCAAGCTTAACTCCTGCTCGTCCTCGAGTAGGTAAGTGATAACAAAAATAAATTTTGAGGTGACATGAAGCCAACACAATCTTGATCAAGTTATTGTAAAAGCATTGTGAGCTAGGATCAAAGTACTCTAAACTTAGACATGAAAGGTATAATTCTAACAATAGAACTTAGCAACTATTTGTTTATGAGCATAGAGAAAACATAGCAAAGTGGTACTCAACATGTCCTTTATGAAGTAGCAAAACATAAATGACAG
Source organism: Lolium perenne (assembly GCF_019359855.2). Taxonomy (NCBI): domain Eukaryota; kingdom Viridiplantae; phylum Streptophyta; class Magnoliopsida; order Poales; family Poaceae; genus Lolium; species Lolium perenne. The sequence goes on from NC_067245.2 coordinate 144,726,824, forward strand.
GACACCTTTAAAGTACAAAGGGTGACTAGATACAAGTAATTTAAGAACAAGTAATATCATAATCATGAATCAATCAATAATGAATTTCGGGACTATGCACATTATACTCAGAATGACAACTATGCTCTCTTAATTGGTGCATAAAGCAAGAAGATGAAGACTCAACATAAAAGTAAAAGAAAGGCCCTGCGCAGAGGGAAGCAAGATTACTCATGTGCTAGAGCTTTTTATTTTGAATGCAATAGGAGTGTTGAAAATATGTATTTTGAGAGGTATGCATGTCTATGTCAACGAATGGCATCAAATGATCTATCATCATGTAACACCCCTGTTCTGCTAAACCTAGATTAGGGTTTTGATTGTGCATCATTTCATCAGCATCATGATTTTCTAAGAAAATTGCACAAAAGGAAATGTTTTGAAAACCCTAATGGTAATTTGAATCTCCCTCTCTCCGCATTCAAATGTTCAAAGTATTTCAAAATTTCCAAAGTCAACATACATGGCACTTTGTAAAATGTTTGACAAGCCAGGTTATGTTGAAAGTTTTAGAAAGTTTGAAGTTTCAAATCAGTTCCAAAATGCAAAAGAATTTGGAAACAAAATAGAAAACAGAATTTTGAAATAAAGGAGAAAACCCTCTCTCTCTCCCTTGGGCCGCAGCCCAACTCTCCTCTCTCTTTCTCTCCACGCAAACAGCCCACAGGCCGGCCCAGCAGTAGCCAAATCAGCCCAGGGAAACCCCCAGGGGGGTTTTCGCAAAAACGTCATCGTCCCCGCCGATCCAAGCAGGTGCCTGGCACGCGCGCGGCCGCCCGATGGAGCCGGCGGCCAAGATCGACGCCGCCGCCCGCCGGCGACTACATAACCTGCTCCGCCGCCCCTCCAAACCCTAGGAACCCCAGTTTCCCCCTTCCCGCGCCGTCCTCGAGCTAACCCTAACCCTACCCGACGGTACTGCCGGTCGCCGCCGCCGATTCATGCCGTCTCCGGCCACCCCAAGCGCCGGCGAGCACCCTATGGCGCTCAGGGTGAGCTCCCCTCTCTCCTGGTCCCCTCAGCTTCCTCCCTCTCCTCCTCTAGCCCCGCCCTCGACGGGCACCTGTCCCGGCCGCCGCCGCCCATCATCGCCGGCCACGTTCCGGCCACCATTTGGCAGCGGCGCCGCCACCAAATGGTCGGCCGCGTCGAGCTGCCTCGTATGCCCCCATACACGCGCCCAATTTCGGCCTCAATCGGCCGATTGCTGCTCCGCCTGCGAGCTCAAGGTCGTGCTGGCGTCAGCATGACGTCAGCATGACGCAGTAAAGCCTTTTCTTTTTCTGTTTTTAATATTTATCAATTTCAGAAATCTGTTTAATTCATAAGTAATTCATTTTAAATCAGAAAAATATAAAATTATATATCAAAATGATCAGAAAAACATTTCCTAATTGTTTATCCATGTTTCATACATGCTTGAACCAATTAAATGTGGAGCCTTATTAGAGAACCCTAATACACCCCTCTCATATGGCGGTGTCCGATGCCGGAACCCCTTTAATCTGATGATGCATCTAGGGTTTACTCAATTCCATTAATTTGACATATCCTCATCTTTGAATGTGCATTGCATTATGCCATGTATTGAATGTTATTTGTATTTTTCTAGTGTTTGCTTCTTCGCGACCGATAGAGCACGAGTCTGAGATGACGAAGATCAACAATACCGAAGTTCAATAATTGTCCACCGACGAACAAGTCAAGCATGGGATCTTCGAAGATCCACATTGGTTTGTCAGGGACAAAGGCAAGCCCTAGCCTGGTTCATATATGATTTCGAAATGCTTTTGTTCTGGTTCCTACATATTGCATACGATTCAACTGTCTTTTTATCGATAGGTAGAGTTATCCTATCTATTGCATGTTTCACCCGTGTAGCCTCAAATACCTGATCCACTGCTCCTAGCATAACTAGGTTTGGCATGTGTGCATCGCTAGAGCCTTTATATCTTTATGCTTAGCCATGCTTAGTATGTTACGCTTCTACTCCGGTCTTCGGACTGGAGCCTTACAATGAAATGAAAATAGCATGACAGGTTGACGTGGTAAGTATAGAGATGTTGATAAACATGATTAAAGGCTCAGACGAGAGGCCACATTGGGATGTGGTGGGTTGTTTCGTTTCTGCCGACCCTAGGAACCGAGTTCTCGCCTCTTGAACCAAGACTGAGCGTACAACCACACGAGGCCCTATTATGGTACCCTCTCGACTCACTAACTTGCCTAGTAGATTCCATGAGTCACATAGTTTGCGCTTTACCTGGACATATGCATTGCATTTTGCTTGGGGGATAAGGTACATAACAGGTAGGTAAGCGTGGCCGTGGTGGCTGGGGGTTGAGGCCCCTGGGGAAACCCACCTCGCCTCACATCGTTAAGGACCGACTTCGGGACTTGACCCGTTACGGCGGAACAATCTTTAGTGCGTGACTCATGGTCTCGGCGACAGCAAGGTAAAGGTCGTGGTCAACCACTCTCTGCCGGCTTTCCAAGGAAGAGAGCTAATGTCTGGCACTAAGAATCGGTTGGCACGTGTGGGTAAAGTTGTGCACCCCTGCAGGGTTAAATCTTTTCGAAAAGCCGTGTCCACGGTTACGGACGACTTGGGAATGGATTCTGTGATCATAGACAACTTTAACCTGATCGTAAAACTTGGCAATCAATGTGTGTTTACGGATACCTTCTTCGGGTGTTGAGGGGGTGATCCGAGGGTAGTGGTTCGAGATGATGAAGATTGGTGGATACAAGATGATGATCAATAGAGATAGAGATGTCGCTCTCTTATCCCCTTTCAAAGGTTCTGAGTAGTCGAGCTTCTTCTCCCTCTTGTTTAACAAAGGAAAACTGGCTTTACGCAAAAGAAGCTCCACAGAAAGCCCGCATACCCGCTTTGCTAAAAGGTTGTACTAAGTCTTGCTGAGTCCCTGTACTCAGCTTTGCATGCTTTTGTTTCAGAAGAAGTCGCTCCAACAGATGGTGGTTTCTAGTCGACATCGACGAGTAGCTTGGGGTTACCAGGTGGCAGCCTGGAATCTATGGGCTGGGACGTCGCCGTTATGCTCCTGGCCTCTTAGGCCTTTTGCTATCTTGCTATGTCTAATAGCATAACTTCGCTTCCGTTGATTGATGAATGACAGGTCAGTGACCTCTGCTTGTAATACTTTGGATCTTCGCTCAGTTATGAGCTTGTATTACCTCTTTGAGTCGTAGAGTCACTGTTGTGTTACCGATTCTCTCACTGTAGTCTCTCGAGCTCTAGGTTAGGCTTATGCCAGACGAAGATCTGGTATTTGTCTAACCCTGATCCCGGGGGTGCCACACATCATCCTTTCATATAGTGACCTCAAGAGCAGCTCCCATGTAGTTCTCCAATGCACACCATTATTTAGGATCTCTCTCCAGTACATAATGTGCGGAGAATTATTTGTTTATTTTATATTTTATTTGGGATGGGCACCCAGTTGCCTTGCTCTTTTTGCAATATTATGGACCAGCACATTATGCATGCTAGACATAGAATGAAGTCATGAAAATACAATAAACCATTCAATACTTCCTCATGATTTAAGAACAAAACAGAAAACATGTAATAATGTTTGAAGGTTTGAAGGTAGCACACAAGCAATCCACTTTGGAATGGCAGTGAAATACCACATATAGGCATGTATGGTAGACACAGTTGGAAACTTTGGTTTTTAGTGTTTGGATGCACGAGTAGATCTCATACTCAGTACAGGCGAAGGCTAGCAAAAGACTGGGAGCGACCAACTAACAGAGCAATAATGGCCATAATCATGCATAGCGACAATACATTATTAATCAAAGCATAAAGTGATATTACAAGTCAAAAACTAAATAATCATAGAGGCTTTAGTTGACTGGTTTGTAGTCATAACATGCTGTAAACATGTGCCAAGTCAATCCAATATAGCATCAAAGGAGAATACCACAATATTATGCTTTGTATGATCGAAACAACACATGATACTTTCAATGGCACATTAAGAACTCTCAGATATTTGAGACAAGTCATGCTACAACAATAACTACTAAGCATATAATAAGAATAACATCCAACATGACATGCCAAAGTCTATGCCACAGTCTTAGACAAGCTTCCTTTTGCATCACTATAAACATGAAACATTTTACTCGTCTCCAACACAAATCAATTTATTTGAAACAAATATCATAGATAATAATCAATAAAGACCAGAGAGATAATAATACATAAATAAAGAAAACTAAAAAGCTCTGAACAAAATAAGAATGGAAAACCAAGAGCTAAACGCAATACTAGCAAACTAGAACACCAGTAGAACAATAAGAGCGAAAACTACAGTGTTCTATGCAATTAAAACGGAGTGTGTCATTCTCCAAAAAAATGCTGGGATCCAACCATATGCTACAACAAAAAAAACTAAACTAAACTAAAAACAAAAATAAAGACGCTCCAAGAACAACACATAGCATATGAAGCAATAAAAATATAGCGTCTAGAAAGATGACATGATGCTTTGTTGATGAAGAGGGGATGCCTTGGGAATCCCCAAGCTTTGACGCTTGTACCTCTTGGATATTTCTTGGGGTTACATGGGCATCCCCAAGCTTGAGCTTTTGTCCATACTTCATCTCATGACAGCATTGTTCTCTCCCTACACTTGAAAACTTCCTTCATACAAAACTTCACACAATTCTTATTAGCAGCATTAGTGTAATCAAAATAAACAAATCCACTTGGGTTCAGTTCTAACATATATCAAACATCCATTAAAACATTGGATACTTTAGAAACTTCTTCAAAAAGCTCTTTCCTCAAAATAACTCAAAAAGAAAGAGATTAAGAGGCAAATGCAAATAGTGACAGAAATCTGTCAAAACATAATAGCAGGTAAAGATCGATTTTTTTGGAAAATCTTCTGTTACTCAGATCGAAAAATGTTCAACTAACGAAAGTTAGATAATAACCTGGGGCATATCCTCAAAAATTGGAAGCTCAAAGCTACGTTCTGGCTGGGAATACGAATTTTTAATGTGACAACACAGAATCTGTTTCAGGACAGCAACTTCCTCAAATCTTACTTTCTTCCTATTAGATGCTATTTTTGGCACCAAAATGAAATAAAAATGATAAGGAGAGGTTATTACAGATTTAATAACTTACAAGACTCAACAAAAGAAAAATTACAGAAATAAACATGGGTTATCTCCCAAGAGTGCTTTTGTTTAACGCCTTTCAGCTAGGCGCAGAAAAAGAGCTAGCATCAAGTATTATCAAGTGAAGAAGCATAAACATCATAACTTGTTATAATAATAGAATAATAAGGTGACTTCTTTCTTTTTCTACGGAAGTGTTCCATACCTTTCTTGAGTGGGAATTGATATTTAATAATCCCATCTCTCATATCAATAGCAGCACCAACAGTTCTAAGAAACGGTCTTCCCAAAATAATTGGACAAGAAGCATTGCATTCAATATCCCAAACAACAAAATCAATGGGGAAAAAGTTATTATTAACCATAATAAGAACCTTATTAACTCTCTCCAAAGGTTTCTTTGTAGCAATATCAAAAAGATGAACATCCAAATAACATTGTTCCAGCGGTAGCAAATCAAGCATATCATAGATTTTTCTAGGCATAACAGAAATGCTTGCACCAAGATCACATAAAGCATTGCAATAAAAGCCATCTACTTTCATCTTAATGATGGGCTCCCAGCCATCTTCTAACTTTTTATGAATAGAAGCTTCAAGTTTTAATTTCTCGTCTCTAATTTGCTCAAGAGCATTTGTAATATGATTTGTAAAATCCATATTTATAGCACTAGCATTAGGAATTCTAGCAAGATTTTATAAGAACTTAACTACTTCGGAGATATTGCAATAATAAAAATCAAAGTCATTATTATAAAAGGTAAAAGTACTATTGTCTCCCATACTCCGAAAAATTTCAGCACACTTATTAGAAACAGTTTCAGTGGTTCTAGGCAATTTCGTAGAAGGAGTGGGGACGTTTCCTACACCAATTATTTTACCATTAATAGTAGGAGGATTGCTAGAATTTGAGGTTTCAGTATTACTAGTGGTGGTAATTGTACAAACCTTAGTCATATTCTTACTTCTAGCAATTTCATCTTCTCTTTCCCACCTACCATGTAATTCCGCTAACATCCTAACATTGTCACCAATTCTAACTGGAATGGCATTCAAAGTTTTACCTTCTTTAACATCATGAGGCATAACCTTTAATTTAATAAATTCAACATCAAGTGCAAGGCTATCAACTTTAGAAGCAAGAACATCAATTTTGCCAAACTTTTCCTCAACAGATTTATTAAAAGTAGTTTGTTTACTAATAAAGTCCTTAAGCATGACTTCAAGATCAGAGGGTGCACTTCTATTGTTGCTATAGGAATTACCATAAGAATTGACATTAGCATTACCATTATTAGAAGGATATAGGCTATAATTGTTACTACCAAAATTATTCCTATAAGCATTGTTGTTGAATTTGTTGCTTTTAATGAAGTTCACATCAACATGCTCTTCTTGAGCAACCAAAGAAGCTAACGGAATATTATTTAGATCAACATGAGCTTCCATTAACAAGCATAGACATAATGGTATCATTCTTATCACTCAAGGAGGATGTTTCTTCAACAGAATTTACCTTCTTACCTTGTGGAGCTCTCTCGATGTGCCATTCAGAATAATTTATCATCATATCATCAAGGAGTTTTGTTGCAGTCCCAAAAGTAATGGACATAAAGGTACCTTCAGCAGCTGAATCCATAAGTTTTCTTGAACAAAAATTTAGTCTTGCATAAAAAGTTTAGATGATCATGCAAGTAGTCAGTCCATGAGTGGGACAATTCTTTACCAAAGATTTCATTCTCTCCCAACCTTGAGCAACATGTTCATTATCAAATTGTCTAAATTTCATGATGTCACTTCTCAAGGATATAATCTTAGCAGGAGGATAATATTTTTGAATAAAAGCATCCTTGCATTTAACCCTAGAATCAATATTGTTTCTAACTAAAGATAGCAACCAATCTTTAGCTCTCCCTCTCAAAGAGAAAGGAAACAATCAGTTTAATAATGTCTCCATGTACATCCTTATACTTTTGCATCTCACAAAGTTCAACAAAATTATTAAGGTGAGAAGCTGCATCATCAATACTAACAGCAGAAAATTGCTCTTTCATAACAAGATTTAACAAAGCAGTTTTAATTTCATAGAAAGCTGCTTCAGGAGCAGGTGGAGCAATAGGTGTACAAATAAAATCATTGTTGTTTGTGCTAGTAAAGTCACACAACTTAGTGTTTTCAGGAGTACCCATTTTAGCAAAAATTAAAACAGAGCAACAGAAATAAAAGCTATAATAGAAACTAGTTTTTTGTGTGTTTTTGATATAATGAAGCAAACAAGACAAAGTAAAATAAAATAAACTAAGAAAAACAATAACAAAGAAAAGAGATTGGAGATGAGAGACTCCCCTTGAAGAAATCCTCTTTCTCCTCGGAAACGGCGACAAAAAAGTAGCTTGATGAGCGCAGATTGCACACTGTTGGAGAACCCCAAGAGGAAGGTATGATGAGCACAGTTGCAAGTTTTCCCTCAGTAAGAAACCAAGGTTTAATCGACCAGTAGGAGAAAGGCATGAGTTCTGAAGGTGTTGCTAACAAACTTGTCGCAGGGCGCACTACCGGCGTCAGCAACAACGTGGAACCTGCACACAACCCAACCAAAATACTTTGCCCCAACTTAGAGTGAGTTTGTCAATCTCACTGGTTTTGCTGAACACAAAGGATTAACTGTATAGTGAGGAAAGAGATGTTTGTTTGTAGTGGAATTAAAGAGAACAATGCTTGCAGTAAGTAAATAGAACATGATGATTTTATCAGGGTAAAAGAAAGGACCGGGGTCCACAGTTTACTAGAGGTGTCTCTCCATAAAGATAAATAACAAGCTTAGTGAGCAAATTACAGCTGGGCAATTAAGAGAATAAAGACCATACATGACAAGATGATTACTATGAGACTCGTTTGGGCATTACAACATAATACATAGATCGTAATCCAACTACGTCTATGACTAATAATCTACCTTCAGTTTATCGTCCAAACTCCTTCCAGTATTAAGTTGCAAGCAACAGATTATCGCATTAAGCAATATGTGTAAAGTAAACAATAGAATTATCCTTAGACAAAACATTGTTGTTTTCTCCGTGGTAGCAACAACACATCTACAATCTTAGAAGTTATTGTCACTAATCCAGAAAACTAGAGGCATGAACCCACTATCGACCATAATACTCCCTCTTGAATTCACAAGCATTTACTTGGCCAGAGTATCTACTAGCAACGGAGAGCATGCAAGATCACAAATAACATATGACAAGTATATAATCGATCTCAACATAGTATTCAATATTCATCGGATCCCAGCAAACACAACATGTAGCATTACATAAAGATGATCTTGATCATGATAGGCAGCTCACAAGATCTAAAGATGAGGCACAAATTGGAGAAGACAACCTTCTAGCTACTGTTATGGACCCGTAGTCCAGGGATGAACTACTCACGCATCACTTTGGAGGCGGGCATGGCGATGTAGAGGCCTCCGGTGATGATCTCCCTCTCCGGCATGGTGGCGGGAAGAGCTTCAGAACCCTCCCGAGCTAGGGTCGGGGATGGCGGCCGCGATGGCACTTTTCGTGGATGGAGGCTCGGGTGTTTAGGTTTTTCTCGAGATCGTGAATAAATAGGCGGAAGGGCGAGGTCGGTGGACGCCTGAGGGGGCCACACCACCCCTTGACGCGGGCCACCCCCTGGCCACGCCTAGGCCTGGTGTGGCCGCCCTGTGGCGCCTCTTCGTCTCTCCTCTAGGCTTTGTCTTCGTTACGGAAAAATAAGATCTTCGGCTTTAGTTTCGTCCAATTCCGAGAATATTTCCTATACAATTTTTTTGAAATACAAAACAGTAGAAAACAGGGAACTGTCACTGTGGCATCTTCTCAATAGTATAGTGCCGGAAAATGTATAAAAGTGCAACGAAGTGTAAACAGAACATATATAAATTGGTGTAAAACAAGCATGGAGCATCAAATATTATAGATACGATTGAGACGTATCATACACACAGATCTAAATGTGGTAGATCCGTTGACTAAAGCTCTCCCTAGAGGAAAACATGACCTACACCAGAAGGCCATCGGTGTTAGGTACATTACCATGTAATCTAGATTATTGACTCCAGTGCAAGTGGGAGACTGTTGGAGATATGCCCAAGAGGCAATAATAAAGTGGTTATTGTTATATCTTTGTGTTTATGATAAATGTTTGCATCCCATACTATAATTGTATTAACCGGAAACATTAATACATGTGTGTTTTGTAAACATAAATGAGTCCCTAGTAAGCCTCTTGTTAAACTAGCTTGTTGATTAATAGATGATCATGGTTTCCTGATCATGATCATTGGATGTTGTTAATAACAAGGTTATATCATTACGAGAATGATATAATTGACACACACCCACAATAAGCGTAGAATAAGATCAAGTCATTGAGTTCTTCTTGCTATAAGCTTTCGATACATAGTAACCTAATCCATCGACCATGAGAACGTGTAAATCACTTACACCGGATGGGTGCTTTGATTACATCAAATGCCACTTCGTAAATGGGTGGTTATAAAGATGTGATTAAGTATTCCGAAAGTATAAGTTAAAGCGCATGGATCAAGAGTGGGATTTGTCCATCCTGATGACGGATAGATATGCTCTGGGTCCTCTCAGTGGAATGTCATCGAACTAGCTTGCAAGCATGTGACAAGATCACAAGGGATGACATACCGAGGTACGAGTAAAGAGTACTTATCGGTAACGAGGTTGAACTAGGTATAGAGATACCGAGGATCGAACCTCAGATAAGTAAAGTATCGCGCGACAAAGGGAATCAATATCGTATTTCAATGGTTCATTTGATCATGAAGTAATCGTTGAATATGTGGGAGCCATTATGAATCTCTAGGACCCGCTATTTGTTATTGATCGGAGAGGTGTCTCGATCATGTCTCCATAGTTCGTGAACCGTAGGGTGACACACTTAAGGTTCGATGTTGTATAGTAGATTTGGAATATGAGATGGAAACTGAATATTGTTCGGAGTCTCAGATGGGATCCAGGAAATCACGAGGAGGTCCGGAATGGTCTAGAGAATAAGATTCATATAATGGAAGTCATCTTCCGGGGTTCGGGAAAACTTCCGGTGTTTTGACTGGAGCTTCTAGAAGGTTCTAGAGGGCCACCGGTGGTCCCACCACCCCCAGAAGGGCCACATGGGCTGAGGGAATGATGCGGGGGCCTCATGGGCCAGCTGCAGCAGGCTCAAGAGGCCCAACCGGCCAGCCCCAAGGGATAAGATCAAATCCCTAGATTTGAGGTGGGCGGAAGACTTAGGGGGAAGATTTCTTCCCCCCTACCATGCGCCGGCCCTAGGCATTGGTGGGTCTTGGGGGGGAACCCTAGCCACCACCCCACTTTATAAAGAGGGGAGGGGTGTCCGGCCATTGCCCCCTTCCCTCAACCCTAGCTTCCACCTCTCCTCCCTCCAATTTTCTCCTGCTCCGGCTTAGGCGAAGCCCTGCAGGAATTCTCCTCCACCACCACCACGTTGTCGTGTTGCTGGGATTCCGAGGGGATCTACTCCTCCGCTGCCCGCTGGAACAGGGAGAGGAAGGACATCATCGACACTGTACGTGTGACCGAGTACGGAAGTGCTGCCGGATTGCAGCGCCGGAAGGATCGGCTACATCAACCACGAGATATGATCTTGTTAAGGCTTTGGATCTACGAGGGTTAGTCTCTATTCTTTCTCGTTGCTCCGATCAGATAGATTAGAGCTTGGCTTTTCTAGAGATTGGATCTTGGTTTTACTCGTCTTTGCGGCAGAATTTTTTGTTGTGTAGGTGTCCCCTCTCCATGCCTTAGAGCAAGTATATAATAGTATAGCCAACTGCTAGCTATAAGTGAGTGTGCCATGTCATCTTGAGCCAACATAGAGCTACAATGTACCATAGTGAGTTATAAAAAATGCACTAGTAATACTTTTCCAACATATATATGGCCCATCTTTCAGTCTCACAAAGTGCCTACGAGAAATTGCTAGAGCCCACTCCCTATTGCCCTCCTCTCCTCTCTGCTCCAACTAGACAAGAATATTATTCGAGATATATTGTAAATGAGCAAAATGTAGGGAAGGAATCTTCACGGGGCGCTAAAGTCCTTTCTACAATATAGGTGCTTTGCATCGAACTGCTCTAAATAGTGATTAACTTGCACATCAACATATAACATCGTACACATTATTGATTATTCACAAAATCCTTTATAGAACCTATAAGCTGGCTGCATGTATGTGTTTGTTTTTAGGATACTCGTACACGGGTAAACCAAGTCATGTGGATCTGTTCAGGGAGACACACCGCAACAAGGACGACTGCTACTCCTCTGAAGTACAACATGTTCTGGTGAGTAAGCATTTATTGAGTTATCGCTGAAACAAAGTTTATACATTGCTTCATCTAACACCAATCTGTCTTCTGTCTTTATTGCTAAACAAGGCTGAGATTGAAGAAGAGATGTCTCAACCTACACCAGATGGAGAGCCAGGTTTTATCCGAGCTCCTTGGTAAGAGAGTAAAGAAACCTATGTTTCTTCAGAATGTGGGACTCAAGCACAGACCCACGCGATCAAATATAAGCACCCTAGCTGATTTACTGGAGATAGAGCGGAGGGGAAAAGCCAACCTTCAAGATCTTGTCGACTCCCACAGTGCTAATCTATTGGAGCTTAACATAAAGGTACATGAATCGAGAGAGAGGCAGGCTACCCTTGAGGCAAAGCTTGAAACGTTTACCAGGTTCGTGCGCGAGTAAACATGGTCAACTGGTGGTGCTATGGTGGACAGTTGAACTGTATTTTTGGTTGGTTGTCTTGCTTTGGTGCAAGCTAAACTGTTATTATTTTCTAGGAGATGAACTGTTATATTGATGGTGCGAGTATGCAGAATGAACTTAAGATCAAATGTAAATTGATGCATAGTTATCTAGTTATTATGTATGTAATTATTTTTGAGTGTTTATCTATTATTTATATGTAAGGCCGCCACAAAACGGCCGCTATTTGACACGCAGGGTTTGACAGGCTGAAGTAACGGTCCAGCTAAGATAACGAGGCCGGACGTTGTTTACGGGCCGACATTTATGGGCTGGTAGTAACAGGCCGGCTGCGATAACCAGGCCAGGCCATGCTAACAAGCCATTATTAACACACCAGCATTGATGGGCTCGAAGTCACAGGCCTTTTTTGCAATTCTATTTTGAGATGTTGCAGTAGTAATAACGGGCCGGGATAGTATGGTTGCGCATTTAGGCTGTTAAAAGGCCGGCTGTGAGTGGGACAAGAAAAGGACCACCGTAAACGGGTATGTCATTGTGGGCCACCAAAAATGGGCCATTCCCATACCGGACCACCACAATTGGGTCATCCATTAATGGGCTATTCCCATACCGGACCGCCACAATTGGGCCATCCATTAATGGGCCATTCCCATACCGGACCGCCACAATTGGGTCGTCCATTAATGGGTCTGTCGTGGTATCGTCACGGCATATGCCATAGGATGGCTTAAGTCCATGGTTCCGGCCTTGGCTAGCGGCGGTTTCCGGATGCGGGTATGGGCACAAGCGACACGGTGATGTACCCAGGTTCGGGGCCCTCGTATGGAGGTAACACCCCTACTCCTGCTCTAGAGAGTGTATGTATGAGTGAGATAGTACAATGGTGCTCCTTGAGCTGTATCCGGCTTGAGAGAGGGCTGGAGGTAGAAGAAGACCTCTCTCAGTGGTGCTAGTAAGAGATGTAGAATGATCGATCGTCCCCCGCACAGGAGGGGTAGTCCAACTTATATAGGCGCTGCCCACTTTACACAGAAGTCCCTATGACCTATTGGTCGGCTCCGCCGGCTCCGGCTTTATCGCTCCTTCCCGAGGCGCTGGCGTCACCGGCTGTTGAGGCATGTCCGTCCTTCTGCCGAGGTCAGCGGCGACAGGACGTGCCCAGCGACGTGGGCTGGCCGCCCACTGTCGGCGCTCGTAGCCTGCGGCGCGTGACGCAGGGGCTAGGCCATGATGGCATGTTCGCTGCGGGGCACTGTTGCTCTACAGTGCCCCCCACTTTACGGGACGTGAGGTCACCAAGTGGACTTTTGCAGCCGTATGACCTTTCCGGAGCCTTCTGCTGCAAGGATCACCAGCCTCAAGCCGGTCAGGGGAGAACCAGACCAAGCCGGACATGGCTTGTAGAAGCCGGCCCAGCCATAGCGCAGCCGACCATGGCTAGACCAGCGTAGACCTATGTTCAGTCGGCCCACCAGGCAGCCGTCCACAGCTCCAGCCGGCTGCTCCTCAGCCGGCCTTTGCCGCGGGCCAGCCGGCCTTTGCCGCGGGCCAACCGGCCTTGAGCCAACTGTTCCCAGTCTTTTGCCATCCCCAGGTTCTTCCCCCTGACATTAGCCCCTGAAGCTGGCGAGGTCCTGCGTAGAGAAGGACCTGGGCAGGTTTTTCCTGGCCGTTCATTGTTGTTGATCCCATGGATCCTGCTAAAAAGCATTTGAGGGGCCGGTTGGGAACTTCCTCCAGCCGGCTACGCCCTCGTTCGGCTTGCATCGTCCGGCTGCTCTCGAGCCGGATGCCGCTTCGTTTCCGTAAATTTGGTTTTTGCAAGTGTTGGAGATGTCTCCGCCTTGTTGATAAAGGTATCGGCCGACTTCGGGAAAGTGCGTCCGGCTCCGGCTTGGATGCGCCGGAGTCACCACCGCCTCGGGGCGCGGGCCACGACTTGACCGGCTCTGACGGAATATCTGCTCTGACGCTTCGTCTGGTCACGTCAATGTTCCCTCCGGATTCTCTGTGGTCGTGGCCGACGTGGCAGAGGAAGGTTACTAGTAACTGCCGGCGTGGTGGAGATCGTGGGCGCAGTTAATCCCACTCCGCCGCCCACGACCCCACGTCGTCCACTTGCCTGGCCTCCATAAATAGCGAGGGGGAGGCACCGAGGAGGCCCTCCGCTCACTTCTCCTTCTTCCTCACTCCAGCGCTCCGCTCATCGCTCTCCTTCTGCTCCTCTGCTCCCCCGTGCCCCGCACGAAACCACCGGTGAGCTCCGGCGATCTCCGCATCCGGACACGGTTGAGCTGCCCCGCCGATCCGCCGCCGTAGCGCAGCCGTTCCGGCGCCACGGGGGGCCGTCCGTCCATGTCGCGCTTCTCTCCGCCGCGCTCCTCGCCGCCATGCTCTTCGCCGCCACCCTCCTCGTCGACAACGGAGGAGATGGCGCAGCCGAGCGGGTCATGGGAAGGCTCCATCATCACCGACGAGGACATCGAGCGCCTCATCCGCATCCGCCGCATCCCGCCGGGGCTGGAGGCGCGTGCTCCGGCAGCGGAGGTGGTACCGCAGCCGGAGCCCGGTGACCGGGTGGTCTTCGCCTCCCACTTCGAGCGGGGGTTCGGGCTGCCGGCGAGCGCCTTCTTCCGCCACATCCTCGACTACTTCGGCCTACAGCCGCAACACCCGCCGGACAACACATTCGTCATGCTCAGCTGCTACGTAGCCTTCTGCGAGGGCTACGTCGGCTTGTGGCCCGACGTGGACTTCTGGAGCCGGCTGTTCTACATCAAGGCCCAGATCACCAACGGCCAGCTGCGAGCCTGCGGGGCGGCTTCACTCTACTCGCGCCCTTCGACGCCCTTCCCGAAGATTCTGACTGTGGATTCGGTGAAGAAGTGGCAAACCACGTTCTTCTACGTGAAGAACGAGAACCCGGCGTTCGACTAGGTCAACCTGCCGGAGTTCTCACTCGAGTCGCCCACCAAGCTCAACTGGGGCTACTGCTACAAGCCGGCCGACACGGAGGTGGAGGCCAACATGTTGTGGAAGCTCCTCCGGACTTATGTCACGGAAGAGCGGCTGACGGCCACCGACCTCCTCTGCTGCTATGCCGCCCGCCGGGTGCTGCCGCTGCAGGCGCGCGCCCATAAGATCTTCACATGAGCGGCCGGTTCGACCCGACCCGGACGTCCAAGTTGGAGCTCTCAGCCGCCGGGGTGGCCAAGCGAGTCAACTTCGTCTCCTAGGCCAAGCTGCCGGACAACTGGCAGTGGGGGATGGAACCCTTCCGCCGGGATGATCCGCCGCCTCTGGTAAGTTTTCCTTCGTGTTGAGCCGGCCCATTTCTGTTGCCGGCCGACTGCTACCTTTGCCGGCTTGCAGCCTGCCGATATCTTAACGCTTGTGCCGTTTGCAGAAGTTCGCCCGGCAGGTGGCCGAGGATGGCAACCTGGTGGAGAAGGTGTGCACGCCTGACCACATCGACCCGGCTGACCTCGCAGCCGGCAACGACGAGAGCCCGGAGGCTGCCGAGCAGGCCACCCAGGGGCGTGACGACCCACCGCCATCTCTGCAGCAGGAGGAGGAGGAGGAGGCGCCAACTTCTTCGGCGCCACTTCGCGCGGTCCCCCTATCGGTGAGTCCGCCTTCTGCCTCCTCCAAAGGGGCGGAAGCAGACCACCGCCCAGCTCGAGGCGGCGATCAAGAAGCAGCGCTGGATGGGCCCGAAGCCGGTCCCGGAAGCAGTCGGGTGAGTTTCTCTTCTTTTACTTGTTTGATTCCTTTTCGTTCCTCTTTTTCTCATCTTTCTTTTTGCTTGACCAATCTAGGGACGCTATCAAATTTACCAAGGGCCCCGGCTCTGGTCCGGCCTCTGGTGTTATATCACCGCCGCCTCTACAGCGGCAGAGGAGGGAGCCGACTCCGCAACCTCCGCCTCGGGAGCGCACACCGCCAGTCTTCCCGCCGCCTGCAACGGGGGTGGGGTCTTCTTATTCTGCACCACTGATACGTCCCCGACGTATCCATAATTTCGGTTGTTCCATGCTTGTTTTATGACAATACTTACATGTTTTGCTTGCACTTTATGATGATTTCATGCGTTTTCCGGAACTAACCTATTAACAAGATGCCACAGTGCCAGTTCCTGTTTTCTGCTGTTTTTGGTTCCAGAAAGGCTGTTCGGGCAATATTCTCGGAATTGGACGAAATCAACGCCAAACCTCCTATTTTTCCCGGAAGGCTCCAGAACACCGAAGAAGAGTCGGAGAGGGGCCAGAGGGCCACCAGACCATAGGGCGGCGCGGCCTGGCCTGGGCCCGCGCCACCCTATGGTGTGGAGCCCCCAGGTGCCCCCCTGCGCCGCCTCTTCGCCTATAAAATCCCTTTCGACCTAAAAACACCATACCAATTGACGAAACTCCAGAAAGACTCCAGGGGCGCCGCCGCCATCGCGAAACTCCAATTCGGGGGACAGAACTCTGTTTCGGCACCCTGCCGGAACGGGGAAGTGCCCCCGGAAGCCATCTCCATCGACGCCACCGCCTCCATCATGCTCCGTGAGTAGTTCCCCCATGGACTACGGGTTCTAGCAGTAGCTATGTCGGTATACTCTCCCCCATGTACTTCAATACAATGGTCTCATGAGCTGCCTTACATGATTGAGATTCATCTGATGTAATCGGTGTTGTGTTTGTTGGGATCCGATGGATGATACATTATGATTAGTCTATCTGTAAAGTTTGTGAAGTTATTGTTGCTGCAATCCTGTTATGCTTAATGCTTGTCACTAGGGCCCGAGTGGCATGATCTTAGATTTGAGCTCTATATTGTTGCTTAGATTGTATCTACAAGTTGTATGCACATGTCACTGTCCGGAACCAATGGCTCCGAAGTGACAGAAATCGGGACAACCGGAGGGGATGGTAGTGATGTGAGGATCACATGTTTTCACGGTGTGTTAATGCTTTGCTCCGGTACTCTATTAAAAGGAGTACCTTAATATCCAGTAGTTTCCCTTGAGGCCCGGCTGCCACCGGCTGGTAGGACAAAAGATGTTGTGCAAGTTTCTCATTGCGAGCACGTACGACTATATACGGAAAACATGCCTACATAATTAATAAGCCTGATGTTCTATCTTAATGCTTTGATTCCTATCAATTGCCCAACTGTAATTTGTTCACCCAACACTTGTCACTTATTGGAGAGTTACCACTAGTGTAGATCGCTGGGAACCCCGGTCCATCTCTCATCATAATATACCTGTTCTACATGTCATTGGAAGTAGTATCAACTATCTTCTCGTGCCATCGCTCTCAGATTGCTATTATCGTCTTTGTGTTCTTTGTTACTACTGCTCTCATATTACTTGTTACTTTCACATCACCCCTTTTGCTAGTGCTTTTCCGGGTGCGGCTGAATTGACAACTCGGTTGTTAAGGCTTATAAGTATTCTTTACCTCCCTTGTGTCGAATCAATAAATTTGGGTTATACTACCCTCGAAGACTATCGCGATCCCCTATACTTGTGGGTTATCAAGACTGTTTTACGGCGCCGTTGCCGGGGAGGCATAGCTCTACTCATAAGTTCACACAGGAGTACACTCTACCTCTCTCCTTGTTTTATTTTATTTTGTTTTGCTTAGTTTACTTTTTCCTAGTTTACTTGTGCTTAGTTTATTTCTGTCTAGTATTACTTTGCTTAGTTTACTTTTGTCTAGTTTATTTTTGTCTTGTTTTATTTGTCTCATATACCCAAAAATCCATAAAAATTTGAAAACCCTAAAAATTAAAAACTGCTGTTATGGGAGAACCAACAACCTACTTGGAGCTCATAGAATGTTATAATAATTATAGGAAATCAAGAGCTGGTGAAATAATGAGTGCTATGATAGAAAAAGTGGATACAATTGCTAAAATCTTGCTTAAACGCCATGATATAAACTGTTGCTCTCAACAGGATACTAAACATCTTAAATTTCAATGTGGCTTTAGTGAGGAATTTTTAATTAAGAACTATAATTCGAATTGCTATATTCATTATGGGTTCGAAGAGGTAGAACAATTTGTCGTGTTTATGGGAGCCTCTGAGATCGAATCCTTCATGGTTGAGAATTATGAAACTTGTGTTGTTTGTAAGGACCTTAAAGATTATGTCTCTTCTATCCTTAATTGTTGCATAGAATGCTTCGGTAATAATCCTTATATCATTGATTATAAAGAGAGACACATTAATGCACAAGAATGCACTCACAATTTGCAGGAACCGGTGGAAGAAGAAACTGATGAACCTGAAAGCGCATTGGATGAAAAAGAGGAGGAAATTGATGAACCTGAAAGCTCATTGGATGAAAAAGAAGAGGAGAGCGACGAACAAAAGGAGGAAGAATGGATTAGCTACCCATGCCAACCTTCTAATGAGAGTAACTCTTTATCTCTTACACTATTTGATTGTCCTCCATGCTTATCGAAAGAGGTTGAATGTTATGTTCCTGTGGATTCTCTTGAAATATTCCCTATGAGTAAAACTTGTGAGAATAATTATGCTACTGTTATATATGATAATCCATGCTACTTTGATAAATCTTATGATAATGCTTTGTTTGTGTCTGATGTCGAAATGCATGGTACTAAAGAATTTTGCTTAGCAAATGTTTATGATAAAGCTCTAGATGATGGTCCTATGTTACTTGATACTATTAATTGTACTACTAATGAAAATGGGATTGGAGAGTTCTTGACTTATTCTATGAGTCCCATATCTCTTGAGATTGATCATTTACCTCGTTATATTATTGATAAAAGTGTGTTTGAAAGTTTTAATTCCACTATTCTTGAACTTGATAAAAATTATGTGTTTGGAAATCATGGAAAGTATGCTGCATGTGATAGTTATATTGTTGAGCTTGTTCATGAAGCTACTGAAAATTATTATGAGAGAGGAAAATATGGTTGTAGAAATTTTTATGGTACTAAAACACCTCTCTATGTGCTGAAATTTTTGAAGTTATACTTGTTCTATCTTCCTATGCTTGTTACCTTGCTTTTCATGAACTTGTTTATTTACAAGATTCCTTTGCATAGGAAGCATGTTAGACTTAAATTTGTTTTGGATTTGCTTTTTGATGCTCTCTTTTGCTTCAAATATTATTTCTTGCGAGTGCATCATTAAAACTGCTGAGCCCATCTTAATGGCTATAAAGAAAGCAACTTCTTGGGAGATAACCCATGTGTTATTTTGCTACAGTACTTTGTTTTATATTTGTGTCTTGGAAGTTGTTTACTACTGTAGCAACCTCTCCTTATCTTAGTTTTGTGTTTTGTTGTGCCAAGTGAAGCCTCTAATCGAAGGTTGATACTAGATTTGGATTTCTGCGCAGAAACAGATTTCTATCTGTCACGAATCTGGGCTGTTTCCTCTGTAGGAAACTCAGAAAATTATGCCAATTTACGTGCGTGTTCCTCAGATATGTACGCAACTTTAATTAGTTTTGAGTTTTCTGATTTGAGCAACGGAAGTATTTTATTAAAATTCGTCTTTACTGGCTGTTCTGTTTTGGCAGATTCTGTCTCTGTTTTTTTGCATTGTCTCTTGTGGACTTTAAGCGAGGTTTTCTAGACGTAGAGAGCTGTAGCTAATGTTTTATTGAGTTCTTGCAATGTGCCACTACAGGACCAAGGTGGATTCAAATTTTTTGAGTACTAACCCCTCTAATGAAGTTTATGAGAAGTTTGTTGTGAAGGAAGTTTTCAAGGGTCAAGAGAGGAGGATGATATATGATCAAGAAGAGTGAAAAGTCTAAGCTTGGGGATGCCCCCGTGGTTCATCCCTGCATATTTCAAGAAGACTCAAGCGTCTAAGCTTGGGGATGCCCAAGGCATCCCCTTCTTCATCAACTTATCAGGTTCCTCCCCTGAAACTATATTTTTATTCAGTCACATCATATGTGCTTTACTTGGAGCGTCTGTGTGTTTATTTTCGTTTTGTTTTGTTTTGAATAAGATCGGATCCTAGCTATCCTTGTTTGGGAGAGAGACACGCTCCGCTTTTTCATATGAACACTTGTTCTTCGTTTTACTTTTAATGTTCAATGATAAAAGTTGGAAGCTACAATACTTATGGTTATTTGGTTGGAAGAAGAAAATGCCTCATATGTCTTGGATAATTTGATACTTGGCAATTGTTTTGAGCTCTCAAGTAGATCATAAGTTTTTGCATGTAGTTTAAACCTATTAGTGGAGAACTACCGTAAAGCTTGTTAAAATTGGTTTGCATAATTGATCTCTCTTAAGGTCTAGATATTTTCTGGTAAAAGTGTTTGAGCAACAAGGAAGACAGTGTAGAGTATTATAATGCTTGTGATATGTTCTTATGTAAGTTTTGCTGTACCGGTTCATACTTGTGTTTGCTTCAAACAACCTTGCTGGCCTAAACCTTGTATCGAGAGGGAATACTTCTCATGCATCCAAAATCCTTGAGCCAACCACTATGCCAATTGTGTCCACCATACCTACCTACTATGTGGTATTTCCTGCCATTCCAAAGTAAATTGCTTGAGTGCTACCTTTAAACAATTCAAAATTTATCACCTCTGATTTGTGTCAATGTTTTATAGCTCATGAGGAAGTATGTGGTGTTTAGCTTTCAACCTTGTCATTTACTTTTGACGGACTCTCATATGGACTAGTGGCACATCCGCTTATCCAATAATTTTGCAAAAAGAGCTGGCAATGGGATTCCCAGTCCCAAATTAATTAACCAAAATAGACACTCCTCCATGGTATGTGATTGTTGGACGGCACCCGAAGGATTCGGTTAGCCATGGCTTGTGTAAGCAAAGGTTGGGAGGAGTGTCATCATCATAATAAAACTAAAATAAAAAGGCACTCCTTCATGGTATGAGATTGTTGGCAGGCACCCGAGCATTCGGTTAGCCATGGTTTGTGAAAGAAAGGTTGGAAGGAGTGCCACCCAAAAATAAAAAAAAATAAAATGGGAGCCGCTCTTGGAAGTCCGGTTGGCGAGGTAGTTAGTGTACCCATTACCATTCGACAACAACAAACACCTCTCAAAACTTTACTTTTATGCTCTCTTTATGTTTTCAAAACCAAAGCTCTAGCACAAATATAGCAATCGATGCTTTCCTCTTTGAAGGACCATTCTTTTACTTTATGTTGAGTCAGTTTACCTACTTCCTTCCACCTTAGAAGCAAACACTTGTGTTAACTGTGCATTGATTCTTACATACTTGCATATTTGCATTCATCATATTACTTTATGTTGACAATTATCCATGAGATATACATGTTACAAGTTGGAAGCAACCGCTGAAACTTATATCTTCCTTTGTGTTGCTTCGATGCCTTTACTTTGAATCTATTGCTTCATGAGTTAACTCTTGTGCAATCTTTTGATGCTTGTCTTGAAAGTACTCTTTATGAAAAGTTTTGCTATATGTTATCTATTTGTTAGCAACTATAGATCATTGCCTTGAGTCACTTCATTCATTTCATATGCTTTGTAATAGTATGATCAAGGTTATGTAAGTAGCATGTCACTACAGAAATTATTCTTTTTATCGTTTACCTGCTCGGGACGAGCAGGAACTAAGCTTGGGGATGCTGATACGTCCCCGACGTATCCATAATTTCTGTTGTTCCATGCTTGTTTTATGACAATACTTACATGTTTTGCTTGCACTTTATGATGATTTCATGCGTTTTCCGGAACTAACCTATTAACAAGATGCCACAGTGCCAGTTCCTGTTTTCTGCTGTTTTTGGTTCCAGAAAGGCTGTTCGGGCAATATTCTCGGAATTGGACGAAATCAACGCCAAACCTCCTATTTTTCCCGGAAGGCTCCAGAACACCGAAGAAGAGTCGGAGAGGGGCCAGAGGGCCACCAGACCATAGGGCGGCGCGGCCTGGCCTGGACCCGCGCCACCCTATGGTGTGGAGCCCCCAGGTGCCCCCCTGCGCCGCCTCTTCGCCTATAAAATCCCTTTCGACCTAAAAACACCGTACCAATTGACGAAACTCCAGAAAGACTCAAGGGGCGCCGCCGCCATCGCGAAACTCCAATTCGGGGACGAACTCTGTTCCGGCACCTGCCGGAACGGGGAAGTGCCCCCGGAAGCCATCTCCATCGACGCCACCGCCTCCATCATGCTCCGTGAGTAGTTCCCCCATGGACTACGGGTTCTAGCAGTAGCTATGTCGGTATACTCTCCCCCATGTACTTCAATACAATGGTCTCATGAGCTGCCTTACATGATTGAGATTCATCTGATGTAATCGGTGTTGTGTTTGTTGGGATCCGATGGATGATACATTATGATTAGTCTATCTATAAAGTTTGTGAAGTTATTGTTGCTGCAATCCTGTTATGCTTAATGCTTGTCACTAGGGCCCGAGTGGCATGATCTTAGATTTGAGCTCTATATTGTTGCTTAGATTGTATCTACAAGTTGTATGCACATGTCACTGTCCGGAACCAATGGCTCCGAAGTGACAGAAATCGGGACAACCGGAGGGGATGGTAGTGATGTGAGGATCACATGTTTTCACGGTGTGTTAATGCTTTGCTCCGGTACTCTATTAAAAGGAGTACCTTAATATCCAGTAGTTTCCCTTGAGGCCCGGCTGCCACCGGCTGGTAGGACAAAAGATGTTGTGCAAGTTTCTCATTGCGAGCACGTACGACTATATACGGAAAACATGCCTACATAATTAATAAGCCTGATGTTCTATCTTAATGCTTTGATTCCTATCAATTGCCCAACTGTAATTTGTTCACCCAACACTTGTCACTTATTGGAGAGTTACCACTAGTGTAGATCGCTGGGAACCCCGGTCCATCTCTCATCATAATATACCTGTTCTACATGTCATTGGAAGTAGTATCAACTATCTTCTCGTGCCATCGCTCTCATATTGCTATTACTGCTGCTGTGTTACTGTTACTACTGCTCTCATATTACTGTTACTTTCACATCACCCCTTTTGCTAGTGCTTTTCCAGGTGCAGCTGAATTGACAACTCAGTTGTTAAGGCTTATAAGTATTCTTTACCTCCCCTTGTGTCGAATCAATAAATTTGGGTTATACTACCCTCGAAGACTATCGCGATCCCCTATACTTGTGGGTTATCAACCACCGCCAAGTGCTCATGGCTCTAGCTCTCAAGGCGAGCCGGCTCGCCGCACTAGCCATCCATCTATTGGCGATCTATTCCCGCGCCGCCGGCCTGAAGGACCAGCAGCTGGAGCCGGCGGGGCCTCACCCGAGGTTGTCATCTTCGACGCGAGCCCAAAGGACGCACCGCCGCCTCCGGAGTCTACCGCCCACACCGTCCAAGCGGATCAGGCCGTGCCACCTCTGGCTTCGGAGCCGTCAAGGGAGGAGCCGACTCGTCCGGCCGATGCAGACGCCAGGGCGCTGGTGAAAGCCAAGGGCCCGGCGCAGGTGCCTCAGGAACCTCCGCAGCCGCTGGTGAGCCTCCACGTGTCTCCAGCCGCCTCTCTGCTGAACGTTGTATCAACCCCCGACTCCAGCCTCGGCTCTGTCGGCACCATGGAGAAGGATTGGCGCGATGTTGATGTTCACGAGGTGACCAGCTGGGATGGGAGCAAGGGGATGGCATCCATGGAGATGTTCTTCTCCGACTTCCGCGCCTTCGCCAAAGCCTCAACCGTCGAGTCCGACAACCGCCTGAAGCGGGTTGAGAAGGTTAACAAGGTTAGTCTGCTCTTGTGCATTTTTTGCAATTTGGTATTGTCCTGGTAGCCCTCCGAGGCACGGGCCGGCTGTGCGGAGCTGGCCTGGGTTTCGCCTATGTGCAGACTTTTAACCTACTTTTCCGCAGTCGGTCGTTGACAAAGGGACCGCCTTGTACAACCGGCTCGTGGCCAGCTACCATAAGGCCAAGGTTGAGCGTGCCGACATGGCTCGCGAGCTGGAGGTTTCCCAGGGTAAGGCTTCTTCCCTTGTGACTATCTTTGTCTTTTTCCTTTGGTTCAGCCGGCTGACGGCTTCAATTTTGCCGGCTTGCAGCAGTTGCTGCCCGAGTCCCTCAGCTGGAAGAGGATCTCCGAGCCGCACGTGCGCAGTGCGCCGAGAGCGAGAAGGCGGTCAAGGCTGCCGCCGCCAAGGCGCAGGAGACCGAGGGGGAGCTGGGCCGGCTGCACCGGCTCGAGGCCTACCACATCATCGAGCTTGACTCCATCAAACGGGTTGAGCAGGAGAAGGTGGATGACCTCAGCAGGCGGCTGAACGAGGTGGACGAGCAGCGCCGGAAACTCTGCGAGGAGGTGACCTCCAAGTTCGAGGAGCTGACGGCCACGGCCAAGCGCTAGGTGGAGGAGATCAGCGCTCTCGACCGCGGTCTAGTGGGTAAGTCTTTGTTTCTTATTTCTCTTCTATCTTTGCTGACTTCCGGCTGTCGGCTGCCGGCAGGAACTCTGTTGGTGGCTGGCGGCGGGAATGTCTTGAACACTCCCGGCTTCTGGCTGGTGGCAGGCGGCGTTTGCGCGCCGGCTGCTGCCAGGCTTTTTAACTTCAATGTCTCCATCTTCGGGCTGGGGCATGCGGCGCTTGCTCGCCGGCTGCCGCCAGGCTTTGCTTTTGACTTCGATATCTCCATCTTCGGGCTGGGGGCAGGCGGCGTTTGCACGTCGGCTGCCGCCAGGCTTTGCTTTTGACTTCAATATCTCCATCTTCAGGCTGGGGGCAGGCGGCGTTTGCTCGCCGGCTGCCGCCAGGCCTTGCTTTTGACTTTGAAAATTTGCTTTTTCTGTCCTTTCCCTGGCTTGCGGCTGATACTGCTGGCAGGGACCTGCCGGCTGATGTCAGCCGGATTTACAGGCTTCTAACATACTTCTTTTGCAACGGCTTTCCCCGAGGCGCAGCAGGCAGCGCTGGATGCGGCCGGCAGGGCGCGGGAGGCTCGCCATCAAGCTACCGGCGAGACGAGCTCGCCGCACTTCTCCATGGATGATTATCTGGCTTCCATGGCCGCCCGCGTCGAGCCGATAACCATGCTGGGCTACGAGCTTCGGCAGGCGGCGGAGGAGCTCTACCGGCTGATGTGGCCGACGGAGACGCTGCCAGGTGATCTGGCCAACTTGATCAAGTGGCTTGAGAACGCGCCCGACCGCCTGCTTGACTGGAAGGAGTCGGCTGCACGCGCTGGGGCCGACATGGCCCTCTCCTTCGTGTTATCCTGGTACGACGAGGTGGACCTCAACCAGTTGGAGAACCGGCGAGCCGGTGTGGAGGATGCGCTCAGCGCGGAGACCAAGACCCTCCGGTTTGCTCGGGCCTGCGCCATCGCTGACTTCGTCAACCAGGGTATCTTTTTTGAGGACCCGAATCCGCCTGAAGAGGAGGAGGAGGCGACCGAAGACGAGGACATGGCGGACGCGGAGGACGCGCCAGAAGTGGACCCGGCAGCCGGCCCAGATGCTCCCCCGGCTGGTCCTCCTCCAGCCAGTGCTTAGACTTGCATGTTTATCCACTTTACTTTTGCCAAGAAAATCGTTAAATCTCCGGTATGTCGGGTGTAGATGTAAGACAATATTACTATCCTTTTTATAAAGTCGCACTTTAGTGTGTTTGTTAATCATTTTGTGCTCCGGCTCATTTTTTCTCTGCCCGCTTGCTTTTTCTCATCCGCCCCACTCTTTGGCTATGCTCTTGCCGACCATACAGTCGGGTTGCGGTCTGTAGCCGGATCAAGAGCAGGCCACTGGGTGAGGCCGATAATATTTCAGCCGAACGAGCCGAGTTGAACGTGCCGGTGCTTTTATGAAAATTTGGACAAGGGTCGATTCGCTTTTACTCTTTCCCTTAGTCGTTTTTCGCGTGTCGTCTCCTTAAACATCTACCCCCGCCAGCCGGATAGCCGGGTTGCGGTCTATAGCTGGATCGGGAGCTGGCTGTTTGGAAACCGGATCACGGTACTAAGACGGCCGCGTGAGAGGGTTCAAGCCAATCGACGAAAGCAGTAGAGTTATGCGAAAAAAATGTTGATATTTCCGGCGCTCTCGGCGCAAGCTTTTTTCACTAGCATAGGTTACAAAAGGGGTACAAGGGATACATACATTCCTCTCCTCAAGTGTAAAATGGGTGAAGCAAGATGACATTCTAGGGACGTTTAGTCTCCTCGTCAGTCTTGTTCGACTTGTGTTTCTTAGCCTCTTGGGCATCTATGAGATAGTAGGAATCATTGCCTACTGCCTTGCTCACAATGAAGGGACCTTCCCAAGGGGATGATAGTTTATGCTGTCCGGTTGTCCGTTGGATCAGCCGGAGCACTAGGTCTCCTTCTCGGAATGCTAAGGGCTGGACCTTCCGGCTGTGATAGAGTCGGAGGCTTTGCTGGTAGATGGTGGATCTAGACACGGCCAGCAGTCGGGCCTCTTCGACCAAGTCGACTCCATCTTCGTGAGCTTCTTTAGCTTCGGCTTCAGTGTATAGCTTGATCCTTGGCGCGTCGTGCTCGATATCAGTCGGCAAGACGGGTTCGGCCCCGTACACGAGGAAGAATGGCGTGAAGCCGACGGAGCGATTTGGTGTAGTGCGCAGGCTCCAGAGTACGGAGGGCAGTTCCTCAATCCAGCAGCCGGCTGCTCGCTCAAGCGGCTCCACCAGCCGGGGCCGGATGCCGGCTAGGATCAAGCCGTTGGCTTTTTCCACCTGCCCGTTGGACTCAGGGTGTGCCACGGACGCTAGGTCCATCTGGATTCCTTTTTCCTCGCAGAAGTAGGAGAAGACGCCTTGGGCAAAGTTGGTGCCATTGTCGATGATGATGCTATGGGGATAGCCGTATCGCACGATGATGTCCTTGAGGAAGATGACGGTTGTTGAGCCAACCAGCTTCTTGATCGGCTTGGCCTCTATCTACTTTGTGAATTTGTCGATCATCACCAAGAGGTGTGTCATGCCGCCCCGGACAGTTCTGAATGGGCCGACCATGTCGAGTCCCTATACAGCAAATGGCCAAGTGATGGGGATGGTTTTCAAGGCGGAAGCCGGTGCGTGCCTTTTCTTGGCGAAGCGCTGAGAGTCGTTGCATGTTTTCACCATTTCTTCCACATCCTTTAGCGCAGTCAGCCAGTAGAAGCCGTGCCGGAAGGCTTTGCCCACTATGGCACTGGAGGAGGCATGATGTCCACATTCCCCTGATGGATTTCCCTGAGGAGTTCAATCCCTTCAGCCGGCTCGACGCACCACTGGAACACCCCACTTACGCTGCGTTTGTATAGCTGGTGGTTGATGATTGCGTAGGCCTTGGCCCTTCTCTCAATCTGCCTGGCTTGGACCCGATCTTCGGGCAATATATCATCTGTTAGGTAGGAGAGCAATTCTTGTGCCCATGATGGTACGCATTTTATCTCAAATACGCTAACTAACAAGGCTTCCAGCATGGGAGCTTCCGGATTCGACTGCGTGGTCGACGGGTTCGGCTGTGGAGCCGGCTGGTTCGGCTGAGAAGCCCCCGAGTTTGGATGAGAAGCCCCCAGGTTCGACTGAAGAGTCACTGGGTTCGGCTGTGGAGCCGGCAGGTTTGACTGAGAAGCCCCCGTCTTTGGCTGAGAAGCCCCCGGGTTCGGCTGTGGAGCCCCCGACTCAGCCGACACAAATATGGAATCCGAGTATGGTGACGGTATGATGGACGGCTTCCACAGATGCTGCAGGGCGACACCCAACGGAATTGCTTGCCGGGTTGAGCCTATCTTGGATAGGGCATCAGCCGCCTCGTTGTTTGCCCGTGGCACATGGTGAAATTCACACCCTTCGAAGAAGCCGGGCAGTTGCTGGACATGGAAGCGGTATGATGCCAAGTTGGCATCCTTCGTGTCCCAATCGCCAGAAGCTTACTGCACGACCAAGTCGGAATCGCCGAAGCATAAGATGCAACGCACGCCAATTTCTTTGGCTAGCTTGAACCCATGGATGAGCGATTCATACTCCGCCACATTGTTGGATGCGGCGAAGTGGATCTGCAGGACATAGTCCAGCCTGTCCCCCTTTGGAGAGGTGATGACGATGCCGGCTCCCAAGCCAGAGCGCATTTTGGAACCGTCGAAGTGCAGCTTCCAGTGTGTGGAGTCCGGCACAGGCGGCAGGTACTGCATCTCGGCCCAGTCGACGAAGAAGTTGGCTAGGATCTACGATTTGATGGCAGTTCTAGGCTCGTAGAGGATAGAGTGAGCCGCCAGCTCCAAGGCCCACTTGGAAACCTGGCCATTGGCGTCCTTGCTACCAATGATTTCCGCTAAGGGCGCGGTGCACACCACTTTGATGGGATGCTCTTGGAAGTAGTGCTTGAGCTTCTTGGCCGCCATGTACACGCCATAGGTGAGCTTCTGGTAGTGAGGATAGTTTTGCTTGGACTGGGAGAGCACCTCACTGAGGTAGTAAACTGGGCGTTGAACCGGCTGCTCCTTGCCGTCTTCCTTGCGCTCCACCACCAGGACAACGTGTTATCACCAGAATTTGACCGAGTCAGAGGTGGGCCGCGATCAAGATGGGCTTGAAGAATATACATGGAAGAATATACGTGAATCGGCCTTATATGCAAAGTTTGGGCTAGTTTGCCCGTGTATCTGTAATATAGTAGATTACGTGTCGGTTAGTTAGAGTTTGTCTCGTGCACGGTTGGGATTATTCCCACGTTAGAAAGTCTACGGACTATAAATATGTATCTAGGGTTTATGAAATAAACAACAATCACGTTCACCACAAACCAATCTAGGCGCATCGCCAACTCCCTTGTCTCGAGGGTTTCTTCCGGGTAAGCATCATGCTGCCTAGATCGCATCTTGCGATCTAGGCAGTACAAGTTTATTCGTTGTTCATGCGTTGCTCGTACTGAAGCCTTTTTGATGGCGAGCAACGTAGTTATCTTAGATGTGTTAGGGTTAGCATTGTTCTTCGTATCATATGCTGTCGTCGTGCAACCCTTAGACATCTAGCCGCCCTTACACCTATCTTAGGTGTAGGGGCGGCACCCCGCTTGATCGTTATTTAGTAGATCCGATCCGTTATGGTTGCTCCTTGTTCTTCAAGGATTAGTTTAATATCTGCATAGTTAGGCCTTACAAAGGGTTGAAGGATCCAGCGGCGCGTAGGGTGTAGTTTGCTAGCCCTAGACAGGATGTTCCGGGGATCAACCTCGTGTTGGTTTTTAGGCCTTGTCTAGGATCGGCTTACGATCACCGTGCGCGGCCGCGAGGCTCAATCACGAGTAGGATGTTCCGATTATGCGGTGAAAACCCTAAATCGTTGTAGATCGTTTTAGCTTTATCTTGATCAAGCAGGACCACCATATATTCGTACACCTCGTGCGAATCATGGGTGGATCGGCTCTTTGAGCCGATTCACAGGACAACTCGAGAGCCGATCGAGGCTCGTATTTAATGTTTACGTGTATGCCATGCGAGAAACTAAGCGAGGCATCTCCATCACCTTCCTGACCAGGTATAGGTCAGGTGGCACGCCCTTGCACCAGCATCGGACGTGCGTGCCGGAGTCTTTGCGGGCCGTCGCTCGGAGGGACCAGGGCCAGCCGCAGCCCTAAGTTGCTCCCGGCTCTCCTGTGTTGCCCGTCGCTGCTCGCCAGTGGGTTTCTGACCGCAACACATTCTGGCACGCCCGGTGGGACAATCTTCGACATCAACCACATCGCCATCTACATCTGAGATGGCGGACGGCACCCCAGTCACGTACGAGGATCTGACCGAGGAGCTCAAGAAGAAGTATGACGAGGTCAAAGCGATCCTCGAAGCCGACCTCATCGGCTCGTTTCACAGAACCCGTTCACATGGCGTCAGGTGGAAAGGGTTCTCGCCTGAAGGTGCGCTCGATGGAATAGACCTGTCCGCCCCGTCAGAAGAACGCACCAGGTCCCTGCGTCAGGAGATTAACTACATGGTGGCTCACTCGCTGCACCGCCATTCTGAGAGCCTGGTGAACGCTTTGGAGCGTGTCGCTCTTCGCGTGATCCAGGAGATCATGAGGCACCAGTACTCTCCGTCGGGACCAGCTCTCGGGACATACCAAGGAGAGATGCCACTCCAGTCCCGTCCACCGCTGCCATTCGCGTTGGCAGCACCAGAAGTGCCGAATTCACCGGCATACGTCGTCTACAAGATCGGTGGTGACCCTAGTGATTACCAGTTCTTGTATGAGGCGCCTAAGGAGGTCCCTCACGGATACACGTGCACATACGTGCCAGACTGCAGTAACTGGGCACTCACAAACCAGACTGCAGCAGCAGGGACTTCTGGAAAAGCAGGAGGAACTTCGGGAACAGATCTTGAGAAGCAGACGTGGCTAGCTAAGTATGCCACTCCAACAAACCTCCAGAGCTCAGCTCCTGCAGTTGGCTCAGAGCTGGAAAAGCAAGCATGGCTGGCTAAGTATGCCACTCCGGCGAATCTTCAGAGTTCGACTCCTGTAGCCAGCACCGCGGATCAAATCAGTACCATACTGAGAGATCAGTTCGGCATGGTGCCGAAAAGGAGGACAATCGGCTATTCCAAGCCGTACCCCAACGAGTACGAGTTGATCCCGCTACCACCCAAATATCGGCTCCCTGATTTCTCCAAGTTTAATGGATCAGATGGTTCCAGCTCCATCGAGCATGTGAGCCGATATTTGGCACAGCTGGGCACGATCTCAGCAGCAGATGAGCTACGCATGAGGTTCTTCGCACAGTCCCTCACAGGATCGGCTTTCGGGTGGTACACATCGCTGCCACCAGACTCAATCCGGACGTGGAAGCAGTTGGAAGAGCAGTTCCACATGCAGTATCACTCAGAGGCTTCCGAGGCCGGCATTGCCGATCTAGCACAAGTACGTCAGAAGCGTGGAGAAACTGTGGCAGAATATGTCCAGCGCTTCAGAAATCTTAGGAACCGATGTTATTCGGCTCGTGTGACTGAAAAAGAAGCAGTCGAGTTGGTAGTGGTGGGCCTTGCATCACCAATCAAGGATATGGCCTCCCAAGCAGACTACCCTTCACTGGCGCACATGGTTCAGAAACTGTCGTTATATGAACAGCGCCACCCGGACCTGTACCAGGACAAATTCAAGCGTGCGGTAGTCCTGGTTGAGGCAGATGAAGACGAAGGCTCTGCGGGAGATCAAGAAGTAGCAGTGGCTGAATGGACTCGGGGGGCAACCCCCGTGTCCTGCAAATGGGTTAAGCACCAGGTCCGCCCAGGGGGTTTGATTTTGACGTGACTAAAACTGAGCAAATCTTCGACCTCTTACTCAAGGAGAAGCAGTTGAAGTTACCCGAAGGCCTCAAGATCCCCACGGTACAGGAGCTGAACGGAAAGCCATACTGCAAATGGCATAACTCGTTCTCCCATACCACCAACGACTGCAGGGTGTGGCGTCAGCAGATCCAAATGGTGATAGAACAAGGACGTCTAATTTTCAACCAGTACGCCATGAAGGTCGACACCCACCCCTTCCCCGCCGTTAACATGGTGGAGTGCACTTACCCTGGAGGGTGCCAGCCAAGTTTCTCGTTCAACATCAACATGGTAGGACTTGGACACCACTCTGGTAAGGACGGAGACGAGGGCAGCTGCTCTCGTAGCAAGGACACAGAGGAGGCCGCTCCACGCGATCGGCTCCGGCACGATGGCAAGCGCTACATCACAGAGGGAGAAGTGAGGAACGTAAGATATCAGCGACCTCTCTCTGATCACCTCCTCAACAAGTATGTGAGTCAATATGACCAATGCCGACGACCCAACGACGATGATGAAAGAGATCGTCTGGCTAGGGACGCCAGGAGACGTCGTCGGCATGATCGCGATGAGGAGGGATATGAGCGCCACGCCAAGGAAAAGTCAAGGGAGCAAGACGACGAGGATAGGCACTGGGACTGCCCCTTCTTCAGACATTGCTGGGATTCAGGAATGAGCCGATTGCCTACAATCGGCAACTGCCCAGAATGTAGACGGAAGAGGAAGGATGCAGCTAACGTGTCCGTGTTCAAACGTCTAGGGCCTCTCACACCTCGGAACAAGCACGCTGAGTCCCCTCGGGTGGAAGATCTCGAGGATTTGGAAGACGATGATGAAGAAGAAGAAGACAGGTACCACCGGCCAAGGTGGTGCCCTGATGGACTCAGCCGTTCCCAGAAGCGTAGGGTTCAGCGACTGCGTGGCTTGGAGGAAGCCGAAAGGTTGTACCTGCACACGCTAAGGAAGGCGCGGCCCGACCTGGCCGCGAAAATTCAACGAACCCTGGATGAAGAGGGTCGACCACAAAAAATGGAGTGGCGCCCCAAGCAAAGGAAAGCCGATGATGAAACATCGGCTGGCACGAATATGGTGTTCATCCTCCCGACGGAGTTTAGTGCTCCAGGATTAGATGAAGCACCTGTGGCACAACTAGACTGCGGCCCACGGCCGGTTATCTTTGAGAAGCCACGAGAAAGAAGCTACAGACATCTGAAGGCCCTGTACTTGCGAGGTTATATCAATGGGCAGCCTGTCAACAAGATGTTGGTGGACACCGGAGCGGCAGTCAACATTATGCCATACTCCATGCTACGTCGGTTGGGACGCTCTAGCTCGGATCTGATCAAGACCAACGTGACATTGAGCAATTTCAACGGCCAAGCGTCTGACGCACAAGGTGTTCTGAATGTGGATCTGACCGTAGGAAGGAAAACCATCCCTACGACGTTCTTCATTGTCGATAGCAAGAGCACCTATGCTGTTCTACTAGGAAGAGATTGGATCCACGCCAACTGTTGCATCCCATCCACGATGCACCAATGCGTAATACAGTGGGATGGAGATGAGGTAGAGGTCGTCCATGCAGATGACTCAGCCGAGATTTCAACGGCTGGCATGAACGCTTGGGAGACAGCAGGCCAAGAGCCACTCTCAGGCATCAATCTGGACGACTGCGAGCGCATCGACGTGACAAAGGATGGGGTTAGGCTGGTCTTATCCACCGGCCTGACCGTGTAGCAAGAACAAACCTATGGACAAACGTGGCGAGGCCGATCCTTGGGATCGGCCCCAAAGATCTATGGAGGAACATTGCAAAACCTTCATTGAGCGATTCGATCAACGTGGAGGCCGATTCCAGCAATCGGCCAAAATTATCTTCACCACACATTCAACATCGATCTGATGGGCAGCATTTTTACGTCGGCTGATGAGAGCCAACATTAGTCCTAACGGAGCCGACGTTCAAATACAGTGCCTTGGTTAACTACAGAGCCGATATCCGCAGTTACCTGGCAGATTCGGCTCGGGGGGCACTTAGTCAGATGAACGTGTGCAGATGAACATGTGTGCAGTGAAATATTGGGGGCCGATAGAAAAAATCGGCCAGTAAAAAAAAAATTCTCATGGTTGGTATACAGCCGATGCAAGGACATCGACTTTAGAGCTAAGAAACAAAGCCGATGCACAGCCATCGACTCTAGTACAATTACACAGGATCTACTTGCTGCTTGTTCAAGACGCGGATCTTCACCAAGTCCGGTTCAGCTGTGAGGCCTTCTGCGTCCTTGAGGGAGTGAACAATGAGAGCTTCCTCAGCTGCAATGAGCCGATGTTGGTGCCTGAACCTTCTCGTCGAGGACTTCCAACCCTTTGCGCCAGATCAGCGGTACTGTTAGAAGCGTCAGTTTGGCGTACAAGGCAGCCTTCTGCTCTTTAAGCCGTTGGTGTTTCGTCTACAATATCGGCTTGCAACGGAAGAAGAGGCGATCGATGGGGGCAAGTGTGGCTGAATCGGCAGGGTGGCTGTCTCAGAATTACCTGAGTTCAAAGCCTTTTGTCTGATCTGTGCATCCTCACCAGTATTCTCGCCTTGGCTGAGGCTCGGGGGGCAGCTGGCCCGGTAGATGCTCTGTTTTAAAAGCCGATTGGGGTGTCATCGGCTGATCCTTCGTTGCAACCTTCTTCAAAAATGGTGAGTTCTTGCAGAAGAGGATCATTGGACCTGGTGGGAGGAATTTAAAGGCTCTCTTGAAGACTCCACATTATCCACCAGATCTCAAAGTCATCAGTTGAAGAATTGAAGGATGGATTGTAAAGGACCGATGCGTTGCTATCGGCTCATTAAGCATTGGCTAAGGGGACAAATCGGCAAAATCAGTATGAGGGGAAATCGGCTAAATTAGCTCAAGGGAAATCGGCAAAATCAAATTGGGGGAAGTTCTTCATTGATAAGCAGGATTTCTTACATAAGGAGCTGATTGCTCTCAAAAGGAAGTACTAGGGGATACATTGCCCCATCTACTACTACTGATCCTATGCTAAAGGTCCTATCTACGGGCCGTCGCTGCCCTCGTCGTCGTCGTCGTCACTGCCGCCGGCGCAGCTGCTGATAGGCTCCTCATCGGAGCTCCCGTAGCCTTCTACGGGAGCCTCATCTTCCTCATCGTCGTCATCGCTGTCGTCGTCCCACCAGGTGCGGAGGCGCTTCGCCGGTGGGTAACCTTCGAGGGAGTCGTCGTCGTCCTCCTCCGCCTCTTCCTCGGAGGAGGTGAAATCGTCCCAGGAGAAGCGGTCGTCCTCGCTCTCCGCCTCCTCTTCCCCTTCGACGAGGAATCGAAGGTCGCCCTCTCCGTCGGTCAAGGATTTGTCATCCTCGGACCAGATGGAGGAATCATGTTCCTCCTTGTCCCACGTCGTTGGGGCGAGAATGTCGTGCGCCGCCAACGAGCCCCACTCCGGCGTCGGCTCGCGAGATGAGGAAGAGTCGGAGAAGACTGATGAGGTGGAGGAGGACGAAGAGGAGAAGGACTGGGAAGAAAGATCCGATGAGGCGGAGGAGGAAGAAGAAGAGGACATGGCTACGGGAGATTGGGGATTTTTGGGTGCCGATGGCCGGAACAGAGCGAAGGGATGAAGTGGCAAACTGCTCAGAGCGGTTAAATAAAGGGGATATAGTAGAGATTCAATGCCACAGCAGTTTCCGAGGAGGCGGTGCCCAAAAGCAACGGTCAAATCACGCGGAATAGTTGAGAAGGCAGGGCATCATGATGAAGGATGCTGCGACGGTTCTGCTCTGCCACGACATGACCCGACGAAGAGAAGCAGAGTGATTTTGGAATTATTAATTCCAAAACCAGGGGGGCATGTGTTATCACCAGAATTTGACCGAGTCAGAGGCGGGCCGCGATCAAGATGGGCTTGAAGAATATACATGGAAGAATATACGTGAATCGGCCTTATATGCAAAGTTTGGGCTAGTTTGCCCGTGTATCTGTAATATAGTAGATTACGTGTCGGTTAGTTAGAGTTTGTCTCGTGCACGGTTGGGATTATTCCCACGTTAGAAAGTCTACGGACTATAAATATGTATCTAGGGTTTATGAAATAAACAACAATCACGTTCACCACAAACCAATCTAGGCGCATCGCCAACTCCCTTGTCTCGAGGGTTTCTTCCGGGTAAGCATCATGCTGCCTAGATCGCATCTTGCGATCTAGGCAGTACAAGTTTATTCGTTGTTCATGCGTTGCTCGTACTGAAGCCTTTTTGATGGCGAGCAACGTAGTTATCTTAGATGTGTTAGGGTTAGCATTGTTCTTCGTATCATATGCTGTCGTCGTGCAACCCTTAGACATCTAGCCGCCCTTACACCTATCTTAGGTGTAGGGGCGGCACCCCGCTTGATCGTTATTTAGTAGATCCGATCCGTTATGGTTGCTCCTTGTTCTTCAAGGATTAGTTTAATATCTGCATAGTTAGGCCTTACAAAGGGTTGAAGGATCCAGCGGCGCGTAGGGTGTAGTTTGCTAGCCCTAGACAGGATGTTCCGGGGATCAACCTCGTGTTGGTTTTTAGGCCTTGTCTAGGATCGGCTTACGATCACCGTGCGCGGCCGCGAGGCTCAATCACGAGTAGGATGTTCCGGTTATGCGGTGAAAACCCTAAATCGTTGTAGATCGTTTTAGCTTTATCTTGATCAAGCAGGACCACCATATATTCGTACACCTCGTGCGAATCATGGGTGGATCGGCTCTTTGAGCCGATTCACAGGACAACCTGAGAGCTTATCGAGGCTCGTATTTAATGTTTACGTGTATGCCATGCAGGAAACTAAGCGAGGCATCTCCATCACCTTCCTGACCAGGTATAGGTCAGGTGGCACGCCCTTGCACCAGCATCGGACGTGCGTGCCGGAGTCTTTGCGGGCCGTCGCTCGGAGGGACCAGGGCCAGCCACAGCCCTAAGTTGCTCCCGGCTCTCCTGTGTTGCCCGTCGCTGCTCGCCAGTGGGTTTCTGACCGCAACACATTCTGGCACGCCCGGTGGGACAATCTTCGACATCAACCACATCGCCATCTACATCTGAGATGGCGGACGGCACCCCAGTCACGTATGAGGATCTGACCGAGGAGCTCAAGAAGAAGTATGACGAGGTCAAAGCGATCCTCGAAGCCGACCTCATCGGCTCGTTTCACAGAACCCGTTCACATGGCGTCAGGTGGAAAGGGTTCTCGCCTGAAGGTGCGCTCGATGGAATAGACCTGTCCGCCCCGTCAGAAGAACGCACCAGGTCCCTGCGTCAGGAGATTAACTACATGGTGGCTCACTCGCTGCACCGCCATTCTGAGAGCCTGGTGAACGCTTTGGAGCGTGTCGCTCTTCGCGTGATCCAGGAGATCATGAGGCACCAGTACTCTCCGTCGGGACCAGCTCTCGGGACATACCAAGGAGAGATGCCACTCCAGTCCCGTCCACCGCTGCCATTCGCGTTGGCAGCACCAGAAGTGCCGAATTCACCGGCATACGTCGTCTACAAGATCGGTGGTGACCCTAGTGATTACCAGTTCTTGTATGAGGCGCCTAAGGAGGTCCCTCACGGATACACGTGCACATACGTGCCAGACTGCAGTAACTGGGCACTCACAAACCAGACTGCAGCAGCAGGGACTTCTGGAAAAGCAGGAGGAACTTCGGGAACAGATCTTGAGAAGCAGACGTGGCTAGCTAAGTATGCCACTCCAACAAACCTCCAGAGCTCAGCTCCTGCAGTTGGCTCAGAGCTGGAAAAGCAAGCATGGCTGGCTAAGTATGCCACTCCGGCGAATCTTCAGAGTTCGACTCCTGCAGCCAAGACCGCGAGATCAAATCAGTACCATCGAGAGATCAGTTCGGCATGGTGCCGAAAAGGAGGACAATCGGCTATTCCAAGCCGTACCCCAACGAGTACGAGTTGATCCCGCTACCACCCAAATATCGGCTCCCTGATTTCTCCAAGTTTAATGGATCAGATGGTTCCAGCTCCATCGAGCATGTGAGCCGATATTTGGCACAGCTAGGCACGATCTCAGCAGCAGATAAGCTACGCGTGAGGTTCTTCGCACAGTCCCTCACAGGATCGGCTTTCGGGTGGTACACATCGCTGCCACCAGACTCAATCCGGACGTGGAAGCAGTTGGAAGAGCAGTTCCACATGCAGTATCACTCAGAGGCTTCCGAGGCCGGCATTGCCGATCTAGCACAAGTACGTCAGAAGCGTGGAGAAACTGTGGCAGAATACGTCCAGCGCTTCAGAAATCTTAGGAACCGATGTTATTCGGCTCGTGTGACTGAAAAAGAAGCAGTCGAGTTGGTAGTGGTGGGCCTTGCATCACCAATCAAGGATATGGCCTCCCAAGCAGACTACCCTTCACTGGCGCACATGGTTCGAACGTCGTTATATGAACAACGCCACCGGACTGTGCAGACAAATTCAAGCGTGCGGTAGTCCTGGTTGAGGCAGATGAAGACGAAGGCTCTGCGGGAGATCAAGAAGTAGCAGTGGCTGAATGGACTCGGGGGGCAACCCCCGTGTCCTGCAAATGGGTTAAGCCACCAGGTCCGCCCAGGGGGTTTGATTTTGACGTGACTAAAACTGAGCAAATCTTCGACCTCTTACTCAAGGAGAAGCAGTTGAAGTTACCCGAAGGCCTCAAGATCCCCACGGTACAGGAGCTGAACGGAAAGCCATACTGCAAATGGCATAACTCGTTCTCCCATACCACCAACGACTGCAGGGTGTGGCATCAGCAGATCCAAATGGCGATAGAACAAGGACGTCTAATTTTCAACCAGTACGCCATGAAGGTCGACACCCACCCCTTCCCCGCCGTTAACATGGTGGAGTGCACTTACCCTGGAGGGTGCCAGCCAAGTTTCTCGTTCAACATCAACATGGTAGGACTTGGACACCACTCTGGTAAGGACGGAGACGAGGGCAGCTGCTCTCGTAGCAAGGACACAGAGGAAGCCGCTCCACGCGATCGGCTCCGGCATGATGGCAAGCGCTACATCACAGAGGGAGAAGTGAGGAACGTAAGATATCAGCGACCTCTCTCTGATCACCTCCTCAACAAGTATGTGAATCAATATGACCAACGCCGACGACCCAATGACGATGATGAAAGAGATCGTCTGGCTAGGGACGCCAGGAGACGTCGTCGGCATGATCGCGATGAGGAGGGATATGAGCGCCACGCCAAGGAAAAGTCAAGGGAGCAAGACGACGAGGATAGGCACTGGGACTGCCCCTTCTTCAGACACTGCTGGGATTCAGGAATGAGCCGATTGCCTACAATCGGCAACTGCCCAGAATGTAGACGGAAGAGGAAGGATGCAGCTAACGTGTCCGTGTTCAAACGTCTAGGGCCTCTCACACCTCGGAACAAGCACGCTGAGTCCCCTCGGGTGGAAGATCTCGAGGATTTGGAAGACGATGATGAAGAAGAAGAAGACAGGTACCACCGGCCAAGGTGGTGCCCTGATGGACTCAGCCGTTCCCAGAAGCGTAGGGTTCAGCGACTGCGTGGCTTGGAGGAAGCCGAAAGGTTGTACCTGCACACGCTAAGGAAGGCGCGGCCCGACCTGGCCGCGAAAATTCAACGAACCCTGGATGAAGAGGGTTGACCACAAAAAATGGAGTGGCGCCCCAAGCAAAGGAAAGCCGATGATGAAACATCGGCTGGCACGAATATGGTGTTCATCCTCCCGACGGAGTTTAGTGCTCCAGGATTAGATGAAGCACCTGTGGCACAACTAGACTGCGGCCCACGGCCGGTTATCTTTGAGAAGCCACGAGAAAGAAGCTACAGACATCTGAAGGCCCTGTACTTGCGAGGTTATATCAATGGGCAGCCTGTCAACAAGATGTTGGTGGACACCGGAGCGGCAGTCAACATTATGCCATACTCCATGCTACGTCGGTTGGGACGCTCTAGCTCGGATCTGATCAAGACCAACGTGACATTGAGCGATTTCAACGGCCAAGCGTCTGACGCACAAGGTGTTCTGAACGTGGATCTGATCGTAGGA
This sequence comes from Lolium perenne, assembly GCF_019359855.2. NCBI lineage: Eukaryota > Viridiplantae > Streptophyta > Magnoliopsida > Poales > Poaceae > Lolium > Lolium perenne. The sequence goes on from NC_067245.2 coordinate 144,766,160, forward strand.
AGGAAAACCATCCCTACGACGTTCTTCATTGTCGATAGCAAGAGCACCTATGTTGTTCTACTAGGAAGAGATTGGATCCACGCCAACTGTTGCATCCCATCCATGATGCACCAATGCGTAATACAGTGGGATGGAGATGAGGTAGAGGTCGTCCATGCAGATGACTCAGCCGAGATTTCAACGGCTGGCATGAACGCTTGGGAGACAGCAGGCCAAGAGCCACTCTCAGGCATCAATCTGGACGACTGCGAGCGCATCGACGTGACAAAGGATGGGGTTAGGCTGGTCTTATCCACCGGCCTGACCGTGTAGCAAGAACAAACCTATGGACAAACGTGGCGAGGCCGATCCTTGGGATCGGCCCCAAAGATCTATGGAGGAACATTGCAAAACCTTCATTGAGCGATTCGATCAACGTGGAGGCCGATTCCAGCAATCGGCCAAAATTATCTTCACCACACATTCAACATCGATCTGATGGGCAGCATTTTTACGTCGGCTGATGAGAGCCAACATTAGTCCTAACGGAGCCGACGTTCAAATACAGTGCCTTGGTTAACTACAGAGCCGATATCCGCAGTTACCTGGCAGATTCGGCTCGGGGGGCACTTAGTCAGATGAACGTGTGCAGATGAACATGTGTGCAGTGAAATATTGGGGGCCGATAGAAAAAATCGGCCAGTAAAAAAAAGTTCTCATGGTTGGTATACAGCCGATACAAGGACATCGACTTTAGAGCTAAGAAACAAAGCCGATGCATAGCCATCGACTCTAGTACAATTACACAGGATCTACTTGCTGCTTGTTCAAGACGCGGATCTTCACCAAGTCCGGTTCAGCTGTGAGGCCTTCTGTGTCCTCGAGGGAGTGAACAATGAGAGCTTCCTCAGCTGCAATGAGCCGATGTTGGTGCCTGAACCTTCTCGTCGAGGACTTCCAACCCTTTGCGCCAGATCAGCGGTACTGTCAGAAGTGTCAGTTTGGCGTACAAGGCAGCCTTCTGCTCTTTAAGACGTTGGTGGTTCGTCTACAATATCGGCTTGCAACGGAAGAAGAGGCGATCGATGGGGGCAAGTGCGGCTGAATCGGCAGGGTGGCTGTCTCAGAATTACCTGAGTTCAAAGCCTTTTGTCTGATCTGTGCATCCTCACCAGTATTCTCGCCTTGGCTGAGGCTCGGGGGGCAGCTGGCCCGGTAGATGCTCTGTTTTAAAAGCCGATTGGGGTGTCATCGGCTGATCCTTCGTTGCAACCTTCTTCAAAAATGGTGAGTTCTTGCAGAAGAGGATCATTGGACCTGGTGGGAGGAATTTAAAGGCTCTCTTGAAGACTCCACATTATCCACCAGATCTCAAAGTCATCAGTTGAAGAATTGAAGGATGGATTGTAAAGGACCGATGCGTTGCTATCGGCTCATTAAGCATTGGCTAAGGGGACAAATCGGCAAAATCAGTATGAGGGGAAATCGGCTAAATTAGCTCAAGGGAAATCGGCAAAATCAAATTGGGGGAAGTTCTTCATTGATAAGCAGGATTTCTTACATAAGGAGCTGATTGCTCTCAAAAGGAAGTACTAGGGGATACATTGCCCCATCTACTACTACTGATCCTATGCTAAAGGTCCTATCTACGGGCCGTCGCTGCCCTCGTCGTCGTCGTCACTGCCGCCGGCGCAGCTGCTGATAGGCTCCTCATCGGAGCTCCCGTAGCCTTCTACGGGAGCCTCATCTTCCTCATCGTCGTCATCGCTGTCGTCGTCCCACCAGGTGCGGAGGCGCTTCGCCGGTGGGTAACCTTCGAGGGAGTCGTCGTCGTCCTCCTCCGCCTCTTCCTCGGAGGAGGTGAAATCGTCCCAGGAGAAGCGGTCGTCCTCGCTCTCCGCCTCCTCTTCCCCTTCGACGAGGAATCGAAGGTCGCCCTCTCCGTCGGTCAAGGATTTGTCATCCTCGGACCAGATGGAGGAATCATGTTCCTCCTTGTCCCACGTCGTTGGGGCGAGAATGTCGTGCGCCGCCAACGAGCCCCACTCCGGCGTCGGCTCGCGAGATGAGGAAGAGTCGGAGAAAACTGATGAGGTGGAGGAGGACGAAGAGGAGAAGGACTGGGAAGAAAGATCCGACGAGGCGGAGGAGGAAGAAGAAGAGGGCATGGCTACGGGAGATTGGGGATTTTTGGGTGCCGATGGCCGGAACAGAGCGAAGGGATGAAGTGGCAAACTGCTCAGAGCGGTTAAATAAAGGGGGTATAGTAGAGATTCAATGCCACAGCAGTTTCCGAGGAGGCGGTGCCCAAAAGCAACGGTCAAATCACGCGGAATAGTTGAGAAGGCAGGGCATCATGATGAAGGATGCTGCGACGGTTCTGCTCTGCCACGACATGACCCGACGAAGAGAAGCAGAGTGATTTTGGAATTATTAATTCCAAAACCAGGGGGGCATGTGTTATCACCAGAATTTGACCGAGTCAGAGGTGGGCCGCGATCAAGATGGGCTTGAAGAATATACATGGAAGAATATACGTGAATCGGCCTTATATGCAAAGTTTGGGCTAGTTTGCCCGTGTATCTGTAATATAGTAGATTACGTGTCGGTTAGTTAGAGTTTGTCTCGTGCACGGTTGGGATTATTCCCACGTTAGAAAGTCTACGGACTATAAATATGTATCTAGGGTTTATGAAATAAACAACAATCACGTTCACCACAAACCAATCTAGGCGCATCGCCAACTCCCTTGTCTCGAGGGTTCCTCCGGTAAGCATCATGTCGCCTAGATCGCATCTTGCGATCTAGGCGACAAGTTTATTCGTTGTTCATGCGTTGCTCGTATCGAAGCCTTTTTGATGGCGAGCAACGTAGTTATCTTAGATGTGTTAGGGTTAGCATTGTTCTTCGTATCATATGCTGTCGTCGTGCAACCCTTAGACATCTGGCCGCCCTTACACCTATCTTAGGTGTAGGGGCGGCACCCCGCTTGATCGTTATTTAGTAGATCCGATCCGTTATGGTTGCTCCTTGTTCTTCAAGGATTAGTTTAATATCTGCATAGTTAGGCCTTACAAAGGGTTGAAGGATCCAGCGGCGCGTAGGGTGTAGTTTGCTAGCCCTAGACAGGATGTTCCGGGGATCAACCTCGTGTTGGTTTTTAGGCCTTGTCTAGGATCGGCTTACGATCACCGTGCGCGGCCGCGAGGCTCAATCACGAGTAGGATGTTCCGATTATGCGGTGAAAACCCTAAATCGTTGTAGATCGTTTTAGCTTTATCTTGATCAAGCAGGACCACCATATATTCGTACACCTCGTGCGAATCATGGGTGGATCGGCTCTTTGAGCCGATTCACAGGACAACCTGAGAGCCGATCGAGGCTCGTATTTAATGTTTACGTGTATGCCATGCAGGAAACTAAGCGAGGCATCTCCATCACCTTCCTGACCAGGTATAGGTCAGGTGGCACGCCCTTGCACCAGCATCGGACGTGCGTGCCGGAGTCTTTGCGGGCCGTCGCTCGGAGGGACCAGGGCCAGCCGCAGCCCTAAGTTGCTCCCGGCTCTCCTGTGTTGCCCGTCGCTGCTCGCCAGTGGGTTTCTGACCGCAACACAACGCTAACCACTCGATTGGTGGCTGCGATGTACAGTAGCATGGGCTCTTTCACAGCTGGCGATGCCAGTACAGGTGCGGTTGCCAACAAGCGTTTTAAGTCACGGAAGGCTTCATCCGCCTGCGGTGTCCAGACGAAGGTGTTTGTTTTCTTGAGAAACTGATATAGGGGCAGTGCCTTCTCCCCCAACCGGCTGACGAAGCGGCTCAAGGAGGCCAGGCAACCGGTGAACTTCTGAACGTCCTTCAGGCACTTCGGCAGTTCCATCTTCTCCAGGGCACTGATCTTCTCCGGGTTGGCTTCGATCCCTCGCTGAGAGATGAGGTAGCCTAGGAGTTGGCCGACTGGCACGCCGAAAGTGCACTTGGCCGGGTTGAGCTTCATCCAAAATCTTCACAGATTGGTGAAGGTCTCTCTCAGATCATCAAGGAGGGTATTCCTCTCCTTGGTTTTTACAACGACATCATCCACATATGCGTGAACATTTCTGCCGATTTGCTCTTGTAAGCATTTTTGCATGCACCTTTGGTAGGTGGCGCCTGCATTTTTCAAGCTGAATGGCATAGTCGTGCAGCAGTAAGCCCCATACGGGGTAATGGACGAAGTCTTTATTTGATCAGCCGGATTCAAAGGAATCTGGTGGTAGCCTGAATAGGCATCTAAGAAAGACAATAGTTCACAGCCGGCAAGGGGTCCTTCGAGCACGCCTTGTTCAGGCTGGTGTAGTCGACACACATGCGTCAGGAGCCGTTCTTCTTCAAAACCAGGACTGGGTTTGCCAACCAGTCCGGATGCAGTACTTCCATGATGAAGTCGGCTGCTAGGAGCCGGGCGATTTCTTCACCGATGGCCCTCCTTCTTTCTTCAGTGAAGCGGCGGAGGGGTTGCTTCACCGGCTTGGCCTCTGGCCTGACATGGAGGTGGTGCTCAGCCAACTCACTCGGCACACCGGGCATGTCCCTTGGAGACCATGCAAAGATGTCCCGATTCTCACGGAGGAAGCTAGCACCGATGGTGACGAACTTGTCCGGCTGCGCCGGGTCCAGCTGGATCTTCTTCGTGTCGTTCGCCGGCTGGAAGTGAGTCGTCCCAGCCGGGTTGCCTATAGCCGGCATGTCCGTCTGCGCGGCTTTGGCCGTGGCGACATCGTCGTGAATGGGCTGCTTTTCAGCAGCGATGACCAGCGTCTGGGCCATCTTGGAGCTCTTTGTGGCGTACTCCATGAAGCAGCAATAGTCACCGGCTACGGTGATGACCCTTTTGGGCCCAGCAGCTTCATCTTGAGTTACCCGTAGTGAGGCACCACCATGAACTTGGTTAGAGCCGGCCGGCCCAGGAGCGCGTGGTAGGGACTGGCCAGGTCCACCACCTCGAACTCGATCTTCTCGGTGCGGAAGTGGTCCGGCTTGCCGAACATGACTTCTAGCGTGATCCGGCCGATCGGCTGGCACGAGTGGCCCGGCAAGATGCCGTGGAAGGGGGTGCGGGTCGGGCGCAACTCGCTCTCCTGAATGCCCAGCTTGCGGGATGTGTTGCGGTAGAGGATGTTGATGCTGCTGCCGCCGTCAATGAGGACGCGCGAGAAGCGCACGCTGCGCCATCTTGTGCCAATGGTGGGGTCGAGGACCATGGCGTAGCTTCCCTACTTTGGCAGGACAGTTGGTGTGTCTCGGTGATCAAAAGTGAAGGCCTGCTCTGACCAGTTGAGGTACTGGGGGACCGACGGTATGACCGCGTTCACTTCGAGGGAACGGCGCAGCTGGCTCGTTCTGTCCTCCGGCTCGGTGGTGAAGATGATGAAGGTGGCTGTAACATCCCAACTTTTCAAATCAATGAAGATTATCAATCTCTCTTTCCCAAATTTTGGAGCCAACAAAAACTTAAATTAAATTTTGCTTTGTACATAGGGTGCCCGCATGTGTGTTATGTTTTTGCCATGATTGTTGTCTAAGGTGTTTGGTAATGCTCCTAAACCCTAAACCTTGCTCTTTGAAGTAAAAAAGAAACAAAGCAAAAGAAAAGAAAAATAAAAGAAAAGGGCATATGAGAGCAAATAGCCATTTTGCAAATCTTGGCCTAAGCCATTTTTACTTTGTGTAAATGATTTGGAAACATTAATAAACTCATAATAATCACTTTTGGGTCAAAGAAACACAAAACAAATCAAAAGAAAATTTAAAAACAAGTTGCATGTGATAATGGTCAAATCTGCCATTATTAACATGATACCCACTTTGAGCCCTTGTATTAAGCAATTCCTAAACCAAACTCTCCCAAATCGTTTCTCCTCATCCAAGAACACATCAAAGTAAACCAAATGGTGTTGACCAACCTTGCTGACTCATTTCCAAATTCTTATTTTGAGCAAGCCAAGTGGCAACATTGAATCAGATTATAGATCATACCAAATTTGGATTTCACCAAACCTTGCCCATTTTGCAAACCAACACCACCACTGTGTGCTAAACATTAATTGAATCACACCCAAGAATTTTTTTGGCAAAATTCAAATTCAAATCCCATGCGGCCATTTCATCGAACACCTGGCAGGCATGAATCTGGTTTGATCATACATGCTTATATCCATTGGATTTTTGCCTAAACCAGGGATCAAATGTGATCATTACTGTACTTCTACACCCCCTGGACCAAGCCATGCACTTTCCCTCAATGATCAAAGCAAGGATATGACTAAACCTGGCCATGCCATTGTACCATGCCATTGTACCATGCCACCCACCATGCCACTCATCATCTCTGCCCTCTCCTCTCACCTCAGCCATGCCCTGGTGACTCTCCACTCTCTCCTGATCATGACCACGCCAGCCCTTGGCCCAGGAGAGGCTCACACTGGCCAGCCCCGTACGCGCCCAGGACGCCCAGACGCGCCAGAGCGTGCATGATCACGTCTCTGGACGCGCCAGTACACCACCTCGCCCCGTCGCCTCCGTCCTCGCCTCGCCATCAACGCTCGCCAGTAGCATCGTCAAGACACCAGCTAGCCGCCAGACATGCTCTCTCTCGCCCCCGTGCCCTGTCGCCGTCGTCCTCGTCGACGACTTCCGCCGGACCAGTAGCATACGCTGAAGTCTCCCGAGCCATCCCGTCCACTTTTCTCTGCGCCAGCAAGCACTCGAGGATCGCCATGATGCCAGCAACCACACGCCGTCCTCGCCTTGCCCCTTCGCAGCCCAGAGAGCCATCGCCATGGACGCCACCGTGAACCCCCGCAGCACCCCTCGCCAGCTATAAATAGAGGCCTCCCCCGCTCCAATTCTTCACACCACTTCACTCCTCTCCTCCCACTGATCCTCCTCGAGCACAGCCACGTCCCAATTTGATACATAGAGCCCCAATCCGTCGCCGGAGCGCCGCCAGTACTGTTGCAAGTGCGCCGTTGATTTGAGCCGCCCCAGGAGACGCCGCCGGTACCAGGAGCCTCGCCATCATCGACAACGCCGCCCTGCATCAACGCCAACGACCGCCGGACCTCCGGGAGCCGCCGACCCCCTAGCCTCGCCGCCAGTAGCGCTCGATCTCGTCGGAGACGACGATGATCCACCGCCGTTAGATCAGCTTCTAATCCAACGCTCCACAACACGCGTACCGTTTCGGTGTTGAAATAGTCGCTGGCAGGCAGGTCCCGCTGTCAGGCAGCCCACGCTTTCGGGACACGCAGTTGGGCCGGGCCATTTTCTTTTCTCTCGCTGGCCCCGTTTCTTTTCCCGCCTAGCCCATCAGATTTAAATTCGAAATTTCCTTTTCAGTTGATTTTCAATACGGGTGGTTTGCTAGAAATTGAATAACTTCAAATCTACAAACCCAAATAGAGTAATTCTAATTGTGTGTGAAAGTAGATGAAATTATCTAGCAAACCACACTGGTCTCAAACCCTAGTTCATTGTAGAACCCATGTAGTAAAAATAACAAGGCAGTGCCTTTTTCAAATACAAACAATTATTAAAAATCAACCATAATGAATTTTGAGGTGATTCCAATTCTCATAATTCACATTTCAAAAACTCTAATTGTTTATGCAAAAATATGACAGTGGTGTTTACCATGATCATGGGCTAGAATAAATAATGACTATGTGGCTATTTCTAGTCCATTTAAATTACCCCAACTAATTAATTAAATAGTATGAAAGGTATTCTCTCATTTAAATCATGGTCCTAAGTAATTCAATAAGAGGTAATGACCTTAGTCTATAGAACCTCATATTTTATTACTTAGTGCTATTAAATTGTTTCTATAGTCTATATCTATACCTAATAATAAAGTACGAAGCGTTTCCGTGGTTTCGTCCGTGGTTTCGTCCATACGGTTTGTACTAAATTTTTCGTCCAACATTTTATTTTCCGGTTTTACCCTCTCACCAATCTATATCTATACCTAATAATAAAGGAGCTAAGATTTCTGCCAAAATTTTCGTCCAACTTTTTATTGGACCGTTTTGCCCTCCCACCAAACCGCATATAACGCAGTGATGCCATCGTACCGGTTGATTCAACTCGCAGTGTCCTGCTTCCTCCCGTCCCGCAGTCAAAGCGAACGGTTCATACCAAACTCGAATCCCAATCGAGATCCAAATTTCTTACCCCTCCTCGCAAAAATCCAGCTCATATATGATCTCTTCCGTCTAAGGCTGGTGCCATTGGGGGCGGTAGTGGAGGCGCTACCGCCCGAGGCGGGGCGAGAGGCAGGCGGGAGAGGGGCGAGAGGGCAGCGCGGGGCGCTGGCGCCGGGCGCTATCGCCCGCTACCGCCCGGCCACGCCCGCGCTGGGGGCGAGAGGGAGGCGATAGGCGGCGAGAGGCGGGGCGGCGCGCCGGGCAAGACGGGGTGAGAGGCGGGGAGAGAGGGAGGGGGCGACGGCGAGGCGAGGGGGGGCCGGAATCACCGGCGAGCGGCGGAGACCGGCGGCGCAGACGTCGCCCGATTGGCGCAGAAGAGGGCTCCCCGTCGGCCGCGCGCAGAGAGAAGGGGAGGAGAGGAGGGAGGTAGTAGCAAAGTTAGGTAATCTACAGCACGCTGACTTTCCTTCTTCATATCTAAATAATTATGACTAATTTGATCTAAATTAACATGCACAATATAAATAGGTGGTATCTATTGAAAGTAATTACTTACAATCAAAATTATAACCTGCTATTTTTTTAGTTTAGAAGATCTATGTGAACAGTAACTACCCACAGTAATTTGGTACAGTGTGATATATACAGTGTTTCCTACAGTACCCTGACTTTGGTTCTTCATTTTACACTACCTCAACACTGTAGCAGCCTGACTTTGCTCTTTCACGTTAGAGGATCCGGTTACAGAAAAAGGTTCCGCCTCCTCCTCCCGCACCGCCGCCGCTTCCGCTCGTCGTTGATTCGGTTAGCTATAGCGCGTAAGCGTTGACTCACGAGGAGGTATGCGGCCATGGGGTGGAGCGCATCGACCAGTTCCCCGAGCCAAGCGCTGATGGAAGCACCCCGATGTCAAGCCTGTTGGAGAAGTAGCAGCCCTCAATGACCGTCACCAAGGACGCCCCAGTGTCGGCGATCGACTGCAGCGTAGCCGCCGCGGGCGAGATGATTGCGGAGTGGATCGAGTCGATGAGCGCGTGACCCAGCTGGTGCTCGTTGTTCCCACTGCCGATCTGCTGCCTCTTTTTTTAGATCGGCTTCAGTGGAAGATGCAACCAAAAATTCTGGATCACGATGCCATTTGTTCAGTTTCCCAAGATCCATGGATCCTCGATTCCCATCAGAGAATCCCAGAATTTGTCTCGAGCTTCTCATCTTTGGATTGACGAGGAGAGCTATCGATCTGACTCGGGCGGGGATGTCACCAAGACGGGCTGCTTGGACAAGCACTGGGAGGCCCAACGAAATGCCTCAAGCTGCTAGAACAGTTCCTAATCTTCTCCTATAATCTGGCCTCTGGCCGTCCAATTGGGAAGGGGAAAGACCCTGATTCTCTTTGATTTTGGGAGCGGCCAAGCACTTTGCCTACGCAGTGAAGTCCCCGGCCGAGGAATCATCTGTAGTGCTCGGTTTCAGTGGATTTGGATGCAACCGTGTTAGATATGAATGATAGTAAGTGCTTGAAAATTTTAATCATGCGTGGAGGTTAGTTGGCGCTCTTACACTGTACCAGCTCCCAGGACTGCGACTGCGATGAATCGAAACTCAACTGTAGAATCAGTTTCTGAATTTGGACTTTCTACGAAGCGAACCCAATTTACCCCTAGCTGCTTCTGCTCCATTGACTCCAGCATTAGTACAATGCGGGACCTGAAATCCAGTTACATCCATCTCTCAATGCCGTCATCCAAGTGCAGTAGCCAAATCTATTATCACGGTATGTATCTAAAGGTATAATTGCTGCACCCCCATTGGGCTCTCACAGCGATCTGCGCTTGTGAGCCGTCCGATCTTCACATCTGAGCAATTTCGTCCGTTCATTCTAGGCAGGAAACAGCGCTTTGATTGGCCTTCCCTGCGTGGACGTTTCCTGCAGGTTCCTCCACTAGCTAACCCCATGTAACAGCGGAGTTTTACCCGCCTCTGGCTGCACGTGGGTCCCACCTTCGGTCGGGACCGCACGTCAGTCACTGCGAGTGAGATTTCGTTCGGTCACCCTTGGCGTCGAGCCGTGGAAAAGATCTCCACAAAAGGGGTAGGTTGGGGTTTTCGCGTGCCGTATCGCTGGTCAGCGCTGCTCCTCTTCCCCAATCCCCTAACACAGTGAACCTAGACCAATCCCCACCCCGCTCCCGTGCTGCTCCTCTCCCCCAATCCCCTTCCGTGCTGCTCCTCCCCAATCCCCTACCTCCACCCTATCTCCGGCGAGCCGCCGTCGGCCGCATCCTCTCGCTCTGCATGTCGCTGCCACACCATCGATCTCTGGGCCGGGTCGAGCCGTCGCTGTAGCCGCACGCTGCAGCTCCGCCTTGTTCTTCGCGCACGACCACTGGCGCAGCCCAGCCTCCGCCTCTAGTTCCTCGTCTTCATCGTCTGCATCAGCTGGCCGAGCTCTATCTCCTCCACCACAATTTTTTCTGCACATACAAGAAGGAGGCAGTTGGGAGATGGCTCAAGGGCACGGGATCCAAGTCGTCGTTCTCGTCCATCCGAGGTATCTATCTCCATGAGCAGCTCCAAGGATCCTCTCTCTTTATATCCCTCTCAATTAATCCCCAGAAATCCTCAAAATTGTTTGTACAAATTCTGTTTTACCTCTGCTCAGAAGGTGTTTGACATAATTATTGCAAGGAAAGATTAATCTATTTTGTATATTTGCTCTACTGTCCCATAGCAGACGCAGCGGGATGGCCGAGAATCCCGCGGCCCACCGTTGCGGCCTTTGCCGCCGGAGGGCGGAAGAGTGTCGGCGACTGCCATCACTGGCAGCAGAAGAGCGGCGGCGCCTCCGCTCGCTGGCCGCGGAAGAGCGACGGCTGGCCGGCCCTGAACACCGAGCCCTCCTCTGGTTACCTTGGTGCGCCTGCTGGTGAGGGTCTGTAGGCTGTAGCGTCTGCCGGTGAGAAGGAGGACGATATTGCTATGGGATGTCACGATGGGTGATGGCTGCGTCCGACCTCGCATCCTGCCTCTCCTGACCCCGTGCGTAGTTTCTAAACTGAGATCGATTTATTTTTGCTTGCAGGTACCGTGCTGATCCTGCTCGCTGGGAGGTACATGAGGAAACGTGTGGTGTTCCTCAAACAGCTCATGTGTGGCATGTTCCTGATCTCTGGTAAATCACCGCTAGCTCATGTACTGTAATTGTTTTCCATGGTACCTTACAGTACCCAGCATCGTCCTTTATGCATTGCTGATTATTCAGCTAAGTTCTACGTGAGCTAACTGTATGTGGTGTGAAAGCATCGAATATGCATTGCTGATTATTCAGCTTAGTTCTACGTGAGCTCACTGTATGTGGTGTGAAAGCATCGAATATTTAGGATCTCGCTTGTTTTGTTATCTGCTTCTAACTTGTTAGAGAATAAGATCAAGCCTCTGTTGGTTATGGATGTCAGAAAGTATTGGCCAGCAGTGTTTCTGGTTTGCAACCTTTGAGTGATGGCTCAACGCTGGTTGAGGTGAGATTTGAGTTTCTTGGCCCCTCTTAGTAATGGGTGTCAGATTGGTTCAAGGTTCTCAGCTTTTCCCCTTTTTCTGCAAGCTCGGATCGACTTCAGACCTTGGGATCGGTCTGGGTTTTCCACAACTGGAACAGAGATGCCTTCTAATCTTCTATGATTTCCTAGACTGATTGACAATGGTCGCTATTTTCTGAGATCGATTAGATCGTGTAGTTCTTGCTTGCAAACATGTTCATCCTATTTTGTTAGTGACCAATGTCCACTTTGCTCTTTCTACAACATAGCTAAGCAGAAGTGAGTTTTAGTTCATTTGCACCACTACTTGTTAATAGAGCGTGCATCCTTTTCATGGAATGTACACTTAATCTTTACTGATATTGCAGGGCAACACGATAGAAAGGATGTGTGCCAGCCAACCGAATAGACCAGTTCAGAGAGAAACTAAAGAAAGATACGATCTACAGACTTGAATCCTGGTCTGTTTATTTCTTATATCGTCGTACATATCAGGTAAAGAAGGTAATACCTTTTGTTGCTTCAGTACCAATTGCTTGATTGGAACTCTTAGTTTCTCTTGCTGAAAGCGATTAAAACATGACGATCTCTATAGGTGTATTTTTTATGATACTACTTGGGGTCAATATATTTTGGTTATTCTTGTGTGAAATAAGAAAATTACTATTATGTGATGGGATGGATGATCTGAACATTGCTATCTGATGATTATTCCTTATCGAAACCACATGTTTATTGACATTTCAGGTATTGTCTTGAGAAAGGATGGAACTAATGTTTTGAACAAGTTGTAGCTCTGAATTTACATGTAAGGACATGAGGCCTAATAACTAGGTTGCTCATAATGCAAATGATGTTTATTGTTCAGCTTCAGTACTTCGTAATCAGAATTTGGCTGCTTGAAATCCCAAGCTTATTTGCTTAGAGCCTTGCTGCAAAGTGTGTCCTTGGTGCCATGTTTTCTTGGCCTACTGCAGTTGGAACTATGGTAAAAAATGAGGGATTGCTTACTTCAAATTTTGGTTTGTTTGTTCAGCAGTAAAAAACGATACCTCCATTTGTTCAGGTTGAGGTGTTGTTTTTTTTGTTGACAGACATGAGAGCTTGATTAATGATAAGATAGGGTTCGAGTGGTTAAAACTGCGAGTCTGTTTGCTCAAATAATTGACCTTCATAAAAAATGTGAGTTTGTTTGAATAAAATATCGTAAAGATGGGATCTTGATTAGTTAGTGTCAGGTTTGTCCTGATGCCACGTTTTCTTTGCCTAATACAGTTGTTTCTCTTTCTCTGCTATTTGGTAAAAATGGGATTTTACTTGCAAAAAAAGGGAGGTCAGGTGCTTGGAATGCTAGCTTGCTTGCTTAAAATGTAGTAAAAATAAAGCCTTGGTTAGTTACTGCCAGTTTCTTCCTTGATGCCATTTTCCCTGGCCTAATGCGGGTGGATCGGTAGTACAAAAAAGATCTTGCTTACTTAAAAGTTAAAATGCAGGTATTGTTTGTTGTCTAGCAAAACGGCCATACCTGCTTCTAATGCAGCATATTTCTGTGTGCTTTATTCGGTTGTTGTCTTACCAGTCTTCGCTAGCTGATGTGTCCATTTTTTCTCCAACCTTTTGTCTGTTTCTTCCTTTCTGTGTTCTCGGTATCACGATGCCACTGAATCGTTTGAAGCATCCTCCTGCTTGGGTAACTCCGGCCTGGATGCCTCGTGCGGCATAAATTTGGCATCCAGTGTTATCGTTTCTTCCAAAAATGCTTCTACTGTGTATGTTGATGGCCACGTTTGCCCTGTTTTTGCGGACCTAGCTAATTTATGTGCCTGCCTGTGTCACCACGGAAAGCTATTCATAACTGAAACCACAATTTTACTAAATCTCTTTTCACCTAAATGATGAAGTGGGCATTTTCTATCCATTTGATTCTGTCATTACCAAATTGCTTGCCTGGCATTGTTGCTCTATATATTCTTCCTCTGGCCTGAATATATTTTATTTGTTTGAGTACATATACCAAATCTTCCATTGACTTTTGTTACTCATGATTGATTTTTCCGTGTGATGCTAGCCTGCAATTATACAGGTTTCTCTTTAGTTCTTCTATTTCAGACTATGTGACCAGCTTTTATTTATTTTATATGCACAGTTTATCTACTCCTTGGAGCTACAGAATGTACATGCTCAGTGCTTCATCCATGTTGAGGTAAGAAAGTTTGTCCCATTTGGACGTGGAATGATAATAAAAGGTGATTCTTGCTGAAAATATGTTCACATTAGTTGTGTCTAAAAAATATGTTGGAGAAACTGCAACTTCCATGCCCTAAGCACGAGAGCCATAATGTTGGAGAAGCCTAATTTGTGGATGAACCGTTTGGAGTGTCAGCCTTTTGAAATTTTGTTCATCTGAGTGAGCTTGGTTGTTTCCTTTCATGTGGTGGTTCAATCTGCTTTAATTGCATGCTCATTATGATTTTTTTACTCTTCATCTGCGTATATACATTGATGTATAAAATCCTCAATGGAATGTCAGTAGGTTATAGTGTGCTTTATATTGCCACAGTCTTAAAGATGTACAATTATCTATAGTTTAGTTCGTTTGAAGAGCGGCGGCTGGCCGGCCCTGGACACCGAGCCCTCCTCTGGTTACCTTGGTGCGCCTGCTGGTGAGGGTCTGTCGGCTGTAGCGTCTGCTGGTGAGAAGGAGGACGATATTGCTATGGGATGTAGCGATGGGTGATGGCTGCGTCCGACCTCCACGTACAGGTTCAAGAAATCCGCCGGCCACATCGTGTGAGGTAAGCGAGCACTATGTCAGTATTTTTTATTATGCCGAATGAAGCATGTGAACTGCCATATATAATTGTCCCAATCTTGGTCTGAGGATGTTCTTGCATTTATGGCAGAGAAGAAGATATGTACCAGATGCTAGCTAGCTTCCTATTGTGGCGCCGATGCTAGCTTGGTTAATTTTTTTCTCTTTCGGCAATTGCAAGGCTGCTGGCTGTGTTATAGAATTTTCTTTTTCCTAAAGAAATTATCAAGGTTTGCTTGCTTGGCCATAGGCATTTTAAACTGTAGTACAAATAACTATGAACCAAGTGTTCCATACAATTTATTTGTGTCATAGTGCTATATATATGCACTTTGGATACAATAGTTTCATTCAAATGTCACCATCGTTTTCTTATTTCAGCGGCTTATGAGCAAATGCGCCTGATTTTTTCCTGCAAGATCATATAATGTTACACATATGTGCTAATTCAGTAGAAGATAGTGTCATTTTTAGTACATTTCTCCTAACTGAGACTTAGTTGGATACCATGCGCATTGTTTGCGTACTTATTCCATTTTCTCCATAAATGCAGAATATCGATGGTTTTCTGGCTGTCCTGAATTTGTCTGGCAACAACTTCTCTCCCCAACTCAGTAGCGCATGATCGGGTGACGACGGTGCTTTTGTTTGCAATTGAGGATAGCTCTCTACTCTTCCCATCTCAGAAGCTTCCGCTTGCAGTACATGGTTTTCACATGTGGTTCCATGGTACTGATAGGTAAATCCTATTTTATGTCCAACTTTTCTCCCCCAACTCAGAAGCTTCCGTTTGCAGTACATGGTATTCTCATGTTCCATGGCACTGATAGGTAAAACCTATTTTATGTCCAATACAAATTGGCACAGTAGAACATGATTAGGAGGACTGAGTTATCACTTTGGAGTTTCATAATTTTAACTTTTGGTCAATGCTTAATTTTGGCCGTGGTTCACATAGACTGGTAAGACTGATGTTCCTTTTCATTATTACTGCTGCTTTTTTTTTGTTTTACTCTCATTGCTTCAATCTAACATTATTATTTAAAAATATTTATCCTTACATTTGTTTCAGCGATTTCGTAGAAGTACCATCTCTTAGTTAGCTTTCCAGTCTTAATTTTTTTTTAACATGCATAGATCTTGCTTATTCAGAATACACATGGTAGTTCGTATCTGAACTTTAGCATGATATTCACACTTTTTTTATAATTAATTTCTCGAATCCAATAAGATGTCTTGCATTGCTAATCTGTGCGTTATGATTTTGTTGGCCAATGAAGATATTAGCAACTTCTGATTCATCGAATGCTTGCCATTTCTCAAATTTGGTCTTTTTAAAATAGTATTGTTGTTCTGTAGTGGCCTTTTGGGCGTCCATTTTCGATAAATACCCTCGGTTCTTTCCATTGCACACTAGAGAGCGACCTTTACATCAAACATTGGCACAAAATTTCCATTACAACTTTTTGTGTCTTTTCATCTAGGGTTGAGCATATGTTACCTCAGTGGGGCTGTCCAGAACGGGCGTGTATAGATTATTCTCTGGAATGATACATAGGCGTGAAGAAAAGGTACAATTTTGTTGTTTGGAGCAATTGTCTCTGCCCAGTGAATTTGGAAGGTGGAAGCCATTGTCATGTTTTCTTGCGGTACGTACAGGCTACCTAATTACTACACCATAGTGTTTATTCCATCTTAAATGGGTCACCCTTAGATCAATATAACTGGCCTTGAACCTCCAAAATATTCCTTTGCCGGGTATCTTCAGTTGATTAGAGTTCTCCATAGCCTCCGAGTCTTCTGTGTGTAAAATATAGTTTTCCATTTCTCAATACAAAACTAGATTATTTTGTAGTGCCTTAAAGCTGAATCTAATTCTTGGTTATGTAAACAAGTTTTGGAGTATTTATTATGTGCACTGAAACTTACTTTTTTCCTATTTAAGAGGTTACTTGAGATTGAGTATGAAGGAAGAATTGTTGTCAATCCCTTGACCTATATAGTACTCTTTTGTTTCCTGTTCAGATGTCAAGTAATATAGCTATTGTATTGTTTTTTTTGCTTTGGTATAATTCATCGATTGGTATACTTGATTTCCTATACTGAAAGCGATTGAATTGTATGCCTTAGCTGTTGATCAGTTTAAGCCCACTCGGCTTTGGTGAAGTTTTAGTAACTGATTATTGCTCTAAAAAATTGTTGTAGCATTTCTAAAAATGATCAAGGAATGAGGTTGCATGAGGAGCATGCACCTCTGCTTTAATCATGCATGTACAAAATAATCTGCTTTAGTCATGTTGAACCATTTGTCGTAGTTTATTTTGCTCTACCCATTGCTAACCTGATAATCAGAATTCAGGCTTATGCTGTCACGATTGTTGACTTATAGACTGCACTCTAGAGCTCAGGATTATGATTTGGAAGTTCCAACTTCAAACTAATACACCATTACTTATTAGTACTGTGTAGTGTACCGTATGCTTGACAGTCTGCTGCTGCTGGTGTAGGTTGCGGAAGCTTGTATACAGACCATTTTGCAGTTGAGGCTGTTGATATTCATCAGAAAGTAAAATGCCAAGGGAGCATGGGAGAAGGCAAGGCACGACCACGTGGCTACCATACAAGTAAGCAAGTGATCAAGCTGATTGATGATGAAATTGACCACACTCTTGCTGTGTGTGCTTCAGGAATCATATGGGTCGTGTATGCTGTACACACCCATGGTCAACACAACAGTTAGAAAACTAGATCACGAAATGGTATTGCCATTGCTTTTGCTTATCCGATATGTGCTACTTTGAGCTCTTTTCCTGCTTATTATTCTTCGTAGTTACAACATAATTAATTGTTGAATGCCCTGTTTATTCTATATCCTGGTTGGCCAGCTATTAGCATTGTATTCTACAGCCTTATCTAAATCTATTCTATTAGCATTGTCGCTATTCCCGCACTTACACTTTTTTATTTCCACTAGTAGAAATGCCCGTGCGTTGCCACGGGTATTCAAATTTCATTTTCAATGCACATATATAATTTGAACTCAGTATGAAAATTCAAATTCAAATTAAATCAAGAATATTATAATGTGCTATAGCATGATAATACGGAACACAATAACATGATATTATTGTCATAATACAACTACATTGCTTTGAATAACGTTATAATAATTGAAATTGTTTATAAAAATTAAATAAGCACTCGACTAACTGTTTATACATGGTATCTGAGCCTCAGGAAATACTTCACGCGCCCTCCACAACTGCTTTCTTCCATGGCGCCGGCGTTGTGCCACACGACCCCCGTCGGCGGCTAACTACACCACTCGCTACCCTCCCCTCCACTTCCCAGATCGTCCGCCTTCTCCCCCTCCTCCGACGCGGTCCCGCTCCACTCCGCCCACCATCCATGCCTTCCCGTCCCAAGCTCCTAAATCGAGCAGCGCCGCCCGCGTGGAACCGACGTTTCTTCCCCAAATGCCGTGCTGCTCGGCCCAGATCCTTTCCCCGCTCTCCTCCAGCGTGACTCCCTACTCTCCTCCTGACCACCTTCTGTTCTATCGCGCGCAGCTGCGGACGAGCTCGCGAAGGTTGGGGAAGGCGGCGCCACGCGGGAGGGTGGCGGCGGCAGTGTGCTCTTCCTGCACAAGTGCTTTGTTACGGATGTGTTGTCGTGTCGCGTCGCGTGGAGGAGTTGCACCGCATGTCGTCGGCGTCGCCGAAGTGCGGCTCCACAATGGCCGGAGGGCCTGAGACAAGTTCTGACATTGGCGGCGCCGCCATGGCTTAGCAAAAGAGGCCGAATTACAAGAACGTTTAGATCGGGGTATATTGGTCCAGGGTTCTTAGCCTGATGTTCAAATAAAAAAAAATCAGAAAAGGGCAAATTGTTAAAGCGCCAAAGTAAAGAGGGGCAAAAAATCTATTGCAAAGTAATTGAGGGCAAATCATAGAGGTACCAAGTAAAAAGGGGCAAAAAAATAAAATTCCCCTTCTTTCTCCCACCTCTCAACTTCCCGTCCATCCCCTTTTTTCTTCACCTGCCGACAACCAGAGGAGAGATGTCATGCCCTAGCGTCAGCCGCCGCCACATCTCCAGCCCTGCTCGCCGGCAGCGCACACCGCCTGGCCGTCAGTGTTTACCCCGCCGCGACGCCACCTGGTTGCCATCCCCGCGCTCAAGGTCGACCCCGCAGTCCTCGCTGCATCTCCTACCTCGGGCGCCGGCAGCCCCACAAGGCCACAAGACACAGCGCCGCCGCTGCACCACCACGTCGCCAGACGCTAGTCGCCCCGCGTGTTTCCCCATACAAATACAAGTTGCCCTTTGATTTGGCTAATGGATCGAATAAGGTTGAGCTGCTGCTATACTCGATTTATTTATCTCCTGCGTGACTCAATCGATTTTATCTACCATGTACCGTAAGTATTAGGCATGTATACGAATTGTAGATCTTCATATTGAGATATTCATTGTCATCTAGTAGTGAGCAGATTGCTGAAACGAATGTCCCGTGTTGACGAGGAGTATTATTTCAGTTTAATTTTGCTGGTCACTTTGTATTCCAGGGATGTGTATTTCCTATTGAGATTAAGCATGTCCGCACAGATAAATGGAGAGTGAATTAAATGTTTCTTTGCTGCTTCTTTTTAGATGACAAGAATCCGAAGATGACCTGAACCAATATGTACATGAGGATGAACTGAACCAATTTTTTATATACTTCTGCTGTTATTTTTGTGGTGCAAACGCCTGAAATGATCATTGCGTTGTGCTGCCATTTTCTCTTTTTGGTCTATATGGCCATGACCGAAGACCGAACCGAAAATGTCTTGTTCGAAGACAACTAATGAAATAAATGTGTGGACTAAACTGTATTTTGTTGGGACCATCCACTGGGATTTTAGACCAGACCACACAGTTAATTGCATGTCAATGCAGTAATATTGGGTGAAAGACAGTGCTTGAAAACAAAAGTATTTTAATCCTGGACTCAGAGAAAGAAGTACATGTGTTTTGGAATCCTTAACATGTAATTGCAATCTGCCAATCTGCCAAGCTATATTTGTATCTCTCCGAATATTTTACCAAGGACATATTGTGTTAAGGAATGTTTCCAGTAGCACCATTTCTGTATTTTGTTCTTATTTGTCTGGGCGGTTCAAAATTTCTGGGCAGCAACTTGATATGTCATTTTACCATTTCAGAAGTGCTCAGATTTAGATATAATTTGAACAGTAGGCTCATATTAGTATGTTTGTTTTTCTGTTCTTTCCCCAGATTTCTCTTCCCAGGATCTTCCCTTGAAGGCGATGCCGCCAAGGAAGCGGGGGAAAAGGGGGTTACCACCGCTACCAAGCAGCAGCAACCGCCACCGCCCGACCCGCCTGGACCCGACGCTCCCGTGCAAGAGAAGCTGCGGAGGCTTGCTGACCAAGAGAGTAAGTGTCTCAGAGCCCTAACTCCTTACCGATATGCTTTGCTTTTTATTCTTTTTTTTACTGATTTTGATTTAATGCTTGATACGTCAGCTGGGATTCCTCATCTGAAGTGGTTTGGAGTGGACGGGGAGTACAATGTCATGGTCATTGATCTTCTTGGTCCAAGTCTGTAAGACTTATTCAACTATTGCAACAGTACTTATGCTTGCTGATCAGATGGTAAGTTTTTCTTACTGTATCTTAGCATTTTGGCTGTTAATATTGGCCCACCTATTTGACATAATACCAAAGGAAGTATCTATGTGCAAACTCAAATCTTATGTGTAATTGTTTTGTCATTTTTACCACCAAATTAATGCATTCAAATATTTTTATACAGATTGCTAGGGTAGAGTACATGCACTTGAGGGGCTTTCTTCATCGTGATATAAAGCCGGATAACTTTCTTGTGGGTTTAGGCCATAGAGCAAGCCAGGTTGGTGCCATTCTTGCACATTTTTTTTTTTGCGGGACTTGATTTATCAATTTTGTTTCCTTTGTATTTGCATAATTTGTTTATAAATAGTATTGACCTGGTCGTGATACGCTAAAGACAAGTTCTATCATCTGGTAGCTTGGCACTTCAAACAGGGTAGAAGCCAGGGTTGGGCAAGCTTGTGGCTAGTCCAGCCTGATCATATACTCTACTGGGCATTGGGCTGGGCCAAAAAAAATCACAAGCTTGCCCCAGTCCTGGCTCTAGTCCTGGGCCCTGGGTGAAAGCCTAGCTGCCCCAGGTCTATTTCCACCCCTGAATTCAAACCCCTCAAATTATAATTAGGAGAGGCTAAATGGTATCACAACAGAAATTCACTGGGTTATAGATGGTCCTGTACATGATCTTTTCTTGCTTTTTAGTTAAGCAAGAGATTCATCTCGAAACTGTTACAGCTGATGTTCACGCATTATGATTATAATGACTGTAATGGTGCTGTACAACTCTACTTAATTCTACTCCTGGTGTTAAATAATAAATAATTATTAATACATCAGTTGCTGCCCTGATGGAATGATGCTTTGCAAACTTGCGTAGGTTCGTAGGAATTGCTTGTGAAGCTGTGTCTTTTGGGGTTATAAGTGGTGTGTATTTGGGCTTGGCATGACTGTGATTGCATGAATCCATGTGTCAACAGTACATTGTGTTTCATTGTTATGGTATGAAATCAGGAGCAGGGAGCTCCTTAATCGAAAAGAGAAACTATCTGGGAGATTATCTAACTACCTATATTCACCAGCTGGATCGAGTCCCCAATCATGACTGCTTTAGTACAAGTTTTTATTTTTTTGCATAAATCAGATATCAAGCTGTAGAAAGCAACTGTTCAAATTATCTGCAGGAATCAGTTAAAAATTGTCTCGAGGAGGCAAGAAACATTCCTTAATGTTGACTTTAGTTTGAAGGATGCAGCATCCACAATTTACCAAGATGTAACGGAACCATTATTGTTGTACTCGCAGTTCGTAGGCTACAGTCTGGAACCGATCTTGAACTCGAAATTTAATGTTAATGGCAAGGTTCTCTAATTCTTCAAAAGTATTCCAGAAAAAAGCATGCCTGATTCGAGAGGGGGAGAGGGTGTTACATACTTGAACTCCCTGCTCTGATGATCCGCCTTGTGACTCAATGAAATTCGGGAGGGACAGGTTGAACTCCTGATACACGAGATCTATAGCCCGAGCCATGGTTCAATGTACCCTTTATATGGGGCGTTTATGGGAAATGTTTTAATTACTATAGCGTAATTTATGGGTCGAGTTAATTTAAATTATTTGTTCACTGAAATTTAGGGGTTTATTATGTAATTTGTGGGAAGGTGATATTACATACCTGAGGAAGGTATTTTGTGAGATTATTACCATAGCGTGATTCCTGGGCTGATGATTTTGGAACATGGCGGCCCAGGCTGATTAAATGCGCGAGTTGATATTGTGGGAAGGTTAGGACGACCAAAGTGCTTGATTGCAGCGTGAGTTGATATTGACTGTGAGTTGATATTGACTGTTTCGAAAATGGTAAGAAATCCATGCCTTTATGTGACATCATCATATTGAGAAAATTCAGGAGACACGAATATTTAGTTGATCTGATTGACATTCCTTTTGCCAATTTACCAAAAAAAATGCTATATTTATTAACAGATCCGAGAACTTCCATATTATGCTCTGTTTTCCAATAAGATTTTTAAGAACTTCCATAAGACTATATTGCGCTGACATGAAGGTTGACATGTTCCAAATGATTATGTGAGATGTAAATCACGTCATCAATATGTATTACTGTCTTGGGATTGGATTTCTCTTTTTTTTGCTGTCTACCTGAGAAATACGTGGCCTAGTGTAGTTCGAGTTTTCCGAAGTCTTATTGTTAGACATAGACTTATTTTTGTCTTTCTACTCCATCTAATTGATGTTCCGTTTATACAATTCACAGAATTTACTTCCTTGGAAATGTTCGGGCGGTCTTATTCCACTATCGCAAAGATTATTAGAGGTGAGCTGTGGAATATAGTTGTTTTGTTGGTTAGATTTTGCATTGTTGGCTGCTGTGCAAGTTTGTATAACCATTCAGATAAAATGAGTGCAAATTAATGAATAATCAAAATGATAGAAACTTGTTAGAAAAATGACAATCATAGAGAAATAAAACATTGTTTCACACATATGACATCTGAATTATTAAAACTTCATTATCAATGCGGAGAAAAATAATGTTGTACTTGCTATCAACAATAGCTAACTCTCTGACGCCGCTAGGGGCTAGAAAGTCAGTCTCAAAAGGCCCGACGTACATGACGACGCCAAGAACACCTAAGAACAATCTTAACATTAATATATTTTTACAAAAATCTGTGGGAAAAATATCTGTTCAACTACAATCTATTTTTACCTGTCAGCGAGCCATCCGGGAAATCAAAAGGACCAGGCATAACACAGGTCCTGCGAATCATACAGAAAACACTTTATATTAAGAAAAATCAAATTCAGATCTGATTACTGTTAGCCATATCGGTAGTGTATATATAAGAAAATCATTCTGGGTAAATACAGAAGTGATGAGCAACTGCAAATCCAAATCCTATAATAATACTTATCAAATCAGTTGCTTAGATAAAATGATATGTACTCACATGATTGATCTACAGAAATGAAGCCATAGCTTTAGAATAGTTTTAGAATTCACATGTTTAAGAAGTTTTTTAAGCCTTTACGTACCTGAGAACGGGACAAACTGATGAAGGTCTGCGTTTTTAGCATTCAGTCCAATGACCTTTTCAAGCTGGCCACCTGTTTAAGTTAAAACAGAAAAAGATAGTGAGATAGCAGCACCCATCTTGAACAGTTCAAGCACACTTTATAGAACATTCCAGGAAGCCATATATAAATCAATAAATTTATAGATGAAATGATTAGCACAATGGAACTGATCTGCAAATTTTTTAAAAGATAGCATAGTGATTACTAAAAGTACAAGTGCAAAGTATGTCACCTACGATGTAAGGATCTCCTTCCAGACTATGTTCTTCGTGTAGGTATTGACAGGATGCCTCTTCTTTTTGCTTTCATCAGAGCTTGTTTTCTTGTTATCACCATCTGGGATGACAAGAATCTTGACGTTCTTTCTAGCAGTAGATCTAGATAGGGCGACATATAACTGCCCATGAGAGAACACCGGCTCAGGCAAGTAAATACCGGCATTAGGTATAGTCTGCCCCTGTGCCTTGTTAACCGTCATGGCGAAGCTGAGCCTAACAGGAAACTGCTTCCTCTTGAACTGAAAAGGGAACATCTCATCATCGGAGGGGCAAAGTGGTATCCTTGGCAGGAAGATCCTCTTTCCAGCATGTTGGCCCAAAACAATTTCTGCATCGATAACATTTCTTTGGAATCCTCTAACCACCAACCTCGTGCCATTACAAAGTCCGTTTGCGGGGTCAATGTTTCGGAGCAATATGATAGGGCAATTGATCTTGAGCTTCAGCAAATGTGGGGGCAGACCAGTAGGGGTCAATGTGTTAAGAAAGTCAGGTGGGTAGTAGTTATGAGGGTCGTCCACCGCACAATCAAAGCTACGGTACAACATCTCTTGTCCCTGGAATCGATTTATCATCTTCAAATTAACCCTATCAACGCAGTCATTTCGTGTCGACAAGATTGCTCTGGAGGTGATGTAGTTTGGGTCTGACATGTTAGCACCAAGGGTGGGGAAAACGTTGTCTATTAGTTTATCAAGGTCGGAGCCCTTCTTTCCAGTACACGGCACACATATCTCGTCAGGAAGACGGATGTCACCATCAGCATTGGCCTCTTCCTTACCATCACCGATGCACAGTAGGTACTCCGCAAACCAAGGATCACTATGTGCCCTCATATTGTGTTCGAGCTTTAGGTGAGTCATGCAATCCCAAAGGTAAGACCTACGTAGTGACGCATCAATTATCTGAGCCCTCGACCCCTTACGGACAACAGGGAGGACCTGCCTGAAATCTCCACCGAAGACAACCGTCTTTCCACCAAATGGCAGGTCTGGACGGCTCATTATATCGCGCATACTGTTGTCCAACGCCTCGACTGCCTGTCTCTTTGTCATGGAAGCCTCATCCCAGATGATGAGAGAAGCCGACTGTAGGAGTTTTGCAGTACCACTCTGTTTAGTGAAGGTGCAATACCCGCCATCATCAATGCTCAGTGGTATCTTGAAACGGGAATGAGCTGTTCTCCCTCCAGGCATTATGGAAGCTGCAACACCAGATGTAGCTGTCGCTACAGCAATTTTTTTCTGACCGCGAATCGTTGCGAGCAATGCTCTGTACAGAAAAGTCTTTCCGGTACCTCCAGGTCCATCCACAAAGAACACACCACCCTCATCGCCATGAACAACAGACATAATTTTTTCATACGCGGCCTTCTGATCCGTATTAAGTGAGTCTGCTAGATTTATGTCCTCCTTGTTGGGCTCAATCACAGACTCCTCGAAGCTCTCCCTTTCCACACCGGTGGCATTGTCAAATTCCTCATCAATATCAGGAAGAGGAAATGACTTGATGTCCTTGCCCATTGACTGTAGCATATTTCTGATATCTATCAAAACTTTCTGCTCAGCTACAATATTGGATGGATCGTTGCGGCGATAGTCTTCCGACATTGCGTCAAAATGCTTATCCCAGAGCCTGCGCACATCGCTAGGCTCGCAGAATACCAATATTGTCGCAAAGAGCCTTCGTAGAGATGAAGGCATCTCGAAGAGTGTAGATTCAGTAAGGGAGTCATCCAATGTGTTGTCCCCTTCGATCAACCCCCTTCTCTCTGCAGCTTCACGAAAGGATCCCAGCAGAATGCCATTAACCGTCTTTAGGTCATCGTAGCAGGTGGCCCCAGTGACATGGTTTAGAAGGACTCGCAGGTAATAGCGATCCCCTTCTGCTGGGTGAGCTGACACAATCCTTCCAACCTGTATCCTTTTTGTACGTGTACCATCTTTTTTTATAGCCCTTCTCTGCCAGCGTTTATCCTCACCTTTTTTACCTTTCTGCCAAGTGTACCATTCGGGGAAATCCCTGTACAAGATACCACGTGCCTCCTCATGTAATCTGTTTGCCCTGAAGTACTCTGTAAGCATTGACTTCTCAACACCTTGACGGTTAACTACTTGCTGGATATCTTGGCCCTGCTGGAACGAAACCATGTGACAGTTTTCTAGATGGAGCTGCAGCTGCATCACAGGTGGGTAGTTTTTACTCAACTCAAAGCCGTATATCCTCCACAAGGCTTCAGGAGGAGTCACCCACCTCGCATCTCTATACTGGTTGATCTCATCTATGTTCCCGTTGCTATCTGCCTTGTCAGCCTCGCTCACCGTGATAGACGCCCGATCGTGCCCCTTATATATGTACTTGAATAGGTACTTAACGGCCTTTATGCTGGAGCATGCCTCAACATTGATGTGACAATTCAAGTGACGCAAGAGGTGAGGGTTGTATGGGACAACCCACCTATTGTCCAGCAAGGCCTTTCGAACTGTTACTTTACAACCATCGTTACGTCGTCTGTATAGAGGGTATGAGTCCTTTCCCTGTAAGGTAGCCGCATTGAAAGGGCGAGGGTACTGATTCTTGCAAGCAGGACGGCCCTTCGTGCATGGACAATCAGGGTTCAAAACACCACACGGGCCGTGCATCATATGTTTCACTACCATCTTATACAGTTCTGGGTACTTTATCTTATTAGGTAGCTCTGCTGAGATAAGCTTGTCGTACTGTTCGGGGCATGTGAGCTTGAACCGCCCCTCCATGATTAGCAAGAAGTGTGCATGTGGAAGACCCCTCTTTTGGAACTCCACCACGTACACATATGCTTTTACCTTTCCGAGGATGTCCTTCTGAAACAACTTATTCTTCAGTTCCTCCAGTTTTGCCCTGAATACACGCACCACAAGGTCTGGACGATCTTGAGGTGTCTGGCCAGGGTAGAGCTCGCGCTTGATCTCATCCCAGTTAGGATTGCATGTCATCGTGAGAAAGATGTCCGGCTTGCCGTATTTCCGCACCAAGGCCATAGCATCCATGTAGCGACGCCTCTTGTCACGTGGACCACCGATAAATGTTCCTGACAACACCGTACGCTTTCCAATAGCATCGGTACTACCCTCGCCGGCATGCAAGCTGTCCATCAGGCCTTGGTACAGGTCGGCCCTTATCTTATCCTGATGATTCCACATATAGTCCAACCGTGAGTTCTCGATCTTGATATACGTGTCGACCGCAAACTGCTGAAAAAGACGCTTTCCGTGCAGGATCGGGTTAAATATCCCAGGTCGCATCTGGAATTTGTAGCAGTAGTAGTCCCTCACCGACACACATTTATTTCCTCCCGAAGCTGCATAGAGAATTTAGAATGAGTGGTGTTAGAAACGGGAGATCATATGTCTTAGCATGGACTGCGCATGTAAAAAATAATTAAAACACAAACCTGGATCATTATCTTCGCCGCCATCATCATTGTTATCGCCGGGGGATTGAGAGGACTCGTCGTTATTACGATGAGCTAGACGAGCTGCACGAGCTGCCATCACAGTATCATAGGACACATTTCTCTTTGGGTTATCGGTATGCCACCCAAGCTCGCCTCTAGGGAAGAATAGTGGGTAGGACAGTGCGTCGTAGCATCCATGATAGGACTTGATACCAAAAATATCTCTGTTTTTACCTTGCAGTATCACGCTGTGGTCGAACTGTCTTCGCCGTTCGCTTCCTTCCACCCACACCGCGGCTACTTCAGAACTGGTAGGTGCATTGTATCTCCTCTGGTCCATCCTTTGGTCAAGGTTTAGTGTGATACGATAATCATCAACATCCTCAACCTCTCCCATACTCCGTAGATGTTCAGAGTATGGGTTACCACGAAGTATGTTGACCATCTGTGTGATTACTTCTTTGTCTTTTGCGCACTGTCTACGATACCTGTGCTCTAAATTGGGGTCATCATCAAAGAAGTAAAGCTCCAGGTGACTGCCTTGCAGACCATCTATTCTGCCAAATGACCTTATGTTGTGGTACATTTGGCCATGAGCACGAAAAGTGTAGATAGGATGCTTTGATGTGTTAGTGGTATCACCATCAAGGTTGCAGTATAGTGAGGTGAACGAGAAATGTCCATTGAAAAACCGTATGTTATCACGGAAATGCCTAGCATCAGGGTCTTCACTCGTCCAAAGCCTCATGAGCTCGGGTGGTGTATCCGTGTTGGCTAGCTTAATCTGCCCATTACGACAGCAAAACCCTGGTGGCTCATGCTCGAACCTCTTTGCACCACAATGTTTATGTTTGCAGTCGTCAACAGGCTTGAGCATGTGCGTTTCAGTTGGTATTTTGCTGTATACCATGTCATATGGATCTGGCACGTTTGGAACCGAAGCAGAGTCATCATTGACATCATCTGTTTCCACATCCTCATCAGCATCATCTTCTGAAATGGTGGATATAGAAAAGTATTAGTCCTAATAGTGTGTGCAATATGTGCACTATATGGCTTGGAACATGATCAAATTACCTTGTCCGGCAAACATGTAACCTTCCTCATCTTCGGAGTCTTCTTCCAATATGACACCCTCGTCCTCGCCTGAAGAATAATTATCTATTTATGAGAACATGTTTCAAACAGGCATTGAATGAAAATGGGGAAATTAATTACCCTCATCATTGCCTGGTGACTGTGTTTGGAGCTGTTGAACAATATCAGGCGTTGGAAGTGTACTTTCTGCATACACAACATGAAAATATATGTGTCAGGCACAACAGTTGTTAAGAAAACAGCTTGTAGAACTAAATTATAAATTGAAAACACAATGTCCAACCTTACGGATCTAGAAACCACCCCTATTGTGCCAATTTACTTGATGATTTGAGGGATCCTCAACGCCCAATATACAAGGTAAGAAGCACATTGCTAGACTATTGCTTCTTCTCTTCTGTGTTCTATATATTATTAGTGTTTGGGAATCCATCCTATATAGACTTCCCAAATTGGGGTAATTATAACTGAACTTAAGGCACTTTTTGTTAACAGTAGAAGGGACATATTTATATCAGAATGATATGAAAAGTCAATGTGATAGCATATCTGTAGTGAAATCATGAACCGTTAGTGTAGAAGTGCAAATGTAATCAGGCACATTGAATTTCAGGCCATTCTATATCTGCATTTGACCTGTTCTACTACTTGATCCTTAGTTAAATATAATAGGCAGTATAGATTCATGGGTCTTTAGTACCAGCGAGATGGCACGAAAAGAAAAATTGCTAATGCTATACATCTCTTCCAGGACAGTTATTTGTAGAGTATCATATGTACATATTTGAAAATGCATAAATAACAATGAAAGTTCAGGAAAAGAGAGAAATAGAAGTTGTCCATTAGTGAACATTACCATTGTTAAGAACGGTTGATTGTGTTGGTGTCTCGAAACCATTGACGCCTTCCATGCTCATCGATGGATTTTCATCTGCCGATGAGACCGCATGCTTCTTACTATTTTCATAGAATGCTTCATTTCGAAGACCTAGCAAGGCATGCCTTTCTCCAGGTGTTACATGTTTTCTCCGTGACTTGTTACTAACAACCACATTAGGCGTCACCTCCCCTGACATCTGCTCCGAAGTTGGCTGAATATATATGGGGGTTCCATCGAAATCAGGGATATGCCAATCACATGTGGGTATGGAGACTTGAGGCTCAGGGGCATGAACAGGCTCAGGGGTCCAACATGGGTTCTCCATGGCTATGGATTCTTTATTCAGACTGCTGCGTTTTAAATCTTTGAGAGCTTGCTTAGAACGCTTTTTTCTTAGGAGACATATCGGCATAACGGACCCTATCCCTTGCACGTTTTTTTTCAACCTGATCTGATAACATGTAAGATAAAATGCTTATATAAGTAAGAGTGCATGTAAATATGAAGACATCAACAAAATTAAATCACTTACCTGCTAATAATTTCTTTTGTTGATAAGCTACATGTCGGCGTGCTAATAGTTCACTTTTACTATTGGTATCCATTTCTGCATATCGTTTCCTTTCCCGCTCCCTCTTCTTCTCTGTGCTATCTATTACGGGTTGTGGCTGAATGCGGGATGATGTGGGTTCATTGCTACTGCAGTTCTCCATGTCTACTATATGTACATATTATAAGAGAACAACATTAATAATAAGAAATATTAACAAATTTTGCATCATTCTATATGGCCCTGCAACTTCACGCAATAATAATTAGAATAAGTTGCAATCATACCAGTAGGGATGATTTCTTGCCCTTGAAATGCCATAGGAATTGATTGCCTCTGATAGCTGTCATTCCTTCTTAGCCATTCATCATCTTCAGAAGGAACTTCATTTTCCTTGTTCACTGAAGGAACCTCATTTTCATTGTTGAATGTTGTAGCTAAATTACGTACAAATTATTAGATAGCTGAACCAAATTTTTATAGAGATTTTAGGAATCGTCATACCAGTGACGAGACTTCCTTGCCCTTGAGATGACATATGAGGTGTTTGCATTTGGTATGCGTCTTTTTCAACAGGGACAACATTTTCCTTGTTCCAATAAGTGTCTCCTGGTTAAAACCCAAGGAGAATGTTGTTTAGTGGCATTATACACATGAATTGAACATACTGGCTAAAAATTGCACCTTTAAGAGCAGGTGTGTTTTGTAGTTGAGAAAGTGCAGATGGATATCCATGTGACTCTTGCGTGGCTGTAACAGATGGTGTGATTTGTAGTTTAGCTTTCTTCTGCTGATAGGATTCACGACGCTTCTTAAGTAGCTCCTCTTTTTTGTGTTTATCCATTTCTGCATATCTCTGTCTACGCTGTTGTTTGATTCGTTCTTTCGCATCAGTAGGCTCCCCTCCATTACTTGTGGAGATGGTGTTGGACAAGTCTTTGAAAGGAGTTCGTTCAGTCGATTGTTTCGACGGCTCCATCTGCAAGGTAACAGCATACTTATTCTCTGTCATGAAACATTTACTGTTCAGAACCTCCTAATGGTTTTACTACTAAGGTGAAAGTGCAAAAAGGCATGAAGCAAGTGCACATAAGTGTACCTTTCACTATCCAATTCAGAATCAACACCTTCGATGGCTCATCCAAAATGTCAGGAGTGTTGGCCTATTGTGACTTTTGGTTCTGTTGTCGCCAATTGAATGTGGAGCAACCTGTTCATCAAGGATTTGTTGTACAACTCAGACTTTTTGCTAATCCTAAAGATAATATACTCAATTTTTGTAGTACAACTTAGAATTTTGCATCTAGCTTATCAGATATAAAACTACCAAATCTGAATGCAGTTGTGAATACGAAATTAGTTCATATTTGGAGTCCTGCTCATGAAATCGAGTAGAGTTACACCAGTACACCACACAGCCTACCAGTGCACTTGTTGATGAACTTGAGTCCTAATTATTATTTTTCGTGGGTCTACTGAAGTTTAATAACTTTTGACTTCTATATGTAGTAAAGTTAATGCAACACCAATACCTTATTGATATACATGTGCACGCGCCCTGAGGAAATAGTAAAGTTTAATGCAACACCACTAACTTATTGATCTACATGTGCAGGTGTCCTGATAAAAAAGCAGGGAAGTACTGGCGTTTGACCTTTATGAGTTCGATAGGATCTGGAATGACATGAGGACATATCAGGATATAGACTATGTCATGTCCGAAGCCAAGGTTTGTGTCAGTACACCACCCCAAGGCACAATTCAGTTTATGTATGCTTGCAGCCTATCCATAAACTGGTAGAATACATCAAGTATCGAGAGGCTTGCATCTTCTAAACTTATTGATGTCTGCTGATCGTCATGCAATCAGGCCTCAGGCATTTTCGTGCATATATCAATGGCAACATGTTAGCTTGTTAGGTCCTATTCTGATGATGTGAATGTGGATTTTGAGGTCACCTTGAGTGAGGAAAACATGAATATTGCTAAGCAAGAAGGCCTTGTGAAGAAATTCAAGCTGACATCCACACTGGCAATAACAAACATGCACTTGTTTGGTCCGGATGGCAAAATTAGAAAGTACGAGACCCCAGAGGAAAGTAAGTATCCTGTATGCAACAGTTTTCTTTTGACAAACTTTTTCTGTCTTCCATGCTGTCACTGAAAATATGTTTGTTTTCAGTACTTGAAGAGTTCTTCACACTGAGACTTGAATATTATGTTAAAAGAAAGGTACATGTGTTGACATTTTCCTGTATGTTGTTATAGTATTTGAGAATATCCATTAACTCTTTATTGCTATGCAGGATGCTTTGTTCAAAAATATTACACTGGAAATGAGGAAGCTTGATGAAAAAGTACGGTTTATTCTTGCTGTTGTTGAGGGTGAGATTAAAGTCAATAACAGGAAGAGGGCCGAGCTATTTGAGGAGCTGAAGCAGAAGGGTTATGAAAGTTTCCCAAAGAACAAGAAGAAGAATGAGCCAGTTGCTGCAGGAGCTACAGATGACGATGATGGAAATGAAGAGAGCCCTGCTGATGGTGCAGATGCTGAAGATGCTAGTGGTTATGATTACCTCCTCTCAATGTCAATTGGTACCTTGACTCGTGAGAAGGTACAACAGCTCATTGCTCAGCAGGAGAATTTAAGTCTTGAAGTTGAGAGACTAAGGCTAACAGAACCAAAATCACTTTGGTTTAAAGACCTTGACGCTCTTGAGAAGGAACTGGATGTAAGCATTCTGGTTGCTAATGTTTTGCTTGAAGTTTTGTGTTTCAATTCTAACTCAATGTTGATACAGAAACTCGACGCAATCTATCAAAAGGCCCAGGAGAAAAGAAGAGCTGCACGGGAAAAGAACAGGAAGAATAAGGAAGCGGGAACTAAAGCAGCACCCAAGAGACAGCCTAAGAAGACCTATGTCAAGTCTGAGAAGGTAGAACAATTGATGCATTTCTTAAGGTAAAGTGTCTTAAGCATTGTCGTATCCTGTTTACTGATAAAATAATTTAACTTTTCAAGGCTGGGAGTGATGATGAGGATTACGGAGCACCAATGCCGAAAGCAGCAGCACAAAAGAAGAAACCAGCCAAGAAGGTGGGTCCCTTTAGCAAGCCTGTTCTCTCTCTCTCTCTCTCTCTCTCTCTCTCTAGTTTGTTTGCTGTGTTTATAAGTCAATTCAACTATTTCGTAGGCAATTGCACCAGTGAAAGAAGAAGAGGAGGAAATGCTCGAACTGAAAGACCGTCTGGCGGCTTTATAGTTAGCCTATCCAGAAAGCTCAATTCTAGAAATGACTCATCTCCAGAACATGTTAGCCTATCCATAAAGCTCAATTCTAGAAATGTAGATAAACTGAGTGACCTCTATGACATTTGTGCATTCATTGCCCCAACGTGAGTGATCTAATGATCTTTGTAAATTGTATGCCAGAAGAAGTAAGAAACCGATGCGATGTCTGAGCGTCAAAGAAGAGGCGGCAAACCAATGAGGCAGACCACGGGGCGTCGGCGAGGCGGCAGACCAATGAGGCAGACCACGGGGCGTCGGCGAGGCGGTAGACCAATGAGGCAGACCACGGGGCGTCGGCGTTGGCAACCAGCAAGGTCGATGTAGAGATTGCAGTCGTCGGCGAAGATACGGCAGACCACGGGGCGGCGAGCTGGTTGCCAGAAGGCAGGCGTCAAAGAAGAGATGTCAGACCACGAGGCATCGAGGTGGTTGCCGGACAGCAGGTGAGAAGAGACGGCAGCGTGAGGGGGAGGTGATTTCGTTGGTCTGATTGATTTTCATATACGTTTTGGCTGATTTTTTCCTTGTACGTGAGGGGGAGATGATTTCGTTGTCCATTTCACTGATTGATATTTTCTTGTACGTGAGGGGGGAGATGATTTGGTTGGTCTGATTGGTTTCCGTACACGTTTTGGCTGATTGATATTTCCTTGCATGGAACGTGAGACTAATTGACTTTCCCTGTTTTGGTTTTCCTTGCATGGAACGTGAGACTAATTGACTTTCCCTGTTTTGGTTTTCCTTGGATGGAACGTGAGACTAATTGACTTTCCCTGTTTTGGTTGGGTGGACGGACGACCAAAGTGACGACCAAAATGGCAGAAAACGGAGGAAGTTCCTCCTTTTTATATAGTAGAGATATAGTAGAGATAGAGATTTGTAGGTGTCATGTGTCCCATCATTTGAAATAATACTTTGTTTGCGCGGCAAGTTTTTTTTTCCCAAAAGGGGGATAGTGGGTTGCACTGTTTTTAGCAACCTACACTGTTGGAACTTGAATCCAATTTACAAAGGAGGAATAACTCCTCCATTACCAAAATAAAGAATTTGCCACACTGGACCGTAATATACCAGCAAACCAACTGCAGCTTAGCCAACACAAACTTCTTACCAACGTGCCAAGAAACCACGAGTAACACCATTCCAGGGGTTATAGCGCATGCATCTGTTATGTCTGAGGTTTGTTGTTGATTCTTAAAACTTTTGAATGGGTTAAAATATAAGTGGCCTAAAAAGGCTCTGTTCTCTAAGCCTTTACTGAACTTTAAAAGTTTAACGATTGTACCTACTCCATATTGTCTTACTACAACAGGGCATGGTAGCGGCGGGCATGGGTCGTGAGCCTGCTTCGGTCTCGCGGCCACGTGCACAGGTTACGGGAGGTGCACCAGTTGGCTGGGATTGTGATCGGGTGCGAGGGTCTTCAGAACTGGAGCATGGACCTCCTCTCCTTCCTGCCGCAATAAGGACCACAATACCAGAAAGTATGCTCCAAATGTTTTATTGTTCTTGATATCCCCGTTCAGTATTTTAGCAAGTGCTTTTCCTCATATGGTGAAGCTACATCCTTTTCTTGGTTTCCCAAATACCTCTCTTCCTCTGAGCAAGTTCACGAGTCTAAAAAATTCTATGACATTAGTGGTCTTGAGAAATGCTCTTATAAGTTGCGACAATCACTGCCTATATAGATGATTATTTTGGGGTTGCTTGCTTGCTTTTGTTGCTCTTGACAATATCAACAACTCTTACTTGATGTAATATATTTTCCTCAAATTTCTTTGGTTGTATAACAAATGTTTTTCTGTCTTTGTAATCTATTGTGGTTTGCTAGGTTTTGTAAAATCTAGGAAGGTTTGTTATCATTTTTCCACCTACACACGATACACACGGGATCGTGCGCCAAGGCGCACATCAAAATCTAGTTCACTCAATTTACCTTTGCCAATAAAGCATGACGTGTTCTCAGTTCTCACTCTCGGAAAGTGTTGTAGTTGCAGACAAATCAAACCGTTCACTCGTCGACTAATTTGCTGTAGAATTCCATTACCAATTTGCTGTCAGTAGTTTAGAACTTCATACAATGTATTGTAAAGCCACATACTATATTCCTATGAGGTGGCAATTAATGCGAGCTTTAATTTGTTTTATGTGCTGAAAAAAATAGAAACTGTGTAGGCATCCAAACCACTGTATAGCTGCTATAATATTTATTCTTGCAAATAACGTGAAATTCGTTTTTTTATCCTGAAAACATAAACAAAAATCAGACATTGTGATTGATGTTCAAGCTGTTGTAACTGAATAATGGCACCAAATGTTGTAAATTTGCTTGAGACTAATGTGAGTAAGTAAAAACACACATAATCATATGATATTTTATTTCTAGATATTTTTCGCTGGCATGACAATATTTTGATAATGACGCACAGACAATTTTTTTATCTATCTATACCTAATAATAATAAAAAATAAGGTTACTTGCGGTCCAACACTTTTTGAACCGATTTACCCTCTGTACAAAATACATATTACTACTAAAATGCCACCTGTAAGTGAAAAAGTTTTAATTGCCGAATTCAATGGGTTGGCTTTCACCTGCATCATGTTTCACATATAGGTGTTTGGCAGTCCCTAATAAGTTGCTCGCGTAGCTTCGATATTGTTTAATTAGGTCACAAGCCCTAGGCGGCTCTAGGCGACAGCGACATGGCGACGACGACTGCCTCCCGTCGGCGGTCTTTCGAGACCGCATCTGACTTGAGCTCGCTGGCGTCCAAGTTGAAGAAAATGGCAAGATTTTCTTCCCAGGAATCGAGATCCTCGGGTGTCCTTCAATTTGATGCTAAATAAGAGGTCGAAGAAGTGACATTGCCACACTACACCAATGGTTTGTTGGCTCAATGACATGATCTTATTTTTCTCGGGCGTAAAGTTGCATGTAAATGCAATTTGTTGGTAATCGGCGAGGTGTGATTACGTAAAAAATAGCTCTCGGTAATTCATCGCCGAAGGACTAAGCGTCACTGGCATGCATACGCCATTCCTCCAATTATTTATTCTTCTCGGCTTCTTCTACTCTCGAACTACTGGGAGATGAAGGTTGTCACCTTGTCGCAATGTGGAGTGGCATGGCGATGGTGAGTGGTGTCACATGGCTCTTGGCTCTATAGCGCACATGTATGGGTGACCTCACTGAAGGAGAAGTAGAGGAGGTAGTGGGCCGTTTTCTATCCCGTCGCATCGCACGGGCATGTTTTCTAGTCTATACCTAATAATAAAGGAGCTAAGGTTTCTGCCAGAATTTTCGTCCAACTTTTTTTGGGACCGTTTTACCCTCCCACAAAAACGCATAATACACCAAATCGCCACAGTACCCGTTCGTTGGTTCTTTCCTTTTCCTCCTCCACCGCGTCCGTTTCCACACGTCGCGAGAAGGTCACGGGAAAGGCCGGAGGCGGACGTGGCCGACCAATTGGAGTGCGGCGGCGACTTACTGGCGTCGGAGGCTAGCGGAATCTTCAGGGATACGGGCGCACAGAGGTCGCCGCGGCCACATCTTCTACGGCGATATACGGCGGCGGTGGGCGACGGCGGCTGGTCCACGGGTGCCTCTGCAACGCCTCTGTAGAAGGGTTTTGGGGAAAGCCTCTCACGTGTAATACATGGGGTTCCTGTGTTTATATATTGGGCCAAAGGCCAAGGGTTAGGGTACAATTACAATTAGAGTACAATACAAATACAACTAATCTATAGCTATATGTACACGCTAACACCCCCCCTCCCCCCCCCCCGCAGTCGCAGCGGGAGGCTCTCGGACGCAAAGACTGGACCGAAAGTCGAGGAAGAGCTGAGTAGGCAGCCCCTTAGTCATCACATCAGCGAACTGAAGAGAAGACGGAACATGTAATACCCGAACCTCGCCAAGAGACACCTTCTCGCGAACGAAGTGGATGTCGATCTCGATATGCTTGGTTCGGCGATGCTGGACTGGATTAGAGGACATGTATATGGCAGAAACATTGTCACAATAAACCAGAGTAGCAGAACGAAGAGGTCGATGAAGCTCCTGGAGAACCTGCCGTATCCAACAG
This sequence comes from Lolium perenne, assembly GCF_019359855.2. Taxonomy (NCBI): domain Eukaryota; kingdom Viridiplantae; phylum Streptophyta; class Magnoliopsida; order Poales; family Poaceae; genus Lolium; species Lolium perenne. Next base: position 144,803,038 of record NC_067245.2, read on the forward strand.
CACTCAGCAACGGCATGTGCCACGGCCCGATATTCGGGCTCTGCACTGGATCGTGAAACAGTCGTCTGTCGCCTAGAGGACCAGGAGATAAGACTGTCACCATAGTAGACGCAGTAGCCGGATGTCGATCGGCGGGAGTCAGGACATCCCGCCCAGTCAGCATCAGAGTAAGCCATGAGTGATGTTGAGGAGGAGGCCTGGAGATGAAGACCGAACTCCAGTGTGCCGCGCACGTAGCGAAGCACTCGCTTCACCAGGGAAAGGTGAGGGGCACGAGGTGCATGCATGTGCAAACAGATTTGTTGCACTGCTTAGGAGATGTCAGGACGTGTCAGCGTAAGGTACTGAAGAGCACCAGCTAGACTCCTGTACTCGGTAGCATCAGCTAGAGGGTCACCATCAGAACCAGAAAGATTAGCTTGAGTATCAACAGGGGTAGCCACATGATGGCAATCTGACATGCCAGCTCGCTGCAGAAGATCTGTCGCATACTGCCGCTGAGAGAGGAAGAGTCCATCGATGTTTCGTGTCACAGCAATACCCAGAAAGAAGTGAAGTGGTCCAAGATCTGTCATGGCGAACTCCCGATGAAGCTGATCAAGAAGACCCTGAAGGAACTGGGCAGAGGAGGCAGTCACAATAATATCATCCACATAGAGCAAGAGATAGGCAGTGTCCACTCCGGACCTAAGCACAAACAGCGAGGTATCCGTGGCAGAAGCAACAAATCCTAGCGTCGCGAGATGAGTAGCAAATCGTTGATACCACGCTCGGGGGGCCTGCTTTAATCCATATAAGGACTTGTGTAGGCGACACACGTGATCAGGACGAGCTTCATCAACAAAACCAGGAGGCTGCTGGCAATAAACCACTTCATCGAGATTGCCGTTAAGAAAGGCATTCTTGACATCAAGCTGACGAATAGGCCAAGAGCTAGAAACAACGATGGTGAGAACCAACCGGATGGTAGCAGGCTTGACAACAGGACTGAACGTCTCATCATAGTCAATTCCAGGACGCTGGGAATAACCACGAACCACCCATCGAGCTTTGTACCGCGCTAGAGTGCCATGTGAGTGAAACTTGTGCCGAAAGATCCACTTGCCGGTGACAATGTTGGTGCCAGGAGGGCGAGGTACAAGAGACCAGGTGTTGTTGTCGAGGAGAGCCTGATGCTCATCAGCCATGGCCGACCGCCAATTGGGGTCCTGCATGGCCTGACGATAAGTTGTAGGCAGAGGTGCAATCGTTGTGTTGGAGACATGAAGATTGAGCCTGTCCTTCGGGCGACTGACATGCCCAGACCTCGTGACTGTAACCGCAGGTGCCGCAGCAGACGGTGCAACAGGGGTCGATAACGAGGTCGTGGAGGTCTGTCGGGCGGCAGATGAAGAGGCTGCGGCAGCCGGTGCAGGCGGCCTGGTGGCCGAGGCAGCCGGCGTGGTAGCCGGGGCGGCCGGCCGGGTGACCGGGGCAGCCGGCGGGGCAGCCGGTGCAGCCGGTCTGGTGACCGGGGCAGTCGGCGCGGATGCCGGTGCAACCGGGCGAGCGACCGGGGCTGGAGCACGGGCGGCAGCGGTAGCCTGTCCCGCAGGTGGTCTGTCCAGGTCGGTGAAGAGGAAGTCGAGCCGTCGTGGCAGCTCCGGCTGTGCCGTGGGAGGGGCAGCAGCAATCTGAAACGGAAAAATAGTCTCATCGAAGACAACATGTCGCGAGATTAGCACTTTTCCTGTAGACGGATCATAGCATCGGTACCCCCAATGATTAGACGGATAACCAAGGAAAACACAAGGAAGAGAACGAGGACTCAGTTTGTGTTTAGTGGTGGACGTCACATTGGGGTAACAAAGACAACCAAAAACCCGTAGGCGATCATAGGGTGGTGACCGACCATGGAGAAGGGTGTAAGCAATCCGTGACTTGATCGCGGTGCTAGGACGCCGGTTTAGAAGATAGGTAGCGGTGGCGAGCGCTTCAGCCCAAAACTGTGAGGGAGCATGTGCATGGAACATGATAGTGCGCATAGTGTCATTGATGGTGCGAATAGCACGCTCGGCCTTGCCATTTTGCTGCGAGGTGTAAGGACACGAAAGACGGAGTATGGTACCGTTAGAGTTTAGAAGTGTATTAACAGCAGAGTTGATGAACTCGGTGCCGTTGTCTGTTTGAAGAGAACGAATAGTGGTGTTGAATTGAGTACTGGCGTACGACCAATAGTAGTGAGAATAGTCATCGACAATCACAAAGTAATAGCGAAAACCAGAGTTACTAACAATTGGAGATGTCCATAAATCACAGTGAATCAAATCAAAAACAACACTAGACGATGTAGTAGACGAACTAAACGGCAACCGCACATGTTTGCCGAGCTGACAGGCGTGGCAAACAGATGGGCGGCGCACTTTATTACACTTGATAAACGCTAAACGCCGAAGAGAGGTCATAGCATCATGGCCAGGGTGACCAAGACGTTGATGCCAGAGATCTTCAGGGGCGGTGACCAGCAGGGCGGAGGTGGACGCATGGCGGTGACGACTATGGCGGTGGAAGACGGTGCCAGGGAAAGTGTAAAGATCTCCATCACTATTGCAACGAAGGATCACACGACGAGTCTTCAGGTCCTTCACAGAGAGACCAAAGGCGTCAAACTCAATAGTGCAAGCATTATCGCGAGTAAATTTGCGAATAGAAAGCAAATTACGAATAAGGCGAGGAACATGGAGGACATTGTTGAGTTTGAAGGAGTGGCCAGTGGGAGAGGAAAAGCTGACATGACCGGAAGACGTAATGGGAATATTACTACCGTTGCCGACGGTGACAAAGTGTGGAGGCGAGAGGGGTACCGAGCTAGAGAAATTACCATCATCATTGGTCATGTGCGAGGAGGCCCCCGAGTCCATGACCCAGCCGCCCTGTTGAAGGGCGAGGCTGTTCAGCGCGGCGATGAGCGCCGAGTTGTCCCATGTTGGTGTAGAGGACGATGATGGAGCCGACTAGAAGAGCGGCGCCGCAGTGGTGTGGTACGCCTGGGGGGCCGCGGGACGCGGACCGAGGATGCCAGGGGCACGCCACTACCCATTGCCAGGCGAGAAACACACCCAGGGGCCCGAAGGGGCAGGCGTCGCGGGGCGTTGGGTGGTGGAGCCACCGCCGTTCCGAGGCTTGTTCTTCTTTTGCTTGGTGAAGGGTTTGCCCGAGCCGGTGGAGGAGGAGTCACCACGGCAGGCCGTGCCAGTGCACGAGGGCGCCGAGGGGCGCGCTTGGGCGACGAGGGCGGTAGACACCGCGTTGGAGGCGGCGTTGGCCTGCTGCATCTCCTCCATGAGAAGCATGCTCCGTGCCCTAACGAAGGTGGGCAGCGGATGCGTCATGGATATGACGGTGGCGGCCGAGGCGAACCGAGGCCCGAGCCCGCGCAGAGTGTTGAGGACGAGCGCGCGGTTGGAGACCGGGGAGTCGTTGTCGGCGAGGGCGTCGGCGAGCTGCTTCTGCCGGCGACAGTACTCGGCGATCGAGGAGGCGCCTTGGCCAGCTGACGGAAGTCATTGTCGAGGTAGATCGCTTTGCTGGCTTTGTTGGCGGAGAAGAGCTCGAGGAGGGAGAGCCAAAGCTGGCGCGCCGTCTGGTCGCGGGAGAGGACCATGTCGGCCACGTCCTCGCTGATCCCGGAGTGGAGGTAGTTGAGGACGGCGTAGTCGTTGGAGGACCACGTCGGATCGGCGGGGTTGGCGGCGGTGGTGCCGTCGACGTGGCCGATGAGGCCGGCACGGCCGATGGAGGCTTTCATATAGATGCTCCACTTGGTGTAGTTGGCGTCGTCGAGGGAGAGGACGACCGGCGCATTGCTGCGCGTCACGCCGCCGGCAGGAAGGGAGCTGGCAGGGAGGGAGACGAGGGCACCCAAGGTGGCGTCGAGGTGACCAGGGGAGCTCATCGTGGCAGCGGAAGGGAGCGGCGGCGGCGGCTCTAGATGGACTAGGCGGCGGCGGCTTGGTTAGGGTTTAGGATCGAAACGTATCTGATATATTGTAGAAGGGTTTTGGGGACGTGTAGTACGTGGGGTTGCTGTGTTTATATATTGGACCAAAGATCAAGGGTTAGGGTACAATTACAATTAAAGTACAATACAAATACAACTAATCTATAGTTATATGTACACGCTAACAGCCTCAACGCAGGTTGTGTCCAACTAATCTGTGCTACGTCCGATCCCGTCGGAGTTCACCCATACCCAGGCCAGCGCCCGGCGCGCGCGCGCCGTCGACTCGCGACCAACAGCCACGACGCGCGACCTGGACCTCCCGCGGCAGCGCGCGTGGCCTCGCCCGGCGGGATCCAACGCGTCCTGGTTGTGGTGGCTACTGCGCGCTCCCCTTCCGGTGGCAGCTCCTTGGCCGGCGCTCCCGGTGTCCCTCGATACGGGATATTCCGCCGATTTGGCAACCCAAGGCCGATTTGTTTGTGGAAAGTCACGAGGAAAGCCACCTTGTATTGTTGGTGAAGTGAGACTGGGTTCGTCAATCTTCATCCCCAGATGCTGGCCACCCGGAGAAGCGAGAGTACGGGGCGGCGGCCTGAGGGTCACGCGCAAAATTCTTTGTGATTTCCTCCCTCACTCTAGCTACTAGAGGGGAGATAGGAGTAGGGGAACAACCAAGAGGGAGGAGGTCGACAGGTCGTGGACTCGTGGCCATTGAGGGGAAATAAGGAAGGAAAATTTCGGCCAAGGCCGGGGATTAGGTAGTGGGAGATGGGCGATCGGAATTGCTCCGCACACGATGATTGAGGTACGAACTCTGTACGATGCTCTCCATAGTGCTAACTTTCCTTTAGGTCAATCACGCTAATTAATCCCCAGCCCAGTGCTATGTGCCCAAGTCCGAGCCCAGGCCAAACCATGATCTAGTGCCCAGTTCGTTCAATCTACAAAAAGTATATATAACATAAAATCACCACTTTAAAATGCTAATTAGCATTTCCAGTGGCCTCCCCCAAAACCTGTCCGAAAATAGCGTTGGATCGAGCGTTTAGGGGACGTCGCCGCGTGTTGCCGTTTTTGGAGCACGACTGTTTCCAGTCGCGTCACCCAAACAAAATTTTAAGAAATTCAATTTTACCGAAAACACTCAAATTCAGTCAAAATTGTTATATATTACAACATTTTGAATGAAATTCGACCAAACTTAAACATAAAATAAACTAATAGCGTCTGTGGCGGACGGAGTGGTCGTAGCACTCGAAGAAGTTATAGTCCCAGTCGGCGGGCCCGTCTTTCACCGCACCGCTGGGATCGCCATTGTCGTCGCGCGGTCGTTAGCGAAGGAGCGCTGTCACCTCAATCTCTTCCTCCTTGACCTCTGGCTTTGGGACGAGAAGAGCGGCGCGGCTACGGGTAGCCCGCAGTTGGGGCACCGGCTCGCGGACCAGAGGGTAGGCGACGGGTTAAACCCCGCACGCATGCCTCTGCGTCGCTCACGATGTTGTCCCACTTTGCGTGATGGATGATTAGTGTTTTGTGCAAAAAAAAAACTTACCTAAAATTTCCGGTTGATCTCGGTGGGAGCCTATATAGTTACTCGATGCAACCATCTGCTAACGGTTCCTCAAACTTCTATTTCCAAAGCATCGGGTGGCGTCATATTAGTAGGCTGCAAAATGGGCTTTTAAATTTTTGACAGTTGATACATGTCTCAACCCTATGTGATCCATGATTGTAAACTTTTAAATATTTGAAGCGTTGCATCGAGTAAAAAGTTTTGTGCATCTATTGATGCAGAGGCCAGGTTTCTCCCTATTTCGAAAAGAAAAAAGAACTTCAAAAATTCTGGTTGATTTTTATCTCAAAAATATAAAATCATATAAAATAATAAATTTAGCTATAAAGTGGTGCTTTTATGCTAATAACTCATCTAGAAGGTGAGGCGGTTAATTAGTCCTCTATCTCGTGCCCTTTGTGCCCATGCAAGTCGCTCCTCTCATGGAGATCACCTTACACATGTGTAGAAATGGCAGAACAGCTCAAGGCCGAGCCAAGGGCATAAGACATAGCTGCTTTTGTAAAAGAAAATGATTACCGGATCTTCTCCCAAGTTCCTAGCCCCGGCCCAAACATAAACCCAGTCAATTCTTCCTTCCGTTGCCTCGCGTGTGGGAAGCTTGAAATGGCAGAACAGCTCAAGGCCGAGCCAAGGGCATAAGACATAGCTGCTTTTGTAAAAAAAAAATGATTACCGGATCTTCTCCCAAGTTCCTAGCCCCGGCCCAAACATAAACCCAGTCAATTCTTCCTTCCGTTGCCTCGCGTGTGGGAAGCTTGCTGCCTCCTAGCGTCGTACAGGTATCGGACGAGATATGTCGTATGTATAGCAGTGCTCATGGGCGATTTGTCCTCACTTCCGCGGCTGCCGCAGCAAGAATTGAGCCGACGGCCTGGGCATTGGATCTCAGTTTGCTTTGGTACTCCATATTTTTACTTCTCTGATCTAGATTTTCTCTCCCTATTTTTTTTCCTTGACCTGGATCTTCTTTTCCAACATTACTAAGTTGAATGTGTTCATAAATGTATGTGTAGGGAGTCTGGATCCTACCTGGAAGGTCTGTTTCTCGCACCGCTGGCATTATCCTCTGCCTCCCCTGATCTCATTCAGTTTGAAGTGTTGCTGTTGCTACGTTTAGGGGCACAACTTCTTGGTTTTTTGCTAACGAAGTTGAACGTTTGACGTCTGAAGAACAGCATACTCGGTGGCTAAAGTTGAAAAATGAGAGGAGTCCATAAGGAGGAAGTGATCTGTGGTAAGTGGTAACTCACTAATACCAATTAGACTACCACCTAACGGTGCTGCTACACGATTTTCGGCAGTGGTGCAACCTGTCAAGGCCTCTCACCAAACGTCGATGATGGTGCAAGCCGACGATGCGTCTCACTGGAGCTTTGAATGATTGGGCGGTGGGACGAGCTGCAGGGTTTTTCGGTCAGTAGGTGTGTACGTGGTGGTCTAGAGAGGGTGATTTGATATTTTGATCGAACGGCTGCACACGTCCTGCTAATATGACACTGCAGGTAGGTTTAACCGTAGCATGGTAAGAGCATCTCCACTCGTTGGCGCTCCCCACGGCGAAATCCGGACGAAACAACCGCCGGATTGGACGAAATTAAGTCGTGGGGAGTACCGTATTTCCAGTCGTCCACCCGGAGTTCGGCGGACATAGTTTAAATTCAAACAAAGCGTCGTCCCGCGCTACAAGTACGGCCAGTTGATCGGCAAAAGGAGCAAAAGGATCAGCCACAGATCGGCGATCGGAGGGAAATTACACGGAAACAGGCTCATCGGCAGTCCCGGCCGGCACGGCGGTGTCCGACGGACCAGTTTCCTCACACGCCGTGGCCGAAGCGGCTGCGGCAGTCGACGACGAGGCTGCGGCAGTGGACGTCGAAGCAGCGGCAGTGGACGACGGTGAGGAAGCCGAGGTAGGAGCCGGCGGAGACGACGAAGGACTGGCCGGAGTGGCTCGGAGGATGTCGCTGCGGTGGCCCTGGTACCAATTCCTCGTCTCGTCGTCCATCAGTTCCATGTTGCCGCCGCCCATCAGGAACGCCAAGTCTGTGTTCCTCTTCTTCGCCGCCGCCGTCGTCTTCAGCAGGGCGATCCGGACGCCTTGGTTGGCGAGCATCTCCCGCCACCTGCCGTCGAACTTGTCGTTCCTCCCGTCGGCGTGCGACCTCAAGTCGGCCCAGCACTTGTCGATCGACGCCTGCATCCTGTCGGCGGGATTGCCCGTCTTTTTGAGCTCTTTGAGCTTCTTCTGGCCTTGTTCAGGGCGTCCTTCCGCCGCGCCAGCCGCCGGAGCGTCGGGGTTGTACGGCTCGGTCTTGCTCTTCGAGAGGGTCGTGCGGGTTTCCTTCCACTTCTCGCAGTTCTCGAGGCGGGCGTAGACATTCAGGAACTTGAACTGCATGCCGGTGTCGTCCGAGTACATGTCCAAAGCACAGCGCAGCTGGGGAAAAAGAGTACGGCGATACGGGTCAGCTCACGACGATGTACCTTGGTGATGCAGGGTCGACGGAGCATACCTTTTGCTCCAAGTCGTGGCCGCTGATCGGCCGTTCTTCGACCTCCTCCTGTATGCCGTGCCATTTGCTGCACGCCGTCTGCATGATCTCCCAATGGGTGGCCATTGCCTTGTCTCCCCGGTACACGTTCATGTTCGTCTTGTTGAAGTAGGGATCGACGAGTTTGCGTTCCTCGTACGCCTGCTTCACTCGAAGCCAATATGTGTCGAACGTCTGATTGGCCCCGTTTATGCTGTTCATGGACACGGTCATCCAAGCTTCGGCGAGGTACTCCTCTTCCTTCGGCGTCCATTTGATACGCGGTTCGGCAGGCGGCGAGTCCTTCCTCCTCTTCTTCTTCCCCTTCGACAGGTTGGCGGCGGCTTGAGTTGGCTCTTCTTCTCCTTCGTATTCTTCTTCGACGGCTTGGCTTCCGTCGGCCACATCCTCCACATACTCGTTACGCGCCGCCACAGCTGCCGTCGCCCTCGCCTCCTCTTGCGTGAAGAACCCCGGGCTCACGGCGGCGGCGGCCATGAAGAACCCCGGGCTCGCAGCGGCGGCCATGGAGCCGGAGGTGATCATCTCGTGGATCTCCTCTTCGTTCGGCGCCGCCATCGCACCGAACGGGAGCGGCCCTCGTCGCATGACCGGCGAGGTGCCCTCGAACTGGCCGCCGCTGCCGACGTCAAGCTCGGGCGTGAACCTGGACGGTTGGACGTAGGCGCCGTCTTCGAACATGGCAGGCGGCGACGGCGAGTACATCGAAGGGGAGAAGGACGACGGGGAACTGCTTGTACCTTGCGCCGGCCATTGGCCGGGGAACATGGCGCCGCCGCCGCCGCTAAAGGCCATGCTGATCTTCCTCGCTTGTTCGACCTGGGCCGCCGCCGCCGCCCTCTTGGCGGCGGCTTTTTTCACCCTCTCCGCCCTGCCGCTTGTTTCCACCTCGCGCCGTTTCTCGTCCGCCGCCCACTGTGCGTTCGTCATGCCCGGCGGCCGCTCCTTCTTCGCCCGCGGCTTCCTCGTCGTCGCCTTCGGCGGCATTGCGGTGGACGAGAAGACGAGGAGGAAAGCGGTGGTGGACGAGAAGACGCCGCCGGGAACTGGAACTGGAAGACGAGGAGAATGGACAAATTCAGCGGGAGAGAATGGGGATATGCAAGCAAATTGGAGGGAATGGGGATATGCAAGCAAATTGGAGGGAAAATCGACAGGATTTGGTTTTCCTGTCGCCGACTACGCGGGTCCACACGACGTTTCGCGCCAAAATCTTTCGTCCGGAGTCCCCGAGCGCGCCCCGGGGGTACGGGGTTGGCGTGGGCTCGCCGGATGGATGAAGGGCCAAATCCGGACGAAAACGAGAAACCGGGGGCGCGACTGGGCCGATTTACGCCATCCGGATGGAAAAAACGTCGCTCGGGGGCCTCGTCGGGGGACGAGTGGAGATGCTCTAAGTACCTGTGAGTATTTGTTACATTCTTGTTATATACAAAAGTGCTGGCCACAAATTTATTCTTCTACATGACTACTGAAACTTGTCATGCTCTTGACCAATACATAGGGTATATTCCATTTTTGTGCAGAAGCTAAAACTAATACTACTATGAAAATCTATAAATCTAGCCACACAAATATGCATGGTCTAGACATGAAAAATCGGGTTATTTAATTGTGAGTAGCTTTTCAAAATAGAACACTAAAATAACTATTGAACTCATTATCGATCTATAGGTCTAGAAAATTATTCTGATCGACATAGGCGTCGCGTTGCCACCTGGCATTAAGGGCGGGGTGTTACGTGGCATTCTATTAGAAGTTAAACCTAGCCTCTCATAATCGAGAGAAGAAGAGAGAAATCAAGCCGAGGCGAGTTAGACGGGAAAAATTGCTTCGCGCTGATTTTGTTGATCTGTTCTTTTCCGTGCAACGCACGGGCATCATAATACGCCAAATACCATCGTACCGGTTCATTTTTTTTTTCCTTTTTGCTCCTCTACTCTCCAACCGAGACGAGCCGCGCGCCTCCGGCCTCCGGCCAGGCCCCCGCCGCCAGCCCATCTCCTGTGCGCCTCCCAGTGCCGGACATGCCCCCACCGCCGGCGCCCCTCCTTTCCCTGCCGGCATTACATTACCTCGTCCCACCGAGACACCCTGGCATGTGAAGGCCACCCGAGAGCCGAGACGCCCGTTCCTTGTCGACGGTGCTGCCTCTGTTCCGCCCCAGACTCCCCTCCTCAGAGAGGGACGCGACGGAGGGCGTTTTCGTGCCGGAGGCGGTCGGGATATGGTGAGCGTTTTCGTGCGGGGGGAGTGCGGGATGAATACTGTCGGGCGTTTTCGTGCGGGATCTGACGCGGTGTTCCCTTTCTGTCCGCTCCTCCCATCGCCCAACCAAACTAGCGAACAGAGACGCGGTGATGCGCGCGAGGAAAAACTGGGCATACGTTGCAGTCCCGGTTGCTGCCAAACGACGAGGCGAGGGGCGAGCAGGCGCAGGTCCAGGGAGGACAAACTAGGGGCGCCATGGCATACCAGCACAGCGGCACGGCCGCGCGTCGTTGCGTGGAAGCCACCAGGCTGAGCCGCGCGCAACGGTAGAAGAGAAACGAATGTGCGCTGTCGGCACGTCGGCAAAGCTGAGCTCGGGGAGGCCACCGCTAGCGACGCCATCACCTCCTTCCTGCCCGGCAAGCGAGCACCACGGCGAGACGCAGTGCATCTCCAGGATAGAGGGGCATGGTCGTAGGCTCGTAGCGGGCGGATCCTCGAGCAGCTGGGCGACTTTATTGACGGCAAAGCAGAGCCGAAGCCGCCGCATGGAGAAGGTGTGTAGAGGAATTCATCGCAGGCCGAGGGAAGGATGGAGGGGGTCAGCTCGCCTAGGTAATTCTCGGTGGTGATGGCCAGATTTGAGCAGACGGTGGTAGCTGGAGCAAAACCGACAAAGAGAAAGGGGAACGAGAGTTGTCCGCCTATGCTTGCTGCGTGCAGACTGCTAGAGAGAAAGACATCTACTGATTTGCATCTACTGTATTGCAAGAACTGCTGAGATGGAGGTGGCAGAGAAGCGCTTTGCCGCGACTGATGTGAGTTCTGCCTGTGGATTGAGATGTACAACACGTCTAAGCTACTGGTATGGTCTAGGTGAAAATCCATCGATTCTAAGAGTGGGTGCATGATGCTTGAGATGTAATATCTTGGATATCCATCGATTGCAAGAATTGTGTGATACGGTGTAGTACGGGTGCCTATTGAATTTCTATTAAGAGATTTCTATTTTCGTGCCCTCGGGTCCTTAGTTGTGCTCAGTTTTCCCCAGCTCCTTAGTTTTTCCTCAGTTTTACCCAAGCCTTTGTCTGAAACCATCACACGTGATGTAATGGCCGGTTGCCCGATGGTTGACCGTTATCTTCTGACTAGTGGGGCCACGTAGAGCCCGCAAAGACACGTCAGACCATCCATCTTTGTTTGACCGTAAGCATCGGTGTATCCCTGACCAAAACGCGCACGAGTGGGGTTTCGGTATATCGAATGACAAGTGGGCCATGGTGCTGATACAATGGGCAATACACGGGTAGGAATAGATTTTTAAACGGAGCTCTACAGCGATGGCACGGAGGAGGTGGCCTGCGGGGTGCCGAGATGAGATCGACGTCCACAAAGAACTGCATGAGGCGAGACCAGACGCATTAGATAGATATGAACTAGACGCGTTTAACCATGCAAAGAAGAGAAGAAATGGTCGACGACATCGACGACTACCTCAAAACTTTGACTGACCGTGTCCGACACGAACGCGAGCAATGTAGAGAAAACTAGTGTCTCTCCTTTCTGGCGTGTATAGATGGGTGCTAGAAGAGTGTGGTGGCAAAGGGGAAGACCTCGCGGTGGTCTGTGGCGTCCAGCATAGCGGGGCGGCGTGGCCGTGCCCACAGCGGCGTGCATGCATGTTCGGCATTGGCATCAGCATGTACGTTCGGCATTGGCCTCGGCGGTATCTCTGGTGTGTCAGTGATCGAATGAGGGGACGGGATTGACGGTGCATCCCGAAGGTGACCTAGCAGTGGCGGCGAGCATAGTAGTTCTGACCATGCCGATATCGGCATCGGCATCGTTTGGAGGCTGTGGTGCTCGAATCAAGGTGGGATTTGTTTCTTGTACGCCAAAAGTGATTTGAAACAAGTTTCGTGTTGAAGGTTAGGTAACGAAAGTTTGTAACTAAGCCCAAAATTATACTAGCGTCATGGTGAGGTTCTTTTTGATAGAGCTATACGGTTGGGCAAACTTTTTTGACACTTTTTAGATAGGGTTCCTTGTTGTTACACGTATGGCATCATGTATGGCAAATTTGGGGTCATTTGGAGATGTTCGAAAAAATCACTTTGCTTAAACGCACGCCGTTTCGTCTCACTGAAACCAGCTTTTCTAACAAGGTGATTTTTTCTACATTCTCTAAATGACCTCAAATTTCATACAGCTGATCTTCTATACATAGATAGATAGATTGTTTCGTTTTTACATTTTTCGAACTTTTTTATTTCCCTTTATAATACCCAATTGATTTTCAGATTTTGTAACAAGTTATGGCATCATGTATGGCATCATTTTCGCCCTAAATTTCAAATTTTATGAAACTTTCCCTTTTAGATATTCCTTGTTGTTATAGATATGGCATCATGTATGCCAAATTTGGTTAGGTCTCACTGAAACCAGCTTTTGTAACAAGTTAGGTTTTTTCGACCTTCTCAAAAGGGATTTTTTTCTACCTTCTCTAAATGACCTCAAAAATCATACAGACGATCTTCTATACAAAGATAGGTAGATTTTTTGCGTGAAAAGTAATGGATACAACAAATCGGTGATGATTTATCATTTTTTCATGAAAATTAATGGCTACAACAAATCGGTGATGGTTTATCATTTTTTGCGTGAAAATTAATGGCTACAACAAATCGGTGATGGTTTATCATTTTTTGCGTGAAAATTAATGGCTACAACAAATCAGTGATGGTTTATTATTTTTTGCGTGAAAATTAATGGCTACAACAAATCGGTGATGGTTTATTATTTTTTCGTGAAAATTAATGGCTACAACAAATCGGTGATGGTTTATCATTTTTTGCGTGAAAATTAATGGCTACAACAAATCGGTGATGGTTTATCATTTTTTTCGTGAAAATTAATGGCTACAACAAATCGGTGATGGTTTATCATTTTTTGCGTGAAAATTAATGGCTACAACAAATCGGTGATGGTTTATCATTTTTTGCGTGAAAAGTAATGCCTAAAAGAGTTTATAATTTTTAGCGCGTGAAAATGAATACAGAAAACCGCCCTTTACCATACTTAGAGAGTGGAAGGTAACCGCCGACAGAGAGAGAGAGGGGTTATCCTGCCCGTTAGATCATACGATCAACGGTCGGCGGGCACGATCCGCGTGACATGGGCTAGACCAATCAGGGCAATGTTGCACGTCTGCGAGAATTTGTGGAGGGAGAGGGCAAAACTGAGTAGTATCAAGAAACCAAGGGCACCTGTGTAATAAACAGACTAAGAGATTCAAATATGAGATTTAAAAAAAGGAAAATGCGTGTTTTGTACAATGAAACCCATCTTGGCCTACCTCAAACTATTTGCAATACAAATATACATGAGTGTGAGAATTGTGGCCTCATTTAGACAAAGTATGTTTTGGGGAAAGCTGTTTTGGGAAAGGCTTATTGTGGAAAACCATGCACCTTCATAGCTACTAGGTGATTTGAGAAGGCCTTTGAGAAGTGGCAATTTGTGGTAAAACTTGATTTATCTATGACTTATCTATGTTTTGAGAACTGGCAATTTGTGGTAAAGACTCCATGAGTATGTGCCACTATTTTTCGGAATTTTTTGCACATTAAATGACTCATTTAACTAGTTAATCCCATTTGTTGACTGTCTGTTGACCAGCCACTTGAGGGTAAAACTGAGCATATTGCACTAGCCAGTATTAGCACTCAAGGGGAAAACTGAGCACACAAAAAATGCTAGTATATGACTCGAGGTTATACCTGAGTATATCTAAATTTCCAGGGTTAGACTCAAGGATGCGTGTTGCGGTGCAGAAATGGAAGACGTGCAATTGTTGACGCGTAGACGCGGGTCGCGGTGCAGAAGTCGAAGACTTGCAATCGTGGACGCGTGTCGCATTGCAGAAGTCCAAGACGTGCAGACGTGCAGCGGTGGACGTGTAGGACGCGGGTCGCATTAACCACCCCTCGCCTTTATAGACGCCTCCTCCCACTATCTCTGTCACTCTCACTCGCCCACGCAACGACGCCTCTCTCACGTCCCATCATCTTCTCCAAAGCAAAAAAACCCTCTCCCTGTCCCTCTCCTCTGCCGGCGAGATGGACAAGGAGAATGCCAATCCCATCGTCCACGGCGCCGTCGGCTCCAAGCGCGACGCCTCCCTCTTCGATGTCGTCCCCTGAACGGACGTCGCCGCCGCCGCCGCCGGTGCATCGGAGGCTGCTGCCGCCGGTGGCGGTCAGATCCCGCCGGGATTTGACCCCTATGAGCCGGTGCCGTACGTCCCGCCCCAGAACCCCTACGACACCTTCCTGGAGGACCCATGGAACGAGGTAACTACGGTTTGCTTCCTTTTTTGTTCCCATTCCTTTTTGAACCCTATTTTTGCTGCTGTAGATGGATCTGTAGATGGATGAGTATTGGGCTAATATTTGCGCCGATTTTATTCCATTTTGTTTTGATCACTTCTTGATTTCCTTTAAGATTTGGGGTTCGGCCGTTCGGTTAATTTATGCAAGTAATAATTGGATCTCAATCAGTTAATTTATGCAAGTAATCATGGGATCTCAATCAGTTATTTTATGCACTAATCGAAAGATATCAACCGTTTAATTTTGCAAATAATCTGGAATGTGTTTAAGTTCAGATCTGGAATCTGTTTCTTTGCCTATGATGAATCGTTGGGCACAAATTTTTACTAGGGAGGGTTCAGCGAACCATTGCTATGTACAAATCTGTTGTGCATGAGCTTTGGTTCGCTTACACCTTCCGTGTAGATATATAATCATGCCCACTCTAACTGAGGCTGACTCTGTTTTTCCTAACTTTGTTATCATGCACGTTCGTCATCATTGCAACTCATTCACTCATAGTTTCTGTTTGATATGGATCAGCTGTCTGGCAGCGACGTCGGCAGCGATGAGGAGGAGGAGGACGTCAAGACTCGCCAGGTGCTGCGGAGGCTGCAGGTCGGCCAGTACATCTCCTACTTCGCCAAAGGTGTCTACAGGTGCCCCTTCTGCACTAGGAGACTCGGCGGCACGGACTCCAACTGCCTCGTCACGCATGCCGAGAACATCAGCAACACCTTCCCCAAGGTCGGCACGATGGTGAACGTCTACTCCTTCCGCGCCAAGCACAGGGCTCTCGGCATGCACCTCCGCAGCATGCAGCGGGTGGAGATCTCCGCCGGGCGCATGCCTCCGCTCAAGCCCAAGGCTGCCAAGGGGAGCAACAACAACAAGTGGAGGGAGAGCCAGATGGGGTAGGCAGAGTCCTGGACGTGTGCTGCTGCTGCCTCCCATTTTGTTGTTGGGATCCCTTTGTTGTTAGCTAGGGATCCCTTGTTGTTATGTTGTTAGTATGATGGTGCTGTGAAGAACCTCGAACCTGTTACTATGTTGGCTGCTATGTATGCAGCTTATTATCTAGGGAGGGATCCCTATTATCTATCCCTATTCTACTATATTTTGTTGGCCCTACTTTGTTTTCTCGATTTACTATGACTGTGAATTTATCGTACATTACCCTGGAGATTTGCTTCTAGATTTAACTACATACATATGGACCAGAGGGAGTACTAGATTGGATCCCTACTAGATTTGCTGCCATATTGGGCAAACAACGAGGGCCAAAAGGCACAAATAATTGAAGAAAGACAAAAATGCAAACTTCTCTAGATTTGATACTTATTTGGTGAAAAGGACAAAGAGAAAAGAGGGGAAAAAGGTGCTCTTAATAATGCCAATTTGGGGCCGAGAGAGACAGAAGCCAGCTCCTGCTCACGTGCGCAACCAAACGCGGTCTCGTCCTGTCCCACGCGGTCCCTTTCTACCGGCCCCACACGACGCGGCCCCACACGTGACAGAATGGTCAACTAAACGGGAATCCTGCCATCTGAGCTGCTTCTGCGGGTTTCAAACAAGGGCTTGGAGAAAACTGAGGAAAAACTAAGGAGCTGGGGAAAACTGAGTACAACTAAGGACCTGAGGGCACGAAAATAGAAATCCTTTCTATTAAAACTGCATTAGCTTATGCATTGATCTAACTGAAAACATGAGCCTTTGTTACTGTATTTTTTACCAGTGGTATACGGGTACACTGATATTGGCGTGATAGGCTCACACAAGAAAAAATGGTTTTATGCTAAGATGATTTTATATCATAGAAAAAATAATTCAATTAATGTGATGTTTCCAAAAAGCATTTATGCCACAAGGCTACCTCTCTAGCTGAGGTGACCGACTGTGGGAGCTTGAGGCACATAAGGGATGAGTAGTCATCTAGGTCGGCCGAGGAGATGACTTGAAGATCGCTCGATGCGCCACAGTGTAGAATTCTCGCGGTCGTTACATCGCAGCAGATTCTGGAGATAAGTGAACAACGAGTGCACCGATAGAGGCGGTGGGCCCGTTGGGAGCAGAAAGGTCGATGGTGTGGACATGTACTGGCAATGCGGTAGTGTCCAAGGAGGCTGGTCGACCTCACTTCATTTTCATAAGGTTTGTTCAATGTCAGACTATTAGAAAAATCCTTGCAATTTTTAAGTATAACTTTTATTATCTAGAATAAAATTAAGTAATATTTTGTTTGAAATGGGTTTTTATTGATTTATTTCTCCGTTGCAACGCACGGGCACGTTTCCTAGTATTATTTAAATTGCATGAGATGTAGTATCTCATTTAAATCATTTTCCCAAATGGTAAATATGAAGTGGTGACTTAGGTCAACATGATCTCATACTTATTATTTGAGGAGATTAAATCTTAGTAATATTTAATGAGAGGAAATTACTTTTCAAAAGAAATGGATGAAAACCCTAGTGTTATGTTGGGTGATAATTGTGATGACAATAGATCATCTCGTGTGGTAAATAGAATACTTAAGTATTTGTTTGGTGATTGTGTACCTCGTATTCATTTATAGACGCTAGTACTGAGTGCTACGAGTAAGCAGAAGTCTACGAAGAAGAAAACTTTGATCACTACACCACTCAAGGCAAGCTATACTCTTGCAAGCTACCCTAGTGCAAGCTCTACTAGAGCAAGGCACCATTACAATATCATATTGTGTTTAAGGATTCCAATCCCAAGTTTTTATCTTGCAAGCTTTTACTTTGGTTCTCAAAGTTTATTTTGTTCATAGTTAACTTTGGTCTAGATACGGAGTATCACAAGAGCATCAAAGTTAGCGTAGAGCCCTCATGACTAGTTGCTAGTGCTAAAACTAAAATTGACTACTCTAGATGGGAACATGTGACTCAAATGACTTTGAAAACCTTAGAATGATGAGTCATTCTATTGAAAGTTTTGAAGGTGAATATGACCTTGAATGACATGGTGAATTTGATAAAAACTGATGATTGGGTTCGGATGCGATACCATTCCAATTTTAGAGTACCCCCACAATACCTGATTATGGGTAGGGCTTAACTGGAAATTTATGCACTTTAGTATGGGTTCCCTCTAAACAAGCGTCATAGGGGTTATGCCGAGGCTGCCTCCGTGAAATGTGAAATGACGTGAAAATGAGGTGACTGTCCTACCCAAGCCCTGTGCAGTTCCCAGGATGGCAGATTGCCATCACTGGGAGGCCAAACTCATGGGGGAGTTGCCTATACTAGGGTATGTAAGTGAAAGGTTAATGGTTGATGATCCGCATACTGAGTATGATTATTCAGGGCTATCCCTGACGGATGCAATCAAATATTGTGGCACAAGTGTACAACCTTTGCAGAGTGTAAACCTATTCGAATAGCCGTGTTCGCGGTTATGGACGATTGGATGGCCATACTGTTCCGTTGTTAGATGTTTTCTAAAAATGAATGGTGACTTGAAAGGTGAATTTTACTTGATCACAACAGAGTTGTGAGAATGACACTAATGTTCCCACTTGAGTTAGTTAGGCAAATAAAGAGTCTTTTACTACTAAGTGCTTATGAAATAAAACTAGCTTTATGCAAATGAACCTAGAGCTTAGAACCCCCTTACTATAGTTGGTAGTGCTTACACTAGTATTAGTTTGCGAGTACTTTAAAGTACTCATGGCTGTGTCCCTGGTTATTCAAATGGCCAGACTATGAAGAAGAGCACCAGTACCAGGAGGATGGACAGCAGGACGTCTATGACAACTAGGATCATCTCCTGACGTCAAGCGTTGCCTGTGGAATAGATGGACCACTACTACTTCGCTTCCGCTATGTGTTTTGTATGTTGATCTGTAGATCAACTGTGGTTAAATATTGGATCATGTGATCCCTTGTTGTAAGACAATTATGGTTTGTAATGAATGATGTTCTGTGATATCAACTGTTATGTCTCGCAAAAACAATCTTCCTGGGATTGCGATGTACGGCATAATAGGCATTTGGAATTAAAAATCCGGGTGTTGACAAGTTGGTATCAGAGCCATTGTTTGACCTTAGGAGACCCTAGTTAGAATGGACGTCTGAAAAAACTTAGTTTCAAAATAAGTAAAGTGAATATTTATGAAAAACTTATCTCCACTCGTACTCTTAAGATCTTTTCAAAATGAGAAAGCCATGCTCTACCTTTTTCTTGTAATTCTACATAAAATTTTGACACACTTGCTCACTTCTCTAACTTACTCATCTAATTCACTTACAGATGGAGCAAGTCAACAACACCAAGTTTTACCAGCTGGGCAACGGCGGGAGCCTGATCTTTGAGAGGGACTTAGATGCTTTATCTGAATTTCTCGAGCGCTCGCACCCGGAGTTCTTTGGAACTCAAGTCAATGATCAGCCCGGAGGGGAACTACAGTGGGTGGTTGTTGCAGATCTGAGGGGCAAGATGGAGCCACCGGTGTCCGAGAGGATCCAGTTTTCCATCCGGGAGAACAACTGGCTGGACGGACTCGCTCGTGCTCTGCAGGAAGCACTTGCCCGTCTGTGCGGGCAGAATGTGACCCAGATCCAGGGAACCCGCTTTGCTCACCTTGCAAGGCATGACTCCATTGGAGGACCCATGGACGTGTCACTGCACCCCGAGCTGAAGTATCACGTGGAGCACCTGGACTTCATGCTGCACGAGACCCGCAAGGAGCTGGACAACTCCCGCGTCTACGCCAACCAGACTCACCTCCAATGTCGCAGCAGACCGAGACCATCAAGATGCTTGCAAAGGATCACAAGTCACTCCGCCAGCAGCGTGCCAAGAAGGACTACACCATTGCTCGCCTCCGCGCCAAGATAGCATCCATGGAGGAAACTGTCAAGGCACAAGAGGATCAGCTGAAGGACTTGGAAGGAGAAGGAGAAGACATTCAGGGAGGAACAGCCTTCCTGAGTGATGATGCATTTGAGGAGGATGAAGACCTGGACATCCACACTGATGTGGAAGGCTATGAGTTCATGGAAGCCGGAGAGGATGACTTCATCCCGATCGATGTGGATGATGAGGAGTAGTATCACTTGAGCACATGTGTAGGTGTGAGTTTGTATCCAATCCTTTGTATCGTAGAATGGTGGAATGGTTCTTAAAACCATTATTGTGTTAGCTTGTAATGTGTGTTGTTTGAATGAATGAAAGTGTTGTTTGATTTCAACATGTCAAGTACTCAAGTTTTAAACTTTTGAAAATTTACCCAAACAAGCCATAGAAAATTCCCTCTTATCTCATGATCTATCTCCATGTTCAGATGGCCCCTCCAACTCGCAGCAACAATCAAGATGCAATGCTGCAGCTTTTACAAACACTGATGGCAGACAGAGAAGCCGAGAGAGCTGAACGATAAGCCAATATTGCCGCACTGCAGCAAATAGCCCATAACAACCAAGGCCATGGAAACCATGATCATCCTGGATCCAAGTTGAAGAATTTCCAGAACACTAACCCTCCAATGTTCAGCAAGACTGAAGAGCCGTTAGATGCAGATGACTGGCTCCAAACAATGGAGAACAACTTGGAAGTTGCAGGAGTTGAAGCAGCAGAGAAAGTACTGTTTGCCACTCACTATTTGTTAGGACCTGCCAGAGCTTGGTGGACAAGTGCCCGTGCAATGAATGCAGGACAGATGATGACCTGGGAAGATTTCAAACTCAAATTCAGCAAGTACCTTGTGCCCCCGGGTCTAATCAAGAAGATGAGGGATGAGTTCAGGGAACTCAAACAAGGAAGGATGTCCGTGGTGGAATACCGTGACAGATTCCTCACTCTGTCTAGGTACGCCCCGGATGAGACCGACACCAACGAGAAAAAGAAAGAAAGATTTCTGAATGGACTTCATGATAAGATGCAGACTGTACTTGTGAACATTCCCTTTGCTGACTTGGAAGCCCTTGTGGATTCTGCTATCCAGATGGAGGGAAAGCTCCATCAAGGCAATGAAAACCGCAAGCGCAGAATGATGAACCAGAGTGGGCCCAGCAATACCCCAAGGTATCGCCCCAACTCAAGTGGAGGATTTGCCCCAAGACACAACAAGCCACCCGTGCCACTGTCACGTCCGAGTTTCCCCAATCGGAGTGGAGTACACCCAAGGCCAGGAGGCCACAACAACAACCATGCCAACAACAACCACTTCAACCGCGCCCCGATGAGAGCCCCCGGCAACCACAACAACACCAACACTGCCCCAAGGACTGGGAGCAATGCTGTCCCCATCACCCCAAAGGACAAGTCAACTGTGACTTGTTATGAATGTGGATTTGTGGGTCACTACTCCAATGAGTGCCCCAAGAAGCTAGCCAAGACTGCCCCCAATACCGCTACACCTGCTCAGCAGCAACGCCATGTCTCTAGCGCAAGGAAGTTTGCTCCAGGCAACCCGAACAACCGCAGCGGCCGCCTCTTTCACATGAGGTTTGAAGAAGCCCAGGAAGCGCCAAATGTCGTGTTGGGTATGTTTTCTGTTAACTCAGTACCTGCAAGATTGTTGTTTGATTCTGGAGCATCGCATTCGTTTGTTACTGAAGATTTTGCATGCACTAGTAAGATTCAACCAATGAGTTTGAAGCATGTTATGATAGTTCAAATACTTGGTTCAACTACAAAAGCTAGAAAAATTTGCAAAGATGTGCCTATTAGAATACATGAAATAGTTTTTAATGCAAATTTGATTGTTCTGGGAACAAAAGGTTTGGAAGTAGTGCTGGGTATGGATTGGATGTCGAAACATCATGGATTGATTGATTGTGCCAAGAAGGCCATCACCATGACTAGTAGCACCATAGTGTTAGTAGAACACGTGTCTGAAAGGCTGCCCAGAAAATTCACCTGCAACCAGAGTTTAGCCAAGCCAACCTTGGATCAGATCCGAGTAGTCTGTAGATACACCAATGTGTTTCCTGATGATCTACCCGGTATGCCCCCAGATCGGGATATCGAGTTTATCATTGAGTTAATCCCTGGAACATGACCCATAGCTCAGAGAGCCTATAGTATGAACCCAGCAGAGTTAGTGGAACTGAAGAAGCAACTGGATGACATGCTGCACAAAGGTCTGATTCGACCAAGTGCGTCGCCTTGGAGATCACCGGTATTGTTTGTGGATAGGAAGGATGGTGCCACTCGTTTATGTACGGATTACCGTAAATTGAACGACGTCACCATCAAGAACAAGTACCCTTTGCCAAAGATAAAAGACCTGTTTGACCAACTGACCGGTGCCAGAGTGTTCTCTAAGATTGATCTTAGGACTGGTTATCATCAACTGAAGATTCGTGCAACGGATATCCCCAAAACTACCTTCACCACCAGATATGGATTGTATGAGTACAATGTCATGTCATTTGGATTAACCAATGCCCCAGCTTATTTCATGAATCTCATGAATAAGATCTTTATGAACTTTTTTGGATAAGTTTGTCGTTGTATTTATCGACGACATCCTAATCTACTCCCAATCATAAGAAGAGCATGAGAAACATCTGGAGATTATCTTGGAAACCCTTAGGGAGCATCAGTTGTATGCCAAGTTCAGCAAATGTGAGTTTTGGTTAAAGGAAGTAGGATTCCTGGGACATATCTTGTCTTCAGGAGGAATTGTTGTAGATCCCGCGAAGATCAAGACTGTTGAAGAATGGAAAGCCCCAACCACTCAGACTGAAGTCCGTGCATTTCTTGGATTAGCAGGATATTACCGCAGGTTTGTTGAAGGATTTTCAAGCATGGCAAGACCAATGACTCAACTGTTGAAGAAGGACAGAAAGTTTGAATGGACGGATAAATGTGAAGAGAGTTTCCAGAAACTCAAGAGCAGATTAACCTCAGCCCCAATATTGATCATGCCCGATATCACCAAGCCATTTGACGTCTATTGTGATGCTTCCAAGATTGGTCTTGGATGTGTGTTGATGCAAGAAGGCAAAGTGATATCATATCTGTCTAGCCAACTGAAGCAACATGAGCAAAATTATCCAACCCATGACTTAGAGCTAGCAGCCATAGTTTTAGCCTTGAAAGTATGGCGTCATTACCTCGTGGGTAATCGATGCGAGATCTATTCGGATCATAAGAGCCTAAAGTACATTTTCACTCAGAAGGAGCTGAATATGAGGCAGAGAAGATGGATAGAGTTAATCAAGGATTACGACATGGAAATTCACTACCACCCCGGCAAGGCCAATGTGGTAGCGGATGCCCTAAGTAGACAGCTGTGTCAACTGAACTCCATGATCGCCGAAGAGCAACCTAGTTTGCATCAGGAATTTGAGCAGTTTAGACTGGAGCTAGTTAGTGAAGGATTCCTAGCAAGCACTGAACTCCAGCCTACCTTGATTAGTCAGATAAAGGAAGCACAGAAAGGAAATGCCAGCATTGATGGAATCAAGAGCCAAATAGCTGCAGGAAAAGCACCGGGATTTACCGAAGATGAAGAAGGAGTTCTTTGGTACAACGGACGCCTATGTGTGCCAGTAGATTCGGAGTTGAAACAAGTCATTTTGAAGGAAGCCCATGATACCCTTTACTCCATTCATCCCGGTGGAACCAATATGTATCAAGACTTGAAGGAACAATTTTGGTGGCATGGAATGAAGAGAGAGATTGGAAGTTATATAGCCAAGTGTGATATCTGTCAGAGAGTCAAGGCAGAACATCAGCGACCCGCAGGATTACTGCAGCCATTACAGATCCCTGAATGGAAATGGGATTCTGTAGGAATGGATTTCATAACTGGATTGCCCAAATCAAGTAGAGGAAATGATTCTATTTGAGTAGTGGTCGATAGATTAGCCAAGGTAGCCCATTTCATACCAGTCAAGACCACTTACCAAGGCCCTAAGCTAGCAGGGTTATATATCTCCAGAATAGTGAGCCTGCATGGAACACCAAAGTCAATTGTGTCAGATAGAGGATCCCAATTCACCTCAAGATTCTAGCAGAAGGTACACGAAGGACTAGGAACCCGGCTGAATTTCAGTACAGCTTATCACCCGCAGACTGATGGACAGACCGAAAGAGTCAACCAGATACTGGAAGATATGTTGAGAGCCTGTGTGCTAGAATATGGATCTAAATGGGAAGATTGTCTGCCTTATGCGGAATTCTCATACAACAACAGTTATCAAGCCAGTTTGCAAATGGCCCCCTTTGAAGCATTGTACGGAAGGAAGTGTCGTACCCCTCTGAACTAGTCAGAAGTTGGAGATAGTCAAATCTTTGGGCCAGATATTCTCCAAGAAGCTGAAGAGAAGGTTCACAAGATCCGCGAATACCTCAAGACTGCCCAATCGAGACAGAAAAGTTATGCTGACAAGAGACACCGAGAAATGACTTTCAATATCGGAGACTTTGTGTATCTCAAAGTATCACCCCTTAAAGGAATGCAAAGATTCCAACTTAGAGGAAAGCTTGCACCTAGATATGTGGGACCCTTCAAAGTTCTGAGTCACCGAGGAGAAGTATCATATCAGTTTGAACTGCCATAGGAAATGTCAGCTGTGCATGATGTATTTCATATCTCGTTACTTCGAAAGTGTTTGGAGGTTCCTGAGAAGACGAAGGTTTTCAAAAACATCGATCACAGATCTGTGGATATCAACAAGGACTTGACCTATCGTGAAGTACCCATCCGTATCCTGGAGGAGGCATTCCGAACCACCCGCACCAGGAGTATCAAGTTTCTGAAGATTCAGTGGAGCAATCATACTGAAGAAGAAGCCACTTGGGAGCGAGAAGATTATATGAGCACTGAATTCCCATATCTCTTTAGTTCCTAGTTTTCTTTAAGATCTCGGGACGAGATCTTTTGTAAGGGGGAAGGGTTTGTAACATCCCAACTTTTCAAATCAATGAAGATTATCAATCTCTCTTTCCCAAATTTTGGAGCCAACAAAAACTTAAATTAAATTTTGCTTTGTACATAGGGTGCATGCATGTGTGTTATGTTTTTGACATGATTGTTGTGTAAGGTGTTTGGTAATGCTCCTAAACCCTAAACCTTGCTCTTTGTAGTCAAAAATAAACAAAGCAAAAGAAAAGTAAAATAAAAGAAAAAGGCATATGAGAGTAAATAGCCATTTTGCAAATCTTGGCCTAAGCCATTTTTACTTTGTGTAAATGATTTGGAAACATTAATAAACTCATAATAATCACTTTTGGTTCAAAGAAACACAAAACAAATCAAAATAAAATTCAAAAACAAGTTGCATGTGATAATGGTTAAATCTGCCATTATTAACATGATACCCACTTTGAGCCCTTGTATTAAGCAATTCCTAAACCAAACTCTCCCAACTCTTTTCTCCTCATCCAAGAGCACATCAAAGTAAACCAAATTGTGTTGACCAACCTTGCTGACTCATTTCCAAATTCTTATTTTGAGCAAGCCAAGTGGCAACATTGAATCAGATTATAGATCATACCAAATTTGGATTTCGCCAAACCTTGCCCATTTTGCAAACCAACACCACCACTGTGTGTTAAACATTAATTGAATCCCACCCAAGAAAAAGTTTGGCAAAATTCAAATTCAAATCCCATGCGGCCATTTCATCGAACACCTGGCAGGCATGAATCTGGTTTGATCATACATGCTTATATCCATTGGATTTTTGTCTAAACCAGAGATCAAATGTGATCATTACTGTACTTCTACACCCCCTGGACCAAGCCATGCACTTTCCCTCAATGATCAAAGCAAGGAGATGACTAAACCTGGCCATGCCATTGTACCATGCCACCCACCATGCCACTCATCATCTCTACCCTCTCCTATCACCTCAGCCATGCCCTGGAGACTATCCACTCTCTCCTGATCATGACCACGCCAGCCCTTGGCCCAGGAGAGGCTCACACTAGCCAGCCCCGTACGCGCCCAGGACGCCCAGACGCGCCAGAGCGTGCATGATCACGTCTCTGGATGCGCCAGTACACCACCTCGCCCCTTCGCCTCCGTCCTCGCCTCGCCATCAGCGCTCGCCAGTAGCATCATCAAGACACCAGCTAGCCGCTAGACATGCTCTCTCTCGCCCCCGTGCCCTGTCGCCGTCGTCCTCGTCGACGACTTCCGCCGGACCAGTGGCAGACGCTGAAGTCTCCCGAGCCATCCCGTCCACTTTTCTCTGTGCTAGGAAGCACTCGAGGATCGCCATGATGCCAGCAACCACACGCCGTCCTCGCCTTGGCCCTTCGCAGCCCAGAGAGCCATCGCCATGGACGCCACCGTGAACCCCTGCAGCACCCCTCGCCAGCTATAAATAGAGGCCTCTCCCGCTCCAATTCTTCACACCACTTCTGATGAGATCTGAGATCTAGGGGTTGGCCCGATCTCGCGATTTGACCCAAGATCCAAGGGGAAAAGGTTGGAGAGAGCGAGGAACACGAAGAACACGAAGAACACCGGTACTCACGCACGCACACCAATCCGATACACCCGATACTTACCCCCGTGGCTCGATGGACCACGCCAATAGAATCACCCGGAAGAGGCACGCGGCAGAATTCCCGGTGAGAGATTGGGGTTGGAGAAGAAGAGATTGGTGAGAGAGAGAGTAGCTTGTACTAGAATCTCACTCAACAATATCCAAATCAACAACAAGGATGCCTTGATTACAGAGGGATGCTTGTCCAAGATGGATGCTAACCCTAGGGAGACTAAGCTCAAAGTTGGTTTAAGCTCAAAATTATGTCTAAGGGGTAAAGGAGGGGTCCTGGATCCTTATATAGGCATACATGGCCAGCAAGGCGAAAAGGTACAAAAGTGGATAACTTAAGCAGTTTGGTGGAGCAATCCCGTCGAATCCGGTTTGGGGCCGGTCAGACTGGGCTGGTGACCGGAGGGTCCGGTCGTGGGGCCTGTCGACCGGTCGCCAACCGGAAACATCGCAGGTTTCAGTCCGGTTGGCCCCCGGTACGACGCACCGAGGAATCTGGTTGGGCGCCCTGTTGACCGGGCCGGGGACCGGCCTGCCCGGTCGTGGGGCCGGTCGACCGGGTCCTGGACCGGCCTGCGTCTTCTCTTCCTTTGAGCGCTTCGAGTGACTTCGGGTCCAGCTTCGTGTCCATCTTCATGTCCCGCTGTTCCTCTCCTTCCCTTGACCATGGTGCGTCCTCCCCTCCGGGGTCCTGATGCTCCTTGTATCTAATGACACAAAGCACATCGGCATGAGGTAGCATTCCATCCAAAGGTGTACCGAGATCAAGGGTGGTGAGGAGCGAGTTCACCTTATCATGTAGAGCTTTAACTCGAGCCCGCGTCATTGGTCCACTTGGGGGACTAGTTGTTCTTGATGTAGTGTCGTTGGTGAGCGGGGCTACATCATCTCCCCCCCCCCTTGGGAGAGAGTCGTCCTCGACTCTTGTTCCTCCTCATCTCCATGATAGGGTGAAAGATCCGAGATGTTGAATGTGTTGCTCACCAACTACTTAGAGGTTGGTATGTCGATGATGTAAGCGTTGTTGTTGATGCGCTTGAGGACCTTGAAAGGCCCATCTCCTCTTGGCTTGAGCTTGGAATTGCGTTCATGAGGGAACCTTTCTTTCCGAAGGTGTAGCCAAACGAGGTCTCCTTCCTCAAACACTCGTTCCTTCTTCTTGGCGTTGAGGCGGTTAGCTTGGTGAAGTACATGCTCTTGTATGGTTGCTCTTGTGTCTTCATGTAGTTTCTTCATGGCGGTGGTGCGCTTGTCGAAGTACATGTTGGTTCTTTCATGAAGAGGTAGTGGAAGGAGGTCGAGCGCCGTGTGTGGTTCGAAGCCATATACGACCATGAACGGACTCCGTGATGTTGTGGAGTGCTTGGCTCGATTGTAGGCGAACTCCGCGTGGGGTAGACACTCTTCCCATGACTTCAATTTTTTCTTCACTAGGATGCGTAGAAGGGTTGAGAGGCTTCGATTGACCACTTCCGTTTGTCCATCGGTTTGAGGGTGCGAGGACGATGAGAACAAGAGCTTCACTCCAAACTTTGCCATGAGCGACTTCCATAGATAACTCATAAACTTGACGTCCCGATCCGACACAATGCTTGCCGGTATTCCGTGTAGGCGAACCACTTCCCTGAAAAACAATGAAGCAATGTGTGAAGCATCATCGCTCTTATGACATGGTATGAAATGAGCCATTTTAGAGAACCTATCCACTACCACAAAGATCGAATCATGCCCATGCTTTGTTCGTGGTAAGCCTAATACAAAATCCATGCTTATATCCGACCAAGGAGAATGAGGAATCGGTAAAGGCATGTAAAGACCATAAGGGTTGGTGGTGGACTTAGCTTGAAGGCATGTAGTGCAACGGTTGCATAGGCGCTCCACATCTCGCTTCATCTTCGGCCAATAATAATGAGTGGATAGCATCGCAAGTGTCTTGTCACGTCCAAAATGGCCCATGAGACCACCTCCATGTGACTCTTGTAAAAGCAACTTGCGAAGAGAAGACTCGGAATGCAAATTTTGTTGGCTTTGAACAAGTATCCATCATGCAAATAGAAATCATCAACTCCTCGATGAGCTGAACACTTCTCAAAGATTGGTGCAAAGAAAGAATCGGAAGAATAGAGTTCTTTGATCTCCTCAAGTCCCAAGACATGAAACTCCAAACGAGTGAGTAAAAGGGTGAGCTTGCGGGAAAGTGCATCCGCTACTACATTGTCCTTGCCCTTCTTGTATTTGATTACATACGGGAAGGACTCAATGAACTCAACCCATTTTGCGTGTCATTTTTTCAAATTGTGTTGGCTTTTCAAATACTTCAAAGACTCATGGTCGGAATGGATAACAAACTCTTTCGGCCAAAGATAGTGTTGCCAAACCTCAAGAACACGAACCAAAGCATAAAGTTCCTTGTCATATATAGGATAGTTGAGGCGTGCGCCATCCAACTTCTCACTATAATATGCCACGGGTTTACCATCTTGCATGAGGACTCCACCAATACCAAGTCCACTCGCATCACACTCAATCTCAAAAGTTTTTGCAAAATTTGGAAGGACGAGAAGGGGAGCTTCGGTAAGGCGTTTCTTCAACTCATCAAAAGCATTTTGTTGGGCCTTGCCCCACACAAACGGAACATTCTTTTTGGTAAGCTCGTTCAAAGGGCAAGCAATGGTGCTAAAATCTTTCACAAAGCGGCGGTCGAAACCGGCGAGTCCATGGAAACTTCGAACTTGACCAACGGTGGTCGGCGTGGGCCAATTATGTATGGCATCAACCTTCGAAGAGTCCACTTCAATGCCATTGGCGGAAATCACAAAACCAAGGAAAACCAATTTGTTTTGGGCAAAAGTGCATTTGGGAAGATTGGCATAAAGCTTCTCATGACGCAAGATGCATAAGACTTCTCTCACATGTTGCACATGGTCCTCGAGATTTTGGCTATAAATGAGAATATCATCGAAATAGACAACCACACTCTTGCCAATGAGGGGACGTAATATGTGATTCATGAGACGCATGAACGTTGATGGAGCATTTGAAAGACCAAATGGCATGACAAGCCATTCATAGAGACCAAGTTTGGTCTTGAATGCCGTCTTCCATTCATCACCAATTGCCATGCGGATTTGATGGTAGCCACTACGCAAATCGACTTTAGAGAAAATAGTGGCACCGCTCAATTCATCAAGCATGTCATGTAAACGCGGAATGGGATGGCGGTAACGAACGGTAATGGCATTGATGGGGCGGCAATCCATACACATTCGTTGCGTCTCATCCAGTTTAGGAACAAGAATCACGGGAACGGCACAAGGGCTAAGGCTTTCTCGCACATACCCTTTAGCGAGGAGATCTTGTATTTGGCGTTGAATCTCCTTTGTGTCTTCGGGGTTGTTGCGGTAGGCGGCACGGTTTGGAAGGGGAGCGCCGGGTATGAGGTCAATGCGGTGCTCGATGCCCCGAAGCGGTGGGAGTCCATGAGGTAGCTCGTCGGGGAAGACGTCTTGGAACTCCTTCAAAAGAGACAACAAAGACGAAGGAATGTTGGTTAAGTCGTTAGTCTCCGATGACGGGCCCTTGCAAATTAGCACAAAGTGCAATGTGGTGGATGGGTTTTCTTGCACTTCTCTCCACTCGCTTTTGGTGGCTAGGAGGACGCTCTTTCTCTCACTCATATAGGGCTTGTGGCGCTCACTCTCCTTTTGGTGGGTCGCTCCCTCTCCTCTCAACTCACTATGGTGGGTGTGTTGTTGTGCCCTCGCTAAAGCCTTCGCGTTGTCGGCGATGATTTGGCTAGGAGTCATTGGGCGAAGCTCGAACTTCTTATCCTTGACCTTGAAGGTGTATGCATTGGTGTGTCCATCATGTATAGCCTTCTTGTCAAATTGCCATGGGCGGCCAAGCAACATGTGGCACACCGTCATGGGCACCACGTCACACTCAATGGTATCTTCATAGGGGCCGATCTTGAAGTTGACGGTGACGGTATGTTGTATCTTGACATTGCCCTTGTCGCTCAACCATTGGATATGGTAAGGTTGAGGATGCTTGCGAAGCGTGAGGTTGAGCTTCTCACACAACTCGGTGCTTGCTAGGTTGTGACAACTTCCCCCGTCGATGATGACCTTGATTGACTTGCCACCAATTCCGGCACGGGTTTGGAAGATGTTGCAACGTTGATCTTCCATAGCTTGAGGTTGAGTAGTTAACACCCTTGTGACCACAAGTGAAGGGTTGGGGTCATGCACACATAAGAGAGGGTCTTCTCCACTATCTTCATCATAAGCTTCTTCATTTGCGACGGCGGCTTGTACCATAGCTTCATACTCATCTTCACTTAGCGTCTCCATGTCGCCATTCTCCATGGTGATCATGACCTTGGTATTCTTGCACTCAAATGATTTGTGGCCTTGAGTGCCACACTTGAAACAAGTGACATTGGAGGGTCCCGTAGAGGCCTTTGAGGAGGCGGTGGAGGACACCGTTTGCTTCATGCGACTTTGGATAGTCGGTTGCTTGGATGTTGTAGAGGACACGGTGGGTTTGACACTTGTTGAAGGAGGTGCTGTAGCGAACTTGGAGGTGAAGTATGACTTTGACTTGGAGTACTTGAGGTCCTCATTCACTTGGCGCTCGGCCTTGGAGGCTTGGTGAACCAACTCAACCATGTTGGAATAAGGTTGGAACTCCACAATTCTCTTGATGGGATAGTTGAGTCCATTGAAGAATCTAGCGATGGTTTGGTTCTCGGACTCTTGGATGTTGGCTCGCATCATAGTTAACTCCATTTCCTTGAAGAACTCCTCAACGGTCTTGGTGCCTTGCTTCAATTTTTGGAGTTTGTTGAAGAGGTCGGTCATGTAGTGTGTTGGGACAAAGCGAGCTTGCATCTCTTCCTTCATCTCTTCCCAAGTGTCAATTGGAGGTTCACCCTTTTCTTCTCTTAGAGTGAGGACTTGCTCCCACCAAGTGTTGGCGTACTCTTCAAACTCAAGCGATGCCATAGCCACTTTCTTGGCACCGGAGTAGTTGTGGATGCGGAAGATCTTGTCCACCTTGAGTGCCCATGAGAGGTAGGCCTCGGCGTCGTCTTCACCTTTGAACTTGGGCATGTTGAAATTGAGTTTGCCATACATGTTCTCTTCATCTTCCAAATTTCGGCGGCGAGGACGGATGCCTTCATCTCTTGCGGCTTGAGGTGGTAGAGGAGGTCTTCCACGGCCAACCATAGCATTGGGTTGGCGGTGGAGTTGAACACTTGCTTCACTTGGTTCACGTTGATGATGTTGTTGAGGATCTTGACGAGGTTGTTGGCGATGTCCAAGGATGGCCCTCTCATCTTGATCATGTTGTGGGTCTCCTCTTCCACGTTGGTCATGGCGAGGATGATTTCGGAGATCACGCCTCGGTTGCTCTTGATGACCTTGGGCGTGAGCATCACCATGTGGTGCCATGTTGTGGAAGACGTTGTCGTGGGGTTGGTCGTCACGCCCATGGTGGGCATGGCGATCCGGTTGAGGACGATCTTGTGGAGGACGTTCATGTGGACGAGCATGGCGATGGATTTCTCCTCGCCTAGAGTTGGAGCGAGAGTCTTCATGACGAGCATATGGGTGATGAGGTCGAGGATGGTCTTCATGCCTTGAGGAGGAGCTTGAGGACGAACGGTGACCATGAGAGTAGTAATCTTGTGACGAGCTTGATGATGATGAAGTAGAGCGGTGTCGGCGATGACGACCCAAGTTGGTGATGGCGTGCTCGAGGCTATCCATGCGCCGCTCCATGTTCGCATAATTGGCCGCCATTTGACCATTCAAGTTGTCCGTAGCTTCACGGAGGAGAGCCAAGTCTTGGTTCACCGCGGAGAAGTTGTGTGCCACCTCGTCGTATTGCTCGTCGATGCGAGTCTCGAAGAGTGTGAGTTGCTCCTTGAACTCTTGGCGTTGTGTCCATAGGTTGTGTTGAGTAGCCAACCTCTCGGTGTTCCGGAGGACTTCTCCATCCCTTTGTTCATCTCCGTTCCTATCCATGATGGAAAGACAAGAATTATGTTGTTTGTGTTAGTGGAAGGAGACTACCTCGCACTCTTACCAAGGTAAGATAGTATTGAGGCAATCAACCAAGCCGAAAGCAAGACCAAGTGTATCGGGTACACACGCAAAACCACACGCAAAAGCTAGCAAATATGGTGTTAGGTGAGTATGGTGGAAAGCCAAAAGACGAAATCCGAAATCGAGTATGTTGTTAAAAATGGGTGAGGTCCAAAATCCAAATGTCAAAGTGGCGATCACTATAAACACGGAAAAGTTATGGAACACACACACACGAGATAAGCGGGGTTAGTGCAACCAAAAGTGAGCGGAAAAGTGTATGTAAAGGTGCTCGATGTCACACTAACACAAGGAGAGCCAAAGCTTTGGTTGCAACGGAGAGACAACAAGATTCACACGCGGCCTCTCTTCTCTTCTCTCTTTTGCTTAAAAGCTTATGACTCTTTTGTATACGGTGGCACTTGCACTCTTTTGTATCTATGGTGGCACTTGCACTCTTTTGTATGTATGGTGCGACTTGCACTCTTTTTGTGTTTTTGGGGCTTTTTCACGCACTATGTTAGCGTTAGCCTCGCTTTTGCTATCTTGCCACACGAGTGTTTGCTTGGATGCTTTACTCCACACTACACACACACCTCACAATCGGGGCCACGTGCAATGTCTCGCAACACTAAGCAAGCAATGCTCGATAGGATAGATCGCAAAAGGAAGAGGGCAACAAGGGAAAGCTGCAAGTTATACCTGTGATGGTGGTGGTGGTGGTCGCCGGAAACGAGCTCGGAGGAGGGCGCAGAGCGGCGCCCGGTCTGGGGCCGGTCTGACCGGACTCTGCGCCGGCTGGTCCGGTTGGCGCCCGGTTGACCGGGTGCTGGGCCGGCCGATCCGGTCTGGGGGCCGGTTGACCGGGTTTCTCAACCGGGTTCGTCGAATCTCTCTCTTGTTCTTCCCCAAACCAACTCCAAAAGATCAAATCGACGGGAAACGATGGAATTGGACGCTAAAAGTTGGGGAAATAGTAGATCAAGCACAATAACACCGAATCCACGGACCAAAACCACTCAAAACGCAACCAAATCACAGATCCGTCCAAAGGAAATTTGGGGCTATTTTTTGGAAAATTTTCTAGAAACTGGTGGGTGGAGGGTCAAAATCGCGATAACCAAGAGCTGCTGATACCATATGATGAGATCTGAGATCTAGGGGTTGGCCCGATCTCACGATTTGACCCAAGATCCAAGGGGAAAAGGTGGGAGAGCGCGAGGAACACGAAGAACACGAAGAACACCGGTACTCACGCACGCACACCAACCCGATACACCCGATACTTACCCCCGTGGCTCGATGGACCACGCCAATAGAATCACCCGGAAGAGGCACGCGGCAGAATTCCCAGTGAGAGATTGGTGTTGGAGAAGAAGAGATTGGTGAGAGAGAGAGAGAGTAGCTTGTACTAGAATCTCACTCAACAATATCCAAATCAACAACAAGGATGCCTTGATTACAGAGGGATGCTTGTCCAAGATGGATGCTAACCCTAGGGAGACTAAGCTCAAAGTTGGTTTAAGCTCAAAATTATGTCTAAGGGGTAAAGGAGGGGTCCTGGGTCCTTATATAGGCATACATGGCCAGCAAGGCGAAAAGGTACAAAAGTGGATAACTTAGGCAGTTTGGTGGAGCAATCCCGTCGAATCCGGTTTGGGGCCGGTCAGACCGGGCTGGTGACCGGAGGGTCCGGTCGTGGGGCCGGTCGACCGGTCGCCAACCGGAAACGTCGCAGGTTTCAGTCCGGTTGGCCCCCGGTACGACGCACCGAGGAATCCGGTTGGGCGCCCGGTTGACCTGGCCGGGGACCGGCCTGCCCGGTCGTGGGGCCGGTCGACCGGGTCCTGGACCGGCCTGCGTCTTCTCTTCCTTTGAGCGCTTCGAGTGACTTCGGGTCCAGCTTCGTGTCCATCTTCATGTCCCGCTGTTCCTCTCCTTCCCTTGACCATGGTGCGTCCTCCCCTCTGGGGTCCTGATGCTCCTTGTACTTAATGACACAAAGCACATCGGCATGAGGTAGCATTCCATCCAAAGGTGTACCGAGATCAAGGGCGTTGAGGAGCGAGTTCACCTTATCATGTAGAGATTTAACTCGAGCCCGCGTCATTGGTCCACTTGGGGGACTAGTTGGTCTTGATGTAGTGTCGTTGGTGAGCGGGGCTACATCAACTTCACTCCTCTCCTCCCACTGATCCTCCTCGAGCACAGCCACGTCCCAATTTGATACACGGAGCCCCAATTCATCGCCGGAGCACCGCCAGTACTGCTGCAAGTGCGCCGTCGATTTGAGCCGCCCCAGGAGACGCCGCCAGTACCAGGAGCCTCACCATCATCGACAACGCCGCCCTACATCAACGCCAATGACCGTCGGACCTCCGGTGAGCCGCCGACCCCCTAGCCTCGCCGCCAGTAGCGCTCGATCTCGTCGGAGACGACGATGATCCACCGCCGTTAGATCAGCTTCTAATCCAACGCTCCACAACACGCGTACCGTTTCGGTGTTGAAATAGTCGCTGGCAGGCGGGTCCCGCTGTCAGGCAGCCCACGCATGCGGGACGTGCAGTTGGGCTGGCCCATTTTCTTTTCTCTCGCTGGCCCAGTTTCTTTTCCCGCCTAGCCCATCAGATTTAAATTCGAAATTTCCTTTTCAGTTGATTTTCAATACTGGTGCTTTGCTAGAAATTGAATAACTTCAAATCTACAAACCCAAATAGAGTAATAACAATTGTGTGTGAAAGTAGATGAAATTATCTAGCAAACCCCACTGGTCTCAAACCCTAGTTCATTGTAGAACTCATGTAGTAAAAATAACAAGGCAGTGCCTTTTTCAAATACAAACAATTATTAAAAATCAACCATAATGAATTTTGAGGTGATTCAAATTCTCATAATTGACATTTAAAAAACTCTAATTGTTTATGCAAAAATATGACAGTGGTGTTTACCATGATCATGGGCTAGAATAAATAATGGCTATGTGGCTATTTCTAGTCCATTTAAATTACCCCAACTAATTAATTAAATAGTATGAAAGGTATTCTCTCATTTAAATCATGGTCCTAAGTAATTCAATAAGAGGTAATGACCTTAGTCTATAGAACCTCATATTTTATTACTTAGTGCTATTAAATTGTTTCTATAGTATTATTTAAATTGCATGAGATGTAGTATCTCATTTAAATCATTTCCCAAATGGTAAATATGAAGTGGTGACTTAGGTCAACATGATCTCATACTTATTATTTGAGGAGATTAAATCTTAGTAATATTCAATGAGAGGAAATTACTTTTCAAAAGAAATG
Source organism: Lolium perenne (assembly GCF_019359855.2). Classification (NCBI taxonomy): domain Eukaryota; kingdom Viridiplantae; phylum Streptophyta; class Magnoliopsida; order Poales; family Poaceae; genus Lolium; species Lolium perenne. The sequence continues at coordinate 144,838,612 of NC_067245.2, forward strand.
GATGAAAACCGTAGTGTTATGTTGGGTGATAATTGTGATGATAATAGATCATCTTGTGTGGTAAATAGAATACTTAAGTAATTTTTTTGTGATTGTGTACCTCGTATTCATTTATAGACGCTAGTACTGAGTGCTACGAGGAAGCAGAAGTCTACGAAGAAAAAGAAGAAAACTTTGATCACTACACCACTCAAGGCAAGCTATACGCTTGCAAGCTACCCTAGTGCAAGCTCTACTAGAGCAAGGCACCATTACAATATCATATTGTGTTTAAGGATTCCAATCCCAAGTTTTTATCTTGCAAGCTTTTACTTTGGTTCTCAAAGTTTATTTTGTTCATAGTTAACTTTGGTCTAGATATGGAGTATCACAAGAGCATCAAAGTTAGCCTAGAGAGCTACAATTTAGTTAGCACCCCTCATGACTAGTTGCTAGTGCTAAAACTAAAATTGACTACTCTAGATGGGAACATGTGACTCAAATGACTTTGAAAACCATAGAATGATGAGTCATTCTATTGAAAGTTTTGAAGGTGAATATGACCTTGAATGACATGGTGAATTTGATAAAAACTGATGATTGGGTTCGGATGCGATACCATTCCAATTTTAGAGTACCCCCACAATACCTGATTATGGGTAGGGCTTAACTGGAAATTTATGCACTTTAGTATGGGTTCCCTCTGAACAAGCGTCATAGAGGTTATGCCGAGGCTTCCTCCGTGAAATGTGAAATGACGTGAAAATGAGGTGACTGTCCTACCCAAGCCCTGTGCAGTTCCCAGGATGGCAGATTGCCATCACTAGGAGGCCAAACTCATGGGGGAGGTGCCTATACTAGGGTATGTAAGTGAAAGGTTAATGGTTAATGATCCGCATACTGAGTATGATTATTCAGGGCTATCCCTGACGGATGCAATCAAATGTTGTGGCACAATTGTACAACCTCTGCAGAGTGTAAACCTATTCGAATAGCCGTGTCCGCGGTTATGGACGGTTGGATGGCCATACTGTTCCGTTGTCAGATGTTTTCTAAAAATGGATGGTGACTTGAAGGGTGAATTTTACTTGATCACAACAAAGTTGTGGGAATGACACTAATGTTCCCACTTGAGTTATTTAGGCAAATAAAGAGTCTTTTACTACTAAGTGCTTATGAAATAAAACTAGCTTTATGCAAATGAACCTAGAGCTTAGAACCCCCTTACTATAGTTGTTCGTGCTTACACTAGTATTAGTTTGCGAGAACTTTAAATTACTCATGGCTGTGTCCCTGGCTATTCAAATGGCCAGACTATGAAGAAGAGCACCAGTACCAGGAGGATGGACATCAGGACGTCTATGACAACTAGGGTCATCTCCTGACGTCAAGCGTTGCCTGTGAAATAGATGGACCACTACTACTTTGCTTCCGCTATGTGTTTTGTATGTTGATATGTAGATCAACTGTGGTTGAATATTGGATCATGTGATCCCTTGTTGTAAGACAATTATGGTTTGTAATGAATGATGTTCTGTGATATCAACTGTTATGTCTCGCAAAAACAATCTTCCTAGGATTGCGATGTACGGCATAATAGGCATCTGGAATTAAGAATCTGGGTGTTGACAGTGACGTCCTCGTCCAGGTACCGGCTGTGGTGCACTTGGTTAGCCTCGTGGTGCTCGAGGTTGGCGTTCTCTGCGCCGGCTTGGCCGCTCAGCCCGCCGGCTGGTGGGGGCGGGGGTGGAGGCGGCAGCGGCTCGCCGCTGTTCAGCTGCTTGGTGCAGTGGCAGTCGCGGGTGGTGTGGTTGGATGGGTTCTTCCCGCTGTGGCACTTGCACGGCGAGTCGAGCATCTTCTCAAACGTGTACTTCAGCTTCCAGGGCCGGTCTTGCTTCTGGCGCTGGCTTCCCCCAGCCGCCGTGTGGTCTATCACCGCCGCCACGTGGGCGGAGCCGTATCGGCGATCCGGCTGGTCGCTATGCCTTTTACCGCGGTAGTTGTCGCGGCGGCTACCATGGGAGGCTCCCTTGGCCGACTTGTGCTCGGCCAACTTGTGGTGGTCGCGCTTGGGCGCAGCCGGCGAAGCTTCAGCCGGGGGCTTGCCGGCTTCCTCGGCCAGCGTGTACTTTTCTGCAATGGCCATTAGGGCGGCCATGGTCTTGGGCTCGCTGCGGCGCAGCTTGTGCTACAGCATGGCGTTGGGCCGGCAGCCAGCCATGAAGAAGCTGACGGCCTGGATCTCGTGCACGCCCTCGCAGGAGGTGCGCATTTCGCACCAGCGCGTTAGGTATGCGCGATCCGTCTCGTCCAGGCCCTGCTTGCACATCTCCAACTATTGATGGCGACCCGGCTGGCGGTAGGTGGCGGTGAAGTTGCTGACGAAGGCTTCCTCGAAGTCCAGCCAGCCGTTGATGTTGTCGGCTGGCAGGTTATTGAGCCAGGTGCGGTCAGAGCCGACTAGCGTCAGGGGGAGTAGCGTACAGCCCAGCGTTTGTTACCTCTGGCAATGCCGACTGCGGTGGAGTAGTCCAGCAGCCAGTCTTCCGGCTTGGCGGTGCCATCATACTTGGGTGTGTTACGCGGGAGCTGGAAGTCGTCGATCATGGGCTCACCGGGATCCGTGGACCAAAGCACTTGGGGCCGGCTGGTCCCTCTTCTTCCGCGATGCAGGATTCGACGAGCAGGTCGAGGCGGTCTCGGGCGTCAACCGGCTCGACTCGTGGGCCCAGCCGGGAGTGGGCCGGCTGGCGAGCGCCGTATGCTTCCGGAGCCGGCCGGTGTGGGCGCCTTGGCGCCGGCTGCTCAGAATCATGTTCCTGGTTTCTGCTTGGTGGGTGCCGGCTGCGGTCGCTTGCTCCGCTTCTCAGCCGGCTCGTCCTGCTTAAGCTATCGTGGGTGGCCTGGGAGTCTCGGCGCCGGCTTGGCGCAGGCGAAGACGATTCGGCCGTGTCCCTGGGGCCGTCCCTGTGGTTGCCGGCTGCACCCTGGGCGTACCTTGGGTTTTTCTGCTGCTGGCCAGCTATGTGGAGAAGCTCCGTTACCCGCCTCGTCTGGCGGCGCAACTCTTCGCCTTCTAGGCGGCTTAGTTCTTCTGCGGTGGCTTCGGCCGCACGCATGTTCTTCACGGGGGTGTTGTAGAATGGTAGCTCCGTGGAAGGAGCCGGCTCTTTCGTGCCATCGCGGTTGATCTCGGCGCCAAGGGCGCCTCCCCTGCGGCGGATCTGGCCGGCTCGGCTTGGGTTGTTGCCGGCTGGCGTGAAGCCCTGGGCGCGGTCGTACTCGCGCCGGGTGATCTCCAGCTGGCGCTTGGCAGTAGCCAGCTCTTCTGCCTGCTTGAGGAGGAGCTGGCGGTGCGACTCCAGGTCCGCCTCGATGGTGGTGGGGTCGGCTCCGGCTGTGAGCGTTGACGAGGCGGTTCCTCGGCAATGCCCACCATTAGGGGCTTGGGTTTTAGAGAAAGGCGACGACGGAAGTTCCGGGAGCGAGGCGGTACACGACGTACCCAGGTTCACGCCCCCGCGGTGGAGGGTCGCTACGTCCTGCTAGCAATCCACTATATGAATATATGTATACAGGGGGCCGCCATAGGCGGAGTTGTTGGATCTAGTCTAGTTCTAATCCGCGGGTTGCGGTGTCTAGGCGTGTTGCCTCTAAAATTATGTTTCTGATTGTGTGTGTCTAAGGGGTGCCCCTGCCTGGCTTTATATATCAGCCAAGCTAGGGTTTACAAGAGTCCTGGTAGGATTCGTATTGGAGTCTTCTTTCCTTGTAGTCCAAGTTGAGGCGCGTGTAGGTCCAGCTTGTCGAGTCCTTATGCTGGTCCAGCTTCATAGTTTGCACCGGGTATGGCAATGTCGGGTACCCGAAGGGTTATGCCCACGTCAGTAGCCCCCGAGTGTCTGGCCGAAGTGAAGCTTCGGGCAGAGACTAAAGTTGTCTTCGCCGAATGTCTTGATCATCTGTTGAATCTTGTGCTTGATGTAGAGTCGAAGTTGCTTTCTGTCGGGTGCGCGAAGCGCTCCTGATGGGAGTAGCCCTCGAGACTATGGGCGGGTGCTTGCAGCCACGCATAGACTCAAGTTGTACTACTCGAAGATCTTGATTGTTGATGCTGATGTCTTCAACTTTATTCTTCTTTGTTGGCGAGGTTGCCGTATTTTTTATCGGGTGCGCGGCAAGCGCCCCCGATGGGAGTAGCCCCCGAGCCTGTAGATAAATATGAAATAGTTATGTACAGGGTGTAAAAATGCTAAGTCAAACACCGTAAACTTTTTCAAGTTCCGAGAACTTGATGCCGATAACTCTGATGATGCCATAGATAGAGGAGTTGATGATTCAAATGATATCCCAGAAGAGCCGATGATTGAGATGATGGCCCTGAGGAGACGATGATTTGGATGATGGCTCAGAGGAGCCGATGATTCGGATGATACCCAGGAGGAGCCGATGATTTGGATGATGGCCCAGAGGAGCCGATGATTCGGATGATACCCATGAGGAGCCGATGATTTGGATGATACCCAGGAGGAGCCGATGATTCGGATGATGGCCCAGAGGAGCCGATAATTTTATCGGGTGCGTGTTCAGTGCTCCCGATGGAAGTAGCCCCCGAGTCTGGGCACTGATGCTTGCAACCGTGAGTAGACTCAAGTCGAGCAACCCAATGTTTACAATTTTCTTCAGGTGCCGTTGACACATTGTTGTTTATTTCAAGGGGCAAAACGCACCTTGAGCATCGTTGATGCCATTGTTTGTAAGTTTTTTGGTAGGTACATGTATATGCACTTTTACCGTGTTAATGCCGTTGGCAAATTTTGAAGGAGCAAATCTTAATTGCCCGTTTAAGCGTATGTGTATTCGTTGGTCAGCAAATTGTTTGAGTGATCAGCTCGTGTTGCAGGTCTTGCTAAACCCGTTGTATGTGCAACTTTGCTTTCAACCGATGTATGTCTTGACCGTGGGTCATTTTCGTACGTGTTTCATGATCCTTGCTATCTGCGGCACTCTTTGAGGCATCTATAGCAAAGGAATCGAGTAAGGTCTCTGTTGTTTCATGATCCTCGCTATCTGCGGCACTCTTTGAGGCATCTATAGCAAAGGAAAATAGCAAGGTCTTTGTTGCTTCATGATCCTTGCTATTTGCGGCATTCTTTGAGGCATCTATAGCAAAGGAAAATAGCAAGATCTTCGTTGCTTCATGATCCTTGCTATTTGCGGCACTCTTTGAGGCATCTATAGCAAAGGAAAAGAGCAAGGTCCCTGAAATAATCTTCAGGGGACCGTGAGCCCAGTCGAATCTTCAAGGGACTGTGAGCACAGTCAAATCTTCAAGGGACCGTGTGCCGAGTTGAATCTTCAAGGGACTGTGAGCACAGTCGAATCTTCAATGGACTGTGAGCACAGTCGAATCTTCAAGGGACTGTGAACACAGTCAAATCTTCGAGGGACTGTGAGCACAGTCAAATCTTCAAGGGATTGTGAGCCCCGAGGTTCGTTGTAATATACGAACAAGGTTCCTGACGATGCAGTTCGGGTGTCCCGAATTACTGCAATTCTTCAAAACTTGAGTCTTCATATCTTCCCGGGTTCCAGCGAACCGGCGCTCCCGATGGGAGTAATAGTCTTCATGTCTTCTCGGGTTCCAGCGAACCGGCGCTCCCGATGGGAATAGTAGTCTTCAGGGGACCGTGAGCACAGTCAAATCTTCAAGGTACTGCATGCGGCGGGCGCAGCCGAAATAATGGCGCCATCCAAGATACGTGGGCGCAGCCGAAATAATTCATGCGACGCCCGGCCGGCGCGGTTGAAGTAGTGTACGGTCAGAAATAGTCGATGAAGAAGACGTAGTTGATATGTCCGATTCGCCATGGGTGAGCACCCGAATCTATTGAGTCCGCAATGTCGGGTCCGCGGCAGGCGCCCCCGAATATGTCGGGTGCGCGACGGCAGACGCGGTCGTCCGAACAGAGTAGTCGAAACTGGTCCTTGTATCGGATGACAAGTAATCTCTGGAGAACCCCCGAGTCGCAGCCTGTCCTATACAAACAGTGTCGATGTACTTGATGAGATATTTCACGTCAGACCCGCGGTCGTCGGGTGACAGCTTAGTCCAATGAAATTGCCTAAAATCTGATAACTGTCGGATGGCGCGTGTAATAGCTAGCTTAGCTCTCTCAGGCGTGTTCTTGATTTTCATCTCAATTCTTGATCGACTGGCTCCTTCACGTGAAATAGTAGTGCTAGTTTTGGAACTTGAGCATGAGATTGCTATTCCTCACGTAATTCATAACACGTTTTATCAACTTGATCTTGGCGTGAAGTAATAATGACGCCCTCCTTTTTTTTTCTTTCCTTTCTTATGGCCTTTGATGTAATCCAATCCTGATTTGCCGTTTTGACTTGGCTGGATCCTTTTGCTTTCTCTTTTGTCCGATGAACTAGGTCACATGAGCGTGGAGCTTGTATACGAATCTCATCCAACCAAGTTGCTTTTCTTCTCTGTCTTGCGCGAAATAACTTCTGCTTGCCGTGTAGTAGTACCAAACCGAAGCATAGATGAGACCGGATGTCCAGACTGGTTTGTTTTGTTCATGAAGTAATCGCCATGTAGCCTTGAGAGAACATATGAATCGAGCGAGGCAGCTCATGCACTTGCCTTGGGACTTGATCCACGTGAGGTACAGGAAAAAATCTGCTACTATGCATGCTACAACCGTAGGTTTGGCTGAATCAGTGCTGAGCGTCCCCCGGGGGATCGGGCTTCAGATCCCCCGTCTCGAAGGATCGACACGTGTCCCTGTACTGCTCACGCACATGGGAAGGTTCCCAGGAAAAACTCCCTCAGCATCCCGGAAAAAAAGACACGGCCTCGCTCTCGTACATGCGCCCTCTCGCCATGGGCGCGGCTTGCTTGACCCCTGACCGGCGTCCGCTCCGGCGAGGTCGGCGCCGTCTATCTCCGGCGAGGTTGGTGTCCACGCCCCCTCGTAGCAGACGAGTCGCATGGTCGTAGCATGCGCTGTCGTCCATAGTAGCATTCCCCGACCACCATGGTAGCATCGCCCCACGTCGCCGGAGAAGAACGCCGGAAACACTTGCAGCATCCCGGTCTCGCGCTGGCAGCACCTATGCCCGCCCGTAGTAGCATTGGCGACAAGCACTTTCAGAAATCCTGCAAAATTCCTAGCAGGACCGACGGTAGCACCGCCGTTGATCGATGGTAGCAACATCAGCCGCCGTTCGCAGCAACGGCCGGCACCGCTCGTAGCAAGGCAAGGAGCCAGCCGTAGCAATGGCCGGCGGCGCCGCTCGTAGCAATGGCCGGTGCCGCTCAGAGCAAGACATGGCAACACTCGTAGCAGCTCCGGGCGCTGCTCGCAGCAACGCACGTAGGAGGTAGGAGAGGGAGGGGTTGGGCGGCACACTCGCAGAGGTGGAGGCCGGCGGCGGGACGGCTCGCGGAGGTAGAGCCATGGCGTGCTCGCGGAGGGACGAGAAATTAGGAGAAGGAGGGATTGGGGCCGTGCGCTCGTGGAGGTGGAGGCTGGCGGCAGGGCGGCTCGCGGTCAGACGAGGGGGAAGCAGAAGAGGGATAAATTGGGGCGGCGCCAATGGTGGGACGTCTCGCCATGGAGAGAGAGCGGTGGGAGTGGGAGGACGAGCGGTGGAGCGGAACGGCACGCTGCGAAAGGATAAGGAAGAAGGAAGAAAATCTTATACGACCCTGGGTCGTACGCTCCGGTGGCTGGACCAAGCCCTGCGTTTGACACTTGGCAATAACGAATCTCAAGGCACCAGGACAAATCTGTTTAACCCAAACCACGTGCGGGCAGAGAAAGAGCTCGAAACATCCCATGGTGCGAAGAAAACAGGGCCGGTCCTGATATTTCGGAGGCCCGGGCGAAACTAATATTTTGGACCCCTCTTACTACTTTTTTTCATATGTATGAAATGATGAAAAATAAATACTTTTAAGTATACACAACTTTAATATTTATATAAAACAATATAAAATAATGTTTACATGATACATTAAAATTTTCTCCGCCAATTCCTAGAAGCAAAGTCCATGATGATGGAATCAATATCAAACTCGTCCACTAACTTCTTGTCGATGTATAGAGTTGTCAGACCAGTTAACCCCGCTCCTACAAATAAGAACAACAACTAATAATCAAAATTCAGAACCCGAATTATAGGCGAGCATACAGTAGAATTCCAAGAGAACTACAGCAGGCGTTCTTACCTTCTATCTTAATCTAATACGCAGCCTAATTGACGATGACCAGACTGGGACTGCCAACTGTGACGGCCACTGGCCGGCAGACTAGCAGGTAGCACTGTAGTCCACAGGAGGGCAGCAGTCAGCAGATCGTCTCGCGGTCGGTCGGTCGCGATCGTCGAGAGAGAGGGTAGGAACCAGGCGGCCTAGGCGATAGCCACGAACCGCGAGAGAGCAGGCAGCAAATCGAGGCGTCGGGCTCGGTCAAATTGACGATGTTTCACATATTGATAGATGGAACGGATTTCAGGCGCCTACTCGCCGTACCTACTCGCCGTCGCGCGGCCTACACCGGCCTCGATTACTCGCAGTCGCGCGGCCTACTACTGGCCGCCGGAGGGGTCGGCGCCGTCGTCGAAGCGCGAGGGCTTCGCGCACTCCGCACTCCGGGCACGCCGCAGATTGGCCAGCCCCTCCCGCCTACGGCGTTCGAGGGCCTCGGCCAGAGAGGAGTCCCACAGGACTGTCCTGGCCATAGAGTTGGCCTCTGCCTTCTCCGCCGCCGCCTCCTCCTTCGCCTGGGCCGCCGCCTGCAACCCCGACGGCTGGGCGAGGAAGCGGGCCCTGTCCCTAGCCGCCTCCGCCACCGCTTCGTCCCTGGCGGCGATGGCGCCCGCCAGCTCCCGGTTCTCCTGCTCGACCCGCGCGGGAGAAGGGCCCCTCCGCTGGAGCGAGTCCAGGTCGGAGCTGTTGGCTTCCTCCTCCGCCAACCAAGCATGGCAGCGCTTGGCGTCCCCAGCCAGGGTCTCGAAGGATGCGACCAGAACGAACTGGTCGCCGGCGCACTCGAAGCGGCCGGGCATGGGGGCGTCGTCGTCCGCGATGTTGTGGATGAAGGCGTCCGCTGGTGGGGCCGCCGGAGGGGCCGCCATCGCCGCCCGCGCCTCCGCGAACTCCGCCCTGGCATCGGCGAGCTCGGCCATGGCGGTGGCATTGCCATTAACGTGGTTGGCGGAGGTAGGCGGCGGCCGCTCGGCAGCTGAGGCATCGCCATTAACGTGGCGCAGACTGCCGAAGCGACGCAGTGGCGCCAGTCGCTGGCACGCCTGAGAAGACGCATCGACGCAGGGTCGCTGCCAGGCGGTCCCGACAAAACGTCCGCCAGACGCGAGCGGACACTTTGCGCGTCCGCGCAGCTCCGCAGCGACGCATCCGAGGCGCATATTTGGGTTAGATTTACGTCGCCGTGGATGGCCCAATCACTTTGCGTCGCCCCGCTGGAGGTGATACCAGACGTATTTTTCGGCCCGACGAACGGACCGATGACTGGAGATGCCCTAAGGGTGAGAGCACTGAGCAAGCATGAAAATCACGGCAGCACGAAGGCCAACGCTAGAGTACTGAACGGGAAAAGGAGACTTGGTAATTGGAATCGGATAACAGGTGGCCAGATGCTTTGAGATTTGTTTTTGCCAGGTGTCAAACGCACGACTTGGTGCACAGATCGAGCGTACGACCCTGGGTCGTATAGGATTTTCTTCCAAGGAAGAAGAGATATTTTTGCTGGGGCGGTGGATGCTCGTGGGGGTGGGGCCAAAGACAACAGCGCGCGACGATCAAGTCTCATCGGACGGTCGCGCGTCCGGAGGATTAGCGCGTCGATCCCCCGGCTGTACGCAAGAGCAGGCTCCGCGTAATCTTGTTTTTTGACGGCATCTTACGCACATAGCACTTGCGTGGCGACTATTCGTACGCGCGCCTTGCTATTCCAGGTGCGATGGTTTTGATCGGATCGGGTGATTCACTCGGCGTCTTCCACGGGCACCGATGCCTAAAGTCTGCGGCGCAAATCGGCCAGACAGGGTGGATCTTGCATGACGAAGCCGGTTGGATCGATCGATTTTCGACGGGAAACCTCTGAACGCGCCGCAGTTTGATGAGTATCATTGGGCACGGTGATTGGTCTCCAAATTCTTCTGTCCAGATGCGATCTTGATGTTTGTTGGTGATGATGGATCCCGCCCAGATGACAAAATCCAGTCGTCGCGCTTCCCACAGACGGCGCCAATTGACGAGGCGGTTCCTCGGCAATGCCCACCATTAGGGGCTTGGGTTTTAGAGAAAGGCGACGACGGAAGTTCCGGGAGCGAGGCGGTACACGACGTACCCAGGTTCACGCCCCCGCGGTGGAGGGTCGCTACGTCCTGCTAGCAATCCACTATATGAATATATGTATACAGGGGGCCGCCATAGGCGTAGTTGTTGGATCTAGTCTAGTTCTAATCTGCGGGTTGCGGTGTCTAGGCGTGTTGCCTCTAAAATTATGTTTCTGATTGTGTGTGTCTAAGGGGTGCCCCTGCCTGGCTTTATATATCAGCCAAGCTAGGGTTTACAAGAGTCCTGGTAGGATTCGTATTGGAGTCTTCTTTCCTTGTAGTCCAAGTTGAGGCGCGTGTAGGTCCAGCTTGTCGAGTCCTTGTGCTGGTCCAGCTTCATAGTTTGCACCGGGTATGACAATGTCGGGTACCCGAAGGGTTATGCCCACGTCAAGCGGAGAGCTCAACTTTGCCCGGACTTCGTCCAACCGGGGCGGTGGCGGTGGCTCCTATGGGCCTGAGCCAGATGCGCCGCCTCCGGCGGTGCGCTCCAAAGCGGGGCCACGGGTGAGCGTGGTCTTGTCGGCATTTTCGTCGCCGGTGGCCATGACCTCCTGCACGACGCAGGGGCTGGTGAAGTTGTGTCCGGCGCCGGCTCCTGGGGGAGGGCTTGCACAACGATGTATCTATCGCGGGTAGCGCGGCGGTGTAACGGTGGCGACGTAGACGTCGTGCTCACCAAAGGAGATGACGCTGCCGCCGGCAGGGAAGGGCCGGTCGGCGAAGCAGCCAGCGTTATCGCTGACGCAGTCGAGGGAGCCGAATCTCCACATCAAACCTGAAGCGACTCGCTCGCCGGTGGTGATGGTGAGGCCCGTCCGGAAGAAGACACCGGCCGCAGGCGCTGATGGACCCACGGTGGGCGCCAAATGTCGTGGTATCGTCACGGCATATTCCATAGGATGGCTTAAGTCGATGGTTCCGGCCTTGGCCCGCGGCGGTTTCCGGATGCGGGTATGGGCACAACCGACACGGCGATGTACCCAGGTTCTGGGCCCTCGTATGGAGGTAACACCCCTACTCCTGCTCTAAAGAGTGTATGCATGAGTGAGATAGTACAATGGTGCTCCTTGAGTTGTATCCGGCTTGAGAGAGGGCTGGAGGTAGAAGAAGACCTCTCTCAGCGGTGCTAGTAAGACATGCAGAATGATCGATCGTTCCCCGCACAGGAGGGGTAGTTAAGCTTATATAGGCGCTGGCTACTTTACACAGAAGTCCCTATGACCTACTGGCCGGCTCCGCCGGCTTCGGCTTTATCGCTCCTTCCCGAGGCGCTGGCGTCACCGGCCGTTGAGGCCTGTCCGTCCTTCTGCCGAGGTCAGCGGCGACAGGACGTGCCCAGCGACGTGGGCTGGCCGCCCGCTGTCGGCGCTCGTAGCCTGCGGTGCGTGACGCATGCTAGGCCATGATGGCATGTTCGCTGCGGGGCACTGTTGCTCTACAGTGCCCCCCACTTTACGGGACGTGAGGTCACCAAGTGGACTTTTGCAGCTGGATGACCTTTCCGGAGCCTTCTCCTGCAAGGATCACCAGCCTCAAGCCGGTCAGGGGAGAACCAGACCAAGCCGGACATGGCTTGTAGAAGTCGGCCCAGCCATAGCGCAGCCGGCCATGGCTGGACCAGCATAGACCTGGGTTCAGTCGGCCCACTAGGCAGTCGGCCACGGCTCCAGCCGGCTGCTCCTCAGCCGGCCTTTGCCGCGGGCCAGCCGGCCTTGAGCCAACTTTTCCCAGTCCTTTGCCATACCCGGGGTCTTTCCCCGACAGGGCCGATGTACTGACTACAAACATGGGCCCAAAGTTCAGTTTTGTGCCACGTGTGTGCCTACATGTGGGCCCCAATTGTCCACGTGTCAGAAGTTCATTGTGCCACGTGTCGACATGGTAGTGGGTCATCTACACACAAATATTGGTATTCCGACTGACACATGTCGGCATGCCAATGGCGACGCTCGAGGCACGTGTCAGCCTTCGAATGCAATTCTACATGGACACATGGTAGGAGGAGGTTGGTCCGGAGTTGTCAGCTAGACGACAATGATGACATCATGCGACAGGACCGACAGGCCAATCATTGAACTGACATAATGCCTCCAAGGATCTGACCGGGGAACAGCAATCCGCGACGGCCAGAGATGTCACAGCGAAGCGGGCCGGGTGGGTTCTGGGCCAGCACAAAGTCGTCATGGATCTGTGACGTACTTCCCTAACTATCAGCCGATCCTCTGTGACGCGAGGTTCGCCACGGTCCTGCAAACCGTCAGCAACACGTGTCCATGGCGGATTTTTCCCATTTGCTGACGAACTAAAATCATTATGGACTAGCGAATTATTTGTAGTGATGGTTTTCTTAAATGAAAAGACATAGAGGAGGTTTATTTTATAAACCATATGAGAGGAGGAACTCAAAATAGTTTTTATTCAAAATAATTTTTATTTGATAAAATCTTGTGGATGATATGATGCATGATGTCATGATGATGCGTAAAAAACGAACAAACAATTCTATAGGGTTTATTAAAGGCATTTGATAAACCAACAAACCAGAGGCATCTCTACGTACGATTAAGTTTAACCAAGCTAATGCAAAAGGAACAAACCTTTTTGAGAATATGGATATTATTTTATAGCCAAAAATAATCAACTAGGCATTTAAACTTGAATAATTTGCCGACTACTGTAAGCCCAAATTTTATTGTTCCACGGTGTTCCATATGTCACAAGGATTCCAGAGACATAAAGTCTACAAATTTTGGACGTGTATAACTCCTGCTATGATTTTTTACAAAGCGGGGACTAGCGAAATTTGATTTAAACAAAATCTAGGGTTGGTACCAGACAAGTGGAGCGATACGATTCGTCGGTACCGATGTCACGCGGATCGGCACGGTGGATCGTTGGATCTAACTAGAATCTACGATATTGATCTGTTGATAGGTAAGAAAAAGAAAAACAAAGAAAATGGGGGGACCTTTGTGGCGCTGACTGGGCGCCGATGTGGCTGCTGACGGGGCTGTGACATGGACAACGGCGGGAATAGCGGTGGCGGCTGCGGCCTGGCGGTGCTCGGCGGCGGAACTTCGGTGGTCCTCCGGCTCGGGCGAGGTGCGGACGGGGCATACACTACAAGAAAAGTTGCCATGGCCGACGAAGTTGAAGTCGCGCCGTGGTTGCTGGTGTACCATGGCCGACGATTTTTGGTCTCTCCGTTGTGCATGTCAAAATGTTTTTTTTCTCGTTTTTGAGGCCACCTAGCCCGACGAAAATGGCCAAAACGTCGCGTATGGTGGCCCGGGACGTGGTGCATCTCGAAATCTCGGGTTCGCCGGCCGAGTCAACGCAAATCCGCACCGCCGAGGGATGTAGGGCCCAGATGGCAGCCTCTCTGACATTGTTTTTTTTCTCGATCGCGCCATCTCGTTCAACGCTCTCCGATCGAGCCGTTTACGATGCAGGATCATGGGTCCCGCATGTCATCCTCTATGAACCAAAATTCTTTCTATTCTTGGATTTTTTTTGACCCCCTGATTTCTGGCTACTTGCTTTTTCTTTTGATCCCTTGCCGCCTTGGAAACGTTGAGACCGCTGCTGCTAATTGGGACCCGCATGTCATCCTCTATGAGCAATCAACTTTCTTTTCTTGGAGTTTTTTTTGGCACCTCATATTTGGTCACTTGCCTTTTTCTTTCGATCCCGTGCAGCCTCTCAAACGGTGATACCGCTGCTGCTAAATGGGACCCGCATGTCATCCTCTATGTACTATAAAACTTTCTTTTCTTGAATTATTTTTGGCTCCTCATATTTGGTCACTTGCCTTTTTCTTTCGATCCCCTGCCGCCTCTCAAACGGTGATACCGCTGCTGCTAAATGGGACCCGCATGTCATCCTCTATGTACTATAAAACTTTCTTTTCTTGAATTATTTTTGGCTCCTCATATTTGGTCACTTGCCTTTTTCTTTCGATCCCGTGCAGCCTCTCAAACGGTGAGACCGCTGCTGCTAAATGGGACCCGCATGTCATCCTCTATGTACAATCAAGTTTCTTTTCTTGAGTTATTTTTGGCTCCTGATATTTGGTCACTTGCCTTTTTCTTTCGATCTCATGCCACGTTTGAAACGTTGAGGAACCTGCAGGCTCATGGGACCCGCATGTCATCCTTTATGTACTATAAAAGTTCATTTTCTTGGTTTTTTTTCACCCTCTGATTTTTGGCTATTTCCTTTTTCTTTTGATCCCCTGCCGCCTTTGAAACGTTGAGGACTCTGCTGGCTCATAGGTCCCTGATACGTCTCAAACGTATCCATAATTTCTTATGTTCCATGCTTGTTTTATGACAATACCTACATGTTTTATTCATACTTTATGATGTTTTTATGCGTTTTCCGGAACTAACCTATTGACGAGATGCCGAAGTGCCAGTTCCTGTTTTCTGCTCTTTTTGGTTTCAGAAATCCTAGTAAGGAAATATTCTCGGAATTGGACGAAATCAACACCCAGCACCTTATAATTCCACGAAGCTTCCAGAACACCCGAGAGGGACCAGAGGGGAGCCCTGGGGGACCCACACACCAAGGCGGCGTGGCCAAGGAGCCAGGCGCGCCCCCCTACTGTGTGGGTCCACCAGACCCCCTCCGACTCCGCCTCTTCGCCTATAAGAAGCTCCATGACCTAAATCTTCGATACGGAAAAGCCACGGAACGAGAAACCTTCCAGAGCCGCCGCCATCGCGAAGCCAAGATCTGGGGGACAGGAGTCTCTGTTCCGGCACGCCGCCGGGACGGGGAAGTGCCCCCGTAAGGCATCTCCATTGACATCACCGCCATGTTCATCACCGCTGCTGTCTCCTATGATGAGGAGGGAGTAGTTCTCCACCGAGGCTGAGGGCTCTACCGGTAGCTATGTGGTTAATCTCTCTCTGTACCCCAATACAATGATCTCATGAATTGCTTTGCATGATTGAGATCCATATGATGAGCTTTGTATCGCTATTAGTCTATGTGCTACTCTTGTGATGTTATTAAAGTAGTCTATTCCTCCTTCATGATGTAATGGTGACAGTGTGTGCATCGTGTAGTTCTTGGCGTAGGTTATGATCATAATCTCTTGTAGGTTATGGAGTTAATTATTACTATGATAGTATTGATGTGATCTATTCCCCCTTCATAGTGTAATGGTGACAGTGTGTATGCTATGTTAGTACTCGGTTTAAATTGCAAAGATCTATTATGCTCTAAGGTTACTTAAACATGAATGCCGAATGTTGTGGAGCTTGTTAACTCCGGCATTGAGGTGCTCTTGTAGCCCTACACAACGAATGGTGTTCATCATCAAACAAGAGTATATGTAGCACAAAAGAAGAGAACTTATTTATTTATGTGATCAATGTTGAGAGTCTCCACTAGTGAAAGTATGATCCCTAGGCCTTGTTTCCAATACTGCAAACACCGCTTATTTACTGTTCTGTTGCATGTTTACTCGCTGCCATATTTTATTCAGATTGCTATTACCACTCATATACATCCATACTACTTGTATTTCACTATCTCTTCGCCGAACTATTGCACCTATACATCTGACAAGTGTATTAGGTGTGTTGGGGACACAAGAGACTTCTTGTATCGTGATTGCAGGGTTGCTTGAGAGGGATATCTTTGACCTCTTCCTCCCTGAGTTCGATAAACCTTGGGTGATTCACTTAAGGGAAACTTGCTGCTGTTCTACAAACCTCTGCTCTTGGAGGCCCAACACTGTCTACAGGAATAGAAGCGTGCGTAGACATCAAGCACTTTTCTGGCGCCGTTGCCGGGGAACGAATCAAGACACTCCATCAAGCCCGTCAATTGCCATCAAACCTCCCACGTCAACCACGCGCCAGTTGTGGACAGCAAGCACTTTTCTGGCGCCGTTGCCGGGGAGGAAAGGTAAAAGGCACTCACACTCTGGTCCCAGGTAACTAAGTTATTTTTTGTTGCCGTTGTAAGTGCTCGAAGCTATTTCCTTTAGATCCTGCAATTGCATCTTTTTGTCTCTTGTTTTACACTAGTAAGGCTTAATGGAAGACAACAACAAAATGAGAGATCTTTATGACCTTTATCTTGAATTAGGACATGATGTGTTTGAAGAGAAAATTAAAAAACCCATGGAACTTATGCATGCTAATGGGAATGTTATTAGTATGAATGCTTTGAACACCATTGTTGCTAATGCTATGGAAGAATTTAAGCTTGGGGAGGTTGGTTTTGATGAAAATGATCTCTTTAGTCCTCCGGGTATTGAGGAGAAAGTTTATGTTGATTATGATATGCCTCCTATTTATGATGATTATAATGATAG
Organism: Lolium perenne; assembly: GCF_019359855.2. Taxonomy (NCBI): domain Eukaryota; kingdom Viridiplantae; phylum Streptophyta; class Magnoliopsida; order Poales; family Poaceae; genus Lolium; species Lolium perenne. Next base: position 144,855,308 of record NC_067245.2, read on the forward strand.
TGGTCTTTTGGTGCCGCCTACTATGGAGGATAAGTTTAATTATGATTACAATATGCCTCCTATATTTGATGATGAGAATAATAATGATAGCTACTTTGTTCAATTTTCTCCCACTACAACTAATAAAATTGATTATGCTTATGTGGAGAGTAATGATACTTTTATGCATGTGAATAAGAATGCTTTATGTGATACTTATATTATTGAGTTTGTTCATGATGCCTCTGAAAGTTATTATGAGAGAGGAAAATATGGTGGTAGAAATTTTCATGTTACTAAAACACCTCTCTATATGCTGAAATTTTTGAAGTTACACTTGTTTTATCTCTCTGTGCTTGTTGCATTATGCTTCATAAATTTGTTTATTTACAAGATTCCTATGCATAGGAAGCATGTTAGGCTTAAATTTGTTTTGAATTTGCTTTTTGATGCTCTATTTGCTTCAACTCTTATTTCTTGGGAGTGCATCATTGAAATTGCTGAGCCCATCTTAATGGCTATAAAGAAAGCACTTCTTGGGAGATAGCCCATGTTTTTATTTTTCTACTGTTTTGTTGTGTCTTGGAAGTTGTTACTACTGTATCAACATCTCCTTATCTTATTTTATTGCATTGTTGTGCCAAGTAAAGTCTTTGATAGCAAGGTTCATACTAGATTTGGATTACTGCGCAGAAACAGATTTCTGTCTGTCACGAATTTGGGCAGGGTTCTCTGTAGGTAACTCAGAAAAATCTGCCAATTTACATGCGTGATCCTCAGATATGTACGCAACTTTCATTCAATTTGAGCATTTTCATCTAAGCAAGTCCAGTGCCTCTAAAAAATTCGTCTTTACGGACTGTTCTGTTTTGACAGATTCTGCCTTTTATTTCGCATTGCCTCTTTTGCTGTGTTGGATGGATTTCTTTGTTCCATTGACTTCCAGTAGCTTTGTGCAATGTCCAGAAGTGTTAAGAATGATTGTGTCACCTCTGAACATGTGAATTTTTGATTATGCACTAACCCTCTAATGAGTTTGTTTCGAGTTTGGTGTGGAGGAAGTTTTCAAGGGTCAAGAGAGGAGGATGATATAATGTGATCAAGAAGAGTGAAAAGTCTAAGCTTGGGGATGCCCCCGTGGTTCATCCCTGCATATTTCAAGAAGACTCAAGCGTCTAAGCTTGGGGATGCCCAAGGCATCCCCTTCTTCATCGACAACTTATCAGGTTTCTTCCCTTGAAACTATATTTTTATTCCGTCACATCTTATGTACTTTACTTGGAGCGTCTGTTTGTTTTTATTTTTGTTTTGTTTGAATAAGTTCATGCTTGTGTGGGAGAGAGACACGCTCTGCTGGTTCATATGAACACATGTGTTCTTAGCTTTTAATGTTCATGGCGAAGGTTGAAAACTGCTTCGTTCATTGTTATTCGGTTGGTTAAGGAAATGTTGCATGTGGTAGTGGTATAATGAAACACTTGCATAATCTTGTAGATCATTGAGCTTTGATAACTTGATTCTTTGCAAACGTTTTGAGGTATTTAGATGGTAAGGCTTGCTGGATAAATAAGTTAAAATTAGTAGTGGATTGTTGTCTTTAAGCTTGTGCCGTACTACAAACTCTATTTAAATAGTTGAAGGCGTAGTTGGACTTGATAGCTTTCCATGTCTAAGAGTTCATCGTAATAACTAAGTTGTGCTGATGGTTGGAGTAAATTTTAATCATGCTCTTAATGTTGAACCTGCTAGTTGTTTGCAATAAGCTTGTGAGTTCTTTTTGACTAATGTTAAGCTACGGTTTTTGGCACTTCCACCATCCAAATTTGCTAGCCTCTTCGGTACTGTGCATTGCCTTTTGCTCACATTGAGAATTGTGCATACTTCGCCGGTACATCCAAACCCGTGGGAGGACTTTCTCTTGTTCTCCTACACATAAGCCTATACATCTCCTCAAAACAGCCACCATACCTACCTACCACAGCATTTCCTTAGCTGTTCCGAGATATATTGCCATGCAACTTCCATTTTACATTACATGCCATGTTGTCATTTATTATTTATATATTGCTTTGCATGATTCTATACAGCTGATGTGTGGTTTACCCATGTTACGCTAGATCATTGCACATCCTGCTACACTGGCAGAGGCATACAGTTTCATACATCATGTTTTATTCGTTATGAGTTATTTGTACCAAAAAGTGTGTTGTCATATTAGGATGTTGCCCCTAAAAGTGAAAAGAGCCATGGAGGCCATCAAAAAGAGAAAAAGAAAAGAAAAAAATAGAAAATAAAAAGAAAAAGAAAAAAAAGAGAATAAAGAAAAAGGGGCAGCATTACTATCTTTTATCCACACTTGTGTTCATGTTTTAGCACCTGCATATCCATAGTCATCATTTGTGCTCATGTTTAGCACCTACACTCCATATGAGAGAGTTTTCATGTTTTACTAGTATAACTATGTGGGGAATTTACACTATAGAACTTGGGTTGTATATTCCAATGATGAGCCTCCTCAAAAGTGCTCTAGGTCTTCGTGAGCAACCAAGTTGGATGCACCCCCACTAGTTCCATTGGAGAGCTTTCATACACATATAGCTCTATGTGCTTCCGTTGCATGGCAATCACTACTCCTTGCATAGCTTCGATTATAAGACTTCCTCTTGTCTAATAATCACTTATAGCTTTGTAAGACTTTCTTCCATTTGGCCTTCCAAACACCCATTAACGTTCTTTATGCCATAACATCCTGGTGCTAATACCAAATGATTGCGCTCACCGGTTGAGTAGACTTCGAAACAGTTGATTCATGACGTTCATGTTTATGCTTACTTGACTGAATCCTTCTTATGTTGTGAAAATTTACTTGATGCTTGGAATGAAGGATAGAACTTCTACGCTGAATACTTAACACATCTTTAATGAACTTTGTACGGTTTCATGTCTTTGAAGCAATAGTTCATGAAAACTTCTAGCTTGTTTAACTCTTGCATTATCATCTCTTATATCAATATAGACATTTGCTTTGAGTGATTTGATCTCAGTTCACATGCTTTACATCATTATTGGATCAAGATTATGTTGGTAGCATGTCACTTAAGAAATTATCCTTGTTATCGTTTACCTACTCGAGGGCGAGTAGGAACTAAGCTTGGGGATGCTTGATACGTCTCAAACGTATCCATAATTTCTTATGTTCCATGCTTGTTTTATGACAATACCTACATGTTTTATTCATACTTTATGATGTTTTTATGCGTTTTCCGGAACTAACCTATTGACGAGATGCCGAAAGTGCCAGTTCCTGTTTTCTGCTGTTTTTGGTTTCTGAAATCCTAGTAAGGAAATATTCTTGGAATTGGACGAAATCAACGCCCAGCACCTTATAATTCCACGAAGCTTCCAGAACACCCGAGAGGGACCAGAGGGGAGCCCTGGGGGACCCACACACCAAGGCGGCGTGGCCAAGGAGCCAGGCGCGCCCCCTACTGTGTGGGTCCACCAGACCCCCTCCGACTCCGCCTCTTCGCCTATAAGAAGCTCCCTGACCTAAATCTTCGATACGGAAAAGCCACGGTACGAGAAACCTTCCAGAGCAGCCGCCATCGCGAAGCCAAGATCTGGGGGACAGGAGTCTCTGTTCCGGCACGCCGCCGGGACGGGGAAGTGCCCCCGTAAGGCATCTCCATCGACATCACCGCCATCTTCATCACCGCTGCTGTCTCCTATGATGAGGAGGGAGTAGTTCTCCACCGAGGCTGAGGGCTCTACCAGTAGCTATGTGGTTAATCTCTCTCTCTGTACCCCAATACAATGATCTCATGAATTGCTTTGCATGATTGAGATCCATATGATGAGCTTTGTATCGCTATTAGTCTATGTGCTACTCTTGTGATGTTATTAAAGTAGTCTATTCCTCCTTCATGATGTAATGGTGACAGTGTGTGCATCGTGTAGTTCTTGGCGTAGGTTATGATCATAATCTCTTGTAGGTTATGGAGTTAATTATTACTATGATAGTATTGATGTGATCTATTCCCCCCTCATAGTGTAATGGTGACAGTGTGTATGCTATGTTAGTACTCGGTTTAAATTGCAAAGATCTATTATGCTCTAAGGTTACTTAAACATGAATGCCGAATGTTGTGGAGCTTGTTAACTCCGGCATTGAGGTGCTCTTGTAGCCCTACACAACGAATGGTGTTCATCATCAAACAAGAGTATATGTAGCACAAAAGAAGAGAACTTATTTATTTATGTGATCAATGTTGAGAGTGTCCACTAGTGAAAGTATGATCCCTAGGCCTTGTTTCCAATACTGCAAACACCGCTTATTTACTATTCTGTTGCATGTTTACTCGCTGCCATATTTTATTCAGATTGCTATTACCACTCATATACATCCATACTACTTGTATTTCACTATCTCTTCGCCGAACTAGTGCACCTATACATCTGACAAGTGTATTAGGTGTGTTGGGGACACAAGAGACTTCTTGTATCGTGATTGCAGGGTTGCTTGAGAGGGATATCTTTGACCTCTTCCTCCCTGAGTTCGATAAACCTTGGGTGATTCACTTAAGGGAAATTTGCTGCTGTTCTACAAACCTCTGCTCTTGGAGGCCCAACACTGTCTACAGGAATAGAAGCGTGCGTAGACATCAAGCACTTTTCTGGCGCCGTTGCCGGGGAACGAATCAAGACACTCCATCAAGCCCGTCAATCGCCATCAAACCTCCCACGTCAACTTTCTTTTCTTGGATTTTTTTTGACCCCCTAATTTCTGGCTACTTTCTTTTTCTTTTGATCTCAAGTCGCATTTGAAACGTTGGGACCGCTGCTGCAAAATGGGACCCGCATGTCATCCTGTATGTACAATCAAAGTTTCTTTTCTTGGATTATTTTCCACCCTCTGATTTTTGGTCACTTGCCTTTTTCTTTCGATCTCATGCCGCCTTTGAAAACGTTGAGGAACCTGCTGGCTCATGGGACCCGCATGTCATCCTGTATGTACTATAAAAGTTTTTTTCTTGGATTTTTTTTTTCTTTTGATCCCCTGCCGCCTTGGAAACGTTGAGTAAGCTGCTGACTCATGGGACCCGCATGTCATCCTCTATGTACAATCAACTTTCTTTTTTTTTGATCTCAAGCCGCATTTGAAACGTTGAGAACGCTGCTGCTAAATGGGACCCGCATGTCATCCTCTATGTACAATAACGTTTCTTTTCTTGGATTATCTTTGGCTCCTGATATTTTGTCACTTGCCTTTTTCTTTCGATCTCATGCCGCCTTTGAAACGTTGAGTAAGCTGCTGGCTCATGGGTCCCGCATGTCATCCTCTACGAACAATAAAAGTTTCCTTTCTTGGAGTTATTTTTGACCCCTAATTTCTGGCTATTTGCCTTTTTCTTTTGATCTCCTGCCCCCTTTGAAACGATGAGGACACTGTTGGCAGGTCGGTCCCACATGTCATCCTCTATGAACATTAAAAGTTTCCTTTGATGGATTTATTTTGAACCCCTAATTAATTTCTGGATATTTCTTTTTTTTCTTTTGATCCCCTGCCGCCTTGGAATCGTTGAGGATGCAGCTGCCTCATGGGTCCCGCATGTCATCCTCTCAGAACGGTAAATGTTTCTTTTCTTGGATTTTGTTTACCAAACGATTTTTGACTTATTTTTTCTTTCGATCTCCTGCCGCCTTTAAAACTTTGAGGACGCTGCTGGCTCACGGGTCCCACATGTCAGCCTCTATGAACAATAAACGCTGAGGATGCTGCTGCCTCGCTCATGGGTCCCGCATGTCATCCTCTCAAAATGAAAATGTTTCTTTTCTTGGATTTTTTACCAACAGATTTTTGGTTTATTTTTTCTTTCCATCCTCTGCCGCCTTTAAAACGTTGACGACGCTGCTGGCTCATGGGTCCACGATGTCAGCCTCCCCGTACAAGAAACATGTGATATCTTGATTATTTTGCAGACAATAAACAGTGTATTGCGCTCTGAGCTATTGCAAACGGATAAATTAAATCTTTATTTTTACATAAACAAACTTATATGTTGAATCTCCTTGTTTTTTGTTTTTGCGAAGCATAGGACTTTCCTGTTTTTTTTAGAAAAATCCGAACTTTCCTGCTTTGGAGTGGGCTGAAATTGTACGAGTCAAAAGGCCCAGCAGGATAGTTCGAAGGCCCAGATGTCCAGATGGAGCCCAATTGAAATCTTTCTTTTCTTGGTTTTTTTCACCCCCTGATTTCTGGCTACTTCATTTTTCTTTTGGTCCTGTGCCGCCTTGGAAACGTTGAGACCGCTGCTGCAAAATGGGACCCGCATGTCATCCTCTATGTACAATAAAATTTCTTTTTCTTGGATTATTTTTGGCTCCTGATATTTGGTCACTTGCCTTTTTCTTTCGATCCCGTGCAGCCTCTCAAACGGTGATACCGCTGCTGCAAAATGGGACCCGCATGTCATCCTCTATGTATAATCAAGTTTATTTTATTGAATTATTTTTGGATCCTGATATTTGGTCACTTGCCTTTTTCTTTCGATCTCATGCCGAGTTTGAAACGTTGAGGAAGCTGCTGGCTCATGGGTCCCGCATGTCATCCTCTATGAACAGGTTCCTGGGACCCGCATGTCATCCTCTATGAACAATAAAAGTTTCCTTTGTTGGATTTATTTTTTACCCCTAATTTCTGGCTATTTGCCTATTTCTTTTGATCCCCTGCCCCCTTTGAAACGATGACGACGCAGCTGGCAGGTCGGTCCCACATGTCATCCTCTATGAACAATAAAAGTTTCCTTTGATGGATTTATTTTTGACCCTACTTAATTTCTGGCTATTTTCTTTTTTTCTTTTGATCCCGTGCCACCTTGGAATAGTTGAGGATGTTGCTGCCTCATGGGTCCCGCATGTCATCCTCTCAGAAAGGTAAATGTTTCTTTTCTTCGATTTTGTTTACCAACTGATTTTTGACTTATTTTTTCTTTCGATCTCCTGCCGCCTTTAAAACGTTGACGACGCTGCTGGCTCATGGGTCCCCGATGTCAGCCTCCCCGTACAAGAAACATGTGATATCTTGATTATTTTGCAGACGATAAACAGTGTACTTTGCTATGAGCTATTGCAAATGGATAAATTAAATATTTATTTTTCATAACAAAACTTATATGTTGAATCTCCTTGTTTTTTTTTTTTTGCGAAGCATGGGACTTTCCTCTTTTTTTTAGATAAATTCGACTTTCCTGTTTTGGAGTGGGCTGAAATTTTACGAGACAAAAGGCCGAGCAGGATAATTCGAAGGCCCAGATGTCCAGATGCAGCCCAATTGAAATCTTTCTTTTCTTGGATTTTTTTCACCCCCAAATTTCTGGTTACTTCATTTTTCTTTTGGTCCTGTGCCGCCTTGGAAAAGTTGAGACCGCTGCTGCAAAATGGGACCCGCATGTCATCCTCTATGTAAAATAAAGTTTCTTTTCTTGGATTATTTTTGGCTCCTGATATTTGGTCACTTGCCTTTTTCTTTCGATCTCATGCCGAGTTTGAAACGTTGAGGAAGCTGCTGGCTCATGGGTCCCGCATGTCATCCTCTATGAACAATAAAGTTTATTTTCTTGAATTATTTTTGGATCCTGATATTTGGTCACTTGCCTTTTTCTTTCGATCTCATGCCACGTTTGAAACGTTGAGGAACCTGCTGGCTCATGGGACCCGCATGTCATCCTCTATGTCCATCAACTTTCTTTTCTTGGATATTTTTTGACCCCCTAAGTTCTGGCTACTTTCCTTTTGATCTCAAGTCGCATTTGAAACGTTGGGACCGCTGCTGCAAAATGGGACCCGCATGTCATCCTCTATGTACAATAAAAGTTTCTTTTCTTGGATTATTTTCCACCCTCTGATTTTTGGTCACTTGCATTTTTCTTTCGATCTCATGCCGCCTTTGAAAACGTTGAGGAACCTACTGGCTCATGGGACCCGCATGTCATCCTCTATGTACTATAAAAGTTTTTTTCGTGGATTGTTTCCTTTTGATCCCCTGCCGCCTTGGAAACGTTGAGTAAGCTGCTGACTCATGGGACCCGCATGTCATCCTCTATGTAAAATCAAACTTTTTTTTTCTTTTGATCTCAAGCCGCATTTGAAACGTTGAGACCGCTGCTGTAAAATGGGACCCGCATGTCATCCTCTATGTACAATAAAGTTTCTTTTCTTGGATTATTTTTGGATCCTGATATTTGGTCACTTGCCTTTTTCTTTCGATCTCATGCCGAGTTTGAAACGTTGAGGAAGTTGCTGGCTCATGGGTCCCGCATGTCATCCTCTATGAACAATAAAAGTTTCCTTGGTTGGATTTATTTTTTACCCCTAATTTCTGGCTATTTGCCTTTTTCTTTTGATCCTCTGCCCCCTTTGAAACGATGACGACGCAGCTGGCAGGTCGGTCCCACATGTCATCCTCTATGAACAATAAAAGTTTCATTTGATGGATTTATTTTTGACCCTACTTAATTTCTGGTTATTTCCTTTTTTCTTTTGATCCCCTGCCGCCTTGGAATAGTTGAGGATGCTGCTGCCTCATGGGTCCCGCATGTCACCCTCTCAGAAAGGTAAATGTTTCTTTTCTTGGATTTTGTTTACCAAATGATTTATGGCTTATTTTTTCTTTCGATCTATTGCCGCCTTTAAAACGTTGACGACGCTGCTGGCTCATGGGTCCCTGATGTCAGCCTCCCCGTACAAGAAACATGTGATATCTCGATTATTTTGCAGACAATAAACAGTGTATTTTGCTCTGAGCTTTGCAAACGGATAAATTAAATCTTTATTTTTACATAAACAAACTTATATGTTGAATCTCCTTGTTTTTTGTTTTTGCGAAACATAGGACTTTCATGTTTTTAATCGAAAAAAAGACTTTCATGTTTTGGAGTGGGCTGAAATTGTACGAGACAAAAGGCCGAGCAGGATAGTTCGTAGGCCCAGATGGCCAGATGCAGCCCAATTGAAATCTTTCTTTTCTTGGATTATTTTGGCCAGATGCTACTTCCTTTTTCTTTTGATCCCGTGCCGCCTTTGGAAACGTTGAGACCGCTGCTGCAAAATGGGTCCCGCATGTCATCCTCTATGTACAATAAAAGTTTCTTTTCTTGGATTATTTTTGGGTCCTGATATTTGGTCACTTGCCTTTTTCTTTCGATCTCATGCCACCTTTGAAACGCTGAGGAACCTGCTGGCTCATGGGTCCCACATGTCAGCCTATAAACAAAAAACCTTTCCTTTCTTGGAGTTATTTGACCCCTAATTTCTGGCTATTTCGCCTTTTTTTATCCCGTGCCGCCTTGGAAACGTTGAGGAAGCTGCTGCCTCAAGGGTCCCGCATGTCATCCTCTTAGAACGATAAATGTTTATTTTCTTGGATTTTTTTACCAACTGATTTTTGTTTTATTTTTCTTTTGATCCCCTGCCGCCTTTAAAATGTTGACGACGCTGCTGGCTCATCGGGCCCCGATGTGAGCCTCCCCGTACAAGAAACATGTGATATCTTGATTATTTTGTAGACAATAAACAGTGTATTTCGCTCTGAGCTATTGCAAAGGGATAAATTAAATCTTTGTTTTTACGCAAACAAACTTATATGTTGAATCTCCTTGTTTTTTGTTTTTGCCAAGCATAGGACTTTCCTGTTTTGGAGTGGGCTTAAATTGTACGAGTCAAAAGGCTTCCAGCAGGATAGTTCGAAGGCCCAGATGTCCAGATGCAGCCTAATTGAAATCTTTCTTTTCTTGGATTTTTTGGCTACTTCCTTTTTCTTTTGGTCCCGTGCCGCCTTGGAAACTATGAGACCGCTATTGCAAAATGGGGCTGACATGTCATCCTCTATGTACAATAAAATTTTCTTTTCGTGGATTATTTTTGGCTCCTGATATTTAGTCACTTGCCTTTTTCTTTCGATCTCATGCTGCATCTGAAACGTTGAGGAAGCTGCTGGCTTGTGGGTCCCGCAAGTCATCCTCTATGTAGAATAAAAGAATCCTTTCTTGGATATATTATTTTTTACCCCTAATTTCTGGCTACTTCTTTTTCTTTTGATCCCGTGCCACCTTGGAAACGTTGAGACCGCTGCGGCAAAATGGGACCCGCATGTCATTCTCTATGTACAGTAAAGTTTCTTTTCTTGGAGTTATTTTTGGCTCCTGATATTTGGTCACTTGCCTTTTTCTTTCGATCCCGTGCCACCTTTGAAACGCTGAGACCGCTGCTGCAAAATGTGACCCGCATGTCGTCCTAAAAATACTTTCCTTTCTTGGAGTTATTTTTTACCCCTAATTTGTGGCAACTTCCTTTTTTTTTATCCCCTGCCGCCTTTGAAACGTTGAGGACTCTGATGGCTCATGGGTCCCACATGTTAGCCTTTGTGAACAATAAACCTTTCCTTTCTTTGATTTATTTTTGACCCCTAATTTCTGACTAGTTGCCTTTTTTTTGGATCCCATGCCACCTTGGAAACGTTGAGGATGCTGCTGCCTTATGGGTCCCGTATGTCATCTTCTCAGAACGATAAATGTGTTTTTTCTTGTTTTTTTACCAATTGATGTTTGGCTTATTTTTTCTTTCGATCTCATTCCACCTTTAAAACGTCGAGGACGCTGCTGGCTCATGTGTCCCACATGTCAGCCTCTTTGAACAATAAACCTTTCCTTTGTTGGATTTATTTTTGACCAATAATTTCTAGCTATTTGCCATTTTCTTTCGATCACAAGGCGCCTTTGAAACCTTGAGACGCTGCTGGCTCATGGGTCCCACATGTCAGCCTCTATGAACAATAAAAGTTTCCTTTCTTGGATTTATTTTTGACAGTAATTACTGGCTATTTGCATTTTTTCGATCCCCTGCTGCCTTTGAAACTAAGAGGACGCTGATGCACGTGAGGTGTGGTCTGAAGTTAATGGCTTCTATGGTATTCACCTAAACTGTAAGAATTTTGCCTCGCCCAAGATGTGGATCTTTTATTATCTGGATAGAGGTGGTGACCTTTAAGCTACAGTCCTGTCGGTGACATGTTGGCACATTTGGGATGCCCGTAATAAGCTAAGAGAAGAACATATGATGGTGTCTCCCACAAGCGTAGCCGCAAAGATCAAAGCTTATGTTGACATTATTGTTGAGCACTTTATTCAGAACCAAGCCTAGTCACAGCCGTGAACCCTCTTCACTTTCTTGAGCAAGAACAGCTGCCCGTAGGGATGTACGTTCGCTTATCTAAGCAAAAAAATAGGAATGGTCCTCTCAAAGTATGATCAACAGGAGATGGCTATATTATAAAGCATGTACACACAATGTAATTATAGTGCTGAAATAAAGTCAAACATTAAACAGCAATACATGGGTTATAATCTAAACTCTAAAGGCAACACGCAATACAAAAGCAGGGCAATGTTCTAAACTGATTCAATATAGTACATACTAAAAACTGTGTACTACTTCTCAACACTTCAAGCACAAGAAAAATGTGTGTCAGTCTTTTTCAAAGGTAACACGGAATGGGCAAAGTCTAAACCAGGCTTAAACCACATTGACGCTTGTGGGACACTAGCCCAACCACCTCCGGGAAGGCTAATTACTCCCACAGTCTCACCTCCATCTGGTTGACGGTTGCAGCGCAAAATGTTTAGGGTGTTGATTACAAAGAAACCTCCTGTATGCGCAGTTTTTCCTCATGAATGGAACCAATGTGCCATCAGGAGCATTTGCTTCACGTTTCTTTAGGTTGTCCATGATAGGGTAATTGAGTCCGAGGAACAGAGAGTGGTCACCGAGGCTGTTAAGCTGCCTGGAAAGTAAGTCCCCTGGAGGTGCAGTATATATGGGATCCCGCTCAAAGACTTAGGTGGTAATAGGAGGATACTGCCGTAGCTGAAGCCCTGCCATTAGCAGCATAGGGAATGTCAGGAGGTACTTCACCATGGGCAATCACAATGTGGTTTACTGTAAGGATGATCATCAAGCGCTTGCCGTCAGCAGATTGAGCGAGGAACCACTCGTAAGGCTGATAATCCACCACCGGTGGTGGGATTACAAACGGCAGCTTCAGGTTTGCTGCAACATTAGAAATGGACAAATAGGGTGTTACTGGCAAACATATTTAAACAGAAGCATTGTTCATCGTTCGTTTTGTTCAGTCGGTGTTCTGCGGCGGTTATATTATCGCCTTCATCAAGCATACATGATATAGCATTGACGAACTGAATGTGAACATCCGTTACAGGCTTTTTTTAGTAGATTCTGTCAACCAATTGCTAGCTTCTATATATATCACTAGTAGTACATACATCCCGAAAGCATTAGAATATTAGACCATGTTCACAAGAATAACATCAAGTCTGAAGTACATTAACCAAGTGATAAAGTATATTGTTCAGACCAGTACAAAATATAGGGAGTTAAAGTAACACTATGCAGAAATTGGCCCAAATCTTGCATATATCTCTCTAGCAAAGGGATCAGCCACTGAAAAGTCATGTATCAAGCAGCTACGAACACCGTCCGAGCTGAACTTATCTAAGGATGGTAAATATCCAAACTGAAAATCAACATCTCTAGAAGCGGTGTTCTTCAGGTCTAGGCGCTTGAACTGGGTATCCCACCAGATCTTATTGTGATAATTTGTTACACCAAATTTCATTACTTTGAGCATTCTAGTGTTCTGCATAAAGAACCTGGAGACAATAACATCATTTCTCCTTCCTCGGTAGTCAGAAATCGAAATTTCTTTGACATGGAGATCAAGGCATTCAATGGGACAGGCTGGCTCATTATGCAGCACATGAACCTTATCGCCGGTTCTATAAAACTGCAAAGAAGTCAAATTAAGTAGTCAGTACAATAACAAAGTACTTCATAGCTGTCAACTAATGAATATCTGAGGTGAGTTGAATCATGTGTTAATTGAGGACCGTGGAACAACATAATCCCCTGACACGTTCCAATTTGATAGATGCACTTTTTACATCTGTTATTGTCATTGTAAAGTTGGGGAAAGGTTACCAACATGGGAAACTCCAATCAACAACTAGTTGCGGGTGCACCCCATTTTTCTTTTAACACTTCCAAGTTTCCAAAAAAAATGTAAACTAAAAGTCTGGACATACATTGTGTTCTATCATGTGCTTCTGTGAAGTTTCATCCAAAAATATGATAATATGTGATCTACACAAAAAAGAACAAATGATGTGTAAATAGTAAGTCACACTATTTACATATGTCTAATCTTTTTTACACAGATCACATATTATCATGTGTTTATATGAAACTTCACAGATGCACAAGATACAGCACATTGTATGACAAGAAGTTTAGTTTTGAAACAACATAATATAACTCCATTGTGGATGTTCTTCTAGTACAAAATATTGTTCAACTGATCTAGGCTAATAACAGGTTAACTCCATGTAACTCTACACTTTTTGCTCATAGTGGTAAACAGTTAACAACAACGAATTTACCTTGATATATAGCTTCTCTGTGCAGGGAAAGCATCTAAGAAATGCAAGTAGTTGATCCAGATGAGGGCCATCAGATTTTAGAACCAAGTTCTTCACTGTGCACAGAGAATGTTCCAAGCTTATGGGCATCATCCTCTACAGGACAATGGTACATATGTAAAAAAAAACTAACAAAAATGTGAGTTAATTCAACAAGAAGAAGGCTGTTCTACCAAAAAGTTTATGCGTCCAATAACAAGTTGGCAGCCAGGGTACGACGCAAAGCCCAACACCATCAACTTTGGTGCGTTGGCAACCTGGATTAGTAGTGGAACATCATGAACACATATGACTAATCTCTCGAGGCAAGATTGATGACCCACAAGTATAGGGGATCGCAGCAGTCTTCGAGGGTAGTACAACCCAAATTTATTGATTCGACACAAGGGGAGGTAAAGAATACTTATAAGCCTTAACAACTGAGTTGTCAATTCAGCTGCACCTGAAAAAGCACTAGCAATAGGGGTGATGTGAAAGTAGCAGTAATATGAGAGCAGTAGTAACAAAGAATACGCAGCAGTAATAGCAATATGAGAGCAATGGCACCAGAAGATAGTTGATACTACTTCCAATGACATATAGAACGAGTATATAATGATGAGAGATGGACCGGGGTTCCCAGCAATCTACACTAGTGGTAACTCTCCAATAAGTGACAAGTGTTGGGTGAACAAATTACAGTTGGGCAATTGATAGGAATCAAAGCATTAAGATAGAACATCAGGCTTATTAATTATGTAGGCATGTTTTCCGTATATAGTCGTACGTGCTCGCAATGAGAAACTTGCACAACATCTTTTGTCCTACCAGCCGGTGGCAGCCGGGCCTCAAGGGAAACTACTGGATATTAAGGTACTCCTTTTAATAGAGTACCGGAGCAAAGCATTAACACTCCATGAAAACATGTGATCCTCACATCACTACCATCCCCTCCGGTTGTCCCGATTTCTGTCACTTCGGGGCCTTTGGTTCCGGACAGTGACATGTGCATACAACTTGTAGATACAATCTAAGCAATAAGTATAGAGCTCAAATCTAAGATCATGCCACTCGGGCCCTAGTGACAAGCATTAAGCATAACAAGATTGCAGCAACAATAACTTCACAAACTTTATAGATAGACTAATCATAATGTATCATCCATCGGATCCCAACAAACACAACACCGATTACATCAGATGAATCTCAATCATGTAAGGCAGCTCATGAGACCATTGTATTGAAGTACATGGGGGAGAGTATACCGACATAGCTACTGCTAGAACCCGTAGTCCATGGGGGAACTACTCACGGAGCATGGCGGAGGCGGTGGCGTTGATGGAGATGGCTTCCGGGGCACTTCCCCGTCCACAGGTGCGGAGCAGAGAGTTCTGTCCCCGAATTGGAGTTTCGCGACGGTGGCGGCGCCCCTGGAGTCTTTCTGGAGTTTCGTCAATTGGTACGGTGTTTTTAGGTCGAAAGGGATTTTATAGGCGAAGAGGCGGCACAGGGGGGCACCTGGGGGCGCCTCACCCTAGGCTGGCGCGGGCCCAGGCTTGGTCGCGCCGCCATAGGGTGTGGTGGCCCTCTGGCCCCTCTCCGACTCTTCTTCGGTGTTCTGGAGCCTTCCGGGAAAAATAGGAGGTTTGGCGTTGATTTCATCCAATTCCGAGAATATTGCCCGAACAGCCTTTCTGGAACCAAAAACAGCAGAAAACAGAACTGCACCGTGGCATCTCGTTAATAGGTTAGTTCCGGAAAATGCATGAAATCATCATAAAGTGCAAGCAAAACATGTAAGTATTGTCATAAAACAAGCATGGAACGACAGAAATTATGGATACGTCGGGGACGTATCAGCATCCCCAAGCTTAGTTCCTGCTCGTCCCGAGCAGGTAAACGATAAAAAGAATAGTTTCTGTAGTGACATGCTACTTACATAACCTTGATCAGACTATTACAAAGCATATGAAATGAATGAAGTGACTCAAGGCAATGATCTATAGTTGCTAACAAGTAGATAACATATAGCAAAACTTTTCATGAATAGTACTTTCAAGACAAGCATCAAAAGTCTTGCACACGAGTTAACTCATAAAGCAATAAATTCAAAGTAAAGGCATCGAAGCAACACAGAGGAAGATTTAAGTTTCAGCAGTTGCTTTCAACTTTCAACATGCATACCTCATGGATATTTGTCAACACAAAGTAATATAATGAATACAAATAAGCAAGTATGTAAGAATCAATGCACAGTTGACACAAGTGTTTGCTTCTAAGATGGAAGGAAGTGGGTAAACTGACTCAACATAAAGTAAAAGAATGGCCCTTCACAGAGGGAAGCAGGGATTAAATCATGTGCTAGAGCTTTTTAAGTTTTGAAATCATATAGAGAGTATAAAAGTAAAATTTTGAGAGGTGTTTGTTGTTGTCAACGAATGATAGTGGGCACTCTAACTACCTCATCAACCAGACTTTCAAGAGCGGCTCCCATGAAGGACGTTATCTCTACCAGCAAGGTAGATCATCCCTCTTCTCTTTTGTTTACACATGTATTTTAGTTTTATTTATGGTTGACACTCCTCCCAACCTTTTGCTTTCACAAGCCATGGCTAACCGAATCCTCGGGTGCCTTCCAACATTCACATACCATGAAGGAGTGTCTATTTGCAAAATTAAGTTGCTTACTGATGAATCAGAGCAAAACATGTGAAGAGAATTATTAATGAAAGTTGATTAATTGGGGGCTGGGAACCCCACGCCAGCTCTTTTTGCAAAATTATTGGATAAGCGGATGAAGCCACTAGTCCATTGGTGAAAGTCTGTCAAAAGTAAATGACAAGATCGAAAGATAAAACACCACATACTTACTCATGAGCTATAAAACATCAACACAAATTGAGAAGCATTTTGAAGGTTTAAAGGTAGCACATGAAGTATTTACTTGGAATGGCAGGAAATACCACATAGTAGGTAGGTATGGTGGACACAATTGGCATAGTGGTTGGCTCAAGGATTTTGGATGCATGAGAAGTATTCCCTCTCGATACAAGGCTTAGGCTAGCAAGGTTGTTTGAAGCAAACACAAGTATGAACCGGTACAGCAAAACTTACATAAGAACATATCGCAAGCATTATAATACTCTACACTGTCTTCCTTGTTGCTCAAACACTTTACCAGAAAATATCTAGACCTTAAGAGAGATCAATTGTGCAAACCAATTTCAACAAGCTTTACGGTAGTTCTCCACTAATAGGTTTAAACCACATGAAAAAAACTTAATCTATTTGAGAGCTCAAAACAATTGCCAAGTGTCAAATTATCCAAGACATTATGAGGCATTTTCTGTTTCCAACCAAATAATAATAAGTGCTATAACTTCCAACTTTTATCATTGAACATTAAAAGTAAAACGAAGAACAAGTGTTCATATGAAAAAGCGGAGCGTGTGTCTCTCCCAAACAAGGATTGCTAGGATCCGAATTTATTCAAACACAAACAAAAATAAAAGCACACAGACGCTCTAAGTAAAGCACATATGATGTGACCGAATAAAAATATAGTTTCAGGGGAGGAACCTGATAAGTTGATGAAGAAGGGGATGCCTTGGGCATCCCCAAGCTTAGACGCTTGAATCTTCTTAAAATATGCAGGGATGAACCACGGGGGCATCCCCAAGCTTAGACTTTTCACTCTTCTTGATCATATATCATCCTCCTCTCTTGACCCTTGAAAGCTTCCTTCACAACAAACTTCTCATAAACTTCATTAGAGGGGTTAGTACTCAAAAAATTTGAATCCACGTTGGTCCTGTAGTGGCACATTGCAAGAACTCAATAAAACATTAGCTACAGCTCTCTATGTCTAGAAAAGCTCGCTTAAAGTCCACAAGAGACAATGCAAAAAACAGAGACAGAATCTGCCAAAACAGAACAGCCAGTAAAGACGAATTTTAATAAAATACTTCCATTACTCAAATCAGAAAACTCAAAACTAATGAAAGTTGCGTACGTATCTTAGGAACACGCACGTAAATTGGCATATTTTTATGATTTTCCTGCAGAGAAAACAGCCCAGATTCGTGACAGATAGAAATCTGTTTCTGCGCAGAAATCCAAATCTAGTATCAACCTTCGATTAGAGGCTTCACTTGGCACAACAAAACACAAAACTAAGATAAGGAGAGTTTGCTACAGTAGTAAACAACTTCCAAGACACAAATATAAAATAAAGTACTGTAGCAAAATAACACATGGGTTATCTCCCAAGAAGTTGCTTTCTTTATAGCCATTAAGATGGGCTCAGCAGTTTTAATGATGCACTCGCAAGAAATAGTATTTGAAGCAAAAGAGAGCATCAAGAGGCAAATCCAAAACACATTTAAGTCTAACATGCTTCCTATGCAAAGGAATCTTGTACACAAATAAATTCATGAAGAACAAAGTGACAAGCATAAGAAGATAGAACAAGTGTAACTTCAACAATTTCAGCATATAGAGAGGTGTATTAGTACCATGAAAATTTCTACTACCATATTTTCCTCTCTCATAATAATTTTCAGTAGCTTCATGAACAAACTCAACAATATAACTATCACATGCAGCATGCTTCTCATGATTTCCAAACACATAATTTTTATCAAGTTCAAGAATAGTGGAATAAAAACTTTCAAACTTACTTTTATTAATAATATAACAAGGTAGTTGATCAATCTCAAGAGATATGGGACTCATAGAATAAGTCAAGGACTCTCCAATCCCATTTTCATTAGTAGTACAATTAATAGTATCAAGTAACATAGGACCATCATCTAGAGCTTTATCATAAACATTTGCTAAGCAAAATTCTTTAGTACCATGCATTTCGACATCAGGCACAAACAAAGCATTATCATAAGATTTATCAAAGTAGCATGGATTATCATAAATAATAGTAGCATAATTATTCTCACAAGTTTTACTCATAGGGAATATTTCAAGAGAATCCACAGGAACATAACATTCAACCACTTTCGGTAAGCATGGAGGACAATCAAATAGTGTAAGAGATAAAGAGTTACTCTCATTAGAAGGTTGGCATGGGTAGCTAATCCATTCTTCCCCCTTTTGTTCATCGCTCTCCTCTTCTTTTTCATCCAATGAGCTTTCAGGTTCATCAATTTCCTCCTCTTTTTCATCCAATGAGCTTTCAGGTTCATCAATTTCTTCTTCCACCGGTTCCTGCAAATTGTGAGTGCATTCTTGTGCATTAATGTGTCTCTCTTTATAATCAAGGATATAAGGATTCCTACTGTAGCATTCTATGCAAGAATTAAGGATAGTAGAGACATAATCTTTAAGGTCCTTACAAATAGCACAAGTTTCATAATTCTCAACCATGAAGGATTCTATCTCGGAGGCTCCCATAAATAAGACAAATTGTTCTACCTCTTCGAACCCATAATGAATATAGCAATTCCGATTATAGCTCTTAATAAAAAATTCCTCACTAAAGCCACATTGAAATTTAAGATGTTTA
Organism: Lolium perenne; assembly: GCF_019359855.2. NCBI lineage: Eukaryota > Viridiplantae > Streptophyta > Magnoliopsida > Poales > Poaceae > Lolium > Lolium perenne. The sequence continues at coordinate 144,874,331 of NC_067245.2, forward strand.
GTATCCTATTGAGAGCAACAGTTTATATCATGGCGTCTAAGCAAGATTCTAGCAATTGTATTCAATTTTTGTATCATAGCACTCATTACTTTACCAGTTCTTGATTCTCTATAACAATTATAACATTCCATAAGCTCCAAGTAGGTTGTTGGTTCTCCCATGACAGCAGTTTTTAATTTTTCGGTTTTTCAAATTTTTATGGATTTTTGGGTATATGAGGAAAATAAAACAAAACTGAAATAAACTAGACAAAAGTAAACTAAGCAAAGTAATACTAGACAGAAATAAACTAAGCACAAGTAAACTAAGCAAAACAAAATAAAATAAAACAGAGAGAGAGGTAGAGTGTACTCCCCAGGTGAACTTATGAGTAGAGCTATGCCTCCCCGGTAACGGTGCCAGAAAACAGTCTTGATGACCCACAAGTATAGGGGATCGCAGCAGTCTTCGAGGGTAGTATAACCCAAATTTATTGATTCGACACAAGGGGAGGTAAAGAATACTTATAAGCCTTAACAACTGAGTTGTCAATTCAGCTGCACCTGGAAAAGCACTAGCAACAGGGGTGATGTGAAAGTAGCAGTAATATGAGAGCAGTAGTAAAAGCAACACAAGAAAGAATAGCAATATGAGAGCAATGGCACGAGAAGATAGTTGATACTACTTCCAATGACATATAGAACGAGTATATAATGATGAGAGATGGACCGGGTTCCCGATCTACACTAGTGGTAACTCTCCAATAAGTGACAAGTGTTGGGTGAACAAATTACAGTTGGGCAATTGATAGGAATCAAAGCATTAAGATAGAACATCAGGCTTATTAATTATGTAGGCATGTTTTCCGTATATAGTCGTACGTGCTCGCAATGAGAAACTTGCACAACATCTTTTGTCCTACCAGCCGGTGGCAGCCTGGCCTCAAGGGAAACTACTGGATATTAAGGTACTCCTTTTAATAGAGTACCAGAGCAAAGCATTAACACTCCATGAAAACATGTGATCCTCATATCACTACCATCCCCTCCGGTTGTCCCGATTTCTGTCACTTCGGGGCCTTTGGTTCCGGACAGTGACATGTGCATACAACTTGTAGATACAATCTAAGCAATAAGTATAGAGCTCAAATCTAAGATCATGCCACTCGGGCCCTAGTGACAAGCATTAAGCATAACAAGATTGCAGCAACAATAACTTCACAAACTTTATAGATAGACTAATCATAATGTATCATCCATCGGATCCCAACAAACACAACACCGATTACATCAGATGAATCTCAATCATGTAAGGCAGCTCATGAGACCATTGTATTGAAGTACATGGGGGAGAGTATACCGACATAGCTACTGCTAGAACCCGTAGTCCATGGGGGAACTACTCACGGAGCATGGCGGAGGCGGTGGCGTTGATGGAGATGGCTTCCGGGGGCACTTCCCCGTCCCGGCAGGGTGCCGGAACAGAGAGTTCTGTCCCCCGAATTGGAGTTTCGCGACGGTGGCGGCGCCCCTGGAGTCTTTCTGGAGTTTCGTCAATTGGTACAGTGTTTTTAGGTCGAAAGGGATTTTATAGGCGAAGAGGCGGCGCAGGGGGGCACCTGGGGGCGCCTCACCCTAGGCTGGCGTGGGCCCAGGCTTGGCCGCGCCACCATAGGGTGTGGTGGCCCTCTGGCCCCTCTCCGACTCTTCTTCGGTGTTCTGGAGCCTTCCGGGAAAAATAGGAGGTTTGGCGTTGATTTCATCCAATTCCGAGAATATTGCCCGAACAGCCTTTCTGGAACCAAAAACAGCAGAAAACAGGAACTGGCACTGTGGCATCTCGTTAATAGGTTAGTTCCGGAAAATGCATGAAATCATCATAAAGTGCAAGCAAAACATGTAAGTATTGTCATAAAACAAGCATGGAACGACAGAAATTATGGATACGTCGGGGACGTATCAAAGATGCATCCATAATTTGCACCGTGTCTAACTGAATAAGTTCGGTGGTGTTGCGTTTCCAATAGCTAGCCACACTAATTGTACGAAGATTTGGCATGTGAATGTTGAGGTGGGTGAACCCGTGGACCCCCTCAAGGTGAAGTGCCTCGAGCACAATACAGCGGGTGAACAGGCGGTCGATGTTCACCGCCTTACAGATGTAGACGTCATAGAGCATGAGCTTCTTGAGTTGGGGGAAAAGAAGCATGGAGTTGGCATAAATCTCGGGCAAATAGCAAGTACAAATGCTGACAATGCGCATCACTGTTCCACCATCACTGTTCCACCATCGAATCTGAGGTACTCGACGCAAGATAGGGTGCTGGACCGGAACCAGCTGTCGAGCGTGGTGTCGACCTTGCAAGTGCTTCTGAAGGGGTAAATTGATACGCTTCTGGCGGGGCCAGGGTGAGCGGCGAGGATACTGGAGACCGCGGCGATGCGTTTGTGGTTTTGCTTGGCGAGTTGGTCGTCGATCTCGAGCTTAAGTGGGACGGAGTGCCAGAGGTGGCGCCACCGTTTGGAGACCAAGGTTGTGCTTATAGCGGATATAGTGGGCAGGTGGGAGATGATGATGTGGAGAATCTGGTCGGGGAGGCGGCTGATGAGGTCGTTGTCGTCGGCGAGGAGGTTAAGTGGGACGGAGCGCCAGAGGTGGCGCCACCGTTTGGAGAGCAAGGTTGTCCTTACAGCGGATATCATGGGCAGGAGGGAGATGATGATGTGCAGCATCTCGTCGGGGAGGCGGCTGACGAGGTCGAGGCTCGACGGAGGCTCTGCCCAATCTGGCTCGACCCGCCTTCGGGAGTTGAGCGGCTCCGCCTCCATCTGACACGGCGACGACACACGCATCGCCGCAGTCGTCTGCTCGAAGTGTGTAGCAGGTAGCGGAGCGGATCTGCTGGACAGGGGAATAGGCGCAGCAGCGGTGGTGAGGACAGAAAGGTACTCGGCGGTGGATTTAGGTGGATGGCGGATGCAAGTGCGTTGGGGGGTTTTGGAGGAGACGGCAAGCGCTATGGAAGGAATGTTTGCGGCGGGCGGCCAGCCGGGGCGAGGAGAGAAAGGTATACTGCTACTAATGATGTGGTGCGGCGTTTGCGTCTCCCTTCCCTACGAGTTTTTGATAATCACTCTTGAAAACACCGAGAAGATGGAGGTGAAGAAGACGGAGAGGCAAGGAAAAAAACAATGTGAATTGAAATCAAAAATACTACGGGCGTTCCTTCTCTCTCTGGTCTCTGCTGCACTTACTGCACCTGTGGTGCAGGCGTGTGACCCGAGAAGAAGCTAATGTACTGTATAGCTGTCCCTTGCACGCCGTGTAGCTGTATTTTGTCTCGTCAAATCAGCTCGGGACAGTTTCAGCAGAGAAAACATCATTTTTTCTTGCCATCATCATAATAGGCGAACATTACCACAAGCCCACATGGGTTGTATTTCTGTACACGGTTGGAGGCTACGGCGAGGGATACTTTTTCCCTACATGGGTGGCAGCATAGTCTACGGATTGAAGCCCCACCCGCATTTTAGGCGTTATATTATTCATTTTTTCGATATGTATTTCGCCTATTTTCTCCTTTAGTTTGAAATTTTTGTGATCCTAAGACTATTAAAATGGCTGTGTGCACCCTGGTTGTGCAGAGGCTGGATGTAATTGCTTCTCAAAAGTAATAAAGCATCCTTTATCGAAAAATTACCACAGGCCCACGGTAGTGCACATCTAACTTTTACCACTCAATCCTCCATATGCTGCACAAACCACCACTTTAACTTTTTCTTTGCAGTTTTCACGATTTTTAGCAGTTTCCACCATGTGGTGGTCTGATATGTTGCAAATTTCACCACTTGGTCATCTGATCAGTTATTTTGTCATGTCGATAGAAAAATCAACAAGTGGATGCCAACTTTTTTGAAGGGCTTCTCTCTAAAACACAGTTTGCATTATGGCATGTTTGGTATTTTCCCTAGGTAGTACATCAAAAAAAATTGACTCCATGCTTTTATTTGCCTATTTTAAGCACCTTTTACCATGATTTCAAATTTAGGTCAAACTGACGGGGGCCATAGGATGCACGGCATTTATTTGGCAATTGTTTCAATATGGCCAAGTAGTTAGGCCTCCTTTGGTTCATAGGAAATGGAAAGTATAGGAAAAGGAAAATCATAGAATTGGGATGTCATGTCTACTTGAATCCTATGGGAATCGGACTCCTTTCATAGGATTGACATAGGAATTATGTTGGATTTGGTTCTTATGGGAAAAAAATTTATACAAGTCATTTGATTCATAGGAACTATTCCTATAGAAATTTTGTAGTGCAAATCCTATAGGAAAAAAAACATTAGCTAATACCTCATGGAAAAGTTCCTTTGCCACAATCAAAGACACATCATGTTCCTATAGGATTCAACTTGGCATAACATTCCAGTCATGCACCTTTCATATTCCTACACCCTCCATATTCCTTTGAATCAAAGGAGCCTGAAGTTTATTTCATTGTAGCAAAGGAATTTTCCATGTATCGACAGTTTGACATGGTATTTCAATAACCAATCAAGAAGGCATGCAAACATACTTAAAAACACACATGGTGCCAAAATCGGTGAAAGGGAATATTCTCAAGAACATAGGTATGTCATGTTTGGTATTGTGTTCCTAGGTAGTTCATCACAAATGATGAGTCCATGCTAAATTACTAACATTCGGAAGTTTACCATGGTTCTAGCATTAACCAACTCACCTCTCACTTCAGAAGAGAGCCATGTGAACTCCAAGAGGGATTGTGTCAAAAAAAAACTCCAACATGCATGGTGCCAAAATCTGGCAAGTTCTTCTAAAAAAAATTTGGTGTGCCATGTTTGGTATTTTTTATATACATGTAGATTACATACATCACAAACAACTACTCAATGCTTTTGTTTGCCATATGGGTGTTACGTACTTGGATGCAACGCATATGTTTGGTCATTTTTTGGGGGGGGGGGGTACCACACCTTTAGTGCACATCATGTATATATAGTTTCCCCTTTTTTAATTGTACTTCGTGTACTTCGGTTGAAATTTCAGATTAAATGGAAATGAGCCCAAAACTAATTTAATATATGGTCACAAACCGAAATAATTCGTGAAATCTTGGAAATGTCCATCCTACCATATCAACCACGTGAAAAAATTGCATTGGCGGCAATCTGCCACTACAAATTTTTACCATTTCACGGAAAACACTCATGTACTAATTTGTTCCCTTCTAGCACTTCATAAATCTCCCCGATCTAGTTCGAAAAGGAGCCCCCGTCCAAAGAGTCCCTGTTTATAACTAAAACTAATTAATTCAGTGCCGCATAAATCGCAATTACCATTAGATAAACAAGATTAATATAGGAGCATGTACCACCTGTCAATTACCGGTTCGCAATCTCCATATGCTCGCAATGACCGGTTCCACATTATACTTGGTCAAATTCAATTAAACATACAAGTACATCATGCCGAAGTTTTGTTCTAGGATATGGACACGCTCAAACTAATCACGGTAATAGACGATACAACATCGCACACAAAAATAGACGACATGTCCAAAATCAGTACATTTTTGAACACAGAAAAGTCCCGAAGGACCTGGGGGCACTGCTTTTATATTATGACGGTGGGATTACAGATTGCAAGGAGAAATCTCTAAGTAAAAGGAAACTACAGAAAAGACAGCACAAAGTACAAAAAGAACCCTAGATCTAGAAAAGGAAACTCTATCTGATCCTTCTCCAATGAGCTCAGATCTTAGCCTCGAAGCGCGATCATCTTCTCCATCGAGACCGGCAAGATCAACCACCTACCGTCTCGTTGGCGCACGCGGGAACGTCGCCTCGTGTTGCAAGTATTCGAGCAAGTCGCCGCTCATGTCGCAACCATCGTTGCTGCAATCCACCTTAAACAAGGAGACAAATCTAATTAAATCTACTTCCTCTTCGTAGATGCCGTCACAGTTCGGGCACACGAGACTGGGCAGGTTTCTTAAGCAGCTTCCGCATGCAATATGCCCTCGCTCCCCCATGCGAATGCACTGCTTAATACAAGGAAATTAACATGACTGTTGGCCCAAAGAAAAATATAGCTGGGTGCAACCTAGTGAAGAAAGTACTAACCCGGTATAGTGGACGTCGTGCGATTTGAGAGCACAAACCGCAGATGAACGTTCTTCTCACCCCATTGGTTTCCATAACACATTCACGGGAAAATTCCATACTTTCAGATGGAGGACTTTCACCTTGGAAGACGCCCTTGCATCCCGGGCACGCGCCACCGGGCAGGTTCCTAGCGCAGCTGTCGCATGCAAACTTCTTGCACAAACAGCACTACTTAATACAAGGAAATTAACACGACTGTTGGCCCAAATTAAAATACAACTAGATGAACCTAGTGAAGAAAGTACTAACCTGCCAAAATGGAGGTTATGCGGATTGAGAGCACAAACCGCAGGTGAGCAGTCTTCTCAATTTAGCATCATCAAAAAAAGCTCTAAAGCTACCAGGGGGAACCTCCATGCCCAACGATTCTAAATGGAATATGAATTTAGAGGATGGGAAGGAGAGGGGGATAGAGGGTCGTAGTCTTCGACTTGTATATATATAGGCGAGGGAATTGCAGATTCCACCACGGACTGAGATCCGGTGACTTCACTTGCGACTTGTACGTGAGTCATTCGATCAAGATCTAACACACATGGTTGATCCAAATTTTGAACTTAAAATTAAACTCAATTTTGAAATGAAGTAAAAAAAATTACCAGAATACTTAAGGAAAGATATGTATCTTACTGTAACGTTTTCGATTTTTTCCGAGCAACTTAAATTGTGACTTCAAATTCTGGATCAACTGTGTCCGTTGGATCTTGATCCGATGGCTCATGTACGTAAAGTTGCATTTTGGAGTAAGTAAAGTCACTGGCGTCAAGTTCCACCACCTCATACTTCGTATGTTGCACAAAAAAACCATTTGGACGGATATTTTGCGGTTTCCACCATGTACTGCTCCCATCTATTGTGATTCCACCATTTAATCATCTAATCAACCAATTATACTGGTAAATATTCTCTTACTTTGCATCTCAAACATTTCCCTAACTTTGAGTCCCTGAAATGCAGGTCCCACAGTTTGGGGGACCCGGCTGTCAATGACCCAAAGTCAGGAAAGGCTAAGCCAGAGAATCCCCTTCGGGTAGAGCGGGCTGCGGCTCTTCTCGCTGAGCGTGAACATTTGATAGAGTGCAGTATGAACGCGCGCTAGTACACTCAAAAAAAGACAGAGAGAGAGACGCTGAAGAGGACCTTGAGTTCTGGTACCTCACCTGCCCGAAAAAAGTACGCTGGCAGCCTGACCTGCCCTAAGTACGTCCGGTCAAATCGATGCCTTGCCTTGCACGCCGCCTGCCCGCATCCATGTCTTCCCGATGAAATTGTCAGTCCAAAAAAATCGGAAATTTAATTCGGCTCTTGGGCGGATATGCTACTTCGACCCAAAAAAACGTATTTTTAATTTTCGAAAAATTCTAACAAAAAAATTCGCATGTACTCCTCGATAATCTATGCGTGTTCGTGTAGTTTCATGAAAAGCCGATACTTTTTGTAGTTGATGTAAGAAGACAAAAGCAAGTATTACAAACAGCTTTATTTTTAGCAATAAATTTTATCTTTTTTACACAGCCCAAACGACAATTTAGTCTTTTATCGAAAGACTTTATGCGCTCTTAGCATGTGAAGATGATAAGATTAATTTTTTGTTTGGAAGTTTTTGACATTTCAAAATATATAGATGTTGCAGTTCAAAATAAAGGGAGCATACGCACCCAGGAGCCAAAACATCACTCCCCCACAAAATATGATTTGTTTTCTATTTGCGACGCTTCCGCGATGCCTATCACATGTCTGTATAGCCGCAGCTAGCACCATCGAGCATGCCCCAATGCTGTGTGTATTGTCTTGTCAATTCAATGGTCATGGTAATCTGACCAAAAGATACGTCTTGAAGTACGCGTGCGCCTTATTTCTTGAAATGGACGTAGTACTTTATATTTGGCCCAAATGCGGAAAGTGTTACTCCTCCTATTCTAGTACTATACCATATTATGTTAGAAGTTCAGATCATGATGAACAAGTTAAATGTAATCTTCAAAACGTACACCTATGTCAATTTTGACTAGTGCAAATAAACCCTCTGGCATTAAGAGAAACATCAAATAGTACAAAACACCTCAACAAAAACGAAATTACAACAAAATACTTGAGATGCCCTTCGTCTTCAACCTCCAGACCGTGTCGACAGCACCATGGCCGACACTAATCCAACCCAGGAAGCCAGAATCCTAGGATAAGCAAGCTCGAAAGGTAGGTGGCCACGGCAGCTCTAGCACGTACCAATTCAGCACGCGCGAGGGCCTGCCCAGCATCTTAATCGGCACGGTGTGAAGCCAGTCCTCGTCTCGAGCTCTCTGGAAGCGTGAGAGCTCGCCGGATTCTCTGTCGAGAGCAAGAATGAAGTTTCCGAGCGCACTGAACACGTACCACTGGAAGAAACGGGCGTTGCACCCCACAAAGAGGATATCCGACAGGCATGTGTGCGTGGCGTCGAGAGGCACGGTGGCGCCGGAGGAGGTCCAAGCGTGGCCACCAGGGCCAGGCGAGAACACGCAGGTCTTGCAGATGCCGTCATGATAGATCAGGCACGTTACCCTGTAATTTGACAGACTGATGCGCGCCGCAGCGTCCTCGCCATGGAGGGCGGCGCCCAGGAACAAGCTTACATATGTTGTGTTCGAAACAGCAGGGGGTGGAGGGACCGTCACGTACTGACCTGCCAGGGGATCGCAGACGACGAGACGTGAAGGCTGCTCGAAAGGCTTCCCGTGTTCGGTGTGGTCGAAGTCCGCAAGGAGTAGGAGGCCGCCCCGAGAGTCGGCGAGCTCCAAGCTGAGGTCGCCGTTTGGCGCCCGTGGGAGGAAGTCGAGCGCGAGATTATTTGCGGCGACCCCGGCCCAACATGACGAGGAAGAGGGAACGAAGTGGGGCAGCAAGCCAGATGGACGATAGTGACAATGGGAGAAGCTGATGTGGTAGTGGCCGACAACTATGGAGGATGGCACGCCGTGGAGAGCGGAGACGACACAGAAGTTCTCCGACGCGGTGACCTTGCGCCAGCTCCTGCAGGTGAACGCGGCGCGGACGAGATCCAGAGGCGAGGTGAGGCGCAGGAACACCAGCCCGAGAAGTTCATCCGGGATGGCGACACCCTTGTCCTCCTGCCCGGACTTCCTCTGAGCATTCTTCCAGCGGGGGCGGCTGTGCCCCATCTCCGGCTGGACCTAGCTCGCGTACGGGGGCGGGTGTGCTGTAGGGAGGAAGCTATGGAAGTAGCGAGGCGGCCGGCTTGGTAGAGACTAGAGAGCGAAGAGGAGATTTTTCTCGCTGGGGGAGTTAAGTCGGCATGGGAATTAAGGAGGAGACTTATGTACTGAAAAAGTTCCGTGGAATCAGATTCCTATAGAGGGAGTACTATGTACAGTACTGAGTAGTAATTTTGGGATGGAGGGAGTGCTCAGAGTATCTCAAGATATAAAAAAAGAAAAAGCAAACCAGACCCTTAGTAAGGGCCCGAGGAAATTGCACGACACACCACTTATTGCTGTGATTGTTGCACAAAACGCACACTTTACTTTTTTTTGCACATATACATCACTAACTATGGATACAATTTGGAATAAGAACTAGTAGTTGGCGATCCCCGATCATCTGATTTTATCTTACGTAGTTTAGTCCTACGTTTGAACCTCCACGCAACAATGTCTTATATATGAAGTCAATCATGAAGAGAAGTGGTTTTGGGTTTCAAACATGGAAATTTCAAGAACCTCCCAAAAGCATTATTTTAGAGTGACTATAAGAAGGATCCATGCTTAACTTTTCATTTTCATACTTTAAACTTGTTTAAATCTTTGTCAAACCTAGGATTTAACCAAAAGATTCAAATGGGCATAAAATTCATAAAAAATCAGAAAAATGAAAACCAAAGCATATAGTCTTCGTATGTCATATAGCAAGCATTCAAGTAGATAAATTAACAAGGTTTGGACATATTCAAACCATACAAATCATGTATCTACCCCTAACCCTAAACTCGGTCGATCTTATGAAGTCTAGCATGAAGAGAAGTCGTTTTGGGTTTCAAACATGAAAATTTCAAGAACATCCCAAAAGCTTCATTTTAGAGTGACTAAGAAGGATCCATGCTTACCTTTTCATTTCATGTTATAAACTTGTTTAAATCATGGTCAACCCTAGCATTTGACCAAGATTCAAATGGGCAGAAAATTAAATAAATCAGAAAAATGAAAAACCAAAGTACATAGTCTTCTTATGTCATATAGTAAGCATATTCAAGTTGATAAACAAGGTTTGGACATATTCAAACCATACAAATCATGTATCTACCCCCTAACCCTAAACATTGTCTTATGAAGTCAAGCATGAAGAGAAGTGGTTTTGGGTTTCAAACATGGAAATTTCAAAAACCTCCCAAAAGCTTCATTTTAGAGTGACTAAGAAGGATCCATGCTTAGCTTTGCATTTCATATTTTAAACTTGTTTAAATCATTATCAAACCTAGGATTTGACCAAGATACAAATGGGTAGGCACAAAATTCAAAAAAAACAAAAAAATGAAAAACCAAATCACATAGTCTTCTTATGTCATATCGTAAGCATTCAAGTTGATAAACAATAATGTCTAGATATATCCAAACCATACAAATCATGTATCTACCCCTGTCGATCTTATGAAGTCTAGCATGAAGAGTAGTCGTTTTGGGTTTCAAACATGGAAATTTCAAGAACATCACAAAAGCTTCATTTTAGAGTGACTAAGAAGGATACAGACTTCCCTTTTCATTTTCATGTTTTAAACTTGTTTAAATCTTGGTCAAACCGCCTAGGATTTGACCAAGATTCAAATGGGCACACAAATTCAGAAAAAAATCAAAAGAATGAAAAACCAATGCACATAGCATTCTTATGTCATATATATAGTAAGCATTAAAGTTGATAAACAAGGTCTAGACATATTCAAACCAGACAACTCATGTATATATCTACCCCTAACCCTAAACTCTGCCTTATGAAGTCAATCATGAAGAGAAGTGGTTTTTGGTTTCAAACATGGAAATTTCAAGAACCTCCCAAGAGCTTTATTTTAGAGTGACTAGGAAGGATCCATGCTTACCTTTTCATTTTCATATTTTAAACTTGTTTAAATCTTTGTCAAACCTAGGATTTAACCAAAAGATTCAAATGGGCATAAAATTCATAAACAATCAGAAAAATGAAAACCAAAGCATATAGTCTTCGTATGTCATATAGCAAGCATTCAAGTTGATAAATTAACAAGGTTTGGACATATTCAAACCATACAAATCATGTATCTACCCCTAACCCTAAACTCGGTCGATCTTATGAAGTCTAGCATGAAGAGAAGTCGTTTTGGGTTTCAAACATGGAAATTTCAAGAACATCCCAAAAGCTTCATTTTAGAGTGACTAAGAAGGATCCATGCTTACTTTTCATTTCATCTTATAAACTTGTTTAAATCATGGTCAACCCTAGGATTTGACCAAGATTCAAATGGGCAGAAAATTAAATAAATCAGAAAAATGAAAAACCAAAGTACATAGTCTTCTTATGTCATATAGTAAGCATATTCAAGTTGATAAACAAGGTTTGGACATATTCAAACCATACAAATCATGTATCTACCCCCTAACCCTAAACTTTATCTTATGAAGTCAAGCATGAAGAGAAGTGGTTTTGGGTTTCAAACATGGAAATTTCAAAAACCTCCCAAAAGCTTCATTTTAGAGTGACTAAGAAGGATCCATGCTTAGCTTTGCATTTCATATTTTAAACTTGTTTAAATCATTATCAAACCTAGGATTTGACCAAGATACAAATGGGTGGGCACAAAATTCAAAAAAAACAAAAAAATGAAAAACCAAATCACATAGTCTTCTTATGTCATATCGTAAGCATTCAAGTTGATAAACAATAATGTCTAGATATATCCAAACCATACAAATCTTGTATCTACCCCTGTCGATCTTATGAAGTCTAGCATGAAGAGTAGTCGTTTTGGGTTTCAAACATGAAAATTTCAAGAACATCCCAAAAGCTTCATTTTAGAGTGACTAAGAAGGATACAGACTTCCCTTTTCATTTTCATGTTTTAAACTTGTTTAAATCTTGGTCAAACCGCCTAGGATTTGACCAAGATTCAAATGGGTACACAAATTCAGAAAAAAATCAAAAGAATGAAAAACCAATGCACATAGCATTCTTATGTCATATATATAGTAAGCATTAAAGTTGATAAACAAGGTCTAGACATATTCAAACCAGACAACTCATGTATATATCTACCCCTAACCCTAAAATCTGCCTTATGAAGTCAATCATGAAGAGAAGTGGTTTTTGGTTTCAAACATGGAGATTTCAAGAACCTCCCAAAAGCTTTATTTTAGAGTGACTAGGAAGCATCCATGCTTACCTTTTCATTTTCATATTTTAAACTTGTTTAAATCTTTGTCAAACCTAGGATTTAACCAAAAGATTCAAATGGGCATAAAATTCATAAAAAATCAGGAAAATGAAAACCAAAGCATATAGTCTTCGTATGTCATATAGCAAGCATTCAAGTTGATAAATTAACAAGGTTTGGACATATTCAAACCATACAAATCATGTATCTACCCCTAACCCTAAACTCGGTCGATCTTATGAAGTCTAGCATGAAGAGAAGTCGTTTTGGGTTTCAAACATGGAAATTTCAAGAACATCCCAAAAGCTTCATTTTAGAGTGACTAAGACGGATCCATGCTTACCTTTTCATTTCATCTTATAAACTTGTTTAAATCATGGTCAACCCTAGGATTTGACCAAGATTCAAATGGGCAGAAAATTAAATAAATCAGAAAAATGAAAAACCAAAGTACATAGTCTTCTTATGTCATATAGTAAGCATATTCAAGTTGATAAACAAGGTTTGGACATATTCAAACCATACAAATCATGTATCTACCCCCTAACCCTAAACTTTGTCTTATGAAGTCAAGCATGAAGAGAAGTGGTTTTGGGTTTCAAACATGGAAATTTCAAAAACCTCCCAAAAGCTTCATTTTAGAGTGACTAAGAAGGATCCATGCTTAGCTTTGCATTTCATATTTTAAACTTGTTTAAATCATTATCAAACCTAGGATTTGACCAAGATACAAATGGGTGGGCACAAAATTCAAAAAAAACAAAAAAATGAAAAACCAAATCACATAGTCTTCTTATGTCATATCGTAAGCATTCAAGTTGATAAACAATAATGTCTAGATATATCCAAACCATACAAATCATGTATCTACCCCTGTCGATCTTATGAAGTCTAGCATGAAGAGTAGTCGTTTTGGGTTTCAAACATGGAAATTTCAAGAACATCCCAAAAGCTTCATTTTAGAGTGACTAAGAAGGATACAGACTTCCCTTTTCATTTTCATGTTTTAAACTTGTTTAAATCTTGGTCAAACCGCCTAGGATTTGACCAAGATTCAAATGGGCATACAAATTCAGAAAAAAAATCAAAAGAATGAAAAACCAATGCACATAGCATTCTTATGTCACATATATAGTAAGCATTAAAGTTGATAAACAAGGTCTAGATATATTCAAACCAGACAACTCATGTATATATCTACCCCTAACCCTAAACTCTGCCTTATGAAGTCAATCATGAAGAGAAGTGGTTTTTGGTTTCAAACATGGAAATTTCAAGAACCTCCCAAAAGCTTTATTTTAGAGTGACTAGGAAGGATCCATGCTTACCTTTTCATTTTCATATTTTAAACTTGTTTAAATCTTTGTCAAACCTAGGATTTGACCAAAAGATTCAAATGGCTATAAAATTCATAAAAAATCAGAAAAATGAAAAACCAAAGCATATAGTTTTCTTATGTCATATAGTAAGCATTCAAGTTGATAAATTAACAAGGTTTGGACATATTCAAACCATACAAATCATGTATCTACCCCTAACCCTAAACTCGGTCGATCTAATGAAGTCTAGCATGAAGAGAAGTCGTTTTGGGTTTCAAACATGGATATTTCAAGAACACATCCCAAAAGCTTCATTTTAGACTGACTAAGAAGGATCCATGCTTACCTTTTCATTTCATGTTATAAACCTGTTCAAATCATGGTCAACCCTAGGATTTGACCAAGATTCGAATGGGCAGAAAATTAAAAAAATCAGAAAAATGATAAACCAAAGTACATAGTCTTCTTATGTACGTCATATAGTAAGCATATTCAAGTTGATAAACAAGGTTTGGACATATTCAAACCATACAAATCATGTATCTACCACTAACCCTAAACTCTGTCTTATGAAGTCAAGCATGAAGAGAAGTGGTTTTGGGTTTCAAACATGGAAATTTCAAAAACCTCCCAAAAACTTCATATTAGAGTGACTAATTAAGAAGGATACAGGCTTCCCTTTTCATTTTCATGTTTTAAACTTGTTTAAATCTTTGTCAAACCTAGGATTTGGCCAAGATTCAAATATATGGGCATAAAATTCAAAAAAAAAACAGAAAAATGAAAAACCAAAGCACATAGTCTTCTTATGTCATATAGTTAGCATTAAAGTTGATAAACAAGGTTTAGACATATTCAAACCAGACAAATCATGTATCTACCCCCTAACCCTAAACTCAGTCTTATGAAGTCTAGCATGAAGAGAAGTCGTTTTGGGTTTCAAACGTTTAAGCCAAAAGCCCCTTTTTCAAATATTTCGAACTTATTCAAATTTGGTTCAAATTTGAAAGACATACAAGTTATAGCACACATAGTGCATACATTTTCACACATACTGCACTAGATAGATGTTAACCCTATAGTTTGAGGCCATTTGGATGAGGTAGAAAAAATTCTTGGATTAGAATCGTGTTGTTCGAACCCCGTAGTTGGATTTTTTTGAACCTTGATCCGTAGTACTGGGCAAAACCCTAGTTTAACCTATTTAATTATAGATTCGTATATCGATTTTTCTAACCTTTTTATTATTACTATGCAGCACATGTGTGTTTGCCCGTCTAGCTAGTGAAACTCGGTGGAAGAGGGATCACTCGGAAGGACAGAAGAAGGGAGAGCATTATGGTGTCTCCCCTTTTTCGGGTGACGATGTTGACTATTGTGCAGGGTTTGTCAGTGAGCAGGGAGGTGCGAGCGAGCGAGCGAGTCGAGCGAGGCCGAGAATGAGAGAGATTTGTTTTTTTTTGTATGAGAGGGACAACCGAAGGATCCTGAAGGACCTAGAGACTTCCAATACGCATCCTGATGCGTCTTCTCTTGACAAAGAAGATGGTTGGGAGTTTGCGTACCTATTGCACGTGACTTGTGCTCACTGAAGTGTGGGACCTCACGCGTGGGCACCACACGTAAGTGAGAGACCTGTTGGTGTAAAAACTCGGTTGATTATTATAGTGCATTAGAACAAAGTTTCCTATGGATTCAAGCGTAGGAAATCCAAGTTAACTCATTTACATGACATTATTTTTTCCATGAAGCAAAGTTAACACATCTATCAATTGGTACATTTTGGAGTGACTAAGAAGGATCCATGCTTACTTATTCGTTTTCACGTGTTAAACTTGTCTAAATCTTGGTCAAACCTAGGATTTGACCAACAAGATTCAAATGGGCAGAAAAATAAAATAAAAACAGAAAAATGAAAAACCAAATCACATAGTCTTCTTATGTCATATAGTAAGCATTAAAGTTGATAAACAAGGTCTAGACATATCAAACCATACAAATCATGTATCTACCCCCTAACCCCTAAACTCTGTCTTACGAAGTCAAGCATGAAGAGAAGTTGTTTTGGGTTTCAAACATGGAAATTTCAAAAACCTCCCAAAAACTTCATTTTAGAGTGACTAAGAAGGATACATGCTTCCCTTTTCATTTTCATGTTTTAGACTTGTTTAAATTATCTTGGTCAAACCTAGGATTTGACAAGATTCAAATGGTTACCAAATTTTTAAAAAAAATAGAAAAAAGAAAAAACAAAGCAAATAGTTTTCTTATGTTATATAGTAAGCATTAAAGTTGATAAACAAGGTCTAGACATATTCAAACCAGACAAATCATGTATCTATACCCCCTAACCCCTAAACTCTGTCTTATGAAGTCAAGCATGTGAAGAGAAGTGGTTTTGGGTTTCAAACATGAAAATTTCAAGAACCTCCCAAAAGCTTTATTTTAGAGTGACTAAGAAGGATCCATGCTTACCTTTTCATTTTCATATTTTAAACTTGTTTAAATCTTTGTCAAACCTAGCATTTGGCCAAAAGATTCAAATGGGCATAAAATTCATAAAAAATCAGAAAAATGAAAAACCAAAGCATATAGTCTTCTTATGTCATATAGTAAGCATTCAAGCTGATAAAAAAAGTCTAGATATATCCAAACCAGACAAATCATGTATCTACCCTTGTCGATCTTATGAAGTCTAGGATTTAACCAAAAGATTCAAATGGGCATAAAATTCATAAAAAATCAGAAAAATGAAAAACCAAAGCATATAGTCTTCTTATGTCATATAGTAAGCATTCAAATTGATAAATTAACAAGGTTTGGACATATTCAAACCATACAAATCATGTATCTACCCCTAACCCTAAACTCGGTCGATCTTATGAAGTCTAGCATGAAGAGAAGTCGTTTTGGGTTTCAAATATGGAAATTTCAAGAACACATCCCAAAAGCTTCATTTTAGAGTGACTAAGAAGGATCCATGCTTACCTTTTCATTTCATGTTATAAACTTGTTTAAATCATGGTCAACCCTAGGATTTGACCAAGATTCAAATGGGCAGAAAATTAAAAAAAACAGAAAAATGAAAAACCAAAGTACATAGTCTTCTTATGTCATATAGTAAGCATATTCAAGTTGATAAACAAGGTTTGGACATATTCAAACCATACAAATCATGTATCTACCCCCTAACCCTAAACTCTGTCTTATGAAGTCAAGCATGAAGAGAAGTGGTTTTGGGTTTCAAACATGGAAATTTCAAAAACCTCCCAAAAGCTTCATTTTAGAGTGCCTAAGAAGGATCCATGCTTAGCTTTGAATTTCATATTTTAAACTTGTTTAAATCATTATCAAACCTAGGATTTGACCAAGATACAAATGGGTGGGCCCAAAATTTAAAAAAAATGAAAAATGAAAAACCGAATCACATAGTCTTCTTATGTCATATCGTAAGCATTCAAGTTGATAAACAATAATGTCTAGATATATCCAAACCATACAAATCATGTATCTACCCCTGTCGATCTTATGAAGTCTAGCATGAAGAGAAGTCGTTTTGGGTTTCAAACATGGAAATTTCAAGAACATCCCAAAAGCTTTATTTTAGAGTGACTAAGAAGGATACAGACTTCCCTTTTCATTTTCATGTTTTAAACTTGTTTAAATCTTGGTCAAACCGCCTAGGATTTGACCAAGATTCAAATGGGTATACAAATTCAGAAAAAAATCAAAAGAATGAAAAACCAATGGACATAGCATTCTTATGTCATATATATAGTAAGCATTAAAGTTGATAAACAAGGTCTAGACATATTCAAACCAGACAACTCATGTATATATCTACCCCTAACCCTAAACTCTGCCTTATGAGGTCAATCATGAAGAGAAGTGGTTTTGGGTTTCAAACATGGAAATTTCAAGAACCTCCCAAAAGCTTTATTTTAGAGTGACTAAGAAGGATCCATGCTTACCTTTTCATTTTCATATTTTAAACTTGTTTAAATCTTTGTCAAACCTAGCATTTGACCAAAAGATTCAAATGGGCATAAAATTCATAAAAAATCAGAAAAATGAAAAACCAAAGCATATAGTCTTCTTATGTCATATAGTAAGCATTCAAATTGATAAATTAACAAGGTTTGGACATATTCAAACCATACAAATCATGTATCTACCCCTAACCCTAAACTCGGTCGATCTTATGAAGTCTAGCATGAAGAGAAGTTGTTTTGGGTTTCAAACATGGAAATTTCAAGAACACATCCCAAAAGCTTCATTTTAGAGTGACTAAGAAGGATCCATGCTTACCTTTTCATTTCATGTTATAAACTTGTTTCAATCATGGTCAACCCTAGGATTTGACCAAGATTCAAATGGGCAGAATATTAAAAAAATAGAAAAATGAAAAACCAAAGTACATAGTCTTCTTATGTACGTCATATAGTAAGCATATTCAAGTTGATAAACAAGGTTTGGACATATTCAAACGATACAAATCATGTATCTACCCCCTAACCCTAAACTCTGTCTTATGAAGTCAAGCATGAAGAGAAGTGGTTTTGGGTTTCAAACATGGAAATTTCAAAACCTCCCAAAAACTTCATATTAGAGTGACTAATTAAGAAGGATACAGGCTTCCCTTTTCATTTTCATGTTTTAAACTTGTTTAAATCTTTGTCAAACCTAGGATTTGGCCAAGATTCAAATATATGGGCATAAAATTCAAAAAAAAAACAGAAAAATGAAAAAACAAAGCACATAGTCTTCTTATGTCATATAGTTAGCATTAAAGTTGATAAACAAGGTTTAGACATACCAAACCATACAAATCATGTATCTACCCCTAACCCTAAACTCCGTCTTATGAAGTCAAGCATGAAGAGAAGTGGTTTTGGGTTTCAAACATGGAAATTTCAAAAACCTCCCAAAAACTTCATATTAGAGTGACTAATTAAGAAGGATACAGGCTTCCCCTTTTATTTTCATGTTTTAAACTTGTTTAAATCTTTGTCAAACCTTGGATTTGGCCAAGATTCAAATATGTGGGCATACAATTCAAAAAAAAACAGAAAAATGAAAAACCAAAGCACATAGTCTTCTTATGTCATATAGTTAGCATTAAAGTTGATAAACAAGGTTTAGACATATTCAAACCAGACAAATCATGTATCTACCCCCTAACCCTAAACTCGGTCTTATGAAGTCTAGCATGAAGAGAAGTCGTTTTGGGTTTCAAACGTTTAAGCCAAAAGCCCCTTTTTCAAATATTTCAAACTTATTCAAATTTGGTTCAAATTTGAAAGACATACAAGTTATAGCACACATAGTGCATACATTTTCACACATACTGCACTAGATAGATGTTAACCCTATAGTTTGAGGACATTTGGATGAGGTAGAAAAAATTCTTGGATTAGAATCGTGTTGTTCGAACCCCGTAGTTGGATTTTTTTGAACCTTGATCCGTAGTACTGGGCAAAACCCTAGTTTAACCTATTTAATTATAGATTCGTATATCGATTTTTCTAATCTTTTTATTATTACTATGCAACACATGTGTGTTTGCCCGTCTAGCTAGTGAAACTCGGAGGAAGAGGGATCACTCGGAAGGACAGAAGAAGGGAGAGCATTATGGTGTCTCCCCTTTTTCGGGTGACGATGTTGACTATTGTGCAGGGTTTGTCAGTGAGCAGGGAGGTGCGAGCGAGCGAGCGAGTCGAGCGAGGCCGAGAATGAGAGAGATTTATTTTTTTGTGTGAGAGGGACAACCGAAGGATCCTGAAGGACCCAGAGACTTCCAATACGCATCCTGATGCGTCTTCTCTTGACAAAGAAGATGGATGGGAGTTTGCGTACCTATTGCACGTGACTTGTGCTCACTGAAGTGTGGGACCTCACGCGTGGGCACCACACGTAATTAACAGACCTGTTGGTGTAAAAACTCGGTTGATTATTATAGTGCATTAGAACAAAGTTTCCTATGGATTCAAGCGTAGGAAATCCAAGTTAACTCATTTACATGACATTATTTTTTCCATGAAGCAAAGTTAACACATCTATCAATTGGTACATTTTGGAGTGACTAAGAAGGATCCATGCTTACTTATTCGTTTTCACGTGTTAAACTTGTCTAAATCTTGGTCAAACCTAGGATTTGACCAACAAGATTCAAATGGGCAGAAAAATAAAATAAAAACAGAAAAATGAAAAACCAAATCACATAGTCTTCTTATGTCATATAGTAAGCATTAAAGTTGATAAACAAGGTCTAGACATATCAAACCATACAAATCATGTATCTACCCCCTAACCCCTAAACTCTGTCTTATAAAGTCAAGCATGAAGAGAAGTGGTTTTGGGTTGCAAACTTGGAAATTTCAAAAACCTCCCAAAAACTTCATTTTAGAGTGACTAAGAAGGATACATGCTTCCCTTTTCATTTTCATGTTTTAGACTTGTTTAAATTATCTTGGTCAAACCTAGGATTTGAAAAGATTCAAATGGTTACCAAAATTTAAAAAAAAATAGAAAAAAGAAAAAACAAAGCAGATAGTTTTCTTATGTCATATAGTAAGCATTAAAGTTGATAAACAAGGTCTAGACATATTCAAACCAGACAAATCATGTATCTATACCCCCAAACCCCTAAACTCTGTCTTATGAAGTCAAGCATGTTAAGAGAAGTGGTTTTGGGTTTCAAACATGGAAATTTCAAGAACCTCCCAAAAGCTTTATTTTAGAGTGACTAAGAAGGATCCATGCTCACCTTTTCATTTTCATATTTTAAACTTGTTTAAATCTTTGTCAAACCTAGGATTTGACCAAAAGATTCAAATGGGCATAAAATTCATAAAAAATCATAAAAAATGAAAAATCAAAGCATATAGTCTTCTTATGTCATATAGTAAGCATTCAAGTTGATAAATTAACAAGGTTTGGACATATTCAAACCATACAAATCATGTATCTACCCCTAACCCTAAACTCGGTCGATCTTATGAAGTCAAGCATGAAGAGAAGTCGTCTTGGGTTTCAAACATGGAAATTTCAAGAACACATCCCAAAAGCTTCATTTTAGAGTGACTTAGAAGGATCCATGCTTACCTTTTCATTTCATGTTATAAACTTGTTTAAATCATGGTCAACCCTAGGATTTGACCAAGATTCAAATGGGCAGAAAATTAAAAAAAAATTGAAAAATGAAAAACCAAAGTACATAGTCTTCTTATGTACGTCATATAGTAAGCATATTCAAGTTGATAAACAAGGTTTGGACATATTCAAACCATACAAATCATGTATCTACCCCCTAACCCTAAAATCTGTCTTATGAAGTCAAGCATGAAGAGAAGTGGTTTTGGGTTTCAAACATGGAAATTTCAAAAACCTCCCAAAAACTTCATATTAGAGTGACTAATTAAGAAGGATACAGGCTTCCCTTTTCATTTTCATGTTTTAAACTTGTTTAAATCTTTGTCGAACCTAGGATTTGGCCAAGATTCAAATATATGGGCATAAAATTCAAAAAAAACAGAAAAATGAAAAACCAAAGCACATAGTCCTCTTATGTCATATAGTTAGTATTAAAGTTGATAAACAAGGTTTAGACATATTCAAACCTGACAAATCATGTATCTACCCCCTAACCCTAAACTCCGTCTTATGAAGTCTAGCATGAAGAGAAGTCGTTTTGGGTTTCAAACGTTTAAGCCAAAAGCCCCTTTTCAAATATTTCAAACCTATTCAAATTTGGTTCAAATTTAAAAGACATACAAGTTATAGCACACATAGTGCATACATTTTCACACATACTGCACTAGATAGATGCTAACCCTATAGTTTGAGGCCATTTGGATGAGGTAGAAAAAATTCTTGGATTAGAATCGTGTTGTTCGAACCCCGTAGTTGGATTTTTTTGAACCTTGATCTGTAGTACTGGGCAAAACCCTAGTTTAACCTATTTAATTATAGATTCGTATATCGATTTTTCTACCTTTTTATTATTACTATGCAGCACATGTGTGTTTGCCCGTCTAGCTAGTGAAACTCGGAGGAAGAGGGATCACTCGGAAGGAGAGAAGAAGGGAGAGCATTATGGTGTCTCCCCTTTTTTGGGTGATGATATTGACTATTGTGCAGGGTTTGTCAGTGAGCAGGAGGTGCGAGCGAGCGAGCGAGGCCGAGAATGAGAGAGATTTGTTTTTTTTGTGTGAGAGGGACAACCGAAGGATCCTGAAGGACCCAGAGACTTCCAATACGCATCCTGATGCGTCTTCTCTTGACAAAGAAGATGGCTGGGAGTTTGCGTACCTATTGCACGTGACTTGTGCTCACAGAAGTGTGGGACCTCACGCGTGGGCACCACACGTAAGTGACATACCTGTTGGTGTAAAAACTCGGTTGATTATTATAGTGCATTAGAACAAAGTTTCCTATGGATTCAAGCGTAGGAAATCCAAGTTAACTCATTTACATGACATTATTTTTTCCATGAAGCAAACTTAACACATCTATCAATTGGTACATTTTGGAGTGACTAAGAAGGATCCATGCTTACTTATTCGTTTTCACGTGTTAAACTTGTCTAAATCTTGGTCAAACATAGGATTTGACCAACAAGATTCAAATGGGCAGAAAAATAAAATAAAAACAGAAAAATGAAAATCCAAATCACATAGTCTTCTTATGTCATATAGTAAGCATTAAAGTTGATAAACAAGGTCTAGACATATCAAACCATACAAATCATGTATCTACCCCCTAACCCCTAAACTTTGTCTTATGAAGTCAAGCATGAAGAGAAGTGGTTTTGGGTTTCAAACATGGAAATTTCAAAAACCTCCCAAAAATTTCATTTTAGAGTGACTAATTAAGAAGGATACAGGCTTCCCTTTTCATTTTCATGTTTTAAACTTGTTTAAATTATCTTGGTCAAACCTAGGATTTGACAAGATTCAAATGGTTACCAAAATTTTAAAAAAATAGAAAAATGAAAAAATGAAACAAATAGTTTTCTTATGTCATATAGTAAGCATTAAAGTTGATAAACAAGGTCTAGACATATTCAAACCAGACAAATCATGTATCTATACCCCCTAACCCCTAAACTTTGTCTTATGAAGTCAAGCATGTGAAGAGAAGTGGTTTTGGGTTTCAAACATGGAAATTTCAAGAACCTCCCAAAAGCTTTATTTTAGAGTCACTAAGAAGGATCCATGCTTACCTTTTCATTTTCATATTTTAAACTTGTTTAAATCTTTGTCAAACCTAGCATTTGACCAAAAGATTCAAATGGGCATAAAATTCATAAAAAATCAGAAAAATGAAAAACCAAAGCATATAGTCTTCTCATGTCATATAGTAAGCATTCAAGCTGATAAACAAGGTCTAGATATATCCAAACCAGACAAATCATGTATCTACCCCTGCGATCTTATGAAGTCTAGCATGAAGAGAAGTCGTTTTGGGTTTCAAACATGGAAATTTCAAGAACACATCCCAAAAGCTTCATTTTAGAGTGACTAAGAAGGATCCATGCTTACCTTTTCATTTCATGTTATAAACTTGTTTAAATCATGGTCAACCCTAGGATTTGACCAAGATTCAAATGGGCAGAAAATTAAAAAAATCAGAAAAATGAAAAACCAAAGTACATAGTCTTCTTATGTACGTCATATAGTAAGCATATTCAAGTTGATAAACAAGGTTTGGACATATTCAAACCATACAAATCATGTATCTACCCGCTAACCCTAAACTCTGTCTTATGAAGTCAAGCATGAAGAGAAGTGGTTTTGGGTTTCAAACATGGAAATTTCAAAAACCTCCCAAAAGCTTCATTTTAGAGTGACTAATTAAGAAGGATACAGGCTTCCCTTTTCATTTTCATGTTTTAAACTTGTTTAAATCTTTGTCAAACCTAGGATTTGGCCAAGATTCAAATATATGGGCATAAAATTCAAAAAAAAACAGAAAAATGAAAAAACAAAGCACATAGTCTTCTTATGTCATATAGTTAGCATTAAAGTTGATAAACAAGGTTTAGACATATTCAAACCAGACAAATCATGTATCTACCCTCTAACCCTAAACTTTGTCTTATGAAGTCTAGCATGAAGAGAAGTGGTTTTGGGTTTCAAACATGGAAATTTCAAGAACCTCCCAAAAGCTTTATTTTACAGTGACTAAGAAGGATCCATGCTTACATTTTCATTTTCATATTTTAAACTTGTTTAAATCTTTGTCAAACCTAGGATTTGACCAAAAGATTCAAATGGGCATAAAATTCATAAAAAAATCAGAAAAAATGAAAAACCAAAGCATATAGTAAGCATTCAAGTTGATACATTAACAAGGTTTGGACATATTCAAACCATACAAATCATGTATCTACCCCTAACCCTAAACTCGGTCGATCTTATGAAGTCAAGCATGAAGAGAAGTTGTTTTGGGTTTCAAACATGGAAATTTCAAGAACACATCCCAAAAGCTTCATTTTAGAGTGACTTAGAAGGATCCATGCTTACCTTTTCATTTCATGTTATAAACTTGTTTAAATCATGGTCAACCCTAGGATTTGACCAAGATTTAAATGGGCAGAAAATTAAAAAATTAGAAAAATGAAAAACCAAAGTACATAGTCTTCTTATGTACGTCATATAGTAAGCATATTCAAGTTGATAAACAAGGTTTGGACATATTCAAACCATACAAATCATGTATCTACCCCCTAACCCTAAACTCTGTCTTATGAAGTCAAGCATGAAGAGAAGTGGTTTTGGGTTTCAAACATGGAAATTTCAAAACCTCCCAAAAACTTCATATTAGAGTGACTAATTAAGAAGGATACAGGCTTCCCTTTTCATTTTCATGTTTTAAACTTGTTTAAATCTTTGTCAAACCTAGGATTTGGCCAAGATTCAAATATATGCGCATAAAATTCAAAAAAAAACAGAAAAATGAAAAAACAAAGCACATAGTCTTCTTATGTCATATAGTTAGCATTAAAGTTGATAAACAAGGTTTAGACATATTCAAACCAGACAAATCATGTATCTACCCTCTAACCCTAAACTTTGTCTTATGAAGTCTAGCATGAAGAGAAGTGGTTTTGGGTTTCAAACATGGAAATTTCAAGAACCTCCCAAAAGCTTTATCTTAGACTGACTAAGAAGGATCCATGCTTACCTTTTCATTTTCATATTTTAAACTTGTTTAAATCTTTGTCAAACCTAGGATTTGACCAAAAGATTCAAATGGGCATAAAATTCATAAAAAATCAGAAAAAATGAAAAACCAAAGCATATAGTCTTCTTATGTCATATAGTAAGCATTCAAGTTGATAAATTAACAAGGTTTGGACATATTCAAACCATACAAATCATGTATCTACCCCTAACCCTAAACTCGGTCGATCTTATGAAGTCAAGCATGAAGAGAAGTCGTTTTGGGTTTCAAACATGGAAATTTCAGGAACACATCCCAAAAGCTTCATTTTAGAGTGACTTAGAAGGATCCATGCTTACCTTTTCATTTCATGTTATAAACTTGTTTAAATCATGGTCAACCCTAGGATTTGACCAGGATTCAAATGGGCAGAAAATTAAAAAAATTAGAAAAATGAAAAACCAAAGTACATAGTCTTCTTATGTACGTCATATAGTAAGCATATTCAAGTTGATAAACAAGGTTTGGACATATTCAAACCATACAAATCATGTATCTACCCCCTAACCCTAAACTCTGTCTTATGAAGTCAAGCATGAAGAGAAGTGGTTTGGGGTTTCAAACATGGAAATTTCAAAAACCTCCCAAAAACTTCATATTAGAGTGACTAATTAAGAAGGATACAGGCTTCCCTTTTCATTTTCATGTTTTAAACTTGTTTAAATCTTTGTCGAACCTAGGATTTGGCCAAGATTCAAATATATGGGCATAAAATTAAAAAAAAACAGAAAAATGAAAAACCAAAGCACATAGTCTTCTTATGTCATATAGTTAGTATTAAAGTTGATAAACAAGGTTTAGACATATTCAAACCAGACAAATCATGTATCTACCCCCTAACCCTAAACTCGGTCTTATGAAGTCTAGCATGAAGAGAAGTCATTTTGGGTTTCAAACGTTTAAGCCAAAAGCCCCTTTTCAAATATTTCAAACCTATTCAAATTTGGTTCAAATTTGAAAGACATACAAGTTATAGCACACATAGTGCATACATTTTCACACATACTGCACTAGATAGATGCTAACCCTATAGTTTGAGGCCATTTGGATGAGGTAGAAAAAATTCTTGGATTAGAATCGTGTTGTTCGAACCCCGTAGTTGGATTTTTTTGAACCTTGATCTGTAGTACTGGGCAAAACCCTAGTTTAACCTATTTAATTATAGATTCGTATATCGATTTTTCTACCTTTTTATTATTACTATGCAGCACATGTGTGTTTGCCCGTCTAGCTAGTGAAACTCAGAGGAAGAGGGATCACTCGGAAGGAGAGAAGAAGGGAGAGCATTATGGTGTCTCCCCTTTTTCGGGTGACGATGTTGACTATTGTGCAGGGTTTGTCAGTGAGCAGGAGGTGCGAGCGAGCGAGCGAGTCGAGCGAGGCCGAGAATGAGAGAGATTTTTTGTGTGTGAGAGGGACAACCGAAGGATCCTGATGCGTCTTCTCTTGACAAAAAAGATGGATGGGAGTTTGCGTACCTATTGCACGTGACTTGTGCTCACTGCAGTGTGGGACCTCACGCGTGGGCACCACACGTAAGTGACATACCTGTTGGTGTAAAAACTCGGTTGATTATTATAGTGCATTAGAACAAAGTTTCCTATGGATTCAAGCGTAGGAAATCCAAGTTAACTCATTTACATGACATTATTTTTTCCATGAAGCAAAGTTAACACATCTATCAATTGGTACATTTTGGAGTGACTAAGAAGGATCCATGCTTACTTATTCGTTTTCACGTGTTAAACTTGTCTAAATCTTGGTCAAACCTAGGATTTGACCAACAAGATTCAAATGGGCACAAAAATAAAATAAAAACAGAAAAATGAAAAACCAAATCACATAGTCTTCTTATGTCATATAGCAAGCATTAAAGTTGATAAACAAGGTTTAGACATATCAAACCATACAAATCATGTATCTACCCCCTAACCCCTAAACTCTGTCTTATGAAGTCAAGCATGAAGATAAGTGGTTTTGGGTTTCAAACATGGAAATTTCAAAAACCTCCCAAAAACTTCATATTAGAGTGACTAATTAAGAAGGATACAGGCTTCCCTTTTCATTTTCATGTTTTAAACTTGTTTAAATTATCTTGGTCAAACCTAGGATTTGACAAGATTCAAATGGTTACCAAAATTTAAAAAAAAATAGAAAAAATAAAAAATGAAGCAAATAGTTTTCTTATGTCATATAGTAAGCATTAAAGTTGATAAACAAGGTCTAGACATATTCAAACCAGACAAATCATGTATCTATACCCCCTAACCCCTAAACTCTGTCTTATGAAGTCAAGCATGTGAAGAGAAGTGGTTTTGGGTTTCAAACATGGAAATTTCAAGAACCTCCCAAAAGCTTTATTTTAGAGTCACTAAGAAGGATCCATGCTTACCTTTTCATTTTCCTATTTTAAACTTGTTTAAATCTTTGTCAAACCTAGCATTTGACCAAAAGATTCAAATGGGCATAAAATTCATAAAAAATCAGAAAAATGAAAAATCAAAGCATATAGTCTTCTTATGTCATATAGTAAGCATTCAAGCTGATAAACAAGGTCTAGATATATCCAAACCAGACAAATCATGTATCTACCCCTGTTGATCTTATGAAGTCTAGCATGAAGAGAAGTCGTTTTGGGTTTCAAACATGGAAATTTCAAGAA
This sequence comes from Lolium perenne, assembly GCF_019359855.2. Classification (NCBI taxonomy): domain Eukaryota; kingdom Viridiplantae; phylum Streptophyta; class Magnoliopsida; order Poales; family Poaceae; genus Lolium; species Lolium perenne. The sequence continues at coordinate 144,902,096 of NC_067245.2, forward strand.
CACATCCCAAAAGCTTCATTTTAGATTGACTAAGAAGGATACATGCTTACCTTTTCATTTCATGTTATAAACTTGTTTAAATCATGGTCAACCCTAGGATTTGACCAAGATTCAAATGGGCAGAAAATTAAAAAAAATCAGAAAAATGAAAAACCAAAGTACATAGTCTTCTTATGTCATATAGTAAGCATATTCAAGTTGATAAACAAGGTTTGGACATATTCAAACCATACAAATGATGTATCTACCCCCTAACCCTAAACTCTGTCTGATGAAGTCAAGCATGAAGAGAAGTGGTTTTGGGTTTCAAACATGGAAATTTCAAAAACCTCCCAAAAGCTTCATTTTAGAGTGACTAAGAAGGATCCATGCTTAGCTTTGCATTTCATATTTTAAACTTGTTTAAAGCATTATCAAACCTAGGATTTGACCAAGATACAAATGGGTGGGCCCAAAATTTAAAAAAAACAGAAAAATGAAAAACCAAATCACATAGTCTTCTTATGTCATATCGTAAGCATTCAAGTTGATAAACAATAATGTCTAGATATATCCAAACCATACAAATCATGTATCTACCCTTGTCGATCTTATGAAGTCTAGCATGAAGAGAAGTCGTTTTGGGTTTCAAACATGGAAATTTCAAGAACATCCCAAAAGCTTCATTTTAGAGTGACTAAGAAGGATACAGACTTCCCTTTTCATTTTCATGTTTTAAACTTGTTTAAATCTTGGTCAAACCGCCTAGGATTTGACCAAGATTCAAATGGGCATACAAATTCAGAAAAAATCAAAAGAATGAAAAACCAATGCACATAGCATTCTTATGTCATATATATAGTAAGCATTAAAGTTGATAAACAAGGTCTAGACATATTCAAACCAGACAACTCATGCATATATCTACCCCTAACCCTAAACTCTGCCTTATGAGGTCAATCATGAAGAGAAGTGGTTTTGGGTTTCAAACATGGAAATTTCAAGAACCTCCCAAAAGCTTTATTTTAGAGTGACTAAGAAGGATCCATGCTTACCTTTTCATTTTCATATTTTAAACTTGTTTAAATCTTTGTCAAACCTAGCATTTGACCAAAAGATTCAAATGGGCATAAAATTCATAAAAAATCAGAAAAATGAAAAACCAAAGGATATAGTCTTCTTATGTCATATAGTAAGCATTCAAGTTGATAAATTAACAAGGTTTGGACATATTCAAACCATACAAATCATGTATCTACCCCAAACCCTAAACTCGGTCGATCTTATGAAGTCTAGCATGAAGAGAAGTCGTTTTGGGTTTCAAACATGGAAATTTCAAGAACACATCCCAAAAGCTTCATTTTAGAGTGACTAAGAAGGATCCATGCTTACCTTTTCATTTTCATATTTTAAACTTGTTTAAATCTTTGTCAAACCTTGGATTTGACCAAAAGATTCAAATGGGCATAAAATTCAAAAAAAATCAGAAAAATGAAAAACAAAAGCATATAGTCTTCGATCTTATGTCATATAGTAAGCATTCAAGTTGATAAATTAACAAGGTTTGGACATATTCAAACCATATAAATCATGTATCAATCTACCCCTAACCCTAAACTTTGTCTTATGAAGTCAAGCATGAAGAGAAGTGGTTTTGGGTTTCAAACATGGAAATTTCAAAAACCTCCCAAAAACTTCATATTAGAGTGACTAATTAAGAAGGATACAGGCTTCCCTTTTCATTTTCATGTTTTAAACTTGTTTAAATCTTTGTCAAACCTAGGATTTGACCAAGATTCAAATATATGGGCATAAAATTAAAAAAAACAGAAAAATGAAAAAACAAATCACATAGTCTTCTTATGTCATATCGTAAGCATTCAAGTTGATAAACAAGATCTAGATATATCCAAACCAGACAAATCATGTATCTACCCCCTGTCGATCTGATGAAGTCTAGCATGAAGAGAAGTCATTTTGGGTTTCAAACATGGAAATTTCAAGAACATCCCAAAAGCTTCATTTTAGAGTGACTAAGAAGGATACAGACTTCCCTTTTCATTTTCATGTTTTAAACTTGTTTAAATCTTGGTCAAACCGCCGTAGGATTTGACCAAGATTCAAATGGGCATACAAATTCAGAAAAAAATCAAAAGAATGAAAAACCAAAGCACATAGCATTCTTATGTCATGTATATAGTAAGCATTAAAGTTGATAAACAAGGTCTAGACATATTAAAACTAGACAACTCATGTATATATCTACCCCTAACCCTAAACTTTGTCTTATGAAGTCAATCATGAAGAGAAGTGGTTTTGGGTTTCAAACATGGAAATTTCAAGAACCTCCCAAAAGCTTTATTTTAGAGTGACTAAGAAGGATCCATGCTCACCTTTTCATTTTCATATTTTAAACTTGTTTAAATCTTTGTCAAACCTAGCATTTGACCAAAAGATTCAAATGGGCATAAAATTCATAAAAAATCAGAAAAATGAAAAACAAAAGCATATAGTCTTCTTATGTCATATAGTAAGCATTCAAGTTGATAAATTAACAAGGTTTGGACATATTCAAACCATACAAATCATCTATCTACCCCCTAACCCTAAACTCGGTCGATCTTATGAAGTCTAGCATGAAGAGAAGTTGTTTTGGGTTTCGAACATGGAAATTTCAAGAACATCCCAAAAGCTTCATTTTAGAGTGACTAAGAAGGATCCGTGCTTACCTTTTCATTTTCATATTTTAAACTTGTTTAAATCTTTGTCAAACCTAGGATTTGACCAAAAGATTCAAATGTGCATAAAATTCAAAGAAAATCAGAAAAATGAAAAACAAAAGCATATAGTCTTCTTATGTCATATAGTAAGCATTCAAGTTGATAAATTAACAAGGTTTGGACATATTCAAACCATACAAATCATGTATCTACCCCCCTAACCCTAAACTCGATTGATCTTATGAAGTCTAGCATGAAGAGAAGTCGTTTTGGGTTTCAAACATGGAAATTTCAAGATCATCCCAAAAGCTTCATTTTAGAGTGACTAAGAAGGATCCATGCTTACCTTTTCATTTCATGTTATAAACCTGTTTAAATCATGGTCAAACCTAGGATTTGACCAAGATTCAAATGGGCAGAAAACTAAAAAAATTAGAAAAATGAAAAACCAAAGTACATAGTCTTCTTATGTCATATAGTAAGCATATTCAAGTTGATAAACAAGGTTTTTTGTGCAACATACTCCCTCCGTCCACAAATAAGTGTACATGCGGGTTTTCCAAGATAAATTATGAAGTGGAGTAAAAAACGCATTGGGAACATGCATCTCTCCTCTTTAATTTTTTCTCCTCCTATGAGCTAAGTACGAAGTAGGAGGTGGTGGAATCTGCAATTCCCTCGCCTATATATTATATGCAAGTCGAAGACTACAACACTCTATCCCTATCTCCTTCCCATCCTCTAAATTCATATTCCATTTAGAATCGTTGGGCATGGAGGTTCCCCCTGGTAGCATTAGAGTTTCTGTCGACTTTGCTAAATTGAGAAGACTGTTCAGCTGCAGAGTGTGCTCTCAACCCATACAACCTCCAGCAATATCGTCGGTTAGTACTTTCTTCACTAGGTTCATCCAGATGTATTTTAATTTGGGCCAACAATTGTGTTAATTTCCTTGTATTAAGCAGTGTCGTGGGTGCCAGAAGTTGGTATGCGGCAGCTGCTCTATGATACTGTCCGGTCGCGCGTGCCCGGGATGCCAGGGCGTCTTGCAAGGTGAAAGTCGCTCGTCTGAAGTCATGGAGTTTACCAGTGGATGTTTTCTCCAACCGAATGGGGCGAGAATATCGTTCACCTGCGGTTTGTGCTTTCAAATAGCACGGCGTCCACTATACCAGGTTAGTACTTTCTTCATTAGGTTCCACCCAACTGTATTTTTCTTTTGGCCAACAGTCATGTTAATTTCCTTGTATTAAGCAGTGCGTTCGCAGGGATGGGCGAGGGCACCTTACATGCGGAAGCTGCGTAAGAAACCTGCCCAGTCTCGCGTGCCCGAGATGCAACGGCATCCTCGAAGACGTAGGAGGAAGCAGTTCGATTAATAGATACCCCTCCCTGTTTAAGGTACATTGCAGCAACGATGGTTGCGACATGAGCGGTGACTTGCTGGAATACTTGCAACACGAGCGGACGTGCGAGCATAAGCCAACGAGACGGTAGGTGGATGGTCTTGCCGGTCTCGATGGAGAAGGTGATCACGCTTCGAGGCTAAAATCTGATCTCGTTGGAGAAGGATCAGATGGCGTTTCCTTTTCTAGATCTAGGGTTCTTTTTATACTTTGTGGTGTCTTTTCTGTAGTTTCCTTTTACTTAGAGATTTCTCCTTGCAATCTGTAATCCCACCGTCATAATATAAAAGCAGTGCCGCCAGGTCCTTCGGGACTTTTCTGTGTTCAAAAAATGTATGATTCTATACAAGTCATCTATTTATGTGTGCGATGTTGTATCGCCTATTACCGTGTTTAGTTTGAGCGTGTCCATGTCCTAGTACAAAACTTCGGCATGATGTATCTTGTCACATGTTTCCCCACAAATGAAAATTGGATTGGTGGTAGACAAGTCAAGGCACATTTATATGTGCGACAACCCAAAATGCACATATTTTGCAAAGTTTTGATGCGTTAGTGAAAAGTTGCAAATATATACATAAACTTGGGCCCTAATTCAAAAGTTTGACATGGTTCTTGTGTAGTAGTACCAAGCTCACATGTGGGGAGAAATTAAGCTGGACGAAGTCCAACATGTTGCCAAACTATTTGAAGGGCTATTTTCTAAAACACTGGTATGGCAGTATGGTATTTTCGCTAGCTATGTAGAAAATGATGAACAATCCATGCCTTTTGATTGCCTTTTTTGAACCATAGGAAACTTTGTACTAATACAGTATAATAAGCACCTGAGTTATGACACCAACAGGTCTGTCACTTACGTGTGGTTCACATGCGTGAGGTCCCACACTTCAGTGAGCACAAGTCACCTGCGGTAGGTAGGCAAAATGCCGGCCATTCTCTTTGTCAAGAGAAGACGCCTCAAGACTCTCTCTCTCTTTCGCAAAAAAACACACTCTCTCACCAAGTTAGGGAGTTAGATGTAATTTCCTGTTTATTTTGTGTCCTGTTATAAACCGTGCTCAGATGCGTAGTGGAATTCTAGGTCCTTCAGGATCCTTCGGTTGTCCCTCTCTCTCTCAAAAAAAATCTATCTCTCATTGTCGGCCTCGCTCGCTCGCACCTCCTGCGCATTGACAAACCCTGCACAATAGTCAACATCACCCTAAAAAGGGGAGACACCATAAATAAGAGGGGCCCCGTGACTGATCTCGCTTCGTCTCCTTCGGTGTGATCCCTACTCCCTAGTTAAAATAACTTGAAAATTTCAACCCCTTGTATGAATTGCAGTTGGGGTAAATTTGAATCCCGTGGCGGGAATTCTCGCTAGCTCACTCCTCTCGATTTATAGGCCCCTGCCGCCTCTCCCCATTCATCTTCAAAATCTGTACCATCCACAACCTCTGTATTAGCGCCTCCCCTCTGCACCCCCATCTTTCGGCGATGAATCCCACGAGTGGACTAGGGGGCCTGTTAGGTGTGCGGCCCACCGTCGTAATCCCCCAGCAGCAACTACAGGACCTCGCCGCTAACTCGCACGCCCCCACGCATGGGCTGCGAGCGGGCGCATGGCGGACTCGCCGTTGAGTCTGATGTGCCCACCATGCGGCAGCGGCTCAACGACCTCTTCGTGGGCTCAGGACGTGATGATCCTGCTGCAGCTGCAAGACAACCTCGCCGTCGCCGGGGAGTCGGTCCTCTCCAAGGAGAAGAGGTTCGAGGTCAGTGGTTCATGTAGTTTAATCATTGGTTTAAAACTACTTAGCCCCCTACTGAGTATTATTCGGAGGGGATTTGGTGCAAAATACTTCATTCACCATGTTTTGGCGTGAGTATTTGCGGCATCGGGACAACTTTGAGAGATAGCCTGGCCTCGGGGCATTAGTAGTTTTATTTTTTGAGGGGTTCCTCGGGCCTTATTAGTGAAGCGTCCAATTTCTATTCACGTAATCCATGCCAGCAGGCCTCAGGACTTGTAATTTTGCATTGGAATCAATCCCTCAGCCTGATCCATGCTAGAACGGGGTGGAGGCCTGGAAGGAGAAGCAGCAATCGGAGCACGTATGTGCAACGACCAGAAACGCGAGAGCAGGGAGGTGTTGTGGTTCCACGTCCACCCGACGTGCGTGGAAGTGTTTCCTGAGGATCGCCGCGACTCTGATCCTGTCCAATACTCTCCTGCCAAACAGATAAAATGTGTTCTTATTAAGAAAGACCCAGATATTACTCACTGAACCATGTGAAAACACGTCAACCAAACAAGGCACAAAGGATTTCTACTGCACTAATACTAGCTGCATTACCACTTTCGAACTTCAATGCAAACTTCAAACTTCACTGCAGTCTTCCCCCCCCCCCCCTTTCGAACTGGAGATCCAGCCTCTCCATCGATTGATGCAAACTTTATTAGTTCATGTTTCGTTCTTAGTTTGAAACTTTATTGCTCCAAGCTCCGGAGTACTCATATTACTACAGTATTGCAATTGAAATTTATACATATTACAATTACTATTGAAGTTAGTCTTGTACATATTACTATGAGTATTGAAGTTTAAGTCCTGCCAATTTTCGGAGTACTATATTACTATTGAAGTTACACTCTTGCACTTTATTAGTATAATACCATGTGTCACACAGGGTCGCTCTGTGAATCTACCATCTAATGAAAGACGACAACATGAAGCTTCTATGCAAGTAATCCGGCGGTCGCTCCTGGATGAGTCGCGCGAGTTGATTGACCATGCGTCCAAGCTCCGAGATGTGAACGCACATCTGGTAAACCGTGCTGTGAAGCTATGGAATGAGTATGCCGTACTCTTGAATGAGCACTCATCTCTATCAAAGGAGAACTCATCTCTATCGAAGGAGAACATCTCCATCCTAAAAGAGAACTCATCTCTGAAAAAGGAGAACATCTCCATCCTAAAAGAGAATTCATCTCTGAAAAAGGAGCAAACCTACTACAAGTGGCGGAGCATGACAGGAAACTCCAGTAATCTTCTTCGGGTGTGAAGAAGGTGTACCCATATGTGCATGTAGAGAGGTGGAGACGGTTGCCGATGAGACAAGTGAGTAGATTGAGGAGGGCAGCCACAGCCCACAACGTGTGTAGTTACAAATCTTCTATCATAAAAGTTGTAGTATCGAAATTAATATGTATCCCTTAATATATGTGGTGTTTGGCAATATATAGTTTTAACATGCAAGGACTCTGCAATCTAATTTGTATCAGTTTGATTTGCTTTCTACCCAAGTGAGCATGTGTCATATTTGTCCAAGGTTTGATTTTTGCATCTTATCAGATTTTGTTGAATACCATACTAAAAAAATCCATGTGCATCATTTTGATGCAGAGGCTGGGGGTCTCAACCTCCATTACGAAAAGGATATGTCAAGACATGAAATATTGGATAAAATCCTTGACTGTACCCTGCAAGTGTGGCACCTAGAAACAATGATTAAAATTCAAAGCTGCATCTCCTACCAATACAAATGGTATACCAGACAATTTTGAAACAAATTGAATCCAAACCGAAACAAATTAAATTATATTTGGAAGAAGATATGTAGAAGTACCCCTGTACAGTAGGACGCTATGTGCAATGCACGACATATTGGCAAAAAATTACCCGCATATACCAAAGGCATGGGCACCAAGATCTAATGCAAATTTGAATTCGGCCAAAGGAGGGTACTAGCAAAGATTTCGATCGTGCCAGCGATCCAGACATTCGTATGAAGTAAAGGGAATTTGATCATCTTGGTCTTGCAAGTAATGAAATGTGGGGACTCCTAAGATCGACGCCTTCAACACTGATGTTTCTTTTTCAGCAGAAGCTAGTGGCTGACAACTTTGATTCCAATTCGGCACCCATTATATAAAATAATAAAAAAACAATTATATAAATGTTATTTTTTTTGGTATACATTGTGACATCCTATGTTCGTTCATAAGTTTTCGTGGAAAAAAGACATTTTGTGTGGCGTGTACAAAAAAGGCAAAAAATGTACTGTACGTAGTCGTGTTACAACATCAAAATTTGTCTTTTTTAGAGGAGCCACATAATTTTTTTTGAGAAAACTTGTGTACCAACATAAAATTTCTAGATATACATGTAAAATTTTAGTTTAGAATTTTTTGACACTTTGAAATATGGATTCACATAATGGGAGCATATGCTCCTTTTGGACTTGAGACAACAAAATGGCTGTGTGCATCCTGGTTATGCAGAGGCTGGATGTAATTGCTTCTAAAAGTAATAAAGCATCCTTTATCGAAAAAAAATGCTCCTATGAGCCAAAGTGCATATCCCCTAGCCCCCGCCATTGCTTATATCTCTATATTGTCTATATATCTATACCTCTACCTCTACCCCCTTGGATTCCTGAACAGACGTACAGTACTAGTAGGGCCTACTATTTATTATTATTATTACCTACTGCAGCCAAAATTTAATATCATCGAGCGGTAAAATTCCCCGCAACGCCCAAATATCTCGCGCCTCAAAGTTTCAGATCTGTGAATATTTTTTCCCTCAAAAGAAGGACTGCGAAATTCCCTTCGACTCCTCTATCACCCAGCTTCGCCCTAGTTTCGCACGCAAGCCCTCAGAGAAACCGCCCCTCTTACCTACCTCCAGACCTTCACGGCCGCCGCACCGGAAAATCACCGCCGCACTTCGCCGTTCAAGCTGCCACGGCTTCAAACCCCGAGGCTGCCCTATCCGCTTGATCCGCACCTACTACGGCGTCCACCGCACCGTATCTCATTCGCCGACTCTATCGACCACCGCACCTGACCAGCTTCGCCGACACCGACGCCCCCGTGCACTGCACATCATCTGCTTCACCGACCTTCTAGTTCGGCCGACGCACTGAACACTTCATCGACCGCCCAGCATGTCCTTCTCCGACCCCCCAAGATCTGCTTCCCCGGCACCCACCGCAACAGCAGTCCCCTCGCCGACCTCCACGTCACCCGTAAGAACGCGGAACACGTCTAAACGCCGCCCAGAAATAGGTAACCAGACATCCCTACGCGTTTTGTTCTGTTAGGAGTATTGCAGCTGACTGTATTTCTGAATTCGTGCTATATTTTTAACTTACAAGTGCTTTCGTTGGTAACCACCTCATCCTTTAGATTTAAACACGACGCATAAGTATTTTTTTCCGTGACCTAACCCACCCATTTGCTGAAACTCTACATGGTATCAGAGCCTAGGTTTCCTTCCTGCTAGTGCTAGCCACCCCAAACAGTACCATACAAGTTCTTCCTTTGACCACAAAAACCACCGTTGAGATGTAGAAATCCAGGCGGCGGGAGGCCGCATCAGGTGCTCTGCGTGGGTTGCGGCTATCACACACAGCGATGTGAGTTGTGTGAGATCGGCGGCTGCTCGCGCGGGGACAAAGAAGAGGGTCAAGATCGTTTTGGTTTAGAAAGGAGAGAAGAGGAAGTGAATCCGTGGCAGAGAGATCTGGATCCGTGCGAGGGGGAGATGTCGAAGGCGTGCGGAGTGGGCTGAGCCTTTGAGCGCAGGGCGGAGTCGGAGGTTGGTGTTGGACGTTGACCAGCGCGAGCCGGTCGATGTGGCCAGGTGCGGTCTGCCAGGTTGGCCAGGGCGCGCAGACGAGGCGCCATCCGAGTGGAAGTGAGGAGAAAATGGAGATGTGAGGCTGTGAGGATATGTTGTGATGGAGTTGATGAGGCTGCGGTTGAGTCGTGATGGAGTTGATGAGGCTGCGGTTTAGTGGTGATGGTGATGGTTGTGGATATGTCCAGGGGAAAGGCATGCGTGCCTGAGGTGAGACTGGTTGAGGCCTGACCGGGGGATAGGCATGGGTGCTTGAGGAGTGGATTATTGAGGCAGGAGTTGGCTGGGGGTTTGTGGGAGAGACGGAAGAGGTCAGTGGCCGGGCAGAGTGGAGAAGAGAGGCTGAGGACATTGAGGCAAGTGTGGATGGTTCTGCGGAACTTGTGTGGTGAGGCAGCCGGGGTTGTTGAGGACGTGTATGGTTAGGAGTTGTGCGTATCCCAGATGGTTGAAGCTGGATGTCTTCGCTGCTGATGAAGAGATGAATCGAGATGACAAGATGATGGAAAGTGCAATGCTGTCATGTATCCTAGGAGTTATGCTGAAAGTTCATTACTCGTAGTTGTCATATGTGTCATGTTGTTGCAAGATGGCCATGGTTGTTTACCCATGATCATCTTGAGGGGGTGTGTTGGACCATGAGTGAGTTTACTAGTAGCGCTGTAGTAATATTGTATCCAGTGTGAGGCCCATAGAGGCCCATGTCCAGTGGTATTGTAACCCTAACTCAGATGATATAAATACAGAGTGTGGTGGTCTGAGTGACCTAACCCACCCATTCGCTGAAACTCTACAAAATATGAGCCACCAATCATGAGCCGTTGAATGCTCTACATGTCCACGATTGACAACAACAACAACAACAACAACAACAACAACAACAACAACAACAACAAAGCCTTTATTCCCAAACAAGTTGGGGTAGGCTATACAAGTCCACCATTGACACGATTACAATTTCTCACTATTTGGCCGTAGGCTACTGCTCTAGTTACATCATGTTTGATATCTTTCTGCGATCCTGTATTACATGTTTATGCACGTCATAATGTTTCTACTACTGTTTGGTGTCAATTTAATTATAGCAAATCCTTGACTCGTAACTGTTTGTTGTTATTACACGTGCAGCAGGCATATCTTACACTCAGAAACGTAGAGTAAAGCTCGCCTATAATCATGTAAGTACCTACTGTTTTTGGTATATTGCTTAATGCAAACTTCTATATCTTGGATCATGTTTCTGTTTACAATTGGCCTCTCCTTCATGCAGAGGAGAAACAGTATGGCACCAGGTTCTTCTGCCCAAGTACCTAATGAGGTCCGTGTGACTCAAAAAAAAGCTCACGTAAGTTCCCTGTTTTTTTGGAATGTTAATTTACCTCCTGTGCGTAGTTCAATTGCATCATTTTCTGTATGTTGCACTACCTAAGTTGCATAATGGAATCTAATAAAATATAAACAACGACCATATGGAACATTGCACACTGCCTTTGACCCATCTGGCATCCGGCATGCCTGGGTATAAGTTACATGATTTGGCTATGTTAAACAAGTCCTAAAATTCTATTATGTTAATTTTTTGCCTGTTGCTTCATTGAGTTTGCATGTTGTTCCATGGCTAGTGCATGAAGTTTGATAGAAATGATCCTAGCTGAAATGATGCACTTCGTGTTTTTTTATTGCTTTATTCCTAACCTAGCTTCCTATTCTACTTGAAACATGATTGCTTTATTCCTAACCTAGCTTCCTATTCTACTTGAAACATGATTGCTTTATTCCTAACCTAGCTTCCTATTCTACTTGAAACATTGTGAAAAAAATAGTTATATTACTTGTTTAAATGTCTAGCTTTGTTTTTCTGAGTCCCATTGACATGATGTGGTATATCCATATTCAAATGATCTGGCTATTTATATAATACGCTCCATGTTCAATTGCTTCATTCATTTTCTAGTAATCTACTAGTAAGTAGCACGTGCTTTGCACGTCACGACATATATAATTTTAAAATATATTTCCATATTTTATTTGATGTTGATAATTATTATTTTTTGCTAAAATTAGTCACAAAGCCTAAAGTTTGGCTTTTGAAAAACTAATACACCATAAAAGAAGTAATGGAAGGAGTAATATGTGAGTTCATTACAATTAAGTTTTTTAGTCAGTATGAAATAGAAGTATACCCTAATACGAAAGTGACAAAACTTTTTCATGGACACCCCATTAGGATTATGTATATTTTTGTGATTAGAGTCGAGAATTTTTAAGGATCTATCTTACCTTTTGCGGCATGCATATTACACGGCAAGACTATCTAATTTATATATTTCTACCATATTTTTTGAAATTTAAAATACATTATCCAATATCTATGTATAAATTTACTACCTCAATACTTTTATGTGACCCACACATGGCCACCGTTAGATTTTATATCAAAACTGGTTTGTCATGGGGAAAAAAGTTACACCTTAATATGAGTAAATACGAAATATTAGTACTAAATTAATATATAATATGTTATCAGCCTTGGTTGGTGGACCAATGAACTTCGTATCTTCGAGCTTGAAGATGGTTCTTGTAACATAGTAATTGCTATTTGTTTTCCTAGCATAGAATTATATATCAATATCTTCACATAACCATGTACGATGAAGATGATATTTTTCATAACACAAAGGCCAATGTAGACGATGGCTTGTGCTTCTATAAACTCCCAAAACAAAAATGTTTTCTTGAGTAAAACAAAAGAACGGCTGAGATTAAATGATACATGTTTGGTATTAGGGGTGAGATGGCTGAGATTAAATGATACCATGATACCCTTTCGGGGGATTACACTATTTAAAATTTTGATGGTATATGAAAGCTAAAGCCTTAGATTTTGTTGGCAAGTGAATGTTGTCATTGGCCCTGTTATGGATTTTGCATTTCTATTGCCACTACTTGTACTGACATCTTGCTTCATTCGTGTTTAATTCGGTCCCGTTGGTACTCGAACCCGAGTGGGCTGGCTGTGCACTCGCAAGCCTTGCCACTGAGCTAGCACTCAGTTCTCAGATTAAGCAATGCCTCGTTATGCTTAATTTAAATGTTATGGCAATTCATACAAGCCATACAATTAATTGTTGCATTGACCTTCTACGTTGTCGAAGGCACTATCTGAGTCATGCTTAAATCAATCATACATTATTTTCCTAATTGTATCCAATCCAACATGCACATGTTTTGACTGTATTTGGCTATTTGCTAGATTTCTTCTGTGCAGTGACCTGGCTTCGTTATTGGGCACATGATGTCTAGTTGCTTGGTTCATTGTATACATCATCGCCATGATCTAGTTTGGTTTGTTCTAAGAGGCATGTGGCTTAACTGGTTCTTTGTTATATCTGCCCATGGTTCTTTCAAAATTATGTCAACAGTGCTGTTTGTTTGCCATGTATTGTATTGGTTTTTGACTGGTTTTGTCTTTGTTTCAGCCTGCAAACAAAGCTGTAATGTCGGTAGGGACAACCCATTTATCAAGTGTTGCGGTCATTTCACAGCAACAAAGTGACAGTGGCATGTGCTCTCATTGGTCCACTGAGTCTAGTACACCAACCGTTCCAGAAGAAATAGATGTACGAGGCTCTATTTTGGATTGCTTGCTATGTTATATCAGCTCAATGATGCTCTTGAAATTGGAGGTCTTTTATTGCATCATATGATGTTGTAACTTGTTTTATCTAAATTCCAGGCTTCAAATAAAGCTACAAAGCCAGAAGCAAGGGCCAATGCCTCAAGTATTGATGTTTCACAAAGCAGCAGTGAGAGTGCATATTGCTCGCATAGGCCCATGGTATCTATTGCTCAACTTAATCCGGCACAAAGAGATTTGGGGGATGCACTCCAAGAGGCAGTTGATATATTTGGGCGGGAAAACAAATATGCTGATGAAATAATTGCCAACACACGCCAAGAGATACATGAATTGAAAAATAGGCAAACTTTGACAGAAAATGTTCTAAAGAATCTCCTATGCACTTGTCATGGTAAGCCAGTTGTGATGTGTCTGGGAATTGAAGGTGTCTAAATAAACTTTGATTCCGTTGTTCACCAAGTGGATCTTGATGCCAATGCTGTAATTAATTACTGCTCAAAATTTCGTTCAAAATTTCGTGGTCTGTAATAATTGCAAATTTTGTTGTTGTACTAAAATTAGATATGTTCCATGTGGCTGTTGTATTTTGTGTGAAATAATATCCTGATGTGTACTTCAATTAAACCATAAATCGGCTGCATGCTGAAAATTTGAATCTGAGCGCACGTGTGAATTGTTTTCTGCTCGTAATGCAATAAAGGTTGTTTCTTCAAAGACTACGAACATGGTAGCCCATTAATAATACCTTAATAATTATGCCTGCTAGCAAGATAGATGGTCCTTATTATAGTCAGGCATGCCAACTTGTATGATTAAAAGTAGTTCGTACACATTAAATCTACCATCTGCATTCTCTGTAATAACTTTTCTTTTTACACAACTCAAAACTTGTCATGCTAATATGAAATTCGAGATGGCAAAACATGGGAAAGATAAAGATATCTCTTTCCTGCGAAATGCTGGGTTTTGAAGCCCAAGTCCAAGTCTTTCTCTGCTCAAGTTTTGGAGGAACAACTCCAAGTAGAACGAGTTGCAACAGCTATGCTAAGAACAAAAGTTGACATGTTGAGATCGAGATTAGAAGCATGTGATGCCCTACTGCACGAGGCCAATCAAGTTTGTTATAATCTCCCAAAGACTTAGAAAATGCCATAGATAATTGGAGATGAACACTACATAGTGAGTACATTGGTCTTATGAAATGTTTCCTTAGAATAAGGCACCGTTCCTACTTTTGTTGGTGGATGCATTTATCTGCGGTTGGGATCAACTTGGTAGTTGTTCCTGTGGATGTTATATAAATTAATTGCATAACCTTTTTCAATCAGTTCGAACTTAAATGGTATCATAGCCTTGGTCTCAAGTTTGAATTGTCGAACGCGTGGTTTAATTTAATCTCAGTCGGGCGGCAAAATCTCCCACCAATCCTGAAATATTTCAAACGCATTTTTGAATGGGATTAAGAAGATAGGGACATAGATCCAGTGCCCCCACGTTCACGAGGCACAGCAAACTTGAGATTAAATTATGCGTTCTAGTTCTATACAAAACCCAGTAGGAGGTTGAGCGGCAGCGGCTAGGGTTTAGTGTGGGAGGAGATGATATGCGTACGCTCCTGTTTATATAGGTCGGAGGCACGCGACGGCCGCTGCACGCGTGGCATCGCCATTCGCAGAGGTAGGTGACGACGCGTGCCACCCGAGGCATCGCCATTTTACGCGACCGCAGACTGCTGAAGCGGCGCCGCTGAGAAGACGCATCGACGCTGGGTCACTGCCAAGCGGGCCCGACGAAACGTTCACCAGACGCGAGCGGACACTTTACGCATCCACGCAGCGTCCGCGCGACGGATCCGAGACGCATATTTGGGCATGTTTGCGTCGCTGCGAATGGCCCAGTCACTATGCGTCATCCCGCTGGAGTTTGTACCAGACACATTTTTGGCCCGGACAGATGCGCTCGGAACTGAAATCATCTTCTGTTCCCTTCTCTATTTCTTCAGGTTCGAGAGAACACAGCAGCTCTTCAGCTCAGCAGAAATTAATTGGGTCACGCTGTTGCTTTCCTTGCCATTGGATTGAAACGAATGGTGGATGGGAAGCCTCAGGTCACGTTGTGCCCTGTGAATGTGGGGGCACTGGATCTCTGTCCAGAATATAGATCATGATCATGGTAGTGACCTATATTCAACGTGATGATGATTTGATTTTGCACTCGGCCTTGAACAGAGGTACTAGTACGGTGTCACAATTTTTTATCATTATACTTGACCGTAGCCAAATTCAAAATCTCATAGCGGCAAAACTTCCCGCCCATAAAATACAAAAATTTCACACGCTTCCAAATTCCCATTCTACCCCTGAGGAGATGGCAGCAAAGTCGGTTGGGGGGGGTCTGCCCGTCATTTTTTGGATCACCACCTCCCTACCCCGGAAACCCTCCCAAAAAAAATTCATTTCACTCAGTCTCTCCTCTGAGACCACACCCACCAGAACTTCTCAAGTCGCTCTCTCTCCCACCTCCACGACCACCGCACCGAAACATCCCCGCCGGACTTCCCTGGCCTACCCGAGGCCTCGCGATCCTCGTCAACCGGCTGCCTGCCGGAGCCGCTTCATCGACGCCGTCATCAACCGGACCGGATCATCCCCGCCGAACCTCGAAACCATATGCTCATCCAGCAGTCTACCGTAGTCGCTTCAGCTGCGGAATCGTCCACCCCACCGGAGCCGCTTCGCCGGATCCGTCTTCCACCGCATCTTATCTTGCTCACCGACACTGCTGTGCATGAACCGGATCTGCTTCACCGGCGCCGTGCATGATCTAAACTCTTCTACTGTCGCTTTTCTATTGCTTGCCTGCAAGTTCTTGTTTAATCTTGGGGGAACTTTGTTTCGCTAGCAACGACGCGCCGTTACGTTTTTGCAGATGAGATGAGTAACCATGAAGTGTAATGGCCGTCTCTCCAACCCCAAGTAGCACATGTAGCGTACTTCATCACCAGATCTATCAACCCCAGGAAGATCTGCTGTGACTCCCACAGAGTGCTTCTCCTAATGTAAGTCCCTTGTTTTAGCGCCATGTTCTGGGTTCAGATGCTTGTTTGTCTGAAGCTCTTTTAGTTCATTCCTAGCTATGACCGTAACACCTTGCTATTTTCTAGTTCATTGCTAACTTTAAGCGATTGAACATTTTGGTTTGCATTCCCTGCTCTGTAGATGTAGCCATCATAACTTCTATCTTGCTCAGTCGTTGTTACAAAAATTATAGGTATTATAGTAACATCCTGCTATTATTTAGTTCATGGCCAATTTTAAGTAATTGCACATGTTGGTTCGCATTCCCTGCTCTATAGCTTTTGGCATCGTAACTTCTATATTTGGTTTACATTCCCTGCTCTGTAGATCTAGCCATCATAACTTTATCTTGCTCAGTCGTTGTTACAAAAATTATGGCCTGCTACTATGTTGTTTGTGCCAATTTTTTACTCCATGAACATGTTGGCTTGCATTCCCTGTACTACAGGTGATGCCATTGTTTTGTATCTAGTTCATTGTAAGCTAACAAAGTAAGGACTTAGTTTGGCATGCTATCACTCTGCTATCTAGCCTGTAGTACAAATAAACTTGTCATACTACTAGATAATAATTTTGCGTGCCATCTTGTTTTTCAAAAGCTGCATTATTGACTTGTTTCTCTGACTTGGCATGACGCTCACATATGGAATGCTGAACATATTGGTTTGCATTCCCTCTTATACAAGTTCACAGGTGATCCCACTATATTCTATATCTGGTCCATCCTAAGCTCCAGCATTAACTATCCTCTATATGTTGCTCATTACAAGTTTATATCCCGAAACATCTTGATTTGCATCCCCTTCACTATAAGTTCAGGAGTATTATTTAGTTCACGGCCAAAATGAAGTAATTGCACTTGGCACATGTTGGTTCACATTCCCTCCTCTTTAGCTTTTGCCATCGTAACTTCTATTTTTGGTTTACATTCCCTGCTCTGTAGATGTAGCCATCATAACTTCATCTTGCTCAGTCGTTGTTACAAAATTTATAGCCTGCTACTATGTTGTTCATGCCAATTTTGTACTCCCTGAACATGTTGGTTTGCATGGGACTCGATAGTAGTAAGTCTGCTGTTTCATTCTAACATGCTCTGTTATATTGGTTGTTGGTATGCGGCATGCACTCTTTGTTTGCTTATTCTGCGCATTACAATGATCTTGTTATAACGACGAAATGATGAGTTCCAAATTCTTTGGCAAACAATATTGTAGTGTCTTTGCCTTTCCATTGTTGCTGTCTTAACTTGTAATGTCTTTGTTTCAGATATAGGTGCTGCATGGACAACTTAAAAGATTGCCGGATCGCTTCATTGTATTGCTAGGTTTAATTACTATTCAATTTCTCTGGGTTCTGTAATATTTTTTCAAAGCCTTGCAGCTGATGTAATATTTAGTTAGTTTTTATAGTTCTTTCGCGCATTTTTTCTTTGGTGCTTGTGGTAAGTGAGGCCATCCGACAGAAATCAATGTTGCGTAAATATTCTCAGTATCTAAATCACGAATTCCCATCCCTTAAACGGCCCAATTAAGAGAAATCACATATGTGCCGGTCCGCAAAATCCTAAAGCGCCTATTATGCCGGCATATAAACAGCAACTAAACGGGCTGGCCCACTTACTTATTGGGCCAGCCCACTTGATTTACGGTGGACCCCACACTCTAATTGGGCCGGCCCACTTGCTTTAAGGTGGACCCCACCCACTACTGGGCCGGCCCACTAACTAGTTGGGCCAGCCCAATTGCTTTTGTGGTGGACCCCACATACTAAATGGGCCGGCCCTTTAAGAGGAAAGTGGGACCCACCTGTGTTTCTGGCCCGGTCCACTATCTTGTTGGGCCGGCCCACTTGCTATATGGTGGACCCCACATACTAATTGGGCCGGCCCTTTAACAGGAAAGTGGGCCCCACCTGTGCTTTTGGCCCGGCCCACTATCTTCTTGGGCCGGCCCACTTGCTATATGGTGGACCCCACATACTAAATGGGCCGGCCCTTTAACAGGAAAGTGGGACCCACCTGTGTTTTTGGCCCGGCCCACTATCTTGTTGGGCCAGCCCACTTGCTATATGGTGGACCCCACATACTAAACGGGCCGGCCCTTTAACAGGAAAGTGGGACCCACCTGTGTTTTCGGCCCGGCCCACTATCTTGTTGGGCCAGCCCAATTGCTATATGGTGGACCCCACATAATAAATGGGCCAGCCCTTTTACTAGAAAGTGGGACCCACCTGTGTTTTCGGCCCGGCCCACTATCTTGTTGGGCCGGCCCACTTGCTATATGGTGGACCCCACATACTAAATGGGCCGGCCCTTTAACAGGAAAGTGGGACCCACCTGTGTTTTTGGCCTGGCCCACTTTCTTGTTGGGCCAGCCCATTTGATCTATTGTGGACCCCACGTACTAAATGGGTCGGCCCGATAGCAGGAAAGTGGGACCCACATGCTAATTGGGTCGGCCCAATAACTTCTTGGGCCGGCCCAGTTGCTTTAAGGTGGACCCCACTAGTTAAATGGGCCTGCCCGATAACAGGAAAGTGGGTCCCACATGTCTTGTGGGCCGGCCCTTTTGCCTGTTGACCGGTCAAACGAGTGCATTCGGCCCGGCCCACATGCTTAGTGGGCCGGCTCATTAATGTTTTGACCGGTCAACCTTAGAGGTTAGGCCCGGCCCACGTAACTAATGGACCAGTCCAGCTATATAGTTGACCGGTCAAACTAAGTCAGCTGGCCCGGCCCGCAAACTTAATGGGCCGGCCCGCTTAAGACGTGGCAGGCCTCGTGTGGGCCTACCATCTACCACGGGGTTTCAGCCGGTTAACGCCGTTAATCGCGCGATTAACTGCGTCGCCACGTGTCGGTTGCATGACGTCAGCAGTCAACGGGCTCCCGGAAACACTTGTGCAACGGTCCGATTTTCCATGGCGGAAGGGCGCCCAAGCGCGACGGACCGAAAAAATCGTCGTAGGACTTTGCCTGACGCAGTTTCCACAACAGAACCCATATCGTCGGGTTAGGCCCATAGGCGACGAAAAATACCCCTTAGCGGACGATTTTGAGACGTTGTCTATCAGAACTTTTCTTGTAGTGATAGCTCGGCGAGGCGGTTCGTGTGGTGGCCGCGGCGCAGAGCGGCTCGGCCCATGGTGGCGCTCAGCAGCAGATGGAGGTGGCGGTGGGGCGGAGCTCCAGCGAGAGATTGGGGTGGCCTGGCGGCGCGGTTCGGGGTACGGTGTAGGGGGAAATGGAGAGGAGCTTTGGGGGTTTAAATAGGAGGAGGAAGCAAGTTGATTGGGGGCTTGATTCGGCCGAAATCGAGACAGGAAGGTCGTGGTGGTTACGGGCGCAATCTCCGGCCGGAGATAGGTGATGATGGGTGGGTCCCACCTGTCATTGCGCGGGGAGGGAAAAGGGGATGGAGAGGGAAAGCACACAGGCTTGTTCCCGGCTGGGCCATGTTGGCTCGCTGGGTCGGCCCAGTTGTGTCGTTCTTTTTTTAATTCCTTTTCTTTTTTCCTTTTCTGTTTTCTTTTTGTTTGTGAAGCATTTGGAGCACCAAAATAATTCAAAAAATACAAATAAAATATCTGTTGATTCCTTATGAAAATTACTTCATTATGGAAACACTTTTAAAACCAAATGAAACTTTATAAAACTAAAATTTGGCATACCTGCTCTACGGCTATAATTGCCATTTTAGGGTTTGGGGTTTTGAAATAAAATTTGAATTTTCCCTAAAAATCAATGATGTCAAGATGCTTATGAATGCAATGCATGATGTTTGGAAAATTAAAAAATTGCGATGTTACAAACCTACCCCCCTTAAGATGAATCTTGTCCTCGGGATTCGGAATGGCTAGCAAATAGGTGTGGGTGGTCCTCTTGAAGATCATCTTCTCGCTCCCAAGTAGTTTCTTGCTCAGTGTGGTGATTCCACTGGACTTTGCATTACTTGATCGTCCTAGTACGAGTAGCTCTTTCTGCTGTCTCCAATATCTTGATCTTCTTTTCTTCGTATGTAAGATCACTCTCCAACTGTACCTCCTCAAGTGGCACTGTATCTCTCAGCGGGGTCTCTGCCATTTTTGGGTGACACTTCTTCAGTTGGCTTACATGGAACACATTATGAACTGCAGATAGAGATTCAGGCACTTCCAACTCACATGCTACTTCACCTTTGCGAGCCAAGATCTTAAATGGTCCTACAAATCGGGGTGCTAACTTTCCTTTGACTCCAAATCTATTCACACCACGTAGTGGTGAGACTCTAAGGTATGCTCTGTCACCTATCTCATAGGTCACTTTCCTATGCTTTGACTCAGCGTAGCTCTTCTATCTGTATTGAGCTATCTTCAGTCTATCTCTGATTAACATGACCTTCTCTTCTGCGTCCTATATAAAATCGGGGCCAAATAAGCTCCTTTCGCCTACGCCACTCCATAACAATGGGGTGGTGCACTTCCTTTCATATAGTGCTTCAAATAGGGCCATACCAATGCTGGCTTGGTGGCTATTGTTGTATGAAAATTCGGCGTATGGCAAATTTTCATCCTAGCTGGATCCATAATCCAACACACAAGCTCTCAACATATATTCCAAGGTTTGGTTTACTCTCTCAGTCTGTCCATCTGTCTGTGGGTGAAACGCTATGCTGAACTCAAGTCTAGTTCCTAGTGACTCATGTAGTTGACGCCAAAAGTGATAGGTGAACTAAGTACCTCTATCTGAAGCAATACTCTTGGGCACACCATGTAGACAAATGATTCTGATCATGTATATCTTGGCTAGCTTGACACTTGTATAGGTGGTCTTCATCGGGATGAAGTGAGCCACTTTAGTCAGACGGTCTACTACGACCCAAATAGAATCAAAACCTGATCTAGTCTTTGGCAGACCGGTGATAAATTCCATGCCAATAATATCCCACTTCCACTCTGGTACCAGTAAGGGTTGCAATAGTCCTACTGGTTTCTGATGTTCTGCCTTGACTCTGCTACAAACATCACACAATGCAATATACTCGGCAATATCTCTCTTCAAGTTTGCCCACCAGAACCTTTCCTTTATGTCCATGTACATCTTAGTGTTACCGGGATGAATGGAGTATAGTGAATCATGTGCCTCTTGAAGAATCAACTTCCTAAGTTCCGGGTCCTGGGGCACACAAATTCGCTTCTCGAACCACATGGTTCCTTGCTCATCTTCATGAAATCCCTTTGCTTTGCCTTCGCTCATATTGACCTAGATTACCTCTATTTCTTTGTCTAACTTCTGAGCTTCTCTAATTTTATCCATTAGTGTTGGTTGAAATTCAAGCGATGCCAAATAACCTTCTGGCACAATCTCCAGTCTAAGATCCTTAAAATGTTCACACAATTCCTCAGGTAGTTCTCCTGCGGTGAGCCCGTTCACATAGGTCATACGGCTCAACGCATAGGCTACAACATTAGCCTTTCCCGGGTCGTATTGCAAATTCATATCATAGTCCTTTATTAGTTCTAACCATCTCCGTTGCCTCATGCTCAGTTCCTTCTGAGTGAATATATACTTCAGGCTCATATGGTATGTGAACACATCACAATGCTTTCCCATCAGATAATGTATCCACACCTTGAGAGCATGCACGACAGATGCTAGCTCTAAATCATGGGTTGGATAGTTTATCTCATGATGCTTGAGTTGCCGCGAAGCATAGCACACTACTTTGCCATCTTGCATTAGGACACCTCCAAGTCCTTGGAGAGAAGTATCACAATACACTTGGAAAACTTTATTGAAATCAGGCAAACATAGAATTGGTGCACTTACTAGACGTTGCTTCAACTCCTGAAAGCTAGCTTCACATTCTCAGTCTAGATGAATTTTTTCTCCTTCTTCAACAGTTCTATCATGGGCTTTGCGATCTTGGAGAAATTCTCAATAAACCTTCGGAAGTATCCAGCGAGTCCTAAGAAACTCCGAATCTCCTGCATTCTTGGGTGATTTCCATTCTGTCACAGCTGCAACTTTGCTTGGGTCTACTGCGACTCTTTCTGCTGAAACTATGTGCCCAAGGAATTTAGCTCTGTCTAACAATGAAGAAGACGGATGAAGACGGTGTCGAAGAGAGATGAAGACGGTGTAGAAGTTGAAGAGAGACGAAGACGGTGTAGAAGAGATGAAGACGGTGGCGTGCGTACAAGATGGACGAACATGGTGGCGTGTATGTTGGAAGAAGATGGTGGCATGTACAATGATGAAGAGGATGAAGACGGAGCTTGTCGACTCAAGTGGAACGCGCATGATAAGGTTTGTGCTCGATAGGATAGTGGGTCGCATCATCGGAGAGAGCTCAAACCTTGCATGCATTGCATCGTGTTTCTTGGTTGTTCTTGGTTCTTATCCATGAGATGGGTTAGAGCTTGTGTTCATTCTCATGACCAGCTCTAGCTCACCGGAAACGGATTCCGGATGCATCGCATGTTGCATGTGCGAGGGTGATGATTTTCCCGATATACCATATTGAGAGGTTACACCTCTATGACCATGAGAAAATCATCACTCACTCTTTTCCATGTTTTCACCTTGTGTAGTGGTAGCTCTCATCGTCCTCTTTCCGGCAAAATTGGTTTCATGTCATTCTGAGTTCCCTAGCTCGAGTTATGGTTTTTTACATTGCATCATATTTGAAAAAGAAAAGAAAACTGCTCTTTAGGCCGGCCAGTACTACCGCGGGTGGTACCGACCCAGTACCGTAAGCCTCTCTGTGAGGTACTGGACCCGGAGCGGTACCAGGCCGGTACCAGCCCGGTAGTACCGTATATTTTACGGTACCGGCCCGGTACCGAGACGGTACTACCGGCCCAGCCCCTCTCTTTCTTCTCCAGCCTCCCAGCAGTCTCCTCCCACGTTGTGGACCGCGACGCCCAATGCCATCCCACCGCCGCGCCACCAAGCCTGCGGCCCAGCTGGCCACACCTCCAGCCCCGCAGTGGGCCGCCTCGCCTTCACCCACGACCGGCCCAGCCGCTGCCACCCCAGCCCGCGCTCGCCAGGCTGCTCGCTGCTCGCTTCTTCGTGACTTCACGGGAAATCAATCCCGATGGAATCGATCGAGTTGCCCCACGTGGATCCCAAGCCGCGATGCCACCGCTGCGTTCACACGCGCGCTGGTGCTGCTGCATGCTGCGTGCGACCCAACCTGCTACAGCATGATGCGCTGCCCCTGCCCTGCCACGCTCTCTCTCGCCCCTTCTCTGATTTGGATTTGCTCTGAGTTGCACAAGCGGTAGTACCGCTCCGGTTTGGACCTTTTTTAACTGTTTTCTGCTCAGTTTGCGCGCCGCTTTGACAAGCGGTAGTACCCGCGAATCTGAACGTTTTTTCCAGCCCAACAACTATATTTTGGAGCCCCTATTTATACCTCTCTTCCACCTCCGACCCAACTACTTCTTCCCCTCCATTCTCTCTCCTCCATTGTTGACCTTGAAGAGTTTGTTCCTCCTCTTGATCCCCCCACTATTTCTTGAATATTTTTTGGGGAAAGGAGAGAGGAGATCTAGATCTAGAGCTTCACCAATTGAATCCCTCTCCAAGTGAGGGGATCTTGCTAGATCTAGATCTTGGAGTTATTTGGTGTTCCTCCTCTATTTTGTTCTTCCTCCCTTATTCCCCCACTAGCTTTTGTAGCTTTGTTGGAATTTGGGAGAGAAGAACTTGGGCATCTTAGTGGTGTTCTTAGCCATTGCATTAGGTGCATCGGTTTGGGTTCTCTCCGGGGTTTCGGTCTCGTAGAGGGCGTGTTTGACCTTAGTGGTGTTGTTGCCTTCGTGGCCTTGTTACCTTTGTGGTGTTGTAGCATTTGTGGCCTTGTAGCCTTTGTGGCCTTGTCGTCTTTGTGGCGTGGTAGCCTTTGTGGCGGTGTTGCCTTTGTGGAGTGTGGTAGCCTTTGTGGTTTTGGAGCCGGTTGTGGCGCGTTGGAGTCTTTGTGGCTTTGTTGCCGGTGTGGCGTGTTGTAGCCTCTTGTGGCCTTGTACTTGAGAGCCTCCGTGTTGTGGAGTTGCCTCAAGCTTGATACTTGGGTTTGCCCCAAGCTTGTAAGGGTTCGGTGACCACCCTCAAGGGTCCCTTCGTGGATCGAGGCTTTCCCCTTGGTGGAAAGGCTCGAGGAGAATACGGTGGCCCTAGCGGCCCATTGGAGTGCCTCGTGCCTCCACACCGCTCCAACGGAGACGTAGCACCCTTGGGTGTGAACTTCGGGATACATCGTCGTCTCCTCGTGCACCGGTTACTTCTCAACCCGAGCTCCTTACCTATGCGCTTTACATTGTGATAATCCTTATGCTTGTTGTTCCATATCTAGCTTGCTATCACCTTGTTGCTCATCATGCTTAGCATAGGTTGTTGGTGCACCTAGGCAAACCTTAGTTGATAGGCTTTGTGCTAAACAAGTAAACCTTGAGTAGTTTTATTCCGCCTTGTTTAGCACTCAAGTAGAAGTTTTTATAACCCGCCTATTCACCCCCCCCCCCCCTCTAGGCGACATTCTTGTACATTCAATTGGGCAATGGGTACTTGTTTTTAATCGTCATGTCATTCAGCGAACGGTAGTCCATCACTAATCTCTTGATAGACTCTTTCTTCTCAACAAACAGTACGGGTGCTCCCCAAGATGAATAACTAGGTCAAATAAATCCTTTCCCAATATGCTCCTTAAGTTGCTTCTTTATCTACAACCATCTTATATGGTCTCTTGGCTATGGGTCGAGTACCGGGCAATAGTTCAATGAGAAACTCAACCTCTCTATCAGGTCGCAGTCCTGACAACTCTTCTGGAAAAACATCCGGATATTTTCTCACTACGAGTACATCCTCTAGGCTAACCCCCTTAAAAGAATTGACCTTAGTTCCCTTAGGTTGGAAAGTAGATTTGAAACGGATGCGTTTCTTCTCCAGGGTTGTGAGTGTGACGGTTCTCTTAGCACAGTCTATTATGCCCTCATATGTAGTCATCCAATCCATGCCTAGGATTACGTCCAAACCTTGTGTTTCCAAGACAATTAGGCCAGTGGGAAAGTTATAGTCTCCAATGCGTAGTCCCATTTGATGGCACACAAAGGTAGCTATCATTTCTCCCCCAGGAGAACTAACTTTGATGGGTTTGTCTGATGTTCTAGTGGGTATCCTATTTCTATCCACGAATACCCTTGATATGAATGAATGTGATGCACCAGTATCAAATAGGACAAGTGTCGAACAAGTGTTAAGCAGAAACGTACCGATCACATCATCTGGTTCATCATATACTTCCTCCATATTGACATGGTTAACATGCCCCTTCTGGAATGAATTTGTCTTCCTCGCCTCTTCGGCCTTCTTTGCTTCCTCGGCCCTCTCCTCAGGATACTCATTAGCAAAATGCCACGTCTTCCTGCACTTGTAGCATTCAACTTGACCGAGATCCTTCTACACAAAACGGTTGTCGTTGTTATGGTTATGTCCATTGTTGCCTCCATAGTGGTTGCAGTTTTCCTTCCAGAGTTGTGGTGATGATAACTTTTATGGCCATTGTGGTGGTGGCTATTTCCAGTGTGGTGCTGATGTTTACTTCCACCATCATTGTTTCCATACTTGTGATATCTAGAACCTCCACTGCCTTCACCATAAGAGCGCATCTTATGTGGTGGTCCCGAACCATGTTTATCGTAACTGTGTTTCTTCTTCCTTTTATCCACTTGCTTCATTGTGTTCTCCAGAGTTATAGCTTTGTCACAAAGTGACTGGTAAGTAGGCACATAAAACACTGACAGTTGAACTAGCAGCTCGTCATTCAGTCCCTTAAGAAACCTTTCCTTCCTCTTGGCATATATGTTGATATCATCCGGCACATAGCGCGCCAAGTTGCTGAACTCGTCTATGTATTCAGACACACTGCGATGACCTTGTCTGAGGTTTAGGAATTCAGTCCTCTTCAGGTCCATCACTCCAGAGGAAATGTTAGCGGTTCAAAAACCATCCTCGAAGATTTCCAAGTCACCTCTGCTATGGGATGAGTGATTTGGAAGGTCTCCCACCAACTAGATGCAGGTCCTTCCTGCAGATGAGCAGCAAATCTGACCTTCTCAGCGTCAGTGCATCCTATGGTCACCAAGTCCTTGTTCACAGAACGTAGCCAATCATTGGCCACCATGGGTTCTGCTGCCCTTGAGAACTTCTCAGGGCGAAGCCTCAGAACCCTGGTTAGCATATCCACGTGAGGGGGTGGTGGTGGTGGTGGAAGTGGTGGATTGTTGTTGTTGTTGTTGTTGTTCTGTGTGTTGTTGTTCAACAGAGTTATGGTTTCGATCACTGCTTGCATCAGCTAAGCTTGCGCCTCCATCATTTGCTGAATGTAAGCGGGCACTTCAGGATCACGAGGGGGCGACATTCTGTTTGGTATAGGTAAGATTTGAAATTTAGAAATAGAAACTAAGGGAAATAAAATTCCTACCCTTTCACAAAACATGCATAAAACAAACCTTAAAGCACACAAGTAGCGTATAAAAGAAAACATTTAGTCTCAACATACGTGAATTGTAAACGTCTCGAAACCAGAAATAAAACACACTAGCTTACCTACCACATGCGGTTGGCAAACTCAACTCGATAGCTAAGGAAAAATGGAAATGGTGGTCGCTCTACTCAGTTCTGGGTCTTGTAGAGGTTGGCATAGGTCCTGTCGCTCATCCTCGGAACGTGGGAGCCAATGTTTGCGGTTGGGGTGTCCTCCACATCAGGAACAATCAGCCGGTGTTCACCGTTAGGCAAGATGAACATGACCTCCTCGAGGTCTTCCTCATCTTCATACATATCCTGATCCTTGTGGTTGTGGACAACGGGCTGAGGCTGCAGCTGTTGTATTTGCTCATAAAGGTGTGCGCATTGCCCCTGGAGTGCCATAATAAGCGCGCCCTGGTCCAGTGTCTTGTCCTTCAGCTTCTCCTTCTCGTTCCTCAGCTGGGTGTTTTCAACATACAGTCCATCTCTCTTTTCAGCTAGAAAGTCAACTAGCTTCTCAAACGCTGCCGTGGCAGAACCTGCTACCGGTGCCATTATTTAACCAATTTTTTTCTAATTATTTTCCACTCCCTCTTTTTTCTATTGTTTCATAATTTCCTGTATTTTAGTTATTTCACAAGTTTAGTCTCTAACTACACTTAATCTCTAGTCAAATTACTTACTCGTGGTCAAACTTCCCGCTTGGTCACCCATCCTCCCACTACTCCAGCACCAGCACGCTTAACTTCCAATTTCCTTCCCATCCTGCTTCCAAGTGCTTCGCGCGCATGTTACTGATACTACTATCATATGAATTCTACTGACATGTTGGTCACGATATCACACTTCTTAATTATTTGAATTCCAAATAATTCTTTTAATAAACAAAAGTAAATGATGTAATAATAATCTTGAATAAATAAATAAACAATAACTATAATTTTTAAAAACTTTATTTTTTTTTGCAAAAACCTAAAAATTTGCAAATTTGAAAATCTAAAAATTGGCTAACCATTATGGTTAAGTAATAGTAATCTTTATGCAGGAATTTAAATTTTTTAAAAAATATAAAATATAAAATCCTGAATTTCTGGCAAAAACTAAAATCTTCCTCTTTTCATATTTCCATTTGAAATTTTGAGAATCTAAAAATCTACCAAATGGGTAAACTCGGGTCAGTTCGGCTGTAACTTTCTCCCACGATCATTTTGATATATTATACATTTCTTTCCGACTTCTTATGCAAAAGTTAATGCCATTTTATCTTTTTTCTAAACTTTTTTTGCAAAAAAGTCAAAATTCAAATTTGTTAATCTTTCTATTCTTAATAGGTGATCCCATTTTCCTGCACACGCAACCTTCCACTTCACCAACCTTACTCCCATACATCCTCATTCGTCCATGCCATCATCAGTTCGCTAGCTGCCACATCACTAGAAACTATCGGTCATCGCTCCATTTCTTTTCCGATTCCCATATGTTACGTTCACGGTTCACTTCATGTCGACGGGAGGTTCAGCTGTGGCCCATCAAGCAAGCCAGCACTGGGCCCATTAGTCTATATTCCTTTAGGTTTTAGCCCACATACAGCCTAGTAGTCTATATTCTTTCAGGCTCCGATGTTGTTTTTCTCCTACCTCTGTAGCCATCATCGAAGAACCGAGCAGCCGTCGACGTTTCTTCTTCTCACCAATTTCTGCGACAAACGATTTCACAACCTGCCACCTCATAATTATGTAGTAATGCAGTACATGAGGAAATAAACGGTCGCGTTTCTTCTCCAATCCCTTCTACAGGTATATTATCTTGATTCCGCTCGCCATCTCGCCACTCACTTCTTGCACACCCGGCGCTTCGTTCGCCGGCACCACGTGAGCCATCATCTTCTCATTGTCGGCTGCAAGAGACAAGAGACCCTGACACTATATCTCCATCTACCGAGCACCATGCGCCGCGTCTGAACTCTGAAGGCGTCTTCATGGTTATTAGTAAGAGCATCACTGCAGCCTCGACGGATTTCTGGACATGTACGTGGTCTGCTTTGAACGATAAGAGGCACCGCTGTCCGGATGAAAAATCTTTCTGCGAGATCTAGTGATGAATCATAACTCTATTTATGCGATGGTATCATGCATTGGAGGTAAATCATTTTCCAATATTTTATTGCAGAATTTGATTGATTTTGCATGGGTTTTAGTATCGATACTGATGAACACCTCCAAGGTCATTCTGTACATATGCATGATTGCCTTCAGTTCAGATTGGCAAAGTGCCGCCTGAATCGATATCACAATTTGCCGGCAGATTCCAAATGGCCCCTCACCCTTTTATAGATCATCATGGCCTCTCACAGTCTCACCTTAAAATGGTGTTGTTTCGTTCTAACTGATACACCGAAATTGGCCTGGACTTTCTCGCTGGTTATCTTTAATTCTTTATTGTTGGTTGAAGTCGTCTGCTCCGGCTGCTCATGGGCTAATCGAAGGGTCTCACGGTATAAATAATTACTTATCTCTAAATCCTTCTCAGATTCCTGCCTGATACTTCTTTTTTAGCTATGACAGATTATATCGAGAGGTGGGCTGCAGCCTTCAATTCAGAGCTACTAGATGATGGAATTGGAATTTTCCTTCAAGTACGCAATATCTGATTATTTTTATTGCAAAAGCAGCAGTACATGAAATATTTAGCGGCCAAAGATCGAGTCATTTGTGTTAGAGATAGAATCAATCTCCGTAATTGTAGGGAGTTGTTACCTAATACAACTCACCTTTCCCTCTCCCTCACGATGTAATCTACCATCTATATAAGGCAATGCAATGTATGCCTGCTCGGTATCCGAGTAGAGATATTCCTACCTGATCAGATCAGACCGGCTCTTCCGCCGAATCCTCTGATCGCAAATCGTCCCCGTCGCCGTCGTCATCTCCCTCATGGCGTCGTCCTCAGCTGCCCCGATGCTCAACCTCGGGCACCCCTTGACGGACAAGCTCTCCCGCACCAACTACCATGGCTGGCGCGCCCAGGTGCTGCCCGCGATATGCGGTGCTCGCGTGTTCAGCCTCCTCGATGGTTCGGACGCTGCACCACCGGAGATGCTGACGGAGAAACCTGCTGACAAAGATGCAGCAGATCAAACGGAGAAATCCGTGCTCAACCCTGCCTATGACGCCTGGATAGCTCGGGATCAAATCGTCCTCGGCTACCTCCTTCAGTCGATCGGGCCTGAGGTCCTGCCTCACGTCCACCGGATCGAGACAGCCGCCGGAGTCTGGAAGGCGGTTGAGGAGATGTTCGCGTCACACTGCCAGACCAAGATCACGAATCTTCGAATACAACTGGCAAACACCAAGAAACTGCAGATGTCCACTGATGCCTTTCTCACCAAGATGCAGGGCATTGTCGACGAGTTCGCGACTACTGGCGAGGTCATCACCACCCAGGAGCATGTCTCCTTCATCCTCGCCGGCTTAGGAGGCTCCTACAACTCCCTTGTCGCCGCCCTCGGCGTCAGCCCTGCCCCGATCTCCCTGTCCGCCTTGTATGCACAGCTGCGGGCCTATGATCACCGCCAGGAGATGCTTGGTGGCGGCTCCTCCGACATGGATTTTGAGTCATCTGCCAACGCTGCTCAGCGTCAGGGACGCGGGCGCTAGACCAATCGGTCACGTGGTGACCGTGCTGACTATTCAGATCGCCGCGACTCGTGACGCGATGATCGCTGTGACGATCGCCCGCCTCGTCAAGGACGTGGTGGTGGCCGTGCACCGTCTGTAGGGGTCGTGGACGCGGCCGTGGTCGCCGTCGCACCACGCCATGGGTGGATGTAACATGCCAAATCTGCGACAAAGAGGGCCACTCTGCCAAAGATTGCGGGTGGCGGTCTCAAGACGATGATGATGCTGATGATAAAGAAGCTCATGCTGTGTCCTATGGAGTTGATACCAATTGGTACCAGGACAGTGGTGCTACTCATCACATCACCGGGGAGCTCCAAAACATGACTGTCCGCGACAAATATCGTGGCAATGACAAGGTCAACATTGCAGGTGGACATGGTATGCCTATACCTCATGTTGGTCATTCAATTGTTCGTACTCCTGCTCAAAACTTTCATCTTCATAATGTCCTCCATGTTTCACATGCCTCTAAAAACCTGCTCTCCGTTCATCGCTTCACTTATGATAATCGCGTGTTTATTGAATTCCATCCTTTCTTCTTTTTGATCAAGGACCAGGTCACGCGGAAAATAATTCTTAGAGGTCGCTGTGTTGGGGGCTTCTATCCACTCATATCATCCCTGATGTCATCATCACAGTCTCCCAAGCACAGCCAAGCCATCACAAGCAAGGTGGCATAGTCGTTTAGGTCATCCGTCTTTAGCCATTGTTAGGCAAATTATTAGCAAGAATAAACTTCTATCTATTAGAGATTCTAGTTTTGAGTCAGTGTGTGATTCGTGTCAGCGAGCTAAAAGTCATCAGTTGCCCTATCCAATTTCCACTAGTGTCTCTACTGCCCCTCTTCAGTTAATATTTTCTGATGTATGGGGTCCTGCACCCACTTCTGTAGGTCGCCATGACTATATGTAAGCTTTATTGATGATTATAGCAAGTTCACTTGGATCTATTTGCTCAAGAAAAAATCTGATGCTTACAATGCCTTTGTCAATTTTCAAAAACTGGTTGAACGCCAACTTGACACTAAAATCCTCACTGTTCAGTCTGATTGGGGGGGAGAGTATGAAAAACTCAACTCTCTGTTTCAGTCACAGGGGATTTCTCATCATGTCTCCTGTCCTCATGCCCACCAACAGAATGGCTCTGCTGAAACTTGCCTTCCGATCCAAACAGTGTGTCTTCATTGGCTATAGTTCTCAGCATAAAGGTGTAAAATGTCTTGATGTTTCAACAGGGCGTGTTTATATTTCCAGAGATGTGGTGTTTGATGAGGCAGTATTTCCCTTTAAAACTCTTCATCCCAATGCTGGCGCCCTGCTCCGCAAAGAGATACTCTTGCTTGATCCATCCCTCCATCCGTTTGCTCCTGAGAACGAACAATTTGATGACACACATGATGATTTTATGCATGCTACTAATCATGTGCAAAGTGCTCCTTTTCTTGCTCCGCAGGGTCCTACAGCTCAACATCAAGACGCTCCTCAAAATTCTGCTGAAATTGATGCCCCTAGCAGCTCCAATACGTCACATGAAATATCAGCAGAAGAGGATACGGGCGGTGAACACGAAACATATTTTCTGCCAGAATCCCCCTCGGGATCGCCGCCCAGATCCGCCTCGGATCGCTCGCCCGCCAGTCATGGGCCATCTGGCCAATCTGCGGCATCTGCGCCCTCTGCCGCCTCCCCGCGTGCGCCGGACCGTGCTGCCTCCACGTCGGGATCCTCTGCGCCCACCTCCTCCAGCGAACAGGCCACAGCGTCGCCTGCAGGATCCTCTGCGGCTCCTGACCGCACCCGGACAACGCACTCCAGGCCAAATCCTGGCAGCGCTATGGCGCCTGGATCTTCTGCGCCCTCCAACTCTGTGGCTCCTCCTGCGCCTCGCCCAGTTACACGTGCGTCCCGCGGCATACGTAAACCACGTGAGTACACCGACAACACTGTTCGCTGGGGCTTGTCTGCTGTATCCACTGAGCCACCAAATCTTCAGGTTTCTTTGCAAGATCCCAAGTGGAAAAATGCAATGGACGAAGAATATCATGCACTTATGAAGAATCAAACATGGCATCTTGTTCCTCCACGACATGGTACTAATATTATTGACTGTCGATGGATTTACAAGGTTAAGCACAAGGCTGATGGGTCTGTTGATAGATACAAGGCTCGTCTTGTCGCCAAGGGGTTCAAACAACGGTATGGTCTTGATTATGAGGAGACTTTCAGTCCTGTTGTGAAGATAGCTACAGTTCGTCTTGTCCTAGCGATTTCAGTATTCAGGGGATGGAGTTTGCGACAGTTGGATGTTAAGAACGCGTTTTTACATGGTGTTCTGGAAGAGGAAGTTTATATGCGACAGCCGCCTAGCTATGAAGATCCTCGGTATAAGAATTATATTTGCAAACTAGACAAGGCGCTATATGGGCTGAAGCAAGCACCTCGGGCATGGTATTCTCGATTGAGCTCCCAGCTACTTCGGTATGGCTTCAAGGCATCAAAGTCGGACACATCTCTCTTCATATACCGTAAGCATCATGTTACCATGTTCATGCTCATCTGATGACATTATTGTGTCTAGCTCCTCTCAAGCTGCTACTGATGCACTTCTACAAGCTCTTGGCAAAGAATTCGCCCTTAAGGATCTGGGTCAACTCCATTATTTTTTGGGCCTTGAGGTTCAATCGGTCTCTGGTGGTCTCCTTCTTAGCCAGGAGAAATATGCTCAGGATGTTCTTGCTCGTGTTGGTATGACTCAATGTTCTGGCTGCCCCACGCCACTTTCGTCTTCTGAGAAGATAACAGCAAGGGAGGGAGATCTGTTAGGTCCTGAAGATAGTACTAATTACAGGTCCATGGTAGGAGCACTGCAGTATCTTACTCTCACAAGACCTGATATATCGTATGCAGTCAATAAGGTGTGTCAATATTTACATGCTCCAACTAATGTACACTGGACAGCTGCGAAGCGCATAATCAGATATGTGAAGCATACAGTAAGCATGGGGCTAACATTCATGAAGTCTACCTCTACTTTGGTTAGTGCCTTCTCTGATGCAGATTGGGCTGGATGCCCAGATGATAGAAGGTCCACTGGAGGTTTTGCTGTGTTCTTTGGACCGAATCTGATTTCTTGGAGTGCCAAGAAGCAGGCTACAGTTTCAAGGTCCAGCACTAAAGCAGAGTATAAATCAGTGGCCAATGCCACAGTAGAATTAATATGGGTACAGTCATTGCTTGCTGAACTTGGAGTGAAACTGAACCAGACACCTTGCTTATGGTGTGATAATTTGGGAGCTACATATTTGTCTGCAAATCCAGTGTTTCATGCAAGAGCCAAACACATTGAAATAGATTTTCACTTTGTCAGAAAACAAGTGCTGAAGAGACAACTTGAGATTCGATTCATTCCTTCGAAAGATCAAGTGGCTGATGGGTTTACCAAACCACTTCCATTGAGGAGCTTTGAAGAGTTTAGATTTAATCTCAACTTGAGAAAGTTGTGATTAAGGGAGGGTGTTAGAGATAGAATCAATCTCTGTAATTGTAGGGAGTTTTTACCTAATACACACCTTTCCCTCTCCCTCACGATTTAATCTACCATCTATATAAGACAATGCAATGTATGCCTGCTCCGTATCCGAGTAGAGATATTCCTACCTGATCTTATAATTTGCACTCCGCGAAGTCAAGAACTCAACATGGTTGCAAGAAATTACAATATGTCCGTCATCTCCTATTATGCGAATCCCACTCACCAGTCACGGTGTCTTTTATGTCCAAAAAAAAGTCACGGTGTCTTTTCTGTTCATCTAATTTTATTTGTCACTCCTGATTTGTTCTTCTTCCTGTGCAAGCTGGAAGAATTTCATTGTAATATGAAGAAGTGGGACAGCCGAGGCTACAAACTGTAATGGTCTACACTCCTATTGTATACTATTCTGAAAGCATTAACTGAGAGATGCACACTCATGAAAATACCCTATGCTTAAGTGCGTGAGAAGAACTGAGAGAATGAAGTGCTTTATTGATTAGGATTGTTGGCTATTTATAGTAGCCGAACAGTCGGATTACAAGTTGGTTTCTTTACATGCGTCCGTTCGGACGGGACGCAACTTTTCACAATACACAATGATTGGACAAAAATCTAACTGCTAGGTAGTTATGCTAGGGAAATCCTAACTGCTATATTAGCCTAGATCTAACGCTAATATTTCCTAACACTCCCCCTTGGACAACGCTATATTCTAATCTTCATTGTCTTGATAATCTTCACATATCTGGAGTGATGGAAAATCTTTGTAAGATCCTAATGATTCTCGATCTTGAATAACTAACTTTTCTTGACCTTGTAGAGTTGATTTTCTCCAACGAATCCTGTAAAATTATAAGGAAAAAATATAGAAATCCGATATACCGTTGGTATAATAATTGTATCATTAAAACCTATATGAGAAATCCGTTGGAGAACTCATAAGGAAAGAGTACAATATATTATTATCGGATGATAAATAGTAATTTCAGTCCTGGGAGATTTCTCCCCCGAACTTTGCAAATTTCCAAGTCGTCTCATACCAATGCCATGAATGCATTTTTGAAATGCAGCTGCTGGTAAAGACTTAGTGAACAAATCTGCAAGATTGTCACATGATTTTGTTTGCAAAATATCAATTTCTCCATTTTTCTGTAATTCATGAGGAAAGAACAGTTTTGGAGCAATATGTTTTGTGATATTACTTTTAATATATCACATATGCATTTGAGCAACACATGCAGCATTATCTTCATAGATAATAGTTGGTGATTCTAATGAACCGATATCACATGACGTTTGGATATGATTAATCACTCTGCGAAGCCATACACACTCTCGTGAAGCTTCATATAATGCAATTTTCTCAGAGTGGTTAGTGGAAGTTGCTACTAGAGTCTGTCTTGTTGACTTCCATGAAATAGCAGTTCCACCATATAAAAATACAAAACCTGTTTGTGATTTGGCATTGTGAGGATCTGAAAGATAGCCAGCATCAGTATAACCAGTTAAGGTCATATCTTGATTTTTCTGATAGAATAAACCAAGATCTTTAGTACCATGTAAATATCTAAAGATATTTTGTACTCCTGCCCAATGACGTTTTGTTGGAGCTGCACTATGTCTAGCCAGTAAATTTACTGCAAAGGCAATATCTGGTCTAGTACAATTTGCAAGGTACATTAGTGCTCCTATCGCACTAAGGTATGGAAACTCAGGTCCCAATACATCTTCGTTATCATCCCTAGGTCTGAAAGGATCCTTTTCCATATCAAGGGATCTAACGACCATGGGTGTTTTGGATGGATATGATTTATCCATATTGAATTTTTCCAAAACTTTCTGAATATATGCGGGCTGATAAACGAGTATTCCTGAGGGAAGATGCTCAAGTTGTAAACCTAAGCAGAATTTGGTTTTTCCCAAATCCTTCATCTCAAACTCCGTCATTAAATGATTGCGTGCTACAAATATATTTGCCGCGTTACCAATGATGTTGAGGTCATCAACATAAACTGAGATGATGCAAAATCCTTTTGAGGATTTATTTATGAAAAAGCATGGGCAATCATCATTATTTGAGTATCCTTTCTGAAGAAGGAACTCACTAAGCCGGTTATACCACATTTTACCCGACTGCTTTAAGCCATAGAGCGACTTTTGTAATTTTACACAATACATGTTGAGATTTGTGTTTGGATTAGGGATTTTAAGTCCATCAGGAACTTTCATATAAATATCCGCATCGAGTGACTCATATAGATATGCGGTCACTACATCCATTAACTGCATTGATAAATTCATTTGTACTGCCAATGATATTAAGTATCGAAACGTAATTCCACTCATTACAGGAGAATATGTATCGTCGTAGTCGATACCGGGTCTCTGCGTAAACCCTTGTGCTACTAGTCTCGCTTTATATCTCACCACCTCCTTATTTTCGTTCCTTTTTCGAACGAAACCCAATTTAGCTCCCACAGGGAAGACTTTTTGAGGAGTAGGTATTACTTTAGATAATACCTCTCTTTTATTAAGCGAGCGCAGTTCTGCCTCAATTGCCTCCTTCCATTTAGGCCAATCCGAGCGCTTCAGGCACTCTTTCATAGATTTTGGCTCTGGATCCAGTTGAAGGGTTTTAGCAATTTTAGAGGAGAAATATGTGTCGACAAGTGTAGTCTTTCTATTGTATGATTCTCCCGAATCGATATAGTTTATGAAAATTTCATTAGTTTCTTCAGGCACCGTGTGATTTCCCATAACAACGGAGTCTGGTTGTTTCGATGTCCCAGCAATAGAATTTGTGTGCACATTTATGCTAGGTTCTTGATCTTGAACATCATCTTGGTGTCTATCAACTTCAGGTTGATTTGCATTTACCGTCATAGATTTCCTTTGTTTCCGCGGTGGCTTTGGAGAAGCCTTTTCCCTTGAGACCAGATTTCTCCCCCTTTTATTTGCAATTGGGAGTTGAGTAGTTTTATTTGGTACCTGTACTCATTCTGGTGCATTGACTGCAGGGATATATGATTTAGTGACACCTTTGTGATCAGTAAATGCATCTGGCCAGTTATTTGCAAAGTGTTGCAAATCTATTATTCTCTAAACTTCAGATTCGGATTCTTTAGTACGTGGATCTAAGGATTGGATGCCTGTTACATTCCAATCTATTTCCTGGCATTCTTTGTGGTTTGTTTCTCCCCCTAATGCCGGGAAATGATCCTCATCAAAAATTGAATCAGCGTACCGGGCTGTAAACAGGTCCCCTGCTAGGGGTTCTAAATATTTTATAATTGACGGTGATTTATATCCCACATAGATTCCAATTTTTCTATGGGGGGCCATGGAAGTACGCTGTGGTGGTGATATCGGTACGTATACAGCGCAACCGAATTTTCGCAGGTGGGAAATACTTGGCTGATTGCCTCGTACTATTTGAAATGGGGAAGTTTAATGATATGCAGTTGGTCTGATTTGCATCAGATCTGCGGCGTGTAAAACCGCATGTCCCCAACAAGAGGTTGGTAAATTGCAATTCTGCAATAATGGTCTAGCAGTTAATTTTACTCTTTTGATTAAAGATTCAGCCAATCCATTTTGAGTATGAACATAAGGTACAGAATGTTCTGGATGAATGCCTAAGGCCATACAATAATCATTGAATGCGCGTGAACTGAATTCAGCCGCATTGTCCATTCTTATTGTTTTAATCCTGTGTTCAGGATAATTTGCTCTTAATTTGATAATTTGAGCTATTAATTTGGCAAAGGCATGGTTACGTGT
The DNA here is from genome assembly GCF_019359855.2 of Lolium perenne. Taxonomy (NCBI): domain Eukaryota; kingdom Viridiplantae; phylum Streptophyta; class Magnoliopsida; order Poales; family Poaceae; genus Lolium; species Lolium perenne. Next base: position 144,940,055 of record NC_067245.2, read on the forward strand.
TGATAATAAACACACATGTGACCATCTAGTAGATGCATCAATTAGCACCATAAAGTACCTAAATGGTCGTTGTATTTGACCACATATATCTCCTTGAATTCTTTCAAGAAAATTAAGTGACTCATTTTTAACTTTGAGGTAGGATGGCCTAATAATTAATTTCTCTGTAGCACATGCGGTGCATACAAAATCTGATGACTTGGGAAATCTTTTAATTGGTAAATTATGACCAACAGAATTGCCTATAATTTTTCTCATCATACCTATTCCAGGATGACCAAGGCGATCGTGCCAAGTCTTGAATTTATCAAGATTTTGAAAAATTATTTTGTACGCAACATAAGGTACGGGTTTAATGTATGTAAAGTATAATCCGGAAGAAAATGAAGGGAATTTTTCAAGAGTTTGTTCCTCATATCCGTCGCTTTTTATTAAAAGCAAATATTCTTTCTTATCCATCTTAATAGTTTTAAGATGGAAATCATTTGATCGGATATCTTTGAAACTTATAAGGGTACGTGCTGATTCAGGATACAAGAGTGCATTCTGAATTACAATAGTAGTACCCATAGGGAGTGTAAATGTAGCTCTTCCTGAACCAATTATTGCTTTATTACTCCCGGTTATAGACATAACATCTTCCTTTCTCTTAGTGAGAGTTTGGAAGTATTTAGTTTCCCTTAAAATTGTATTAGTGGTAGCACTATCCACTAAACATAATTCTTATTCCATCGATTTTCTTTTTCCTGTAAAATTTCTTTCTTCTGGCCTGTGCTCTCTTTTCAGAGCATTACGTGCGTGATAACATGAGAAGAACTGAGAGAATGAAGTGCTTTATTGATTAGGATTGTTGGCTATTTATAGTGGCCGAACAGTCGGATTACAAGTCGGTTTCTTTACATGCGTCCGTTCGGATGGGACGCAACTTTTCACAATACACAGCGATTGGACATAACGCTAATATTTCCTAACAGTGCGTGAGGTTCTTTTCGATTTACATTCGTACACCTCTTCTAATTTTTCTTCTTCTACACATACTGCGTATGATAAGTTCTATTCGTAGCTACAATATAGCATTTTAGAGTGTCGACCTAGGTTCTACCCATTACACTCATGTATCTTATTGGTTCATCATTTCAACCATACATAATCCATGGATTCGACTTTTATCTACAACAAACATAATTGTTTTACTTTTGTAAGAGTGATCATAACTATAAAAAATCATTTCATCATTTGGCTAATTATTCTGGGATGGTACATATTCATAATAAATAATAAATTAATAACATAATTTTCCGCAACAACGTGCGGGGTATCATCTAGTTTTCCCTAATAGTAGGTTGCATAACATACAGGAATCTCACAATAATTTATTTTTGAATTTTCTATCATTTTCTTTTGTATTTTACAAAGCTAAAAAAGACGATCCCGGGGTGGGATGCATGGGGAGCAAAATAACATATTACACCAGTTCGTGCCACGAACCGGTGCTAAAGGCCACGCGACTGACGGCAACCCTTTAGCACCGGTTCGTGACACGAACCGGTGCTAAAGGTCCCGCATGAACCGGTGCTAAAGCCCTAGCCGCTCGAATCGGTGTCACTGCACCCTTTAGTCTGGGTTCGTAGCACAATCGGTGCTAAAGCTCCGGACAGCTCCAAACATAAGCCATATTTTCTATTAGTGCCTATCATCATGGCAATTAATATTCCAAAAAGTGTCCACCACACCTAGGAATCTAGGCATACGAATCCAGTGGTCAACTTGAGAACAAGGGGTCAACTTGCATGTTGCTCCACGTGTAGAATTGACCCTTAATTGGGAGTTCAATAAGACCTAGGTAACTTATTACTTCATTAAAAGTACTTATGTCCTGAAAATTTGCCCCTGGCCTGTTACGACTTTCAGAATATCTGTAGAAGTTGAAGTCAGCAAGAATTATTATTATTATTATTATTATTATTATTATTATTATTATTGTTATTATTATTATTAAGAACAAGCAAGTGCGTGACCCTTTGCCCTACCTGGGAGCGCTCCACGATAGTTTGCATTGTTGATTCGCTCTCTTCTTTGGTTCGTCTGTTTTGCCGCATGCTGCAGAAATTGGTTGATTGGTTCGATCGTTCCGTCCTCTGCCTCTAGACACTGCGTGTGGGACCGATTCATGGCATGGCCTGCTTGTCATTCTCGTTCTGGGTCTCTTTTTCGTCTCTGTGGTTGGCCTTGGGCGTGCTGCGCGCCGCAGCGCTGCTAGTGGATGGATGAGCCTGGCACCGTCCTTTTTACGGTTTATTGTGCAAACGCGGCAATTACATTCTCTTAGCTTCTGCATGTAGGCCTGATTAATTCTCGGCCCCGCATGCCTGTGTCGTTTTGGTTTGCAAAAGAAGTCGACTGGGCATTTGTTTTTCTGCGCGTCTGCAGGGCCTTATAAAGCTTTCTCTGCCCCGCTTCTCTACAGACCCACCACTCGTCCTCTCCAACTTTCGTCTTCCTCGAGCTGAGACGCCGAGGTACCGCCACCGCTCCGCAGCACAATATCCTGCCCGCCGCCGCGTCGCACCGCCGTCTCCTGCCCGCCGCCATTTCGTGCACCATGGAAGGATTGGGTTGAGGTGTTCCTGATTTCAGCTCCGTTCAGCTCCGTCCAGCCGATCTGGGATTTCAGCTCTTTTTCCCCGTGTTCATCTCCTTTCCTTCTGTCCTGATTCCGTGCCTCCTTCACAGGCAGCTCCGTCCAGCCGATCTGGATTGCCGCTGACTGCTTCATTCGCCCGTCGTTCCTCAGGTACGAGTCTCACATTTCTCTGCTCGGCTCAGCTTGCAGATACTCCCAATGATTTTGCCTGTATTTCTCTGTCCGATTGGTTCCAGATTGGTTCCAGCCGTGTATTTCTCTGTCCGACCGACGTGTGTGCCTTCCACGCTCTCGCTCTTTCTGCCGAGGTATGTCAGCTCTTCCCCTAAATCTTTTGCCTGGTTGTCCCAATGGTCTGATTGAGGGTGCTTGTTGCAGTTCATGTGTTCGTTAATATGCATGTGAGGTGATGATCCTGTTATAGACGCTATATGTGTTTCTGTTCGTTTGCTTCGCGCTTAGTTTTTAATGGACGCATAATTTAGCTATTTTTACTCACACCTTTCATTGTTAGAGCCTTAGAGAGGGGTGTGATCTAAATCTGCACACACCCTGCGAGCACATTTCTTTCCAGCACAAATAGAACTCCACGCGCACCCGGTGCCGGCAGGGCAGTCTGTGTTGGACTTTTGGAGACAGTTGTCTTCGCATGGACCAGTTGAGCACACATCTGCGCTCCCGATATAGTATAGCCTAGATTCTTTTCTTGCTTTTACATCTAGAAAGATATCACCACGGAGAAGAAATGTATATCATGAATTAAACTCAAATGTTGGTTGTGTTTTTGATGCAGCGTCATGTACAAAGAAGTTAAATCGTACCTGATGCCATTACAATACATGCCAGAACTAGGAGTAGCGCTGGAGCACGCCTCATCGTAACTTAGATGAAGTGTGGTTGACGATTACTGGGTGAGTTGTGAGCAGGGAGAAGATCAAAGGAGATGCCAAGTCCTTTATAGTAGTTGTGAGATTAATGCACGCTAAGTAATCTCTAGCTAGCGCTCAAGTAGAAGATTGGACAAGTATTGCAAATTTAGTTGAAATAAATGCGTTAATCTGTGGATATATACATATTTAACTTTCATAAAGCATTAATTTTTGGAAAAATATATCTTGAGTTCATGCTTCTGCTGTGTGATGTGGTCGTATATATGCTCCATTTCATGCTGTCATCCTTGTAACCTGTTGTTCTCTTTATATTTCTGCATTTGCTCCTTCGTTTGCTTTCTACCTGCTTGCTTTTGCTGTTTAGGTATGCTTACATGTTCTAGAATGTTGCCTTACCCCCCTGTTCAGAAAATTCAGCCTTGCTAACCCTAATATCTGATGGTCTTTTTCCAGATGGGTTTCGATTCACTGTGTGATCTTTCTCCAGCTAGTAAGCACTGGTCCATCAACATGCGAGTTGCTCGCATGTGGGACTACTGTGGACCCGTGATGGTCAGCCGCTGATTCACGTTGATCTTGTGCTGGTAGACGATAAGGTGACCTTCTCCACTGATAGCTTTCTCTTTAAAGAAACCGTGCTAATGTTGCCCACTTGTTTTCCATCGCTTTGTCAACAGTCTATTGTATTGCATACTATGTTGTATTTCAGATAGTTCGGTGTTATTTTGGTATTTTGCTAATCCCTTTTTGGCTTCCAGGGTACCGCTATGTATGCATAAATACCTGGTACTAAGGCCAAGAAGTTCAAAGAGCCTATTCAAGAGAATGGAGTGTACTCTTTGAAAAAGTTCTTTGTGGCTCCAAGCAAATCCTCATACAAGTTGTTTCCTGCCAAGTATATGATCAAGTTCATACCTTGGACAACTGTCACCTACTGAAGCTGTGCCTAAGTCATTCCCTACGCATGTTTACAATCTGGTTCCATTTTGTGACCTTCCCTCTCGTGTTGGAGCCCAGGACTATTTCACTGGTGTGTGTCTTATCTTTCAATAACAAGACGTGCATGTGCAACTCAGTTCACTGCCTACATGTGTTCTCATCCTTTGCTTTCCGATGCAGATGTCTTGGGACAGATTGTGGGTGTTTCTAGGCTGGGACATGTTTGTATGTCAACTAACTCTTCTGACACTGCTAAGAGGGTTATTGCTCTGAGAGATGATAGGTAAGATTCTTCGGTTGTTCTGTCCTTGGCATCTATTCAGCGGTGTTGTTGATAATGATGCCAGGTCTATCCAAAAAAATGCAGGAACACATAGGTCAAGCTTGTGCTTTGGGGGCACAGGGCTGTTGAATTTGACGCAGAGCTTCTGTTTGACAATGGCCAGAACACGGCAGTTGTTGGAGTATTTGTTGGCCTTCTTATGAAATCTTACAATAGTGAGCTCCTCTTACACTGGTTAATCTACTACTTTATGTTAGCCCTTCAGATGTCGACTCACGATCCCGTGTCCATTGTAGATGATGAGACGCTGAGTGGAGGATCTGCATGTAGATGGTACCTGAACGAAGATATTCCAGAGATTGAGTCTTGCTTCGACAGGTCGGTTGATGGTAGTCCATGCTGCACCCCCAGCTTTTGCATTCTATGTATTTGTGCATTTCTTGCTTTAGCCTACCAAGGTGCTTAGGAGCTCTTCATGTATGTTCTATACAGGCTGGGTGATGACTTCGCTAAGGTTCAGTGGATCTCTACCGGCACCGAAAAATTTGCGGTGTCACGTAATAGAGCTGATCTACCCCACAAGACAGTTGCTGAGCTCAGAGAACTGGATCCATGGGAAACAGAGGTATATCCACCCTTCCACTGATGTGATCATATCTGTTGTTGACTATCTTATACTTTCTACCATATATGCCCTTCTATTTAGGTTATAGAGATGGAATTTTGTAGCTGTGTCAAGCAATTTATGTTGTCCCTTAAAATATCTTGGTGGTTGCTTGCAGGCTACAGACTTCCTCTGCACTGTGTCAATTACAAGTGTGGCGCCTGAACAGCCGTGGTGGTTCCAGTCATGCTCCAAGTGCCACAGATTGGCTACGTCTTATGGATCGGAGTACAGATGCAGTGGAGGCTGTGTTTCAACAAAAGCTTATCCCAAGTATACCTCTTTCCCCTCCTTAGACCTCCAAATGGCTAGATCTGTGAAGCACTCTTCTTATCACTCATGGAAATTCATGACCGGCATCCTGGTTGGTTTGACGTAGGTACCGACTCTGCCTTGTTGGGACCGATAGCACTGGTAGTGCTGAGTTCGTCTTCTTTAACCGTGTTGCTCAGCAGCTGGTTGGTAAAACTGTGATATCGCTTTTAAGATCGTCAGGGCTGCCGCGTGAGATTGCTGCTGTTGTTTGTCAGAAATACACTCTTGCTGTATCGGTGACCCAGAAAAGCCTATCACAGAGGAACATATCGTTCCAGGTCAATGCAATCGAAACCTTCTTTGGAAGGCATAACTCTGTGCCACATGACACTTGTGTTTCTACTATACTACCCCTGACTATGACAGCAGCCTCTTCGCTTGATGACAGCGGAACCTCTTCGCTTGATCAGGTTCTTGATGGCCTCGCTATGCCTGTTGAAGATATCCCAAAGAGGGCGGGTCCGATTCGCATGGTAAATTCTCTGATATACTTCTTTCAGGTTGTGTGAGCCAGTGCTTTCTTTTACCCATGCTTACATCTGAATTATTTATGTGACAACCGCTTCGCAGCTTAAAGAGAAAGGAGCCTGAGGGAGCAAAAACGTGAGCATCTTTCCGATGTTGTGTAATTTGATCATTCCTATTTCACACCCAATGAACGTAAACTGACCTTCCCTTTCTTTCTCAGCTCCAAGAATCTTACTGAGGATGCTGTACTTACCGGTCAGAACATTGATCCTGATAGCATCCCTAGGAATGCCTCTGCCACGCCTCCTGTCAAGCTTGCAAGTGAAGTGTAAGTGATTTCTTCTGTCTCTTTCTCCAGCTTATGTTCTTCTGCTATCTATGCCTGTAACTGTATATTATTGTTGCGACCTGGTGGCTGTTTCATGTTGTCCATGCTCACCACTTTCTTCGTTTATGCGCCTGATCTTACCTGTTACTTGTTCTTCTACTCTGAACTAGTATTGCTGCTGGGAACGAGGTTCATCTGCATGGCAAGGTAAGCCTTTTCTATCTCCGCCCTACTTTCCTTTGGTCCATCTCTTACCGACGTTATTAGGTTCTTTGCATAAATAATAAATTGTCGCATTCCTCATCTTTTTTTCATTTCTACCTCTGCTTCTACTGCAACTATATGCCCAGTGGCGGACGACCCCTTTGGGCAGGGTAGGGTGGCCGCCCTACCTTAATTTTTGTGCAAAACTTTTGTATATGTATTCATCTGTCGATGTGTTTTATCTGAAGATTTGTCAGTCTACGTGTGTCGCCTTTTAAATAGAAAGAGAAGGGAAAAGATGTGCGTTGGGCGCTGGCTACTAGGCTTCTCCACTGGGACAACTGGGTTGGGCCGGTCTACAGCTTCCTGCAGTGCGGCTCAACCGACCGAGAAGCCACGGCCCCATGAAAGAAACCCATGACTGCCCAGCCATGATAATCAAAACAAGACGGCGCGGCGGCGCAGGAACCCTGGCGGCTAGCGGAGCGCAGGAGCACTGCGCCGGCAGGTAGATCGGCACTAGCAGCAAGGGGCGCGGCGACTCCGACAAAGGGCGGTGGCGGCCGGGGAGAAATCTTCACCGGTGTCCAGGTCCCAGCTCGCCCAGGCTTTCCCTTATAGGGTTATACCTCATTCTCGTTTTCTACATAGGATTGAATACTCATCCTTGTTGAAAATTTTGCATCATTTTTTCTTATGCTTTAGATATATTTTTTTATTTTGCAAAATTCTTAATACTCTAGATTTCGCCCGACCTTAAATTTTTTTCGTCCTCCGTCACTGTATATGCCTACATTTCTTCTGCCTACAGTACATAGTTGATTCTATCTTCAGGAGGTTTGTGATGTTAATGTTGTTACTACCTTTCCATTTTTTGCACAACCTTGCCCTTTTTTACACACATGTGCTGCTTTCCTCTGCCGCCTCGCTCTTGATGAGGTTATTAGGTTCTTTGCGTACTGATGTGAACTTCAGTTATGGAGTGATAGGATTGTCTGCTTTGCTTCGTGGAATTGTAGCGCATCTGATCATGAACAGTTTGGTGTTTATAGATACTGCTGTGATACATGATGTGGGACATTTTTTCGTTATGTTCCGGCAATGAAACGAGATCCCGCTAATAAATGTATCTCCGTTATGCTCAGCTACAGCGACTAGATTTGTCGAAACTTTATGGCCTAACATGCTTCATGTCTTTCCAGAGTCCTGAGGTAGAAGTTGAAGATGAAGCTGACAGTGGTGCTAAGAAGAGATAGTTCCTCCTTTTAGTATTATCTTTCTTTGCATTAGATGTCTGTGCGTTCCTATCTTAACTGACCGTGTGCTCGTCAATGTTTCACAGGAAAGTGCCACCTGAAGCCACTGATCCCACCTCTACGGTCACTCGTCTACTCAAGAAGACTGGTTTGAAGAAGGGAAAGTAGTGCATGCTCTCAGTCCTTGCCAAGGTGCTTCCTTGATCTATCACCTGGTTCTTCGCTTCTGATTGCTCCTTCATCATGCTAATCTCAATTCTTTGCTATATTCTCTCCTAGGTTTGATGTTGATGTCGCTGCCCACTCACCCTGCCGTCACTAATGTCCTTTTGTAAATTATGCCCCTCTATGGACCTGCTGGTGATATGTAATATATGCTCAGGACACCGCTTTTAGTATTGTATTAGTTTGCTGAACCTCCTATGCTATTAAACTAGGGAAGACCAACGGAGCTTTATGGTACTGTATGTATGTATGTGGGTTAGTGCCCAGAAATGATACCTCTACTATATTGTGTTTAGTTTAAGCTCTATACTACACTGTACCCGTTTATTGTATATATGTGTGTTAATCCCGTGCATTGTCGTTCATGTAATTGCAGGCATGCCTGGTAAGTGGTAATCCTGTAGTATTTGATACCACAGAGCTAGCTTCCCGCTGCTGCCAACCTATAGATCTACATATTCTACGCATCAGTGTGTTCTAAGTTAACTATTTTCTAGCAGCTGAACCACAGTGTTTCTCCGTCAGTTTGATTAGCTATGATGTACGTCCTTGCGGACGAAATTCTCTGTGTTCATGTATTCTCACTGTGCCGTCCTTGTTTTGCTTATGCAACGAGCCTAGAAATCGATGCTATATATATTTGTTAGGACGGATTTGCTATATGGTGTCAGCTATTTTATTGCATTTTGCTAACGTTTGAGACTACCAAAATCGATCAATGCTCAACTTTTTCGAACAGAAGCTCCAGCTGTGACGAATCCCAAATCCTTGTTGCTCCAAGAATAACTAAGGGCATCTCCCTGTGTTCGTTTTGTGTCTGTCCACGGACACGAAAGTGGGCATGCGTCCGTTTGCATCGGGTGTCCCTAGCGGCCCGACGCATTTTGTGCGTGGCTCATATTTTTTTTGAAATACCCGAAAGTAATCAAATTGCACGCTACCATATTGGCTCAAATTGAGGTCTCAAATAAGTTCATCACATTGTGCACATGGTATGAAGAAGATGGAGTCCAAAAGGGACATAACATGGCCAGACCAACAAATGTAGTCCAAAAGAGGCAATGCTGCTTGGCAATGGTGCCGCAGATCAATCGTCCCGCGATAGGATTTGGACATCAGCTTTGACGCCTTCGGCGTAGCTTCCTGGCCTCCGGTGGTGGCGCACTTTGAGCTAACCTGAGATGCGGTCTCCATCGGGGTCTGTGGCAGTGGCTATGGGGGGGTCTAGGGCGGTGGCTGGGGGATTTCCTCGGAATCCATGGTGGCTGCGGGCCTGCGGCGACGAGGACGTCCATCGCAACGGTGTTGACGCCAATCAACTTTGATTTTTGGGGCTGGGAATGGCAACCGGTGGAAATGTCAGCTGCGTCTGAGCTATGACCGCTCGGCGTCCGCGGCGACACAATCTCGACGCATATTTATGCCACGTTTGCGTCTCCACGGATAGCCCAGTACTATGCGTCGGGCCGCCGGGCCTGGTTCCGGACGCATTTTTCAACCGCGCAATCGAAAATAGTCGCGTCCGTTTGCGTCGCCCCGTTGGAGATGGCATACACACTTCTGTACCCCGTGTCATCTGTTCAGTCCTTTCGTAAAATAAAGACACGTAATGTTAAAACACAGCGTCCGAACACAGAAATTTAGTTGGGCCGACATTGGGCCGCAGAGGACCGGTTAGGAGGCTCCCCATGGGGCGCCCCAACTACTAGTATGTATATATATATATATATATATATATATATATATATATATATATATATATATATATATATATATATATATATATATATATATATACATATATATATATATATATAAAAGCTGAACCTCTTTGCTAAAACCATAATTTTTTGGGTACTGCTCCCTTAGAGATTGTCCAATCATGCATCGCCATATCTGCTTTTTTCACTGTAGATGACACACGGTTCATGTACACAATTTTGCCTTCTTCTTTTTCTTCCCGTGTGAAAGACTTGGTGACCGGCAGATTTCGGTCAATCTGTGTTGTTGTATCCGGTAGCTTCCGTTTTTTGTTTCTCTCTTTCCTCTCCTGTACCTCCGATCTCCGGTTTTGTCGGTACTGCTCGATCGTGAGTGTTTCTTTGCTCTGTTTGTAGACACGTCGCAGCTGATGGCCGTCTTTCCAACATCAGGGATGGTCAAAGCGGTGGGATCGTTCCATCTAGAGCCTCCACGATCACCTGGACGAATGAAAATTCCAGAACCTCCACGATTGGCCTTGCGTCCCTGTGTCCATCGTTCCCCAACCTCCCACGTTTTCTCGATTTGGTCCACCACTCCTCCACTACAGCCGTGAGCACCAGAGATTCGGCCACAATGCCCAAAAGGTATGGCGAGGTTGAGCTCGGTGCCGGGATCCAGCACCGGCGCACAGGATGCCTGCCGAGCGGGGCGGTCGCCGGTCGCAAGGATCGAGGCGGATGGACGGCGCCGCGAGCTGCCCCGGCGGACGCCTCATGCGCTATAGGAGCAGGTCGAGAGGGTGCGCTCAGCCGACGTCTCCTTCCTCCTGTCGTCTTCCACTCTTCCCTCCCATGGTCGATGCCCACTCCCTCCCTTCCATTCCACCCCCTTTGTACACGAGCGGAAGCTGTCCCGAGATGACAAGCGAAAGGAATTCCAAGGAAGGGGCAGCGTCAGCTCCCAGTGACCGCCGGCCTTCTTTCCCTCCACCCTCTACCTACAAGTTCTTCCGTGCCTCCACTGGGCTGATCCCTGTAGAGAGGCCGGTTCGTCGTCCCCTTCATACCTGGACGACCGCCCCGAACGACGCTCCGATGGGAGATCGGATGAGGTAAATCTCCACCCTAATATCTATGTTTTCCTCTGCAGATCCGATTTCCTTACCTCTATCTTCTATCTCTCTCTTCCAGAGCGAGGTGCTCATGGCCATAGAGAGAGACGACTGTGATCCAGCACCTCCATGATTGCTCGACTGCCCCGCCCATTTATGATACATTATTTTTTTATCCTTCTTGCCAGCGTCCTTGCGGAAAGTTTTCCGATGCCAAACCGACCTACAGCGCTCACGACTCTTGACAGTCTAGGCGTCTAGCCGAAGCTGCAGCCCTACAAGAGACGCTCATCAGTTTTCAACGAAGTATGCCTTATTTTACTGCTTCACATGTCAATTTGTCTTTGGGGACAAATTGCAGCACATGCGGAAATTGCTTGACAGTTAAGAATAGTGGTTATAAACATGGGGTTATCTCGATGTATAATTAATTAATTCCCTTTTCAGGATGTGCAAAGTGCAAGAATGTGCTGTGAAGGATGGAGCCCGTCCCTGCATTGTTTTGTCCATTGAGTCAGCCTACCGAAGGTGTCCGCTGCAGGCAACCTCTATGCTCTATCATTCTTGCTATAAGGTGTTTTGTTGCTTCTATGTTCTTTTGCATATATCGTCCTTGGTTGTATCATTTTGTTGCTGTCTGTTGCAGACCTAGAACCTATCACGAAAATTTGTCCCTACCTTATGAATCTAAATAAAGGTTTGCAACTTTTCATTAGGTTTGCAATATTGATGCCATGGTTCTATAGAAAACCTAAAAATATACCATTATATGTAAGGCAGTTCTCATAATCTGTGGATGCATTTAAATAACTTTGCATCTGTTCATAATGCAATCTCATATCATGGACATCATTTTTTTTGCTCCTTTAGGTAACTTAATTGTTTGGGATGGTGAAACGAGGATCATTTTCAGTGTGTTATTCTGCTCGCCAAAGTTCAGCATTCTTGTGCCATCAACATTGCAATGGATAGGTAAAATCCAGTTCGTTATAAAAAATATATGTGATCCCATCATTATTTTAGTTTTATGTATGATCACGAGAATTTTCTTCCTATGGTGATATACTTCATATTTCGTTTATGTTTCAGTGTGATGAAGAATGTTTCTTTAGAGCCTCAGATTTTTTTTTGGATAATCATCAAAACAAGTTCGTCACAGAAACCTGTTTTTTCAAGGTACGTGGTTTAGAATTTAGCTTGGGACTTGTGACTTCCTACTTTGTTCTAGCATGAACATAATGGCCTCCCAATGTTGTTTGAGTCTCCTATGTTGAATTGCTATAATCTATTCTCCCGTTACATAGGGCTAAAAGAATGTATAGAAGGTTTCTGCATCATACTACGTTACGAGCTATACATGTATGAAACGAAGACATGCTAGGAAGTATTTGTATATTTCATTTCATATCATATCATATTTGTGTTGGTTTGACGTACAATAAGCTCTCTACATGAACTTTGATTTTTCCACTCATGGTTATTGGGTAGTAATATTTTGAGCCCTGTTGTGCCAAAGTGAGCTCTCTCTTGCTATCCATGTTGATGCTTGGTTCTGTACTACAAGCTACCGCTACTCTCCCCCTCTCTTCGATCTGGATCCGGAAGAGGGAGCAGCATTTTCTTCAAAATAAGAAGATTATATTGGTCATGGAAAACAATCATCATTGTGATTGTTCGTGTACAAGCTATTCTTCTTTTTGTTGACTTTTGTTTCTGGTTATAAGAAGGTCCACAAGGGCATGAATTAAGATGCCACAGGTATGTTGATTATACATTAGCCCACTGTTTCAGATATCAATTGGCATCAAAGAGTAACTTCAGATTAGTTGGTCTTTTCAAATTGCATAGGTCATGTAAGCCTACGACCAACTCCTGAAAATTTGTACTCCAACATAGAGTGTATTGGTCTTAGGTACTTCTGCGATGATGTCATATGTTTCCGTACAAATATGATATGTTTATAGGTTCGTAGTCTCACATCAAATTTCCACTAATTTCTCTCATATACTCTGATCCTGGCTGCTATTGTGGGCAAAAATGTCTGGAACTGACGACAAGCGTGTCCTTTATAATCAACTGATTAATATTTCCTTCCATTGTTTATATTTTTCAGGGTTCACTTTCTACTGAATGCATCAGGTTCCTTCCCCTTTTTGGGTTTGAGTTTTTGGTCCCAAGAGAATTTAGATGGCTGCCTCTGAAGTGCAAATGTTGCCAATGTTCTTTTGCTGAAACAATGTGTTTCCTCATGCCTACGTTTCTTTATATGAATATTTGTCAATCCATAATTTGCATCTTACTAATGTTTTCTCTGGTTATTCTTTCTTTCAGGACCGACATCTACTGGAAGTCTGGAAGATCAAGTTGGTTGCCCATTTTTACACTGGAGCTTTTGATGCCTAGAAAATGAGAGGAGAAAGAAACACGCTTAAGCAATCAACTCAAAATTCATCAGCTACCGGTTTTGTGGGATTCCAGTATTTAGACTACTTAGAAGATGGTCCACTTATATAGACATAATGTATATAGTTTAGATGCATGGACCGTGTATCCAAACTTCTTTGCTGTTCTTTGTCAGTTAGTGGTGTTGGAGACTATTTTCTTTATTTCTGTTTTCTGTGCCATGTACTGCTATATGTAGTTGAAATTACATAATGAATCAAAGTATGTCCTCTCTATCTCTTACTTTTATACTGCTTTTTATCGGTTCAGGAAACCTACTTATTAATGACTTACTGTGTCCGTGAAATTTCTCTACGTACAACTCTTCAGTTATCATTCATCCATCAAACTGCCATAGAGAAACTTCAGAAGAACAAGCAAACTGAAAAGCATAGCCGGTGGAGATGCTCTTATTACACACCTCATCCTACTTCTGACAAATATTCCGGTTGACACTAATAATCTTTAAACTCCTGCAATCTAGAGCCTCTAAACCATCAAACATGCAATCTAACTAACGCCCAGGCCGGTTTCCTTCTTTTCCTTCCCTTCCATTACCTCTAATTTCCGGTAATCCCGGTCTTCACCAATCGTGCCTGATTTTGGGCCTCTACAGACGTTCTATTATTGACACGTACCTTTTTTACGTGTCCATCTCCCCTCTTCATCCTTTCTTCTGCACCGCTTTGACTGCATCTAGAAAGCTTCCAGTATCTTCTCTCTTTCCCCACGTTCTCCATCTCCACATCACCACGCCTCCATGTACATGTCGATTTGCCCCGTCGTCCACCTCATGGCCAACTGCGGAAACCGTCCTGCCCCAACCAAGTCGCCCCTTGCTCCACGGCTGCCGGCGGCTCCGAAGGCGACCAGCCCGTTGCCAGAGCTATGGTGCCCATGCGGCAAGTCGAGATGCAGAGGAACTCCGTCCGCCTCCACCGCCTTGGGCATGTCGTCCGTGCGGGACGCCACACAAAATTGAGGAGGATTGGCGGAGGAGCTTGTGCAGGCGGCCGAGGGAACCCGAGACGCGGCGGGTGGTGGCACAGGTGCGCCACTTCACCTATGGCTCATCGAAGTGGTTCTATTCATCAGCATCCCACTCGAGCTTCATTTTTCTGCTGGCCTGTTGTCGCCTTTCATGTGTGTACCTGGGCAGGAGCCCCACTTTGCACTGATTTGCAGTCTTTCATTCTGCATCAAATTCATTGAACAGGAGTTATAAATTTGTTGCGGTACTTCGAGGATGCAAAGGCAGTAAGCAGTGTTTCTGCTTTCAATACAATACAGACTTCATGTTTCTTAACTTTTCAGTTTGTTCTTCAGTTTAAACATTCCCCATCTGCATGTCTCATGAAGATAATGTATATGTAGGGCAAGGTTTTTCCTTTTATGCATATTATTGCATTGGTTTTCTTTGGTTGTACGGTTGTATGTAGTTTTTAGAGGTCAGCACTTGGATCGATGATTATTACCAGAGGGGTTAATCAGGCATTATTCTTTTGTCAGGCAATAGTTGATGCTTGGCCTTGGCCCTACTTTTGGTACTCCCTTGCACTGACAGCGGAACCGCTCGGCTCTCCATGTGTGATCACTTCTTCTCAGAGCACTGCCCCGTCGACTACTTTCCGTGCTTGGCAGACTTCACAGCATCTCTTCCGTTCATGAATGCAGGTACAACACTTGCAGCTTCATGGCTTCTTTGAGTGTTAATTTTCTATAGGTCTATTGTTTTAAGCTCTTTTCAAATGAGTATATGGTTCTAAACCTTGGAAGTAATATTTGTATTCTGTAGCTTTCATCTTCAAGCCATGAATTTTGATTTCTTTTACCTATCTATCCCTAGGAGATCAAACATAATGGTTTCCAAGTATCTGAATAGTGTTCTCATATGATGGTAAGTAAATCCTGAAATCTTTGCTATTTGTTAGGTCTAACGTTCTAACTACACATGGTTATGTAAACAATGTTTCATTACGTACGTTTATGGTAACTATTTTCTTTAAAAGATAAAAAAATCAAATTCTACTTTTCGATATGAGAAATTTGAAGGTTTATATTTTCCTGCTCTTTAATTAGTCTTACTCTCTCTAGGGTACAAGATCCAGTCGATAAGAGTTTTGCGGAGCCCATCTGAAGCATACAACATAGCCCTAGGTTTGGTCGCCTCTTCATCTCATCATTACATCGGACAACATGCTCTAAGGCTAGATTAGATAAAGTGAACTATTATGATCGTACTAGCTAGATTATCCTACCAGCACAGCAAATCCTTATTCAGGTGACTAAGTGGGTGAGAATTCTGGTTCATCGAGGTTAGCAGCATCTCTGTTAACAAATATACTGTAATTGTGGAGAAAGCACGGTGTCTCCATGAAATTACAAGGAGGTACACATATTCCACTGTGCCTAATGTATCTACGACACGTGTGGTCCATCCAGCTGAGTGGTATATTTCACCAGCGTTGATTGACAATGCTGCTACTAAGAAATATTCTTCCATAGTTCTACGTCTTGAGCCCGATTCAGACATGGCAGATCTTGAGCATATTTGTGAATTTATTGAATCAAATGTACATGTCTGGGTTCGTGTTAAGCTGCTAAATGACAATGCATTCTTGCTATATACAGTATTGATTAGGATTATCCTTTATGCCACTGTATAAAATTCTTTCTATTTCAATGGAGGACTGGATGGACAGTTGAAGCTTCAGTGCAGATAATTGAACACATACGTCCCACTGAAGACTGAACTATAATCAGGTTAACAGATCTTAGCAAATCAATCATTAAATACAGGTGCACTATGTGGGAAATACATGTGTTGCCTAAGTGTGTTGTGTCTCCACTATCTAGCTATCTTCTTCGGCCTAGTTTGGCAACAAAGTTTTTCTGAAACTGAAGTATTACAAAACTGAAGTATTTTTGCGCATAGGGAAAAATACTGCAGTTTCTTGATACTATAGTATTTCTCAGTTTTGACAAAAACTTCAAGGCGTTTGGGAAGTGCTATTTTACCATCCCTTTGACCACGTTGGATGTATGATTTCTTTTGACACATAGATGTGTGCATGGCTATTGTATGCATGGTTGTTGGGATCTGCACTGGTTGCACTGGATTCATGCACGAAACTACGATAACAAGAGGCCAGTTCATACGGAGATACTGCGGAGTGCCAGCCTACTTGATCGATGTATGTCTATATGGACACCTTGACCGATATTGTTACGGCAAAGTCCCACTACTCCGTCCTGCCTGCGGCAACGAGCGCTGCCACCAAAGTCCCGCACAGATTGGATGAAAAGTCCTTTGCTCATGGCTGGAGCGATCTGATTGTCAAGAATATAGGCGGCGGCAGCAGCTCAAAGTAGCGAGCTAGGCGACAGTGTTTTTTTTTATCTCTTTCTCCGTTTTAGAAAAATGAGGTCTGAAGTTGTTTTTGCAATACTTCAAAAATACCACAGTTTTAGGGATACTGAAGTATTAATACTGCAGTTTTTAGTCGTAGCCAAACACATCAAAGTATTTGAAACCATGGTATTTTAAAAAACTGTGGTATTGCACAAATACTTCAAAAAAACTTTGCTACCAAACGCAGCCTTCCTGTGTGAATTTCAGAGGTAGAAGGGCAGCCCCAACACTAGGCTCTTATCGATTATGAACCGACTAGAAATCTCCTGGTGTATCATGATATTGTGTTTTCCTGTTGATGAATATTTGTTTCATTTCTGTATGACATAACAGAACTACAGAAGGTGCTCATTTACGTGTTAAATTAAAATGTGTTGGATCTTTTACTTTCCCAGCACAATAATGTTCATTACAATGTTAGTCTTATTCCGGGAAAAAATGTGCTCTCTATGTTCTGCTTCAATGTGCATCATTTTTTTTACTCTGTTAAATCCAAATTCACCAAGTTAACGGAAAAATTATCACAGAAGCGACAACCTACATGCTTAATTGCAAGGTAATTTCTCTTGAGTCCATAATGCAATATCATTGTCAACTTCAGGCTGAATTTGTCAGTTCAGAAAGTATAAAGCGATTTTGCAATAAACAGACAAAGTAAAAGAATCATAAATCAGAGGAGAAACGGGTGGTGTATGAGTACCAGATTGGCCATACATTTTGATAGCTAAAAAGTTCAGAGTTTAAAAAAAATAGCGAACCTTTAGTTTTTTCCTGTTGAATGCTCCGGTTAGCACTCGGTGGCTCGATGCGATGAGATCCCCGCGCCGCCGCCGCAGCAAGGCTAGACATCTTGGGCGCCACATGGCTCGAGGGCACGCCCGGCCGCCATAGCATGCGCAAATGCCATCTCCACCGCGAGGCTCACCTTCCTAACCCACTGCGGCTGCCACCATGGCGACCCTTGCTGGTACGTGGGCATAGAACTCGCCCCCCGGACACGGGCGTCGTGGTTGCCTCAGCTTGCGTCGTCCTGCTTCTCCCCTAAGCTGCCGCCGCTTATTTTGGATCTAGGTCGTCTGTGACTGTAAGAGAGAGAGAGAGTGAGATACAGAGAGTCACGGGATGGAGCGACCGGCCGGCTGTCCCTCAAGAAAAAACAAGAGGTGTTGGTGAAAGGGTTAACACGTTAAAGTACATGCTCAGTTTAATTGTTCACGTGATAGCGCGAGCAGTTGAAGTGATGCACGCTGAGGTAGAGGAAGTGAGACGGGGTGCCGGCGACTGGTGAGGACGCTATGTACTGGTGTGCTAGTGCTAGAGTAGATCCAGAATACTTGAATGTTGAATATGGCTACTACCTTTTATCCTGATTTTACTTATATTTGATGATAAATTGACTTGCTAATTCAGATCGAAAAAAAGGGACAACATTTAGCTACATCTATGTTCACATAATTTTAGAAACAAATTGTGAACTCTTGCACCAGAGCGATATTGTATATTTTAGTTGTTTTGTACTTTTGGATGCTCAAACGTGTACTCCCTCAAAAGAGTATATTTCCAAAAGGCAAATTATCTCAAAATCATATTTGCACAATATAATAATTTTCATGAAACCAAAAAGTTAAATATGAAAAAAAAAATACATCATGAATCTAATGATACTAATTTGGTGGCATAAATGTGATACCCTTTTGTTTAAATACAATCAAAGAAAACTAACTCTGTTCATGTTAAATTAACAATCTCCGCCATCACGTTTTCCCTATTTATGCAATAATGTCACATCCCTCGGATTCTCTTAGAATTTACTAACAAAGAAGGAACATTTCTTTCAAGGTCTATCCAATTGGCACAAATATTTCTTCAATATACCTAAATATAGAGAAATAGATGAAGAAAAATTTAATTTATTAATCGGTTCATTACCAGGTTAAAATGCACCCACGGGCGCGGCGTGCCGCCGCGCCTAACTTCCTAGTTAACCATAATGACTGATCCTCATATCAAGATGACAAAGCCACACAATGGAATCTTCTCTTTCTTGCCCCTCACATGGTCCATAGACATTAACTATGATAATCTTGTCAGAATAGATACTGGTGGTAAAAATGATCACAATGCCAAAAGATACGACCATTAAGACCTCGCCAGTGAAAAGAGAACTGCACCATAAGGGCATCTCCAGCGGCGCGACGCATTTCGGACGTCTGAAATGTCCGTTTACGTCGCGCGGCGGACGCGAGACAGACCGTTTTTGTCCGCGCGTCCGTTTGCACCCTGGGGTGGCTCCAGCGGCGCGACGCATTTCCGCGTTTGCATCAAATATGAAGTTTTGAAACAACAAATAGGATTTCAACGAAGTCATAGTTATTACATTTAAATTTTGAAAAGTCTACATCAAAATAAGATACTAGTCCTCTAGGCATGATCTTCATGGCCAGCCATGGTCCATTGATGCTCAATCAGATCCGTCTGCAGCTGTTTGGAGACGGTATCGTTTGTGACTTCTACATTCATATGTAGATAGTCGGCCCAAGTAGAAGCTCCAGGAATTGGCGCAACCAACTCACCGAAAACAGCCTGCGCCGGAGCCAACCCCGAGTACGATCCTGCTCTCCCGCGCGGCGACAACGGTGCCGGCGGCGAGTACTGCGGCGCTGCGGCGGACGGCGGAAGGGCGGGGGCGTCGCACTAGGGCACCAACGAGGGTGAAAAAAGAAATCAGGTCCGAGCGTCCGCGGAGACGCAAACCTGCCGCATATTTAGGCCAGGTTTGCGTCTCCGCGGACGGGCCGGTCACTTTGCGTCGCCCCGCTGGAGCAGGGCCCAGACGCATTTCCGGTCACGGCGGACGAAAACGGTCGCTCAGCGACCATTTGCGTCGCGCCGCTGGAGATGCCCTAAGACAAATAAACCGCCAAATGCACCATCTGAAGGGCTAAAAGCAAACTGATCAAACCGTCTTGGAGCAAAGCCTCGTATAAAAGATGCATCAAAATCCCCATTTTTGGTCTCTTGCAGACACACGATGGACGCATTACTTTCTTCAATTTCACAACGAACTGACGGCCACTTCTCTGCACTGTTAATACCAGAGTGTTCCAATCTAAGACATGCCACACACGATTTGAGGGATTCATACTAAAAAGAATACTAGATGACTGAGTTAGGCAGCGACTTAATCGCGTTCAGTATTTGCGAGCAAGACAGAAACTCCATTATAACTTGCTAGTGGCTGCGGCCATGTAGCACATATGAATGAAGGCGATTAGCAGCAGCATGTACAAGACTATATATAAAGCACGCTCAAAGTACAAATCATATATCTTCTTTTACAATAGAACAAACTATTTACAAACATATACTCGGCAAGTTATCAACACAGTTCTGCAACTTTAATAGTAGCTACACTTACGAAGTGTTCGACCATATTCCTTCAAGTGACAAAGCTTCACTATTGGGGGGAAGAGTAGAGAAGTGGTAAAATGTTCGTTGAAGTTGCTCCAGAACCATCAGAGACAGCGTTAACTTAGTAGCAATCCTGACTTATGATACGCTGAGTGTCTGGGCTGACATTCACCGAGCACGATATGAGGCCCTGTACAAATGGAACTGTTAGAGCTTCACACAGAATATTTACTGAAAGCACATCCAGTGTGCAGCGCGATAAAAAGTCAACATCTCTCATTGGTGGAAACATGTTAAATTAATATGCAATCATGTCACAAATAGATAACCCACACACTTGAAAAATAACAAAAGGTTTCCATCAAAAACTGGATAGCTCATTTGGTGCTATAGTTCAGTTCTAGTGTTCACGTTCACATCCCCGCATCTCTTATCCCGTTGAGAAATGGGACAAGCTGCGAAGGGCTTTCTTTGGAAGAACAAGTTCGAGGTGCTGAGGGTCACTGCTTCACGATCAGGAATCTGCATATACATAATAAAGCTCTAATGAAAAACCTAGCCGCTCAGGCAAGAGGACATGCAACTGAGCATCCCAGCAACTGCAGGACAGCGAGACACCACCTTCTGGAAATCATTGCTTGCCCTTCTGCCAGCAGTTCAGATGACTATAACTTGTATGATCGGCTCAGGCATTTCGGTGGCCTTCTGGAAAGATCACTGCTAACCTAGGGCCGCCTGCACCTCGCTTTCCCGGTGCTATACTCGTTTGCCCAGTACTGAGAATACACTGTCGCATCTCAGTTTTACAGTGACAGTTGGAAAATTCAGTTTCTGGCCTCGCTTTCTCACATGACACAGCAGCAGCTACAGCAAAGGACAGCTGACTCACCTGTTGATGCTGACGATAGAAAAATAGTCACGGCAGGAAAGACCCCATCAACGGCTGCCTTCCACCAAATTTTCTCGGACCAAGAAATAAGGTGGATTGCCAAGAACTGGGTTTGTTGTTCAGTGATACCACATTGACACAACGTATTTCTATGGCTGGCATACCGTGGCGATTAAACATGTGAGATAACATTGTCGACAGGACATGGTGCTCCGACGCAGGCTGCCACCTCCGCCTAGCATTTGAATGAATCCACCACATTTCATTACAAGAATGAACTCCGGTTGGGTTTGAGAAAAAGGGGCTGGGTGTCAGGGCTGCACGGGCAAGTTACAGTTTGCAGAAAATGCCCGGAACAAAATAGAACCACAGGCATGGCTGATGTGCATTGCAGCTCTCCTACTGTGCCTATGGAGAACAAGGAAGGTTTTTAACAACATGCAGGCCATACACACGGTGCTGCTGAATGACATTCTGGAAGAACTCAAACTGTGGTCCTCCCTCAACAATAAAATCAGGGTCAAGCTGCTAGATTGGGTAAAGGACAGTGCTGATAATCCTCCGGAGGCTCAAATGTCCCGAACCTCCGGATCCAGCGATCGACACGTGTCCCACGGGGGCCACTCAGCCACACGGAGACCTTCCACGCTCCCGGAAAAAAAGGGCCACACAGCGTTCTCGTGTCCTCGCTCGAAGCAACTGCAGCACTATCGCCATGGGGCGGTAGCTTGGCCCTTGACCGGCACCTCCGGCGATGTTGGCGTCCAGCTCCGGCGAGGTCAGCCTCCACGCCACCTCGTAGCAAACGACTCGTGCGGTCGCAGCAGTACCTCCCTCTCATGGAAGCACGTCCCCTGAGAAGCACTACCGCCCAACTTGTAGCAGCCCGGCGGACTCCGGCGAGCAGCACCGTCGTCGGTCTGGGTATGCTCCCTCAACACCGCTAGCAGCACCAGTGACAACCCATTGGAGCTCCTACGGAGGCCCCTCGAAACTCCGGCGGCAGGCGCTCGGAGCAATGGGCGACGCTCCTTGCAGCTCCGCCGGCGGCTGCTTGCAGCTTCCCTGTTGACCGGTTGCAACTCCAGCGGTAGGCGCTCGACGCATCGGCGGAGCTGATGCGGGGTGGCCTTTGGACACCTCCTCACCAAGACCAACAAGTCCCCCAAGTGGACCAATGACGCGGGCTCGAGTTAAAGCGCTACATGATAAGGTGAACTCGCTCCTCGCTACTCTCGATATTGGTACCCCATTGGATGGATTGCTACCTCATGCCGACACCCTTTGTGTCATTAGGTACAAGGTGCATCAAGACCACGGAGAGGAGGACACACCATGGTCAAGAGGAGGAGAGGAGCAGCTAAACGTGGAGATGGACGAGAAGATGCGCGTGGAGCTGGACCCGACATCATCCAGAACGCGCCAAGGGAAGGACGAAGTCACCCGGTCCAGGACCCGGTCTGACCGGCTACCTGACCGGGCGCCCCGGTCGAAACCGGAGAAGGCGCTGACTGCATCCGGGCGCCTTACTGCGCCACATGGACCCGTCCCCGGTCGCTGTCCCGTCTAGGACCCGGTTTGGACCGGACGCCCCGGTCCCAGGGCCGGTCTGACCGGGCCCCTGACCGGATTCGTCGAGATGCCTTGTTAAAACTGCTTAAGTCGTGTACTTCGTACCTTTTCGCCATGTGTCGTCTTGTATGCCTATATAAGGACCTAGGACGCCCCCTTTACCTCTTTAGACAAGAGTTAGGCTTAAACATAAATTTGAGCTTTGTCTCCGTAGGGTTTCATCCCCTTTGTATCAAGGCACTCTTGTGGATTTCTACTCTTCATGGATGATTCAAGGCTTCTACCTCTTTCATCCAAGTTCTAGTTGGATCTCCTCACCAATCTCTCACTTCTTAGATTCTACCCAAGGGTCTCTCTAAGAA
The DNA here is from genome assembly GCF_019359855.2 of Lolium perenne. Classification (NCBI taxonomy): domain Eukaryota; kingdom Viridiplantae; phylum Streptophyta; class Magnoliopsida; order Poales; family Poaceae; genus Lolium; species Lolium perenne. The sequence goes on from NC_067245.2 coordinate 144,963,174, forward strand.
GTGGTTCTATTGGCTTGGTCTAACCTACCAAGGGAGTAAAGTGGTTTGTGTTGGGTTGTGTGTGTGTGTTCTTGTTTGGATCTTGTGTTCTTCACCCTCTTTCCCCTCATTCATCCACCCTATTGGTCAAATTCGTGGGATCTGGGCATACCCTAGCCCTTAGGCCTTATCAAACGGTATCATAAGCTCTTGGTTAGCCCGGATTTGACCTCCATCCCTCCAATTTCGCCCCAAAATTTTCCAAAAATTTTCCCAAAAAAAAATAGCCCTAAATTGCCTTTGGTCATATCTGTGATTTTGTTGAGTTTTTGGTGGTTTTGATCCGTGGATTTGGTGTTGTTAGTGTTGATCTACTATTTCCCCCACCTTTTAGCCTCCAATTCCTTTGTTTCCCTTCGATTTGATCCTTTGGATTTGGTTTGGGGAAGAACAGGAGAGAGAAACACGAGCAGCCGGTTGAGCAACCGGTTGACCGGACCCCAGACCGGACCCACCGGCCCAGCACCCGGCCGACCGGGCGCCAAACCGGAGACGCCGGCCCCAGGCTCGGTCAAACCGGCCACAGGACCGGGCACGACTGCTAACACCACCGCCGACCACCACCACCACCACCATCATCGCAAGTTGTGTGTTCATCACCGCCTATACATCTTAGGTATAACTTGCATTTCCCTTGTAACCCCTCTTCCTTTTGCGATCTATCCTATCGAGCATTGCTTATCAAGTGTTGCGAGACATTGCACGTGGCCCCGATTGTGAGGTGTGTGTGTGTAGTGTGGAGTCAAGCTTATAAGCAAGAGCTCGTGTGGCAAAAGAGTAAAAGCGGGGCTAACGCTAACATAGTGCGAGAAAAAGAAAGAAAAACACAAAAAGAGTGCAAGTAGCACCATAGATACAAAAAGAGTGCAAGTAGCACCATACATTCAAAAGAGTGCAAGTGCCACCGTATACAAAAAGAGTGAAAAGCTTTTAAGCAAACGAGAGAGAAGAGAAGAGAGGCCGCGTGTGAATCTTGTTGTCTCTCAAGTTGCAACCAAGCTTTGATCTCTTCTTGTGTTAGTGTGACATCGAGCATTGCTTTTTCCTTTTGCCGCTCACTTTTTGGTTGCACTAACCCGCTTATTCCGTGTGTGCGTTCCACAACTTTTCCGTGTTTATAGTGATCTCCACTTCGACACTTGATTTTTTGAGCTTACCCACTTTTAACAATACACTTAATCTCGGATTTCATCATTTGGTTTTCCACCACCACTCCCACCACCATATTTGCTAGCTTTTGCGTGTGTTTTTGTGTGTGTAACCCAACACAAATCGATTTGCTCTTGGTATCGTTAGTTGACCCAATTCCATCACTTCAAGGTAAGACCTGAAGGTCGTTTCTCCACTAACCACCACCACATAGTTCTTGTCTTGCTATCATGGATAGGCACGAAGACGAAGCTCGGGAGGATGAAGTCCTCCGCAACACCGAGCGGTTGGCTACCCAACACAATCTATGGACACAACGCCAAGAGTTCAAGGAGCAACTCACCTTGTTCGAGACACGCATCGACGAGCAATATGAAGAAGTGGCCCACAACTTCTCACAAGTGAACCAAGATATCTCTCTACTTCGTGAAGCTACGGACAACTTGCATGGTCAAGTGACGGCCAATGATGCGAACATGGAGCGGCGCATGGATAGTCTCGAGCGCGCCATCAACAACTTGGGCCGCCGACATCAACATCGCTCTACTTCCTCATCATCGTCAACCTCGTCACAAGATTACTACTCCCATGATCGTCATACGTCCTCAAGCTCCAACTCAAGGCATGGAGATCATCATCGACCTCATCGCCAACACGCTCGTCAAGAAGACTCTCGCTCCAACTCAAGACGAGGAGAATTCCATCGCCATGCTCGTCCCCACGAACGTCCTCCACAAGAACAAGTTCTTCACCAAGATCGTCATCAAGCGGCTCGCCATGCCCACCATGGGCATGACGACCAACCCCACGACAACGTCATCCACAACATGGACCCGGCATCTCATCGTGAACCACATGTTGACGCTCAAGACCAAGGTCATCAAGTTCCACCGAGGCGTGACCTCCGAAATCACCCTCGCCATGACCACCGGGGAAGAGGAGAACCGCAACATGATCAAGATGAGAGGGCCATACTCGGACACCGTCCACAACCACAACAACCTCGTCAAGATCTTCAACAACATCATCATCGAGAACCAAGTGAAGCTAGTCACCGACCCAATGCTATGGTTGGCCGTGGAAGACCTCCTATACCACCTCAAGCCGCAAGAGATGAAGGCATCCGTCCTCGCCGAAGAAATTTGGAAGATGAAGAGAACATGTTCGGCAAGCTCAAGTTCAACATGCCCAAGTTCAAGGGTGAAGACGATGCCGAGGCCTACCTCTCATGGGCACTCAAGGTTGACAAGAACTTCCGCATCCACAGCTACTCCGGTGCCAAGAAAGTGGCCATGGCGTCTCTTGAGTTTGAAGATTACGCCAACACTTGGTGGGAGCAAGTCCTCACTCTAAGGGAAGAAAAGGGTGAACCTCCAATTGACACTTGGGAAGAGATGAAGGAAGAGATGCAAGCTCGCTTTGTCCCAACACACTACATGACCGACCTCTTCAACAAACTCCAAAAATTGAAGCAAGGCACCAAGACCGTTGAGGAGTTCTTCAAGGAGATGGAGTTGACTATGATGCGAGCCAACATCCAAGAGTCCGAGAACCAAACCATCGCTAGGTTTTTCAATGGCCTCAACTACCCCATCAAGAGAATTGTGGAGTTCCAACAATATTCCAACATGGTTGAGTTGGTTCACCAAGCCTCCAAGGCCGAGCGCCAAGTGAATGAGGACATCAAGTACTCCAAGTCCAAGTCATACTTCACCTCCAAGCTCGCTACATCAACTCCTACAACAAGTGTCAAGCCCACCGTGTCCTCTACACCATCCAAGCAACCGACTATCAAAAGTCGAATGAAGCAAACGGTATCCTCAACCGCCTCCTCAAAGGCCTCTACGGGACCCTCTAATGTCACTTGCTTCAAGTGTGGCACACAAGGCCACAAGTCCTTTGAGTGCAAGAATACCAAGGTCATGATCACCATGGAGAATGGCGACATAGAGACGCTAAGTGAAGGTGAATATGAAGCCCTTGTGCAAGCCGCCGTCGTCAATGAAGAAGATTACGATGAAGAAAGTGGAGAAGACCCTCTCTTGTGTGTGCATGACCCAAGCCCCTCGCTTGTGGTAACAAGGGTGCTAACAACTCAACCTCAAGCTATGGAAGACCAACGGTGCAACATCTTCCAAACCCGTGCCGGTATTGGTGGCAAGTCAATCAAGGTCATCATCGACGGGTGAAGTTGTCACAACCTCGCAAGTACCGAGTTGTGTGAGAAGCTCAACCTCACGCTTCGCAAGCATCCTCATCCTTACCATGTCCAATGGTTAAGTGACAAGGGCAATGTCAAGATACAACATACCGTCACCGTCAACTTCAAGATCGGGCCCTATGAAGATACTATTGAGTGTGACATGGTGCCCATGACGGTGTGCCACATGTTGCTTGGCCGCCCATGGCAATTTGATAAGAAGGCTATACATGACGGATTCTCCAATGCATACACCTTCACGGTCAAGAATAAGAAGTTTGAGCTTCGCCCAATGACTCCTAGCCAAATCATCGCGGATAATGCGAAGGCTTTAGCGAGGGCACAACAACACAACCACCATAGTGAGTTGAGAGGAGAGGGAGCGACCCACCAAAAGGAGAGTGAGCGCCACAAACCTTACATGAGTGAGAGAAAGAGCGTCCTCCTAGCCACCAAAAGCGAGTGGAGAGAAGTGCAAGAAAACCCATCCACCACATTGCACTATGTGCTTATTTGCAAGGGACCGTCATCGGAGACTAACGACTTAACCAACATTCCTTCGTCTTTGTTGTCTCTTTTGAAGGAGTTTCAAGACGTCTTCCCCGATGAGCTACCTCATGGCCTTCCACCGCTTAGGGGCATCGAGCACCGCATCGACCTCATACCCGGCACTCCCCTTCCAAACCGCGCCGCCTACCGCACCAACCCCGAAGACACAAAGGAGATTCAACGCCAAATACAAGATCTCCTCGCTAAAGGGTACGTTCGAGAAAGTCTTAGCCCTTGTGCCGTTCCCGTGATTCTTGTTCCTAAACCGGATGAGACGCAACGAATGTGTATGGATTGCCGCCCCATCAATGCCATTACCGTTCGTTACCGCCATCCCATTCCGCGTTTAGATGACATGCTTGATGAGTTGAATGGAGCCACGATTTTCTCTAAAGTCGATTTGCGTAGTGGCTACCACCAAATCCGCATGGCAATTGGTGATGAATGGAAGACGGCATTCAAGACCAAACTTGGTCTCTATGAATGGCTTGTCATGCCTTCCAAATGCTCCTTCAACTTTCATGCGCCTCATGAATCACATCTTGCGACCTCTCATTGGCAAGAGTGTGGTTGTCTATTTCGATGATATTCTAATTTATAGCAAAAATCTCGAGGACCATGTGCAACATGTGAGAGAAGTCTTATGCATCTTGCGTCATGAGAAGCTTTATGCCAATCTTCCCAAATGCACTTTTGCACAAAACAAATTGGTTTTCCTTGGATTTGTGATTTCCGCCAATGGCATTGAAGTGGACTCTTCGAAGGTTGAAGCCATACATAATTGGCCCACGCCGACCACCGTTGGTCAAGTTCGAAGTTTCCATGGACTAGCCGGTTTCTACCACCGTTTTGTGAAAGATTTCAGCACCATTGCTTGCCCTTTGAATGAGCTTACCAAAAAGAATGTTCTGTTTGTGTGGGGCAAGGCCCAACAAAATGCTTTTGATGAGTTGAAGAAACGCCTTACCGAAGCTCCTCTTCTTGTCCTTCCAAATTTTGCAAAAACTTTTGAGATTGAGTGTGACGCGAGTGGACTTGGTATTGGTGGAGTTCTTATGCAAGATGGAAAACCCGTGGCATACTATAGTGAGAAGTTGGATGGCGCACGCCTCAACTATCCTATATATGACAAGGAACTTTATGCTTTGGTTCGTGTTCTTGAAGTTTGGCAACACTATCTTTGGCCAAAAGAGTTTATCATCCATTCCGACCATGAGTCTTTGAAGTATTTGAAGAGCCAACACAATTTGAACAAAAGGCATGCAAAATGGGTCGAGTTCATTGAGTCCTTCCCATATGTAATCAAATACAAGAAGGGCAAGGACAATGTAGTGGCGGATGCTCTTTCCCGCAAGCTCACCATTTTACTCACTCGTTTGGATTTCCATGTGTTGGGTCTTGATGAAATCAAAGAACTATATGCCTCCGATGCTTTCTTTGGCCCGATTTTTGCAAAGTGTTCTAGTGAAAAGGGCATCGATGATTTCTATTTGCACCAAGGATTCTTGTTCAAGGGCAACAAACTTTGTATCCTTACGTCGTCGCTTCGCCTTTTGCTCTTACAAGAATCGCATGGTGGCGGTCTTATGGGACATTTCGGAAGAGAGAAGACATATGCCATGCTCTCAACACACTACTATTGGCCAAGAATGTACCGCGACGTGGAACGCCTTTACCGACGGTGTACAACATGCTTACAAGCTAAGTCCACTTCCAACCCTTATGGTCTTTATACACCGCTGCCTATTCCTTATGCTCCGTGGTCCGATATAAGCATGGACTTTGTACTAGGCTTACCACGAACAAAGCATGGGCATGATTCGATCTTTGTGGTAGTGGATAGGTTCTCTAAAATGGCTCATTTCATACCTTGCCATAAGACCGATGATGCTTCACACATTGCTTCATTGTTTTTCAGGGAAGTGGTTCGCCTACACGGAGTACCGGCAAGCATTGTGTCGGATCGGGACGTCAAGTTTATGAGTTATCTATGGAAGTCACTCATGGCAAAGTTTGGAGTGAAGCTCTTGTTCTCATCGTCCTCGCACCCTCAAACCGACGGACAAACGGAAGTGGTCAATCGAAGCCTCTCTACTCTCCTACGCACATTAGTGAAGAAAAACTTGAAGTCATGGGAAGAGTGTCTACCACACGCGGAGTTCGCCTACAATCGAGCCAAGCACTCCACAACATCACGGAGTCCGTTCATGGTTGTATATGGCTTCGAACCGCACACGGTGCTCGACCTTCTTCCACTACCTCTTCATGAAAGGACGAACATGGACTTCGACAAGCGCACCACCGCCATGAAGAAACTACATGAAGACACAAGAGCAACCATACAAGAGCATGTACTTCGCCAAGCTACTCGCCTCAACGCCAAGAAGAAGGAACGAGTGTTTGAAGAAGGAGACCTCGTTTGGATTCACCTTCGGAAGGAAAGGTTCCCTCATGAACGCAACTCAAAGCTCAAGCCAAGAGGAGATGGGCCCTTCAAGGTCCTCAAGCGCATCAACAACAACGCTTACGTCATCGACATACCAACCTCCAAGTACTCGGTGAGCAACACGTTCAACATCTCCGACCTATCACCCTATCATGGAGATGAGGAGGAACAAGAGTCGAGGACGACTCTCTCCCAAGGGGGGGAGATGATGCGGGGTGGCCTTTGGGCACCTCCTCACCAAGACCAACAAGTCCCCCAAGTGGACCAATGACACGGGCTCGAGTTAAAGCGCTACATGATAAGGTGAACTCGCTCCTCGCTACTCTCGATATTGGTACCCCATTGGATGGATTGCTACCTCATGCCGACACCCTTTGTGTCATTAGGTACAAGGTGCATCAAGACCCCGGAGAGGAGGACACACCATGGTCAAGAGGAGGAGAGGAGCAGCTGAACGTGGAGATGGACGAGAAGATGCGCGTGGAGCTGGACCCGACATCATCCGGAACGCGCCAAGGGAAGGACGAAGTCACCTTGGTCAGGACCAGTCGGCCGGCCTACTGACGGCGCCCCGGCCGAAACCGGAGAAGGCGCCGGCGCATCCGGCGCCTTCTTGCGCCACATGGACCCGTCCCCGTCGCTGTCCCGTCTAGGACCCGGTTTGGGACCGGACGCCCTTGGCCCTGTGGCCGGTGGCCCGACCGGGCCCCTGACCGGATTCGTCAAGATGCCTTGTTAAAACTGCTTAAGTCGTGTACTTCGTACCTTTTCGCCATGTGTCGTCTTGTATGCCTATATAAGGACCTAGGACGCCCCCTTTACCTCTTTAGACAAGAGTTAGGCTTAAACATAAATTTGAGCTTTGTCTCCGTAGGGTTTCATCCCCTTTGTATCAAGGCACTCTTGTGGATTTCTACTCTTCATGGATGATTCAAGGCTTCTACCTCTTTCATCCAAGTTCTAGTTGGATCTCCTCACCAATCTCTCACTTCTTAGATTCTACCCAAGGGTCTCTCTAAGAAGTGGTTCTATTGGCTTGGTCTAACCTACCAAGGGAGTAAAGTGGTTTGTGTTGGGTTGTGTGTGTGTGTTCTTGTTTGGATCTTGTGTTCTTCACCCTCTTTCCCCTCATTCATCCACCCTATTGGTCAAATTCGTGGGATCTGGGCATACCCTAGCCCTTAGGCCTTATCAGGAGCTCCCCTTGCAACTCCGCCGGTAGGCGGAGCAATCAGCGACGCTCCTTGCAGCTCGCCGCGGGCGGTTTGCAGCTCCCCTGTTGACCGGTTGCAGCTCCGAAGGTAGGCGCTTGAAGCATCAGCGGCGCCCCTTGCAGCTCGACGGTAGGCGCTCGGAGCAATCGGTGATGCTCCTTGCAGCTCCGCCGGTGGCGGCTTGCAGCTCCCTTGTTGACCGGTTGCAGCTCCGGTGGTAGGCGCTTGAAGCATCGGCGGCGCCCCCTTGCAGCTCGACGGTAGGCGCTCGGAGCAATCGGTGACGCTCCTTGCAGCTCCGCTGGTGGCGGCTTGCAGCTCCTGTGTAGACCGGTTGCAGCTCCGGCCAGCGACTTCTGCAGGCGTGTTCGCGCGTGTCGCAGAAATTCACCACCGCGCCCACCTTCAGGTGGAGAGCCCACACCATGGCACCGCCGTATAGGTGCTCGCCATCTCGTACCTTGCAGGTTTAGATGGGGAGAGACAAAGCTCAGCACTAGCAGTGTTGGGCGAGAAAACAGCGACGAAAACGGCCGGGATCTCACTGGAGGCTCGCGGGCCGAAGGGACGGGGCGGCAGCTCGCCGGCGTGGTCGAGCTCTCGGAGAGCAGACTATGGAATGCGAAGTTTTTCTACAGACAGAGAGAAAATAGGAACGGGTGGAGAAGAATCGTTCAGAGGAGATAAGCCATCGGCCCGCAATGTGGTGGGTCCGCCATCGCTATCTCACAACGCGAAAGGACGCGTGTCACGCGCTCAGCTCGCGATGGAAAAGGATCCTACGTCGCGCTAGCCGGAGGCACGGAGCCACGCAGCCTCCGACGGAAACCGAGCATTTTCCTTGGGTAAATCTGCTATCACCTCACTTTACTCCAGTTTTAGTTTAGGTCTTCTTTTTCTTTCTTATTTTCCTCCCCCTGACAGGCTGTGATCTGGTGGTAAATCCCCTTACTAATTGCCCAGGGCATCTGCAACCATAAGGTAGAGTATTTCTCTACCTTTTTTCAATAAAAAAAACTCTCATTGGTGCAAACCTTTCTACAGTGGGGGTGCTCATATAATTTCATGCACGAAACATTGAAAACTCTTCAAGTGCCCATTTAAATCCTGTCATCCCCTGCACTTAGTTGCCACGTAGCGTGCGAGTGCCAACAGTTGATGGCTATGCAAGTTATGCACCTCCAATTCAACTCTTTGGCGGATCTCTTTTTTTAGATAAAAGGGTTGCCCCCTGGTTCCATTCATTAGCGCAACTAAGCGGCAGTTTTTTCAGGGGATATCCTCATGTGGCTAAGGGTAGCCACTGAAAAAGTGGTTGCTAGGCATTTGGTTTGTTGGGTGAGAGGGATAGGGATAACCATATTCCCACGAATATTCAGTAAACTCTAGTTGAGCTCGTCCCGCAAAATCTGCTGGATGAGGACAGCCACTTCTGGCTGGCGAGTTCCCTGGACCCCGAATCATTTTTGCCTCGCTCATCTCCTCCTCTGTTTCTAGAAAACACATCCCTCTTTCTCTCTTAAAGTTGCTGGTGACGCCAGATTGAGGGCGACGGCGGCTGGCACAAGGGCGATGGCGGCGTGGTGAGGTGGGGTGTCAGACTATCCGACTGGCCGTGGTCTGATGAGGAGTGGGGTGCCGGCAGCCAAGGTGCGCGACTGAGGAGGAGATGGGTGCGGCAGAACATCACGGTACTGCAAGGTGTCTTGAACTTGTAGCTCTTCTCTCTCTCTCTGCCCGCATCCTCTCTCCTGTCATTTTGTGTCTCACTCTGTCTTTGTCTCGCAGCAAAGTCATGGCAAATGACAGGTATTGACAGAAGGGCTTTCTCACCCATGGCTCTCTCTGATGGTCTCTCTATGTGTATGTCGCATGGAAAGGACGCACGACAGTCAACCATAACAGGAGGAGCAAGGAGGCACAGGCAGCATTGATTTGTCATTTGCAAGTCTCTGGCGCCTCTTGTGTTTTTGAGTTGAGTAGTTAGAATTAAAAAGAAAAAAGTGGTAATGTCACCACAATTAAAGAGGTCACCACAACAACCTATCCACTCCTCGTCCCTTCAAAGAAACACTCAAATGACTATTCCTAATAACATCTCAGCCAACACAACCAAACAGAAAAAATGGCTATCCCTAAGCAGGTGGTTGGGGATACCCTCACCCCCTAAAGTCACCTCTGAACCAAACACACCCTAACAGACTCTCATTTTCCCTCCATTGTTCGCACGCATTTGAAACTACGTCACTTATGCATTCATCAACTATTTCCATCTTTGCTTCTGTGACCCATTCCTTTTTAATCTATTGTCCGTCTACTGCTATATCACACCATCAACTTTTTCTATAGTTAGTTTCATGGCACTATCGATCTTTCATTTGACTTCATCTATTTACTTGATCTTATTTTGTTTTACAAATGTTCAGATCGTGAGTTGATTAACAGTAACGAGTGTTTCCTCTTTTTCAAATAAGCTGATAGTTTCGATCCAGTAAGCTCCAGATCAGATTAAAGTAGGACCTGTCATATTTTCTAGGCTTACGCTTTGCGCTAAATGCCTTAATACATACTTCCTGACCCTTTGTAACTCACATGATGAAATGAACTGACAATAGATGAAGTTTATGGTTAACATTTCCTGCTCAGCAAAAACTGTTCGGTGACCGAGAGGTCTTGAGTTCAATACATTACTAACATAAAAAAAATTGCACTAGAACATTACTACACCCTCCAGCCTAACGAAAATGTGTGTGGCCCACTTTATACCCACATCTTACTATATTTGGGCTCATGGAATACAATACACATGAGGGAGAATAATGAAGTATGAAGCACATTTCCTACGTTTCTATGGTTTGCAACCGCTATATGTACTGGTCAGCTGGAGACATAAAGTCAATTATGTTTGTCACAGGTATGACCTAAAACCTACGGATTTGGAAAAGGGGAATCAACAGCTGCAAGGAAAGCCTACTGGTCAATTCCGGATATAGATGCCCAAGAAATTCTATATGAACAGAAGAATTTCCTATAATCTATACCTACAACATATAAGCTGCAAATTTTAGTTTTGGACCTAGCCACGTGGGAATCAAGATACTTATTACTAATCATCACAATTCCTAACCAGCATAAACACCCTCAGTTCGAAATTAACATCGTAAGACAGCAAATGTTGTTATGATCACACCGAATGCTCTCCAATAATTCGGAAATTTTGAAAGAGCTATAACGTATTAGAAGAGGAATAGATGGTAACCTAATACAGCTTACAAGTTTTCTGAACCAATCCTTGCAAGTTGCTACCAGTATAGTTGGTTTCAATTAATAACAAAGGCATCCGCTCAAGATAAAATACTATGCAAAGACATGCAATTAGTCAATTACCTTCACTGGAATGTCAATACGGAACACCCTGACCGTGCCGACGACCTCGGTCACGATCTCCAGCGGCACAGACCCATCGGCGATGTCCCCAATCAGCTCGATCACCTCATCCAAGACCCTGCCTGCGTCCACCCATACCTCAGAATAGGCATACGTAACTCCTCTGGCCGCGAGCTCGCCAGATCCAGGGCGCGCAGTGGCGGAGCCGAGCAGATGGCCGCGGTACGAGACAGCGGCAGAGACGGCGCGGTAGCGGAGAGGGAGGAGAAACCCGGGATTTCGGACGCCGAGGCTGAGCGCAAGTTTAAAATCCAGAGCTGGGAGAGGGGGCGGATTGATGCGAAAGCGGTCGAGGCGGATATCGGCGACGTGGGCTGCGGGTGCGGACGGGTAGAGGAGGAACGCGAGGCCGGCGAGGAGCGCGAAGACGAGGAGGAGCGGGAGCGTGCGGGTGGAGAAGCGGCGGATGCACGGGATGCGTCGCGGGCGTAGGCGGCGGATGCGGACGAAGACGGGCGACGAGGGGAGGAGGTAGAGCGTCGGGGGAGGAGGAGGAGGTGGCGGCGGCGGCGGAGCGTAGGCGTAGGAAGCGGCAGGATAGGCGTAGTAGGGCTGCGGATGCTGAGACTGCCCGAGGAGAGGTTGGTCGAGGTGGGCCGAGGACTTCTCACCGTCTGCCGCCGCGGATATCATCGCCGACGCCGTGGCCTGGTTGGGAGACGATCGGTAGTGGTAACATCCCGGCGACTCACAGCCGCGCAGATGACAGCTCCTCAATCTCCAGTGGGAAGCTGTCACGTCTGTAAAAGTGCAAAGAAAAATGTGCCAAATTGTAAAATTCCCCGTGATGCACTGATGCCAGATCGACTGCCCAGGCTTATGGCCCATGACCCATTAGCCTGGCTAATGGGACCCATTTGTAGGATAACTTTTCTCATTTCTCTCTAAGAAATACTTCTACGGGAGCAATAAGAGTTGTGGATTCCCATAGTTCGAGAGGGTTCTGAAGCTCTTCCCGGCACCCTGCCGGAGAGGGAGATTATCACCGGAGGTCTCTTCATCGCCATGCCCGTCTCTGAAATGATGTGTGAGTAGTTCATCTAAGAACTACGGGTCCATAGCAGTAGCTAGATGGTTCTCTTCTCCTCATTATGCTTCATGTTTAGATCTTGTGAGCTACTTATCATGATCAAGATCATCTTTATGTAATGATACATGTTGTGTTTGCAAGGATCCGATGAATATTGAATACTATAGTTGAGTTGATTATAGACATGTTTATATGTTATTTGTGATCTTGCATGCTCTCTGTTGCTAGTAGATGCTCTGGCCAAGTTTGTGCTTGTGACTCCAAGAGGGAGTATTTGTTGCTACTAGGGATAAAACAACAATGCTTTATCCAAGGATAATTCTATTTTTACTTTACACACTTTACTTAATGCAATAATTTGTTGCTTGCAACTTAATACCCAAAGTTGTTCGGATGATATCCTGGGGGGGGATTATTAGTCATAGATGCAGTTGGATTAGGTCTATGAATCTTGTTGTAATGCCCAAATGAATCTCACAGTAATCATCTTATCATGTATGGTCTTTATTCTGTCAATTGCCCAGCTGTAATTTTTTTACCCAGCATGTTATTTATCTTTATGGAGAGACACCTCTAGTGAACTGTGGACCCCGGTCCTTTCTTTTACAATGATAAAACCATCTACTGCAAAGCACTGTTCTCTTTATTTCACTGCAAACAAACAACTCTTTCCGCACTATACATCTAATCCTTTGTTTTCAGCAAAACCAGTGAGATTGACAACCTCACTGTAAGTTGGGGCAAAGTTTTTTGGTTGTGTTGTGTGCAGGTTCCACGTTGTTGATGACACCGATAGTGCGCCCTGCCAAAGTCAGCGAGCAACACCTTCAGAAATGATTTCTTTCTCCTACTGGTCGATTAAACCTTGGTTTCTTACTGAGTGAAAATTTGCTGATGTGCTCATCAAACCTTCCTCTTGGGGTTTCCCAACTGCATACTCTGCACAACATCAAGCTCTTTTCTGGCGCTGTTGCCAGGAAGAAAGAGGATTTCTGCAAGGGGAGTCTCTCATCTCCAATCTCTTTACTTTGTTATTGTTTCGCTTAGTTTATTTTACTTTGTCTTGTTTGCTTCTTTTTATCAAAAACACAAAAAAAAAGTTTCTTTTATAGTTGTTATTTTTGTTGCTCTGTTTTAATTTTGCTAGAATGAGTGTTCTTGAAGTTGAGGTTCGTTCTTTTAGGCAACAAGGGGGTGAAAGTTTGAAACATGCTTGGTATAGAATAAGTGATGCTCATCACAAATGTACTAAACTATATTCTACCATGATCCTTCTTAGTAATTTTTATGTTGGTATATCTAGCTGGAATAGGTATGTTCTAGATACTCTCACAGGGGGTAATTTTCTGGGTACTCCTGCTTTGGAAGCCTGCAATTTAATTAAAAGTTTAGTAGGAATACCATCTACTAATGTTGTTAAAACTGAGATCACTTTGGAAGATGTTGTAAAGAGACTGAGCTCTCTAGAGAAAAGTTTGCAAATTTCCTTGATAATACTAGCCAAGTTAATGAATCAATAGAAAGTATCAATAAAAGAATCACTCTCTTAGAGGCTAGCAATAACCATGATAATCGAAACCTTAGGATTGGTAAACTAGAGGAGGCTATGGAAACTTTAAGTTCAATTTTTTCTTCTCTCGAGTTTAAGAAGGAGAAAACTTTTGTAGGAAAAGAGCAAAAATTCATGTATGTTCCCAAGGTGTCTATACCAAAACCCCATAATATGCTTAAAATTGATAGAACATTTAGTGCAACTAAGTGTGATTTACATGTTGAACCATCTCTAGGGGTATCTAAAGTGCCTAGTTTGACAAGCTGTGTTTTAGAGGAAGTGATTGATCTTGATGCTTCTTCACTTGAAAATACTTGATTCAAACTTTCTGCGCCTAGTTGAAAGGCGTTAAAGAAAAGCACTCTTGGGAGATAACCCATGTTTTATTTCTGTAATTTTTCTTTTGTTGAGTCTTGGAAGTTGTTACCTCTGTAATAACCTCTCCTTATCCTTTTTATTTCGTTTTTGTGCCAATGATATCCTCTAATAGGAATAAGGTAAGGTTTGGGAAAGTTGTTGTCCTGAAACAGATTTTGTGCTGCCACCAAAAAAATTATTATTCTCACCCAGAACGTCGTATTGATATGCAAAGTTTTGAGAATATGCCCCGGTTTATTATCTAACTTTCATTAGTTTTGCACTTTTCGATTTGAGCAACAGAGGATTTTCAAAAAAATTGATCTTTACCTATTGTTTTGTTTTGACAGATTTCTGCCACTATTTGCATTTGCCTCTTAATCCTTTTCTTTTTGAGTTCTTTTGAGGGAAAGAGCTTTTAAAAGAAGTTGCTACAGTATCTAATGTTTTAATGGATGCTTGACTTATGTTAGAACTGAACCAAAGTGGATTTGTTATTTTGATTGCACTAATGCTGCTAATGAAAATTGTGTGAAGTTTTGTATGAAGGAAGTTTTCAAGTGTAGGAAGAGAAGAATGATGTGATGAGATTAAGAATGAACAAAAGCTCAAGCTTGGGATGCCCATCTCACCACAAGAAATGTCCAAGAGGTACAAGCATCAAAGCTTGGGGATGCCCAAGGCATTCCCTTCTTCATCAACAAAAATCAGGTCATCTTTCAAGACGCTATATTTTTATTGCTTTGTTTTGTTTGTTGTAGTATATGCTTGGATCCCATCATACTTGTTTTGGAGAATGACACACTCCATTTTCATTGCATAGAACACTCTAGTGTTCACTCTTATTGTTCTACGAGTGTTCTCTTTTGCTAGTACTGTATTTAGCTCTTGTTTTCCACTCGTATTTTGTTCAAAGCTTGTTAGTTTTCTTTAGTTAGATATAATTATCTCCCTGGTCTTTATTTGTTATTATCTATGAGAGTTGGTTCAAATAAATTGATTGGTGTTGGAGACGAGTAAAATATTTCATGCTTATAGTGGTGCAAAAGGAAGCTTGTTTAGACTGTGGCTAGACTTTAGCATGTCATGTTAGATATTATTTTAATTATATGCTTAGTAGTTATTGTTGTAGCATGACTTGTCTCAAATAGCTGAGAGTGCTTAATGTGCCATTGAAAGAATCATGTGTTGTTTCCATCATACAAAAGCATAATATTGTGGTATTCTCCTTTGATGCTTTAATTGGGTTGACATGGCACATGCTTACACCATGTTATGAATACATACCAGTCACATCAAGCCTCATGATCACTTAGTTTTTTAATTGTAATATCACTTTATGCTTTTATTAATAATCGTTTTGTCGCTATGCATGATTATGGCCATTATTCCTCTCTTAGTTGGTCGCTCCTAATTTTTTGCTAGCCTTCACCTGTACTGAGTATGAGCTCTACTCGTGCACCCAACTCCCAAGAACCAAAGTTTGCCAATTGTGTCCACCATACCTACCTATATGTGGTATTTCACCTCCACTCCAAAGTAAATTTCTTGTGTGCTACCTTTAAAACCCTCAAAAATTATTACCTGTTTTGTGTTCCTATTTTAGCTCATGAGGAAGTATTGAATGCTTTATTGTATTTTCATGACTTCACACCTTGACTAGAATGAATAATGTGATAGTCCTTAATATTGCAAAAAGAGCAAGGCAACTGGTGCCCAGCCCACAAAAAATATAAAATAAACAAATAAAGCTCTGCACACTATGTACTGGAGAGATCCTAAATAATGGTGTGCAAATGGAGAACTATATGGGAGCCGCTCTTGAAGTCACTATATGAAAGGATGATAAACCATTTGATATCAGTCGTTGACATAGACATACATACCTCTCAAAATACATTTTCAAACACCTCTATTTTATTCAAAATAAAAAGCTCTAGCACATGAGTAATCTTGCTACCCTCTGCGCAGGGCCTTTCTTTTACTTTTATGTTGAGTCTTAATCTTCTAACTTTATGCACCAATTAAGAGAGCATAGTTGTCATTCTGAGTATAATGTGCATAGTCCCAAAAATTATTATTGATCAATTCATTATTATGTTATTGCTTGTTCTTAAACTATTTGTATAAGGTGTCCTATGCATTTATGTTTTGCTATTCCATGAAGGACAAGCTGAATACCACTTTGCTATGTTTTCTCTATGCTAAAAAACAAACAGTTGATTTCTGTGCACTATTATTCATGATCTTTTGTTTGAGTTACTTCTCATGTTGTAACATAGTTGCTAAATTCTATTGTTACAATTATATCTATCATGCCTATGTTTAGAGTACTTTGATATCAGCTAACAATGCTTTTAGAATAACTTGATCAAGATTGTGTTGGCTGCATGTCACCTCAAAAATTATTTTTGTTATCACTTACCTACTCGAGGACGAGCATGAGTTAAGCTTAGGGATGCTGATACGTTGCAAACGTATCTATAATTTTTAATACTCCATACTTGTTTTACACCAATTTCTATATGTTTTGTTTACACTTCATGGCATTTTTATGCATTTTCTGGAACTAACCTATTAACAAGATGCAACAGTGCTGAAAGAACATGGAGCCCCCATGTGTGGTTTTGGTAATTGATGACAATCCCTATGGACTAACGGTTGCATTGAGAATCAATCTTAGGACATGTCCATAGACATATGATGGTCTCAAGGTTGCGAGATGGAGAAGATCGAGTACAATGTCGAAGAGAGGTGAAGATGGTGTAGAAGATGAAGAGAGATGAAGATGGCGTAGAAGATGGATGAAGACGGTGGCGTGCGTACAAGATGGAAGAAGACGGTGGCGTGTATGTTGGAAGAAGATGGTGGCATCTACAATGATGAAGAGGGTGAAGATGGAGCTTGCCGACTCGAGCGGAACGCGCAAGGATAAGGTTTGTGCTCGATAGGATAGTGGGTCACATCATCGGAGAGAGCTCAAACCTTGCATGCATTGCATCATGTTTCTTGGTTGTTCTTGGTTCTTATCCATGAGATGAGTTAGAGCTTGTGTTCATTCTCATGACAAGCTCTAGCTCATCGGAAACGGATTCCGGATGCATTGCATGTTGCATGTGCGAGGCTGATGATTTTCCCGATATACCATATTGAGAGGTTACACCTCTATGACCATGAGAAAATCATCACTCACTCTTTTTAATGTTTTCACCTTGTGTAGAGGTAGCTCTCGTCGTCCTCTTTCCGGCAAAATTGGTTTCAGGTCATTCCGAGTCTCCTAGCTCAAGTTATGGATTTTCTAGTTGCTGCATATTTAAAAAGAAAAAGAAAAAGCTTTTTGGGCCGGCCGGTACTACCGCTGGAAGTACTGGCCCAACTACCGCATCAGCCCTCCAGGCTTACTGGACTCCATCCGGTACCAGGCCGGTATCGGGCCGGGTACTACCGGCCTACTCTCTTCTTCTTCCTCCAGCCCAACACCCAGCCTGCCCCGCCCGCACCTCGGCCGCCGCCCCGCGCTACACGCCTACGCACGCGCGCGCCCAGGCCGCTGCTCGCCCCAGCCGCCAGCCACTGCTCGCTCCCGCACGCTCGCTCACCTCGACGCCGCATCTCGCGTTGACCTCCTCGATCCGAGCGTGCGCCCCGCTCGCTCCAAATTCCGCGCGCGAGAGAGACACGCGCTGGCCCCACGTTCGCTGCTGCTGGCTTGCTCGCTCACGCATGCTGCTTCGCTATTGCATGCTGCCCCACGCGCGCGCTGACCAACCTGCTCCACCCATGCGCTGCCACTGCTGTTTCCTCCTCTCTCTCCAGCATACATGTTCAGATCTGCTTTGATATTTTGCACAAGCGGTAGTACCGCTTTGCACAGCGGTACTACCGGTTTGGGCCGATTTTTTGCCTGATTTTCGCACAGTTTCCGCGCGAGCGGTAGTACCGCTTGGACAAGCGGTAGTACCGCTCGGGCGTGAATCTGACCGTTTTTCCAGCCCAACGGACATATTTTGGAGTCCCCTATTTATATCTCTCTTCCACCTCCGACCCAACTACTTTTCCCCTCCATTCTCTCTCGTCCATTGTTGACCTTGAAGAGTTTCTTCCTCCTCTTGATCCCCCCACTATTTCTTGCATATTTTTGGGGGAAAGGAGAGAGGAGATCTAGATCTAGAGCTTCACCAATTGAATCACTCTCCAAGTAAGGGGATCTTGCTAGATCTAGATCTTGGAGTAATTTGGTGTTCCTCCTCTATTTTGTTCTTCCTCCCTTATTCCCCAAATAGCTTTTGTAGCTTTGTTGGAATTTGGGGGAGAAGAACTTGGGCATCTTAGTGGTGTTCTTAGCCATTGCATTAGGTGCATCGGTTTGGGTTCTCTCCGGGGTTTCGGTCTCGTAGAGGGCTTGTTGACCTTAGTGGTGTTGTTGCCTTTGTGGCCTTGTTACCTTTGTGGTGTTGTAGCCTTTGTGGCCTTGTAGCCTTTGTGGCCTTGTCGTCTTTGTGGTGTGGTAGCCTTTGTGGCGTTGTTTCCTTTGTGGAGTGTGGTAGCCTTTGTGGTTTTGGAGCCGGTTGTGGCGCGTTGGAGGCTTTGTTGCCGGTGTGGCGTGTTGTAGCCTCTTGTGGCCTTGTACTTGAGAGCCTCCGTGTTGTGGAGTTGCCTCAAGCTTGATACTTGGGTGTTTGCCCCAAGCTTGTACGGGTTCGGTGACCACCCTCAAGGGTCCCTTAGTGGATCGAGGCTTTCCCCTTTGGTGGAAAGGCTCGAGGAAAATACAGTGGCCCTAGCGGCTCATTAGAGTGCCCCGTGCCTCCACACCGCTCCAACGGAGACGTAGCACCCTTGGGTGTGAACTTCGGGATACATCTTCGTCTCCTCGTGCACTGGTTACTTCTCAACCCGACCTCCTTTACCTATGCGCTTTACATTGTGATATCCATCATGCTTGTTGTTCTATATCTAGTTGGTTATCACCTTGTTTCTCATCATGCTTAGCATAGTTTGTTGGTGCACATAGGCAAACCCCTAGTTGATAGGCTTTGAGCTAAACTAGTAAACACTTAGTAGTTTTATTCCGCCTAGTTTAGCTGTCAAGTAGAAGTTTTTATAGCCCGCCTATTCACCCCCCCTCTAGGCGACGTCCTAGTACATTCAATTGGTATCAGAGCTAGGGCTCTCTTATCTTGTTGGGATTTACCGCCTAGAGAGTAATGACGTCGGCTAGAGGATTAGTGCACAATGACACTTTTATATTCGATGGCACTAACTATGATGCTTGGAAATTCTACATGCTTGATTGTTTTTGGGGCATGCACCCACATATGGAGCAAATTCTTGATATGGGTTTTTCTTCTCCCAAGGATCCACAAAATCCATCTTATGAGGAGAAGAAAAACTCTTATCTAGATGCTCAAGCTACTAATGTGCTTTGCAATGTTGTGAGCAATGTAGTTATCTCCTCCATCGCGCCCTTCCGGAGTGCTCATGAGTTTTGGACAAAGCTTCAAGAAATATATGGGACATCCAAGACCATTGAGGATGATTGCACTCCTTCCACTTCACCAATGTGTGGTAAGACACAAGGTAATGGCATGGTGAGTGGTGATGAACATTGCATTGTTGATGGTGAGCTTTCTCTTGATGATTCTTCATCCCTATCCCATTGCAATGTTTCATCTTTGTACTTGAACACTTATAGCACTATAAATTCTTTACATGCTAGTGTTGGTAGTCCTTGCATATCTTCATTCCATGATTCCTACACTTGTCTTGTTGCCATAATGAAAATACTTTGCTTTCCTCTAGTATTTGTTTGACTAACAATGTAGAGGGAACCAAGGATACTATGGGCCAAGACAAGATCTTGGATGGAGCTTCAATTACTTCATCCTCTTCATCACCTCATGGTTCCTACACTTGCCTTATGGCTAAGGCTTCTAAGGTATCTCCTTCCTTGGAACCCTATCTATCTAGTGCTGATGAGGATGATGATATGGCAGAACTTAATGTTGCTTCCTTAAACATGATGGGTGAGTTGGTTTTTCATGCTCTTCATAAGAAGAAATTTGCTTGCTCTAACTTTATGAAAATCCTGGCTTTTGCCATTGAGAGCACAAAAATTATTGAGAAAATGGAAGAGCATGAGCGCGAGTATGCAAATGAGATTGCAACTCTTAGTGAAGCTCTTGAAGAACAACAAACCACCAATGAATCTCTTGAGGAGACCTTTACTCTAGAGCTATCTAAAGTAAAGGAATCTCGTGATAGAGCTTTAGAGGTGGCACATGATTTTCAAATTAAAAATGATGAGCTAGTAATTGCTCATGCTAAACTCCTTGAGGATTTTGAGCTTCTCAAAAATGGTTCTAGGGCCATTGAGAGTGAGCTCATCAAACTCACCGAGTCACATGAGCAATTTAAGGCTCTCAACCTAATATAGCTTGTTAAGTTGCCTTCTCCTTGTGCTATAATTGGTAATGCTTGTGCTACTAACTCTACCTCTTGTGAAGCATCCATCTTAAAGGAGAATGTTGAGCTAAGGGCTCAACTTGCTTTGCTAACAAGCAATTATGAGAAATCGGAAGAAAGTCGTGCAAAGATTTCTAGCTCCCATGATGATCTTCTAGTCTCTCATGATTTGCTAAAGTTAGCTCATGAGGCTATCATGTCAAAGGTAACATCTTGTGAGCCTCATGTGAGTACTAACACAACCTCTCAAAATGCTATTTTGCCATGTGCTAGTGCTTTTAGTTCACCCACTCATGCTATTGATATATATTGTGGTGAACTACCTTCTATGCCTTGTTGCTCTACAAATCCATGTGCCAGTGCTAGTAATTCACCCACCCATGCTATTGCTATATCTTGTGGTGAATTACATACCTTGCCTTGTTGCTCTAACAATGAAGCTTCCACTTCCTCTAGTACTTGTGTTGTTACTAACCATGTAGAGGAAATCGAAGAGCTCGAGGCCCAAGTCACTTCTTTGAAGAAGGACTTGGTAAAGGGTCATGAAGGGAAGCAATCCCCAAATGACAAGAGTGGACTTGGATTCAACTCCAACAACAAGAACAAGTCCACCACGCACAAGCGGAAGAAGGGCCAAGGGCATGTGAAGGACCCCGCCAAGATTGTGTGCTTCAAGTGCAAGATTGAAGGGCATCATGTTAGATCGTGCCCCTTGAAGAAGAAGCCACTTGGCGAGAAGAAACAAGGGAAGCGGCCTCAAGATGGAGCTCAAGGTCTACCTCAAGGTCAAGCTCATGGTCTACCTCGACTTGAAGAAAGGCCGCTACCCAAGAAGGATCAAGCCAAGGCTCCCATTGTGGAGAAATCAAGTGAGAAGAAGGAGAAGAGAAGGACATGCTACATATGCCATGAGAAGGGCCACATCTCCTCCTATTGCACTATTGGTAACTCATCCAACCCTATCTTTATCCATGGTGCTTATTCTCTTTACAAGGATAAGGTTGGAAATGTGTTTGCCAAATATATGGGCACTCAATGTGGTTTCGTAAAAAGAACCATTTGGGTTGCCAAGCCTATTGTGACTAACTTCTTAGGACCCAACTTGGTTGGGGACCATCAAGCCAAAATTTGATCAATAGGTACATGTGGAGGGCATGGAGACTTGACTAGTTCATGAAGACTTAGGGGATCTTCATCATTCTTATTTCCTCAAGTCAAGTATTATTCCTTTCATCCTTTACCCATGCACCTCCTTGCGGTAACGAGTCCTCAACTCCTTTACATTGAAAGTTACTCGCCCCCTTTTTCATGTGTTGGTTTTGTACCTTGCATGTGGTTGTGTATGTTGTGCCTCCTACTTGCTTATCTTGCTTTCATGCTTATATATGTTGGGTGGCACGTCATGTACAATTGTTCTTATGTTGAGCCCATTACTTCTTATTGATATCTTAGTTGTTGGTTCGTGTGAGAAAATTAATGGACTATCCCATTTTGGGGGAGTGATACGCTTTGTGCATCTCACAATCTTAAAATGTGCGACATGGTGAATTAAAATTCTATAATGTCCATTAATTATCTCAAGTGGTTCTTATTTTCCTCTTGCACGAAAAATGCCTTTATCACATTACGGGGGAGTATTATGCTTTGTGCATCTTACAAGCCTAGAAAATGTGAACACTTGAGGTTGTGTCACATAGAATTGATATTTGAGATTATCTTGTTCCTATGTGACATGTTTGCTCAAACAAATCCCATTTTGCCTAAAATGCTTGTATTGCTATTATCTTGGATTTTGTTTGTGAGGGTTTTTCTTGGCATGGTTTTCCACTTTGTGTCGGTAGCTCTATATACTCTTTGGAAAATCATGTGCTTCATGTTATGCTTATCATTGCTTTGCATGTTGGTGTAACTAATTGAAGCTCTCAAGAATCTCCATTTGCATTATGGTTAACTCTTATCCTCTACCATATGCTTTGTTTCTTGTGAAGATGATCTTGGACATACTCACAAACTACCATATGGAAGTACTTCCTAAATTCCTCTTGTCCATGGACAATTGGTAATAAATTGTGTGGTATTGTTCCGGATCATCCTCACACTTGGCTCATGTGCTCAATTGCTTTATTTCTTGCCAAGAATTTGTCCTTGTAGGTTAGACTCCCATGTGTCTTCCTTGCTTCTTATGGATCTCCTTATTTCACTTGAACCCTGTTAGTGTTTTGATAAACAATGGTTGAGCGATGATCCCGCATTTGTGCATTTTGTATTCAACTGCAAAATCCTAAATGGTGCACTAATTTTTGGGGAGCTCTCCTATGTTCGTTAAAACACTCCCTTGTTTCAAGAATTTGACTTTGGAAGACAAATCTTTTCTTTTCGGTACTTTTGTGCCATCATGAAAAGTGTGGAAGGTTTGGTTTATTTGGAACCTTGCTTTCTTTGGGAGTTGGTTATCTCATTCTTGATATTTGGTTTTTATTTTCCTAAAATGAGATAAGTCCTTGAGCATGCTTGTTTTGGATATCTTGATCTATTTCTCTTGTACCTATCTTGTGTGTGCATGTTTCTTTGTAGATAAATATCTTTGTGATGTTGTCCACTTAGAGAAACTTATATACATAAGAGATGGTGCATATCTTTTGATATCCCTCTTTGTTGGAGTCCATTCCTATATTCTTATTTGACTCTTTGATGACTCCACCAAGAACTTGGCTATGAGTGCTCGTTTTATCCTATTTGCATCTTCAAGCACTCATAGTTGATTTTGGCACAAGCTTTGAGTGATCTTGTGGGAGTGATGATGCCATGCTTGTGCACCTTATTCTTCAATGCAAATTGTTCATCTTATGCACAAACTTTGGGGAGCTTCCACATATTACTTAGAGCATTTTGTTGGTTCATTGGATTGCTTGCTTCATTTGTTGGAGCTTTCTCACCTTCTTATTCTCTTGCAATCTTTGATCCTCAATATAGTTTGATTTCCTCCGAATATACGTCATTGAATATGTGCATTTGATTTCACTCACAATTATGAGAAATGCACAACTTATGGAGGAACGCTCACTATATTGGCCTTCTAAACCTTTCGTCCATTTTGGCAATCGATGCCAATGGGGGAGAAGTTTGGAGGGTTTAAGGGAATTGCTTTTGTTGGTTCTTAAGCATTTGCCTTTCATGCCTTGCATTTGTTGCTTTGCATGGTTGAATATTTAGAGGATACTCCTCTAGGCTTTAATTGCCGGTATATGCAATGAAATTCAAGTTCACTCACACATGCATATATTATGGGGGAGTTTGTTCTAAATATTCAACTTGTGTTGTTCGCAAAATTCCATATTTAAACCCTCTCAAAGAGATTGTCATCAATTACCAAAATGGGGGAGATTGAAAGAACATGGAGCCCCCATGTGTGGTTTTGGTAATTGATGACAATCCCTATGGACTAACTGTTGCATTGAGAATCAATCTTAGGACATGTCCATAGCCATATGATGGTCTCAAGGTTGCGAGATGGAGAAGATCGAGTACAATGACGAAGAGAGATGAAGACGGTGTAGAAGATGAAGAGAGATGAAGATGGCGTAGAAGATGGATGAAGACGGTGGTGTGCGTACAAGATGGAAGAAGACGGTGGCGTGTATGTTGGAAAAAGATGGTGGCATGTACAATGATGAAGAGGGTTAAGACGGAGCTTGCCGATTCGAGAGGAACACGCATGGATAAGGTTTATGCTCGATAGGATAGTGGGTCGCATCATCGGAGAGAGCTCAAACCTTACATGCATTGCATCGTGTTTCTTGGTTGTTCTTGGTTCTTATCCATGAGATTAGTTAGAGATTGTGTTCATTCTCGTGACAAGCTCTAGCTCATCGGAAACGGATTCCGGATGCATTGCATGTTGCATGTGCGAGGGTGATGATTTTCCCGATATACCATATTGAGAGGTTACACCTCTATGACCATGAGAAAATCATCACTCACTCTTTTTCATGTTTTCACCTTGTGTAGAGGTAGCTCTCGTCGTCCTCTTTCCGGAAAAATTTGTTTCATGTCATTCCGAGTCTCCTAGCTCAAGTTATGGAATTTCTAGTTGCTGCATATTTAAAAAGAAAAAGAAAAAGCTTTTTGGGCCGGCCGGTACTACCGCTGGAAGTACCGGCCAAACTACCGCATCAGCCCTCCAGGCTTACTGGACTCCATCCGGTACCAGGCCGGTATCGGGCCGGTAGTACCGTAGCCAATACGGTACCCGGCCGGTACCCGACCAGTACTACCGGCCCACTCTCTTCTTCCTCCAGCCCAACACCCAGCCTGCCCCGCCCGCACCTGGGCCGCCGCCCTGCGCTACACGCCCACGCACGCGCGCGCCCAAAGGCCGCTCGCCACCGCTCGGCTAGCCGCTGCTCGCTCCCGCATGCTCGCTCGCCTCGACGCCGCATCCCGCGTTGACCTCCTCGATCCGAGCGCGCGCCCCGCTCGCTCCAAATCCCGCGCGCGCGAGAGGCACACGCCAGCCCCACGTTCGCTGTTGCTGGCTTGCTCGCTCACGCACGCTGCTTCGCTATTGCATGCTGCCCCACGCGCGCGCCGACCAACCTGCTCCACCCATGCGCTGCCACTGCTGTTTCCTCCTCTCTCTCCAGCATGCATGTTCAGATCTGCTTTGATATTTTGCACAAGCGGTAGTACCGCTTTGCACAATGATATGTCTCAAACGTATCTATAATTTCTTATGTTCCATGCTTGTTTTATGACAATACCTACATGTTTTGTTCACACTTTATATCGTTTTTATGCATTTTCCGGAACTAACCTATTAACGAGATGCCGAAGTGCCAGTTCCTGTTTTCTGCTATTTTTGGTTTCAGAAATCCTACAAAGGAAATATTCTCGGAATCGGACGAAATCAATGCCCAACATCTTATTTTTCCCGGGACCTTCCAGAAAGTCAAAGGGGGACCAGAGGGGAGGCCTAGGGCCTCCACACAACAAGGCGGCGCGGCCTGGACCCTGGGCGCGCCCCCCCTACTATGTGGTGCCACCAGACCCCCTCCGACTCCGCCTCTTCGCCTATTTAAAGCTCCCTGACCTAAATCCTCGACACGGATTGACGAAACACGAGAAAACCTTCCAGAGCTGCCGCCATCGCGAAACTCCAATTCGGGGGACAGAAGTCTCTGTTCCGGCACCCTGCCGGGACGGGGAATTGCCCCCGGAAGCCATCTCCACTGCCATCTTCACCGCCATCGCTGTCTCCATGATGAGGAGGGAGTAATTCTCCCCTGGGGCTGAGGGCTCTACCGGTAGCTATGTGGTTAATCTCTCTCTCTGTACCCCAATACAATGATCTCATGAATTGCTTTGCATGATTGAGATCCATATGATGAGCTTTGTATCACTATTAGTCTATGTGCTACTCTTGTGATGTTATTAAAGTAGTCTATTCCTCCTTCATGATGTAATGGTGACAGTGTGTGCATCGTGTAGTTCTTGGCGTAGGTTATGATCATAATCTCTTGTAGGTTATGGAGTTAATTATTACTATGATAGTATTGATGTGATTTATTCCCCCTTCATAGTGTAAAGGTGACAGTGTGTATGCTATGTTAGTACTCGGTTTAAATTGCAAAGATCTATTATGCTCTAAGGTTACTTAAACATGAATACCGAATGTTGTGGAGCTTGTTAACTCCGGCATTGAGGTGCTCTTGTAGCCCTACACAACGAATGGTGTTCATTATCAAACAAGAGTATATGTAGCACAAAGGAAGAGAACTTATTTATTATGTGATCAATGTTGAGAGTGTCCACTAGTGAAAGTAGGATCCCTAGGCCTTGTTTCCAATACTGCAAACACCGTTTATTTACTGTTCTGTTGCATGTTTACTCGCTGCCATATTTTATTCAGATTGCTATTACCACTCATATACATCCATACCACTTGTATTTCACTATCTCTTCGCCGAACTAGTGCACCTATACATCTGACAAGTGTATTAGGTGTGTTGGGGACACAAGAGACTTCTTGTATCGTGATTGCAGGGTTGCTTGAGAGGGATATCTTTGACCTCTTCCTCCCTGAGTTCGATAAACCTTGGGTGATCCACTTAAGGGAAACTTGCTGCTGTTCTACAAACCTCTGCTCTTGGAGGCCCAACACTGTCTACAAGAATAGAAGCACACATAGACATCACACAGCGGTACTACCGGTTTGGGCCGATTTTTTGCCTGATTTTCGCACAGTTTCTGCGTGAGCGGTAGTACCGCTTTGACAAGCGGTAGTACCGGTCGGGCGCGAGTCTAACCGTTTTTCCAGCCCAACGGACATATTTTGGAGCCCCCTATTTATACCTCTCTTCCACCTCCGACCCAACTACTTCTTCCCCTCCATTCTCTCTCCTCCATTGTTAACCTTGAAGAGTTTCTTCCTCCTCTTGATCCCCCAACTATTTCTTGCATATTTTTGGGGGAAAGGAGAGAGGAGATCTAGATCTAGAGCTTCACCAATTGAATCCCTCTCCAAGTGAGGGGATCTTGCTAGATCTAGATCTTGGAGTAATTTGGTGTTCCTCCTCTATTTTGTTTTTCCTCCCTTATTCCCCCAATAGCTTATGTAGCTTTGTTGGAATTTGGGGGAGAAGAACTTGGGCATCTTAGTGGTGTTCTTAGCCATTGCATTAGGTGCATCGGTTTGGGTTCTCTCCGGGGTTTCGGTCTCGTAGAGGGCTTGTTGACCTTTGTGGTGTTGTTGCCTTTGTGGCCTTGTTACCTTTGTGGTGTTGTAACCTTTGTGGCCTTGTAGCATTTGTGGCCTTGTAGCCTTTGTGGCCTTGTCGTCTTTGTGGCGTGGTAGCCTTTGTGGCGTTGTTGCCTTTGTGGAGTGTGGTAGCCTTTGTGGTTTTGGAGCCGATTGTGGCGCGTTGGAGGCTTTGTGGCTTTGTTGCCGGTGTGGCGTGTTGTAGCCTCCTGTGGCCTTGTACTTGAGAGCCTCCGTGTTGTGGAGTTGCCTCAAGCTTGATACTTGGGTGTTTGCCCCAAGCTTGTACGGGTTCGGTGACCACCCTCAAGGGTCCCCTAGTGGATCGAGGCTTTCCCCTTTGGTGGAAAGGCTCGAGGAGAATACGGTGGCCCTAGCGGCTCATTGGAGTGCCTCGTGCCTCCACACCGCTCCAACGGAGACGTAGCACCCTTGGGTGTGAACTTCGGGATACATCGTCGTGTCCTCGTGCACCGGTTACTTCTCAACCCGAGCTCCTTTACCTATGCGGTTTACATTGTGATATCCATCATGCTTGTTGTTCTATATCTAGTTGGTTATCACCTTGTTGCTCATCATGCTTAGCATAGGTTGTTGGTGCACATAGGCAAACCCCTAGTTGATAGGCTTTGAGCTAAACTAGTAAACACTTAGTAGTTTTATTCCGCCTAGTTTAGCTCTCAAGTAGAAGTTTTTATATCCCGCCTATTCACCTCCCCTCTAGGCAACGTCCTAGTACATTCAAGCGCCAGTTCATATTTTCTGCTGTTTTTGCATTTCAGAAAAGTGTGGAGGAAATATTCTCGGAATTGGACGAAACAAAAGCCAAACCTCCTATTTTTCCCGACCCGAAGACGGAGTCCAAAGCAGAGAGGAGAAGAGCCGGGAGGCGGCCACACCATTCCTATCCGCAGGCCCCCTGGCCGCGCCTAGGGGTGGTGTGGGCCCCTCGGGCATCCACCGACCTCGCCATTTCGCCTATAAATTCACATCCTCGGGAAAAACATGAACACCGAGCCTCCATCCACGAAAAGTTCCATAGCCGCCGCCATCATCGACCCTAGTTCGGGACGGTTCTGAACCTCTTCTCGGCACCCTGCCAGAGAGGGAGATCATCACCGGAGGCCTCTTCATCGCCATGCCCGCCTCCGAAGTGATGCGTGAGTAGTTCATCTTTGGACTACGGGTCTATAGAAGTAGCTAGATGGTTGTCTTCTCCTCATTATGCTTCATGTTTAGATCTTGTGAGATGTTTATCATGATCAAGATCATCTTTATGTAATGCTACATGTTGTTTTTGCTGGGATCCGATGAATATTGAATGCTCTCCGTTGCTAGTAGATGCTCTGGCCAAGTATGTGTTGTGACTCCAAGAGGGAGTATTTATATGTTATATGTTATTTGTGATCTTGCATGCTCTCCGTTGCTAGTAGATGCTCTGGCCAAGTATGTGTTGTGACTCCAAGAGGGAGTATTTATGCTCGATAGTGGGTTCATGACTCTAGTAATCTGGGAGAGTGATAGTAACTCCTAAGGTTGTAGTGTGTTGTCGCTACTAGGGAGAAAACAACAATTCTTTATCCAAGGATAATTCTATTGTTTACTTTACACACTTTACTTAATGCAATAATCTGTTGCTTGCAACTTAATACACAAAGTTATTCGGATGATATCCTGAGGGTGGATTATTAGTCATAGATGCAGTTGGATTACGGTCTATGAATCTTGTTGTAATGCCCAAATGAATCTCATAGTAATCATCTTGTCATGTATGGTCTTTATTCTGTCAATTGCCCAGCTGTAATTTGTTTACCCAGCATGTTATTTATCTTTATGGAGAGACACCTCTAGTGAACTGTGGACCCCAGTCCTTTCTTTTTCACTGATAAAACCATCTACTGCAAAGCACTGATCTCTTTATTTCACTGCAAACAAACATCTCTTTCTGCACTTTACGTATAATCCTTTGTTTTCAGCAAAACCAGTGAGATTGACAACCTCACTTTAAGTTGGGACAAGTATTTTGGTTGTGTTGTGTGCAGGTTTCACGTTATTGCTGACACCGGTAGTGCACCCTGCCAAAGTCAGCCAACAACACCTTCAGAAGTGATTTTTTTCTCCTACTGGTAGATTAAACCTTGGTTTCTTAGTGAGGGAAAACTTGCTGCTGTGCTCATCATACCTTCCTCTTGGGGTTTCCCAACTGCATACTATGCACAACATCAGTACTGGAGCGTCAGGTATGTTTCCCATGATGCATCTAGGCATGTGGAATATGCCGATGAATCAATGGCCACAGTTCTTTGGGCAATAACAAATGCAACCTGGATCTTTTAACCCCATGATGGTGATGCCTCAATGCTCTTTCAACCCACTGATGTTGCAGGGAACCAATAGCTAGGCTAGCAGTGTGGGACATAAGCTACTTCTTAGGAACAACGGAATTCTGGAGGGAACAAGACCAAGAAGAAGGTGCAGAAACCTCAGAGCTCCAACAATACAAAAGCTAATGCAGAGAAAGGAGTAAATGTTGCTAGTGATCAGTTGGTACTGCAACTGGACCAGTTCTGGATCCTAAGTTCAAATATGTGATATGCTATAACTGTGGAGAGCCTGTACATTATGTTGGGTTATGCACAAGGATTAAGAGATGCTTTATTTGTAGCAGGACTGGCCATCACATGGATAGATGCCAAATGTGGTATACTCCAATGCCTATAGCTTAATATTGGGGGAGTGCTAATCCAGGTCTTGGCTTTTTCCATTGTGGATGTTGAAGGCCCGGAAGCTGTACAATGGCTCAACATGGATAATATTGGCATTGTGATAGTTAAAGATGGTGACATTACTGAATAGGAACTGGAGCAAAAATTCAATGAGACGCGGAAGGTGAATTGGTTCTAGCAAATCACATGAATTGCTGCTAAGAGATTCTTGGTTAGATTTCCTCCAGCAAAAGGATTAAGGATTTGGTGGAATACCCATCCATTAATCTGAAGAAGAAAGGGGTGGTTGTCTCGTTCATAAACTGGGAGGGAGAGATTGAGCCTTTTGACGAATTTCAGGAGGTTTGGATCAAGATAGTAGGTATACCTTCTAAGTGGTTTACTTGGAAAGCAATTTTCCCAGTGGCTACTACTCTAGAGTTCTTATAAATGTGGACTCGCATGGGATCTTTCAAAGCTTCTAGTGTCGTCGTGGTGAACAGACAGATGCCATAGGATGGCTTAAGTTGGGGCCGAATGGGCGCTAGAGGATTCAGGGGAGGGTTTTGGTTGTATGGGATGGATTTCCGGATGGTGTCTTGAAGAACTTGGCTTTGGCCAGAGGAAGAAGAAGAAGAACACAAGTATAAACTCAGCTCTAGATCTCTCTCTTCATTGATCACAAATGGTTACAGGTTTCTGGATACAAGGTTCAACATGCCCGCGATGGGGTGTGCCCCCTCTCCTTATATAGGGGAGAGGGTGGCTTAAAGGGGAAGAAACCCTAGGAAACCCTAATGGCATCTTTGAACAGACAAATTACTTTACAAAGCCACTTTAATCACTGGTGACGCCGGTTTCTTCTTTAATCAGGGAGGCTGACGTCCTCCGGATGCTTTCAGCGTCACCTTCCTCTTTGGCATCAGGGCTTCGTTTAAAGCTACTTTGCTTAGCTCATCCTTGTCCTCTAGCTCTTGAGAGAATCTTTGACCAGTCTTGCCGACGTGCTACAGTGCACCTCTTACCGGCAATCCGGTGTCTTCTTAGCTCATTCCGGTATACCCCTCTTGGGGATACCGGTAAGATTTACTGAGCCCAAAGGCTTAGCTCCACAGTCCGGAATAAACATTAAACCGGTATCTTGATGGCTCAAACCATCCGGTATGGCATGCCTTTGGCATACCGGGGGTCATCCCCCAACATTAGTCCCCGAAGCTGGTATAGTCCGGTGGATCTCATCTGACGGACCATGCCAGGTTCCCATCTCACAAAGTACCGGTTTAATCCTTCCGGCACCCTGTTCGATTCTCCCGGCATCTCTGCTAGACTTTCTCTTTCTTTCTTTCCGGACCCTTCCGGTATCTATGACATTAAACTCCTCCTCGGTGAAGTCGAGAATTTCTCGGGTACAGTGCCTGTCAGAGACATGCGCACTGTTTCTGACGCGCCAGTGCCAGGGGTCACTTCCCTTCGGCTTCTGCGCTAGCATTTATGTCGCCGCACCGGATCCTTGCTGCCGTTCCAGATCCGTGCGGCCTCCCTGTGGCGTCCTGTTTTCCGCGCGTGTATC
Source organism: Lolium perenne (assembly GCF_019359855.2). Taxonomy (NCBI): domain Eukaryota; kingdom Viridiplantae; phylum Streptophyta; class Magnoliopsida; order Poales; family Poaceae; genus Lolium; species Lolium perenne. The sequence goes on from NC_067245.2 coordinate 144,994,654, forward strand.
ATCGCGCCACATGGCGGCCCACGAATCGAACCGCCGCGGCCCAGCGGTTGCCAGCCCACTACTCCTTCTTCCTATTAAAGGGGAGAGCGGTTCCTTCCCCTCTTCTTCTCCGCACTCACCACTTCTCGCGCGCCCAGAACTCTTTGCCCTCTGCGCTCCTGCCGCCGTCGTTCGCCGCCAGAGCTCTGTTCTCCGGCGAACCTCCGCAGCGAGTCCACGAAGTTCCGCCGCGCAGAGACTCTCCGTGGTGCCTTTGCTATCGCTGCTTCGGGAGTCATTCGTCTTCCCCCGTTCTTCTTCACCGCAGTTCATCTTCATCGCCTACTACTTCGCCGTATCTCCGGCGACCATCGTCCTCAGCGTCTCGCGCCGCCTCAGGTTAGCCTCAAAGCCTCTTTGCTCTCTCCTTTTTTGCCTTCTTGTTCTTGGCCGGTTGGGGATTTACTTTCTCTTTTTTCCGTGGTTTTTCTCTTACTCGTAGATCTTCGCGCGAGGCTAGATCTTGGGAAATCGGTTTTTAGGTAGACTCCGGTGTCTTTTAGACTTGCATGTCTAGTGAAGACTTTCTATCTGAGTCCTCTGCTAGCAGTTCCCGCAGCGAGACCCCCTCCATATCTCTCGAGGAACAAATCTTTGCCGGCCAGATGGAGTCTTCTTCCAACGTTCCGGACGCCGTTGCCGGTAGGGGTAAAGAGGCCAGCAGCTCCGGCCAAGGTTCCGGAGCGGATCCTGCCCCAATCACTCGCGAAGCCTGGAAGGGCTTAGACGTGACGCAGGCTGAGATTGACTGGCTGTACCGCTCCCGGAGGATACCGGCACAAGTATCTTGCCGGCTTCCGCGTGACGAGGTTGAACCGGTGCTTGAACCCGGTGAGTCCGTTGTTTTCCTTGCTCATTTCGAGCGCGGCTTCGGCCTTCGTGCTTCCGACTTCTTTCGCCAGTTCCTGGATTTTTACCAACTCCAACCTCACCACCTTCCTGGCAATGCCATTTTCTACCTTTCCTGTTATGTTTCTTTCATGGAGGGCTACATTGGCCTCCTTCCTACTAAAGAAACTTTTGCTCGCTTCTTTAGCCTTCGGATCAATTCGGTCCAAGGCAAAGACATTCCTAAACCCAAACCTCCCGTTCAATGCGGGTCTTGTATCATCGGCTCCCGCCAAGGGAGCCCTTTCTTCAAATTCTCCGGTCTCGAGTCATGCCGGGCATGGCAAGAGACCTTTTTCTACGTGAAGAACAAGGGCGCCACAGATTTCATTAATCTGTCGGCTTTCAATCCGGGGACGCCCACGAAGACCAACTGGGGCTTCAATCCGGGGAACAATCATATTGAAACCAACCGGATTGTTCGCTTCATGGAGCAGCTGAGGAAGGACACAAATATCTGCTCTGACGACATCATCCGCACCTTCATTTCGCGCCGGGTGCTTCCCCTCCAGCGCCGGGCTCATAAGATAAGCGAGATGTACAGCCCTCGCGACCCCACCAAGATCACCGGCCTCCCTTTAAGCAAGGAGGATATAGTCCTCAAAGCTAGGCAGATTTGGCAGACTGACATGCCGATGGACTGGGAGTGGGGCTTCCTTCCCCTCAGCTCCACCAATCCTCCAACTCGTGAAGTAAGAGCTTGTGCAATCCGGATTGTTTTTCCGGTAGCTTTTAATGTGTGGCTAACTGTCTTTCTATTCTTTTTCAGGCAAAAGAGCGCTTTCCTCGCATTGCTACGGAGGAGCGAGGCCCTTGCCGGAAGCGGGACCTGGACAAGGTGGATCCGAATCCATACGTGCATTGGACCGAACTCAAGATGGGCGGCACCCACGCTTCGCGCCCCGGTAAATTTTCAACCAAGGACTCCGATTCTGATGATGAGGTCACTATTCTTGAGGTATTTTATTCTTTCGCCTCCTCATATATTGTCTTGCTGTAGATGCTCCCTCAGCCAGCGCCAACCCACAGGTCGTGGACCACGTTACCCCGCTACAGGCCGAGGTTGGCCAGGAGTTCTTGGATAAACTCGCCTCTCAGGGCAAGAAGAACAAGGCTCCGGTAACTGAAGCCGGCTCAAGCCACGCTCCTCCCGCCAAGCGCGCCCGGCAAGAAGTTGTCGGCGGGAAGACGGTTTCCAAGAAGCACTACCGGAGGCGTGAGATGCCGGTTGCTTCTGGGTAAACCTCCATTTTCTTCTTTGTTTTTGTTCAGCGAACTTCTTTTTCCAGTTGCCTTTTCTGAAACTCTCTTTTTTCTATCTTTTTCAGGGCTGTGCTCAAGATCTCCAAGAGCGCCACCGGCATGAGGCCGGAAAGCTCTGAGGAAGCTGCGAGGACCTCATCTCCTCCTCAAGCAAGCCCGGTACCATCTGGTGCCGGCAAATCTTCTGCCTCCCCTCTGGGAGGCACCACAAGTGCGGGGCGCGCGGCCCCGGAACCTTCAGAACACCGCGCAGAGGAGGATCTTGTCTCCCCTCCAGAGACTCAAGACACCGGCGCCAGCAACACCGGCGCCGATACTAAAGCTGCCGAGAGGGCGGAACCTCAGGTTCCTCCCGCCCCGAAGAAAAAGAAGAAGAGGACTCCTGCTTCCTCCCCCTCGAAGACCGTGCCGGACTCTTCCGTGCCGGCAAGCTCTGCTCCGGCACAGGACGCGCCTAACGCTCCTGCGCCGCCCAAGACTGCGCCCGTGCCTCCAGCAACTACCTTTACCGGCGAGCCAGCCGCCGCCAAGCCAACACCGCCGCCAAGCCAAGGACCCGCAGCGGCCACGTCTGCACCTCCAGAGGGCACCAAGCTCTCCAGGCCAAAACCAGCTTCGGCAGCCACCGCAGCCAGCTCTGGCCCGCAGTCCCTTATACTGCACGCCGGTCACGCCGCTATTGTGGCCGGGGAAACGGCTTCAGCTCAGCTGGGCCGGATCACCGAGCTTACCCGCGGAGGAACCGAGCTAGGGCATCTCCTTGATTACGCTGAGAAGTGGAATCAAGCGGATGAGTCCCCGGCGACGCGCGGCTTGGGGAATGACAAGATGACGGTCATCGATTGACAAGGTATTAACTTATCAATGCCTACGTATTGTAGACTAGGGTTTCGTTGGAAGTAGAGGGCAAGTAGATCTCGAAGGTTTCAGCCGAAAAGTACTCGATGATTATGAAACTAGGGTTCTATTGACAATTGATTCGATCCTCTCTTCGTCCCTCGACTCCCCCTTATATAGGAGGTGGAGCCGAGGGATTCGTAATACACAAGTTACAGAGTCCGGGAGGGTTTCTAACCCGTCCCGTAAAATTACAAGTCTCTAAATTTCCTAATACAATTCTAACTTTCCTTAACACCGATTGGGCTTCCAATCTTCATATTCTTCGACTTGTGGGCCTTCAGTAAACCCCGGGTACCATCTTCGGTAGGCCCATTGGGGATGCCTATGTCAGTAGCCCCCGAGATTTTGCTTGAATCGAAGAATCAGGGAAAATCTCCAACTTTAATCATTCAATAACCTTGCCGAATTTATCACATATCTTTGGATATGCAATTATATATTGTACAGGGATAATGGTAGTTGGGGCTAGTTCATCTGACAGATCAGGTACTAGTTAACTGCTCTAGTGGCAATCCGCAAAGACCTACTTCAAGATCACATCCCTGGACATGATCTCGGGATACTGGTGCAAACTTCGACAGGTGCCGCTTAAGGTCTTACCATTCTGTCGAGTCCCAGTCATATTTTATCGGGTACCTAACGCGTCCGTTAGGATTTTTCTTCGTATCTGTTGATACGGAAAAAGTAGCAAACCGACGTCAGAGATGGCGCCACGCCGCTCAGAACGGATCTGGGGTCTTACCTTCGCAAAGTTTTGCGGCATTCAGAGATTATTCGCTACTTTGGCGCTCTGAGAATATATTGTCGAGTGCTTTTTCGGCTGTTGGAATAGCACATTTTATTGAGTCAACGGATGACTTATTTTGCCTTCCCGATGGGAGTATATGTAGAGTTATTTGTATAACTCGAAATATGCTCACTTCTTCTTTTTTCTTCTCTCTCTTTCTTTCTTTTTTCTTTTGCTAATAATTTTTATAATTTCGTCGGGCACGCGAACTGCGTTCCTGATGGGAGTAGCCCCCGAGGCTACAGCCAAGGACTAGTGCTTGGTTGTAGGCTCAACACTTTAATGCCTCATGTCAATATATTTTTATTCTTTCTCGAACTTCTCATATCTATCGGGTGCGCGACCAGCGCTCCCGATGGGAGTTGCCCCCGAGGCTATGAACAAATGCTTGTATTTGGTCATAGGCTCTCGCCATTTCTATTTTGTCATACTCAAATTTTTTCTTTTTTCCAAAGTAGCCCCCGAGCATTTGGTCAAAAACTTGTATTTGATCAAAGGCTCTCGAAATAATCAATAATCTTCTACTGTCGCCATTCTTATGAAGCTTCATAACCGAGATTTTCTCCTTCCAAGGTGACATCATTGCTGACGATAGCCACGATCACTGTATCGGGAAAACGCGAGAACTGCTCTCTCTGTCCTGTGGGTCCAAATTTCTTATCAAGTTGACACGTCGTGCAAGTGGGGGACACACGTCCTCCACTTTTCCTGGCGCACGTACTGCGACGCCTGTTCATTCCTTTCTCAGTGAAATTGCGTTTTTACCCCTTGTCCATGTGTACACCATCTATCTCACAATTTCTCCATCCAACGGTGCATCGATTCACCGCACCTCTATTTAAGGTCATCGTCTTCCTCCTTCCATACTTTCGCTCGCGCCGCTCCTCTGCTCTCCTCTTCCAAAATCCTCCATTGCGCCCCACAGTTCTTGAGCTCAACCACGCTCACACTTTGCTCCTACGCCATTGTTGATGCCACCGCGCAGACTCACCAGGCACAGCACTCCTGAATCGAAGATGGCGACCGAGGATCTGGGGAACAATGAGTGGGAGAGATCCAAAATCTCCCCCAAGACATCAACTTGCTGAAGAAACTGGGGATCAGCAAGAAGCTAGACGCGCTGCGCTTCCCCAGCGAAGAAAGCTATCCAACCCCTCCTATGGAGTATCGGGTCAGTTTCGTTGACCATCTTATCCGCGGTCTTTCTGCCCCCATTCACAATTTTCTACCGGGGTTGCTTTTTATGTACGGATTGCAACTTCACCATCTTACTCCCAACTCCATCCTCCACATCTCAATCTTCATCACCCTTTGCGAATCCTTCCTTGGTGTCCAGCCTAACTGGGCTCTATGGAAACGCATTTTTCTCTGTCGCCGCAATGGCTCTGCCAATGTTTCCTATAACATAGGCGGCGTTGTTATCTGCGTTCACCCTGATGTCGAGTACTTTGACGTCAAATTCCCTGACTCAGTGCAAGGGTGGCGCAAAAAATGGTTGTATATCCATGAAGAGAACCATGGCTCAGCTGAAGACAACATTCCCCCTTTTGATGGTACCGAAAAAATCTGTCGTCGTCGGTCCTGGGATGCAGAGGCTAGCGACGAAGAAAAAGCGGCGACAGAGGCGCTAATGACACGCATCCACCAGCTCCAAAATACCCGAGGACAAGAATTGTCGGGTATCCAAATCACGGCGTACTTCCTTAGGATTAGGGTGCAGCCTCTGCAAGCTCGCAAAAATCCCCTTTGGATGTATGCTGGCGATGAAGATGTGGATCGCCTGTCGACAGATTTATCGGTCAAGGACTTAGAGAAACTTGTCCGAAAAATCTCGTCGCTGAGCAAGAAAGACACCGTCCCGTCATCTTGCCGTGTGATGCCATATAGCGCCACCAACGCGCTCCCGCAGGTAATATATTTTTGTCATCTGTTTATTCATGCACTCTTTTCTTTTCTCCTTTGGTACCGCTCTTTCTTCGACTGCTGTTACTGATATAAATCCATGTCGATACTTTTTCTATCTTGTCCAGAACCATAAAACTGCGTCGCCTCTTCCTCCCCTTCCCGAAGGTGGGGAAGTCGAAGAACGGGCCGTTGTCACCGACGACAACCAGGGTACTTCTTGCCCTGAGAGTGAAGTCGTGGGTTCTCGAAAATCCGCGGCATCCTCTGAAAAAGAGATTGAAACCGAGGCTACCTCCCCCAGCTGCTTCTCCGAAGAACAAGAGAAAAAGGGACGAGGTTGTTGATTCTAGCACCTCCAAAGCCGGCGCTTCGCGTGCCGAAGAAGTTGTTCCTGATGCTAGAAGGAAAACTTTCAATCCTTATGAAGATGCTCTTGTCAGCTCGTAAGTTCTTGCTGCTCTATGTTGTTTGTTCTCGACACTTTGTCTATATTGTTCCTTATATTGTCGCTTTATTTGTTGTAGTGGCGACGAGGATGAAAATACACCTATTGACGTGACTGCTCGAACAAGCACGTCCCGTACTTTAGTTGTCTCTGAAGCTCAACCCGATGGGGACGAAACTTCACCTCCTCAACCAAACGCAGAGCATCCAACACCAGTTGCGAGCCCCCTAGCCTCTTCTCCAAAGAGAGCTAGGGTAGAACCAGGCAAGGAGCCTATCCTGTTGACTGGTAGTTCCACGACTCCTTCATTGGATGACGTAAGTTTTTCACGCTCTTTTTTTTTACATTCCGAGCATTTCAGTACTTTCTACTCCCCTTTGTTTCTTGCTAGGTGCTGTCGAACTTTCAATTCCTATATTGACTTCTCTTTTCCTTTGGTCTTTTCTTCAGCCTTTGATGAAGGAATTTATCCGTCTCGGTACCCAATTCGTCGGGTACCGTGACCATGCCAAGAAACTTGAAGGTATTTTCTTTTTTATCTGCCTCTTCTTCTAAACATACTCCATTGTTTTGTCATAACATTTTACTGTCATTGATTATGCCAGAAAATCTTGCGGAATCCAACAAACGTGCTGACGCTCTTGCTATCAAGTTAGAGCAAAGCGAAAAAGCTCGCCAGAAAGCTGAAGCAGATGCTGCTGCCGTCGAAGATCTTCGAAAAAGACTTCATGACGCGGAAACTTCCCTAAGCGAAAATATAGCTCAGCAGTCTGCTCGTGAAACAGAAATTGTTGCTCGCTTGGAGTCGCAGAGTCGACATTTTGTTAGTAAGTAATCATATCTCTTCTATCTCTTCGGATCATCCAATTCTTCTTGTCTTGCTTTTCTCTGACAAGCTTTTTGTGACTCACTTAGGGAAAACGGAGCAGGATTATGATCTAGAGAACCCTGAAGGTGATCGCCTTCTCAACGCTCTTTCCCTCCGTGAGATCCACGGAGATGAAGCGCGTGAAGGTCTTGCCGATGCTAGAATAGGTCTGTCGCGGCTATTTCCTTTCTTCTTCCGGAAGAAGGAAGAACCCACGCCTTTTGCTGCTCTCGCCAAATGCTTCAAGTCTCAAGAAGATCTTGGCGTTGAAGGCACTATTTCCTTGGTCGCCGACAGCCAGCAAGATGTCGACTGGGCAAGAGTTGGTGACACAAAGGAGATGGAAACCAAGAGGTGGCAGTCGTTGATTAAGGCTGCCAAGTCAAATTCCAAGAAAATCCTTGCCTACCTTGGATACAAGCCAACTCCCGCTCCTAGTTCATCGAAGCCGGAGGTCAAGTAGACCATCTTGTCTTCTTTTTTTACTTGTCTCTTTTGATGCTGCCGCCACAGTAGCTTTGGCGACAACTGCTTCAGTAGTTCACTAGGGACCCTTCTTTTGTAATAGCCATGTACATACTTTGAGAATCAATGGAAATCTATCTTTGCTTGATGATTGATGTCGAAACTTTTATTTCCAGTTGATATTTGACAACTATACTGCAACTCCTCGTCCTTCCGATGTTTTTTCTGCTTCGTCCTGTTTGAAGAAGACACTTGTTGCTGTCGAACTTATTGAAGATTCCTCGAGTAAAGGTTCGGCACAAGACTTGGAAGAACTTCGCCAACAACTCCAGTCTATGAAGAAACAATCACTTATGATAATGGAGCAGTCTCGAAAGTCTTCCGAGAGGGAAAAAGTTGCGCTTCAACAGGCTCAAGATGCTATAGCTGAAAAGGAAGCCGCGGTTTCTGAGGCTGCTGAAGCTTCTGCACGAGAAAATTACATGCTTCAAATGATGACTGACTCCAGCTTGGATATGACAGGTATACTTCATTAACTTGGTCGTGCTTGTTTTTTCTCTTGTTGTGTTTTCCGTCCTCGCTGATTACTCCGCTGAAATAGGTTCTTTTTTGGACACCGCTGCCGAAGATCAACGTGTTGAAGCTCGATCCAATGTGCTTCTCAGACTGGCAGCTGAACATGGGTCTAACTTTTGGGTTACGCCTGAACGTACCCGCCAAATCATTAGATTTCAAGATCGTGCGGGTCAGGTCCGTGATTTCCTCAACTTTTGTACAAGAACATTGTCTTTAGTTTACAACACCATGTTCCCGCGCAATAAGATGCCAGAAACCCTTCCTGATTTGATGGATAAATTTCAGGATGCACCTCGAATCCATGGATTTGTGCGTGCCCAACTATCTGCTGGCGCCAGATTTGCTATGATGATGATACCAAATCTGTTATCCAAAGTTAGACATGAGTAGAATTGTCTCCAAGTGCCTGGCCAAGATGGCGAAAAGGAAGAGGAACGTTGGCAAAATTGATGACATTGTGACCCCTGTAGCAGAAGATATGATGGATGAACTTCTTCGGATGGATGCTGAGTTCTTCGTGAAGGGCAGCTATGCTGAACATAGTACTCGTACTGCAAATAATGAACGGATGACCATAGATGATATACGAGGCAGCAATTGAGAGTTTCTCTTTTAACTTGTCGAATTTTCTCAGGAGTTGTATCTTGTATGTTGTAAACATAGTCTATATTGTAAAGCCACTAGATTTTTTATTTTTTCCTTGTCAAGCCCCCGAGCGTTTTGGTGGCGATTTCTTTTTTACTGTAATGCGAGGTTGAACCAAAGCAAAATAAATTATATTGAGTGTACTATATTTGCGGGTATTAGCCCCCGAGCTTTTTTGTTGATCGCTATTTTGTATCATCGTTTTATTTTGCGAGGTGCTTTGCACCAAGGAGAAATATTTTGCAAGTTGTATTCGTCGACATTGTATATATATATTGTATCTTCTGGGCGTAAGCCCCCGAGCTTGTCAAAGAAAAAGATGTATATCTCTACTATCTTTGTTATGTTGCAGCTCCGCGATTCCGCCTCATTAAAAACCTTTTCCAGCCCCATTCGGTGCCCTGAAAAAGGAAAAGAGTGCGTCTGAAAACTCGCGGGCGTTTCAGTACATTGTAGTTTTACAAGGAGGACTATATTTCGACTCTAGGCGTAGAAACGCCTGAGTTGTGCCACGTTCCAAGGATTTGGCTCGGCAGCTCCTGACTTCTTGTCTTTTATCCTGTATGCTCCTCCTTCGATTACTTCTGTGACGATGTAAGGACCAAGGCATGGCGACTCGAGTTTTTCATGGCTTTTTTGATTGAGTCGTAGAACCAAGTCTCCAACCTGAAAAGATCTTGGTCGCAAACGTCGACTGTGGTAGTTTTTTAGATCTTGCTAGTACTTAGCGACCCGTGATAACACTTCGTCTCGAGCCTCATCAAGTGCATCGACATCGTCTTCCAATGCTCTTCTGGAAGCATCTTCGTTGTACTCCGTGACTCTTGGAGAGTCGTTCTCTATTTCTATCAGCAGTACTGCCTCAGCTCCATGGACCAGAAAAAACGGGGTCTCCTGTGTTGCTATATTTGGTGTTGTTCGGATACTCCATAACACACTCGGCAACTCCTCTGGCCAAGTATGTCGAGCTTTTTCCAATGGTCCTAACAAGCGCTTCTTGATACCATTGCAGATGATACCATTGGCTTTCTCGACTTGACCGTTGGTCTGCGGGTGCGCGACTGACGCGAAGTGAAATTTGATACCCACCTCTGCACAGTATGCTTTGAACTCCTTGGATGTGAAATTACTGCCATTGTCCATGACGATGCTATGAGGTACTCCAAACCGAAAGACAATGCTTTTCACAAACTTGATTGCCGACGCTCCGTCTGGTGAATTTATCGGCTTTGCTTCTATCCACTTGGTGAATTTGTCGACAGCGACGAGCATATACTCGTACCCTCCTGGCGAGGCCTTGTGTAATTTTCCCACCATATCGAGACCCCATTGAGCAAAGGGCCAAGACAACAGTATTGGCATCAACTCTGCTTCCGGAGAACGAGGCTTTGCGGCGAATCTCTGGCACGCGTTGCAAGTTCGCACTATTCCTTCGCATCCTCGATTGCTGTCAACCAATAAAATCCTGCTCTGAAAACCTTGGCCGCGATAGCTCGACTGCTTGCGTGATGACCACATATTCCTTCGTGTATGTCCTTCAGAATTATCCTTCCTTCTTCGGGTGTGACGCACCTTTGTAACACACCCAAAATACTGTGTTTGTACAACTCCCCTTTGACCACAGTGAAAGCTTTGGAACGTCTAATTACTCGCCTTGCTTCGACTGGATCGTCGGGTATTGTTCTCCTTAGGATGTACGATATGTACGCCTGCATCCATGGAATTTGCACCATCATTACTAGCTCCTGGTCCTCTTCTTCTTCCAATGCTTCTTTCGTGGCCCCCGAGGGTTTCTCATCCTTCTCCTTCTTCTTTGGTTTCGTCGGCTTTGTAGATCTCTCGGCTATTTCCTCCCAAAACACGCCTGGTGGAATCGCGAGACACTGCGACCCGATGTTTGCAAGAACATCGGCTTCATCATTGCTCAACCTGCTGATGTGATTTACTTCGCATCCGTCAAACAGCTTTTCTAGCTCGTTATACATCTCCTTGTATGCTATCATACTTTCATTGACTGCATCACATTGATTCATGACCTGCCGAGCCACCAATTGTGAGTCGCCAAAGATTTTCAGTCAGGTTGCACCACAAGCCTTCGCCATCTTCATCCCGTGTATGAGAGCTTCATATTCTGCCTCATTGTTAGACGCGTTTGGGAATGTCATCCGTAAGACATACTTTAATTTGTCGTCTTCAGGTGATATTAGTATCACGCCTGCTCCAGCTCCCTCTAACCTTTTGGACCCGTCGAAGTTCATAGTCCAGGTTCTCGATAAATCTGGGGGTCCCGTATTTTGTAGCTCCATCCACTCTGCGATGAAGTCTGGTAGGATCTGCGACTTTATTGCTTTTCTTTTTTCGTACGTGATGTCCCGAGGGGAAAGTTCTATTCCCCAAAGGGAGACACGACCCGTAGCTTCTGGATTGTTTAATATATTTGATAAAGGCGCCTCATTGACCACTATTATCGGATGCGCCGAAAAATTGTGTCGTAACTTTCTAGCTGTTGTAAACACTCCATATGTCAGCTTCTGGTACTGCGGGTACCGCTGTTTTGAAGGCGATAATACTTCACTGATGAAATATACTGGCCTCTGTACTCCATGGAGTTTTCCTTCTTCCTCCCTTTCGACTACGAGAGCTGTGCTGACCACCTGAGGTGTGGCTGCAATGTATAGCAGGAGGGGTTCCTTCTCCTTAGGCGCCACCAAGATTGGTGGTGTCGAGATTGTGCGCTTGAGATCCTCGAAAGCTTTGTTCGCCTCCTCGTTCCACTGAAACTTCTCTCCTTGCTTAATCAAAGCGTAGAACGGCAATGCCTTCTCTCCTAGCCTGGCGACGAATCTGCTTAAAGCTGCGACTTGCCCCGTCAGCTGTTGTATTTATTTCAACTTTGTCGGCTTCCTCATTGTTACGATGGCTTGGATTTTCTCTGGATTGGCCTCGATCCCTCTTGCTGATACTAGGAACCCGAGAAGTTCTCCCGCAGGAACACCAAAGGAGCACTTTGTCGGGTTCAACTTAAGGCAGAACTTGTCAAGGTTGTCGAAAGTTTCTTTCAAATCCTCGATCAATGTTGTCCCCTTTTTGAAGTTATGACGACATCATCAATGTACACTTGTACATTTTTTCCAATCTGTGTTGCAAGGCACTTCTGCATCATCCGCTCATATGTTGCTCCCGCGTTTTTCAGGCCAAAAGGCATTGTTCTATAGCAGAAAACGCCATAAGGTGTTATGAACGCTGTCTTGGCTTCATCATCTTCTTTTAATCTGATCTGGTTATATCCAGAATATGCGTCCAGGAAGGAAAGACGTTCGCATCCTGCCGTGGAGTCGATGATTTGATCGATCCTTGGGAGGGGAAAGTGATCCTTTGGACAGTGTTTATTGAGACACGTAAAGTCGACACACATGCAAAGGACTTTCGTGTTTTTCTTTGGGACCATCACTGGGTTAGCTACCCACGTGGCTTCTGTAGATATCTCCTTAATAAAACCAGCTTCTCTGAGTCGATCAATCTCTGACAGCTTGGCTTTGCGGTTTGGTTCCGAAAAACGCCGCAAAGGTTGTTTGATTGGTCTCGCTATTGGATCCAAGTTTAGGTGATGCTCGGCAAGTTCCCTGGGTACTCCTGGCATGTCAGCTGGACACCATGCGAAGATTTTCCAGTGCTCACGGAGGAACTCGACGAGCGCGCTTTCCTATGCGAGGTCCATGTTTGTTGCAATGGACGTCGTTTTCTTTGGGTCTGTCGGGTGAATCCGCACCTCCTTGGAATCCTTAGTGGTGTTAAAGGTTGGCTCCCTGAGTGGCCTTCCTGCATCTGGTAACACATCATAATCAGTTGTGAGCCTTGACGCCATATATTCTGCTTGCATCCCGAAAGTTTCTGACAGTCGATGAAAATCCTTGTCGCATTTATCAGCTAACGCGAAACTTCCTTTGACTGTAATTGGTCCCTTAGGTCCAGGTAACCTCCACAACAGGTACGTGTAGTGTGGTACCGCCATAAATCTAGCATATGCTGGTCATCCCAACAAGGCGTGATATTGCGACGGGAAATCTACCACTTCAAACTCCAGTTTTTCTATCCTGTAGTTTTCTCGGGTCCCAAACTGAATATCGAGATTAATCTTCCCCAACGGATAACTCGGCTTCTCTGGCATAATTCCATGGAAACGTGTGTCAGTTGGTTTTAGATTTTCCAGGGATATGTTCATCTTCCTTAGTGTATCCGCGTACATAAGGTTTAGACTGCTGCCTCCATCTATGAATACTCGAGATACGTTGAATCCCGCGATCACCGCTGGTAAGATAAGTGCTGACTGCCCTGGTCGAGGAACTTGCTGCGGGTGATCCGCAATTGTGAATCCAATGTCCTGTCCCGACCAATTTAGGTACTCAATCGTTGGTGGAGGCATCTTCTCTGCCATGAACACTTGTCGCGAGATTACTTTCTGCGCTCTATTAGATGGCCTAGCTTTCTGAATCATCGAGACCGCGCCATTGAAGTTAGGATCAACATATGGAGGTGGGTGTGGTACTGCTGCTATTCTGAGCTGGTGCTGATTTTCGTCTGTAATTGCAGGAGGAGGTGGGAGGTGGATCTCACTCCTTGGCCCCTGGGGGTTCCTATTTGCTACTTGGACATTAGCGTGTCCTGCAAATCTCAACATTGCTTGAAAATTTCGACAGTCCTTCTGCAGATGCCCTGACTGTCTCTTCCCATTGTTATCAAGATAAAAATGCATCTGACACGGTCCATTCATCATATCCTCGGGAGACACATATGGTCTCTGGAACCTTGGTCCACTATTTTGTCTATTATTACGGGGATCACCTCTATTGTCGCCTTGCTGCTCACTACTTCATTGATAATCATCTCGACTGTTTCCTCCAGTGTTTCCTCGGAACCCGGCTGATATTTGGCCAGGAGCGTCATAACTTGGGAACTATCGAGAGAATCGTCGTCTATTTTGGAAATTTCGACTACGGTCCTCCTCCGGCGATCTATGTCGCTTGTTGTGTATAGCATCTTCTCCATCTGCCCACTTGTTTGCTATTTCCATCAATGCTGACACTGTCTTTGGGTTGGTTCTCCCCAAGTCTTCGACGAAATCTCCTCGTCGAATTCCTGCTACGAACGCGTCTATTGCTCTCTCGTCAGATATGTTCTCTGCCGAGTTTTTAATGATGTTCCACCTCTGTATGTATTTTCTCATTGACTCATCGTGTTTTTGTCTACACGACCTCAACTCTTCGAGTGACGCGGGTTTTTTGCATGTCGATTTGAAATTCTTCACAAAAACGTCCTCGAAACTATCCCAACTGTCGATGGACCCCGAAGGTAACTTCTTTATCCATGATCGTGCTGCTCCACTCAAATGTACTTGGATGCTCTGCATGGCTGTTGCCCTGGTTCCGCCTATCAACTTCACCGTGTCGAGGTAATCAACGAGCCAATCCTCGGGATCCTGTAGGCCATCAAATTTTTTGAAATTTTTGGGTAACTTAAACCCTGACGGGACTCGAGTTTTTCGAACTCGTCTCGTGAAACACGGAAGTCCACACATGTCTTCCTCATCTACTTCTGGCGAGCGCCGATGTTCTCTCATGTCCTGTCGGGCTCTATCTACCCTTGCTCCACTTTCTCTCGGTGGATCCTGCACTGCTGCAGTAGGTCGTGGACTATTTTGCCTTGCAGTTCCTTCGGGAGGTGTAGCTGCGAACACTGTTCCCATGGCTCCAACTCCTGCCATTGCCATGTTATACAACGCTTCTCTCGGATCCCCAGGAGGTGGTCTGGACGCGAGGATAAAAGACATGTCGAGGTTTTGAACTAAATTCTCCCTCTCTGCTTCAGGTATATTTTGCAGCCGAGATCTTGCTCTCCTTCGAACTTCTCTGTGACTATCTCCCGAATTTCCTGATTGTCGACTTAGATCTGCCCTTCGCCTGCTTGACGCGGAAGCTGCCTCCTTTCTTCTATTTAATGCAGCTGTCTGTTTTTCTAACTCTCTGCTAACACGAGCGAGTCTATATTGATAAGCTTGCAATTCTTCTACTGTAGCAGTTGTGGTCATTGGTTCTGTACCATCCATGGCTCTTGCGGCTCTATCCCATGCTTCTTGCGGGAGTTGAACCCTTAGACGTGGTGTAGGCCCGACATATTTAGTGCCTAAACCTCGCCTAAGATCAGCGGGATCGACATATGGGTTTCCCGCATTGTCGAAAGCCTCTGACGTCTCCGGCTCTGCTCGGTTTGCTTCTTCAATTGCGTAGATCTGATGATATTTTGAATTTTGATTTTTGTCGGGATTGGTGACACCATCATATAGATTGGTGAAGACCTTTCCAAAAGCAACAGATCTGTCGATGAAGTTGAAGCTGTCGACGCTGTCTGAGTCGCTGCTTATATCAGAGTCCGCAGATGACTCGAAGGACATGTCGCTGAAGATCTTGGCGAGCTTTTCGCTAGCCATGTAGCTGATGAAGCGTGGCGACGAAATCTCCTCTTCGCCTGATGAAAAATCGGAGTCGACCGCTAACAATCCCGACGAAATCGGAACTTCGAGACGATACGACCCTTCTTTCTTGACGCAGAATCGGAATTTTACGAACGTCATCTCCATGGGCTCCTCCAGATACGCATATGCATCCAAACGGGAGGGCGGGTGAGGAACAAAATCGACTAGACCAGTTTCGATCTGTTTACCTCGATCCATTGCGTTGCTTGCTACCGACGAAGTCGACGATCTTGAACGTGCCATCGAGATCAGCTCCTTGTCGCCTCTAATTCCCACAGTCGGCACCAATTGACAAGGTATTAACTTAGTAATGCCTACGTATTGTAGACTAGGGTTTCCTTGGAAGTAGAGGGCAAGTAGATCTCGAAGGTTTCAGCCGAAAAGTACTCGACGATTATGAAACTAGGGTTCTGTTGACAATTGATTCGATCCTCTCTTCGTCCCTCGACTCCCCCTTATATAGGAGGTGGAGCCGAGGGATTCGTAATACACAAGTTACAGAGTCCGGGAGGGTTTCTAACCCGTCCCGTAAAATTACAAGTCTCTATATTTCCTAATACAATTCTAACTTTCCTTAACACTGATTGGGCTTCCAATCTTCATATTCTTCGACTTGTGGGCCTTCAGTAAACCCCGGGTACCATCTTCGGCAGGCCCATTGGGGATGCCTATGTCATCGATCCCGCGGGCCCTCGAAGTACCGGGCAACACTTTAGCCGACTGCGGCGCGCGGTCAAGGAATTTGACAACGCGTGGCACGACGCTACCAACAATGTTGTGGTAAGTTGAACAAAACTTTAAAGTTCTTTGAATTCTTGCCGGTTTTCATTCTTTCAAGATTATGTATATCTCCCCAGTCCCCGAGTTTCGGGTTGAGAGCATAGCTCTGAGCGCGAAACTTCCTTAAAACACTAAAAACCGGCATCTTCTTACTGTCATTTTTACTTGAACAGAGCACGGCGGACGCCCGGAAGCGCCTCTTTGAGGAGCTCTTGTGGGAGCACCGGGACCTCGCTGAGGCCCACAACCATTGCCAAGGTTTGTGTCCGTGCCTCCAGCTTCTTTTTTTCCGGATGTTTTTCCTTCTTAATATTGATAAACTTTTTGCTCACCAGCTGTTCCGGAAGCCTCCATCGAGGCCCTCAAAACTCAGCTCGCTACCCTTCAAGGTACTATCCCTTTTCCGGTTGATTTGCCTCTCTGCACCTTACCGGTTACATTCCTGTTAACGTTTCTTCTCCGGATTCCAGCTGAAAAGGAGCAGCTCATCCTGTCTCACCGCAAAGCTCTGGACGCCCAGGAGGTTAATTCCGCCAAGCTGAAGGAGGAGCTCGTTCAGGCTGCGCTCCGGCATGACCGTGAGATGAAGGAGGCCAAAGCCGCAACCGAGGCCAAGCTGGACGAGACTCTCAAGGAGTTCTCCGACTCCACCGCGGTGCTGCGGGCAGAGTTGGAGGAGCATAGCGGGGCGCGGAAAGCGGCCGAAGACCGGATCGCCCTCCTAGACATAGAGCAAAAAAAGTACGACCGGTTGGTTGTGCAGACTGACGCGCTCGCCCTCAGTAAGCGCTTTTTTCCTCTCTTTCTTTTGCTTATAAGCTTACACCTTCCGGTATCACGTCCTTATTTCTTCTCTCTTTTTTCTTGTAGGGTTCTTTCCGGATTCGCAGGTGCATGCGCACAAGAAGGTGACGGAACGCCGGGCTGAACAAGAAATGAGGAACCCGAATGCGCCCTGGGATCCCTATGATCATCTGGTCGTGCTTTCTGCCCAGGTCCAGCACATGCGCAGTGGACCGGCATCTTGTCGATCTGCCCGATGTGGCGATCCAGCTCTTCAAAGTGCTATGGCCTGAGGAGGAGATGCCGGCCAACCTGACACTTACCTCCGATCGCCTGAAAGGTGCCGGCCGGAGGATCCGCGAGTGGCAGTGCTCAGCATTCCGTGCCGGAGCAGATGCGACGCTACGCATCGCCTGCTCCTGGTACAAAGACCTGGACCTGGAGGCCTTCCACAGCTTGCGCCGCGACGCTCCCACCGATAAGGACCCAGTCCTTACCGCGAAGCGGAAAAACCGCGCTTACTGGATAGCGGAGTACGCTCCAATCCGCACCTTCATCCCTCCTCCTCCCGACGTCAAGGACTATCTTAGTGACGACGAAGAAGAGGACGAGGAATATGAGGATGCCGGGGAAGATGATGCTCCTCCGGAAGCTGGCGATGCGCCTCCGGAAGCTCCAGAAGCCGGTGATGCTCCTCCTGAAGCCCCTGCTGCTTAAATGCTCTCACTTTATATTTGCTGTATCTGTTGGCTCAAAAACAATGCTTGTTAAATTCTACCCCGGTATGCCGGGGTCTTTGGTGTAAGACAAAACTTAGCATTTCCTTTGTTTATGCTCCAACCTTATGCCGGTATGTCATACCGGTAAGTTATTAAGTTATGCTGGTTTGCTATCTGAGCATGTTGCCTCTGTTGTTTGCTTTTATCTTGCACTGTGAAGGTTCCGGAATTGTTTCCGCATCCAATCCGATGCACACTTGGTTCTTTTACTTTGGCTCTTTTGGGTGTTTTGGTGTATAAGTCACAAATTTCTTTTGCCAAGCAAGCACTTTCTTGAACTTAGAAATAACTCAAAATTTTCACAAAAAACCGGTATAACCGAGGTTAGTTAAACTTTTCCGGATTGTCCGTTCCCACTCTCTCTTTTCGTAGTTCACGTGCTTAATTCCTACCGGCTTATCTTGCTTGCCATGAAGCCGGGTTGCGGACAGCAGCAGAGTCGAAGACTCCGGTAGGTTTAGCACGTTACTAAACCGGAAAGAAAAAATGTTTGACAAGCAACCGGTAAACTGAAAAAATAAACATATTGCATGCAATTTCAGTAGGGGTAGTCCCCGAGATTCATTCGAGGTTCCGACATCTTTTATTCATAGCAAATAAGGTACAAAAAGGAACTTCTTACACCACAACTTCATGAGTAGAAAGGACGCAACAGAGCTATGTTCCACGGACGCTTGGTTTCGCCTCCGGATCTGTCCGCCTTCCCTTCTTTCCATTCATGTGCATCGATCAGATAATAGGCATCATTGTGGAGAGCTTTGCTCACAATGAATGGTCCCTCCCACGGAGGAGAAAGATTATGCCGGCCTTCAGTGCGCTGCACTAGGCGTAACACCAAATCTCCTTCCCGGAATACCCTCGGGTTAACCTTCCGGCTATGATAGCGTCTGAGGTTCTGCTGGTAAATGGCTGTTCTTGCCAAAGCCAGCTCTCTTGCTTCTTCCAGCAAGTCCACATCGTTTTCTCGAGCCTCTTTTACCTCTTCTTCGGTATAGAGTTGAACCCTTGGAGGAGTCATGAATGATATCGGTTGGGATTACAGCTTCTGCCCCATAAACCATGAAGAATGGAGTGTATCTGGTAGACCGGTTCGGAGTCGTTCTTATGCTCCACAACACTGATGGCAACTCATCAAGCCAACAACCCGGTGTCTTTTCGAGTGGTTCAATGAGCCTTGGTTTTATACCGGAAAGCACAAGTGCATTGATTCTTTCAACCTGGCCATTGCCTTGCGGGTGTTCCACTGAGCACAAATCCAACCGGATGTTATTATCCTCACAGAATCGCTTGAATTCTCCTTGGGCAAAGTTTGAGCCATTGTCCGTAATGATGCTATGTGGGTATCCATACCGCAAGATAACATCCTTCAGGAACTTCACCGCCGTATGGCCATCACACTTTGCGATAGGTTTTACCTCCAGCCATTTGGTGAATTTATCCACCATTACCAAGATGTGGGTCATGTTTCCCCTTGCAGTTTTGAATGGGCCAACCATGTCAAGGCACCAAACAGCAAACGGCCAAGTTAACGGTATAGTTTTTAAACCGGATGCTGGGGTATGATTTTGCTTGGCATACCTCTGGCACCCGTTGCATTTCCGTACCAGATCCTCAGCATTCTCCAGCGCAGTGGGCCAATAGAACCCATGCCGGAAGACTTTTGCCACCAGCGCCCTTGATGAAGCGTGATGCCCACATTCTCCTTGGTGGATTTCCACAAGCATCTCTTTTCCCTCTTCCGGTTCCACACATCTTTGAAGGACACCGGTAACACTTCTCTTGTACACCTCGCCATTGATGAAGGTGTATGCTTTGGACCTCCGCTGGATCCTTCTCGATTCAATTTCGTCAACCGGCAAGGTGCCGTTGATCAGGAATTCCTTAATAGGTTTAACCCAAGATGGTGCTTCTCTAACCATAAATATCGGCACGTCTATCTCCATACTATCCACCATCATTGCTTCCTCTAGTATAGACATCGCAGTCCCCGAGTTTACCGGAGCAATCCCCGGGTTTCCTTCATCAATATCCAATGGCACCACATGCGATTCCGGTACGAAAATTGATTCTGACTCCGGACTTGGTTTGATCGATGGTATCCTTAAGTGAGCCAAGGCTATTCCGGGAGGAATTTCCTGCCTGGATGAGCCCAACTTGGATAAAGCATCTGCGGCTTCATTTTCAGCCCGTGGCACATGGTGAAACTCACAGCCTTCGAAGAAGCCGGCAATCTTTTGCACATGAAACCGGTATGAGGCCATGTTGGCATCTTTTGCATCCCAATCTCCGGAACACCGTTGCACCACAAGATCTGAATAACCGTAGCAAATGATTCGGTGTGCACCGATTTCTTTTGCGACCTTAAGTCCATGGATCAGAGCCTCATATTCAGCAACATTGTTCGATGCCCTGAAATGCACTTGTAAAACATACCGGAGACGGTCTCCCTTTGGTGAGGTGAGTACCACACCGGCACCCAGACCCTCCTTAAGCTTGGATCCATCAAAGTGCATCTTCCAGTATTCTACTTTCTGTTCCGGCGGCTTGTATTGCATTTCTGCCCAATCAACCAGGAAATCAGCCAAGGCTTGTGATTTTATGGCATCCCTTCTTTCATATACCGACACGTATGGTGACAGCTGAATTGCCCATTTTGCAATCCTGCCGCTGGCATCTTTGTTGCCCATGATATCTGAAATGGGTGCCTCGCTTACCACTTTCATGGGGTGCTCCTCAAAATAATGTTTAATCTTCGTGGCGGCCATGAACACGCCATAGGTCATCTTCTGGAAGTGGGGGTAGTTTTGTTTTGAGAGGGAGAGCACTGTAGGGATTCGTTGCATAGAAAACAAAAATTTTCCTACCACGAGAACGCAATCCAAGCCAAGATGCAATCTAGAAGATGGGAGCAACGAGGGGATGAACGAGACTAACCCTTGAAGATTTCCAAATCCTACAAGAGGAGGCTCTCGTTGCTGTGGTAGACGATCACTTGCCGCTTTCAAAAGCGCGTAGAAGATCTTGACGGTGCCACATTCGGGCAGCACCTCCGTACTCGGTCACACGTTCGGTGTTGATGAAGACGACGTCCTTCTCCCTGTTCCAGCGGGCAGCAGAAGTAGTAGATCCTCCTTGGAATCTCGGCAGCACGACGGCGTGGTGGCGGTGATGGTGGAGAACTCCGGCAGGGCTTCGCCTAAGCGTATCCGGGAGTTGTATGTGGAGGAGAGGTAGCTAGGGTTTGGGAGAGGGGGCTTGGGCGCCGGCCCTCAAAGGGGTGCGGCCAAGGTGGTGGCAAGAGTGGCCGGCCAGCCCCTCCCCTCCTCTCTTTATATAGGTGGAAGGCCCCAAAGATTAGGTCAAAGTCTCCGAATAAGACCCCAACATAAACCTTCCATATGACCAAACCTAGGGGGAGTGGGACTCCCCCTTTTCCTTTGGTGGGGTGGCCGTCCACCATGGGGAGGAGTCCACTTGGGACTCCTCCTCCCTTAGGCTGGCCGGCCAAGGTGGGTGGAGTCCCTCCATGCTGATTTCTTCCGGACTCTTCTAGAACCTTCTAGAACCTTCCAGAAAAAATACCGGATCATTTTCAAAACTAGAAAATGACTTCCTATATATGAATCTTATTCTCCGGACCATTCTGGACCTCCTCGTGATGTCCTGGATCCCATCCGAGACTCCGAACAAAACTTCGAACTCCATTCCATATTTCCATATCTACTTTAAACGACATCAAACCTTAAGTGTGTCACCCTACGGTTCGCGAACTATGTAGACATGGTTGAGACCTCTCTCCGACCAATAACCAATAGCGGGATCTGGAGATCCATAATGGCTCCCACATATTCAACAATGACTTTAGTGATCGACTGAACCATTTACATACGATACCGATTCCCTTTGTCACGCGATATTTTACTTGTCCGAGGTTTGATCATCGGTATCTCTATACCTCGTTCAACCTCGTCTCATGACAAGTACTCTTTACTCGTACCGTGGTATGTGGTCTCTTATGAACCATTCATATGCTTGCAAGCTAATATAGACGACATTCCACCGAGAGGGCCCAGAGTATATCTATCCGTCATCAGGATGGACAAATCCCACTGTTGATCCATATGCCTCAACTCATACTTTCCGGATACTTAATCCCACCTTTATAACCACCCATTTACGCAGTGGCGTTTGATGTAATCAAAGTACCTTTCAGGTATAAGTGATTTACATGATCTCATGGTCGAAAGGACTAGGTAACTATGTATCGAAAGCTTATAGCAAATAACTTAATGACATGATCTTATGCTACGCTTAATTGGGTGTGTCCATTACATCATTCATATAATGATATAACCTTGTTATTAATAACATCCAATGTTCATGATTATGAAACTATAATCATCTATTAATCAACAAGCTAGTTAAGAGGCTTACTAGGGACTCATTGTTGTTTACATAACACACATGTATCAATGTTTCGGTTAATACAATTATAGCATGGTATATAAACATTTATCATAAACACAAAGATATATAATAACCACTTTTATTATTGCCTCTTGGGCATATCTCCAACAAGCACCTCGCTCAAGTAGTATACCGGCCTCTGCACGATTTTTTCTTCCTCCTCTCTTTCCACTACAACCACAACACTTACAACCCGGTTGGTTGCTGCTATGTACAACAACATGGGCTCCCTTTCCAAAGGTGAGGCCAACACCGGTGCGGTGGCTAGCATTGTTTTCAGCTCTTTGAATGCTGCGTCTGCCTGTGGGGTCCAGACGAAGGTATCGGATTTTTTCATTAATGCATAGAGCGGCAGAGCTTTTTCCCCCAACCTGCTTATGAACCGGTTTAGCGATGCCAAGCTTCCGGTAAACTTCTGCACATCTTTTAGTTCACGCAGTATAGTCATTCTTTCTATTGCCCGGATTTTTACCGGATTCACCTCAATGCCCCGGCTTGATACAAGAAAGCCAAGCAGTTTGCCGGCAGGGACACCGAAGGTGCATTTTGCCGGATTGAGTTTCATCCGGAACCTTCTTAAGTTATCAAATGTTTGCCTGAGATCATCGATCAAGGTTTCTTTTACCTTAGTTTTTATCACGACATCATCCACATAGACTTGCACATTCTTTCCAATTTGATCAAATAAGCATTTTTGCATACAACGCTGGTACGTTGCACCAGCGTTGCGCAAACCAAAAGGCATAGTGACATAGCAATAAGCCCCGTGCAGGGTAATGAACGCAGTTTTTATTTGATCTTCCTTTTTCAGGGGAATCTGGTGGAAACGGGAATAAGCATCCAGAAAGGACAACAACTCACAACCAGCAGTGGAATTGATCACTTGATCAATCCTGGGTAGAGGGAAAGGATCTTTAGGGCAAGCCTTGTTTAGGTTGGTGTAGTCGATGCACATGCGCCACACCTTTGGAGCTTTGGGTTCCTCCTCTTTTTTCTTCTCGACCAGCACCGGATTAGCTAGCCACTCAGTATGCAGTACTTCCACGATGAAACCGACAACCAGAAACTTTGTCACTTCTTCTCCAATGATCTTTCTCCTATCTTCAGCGAACCGGCGTAAGGGTTGTCGCACCGGCTTAGCATCCTTCCGGACATTTAGAGAGTGCTCAGCCAGCTCCCTCGGAACACCCACCAAGTCATCAGTAGACCAGGCAAAGATATTCCGATTCTCACGGAGGAAGCTGACGAGCGCGCTTTCCTATGCCTCACTCAGGCCGACACCGATACGAACGGTACGCTCAGGGTAAGCCGGATCCAGCACAATGTCCTTTGTTTCTTTTGTCGGCTTGAATGCCGGTGTGCCCAAGTTTCCACTCATTGCTGCTAAACTCAACTGTGAGGACTGAGCCAGCGCAACCGCAGTTTGCATCCTCCTTTTTTCCTCCGCAATCACCAGCGATTCTGCCAGGTTTGATCCGGCGGAAGCAGTTTCCAGTGAGATCTTGTAGTTTCCCACCACAGTTAAGGGTCCACGAGGTGCCGGCATCTTCATCTTGAGATAAGCCGTATGAGTTGAGGCCATGAAAGCCGCCAATGCTGGCCTCCCTAGCAGTGCATGGTAAGGACTGTCTAGGTCCACCACTTCAAACATAATGTTTTCAACCCGGCAGTTGTCACGTCCTCCGAATGACACATCCACCCGGACTTTTCCTACTGGTGCGCAGGACAGGCCCGGAACGATTCCGTGGGATGTTGTGTGAGTTGGCTGTGGCATGTTTTCTGTTATCCCCGGCGTATGCATTGTATGCTTGTACATAATATTTATGCTGCTTCCATTGTCTATCAGCACTTTGCTGAACTTGACTCGAGTCTCTGGCCCTTGCATGATTGGGTCCACAAAGAGCATAACCACCCGGATTCGGCATGATCTTGGGGTGATCCTTGAACGACCAGGTGATTTCCTGATCTGACCACAACATGTATTTGGGAACTGTCTGCATCACTGCGTTCACTTCCATGGAACGACGATGCATGCTCTGCCTGTCGGTTGGCTCAGTAACGAACACAACACAGCACAAATGCGGGTCCTTGTAAACGTTCCGGCCCAAAGGTGCTGGTGGTGGCGGTTGATCATTGCCGTCCTCCACCTGATGAACTTGCTGGTGCTGCTGTACCGGTAAAGCGTTGGCTCCGGTAAGCGGTGGTGGCGGTGGTAATGGATGCTGCCGCAACATGTCTTGCGAGGGTGGCAATATCGTGGAACAGCCTTGTGCTTGCGCATCTTTTACCGTACCTCTCAACATCAAGTGCTTGACCCAGGAACAGTCTTTTGTCAAATGATTCGCCGGCTTCGCCGGATTCGGAGTGTGAAACCGGCATGGTTGCTCCATTGCTGCTTCCATGGTGTATCTCATATGCTCTTGCCAATCTTTTTTCTCTCCCCACTTCTTCTTTTCAACCCATTGTTTCTTAGGACCCGCCCATGGCTGCGATCCGGTTTTTTGCCTCTGGCTCCCGCTAGTGCCGGAATGTTCCTGTACCGCGGCTACTTGCTGCGGACCATACCTTCTATCCGGAAAATCTTCTCTTCTTTTGTTGTGCCGGTTATCCCGGTATTGATCTTGGCGTGGCTGGCTTGTTTGTGCTGGTTCAACTTGCACTGCCGGTTGCATTGGGTCTCCCAATGCATAATTGTCCGCCACCCGCATCATTTCAGCCAATGTGGTAGGCATGTTCCTTTGCAGCCTTTGCCACAGCGGCGATCCTCTCCGGCATCCATGGCAAAACCAAGCAATTGCCTGCGCTTCTATCACCCCTTCACACGTATTCCTCGTTGAGTTCCACCGGGTCAGATAGTCCCGGTCTGTTTCATTAGGGCACTGCAAGCATAGAGCGAGCTGCTGCGGCCTGTTTGGTCTTTTGTAGGTACTACTGAAGTTGCTCACAAAAGCTTCCTCAAAGTCCAGCCATCCGTTGATGCTTCCCTTTGGCAAATTGTTAAGCCAAATTCTTGCCGGTCCCACTAGGAAGGACGGTATGATTCTCACGGCCCAACGCCGGTTTCCTCCGCCACCAGCGACATATACTGCTGTGACGTAATCTGCCAACCAATCTTCCGGCTTAGTTGTGCCATCGTATGTTTTTGTATCCCGGGGCAACTGGAAGTTGCGTACCGGTGGTTCTTCTCCCATGATCCGTGGGCCAAAACATTGTGGACCGGGTGGACCCTCAGCTTCAATCATTTCAGAAAGGTGCACTCTGTCCAGACGGTGCCTCGCATCCCGTTCCGGTAGGCATCTTTCCCCTACACGTTCCCCCAAAGGGTTCCGGTAGGCTCCAGTTCGTTCCACTCCGGAATCTTCTTCATCACATCTCACCGGTACCGCGGCTCTTGCATGCCGGTACCTTGGTGGTGGCATCTCATTCACATAAGCTGCTCTGGGCGCTCGATAATTTTGCCCGGTTTCACCTCTACCGGCATAAGCGTTCCCAGCGTGAGCTTCTCTGGCATAGTCATCTCCGGCATAGCCGTGACCTGCCCTTTGATTTTTTCTTCCGGCCTCATACTGCCCGGCTTGTTGTTTTCCGGCAAGAACCGGATCATACACGGTCATCTACCGCGCATTTCCCTCTTTTTCTCTTCTTCTATCCGGATGGGGGGACGATGCCTGCCCATGGGACTTGCTTCCGGCGTTTTTTGTCGAACGCATGGATTTTGATGCCGCAACCGCTTTGTTTTCTCTAGAAAGCTCAGCATTTTGTTCCTGAATCACATCAAGCAGCTCTCTAACACGATCTTGCTGTTTTGTTAAAGCATCTCCACTAAGCGATTCACACAGCTCCATAGCAGCCCTAGCAGCTTTTATGGTTTTATCCGGGCTACTGTACTTAGGTTTCTCTACGATGCTCAAAGATACAGAGGCACTCTTGCCGGCAAGAACTTCCTTACGCAAATCCTGATCTAGATTGCGAGCCTTAAGCCGGTTTTCCGGCACCCTTGCAGCCTGAGCGCTAACGGAAGCAAAGCCATGGGCAGCGTTATACTCACGTAGGGTTAGGTTCAGCTCGCGCTGCGCCCGGATGATGTCCGCGCCCCCGGAGAGCAGCTTCTTGCGCGTTGCATCCAGCTCCACCTGAGCCGTTGTCGGGTCGATGTTCTGTGCGATGGGCGTCGCCAGCACATTCATCCTGCTTGGAGAGGAGTCTCCGGTGGCGCTGCAGATGCACTTGTAGCTCCTGGGTCACGCTCGGTCGGCTGCTTGGCCGCGCGCGTGGACCTCGCCTGGCCAGCGCCTTCCGCTGCGATCTCCTTGCCGGCGTCAGCCACGCCTGCCATCATGACCTCCACGCTACCGGCGACGCGACCAGCGCAAAGCCACCTTGGCGGATCCGGCACCACCAGCGCCGGCGAGAGGCACTGGCGCACAGGGACGGTGCCGAAGTAGACGCGGTGGCTGCCGAACTCAATGACGCGGCCGTTCTTGGGGAAGATGCCGCCGTTGGCGAAGCAGCCTGCGTTGTCGTTGATGAAGTCCATGGAGTAGATGCGCTCCACAAGCGCAGACACCGTCCGCTCGCCGGAGACATTGAGGAGGCCCGCCCGAATGTGAACTCTAGCAAGCGCTAATTCATGCCCCACGGTGGGCGCCAACTGTCGTCGTGGTGAACAGACAGATGCCATAGGATGGCTTAAGTTGGGGCCGAATGGGCGCTAGAGGATTCGGGGGAGGGTTTTGGTTGTATGGGATGGATTTCCGGATGGTGTCTTGAAGAACTTGGCTTTGGCCAGAGGAAGAAGAAGAAGAACACAAGTATAAACTCAGCTCTAGATCTCTCTCTTCATTGATCACAAATGGTTACAGGTTTCTGGATACAAGGTTCAACATGCCCGTGATGGGGTGTGCCCCCTCTCCTTATATAGGGGAGAGGGTGGCTTACAGGGGAAGAAACCCTAGGAAACCCTAATGGCATCTTTGAACAGACAAACTACTTTACAAAGCCACTTTAATCACTGGTGACGCCGGTTTCTTCTTTAATTAGGGAGGCTGACGTCCTCCGGATGCTTTCAGCGTCACCTTCCTCTTTGGCGTCAGGGCTTCGTTTAAAGCTACTTGGCTTAGCTCATCCTTGTCCTCTAGCTCTTGAGAGAATCTTTGACTAGTCTTGCCGACGTGCTACAGTGCACCTCTTACCGGCAATCCGGTGTCTTCTTAGCTCATTCCGGTATACCCCTCTTGGGGATACCGGTAAGATTTACTTAGCCCAAAGGCTTAGCTCCACAGTCCGGAATAAACTTTAAACCGGTATCTTGATGGCTCAAACCATCCGGTTTGGCATGCCTTTGGCATACCGGGGGTCATCCCCCAACATCTAGAGAGATATGAGGGTGAAGGTGTTTGTGAAAGATGTCGCTAAGATTCCTGCAACAAACTTTTTGAAATGGAATAGTGCTTCTTCCTGATAGATTTCTTTGTGGAAAATGCCCTGAATGGAATATATGTTGGTGATGATGCTGTCTTGATCAAAATGACACATAAGATAAAGATGAAGATGATGAGGACATTGGGGATGATTTTCATGATCATGCCAAGAACACTGAGGGGCATGGGACCAATAGAATGGAAACTGATACTACCACTCCTAGTCCCAGCCAAGGTGAGAAGACTGGATATAAGACTGTAGCTACTAGTATTTAACTGCAAAACCTTGAGGAAAGTTTCAAAAGTAACGTTTTGGGATTGAGCATGGGATGTCCACTACTTAGGAACTAGTCCTGATAAGTGTTGAAGAAAACATTGAAGGAAGTTTATTGCAGAGATTTGATGCTGAGAGTGATGAGGAGATTGAAAAGAAAGTGTAGGAGATTGCTGCACAGAAGGATACACCTAGGGATCAACCTGCACCACTGAAGCCATCTTTGGCATGGAACGAGAACAAAACCTAGGGCCACATTTGAGCAACCATGATGAGTAGTAGGATTCAAAGAGATGGAAGTTATGCAACTGAAAAAGCTCAAGAGTAAAAGAAGACAAAAAATCTAGAAGTCCCTAAAGTTAATAATATAATTCATGGGTTTTCTAATTCATTTAAGCTCTTGACAATCATGAATTACTTGAGAAAGCAAAAAATTGCAGGCATTAGGTTGGGCCACAATTCTAGTAACTGTGATGAAATTATCAATAATATCAAAAGTATTGAAGTAGATAGACTTGAAAAATTCCATAGCACCAAACCTAATATTTTCCTTCCTTTTGACATTATTCTAACAATGGAGGATATGAGGGGACCCTGGGGAGGAAATGTTCCATCCCCAGACAATCAGGAAGATTATAGTAGTGATCAACCTAATGAGGAAGAACCATGGGCTATAGTCTCTAGTAGGAAGAAAGGTAGAAAGAAACCGATCTTTAAAAATGGTAGTATCTCTAATATGGAATCCTAGAGGTCTTAATAGACCTGATAAACTTATCAGAGTGCATGATCCCATGAGAGAGACATGTCCAGATATAATATGCTTCTCTCAGTCAAAGAAATAAGACCTTATAGTTGCACAACTCCAACAATTGGACCCTGGTGGGAAGTTTTCTTGGAATTGGCTTCCATCAAAAAACACTGCTGGTGGCATTTTGGTTGGTATAAGTATTGACCTTTTTGACATTGTCAGATGGGATATTTACACCTATTCTATCTCAACTTGAATTAGGTCTAAGAATGATAATATAGTTTGGAGAATCATTGTTGTTTATGGTTCTGCATATGAGGAATATAAACGAGACTTTATTAATGAGTTACGTAATGCATATTCATGCTAGTCTGGACCTACTTTAGTGGGGGTGATTTTAATCTCATTACATAAAAACATGAGAAGAATACTAGTAACATTAATCAATGTTGGGCTAATCTGTTCAGTGATTGGATTGATAAATTTGGGTTAATGGAAATTAAGAACTCTAGTAGACACTTCTCTTGGGCCAATAATCAAGATAACTCGATTGTGGCTTTACTAGACAGATTGTTCGTCTCTACTTGCTAGGATAGTCTGTTTCCTTCAAGTAGCGTGTCCTCAAAACCTAGAGTGGGGAGTGATCATACTCCACTTTATTGTGGATACTGCGTCCCTTAAGATCTCGCATGTAAAACAATTTAGATTTGAAAAATGGTGGTTGCAGATTGATGGTTTTGATCAGGTGGTGGCTTAATTCTGACTAGCCACATGTCATCTAGATACAACCATTGATAGATGGCGGTTTAAAATTAGAAACACAGGTTTGAAAGGCTGGTGTGCTAACATTGAAACAACTCAGCGCAAATTAAAGCAACATGTCGGGGGGAAGACCCCGGCCGGGTATGGCAAAGCATTGGGAGCAGTTGGCTCAAGGCCGGCTGGCCTACGGCAAAGGCCGGTTGAGGAGCAGCCGGCTGGAGCCGTGGCCGGCTGCCTTGCGAGCCGGCTGGCTCTAAATCTATGCTGGTCTGGCCACGGCCATCTGTGCTGTGGCTGGGCCGGCTTCTACGTGCCATGTCCGGCTGGTTTTGTCTCTCCCCTGACCCGCTCGAGGCTGGCGAGCCTTGCAGGAGAAGGAACTGGAAAGGTAATCCGGGTGCAGAATTCCACGCTGATCTCATCTCCCGTAAAGTAAGGGGCACTGTGGAGCAACAGTGCCCTACGTCGGATAGGCCATCATGGCCTAGGATGCGCCGTACCGCTACAGGCTACCAGTGCCGACAGGGACACCTCCTTCACGACGCCTGGCACGTCCTGTCGCCGCTGACCTCGGCAAAAGGACGGACATGCCTCAACGGCTGCTGACGCCAGCGCCTGAGAAGGAGCGCTAAGGCCGGAGCCGGCGGAGCCGGCCAGTAGGTCATAGGGACTTCTTTGTAAACTGCCAGCGTCTATATAAGCTGCGCTACCCCTCTTGTGCGGGGGGACGATCGATCACTTGCCATTTTCATACCTAGAGCTGCTCAGGGAGAGAGACCTTCGTCTACCTCTAGCCTCCCTACGCAGCCGGATACAACTCAAGGAGCACCATTGTACTGTGATACATCATATACATTCTAGAGCAGGAGTAGGGGTGTTACCTCCATACGAGGGCCCCAAACCTGGGTACGTCGCCGTGTCGCTCGTGCTCATACCCGCATCCGGATACCTCCGTAGACCTTTGTAGGAACCACTCTCTTTAGCCATCCTATGGCATATGCCGTGACGATACCACGACATTTGGCGCCTACCGTGGGGCCATCAACGTCTTCGGCCGGTGTCTTCATCCGGACGGGCCTCACCATCTCCACCGGCGAGCGAGTCGCTTCAGGCTTGATATGGAGATTCGGCTCCCTCGACTGTGTCAGCGACAACGCTGGCTGCTTCGCCGACCGACCCTTCCCTACTGGCGGCAACGTCATCTCCTTCGGTGGGCATGATGTATACGTCGCCACCGTTGCACCACCGCGTTACCCGCGCCAGATCCTGAGCTGTGCAAGCCCTCCCCCAGGAGCCGGCGCTAGCCACAACCTCGCCAGCCCCTGCATCATGCAGGAGGTCATGGCAACCGGCGACGAGAACGTCGACAAGACCACGCGCACCCGTGGCCCTGCCCTGGAATGCACCGCTGGAGGCGGCGCATCCGGCGCAGGCCCAAAGGAGCCACCGCCACCGTCCCGGCTGGACGAAGTCCGGGCAAAGCTGAGCTCTCCGCTCACGGCCGGAGCCGACCCCTCCACCATCGAGGCGGGCCTGGACGCCAACTGCTCCTCAGGCAGGCGAAAGAGCTGGCTGCTGCCAAGCGCCAGCTAGAGATCACCAGGCGGGAGTACGACCGCGCCCACGGCTTCACGCCAGGCGGCAACAACCCGAGCCGAGTCGGCCAGATTCGCCGCAGGGGAGGCACCCTGGGCGCTGAGATCGACCGCGACGGCGTGGAAGAGGCGGCTCCGTCCACGGAGCTGCCATTCTACAACACCCCGACAAGAACATGCGTGCGGCAGAAGCCGCCGCAGAAGAGCTGAGCCGCCTAGAAGGCGAGGAGTTGCGCCGCCAAACAAGGTGGGTAACTGAGCTGCTCCACGTCGGCACCGAGCAGCAGAAGAACCCGAGGTATGCCGGCAACATTCCTAGAGCTTCGCATGCTTATGGTGCAGCAGGCAACCACAATGACGGCCCCAGGGACACGGCCGAATCGTCTTCGCCTACGCCAAGCCGGCGCCGAGACTCCTAGGCCACCCACGAGAGCTCAAGCCGGACAAGCCGGCTGAGAAGCGGGGCAAGTGGTCGCAGCCGGCCCCTACCAAGCCGGAACAAGGAGCATGACTCCGAGCAGCCGGCGCCAAGGCGCCCACACCGGCCGGCTCCGGAAGCATCCGGCGCCCGCCAACCGGCCCACTCCCGGCTGGGCCCACGCGTCAAGCTGGCTGACGCCCGAGACCGCCTCGACCGGCTCGTCGAATCCCGCATCACGGAAGAAGAAGGTCCAGCCGGCCCTAAGTGCTTTGGTCCGCAGATCCTGGGCGAGCCCATGATCGACGGGTTTCAGCTCCCGCACGACACGCCCAAGTACGACGGCACCACCAAGCCGAAGGACTGGCTGCTGGATTACTCCACCGCATTCGGCATTGCCAGAGGCAACAAGCGTTGGGCCGTGCGCTACTCCCCCCTGATGCTGGTCGGCTACACCCGCACCTGGCTCAACAACCTGCCAGCCGGCAGCATCAACGGCTGGCTGGACTTCGAGGAGGCCTTCGTCAGCAACTTCACCGGCACATATCGCCGGCCGGGTCGCCCCCATCAGCTGGAGATGTGCAAGCAGGACCCGGACGAGATGGATCGCGCGTACCTGACGCGCTGGTGCGAAATGCGCAACTCCTACGAGGGCGTGCACTAGATCCAGGCAGTCAGCTTCTTCATGGCTGGCTGCCGGCCCAACACCATGCTGTGGCACAAACTGTGCCACAACGAGCCCAAGACAATGGCCGCCTTGATGGCCATTGCCGACAAGTATGCGCTGGCTGAAGAAGCCGGCAAGTCCCCGGCTGAAGCTTCACCGGCTGCGTCCAAGTGCGACCACCACAAGCCGGCCGAGCACAAGTCGGCCGAGGGAGCCTCCCATGGCAGCCTCCACGATAACTACCGCGACAAGAGGCACAGTGACAAACCGGACCGCCGGTACGGCTCCGCCCATGTGGCAGCCGTGACAGACCATGCGGCGGCTGGAGGAAGCCGGCGCCAGAAGCAGGACCGGCCCTGGAAGCCGAAGTACACATTTGAGCAAATTCTCGACTCACCGTGCAAGTACCACAGCGGCAAGAACCCCTCCAACCACACCACCCGCGACTGCCACTTCACCAAGCGGCTGAACAGCGGTGAGCCGCTGCCGCTTCCACCCCCGCCTCCACCAGCCGGCGCAGAGAACGCCAACCTCGAGCACCACAAGGCTAACCAAGTGCAGCATGGCCGATACCTGGCTGAGGATGCCACCTACATCATCTTCACCACCGAGCCGGAGGACAGAACGAGCCAGCAGCACCGTTCCCTCGAAGTAAACGCGGTCATACCGCCGGTCCCCCAGTACCTCAACTGGTCAGAGCAGGCCATTACTTTTGATCTCCGCGACACACCGGCTGTACTGCCAAAAGCCGGGAAGCTACGCCATGGTCCTCGACCCCACCATTGGCACAAGCTGGCGCAGCGTGCGCTTCTCACGCGTCCTCATCGACGGCGGCAGCAGCATCAACATCCTCTACCGCGACACAGCCCGCAAGCTAGGCATCCAGGAGAGTGAGCTGCGCCCCACCCCCACCGTCTTCCACGGCATCGTGCCAGGCCACTCGTGTCAGCCGATCGGCCGGATCACGCTGGAATTCATGTTCGGCAAGCCGGACCACTTCCGCACAGAGAAGATCGAGTTCGAGGTGGTGGACCTGGTCAGTCCCTACCATGCGCTCCTGGGCCGGCCGGCCCTGACCAAGTTCATGGCGGTGCCCCACTATGGGTACCTCAAGATGAAGCTGCCGAGCCCAAAAGGGGTCATCACCGTAGCCGGCGACTATCGCCGCTCCATGGAGTGTGCCACACAGAGCTCCAAGATGGCTCAGACGCTGGTCATCGCTGCTGAGAAGCAGCTCATCCATGACGCCGTTGCCATGGCCAAAGTCGCGCAGACGGACATGCCGGCTGTAGGCAACCCGGCTGGGACGACTCACTTCTAGCCGGCGAACGACACGAAGAAGATCCTGCTGGACCCGGCGCAGCCGGACAAGTTCGTCACCATCGGTGCCGGCTTGAATAGCAAATAGGAAAGTGAGCTCACCAGCTTCCTCCGTGAGAATCGGGACATCTTCGCATGGTCTCCAAGGGATATGCCGGGTGTGCCGAGGGAGTTAGCTGAGCACCACCTCCACGTCAGGCCAGAGGCCAAGCCGGTGAAGCAACCCCTCTGCCGCTTCGCCGAAGAAAGAAGGAGGGCCATCGGTGAAGAAATCGCCTGGCTCCTAGCAGCCGGCTTCATCATGGAAGTTCTACATCCGGACTGGTTGGCTAACCCAGTCCTGGTTTTGAAGAAGAACGGCTCCTGGCGCATGTGTGTCGACTACACCAGCCTGAACATGGCGTGCCCAAAGGACCCCTTCCCCCTGCCGCGCAGAGATCAAGTCGTAGATTCGACTGCCGGCTGTGAATTGTTGTCTTTTTTAGACGCCTATCAGGATACCACCAGATTCCTAATCCGGCTGATCAAATAAAGACTTCGTTCATTACCCCGTATGTGGCTTATTGCTACACGACTATGCCGTTCGGCTTGAAAAATGCAGGCGCCACCTACCAAAGGATCAGGTATGAAGAAGGAGCAAGCAACGCACGAGGAGGAGAGGAGCAGCTGGACGAGAAGCTGGACGTGAAGCTGGACATGGAGCTGGCCATGAAGCTGGACATGAAGACATCCCATGGAAGCGCGAGCGAGGAGAGGGAGGCATGCGCGAGGGAAGAAGAAGAAGTCCAGACCGGCGCCAGGCCCGGTCAGACCGGCCGCCATGCCGGGTCCGCCCGCAATGAATCTGATCATACTATACATATTCGACATGTTTTGCAAGTGTTGCGTGATAGTAAACTCTATGGTAATCTTGAGAAGTGCACATTTTGCAAAGATAAGGTCATATTTCTGGGTTATGTTGTCTCTAAACATGGAGTAGAAGTAGATGTGTCTAAAATTAAAGCAATTCAAAATTGGCCTACTCCCATGAATGTGAGTCAAGTAAGAAGTTTTCATGGTCTTGCTGGGTTTTATAGAAGATTTGTGCCCAATTTTAGTACTATTGCTGCACCTTTGAATGAATTGACTAAAAAGGGTGTTGTGTTTGAGTGGGGCGCAGCCCAAGATCATGCTTTTGATGAACTGAAACGATTGTTAACTTCTGCACCGTTACTTGCACTTCCTGATTTCAATAAGCAATTTGAGATTGAATGTGATGCTACTGGTATTGGAATTGGTGGTGTGTTGATGCAAGAGGGTCGCCCAATTGCATATTTTTCTGAGAAACTTTCTGGTGCTAAGTTGAACTATCCTATCTATGATAAATAATTGTATGTTTTAATTAGAGTTCTTGAGGTTTGGCAATATTATTTGTGGCCAAAAGAATTTATCATACATTCTGATCATGAAGCTTTAAAATATCTGAAAGCCCAATCTACAATGCATAGGCGTCTTGCTAAGTGGGTTGAGTTCATTGAGTCTTTTCCATACATTATTAAGCATAAGAAGGGAAAAGATAATATTGTTGCTAATGCTCTATCTAGGAAAAATATGCAATTAACTCAACTTGATGTTAAAATTCCTGGATTAGAAGTACTATGTGATTTGTATGCTATTGATCATGATTTTGCTGAACCATATCGCTTGTGTGCTATTGGTAAAGCATGGGAGAAATATCACATACATGATGGGTTCTTGTTTAGAGCTAACAAACTATGTGTTCTAGAATCGTCTGTGCGTTTGCTCTTATTGCATGAATCTCATGCTGGAGTTTGATGGGTCACTTTGGGCGTGAGAAGACGCTACTCATGCTAGCTGACCACTTTTATTGGCCAAAGATGAGGCGGGATGTGGACATGTATGTTAAGAGATGCATTACTTGCAACAAGTCCAAGTCCAAGCTGAAGCCTCATGGTTTGTATACTCCTTTACCGGCACCTACTACACCATGGGAAGACATTAGTATGGATTTTCTGTTGGGTTTTCCACGTACTAAAAGAGGCCATGATTCTATATTTGTGGTAGTGGATAGATTTTCTAAGATGTCACACTTTATTGCCTGCCACAAAAGCGACGATGCGTCGCATATTGCTAACCTATTTTTCAGGGAGATTGTACGTCTACATGGAGTCCCGAAGACTATTGTTCCTGATCGTGACGTGAAGTTTATGAGCTACTTTTGGAAGACACTTTGGGGAAAGCTGGGGACAAAGCTACTTTTCAGTACCACTTGTCATCCCCAAACTGATGGTCAAACTGAGGTGGTGAATAGAATATTGTCACAACTGTTGAGATCCATGATCAAGAAGAACCTGAATGAGTGGGAAGATTGTTTGTCGCATGTGGAGTTTGCTTACAATAGGGCAGTACATTCTACCACAGAGCTGTGTCCCTTTGAGGTGGTGTATGGTTTCAAACCCATTACTCCACTTGATTTGTTGCCTCTACCCATACATGAGAGAGTCAATATGGAGGCATCAAAGAGGGCAGATTTTGTGCGAAAGATTCATGTGAAGACTATAGAGTTGATAGAGAAGAAAGGCAAGAGCAATGCTGCAAGGGTGAATAAGAAGCGCAAGGAGATGTTGTTCAAGCCTGGTGATATGGTCTGGGTACATTTTCGCAAGGATAGGTTCCCGAAGCTACGGAAGTCCAAGTTGCTTCCTCGTGGTGCTGGTCCTTACAAAGTGCTTGCCAAGATCAATGATAATGCATACTCTATAGATCTTCCAATTGATGAGTTTGGTGTCAGCAATTCTTTCAATGTGGCTGATTTGACACCATATGACGGAGAAGACCTTGGAGCGTCGAGGTCGACGCCTTTTGAAGGGGGGGAGATGATGAGGACATCCCTACTACACTAGTACCTCCGCCATTGCAAGATAAGATGATGCTGCTGTGAAGCTCAAGTCCAATGAAGTCAGGATTGGACCAATGACACGAGCTTGTGCGAAGCTACTCAAACAACAGGTGAACTTGTTCCTAAGTGATATTTTGATCGACGAGAACTTTATAGTGCCTAAGTCCTTTTACTTATGTATGATCAGGTATGAAGAAGGAGCAAGCAACGCACGAGGAGGAGAGGAGCAGCTGGATAAGAAGCTGGACGTGAAGCTGGACATGGAGCTGGCCATGAAGCTGGACATGAAGACATCCCATGGAAGCGCGAGGGAGGAGAGGGAGGCATGCGCGAGGGAAGAAGAAGAAGTCCAGACCGGCGCCAGGCCCGATCAGACCGGCCGCCATGCCGGGTCCGCCCGGCGCCAACCGGATTTTACGCTTGTGCCAACCGGGCACTATCCAGTATGCCCGGACGCCTAGCCCAGTCACTCCGGTGCCAGGTCCGGTTTTGACCGGCTTGCCGGGTCCCAGGCCCGGTCGACCGGCCGTATGACCGGCCAACTCTGAGTCTGTCTCGACCAGATCCGATCTGGGTCGGTTTTCGATGTGTATTTTTGACTCCTGGTCGTCATGAACCCCTATATAAGTGCCCACACTACAAGAAAAGTTCTGATAGACAATGTCCCAAAATCGTCCACTAAGGGCCATTTTTCGTCGCCTATGGGCCTAACCCGACGATATGGGTTCTGTGGTCGAAACTGCGTCAGGCAAAGTCCTACCATGTTTTTTTTCGGTCCGTCGCGTTTGGGCGCCCTTCCGCCACGGAAAATCGGACCGTTGCAGAAGTGTTTTCGGGAGCCCGTTGACTGCTGACGTCATGCAAATTAACACGTTGCAGACGCCGTTAACTGGTTAACCGGCTGAAACCCCATGGTAGATGGTAGGCCCACACGAGGCCTGCCACGTCTTAAGCGGGCTGGCCCATTTAGTTTGCGGGCCGGGCTAGCTAACTTAGTTTGACCAGTCAACTATATAGCTGGGGTGGTCCATTAGTTGCGTGGGCCGGGCCTAACCTCTAAGGTTGATTGGTCAAAATTTAAATGGGCCGGCCCACTAAGCATGTGGGCTGGACCGGATGCACTCGTTTGACCGGTCAATAGGCAAAAGGGCTGGCCCACTAGACATGTGGGGCCCACATTCCTGTTATCGGGCCGGCCCATTTAACAAATGGGGTCCACCCTAAAGCAAGTGGGTCGGCCCAAGAAGTTAGTGGGCCGGCCCAATTAGCCTGTGGGTCCCACTTTCCTACTATCGGGCCGACCCATTTAGTAAGTGGGGTCCACCATAGATCAAGTGGGCTGGCCCAACAAGCTGGTGGGCCGGTCCAAAAAACACAGGTGGGTCCCACTTCCTGTTAAAGAGCCGGCCCATTTAGTATGTGGGGTCCACCATATAGCAAGTGGGCTGGCCCAACAAGCTAGTGGGCTGGCCCAAAAAATACAGGTGGGTCCCACTTTCCTGTTAAAGGGCCGGCCCAGTTAGTATGTGGGGTCCACCATAAAGCAAGTGGGCTGGCCCAACAGGTCGGCGGGCCGGCACAATAAACATGTGGGGCCCACATTCCTGCTGATGGGCCGGCCCAGTTAGTATGTGGGGTCCACGATAAAAGCAATTGGGCTGGCCCAACAAGTTAGTGGGCCGGCCCAATAAGCTTGTGGGGGCCACAATCGTGCTAATGGGCCGGCCCAGTTAGTATGTGGGGTCCACCGTAAAGCAGGTGGGCTGGCCCAACGAGTTAGCGGGCCGGCCCAATAAGCCTGTGGGCCCCACTTTCCTGCTAATGGGTCGGCCCAGTTACCAAATGGGCTAGCCCAATAAGCACGTGGGCCCACATTTCTGTTACAGGGCCGGCCCAGTTAGCGGGTGGGGTCCACCTTAAAGAAAGTGGGCTAGCCCAATAAGTAAGTGGGCTAGCCCGTTTAGTTGCTGTTTATATTCCGGCATGATAGGCGCTTTAGGATTTTGCGGGACGACACATATGTGATTTCTCTTAATTGGGCCGTTTAAGGGATGGGAATTTGTGATTTAGATTGAGCAGAACATAGAAAGATACTGAGAATATTTACGCAGCACATCATTTCTGTCGGATAGCCTCACTTACCACAAGCACCATAGAAAAAATGCGCGAAAGAACTATAAAAACTAACTAAATATTACATCAGCTGCAAGGCTTTGAAAAAATATTACAGAACCCAGAGAAATTGAATGGTAATTAAACCTAGCAATACAATGAAGCGATTCGGCAATCTTTTAAGTTGTCCATGCACCACCTATATCTGAAACAAAGACATTACAAGTTAAGACAACAACAATGGAAAGGCAAAGACACAACAATATTGTTTGCCAAAGAATTTGGAACTCATCATTTCATCGTTATAACAAGATCATTGTAATGCGCACAATAAGCAAACAAAGAGTGCATGCCGCATATAAACAACCAATATAACAGAGCACATTAGAATGAAACAGCAGACTTACTACTGTCGAGTCCCATGCAAACCAACATGTTCAGGGAGTACAAAATTGGCATGAACAACATAGTAGCATGCTATAAATTTGTAACAACGACTGAGCAAGATGAAGTTATGATGGCTACATCTACAGAGCAGGGAATGTAAACCAAAAATAGAAGTTACGATGGCAAAAGCTAAAGAGGAGGGAATGTGAACCAACATGTGCCAAGTGCAATTACTTCAAATTGGCCGTGAACTAAATAATACACCTGAACTTATAGTGAATAGGATGCAAATCAAGATGTTTCGGGATATAAACTTGTAATGAGCAACACATAGAGGATAGTTAATGCTGGAGCTTAGGATGGACCAGATACAGAATATAGTGGGATCACCTGTGAACTTGTATAAGAGGGAATGCTAACCAATATGTTCAGCATTCCATATGTGAGCGTCATGCCAAGTCAGAGAAACAAGTCAATAATGCAGCTTTTGAAGAACAAGATGGCACACAAAATTATTATCTAGTAGTATGACAAGTTTATTTGTACTATAGGCTAGATAGCAGAGTGATAGCATGCCAAACTAAGTCCTTACTTTGTAAGCTTACAATGAACTAGATACAAAACAATGGCATCACCTGTAGTACAGGGAATGCAAGCCAACATGTTCATGGAGTAAAAAATTGGCACAAACAACATAGTAGCAGGCCATAATTTTTGTAACAACGACTGAGCAAGATAAAGTTATGATGGCTAGATCTACAGAGCAGGGAATGTAAACCAAATATAGAAGTTACGATGCCAAAAGCTATAGAGCAGGGAATGCGAACCAACATGTGAAATTACTTAAAATTGGCCATGAACTAAATAATAGCAGGATGTTACTATAATAGCTAGGAATAAAACAGATAGGAGTTATAATGACATCACTCATAAACTTGTAGATAAGGGAATGTAAATCAATTTGTTTCGGGATATAAAGTTGTAATGAGCAACACATAGAGGATAGTTAATGCTACGGCTTAGGATGGACCAGAAACGGAATATAGTGGGATCACCTGTGAACTTGTAGAAGAGGGAATGCACACCAATATGTTCACCATTCTATATGTGAGCGCCATGCCAATTAAGAGAAACAAGTTAATATTGCAGCTTTTGAAGAATCAGATGGCAGACAAAATTATGATGGAAGTAGCTGCTTTGACGAGTTCAAATAAATTTGTACTGCAGGATGGTAGAGCGATAGCATGCATGAACTAATAGCAGGCAGTTACTTTGTTAGCTTACGACAAAATAGATAGAAATAACAATGGCATCACCTGTAGTACAGGGAATGCAAACCAACATGTTCAGGGAGAACAAGATTAGCATGAACAAAATAGTAGCAGCCTATATTTTTGGTAACAACGACTGAGCAAGATAGTAGTTACGATGGCTACATCTAAAGAGCAGGGAATGCAAACCAAAATGTTCAATCGCTTAAAGTTAGCAATGAACTATAAAATAGCAAGGTGTCACGATCATAGCTAGGAATGAACTAAAAGAGCTTCAGACAAACAAGCATCTGAACCCAGAACATGGCGCTAAAACAAGGGACTTACATTAGGAGAAGTACTCTGTGGGAGTCACAGCAGATCTTCCTGGGGTTGATAGATCCGGTGATGAAGTACGCTACATGTGCTACTTGGGGTTGGAGAGACGGCCATTACACTTCATGGTTATTCATCTCATCTGCAAAAACGTAACGGCGCATCGTTAGCACAAACAGGTTCCCCCAAGATTAAACAAGAACTTGCAGGCAAGCAATAGAAAAGCGACAGTAGAAGAGTTTAGATCATGCACGGTGCCGGTGAAGCAGATCCGGTTCATGCATAGTGGTGTCGGTGAGCAAGATCCGATGCGGTGGATGACGGATCCGGCGAAGCGGCTCCGGTGTGGTGGACGATACCGCAGCTGAAGCGACTGCGGTAGACTGCTGGATGAGTATATGGTTTCGAGGTTCGGCGGGGATGATCCGGTCCGGTTGATGACGGCGTCGATGAAGCAGCTCTGGCAGGCAGCCGGATGACGAGGAGAGACTGAAGGAAATGTATTTTTTTGGGAGGGTTTCCGGGGCTAGGGAGGTGGTGATCCAAAAAATGACGGGCAGACCCCCCCACCAACCGACTTTGCTGTCATCTCCACAGGGGTAGAATGGGAATTTGGAAGCATGTGAAATTTTTGTATTTTGTGGGCGAGAAGTTTTGCCGCTATGAGATTTTGAATTTGGCTAAGGTCCAAGTATAATGATAAAAAATGGTCAGACCGTACTAGTACCTTTGTTCAAGGCCGAGTGCAAAATCAAATCATCATCACCTTGAATATCGGTCACTACCATGATCATGATCTATCTCTGAAATTAGCGTATCCGCTAGATCTTGCAAAGTATAATGATAAAAAGAATTGTGAGACCGTACTAGTACTTCTCTTCTCGGCCGAGTGCAACATTAAATCATCATCACGTTGAAAATTTGTTACCATGATCATGATCTATCTCTGAAATTGGCGCATCCGCTAAATCTTGCAAAGTATAATGATAATAAAAATTGTGAGACCATACTAGTACTTCTGTTCAAGTTCGAGTGCAACATCAAATCATCATCACGTTGAAATTTGTCACAACGATCATGACATATCTCTAAAATTGGCGCATCCGCTAAATCTTGCACGTGGCGCATCTCGGTGAGGAGCAACAGGTAGGTGCTATCAAGGTTGAGGCGTCGGTAGCATCATCAGGCTCTCCTCTCTTTATGGATCTTCTACATGGCGCGGCGCACCGCCCGCCGAGAAGCAGTCACATGTGAGACCGAGGTGGAGATGTCGCCGGCATCCTCGAGGCGCAGCCTCCCTTCTACGAGCCAGCGTCGACTCAAGGTATGAATCCATGCGTTGTCGCGCCCCTTCTGCCGATGAAGTGGGGTGCCTTTGATTTATTGTTCTTCTCTTACGATTATTTCGAGCCGAACATGTGTGCTCTTTCTCTAAATATATTGCTTGAAAAGCTAACCAAGTTACTTAAATTCACTTCGTTCTTAATCTTGCGTGCTAATTTTGTTATTTTTGCTGACGGTGGTGCGCGCAAAGAGATTTATTTGTGGGTGTGTTGAGCTGTTAGACCTAAGTCGAAATCCTCAGCTAAACGAGGCCTCAGCTTAACACATAAAAAAGGTGTTCAATCCCGCCCACAATGTCCTTGTCTTTCCTCTTCCTTTATTGGAACTTGTTTTGCAGACAAGGAAAGTGGTACGTGTAATGTGAGTAAAACCCTCTTAGCCAAAATCAGCTAGGAGCAAGATTTTCTGTATTGTAGATGCCCCAATTGACTCTCATCCCCAATGTAGTATTTTTTTATGTCAGTATAGACTTCTTTACTGGATGTATACTATCGTACATGGCATGCATTTGCCTAATGAGCAGCATTGTATTGCTATTCTAGCCAACCTGATCGATCTGTCAAGCTTCATGCACGAGATGCCATGTTTAATTTACTCCCTCGCTCTGATCCATATTTCTTGGTGTAAAATGAATGTGAATCGGAGGGAGCACTTTTCTTAGATAGTACTATACCAGTTCAAAAAAGTACTACTACATCACAAATGCGTCAAAAGAGTACTACATCACAAGACCACCACGGTTGTACTAGTAGTGTTTAATGCTGAACTTCCAAAGGGAATAAGATTACACATATGAACTTTAAACAGGACCAGGAGCATGAGGGCCAGCAGCAGGGGCGTTGACCGGGAACAAGCCAGTCAAGACGTAATTCTGGAGGAAGAAGCCATATGCTGCGTGCTTGGCCTTGGTTGCAGGGTGGTGCTTCCCCGATATACTTAGGCCTACACCCGTCGCATGCTGGATCAGGTTGCGGATGTCCTTCTGGAGGATTTTGTCACAGCATGGGAAAAATAGCTCCCCGCGCATGCGGAAACAAATTTCACCACCCTTCACCCACATCAGAACGTAGCAGCTTTTCTGGTCCCTACGCTTCTTGTTGTCGTCCATGTCATCAGAATACTCCTATGAATGATTAAGTACTCCCTCCGATCCATATTACTTGATGCTAAAATGGATGTATCTACAACTAAAATGTGTCTAGATACATCTATATTAGTATCAAGTAATATGGATCGGAGGGAGTACATAATCATGTGTTTAATGACAGATCGAATAAATGTCCACTATCATAATCAAACCTTAGAAACCCTAAAATTAAATGTGTAGAACAAGTAAATGGCAGAAGAAATCATACTAAATCATGAGAAAACCCTATGAACAACAATGAACATAAGCCACAACAATTGCAAGTCCACTAAGTATGAACACATAAATTAATTATATGACTAATCAAGCCAACTACATGGCAGATCAGTCGAAATTAAACTAGAATCTGACCGTACGAACCGTAGAATCAATTACATCTACAAGAACAAGGTAGGATATCAAATCAATCAAGAACCAGGCTCGTGCAAACCATGTGAACAGTAATATGACACAAAGAGGATCGGGACAGTTTCGGTAAAAGAGCAGTACCTCCTCGTCGTCACCCTCGACATCCTCCTGGAACTGAACGTTTGGGCTGAAATCGTCGAAGGGGTCGAGGTCCGCGTCCAACACCGGACCTAGGAAGACCTTGCCGTGGTGGCCTGCAACGCCGTGCACATCTTCGGCGGGAGCGACGGTGTTGCTATCCACCTTCTCCTCGACGGCCAGGACGCCCGTTTCGACCGAGGTCGAAGAATCAGACAAGCAGAGGAGACGAGCGGCCTGGGTGCCCGGTGAAGCCTCACCCGCCGTGACGGCCAGGATGCCCATTTCGACCGAGGTCGAAGAATCAGACAAGCAGAGGAGACGAGCGGCCTGGGTGCCCGGTGAAGCCTCACCCCCCGCGACGGCCACTACCGCAGATGCATCCTCTGCGCGGGCGGCCGCTGATTGCTCCGCCTCGTACGCAAGACCTGTCTTCATGCTGCTACGGTTGGAAACGGGGAAGTCGATGCCTCGGAGGTGCGGTGAGTGGATGGGGGGTTTCATAGTGTGGGGGAGGCAAGTTGGGGGAGTGGAGAGGACGAGCTCGCGAGAGATGATGAGGCCGATGATTTTATAGCCTCTGACTCTCTGTATCCAGTAGTGGACGCATGAAGTCCTGCATGTACTCGACTTTCCACTTTCTGGGAAACGTGTATGAAACCTTTTTTCATGGACCATTTAACTTCATGTGGGGCTCATGTATACCAATACTTCCAAACGTCATAAGTAATTCAAA
This sequence comes from Lolium perenne, assembly GCF_019359855.2. NCBI lineage: Eukaryota > Viridiplantae > Streptophyta > Magnoliopsida > Poales > Poaceae > Lolium > Lolium perenne. The sequence goes on from NC_067245.2 coordinate 145,038,674, forward strand.
ATCATTCAGAATAATATGAGACCTTAACATTTTATTGTTTGTGTCAGATATTGTCTATGAAAAATAACATCCTTCAAAAAATAAATCCCCTATGCCAATCCGGTCATGCCCGTCTACTCCAACTAGCTTCCTCGAGTAATTTGTCACCTTACATTCTTAAAATGAACCAAAATTTGGCACAGGGGTGCATCATCACATGGAAAAATGATGTTACCATTCTGTCTTCCCATTTTTGTTTGAATTTTTCAAAATTGTCATGCCCTAACGGAAAAAATGTATGTTCCTTCTATGAAGCATGTATCAGAATGGCATTACCAAAACCTGGGCGTGGGGGGGAGGGGGGCACATGGTGGTGTGATGATACATCACATTTGGACCACACAACGCCATTTGGACCAACCAAAAAAATTCAACCACCCTACACAAACCCTGGTCAAAACTAGTTTGACCAATATTACAAAAGTTGTACATAATTCAGAAACCGTCAGAAATATACGAAGCATTCAGGAGTCCCCAAAGTCAGTGACTTTGAGTCACTTACAAGTGTGGTCCACATGTCAGTCACCCAAAGTCATGGCAAAGTCAGCCTAAGTTCAATCCCGTAAATGGCATCTTTGCATGTTGGACCATAGAATATCATTATTGCTACATTAGTTATTTCCCGAATCTTCTTCTGTCATTCGTCCTACACTCCGATGGAGAAGCATGAATTCCCACTGGATAGCCTCGGGCCAAAAGCCTAGGTAGCGGGAGGGCACTCCTCCATTGCGGCTCTGAGGCGCGGGGCCCACGAGCGGTGGCAATGTTGTTTTAAATAGGATGCAGAATATTTGACAGATGCGCGGAGGAGGGGGGAGGGGAGTCTCACCTGCGAGACTGACAAGAAGAGAGACGTTTGAGCAGACAAAGCAAGCAGTGAACAGACAACTCCGTAGCACTGAAAAGACATCTCACTGAAAAGGCTACTACCTTTTCTTCCGGGATAAGCAAAAATAGTTGATCGGTACTGACGAAATGCACCAGGTACGCAATGTACTCCAGCTATAAGTGAAGCATGCCTACCACTGAAGAGGAAATTCAAGATTCCACCAGATCTCCATATCACTCTTTTGCATAAAACACAGACATATCTTTTGCACAATTCACCACTTGTTGGTCTAATCTATCGCAGCTTCCATCAGTTGGTCATCTAATTAACGATTTAACGGATTAGAAAAATAAGCGGTGGAATTAGAAGTACTAGTAGCGAAATGTGCAAAATATATTGTCCTTCCCGAGGGGGTTTGTCCAGAAGAGGGCTGGATGACAATGTCCCGGGTGCATCCAGAAAGGAGAAGGGTAGTTTCTAATACATGTAAGAAATTATTTTACAAAAAGGTACATACTAACTAGTACAACTATTACTACTACGATTTCGAGGGAAATGCCATGTCGTGCAACCTCTAATCAATGAGTAGAAGTTGTAGGTGCGCATAACTTGCATTGCTGGTTCCGCTGGAATTTCCGGCCCTGGAGCTCAGCCGGGGCGGATTCTGCGAAGTTTGCCCGACGCCACTAATTGATCCCACCAAACTGCTCATTTCTTTCAATGTCTCTTCTCTTTCACTGCATCTCTCCAACATCAGGTGCATCAACTTATCTTGTGCCTTCTGCCTCTCGAGCTGGGCAAGAATGGCGATGTCAGCATATTCAAGGTTCAACTTTAGGAGCTCTTCTTTATCCTGAAGAAGGAATTTGCACTCTATATCAGACTTGTCTTTTGCGAGGCACACAGTCTTGAGTATGCTGCTGGCTTTCTCCGCTGATGCAATGTTCCTCTCTTTCTGCTTACTCAGCTCGTTCTTCAACATGTCGCGCTCATTGCGAAGGCTGCAAATGAGCTCCACAAGATTTTTCGAATTCTTCTTCTTGGTAGCCAAATCGTCTCGGAGGCGATCACACTCTAAGCTGAGCTCCTTGTTTTTTTCCATCAAGACCGTGGTGTCGATAGTCGGCGCCGCTTCCTTCAGGGCAAAATCATCGGTAGCAAGTAAGCGCAAAGGAAGAAGAAGAAGATAACTACACAGTGCTTGGTGCTACCTCATTTCGCCGGGGTAGGGCCGGGTTGAAATCATCGGACGACGATGATTCCTTGGTCGTGGAAGTTGGTGCAGTACGGGCGTCGTTGGAACTTCCAGCCCTTTAAGATGTATAACAATAGAGACTCTTAAAGAGCTTGAGCCCGGGCAAGAAGAAACGAAAGTACATGGCGAAGGAAACTAATCCGGTGAGCACAGCACGGACGCGTTTCGGCAGCGGCGACGGCGAGCCCACTTGGTTTCTGGAACAGTCTCTTGAAATTTCGAGCCGGCGTTTTTTCTCCGCGTACTTGACCGCCGACGACCTGAAGTTTGAAGACATTGCTGGAGGAGAGAGCGACGAAAGAAACGAAAGTATATGGCGAAGGAAACTAACCCGGCGAGCACAACACAGACGCGTTTCGGCGGCGGCGACAGCGAGCCCACTTGGTTTCTGGAACTGTCTCTCGAAATTTTGAGCCGGCGTTTTTTCTCCGCGTACTTGACCGCCGACGACCTGAAGTTTGAAGACATTGCTGGAGGAGAGGGTTTTTTGCTTTGGAGAAGATGATGGGACGTGAGAGGCGGCGTTGCATGAGCTAGTGAGGGTGACAGAGATAGTGCGAGGAGGCGTCTATAAAGGCGAGGGGTGGTTAATGCGACCCGCGTCCAACGCGTCCACCATTGAACGTCTGCACGTCTTGGCATTCTGCAACGCGACACGCGTCCACGATTGCACGTCTTCGACTTCTGCACCGCGACCCGCGTCTATGCGTTAACAATTGCACGTCTTCCACTTCTGCACCGCACCACGCGTACTCGAGTCTAACCCTGGAAATTTAGATATACTCAGGTATACCCTCGAGTCTTATACTAGCATTTTTTGTGTGCTCAGTTTTTCCCTTGAGTACTAATACTGACTAGTGCAATATACTCAGTTTTACCTCAAGTGGCTGGTGAACAGAGAGTCAACAAATGGGATTAACTAGTTAAATGAGTCAACAAATGGGATTATCAAGCTTACTTATTCGTTTTCACGTGTTAAACTTGTCTAAATCTTGGTCAAACCTAGGATTTGACCAAGATTCAAATGGGCAAAAAATTCAAAAAAAAAACTGAAAAATGAAAAATCAAAGCACATAGTCTTCTTATGTCATATAGTAAGCATTAAAGTTGATAAACAAGGTCTAGACATATTCAAACCATACAAATCATGTATCTACCCCCTAACCCCTAAACTGTGTCTTATGAAGTCAAGCATGAAGAGAAGTGGTTTTGGGTTTCAAACATGGACATTTCAAAAACCTCCCAAAACCTTCATTTTAGAGTGACTAAGAAGGATACATGCTTCCCTTTTAATTTTCATGTTTTAAACTTGTTTAAATCTTGGTTAAACCTAGGATTTGACCAAGATTCAAATGGGCATCAAAATTTAAAAAAATCAGAAAAATGAAAAACCAAAGCACATAGTTTTCTTATGTCATATAGTAAGCATTCATGTTGATAAACAAGACTCTGTCTTATGAAGTCAAGCATGAAGAGAAGTGCATGGTTTTGGGTTTCAAACATGGAAATTTCAAAAAACTCCCAAAAACATCATTTTAGAGTGACTAAGAAGGATACATGCTTCCCTTTTCATTTTCATGTTTTATACTTGTTTAAATCTTGGTCAAACCTAGGATTTTACCAAGATTCAACTGTGCATAAAAATTCCAAAAAAATCAGAAAAATGAAAAACAAAAGCACATAGTCTTCTTATGTCATATATATAGTAAGCATTCAAAAGTTGATAAACAAGGTCTAGACATATTCAACTAAGACAGTGTTGACTGCCAAAACCCACCGGCGGGCAGCGACTGTCAACACGGTAGAGCCGGGAAGAGCCTAGAGCTGCGGCTGGCTGAGACCCCTCCGAGCGACGGCCCGCAATGCTCTTCTGGTCACACGTCCGATGCGAAGTGCAAGGGCGTGCCACCTGACCTATACCTGGTCAGGAAGGTGATGGGGATGCCTCGCTTAGTTTCCTGCATGGCATACACGTAAACATTAAATACGAGCCTCGATCGGCTCTCAAAGTTATCTCGTGAATCGGCTCAAAGAGCCGATCCACCCATGATTCGTACGGGGTGCACGAATATATGGTGATCCTGCTTGATCAAGATAAAGCTAATTAGATCTACGACGATTTAGGGTTTTCACCGCATAATCGGATCATCCTACTCCAGGTTGGGCCTCGCGGCCACGCACGGTGATCGTAAGCCGATCCTAAACAAGGCCTAAAAACCAACGTGAAGTTGATCCTCGGAACATCCTGTTTAGGACTTGCGAACGCCACCCTACGTGCCGCTGGATCCTCCACCCCTTTGTAAGGCCTAACTATTGCAGATATTAAACTAATCCTTGCAGAACAAGGAGCAATCGTAACGGATCAGATCTACTAAATAAAGATCAAGCGGGGTGCCGCCCCCACACCTGAGATAGGTGTGAGGGCGGCTAGACATGCAAGGGTTGCACTACGTAAGCATGTTATACGAGGAACTATGCTAACCCTAACCTATCTATGATAACTACGTTGCTCGCCATCAAAGACGCTTCAGTACGAGCAACGCATGAACAACGTGGGGCTTGTGCTACCTAGATCGCAAGATGCGATCTAGGCAGCATGTCGCTTACCTGATAGAAACCCTCGAGACGAAGGAGTTGGCGATGCGCCGAGATTGGTTTGTTTTGGGTTGAACGTGAGTTGTTGTTTATTCCATAAACCCTAGATACATATTTATAGTCCAGGGGACTTTCTAACGTGGGAATATCCCACCGTGTGCGATACAAACTCTAAATCTTGATCTAAGATATAATCTACTATAATTAAAGATACACGGGCAAACTAGCCCAAATTCTCCGTGCAAGGCCGCTTCAGAGATCTTCCACGTGTAGTCTTCCAAGCCCATCTCCCTTACGACCCACCTCTGGATTTGTCCAAAATCTGGTGATAACAGACAAATCATGTATCCACCCCTAACCCTAAACTCTGTCTTATGAAGTCAAGCATGAAGAGAAATGGTTTTTGGTTTCAAACATGGAAATTTCAAAAACCTCCCAAAAGCTTCATTTTAGAGTGACTAAGAAGTATCCAGGCTTACCTTTTCATTTTCATGTTTTAAACTTGTTTAAATCTTGGTCAAACCTAGGATTTGACCAATATTCAAATGGGCATAAAATTATAATAAAAAACCAAAGCACATAGTCTTCTTATGTCATATAGTAACCATTCAAGTTCATAAAAAAGGTCTAGACATATTCAAACCAGACAAATCATGTACCCCCTAACCCTAAACTCTGTCTTATATATATATGCAGTCAAGCATGAAGAGAAGTGTGGTTTTGGGTTTCAAATATGGAAATTTCAAAAACCTCCCAAAAGCTTCATTTTAATTAGACTGACTGATTAATTAAGAAGGATCCAGGATTAATTACCTTTTCATTGTCATGTTTTAAACTTTTTTAAATCTTGGTCAAACCTAGGATTTGACCAAGATTCAAATGGGCATAAAAATTCAGAAAAAAATCGAAAGAATGAAAAACCATAGCACATAGCCTTCTTATGTCATATAGTAAGAATTCAAATTGATAAACAAGGTATAGACATATTCAAACCAGAAAAATCATGTATCTACCCCTAACCCTAAACTCTGTCTTATGAAGTCAAGCATGAAGATAAGTGGTTTTGGGTTTCAAACATGGTAAATTCAAGAAACTCCCAAAAGCTTCATTTTAGAGTGACTAAGAGAAGGATCTAGACTTAACTTTTCATTTTCACATGTTAAACTTGTTTAATCTTGCTCAAACCTAGGGTTTTACCAAGATTCAAATGGGCATAAAAATAAAAAAAAAATGAAATACAATGCACATAGTCCTCTTATGTTATATAGTAAGCATTCAAGTTGATAAACAAGGTCTAGACATATTTAAACCAGAAAAATCATCTATATATCTACCCCTAACCCTAAACTCTATCTTATGAAGTCAATCATGAAGATAAGTGGTTTTGGGTTTCAAACATGGAAATTTCAAAAACGTCCCACAAGATTCATTTTAGAGTGACTAAGAAGGATCCAGGCTTACGTTTTCATTTTCATGTTTGAAACTTGTTTAAATCTTGGTCAAACCTAGGATTTGACCAAGATTCAAATGGGCTTAAAAATTCAGACAAAAAATCTCAAGAATGAAAAACCAAAGCACATAGCCTTCTTAATTATGTCATATAGTAAACATTCAAGTTGATAAACAAGGTCTAGACATATTCAAACCAGAAAAATCATGTATATATCTACCCCTAACCCTAAACTCTGTCTTATGAAGTCAATCATGAAGATATATAATTGGTTTTGGGTTTCAAACATGGAAATTTCAAAAACGCCCCAAAAGCTTCATTTTAGAGTGACTAAGAAGGATCCATGCTTACGTTTTCATTTTCATGTTTGAAACTTGTTTAAATCTTGGTAAAACCTAGGATTTGACCAAGATTCAAATGGGCATAAAAATTCAGACAAAAAATCTAAAGAATGAAAAACCAAAGCACATAACCTTCTTAATTATGTCATATAGTAAACATTCAAGTTGACAAACAAGGTCTAGACATATTCAAACCAGAAAAATCATGTATATATCTACCCCTAACCCTAAACTCTGTCTTATTAAGTCAATCATGAAGAGACGTGGTTTTGGGTTTCAACATGGAAATTTCAAAAACGTCCCAAAAGCTTCATTTTAGAGTGACTAAGAAGGATCCATGCTTACGTTTTCATTTTCATGTTTGAAACTTGTTTAAATCTTGGTCAAATCCTAAATCTTGGTTATATTCAAAATTTTACTTGAAACTTGTTGGTCATGCCATTCTACTACTTGGCTAACACAATTTTTCAGCTCGGGAAGGGAGGGGAGGGGGGCATGATGCTACCCTGAATTTGTGGGACCCCAAAAACTTGCAAATACGAGCGATGCATCCAAAAGAAACTCTCGTCCCCCCCGCATGATTTTGGCCTACCTAAATTTTAAGTCAAGCCAAAGGTGGTTCAAAAAAGGCAATCAAAAGGCATGGATTGTTCATCATTTTCTACATAGCTAGGGAAAATACCATACTGCCATACCAGTGTTTTAGAAAATAGCCCTTCAAATAGTTTGGCAACATGTTGGACTTCGTCCAGCTTAATTTCTTACCACATGTGAGCTACACAAGAACCATGTCAAACTTTTGAATTAGGGCCCAAGTTTATGTATATATTTGCAACTTTTCACTCACGCATCAAAACTTTGCAAAAATATATGCATTTTGGGTTGTCGCACATATAAATGTGCCTTGACTTGTCTACCACCAATCCAATGTTCATTTGTGGGGAAACATGTGACAAGATACATCATGCCGAAGTTTTGTACTAGGACATGGACACGCTCAAACTAAACACGGTAATAGGCGATACAACATCGCACACATAAATAGACGACATGTATAGAATCATACATTTTTTGAACACATAAAAGTCCCGAAGGACCTGGCGGCACTGCTTTTATATTATGACGGTGGGATTACAGATTGCAAGGAGAACTCTCTAAGTAAAAGGAAACTACAAAAAAGACATCCAAAAGTACAAAAAGAACCCTAGATCTAGAAAAGGAAACTCCATCTGATCCTTCTCCAACGAGCTCAGATCTTAGCCTCGAAGCGCGATCATCTTCTCCATCGAGACCGGCAAGACCAACCACCTACCGTCTCGTTGGCTTATGCTCGCACGTCCGCTCGTGTTGCAAGTATTCGAGCAAGTCACTGCTCATGTCGCAACCATCGTTGCTGCAATCTACCTTAAACAGGGAGGGATATCTATTAATCGAACTGCTTCCTCCTACGTCTTCGAGGATGCCGTCGCATCTCGGGCACGCGAGACTAGGCAGGTTTCTTACGCAGCTTCCGCATGTAAGGCGCCCTCGCCCATCCCTGCGAACGCACTGCTTAATACAAAGAAATTAACATGACTGTTGGCCCAAAGAAAAATACAGTTGGGTGGAACCTAGTGAAGAAAGTACTAACCTGGTATAGTGGACGCCATGCTATTTGAAAGCACAAACCGCAGGTGAACGATATTCTCGCCCCATTCGGTTGGAGAAAACATCCCCTGGTAAACTCCATGACTTCAGACGAGAGACTTTCACCTTGCAAGACGCCCTGGCATCCCGGGCACGCGCGACCGGACAGGATCCTAGAGCAGCTGCCGCATACCAACTTCTTGCACCTACGACACTGCTTAATACAAGGAAATTAACACGACTGTTGGCCCAAATTAAAATACATCTGGATGAACCTAGTGAAGAAAGTACTAACCGACGATATTGCAGGAGGTTGTATGGGTTGAGAGCACACTCTGCAGCTGAACAGTCTTCTCAATTAAGCAAAGTCGACAGAAACTCTAATGCTACCAGGGGGAACCTCCATGCCCAACGATTCTAAATGGAATATGAATTTAGAGGATGGGAAGGAGATAGGGATAGAGGGTTGTAGTCTTCGACTTGTATATTAGTATATATAGGCGAGGGAATTGCAGATTCCACCACCTCCTACTTCGTACTTAGCTCATAGGAGGTGAAAAAATTAAAGAGGGGAGATGAATGTTCCCAATGCGTTTTTTACTCCACTTCATAATTTATCTTGGAAAACCCGCATGTACACTTATTTGTGGACGGAGGGAGTATGTTGCACAAAAAACCATTTGGACGGATATTTTGCTATTTCCACAATGTACTACTCCAATCTGTTGTGATTCCACCACTTAATCATCTAATAAACCAATTATACTGGTAAATATTCTCTTACTTTGCCTCTCTAACATTTCCCTGACATTGAGTACCTGAAATGCAGGGCCCACAAGTTGGGGGACCCGGCTGTTAATGACCCATAGTGATGAAAGGCCAAGCCAGAGATTCCCCTTTGGGTAGAGCACGCCCCAATGTGTGATGTCCCCGAGTCTACAACACATTTATGTGCGAGATAATCGAAAATGCACATATTTTTGCAAAGTTTTCATGCGATGCATGAAAAGTTGCAAATATCTACATAACATGGGGCCATGATTCAAAGTTTGAAATGGTTCTTGTGTAAGTGGTAGTACCAAGCTCACATGGTGCCAAACTATTTGAAGGGCGCTTCTATAAAACAATGTTATGTCATGTCCCGTATTTTCCGTGGCTACTCTCTCCGTCCTCAAATAAGTGGACATCTAGCCTCAAACTTTGTCCATGAAAGAGTGTACTTCTATGTTTCCAATTTACTTTAAATTAGCAAAAGGTGTTTCCCATTTGAATCTTGGTCAAATCCTAGGTTGACCTAGTTTTAAACAAGTTAAAAACATGAAATTGAAAAGGTAAGCCTGGTTCCTTTATAGTCACTCTAAAATGAAGCTTTTGGGAGGTTTTTGAAATTTCCATGTTTGAAACCCAAAACCACATCTCTTCATGCATGCTTGACTTCATAAGAAAGAGTTTGGGTACGTTAGGGGGTAGAGATACATGATTTTTCTGGTTTGAATATGTCTAGACCTTGTTTATCAACTTGAATGCTTACTATATGACATAAGAAGGCTATGTGCTTTGATTTTTCTTTTTTTTGAATTTTTTGAATTTTTATGCCCATTTGAATCTTTGTCAAATCCTAGGTTGACCAAGTTTCATGAAAATGAAAAAGTAAGCATGGATCCTTCTTAGTCACTCCAAAATGAAGCTTTTGGGAGGTTTTTGAAATTTCCATGTTTGAATCCCAAAACCACTTCTCTTCATGTTTGACTTCATACGATAGAGTTTAGGGTTAGGGGGTATATACACGATTTGTCTGGTTTGAATATGTCTAGACCTTTTTATCAACTTGAATGCTTACTATATGACATAAGAAGACTATGTGCTTTGGTATTTCATTTTTATGATTTTTTTGAATTGTTATACCCATTTGAATCTTTATCAAATCATAGGTTTGAGCAAGATTTAAACAAGTTTAAATCATGAAAATGAAAAGTTAAGCATGGATCCTTCTTAGTCAATCTAAAATGAAGCTTTTAGGAGGTTCTTGAATTTTTTATATTTGAAACCCAAAACCACTTCTCCTTCATGCTTGACTTCATAAGACAGAGTTTAGGGTTAGGGGTAGATACATGATTTTTCTTGTTTTCTAGACCTTGTTTATCAACTTTAATGCTTACTATATGACATAAGAAGACTATGTACTTTGGTTTTCATTTTTCTGGGTTTTTTTTTTGAATTTTATGCCCATATATTTGAATCTTGGTCAAATCCTTGTTGGGGTACGTAGCATAGAAAACAAAAATTTTCCTACCGCAAGACGAATAAAACCAAGATCTAATCTATGGAACACCCAAGATCCAATCTACAAGATCGAAGCAACGAGATTGATATGAGACTAACCCTCGAAGATTTCCAAAGCCTACGAGATTAGATCTCGTTGTTGGTGTAGACGATCATCCCTAGTGCTGCAATCCGGCAGCACTTCCATACTCGGTCGCGCGTACGGTGTCGATGAAGCTCCTTCCTCTCCCCGTTCCAGCGGGCAGCGGAGGTGTGGTAGATCTCCACGGAATCCCAGCAGCACGACGGCGTGGTGGTGGTGGTGGAGAAGAATTCCTGCAGGGCTTCGCCCAAGCCGGAGCAGGAGAAACTGGGAGGGAGGAGAGGTGGCAAATTAGGGTTGCGAACGGAGCAGCTATGGCCGGCCAAACTATCCCACTATATATAGTCGGGAACTAGGGTTAGGGTTTCACAAAACCCATCTAGTGTTGGCGCCTGGTGGGCCCACACAATACCCTGGCACGGCCTGGGGGGGCCCGCGCCGGCGTGTTGTGTGGCCCACCCCTGGCCTTTCTCCTTCTCCCCTTTGGACTCCGTCTACGTGACATAAAAATAAGAACCTCTGTTTTTATTTCGTCCAATTCCGAGAATGTTTCCAGAACAACTTTTCTTGAAATACAAAACAGCAGAATTCTTCCAGAACAATTCCGGTCCTCCTCGTGATGTCTTGGATCCCATCCGAGACTCCGAACAACATTCGGTCTCCATCTCATATTCCGAATCTACCTATGCAACATCGAACCTTAAGCGCGTCACCCTACGGTTCGTGAACAATGCAGACATGGTCGAGACCCCTCTCCGAGCAATAACCAATAGCGGGATCTGGAGATCCATAATGGCTCCCACATATTCAACGATGACTTAGTGATCGATTGAACCAATTACATACGATGCCAATTCCCTTTGTCTCGCGATATTTTACTTGTCCGAGGTTTGATCATCGGTATCTCCATACCTTGTTCAACCTCGTTACCGACAAGTACTCTTTACTCGTACCGTGGTATGTGATCTCTTATGAACCATTCATATGCTTGCAAGCTAATCAGATGACATTCCACCGAGAGGGCCCAGAGTATATCTATCCGTCATTAGGATGGACAAATTCCACTATTGATCCATATGCCTCAACTCACACTTTCCGAATACTTAATCCCATCTTTATAACCACCCATTTACGCAATGGCGTTTGATGTAATCAAAGTACCCTTCCGGTGTAAGTGATTTACATGATCTCATGGTCAAAGGACTAAGACAACTATGTATCGAAAGCTTATAGCATTTTGAACTTAATGACTTGATCTTATGCTACGCTCATATGGGTGTGTGTCCATTATATCATTCAACTAATGACATAACCTTGTTATTAATAACATCCAATGTTCATGATCACGAAACCATGATCATCCATTAATCAACAAGCTAGTTATACAAGAGGCTTACTAGGGACTCCTTGTTGTTTACATAACACACATGTATCAATGTTTCGGTTAATACAATTATAGCATGGGATGCAAACATTATCATAAACACAAAGATATATTATAATAACCAATTTATTATTGCCTCTTGGGCATATCTCCAACAGTCTCCCACTTGCACTAGAGTCAATAATCTAGTTTACATTTGTAAAGATATAACACCTTGGCCTTCTGGTGCTTTATCATGTTTTACTCACGGGAGAGGTTTTAGTCAACGAATCTGACTGTTCAGAAATGTATGTATTTTGCAATTCATTTGCGTCTCAACGCATCACTCATTTTCCAAATGAGTCGGCATTAATTGTATATGCTTAGTCCTCTGGTGGAACCTTAATTCCGCGGTCTGAAAATAAGTCACTAATATTGTCATACACAATATAGCTTCAAAGTTCTGACACTATCGGAACTACACCAAGTTCTCAAAGAACTCCTCGACTTAACACTCTTAGTCATTGTCAAAACAATGAAATATTCTGCCTTCGTTTGTAGAATCCGTCACAATATTTAGAACTCATCTAAATCTAGCATAGACATACTCTAGCTCATTGTGCTACCCTTTTTAAATAACACTTAGCCTAATTGAGATTTGAAATTTTACTTTTATATGTGACCAAACTAATATCGGTGCAACACTTTACAGCGATTTGTTTGTCATTACCCATATAATATATATATATATCCTTGGTTCTTCTAAAGTACTCAGGGATATTCTTACTGTTGTCCAATGATCATCACATGAATCATTCTGGTATATGCTCTTAACCTTTTAGAGCACAGGACATCTGACTTTGTACATATTATTCGTGATCTAAAGTCACTCATGTGTTTTTACTCATTGAGTGTCAGATACACTCAAGTGTTGTTAAACCTTCACATGACAAGAACATTTTTCTTAATATTTCTATATTGAACTACTTCAATATCCATTCTATGTACTTTGACTTAAACTTATTATGTGTTTCAATCTATCTTCATAGATCTTGACACTAAATATATTTCAGTCCATATCCTTTCATTGAAGTTAATTCTCAATGAAACCTTTTTAATCAATTATATAATTACATTATTTATAATCAATGATATGTCATCTACATAAAGTATTATAAATATGTCTTACCGCTCCCACTTAATTTCTTGCAAATGCAAGCATCTTCATCGTTTCTGATGAAATCAAAAACTCTTTGACTATTTCATCCGGTGAAGATTCCAACTCCGTGATACTCACTTCATCCAATTGAAGTTCGTATACCTATCTAGTATTCCACGGACCAGCAAAACTCTTGGTTTGTATCTTGTATACACCTTTAATACACACTTCTATTAAGTAATGTACTTTGCCATCCTACTAGCATATCTCATAAAAGAAATATGTAGCGATTACTAGAATAATCCACATAGACTATAAGCATTGCTACGGAAGATCCAATCTTTTCGCAGCCAACTCTTTGAACTTTGTCGTAAACAACTTTTTGACAAGTCAAGCTTCTTCAAGGATATTACATCCAAGTCCATCTATTTTATAGATCCATTTACTTTCAAAAAGTATTTATCTATCTTGGATTTTATGGCGCATAACCATTTTAACGGAGTCAGGGCCCATCATAACTTCTTTGTTTGCTGTTGGTTTATCATTGTTCAAAATCAATCCTTTGTCCACAAATCATTTATTTGATCACAAAGTAAACCATACCTACAAGGTTCAATATGTACTTCGATCTCCATGGCTAAAACACTTTGTAATCATGGGAGCCATGATTGTCGTAGCCGCTTCCGGAACCATTTCCGATGCTGCGATACTCTGATCATTATGCTCAGGTTCATAAACCTTATCAAGTTCTATTGTCCTCCCACTCAAATACTTCGCTAGAAAACAATTTCTTGGAAATAAACAAGTAACATTAACAAACACTTTTGTCTTTTACTTCATGGTGGGAAGAATTCCCAATCCATTCTCTTGGGATAACCAACAAAGACATTTATCCGGTTTTGGTTGTAAACTCATTTACTTATACCAAAATTTTTAAGAAAGGACTATTAGGGTTTATACCCATGCCATAACTTGTATGGTGTCATTTCAATGGATCATGATGATGCTCTATTCAGTGTAAGAGCGGTAGTCTCTAAAGCATACTCCTTAAAAATATAATGGCATCAATATTTTATCTCATCTTTGATCCAACAAGGTTTGGATACGTATCTCGGATACTTCATCATCTCTATGATACTCCAAGAAACGTGAGTTGTAGAACAATTTCATAACTCTCTTAGATGTTCGCTAAAACTCGTAATTCAAATATTTCCACCATGATCTAATCATAGATATTTGACTTTTCTATTACGATGATTTCCACTTCATGCTGAAATTTATCTGAATCCATTCAAATGTTTCAAACTTCTTCCTTATCGAATATATCCACATATATATACTCAATTCATTGTTGGAAGTTTTCATGAAGTAAAAGAATCTCCCGCACACAACTATGCCCATGAACCACATACATCATCATGTACTTTTCTACTAAGTTAGTTGCCCGTTCAACTCTTGGCCTATGAACGGTATTTAAGTCATTTCCTTTTAGAAGAGATTTGCAAGCGCCAAATGATTCAAAAATCATATGACTCCAAAATTCCATTCAAATGGAGTTCCTTCATGCGTTCCTTTCTAACATGACCTAAATGGCGGTTCCACAAATGAGTGAAATTCAAATCATTTGCCTTATGGCATTTTAGCGTCAGTGTTATGTATGTGTGTTTCACCATTAAGATTTATAATAACTTATCCATCGTACATGGAGCAATGTCATAATTTGAACAACTCATTGTTTTCATTTGACCAGAGCAAAATAACAATTTATTAAGTTCTTTATTATAAATTCTAAGGGCTAGGTAGAATGCCAACGACAAACATAATAACACTTTATTATGTTCCAGACGTGCATTATTACCATATTCCTTATCAGTCACTTAGGCCATCGTATTCTTGTATTGCGTTGTATTGTATGACATCTCATACCAACCAATCTGGTACAAATACCCAAGAATTCTATTATGTGACCAAACAAGGAATACATCCATAACATGTATATCATCTATATACACCTGAGCTAGACTTTCTAGTCTTTTTCTTTCTTTCTGCCAAAATATCTTTTGTGGTTTCTTTTTTTTAGTTTTCCCCATTCTCAGAAAACACTTCACCTTCAATAACTTTTAGGTCCATTGGTCAAATACCAATAACCTCGAGGTTCTTACCTTGAAGTTGATCATCACATGACAAGTGTTCCAGATTTCACTATTAGTAACCTTTTAATGTGATGAACAATTTCACTCATAATTTTATCCATCAAATCATGACGACTTTCCGAGACCATGTCTGTACATGCTAGGCTCGTAAAGTTTAACCTTAGCATTCGCATGTGCAAAACTGGCTTGCACCCGTTGTATGCACACGTAGAATCTATCACACCCGATCATCACGTGATGCTTCGAAACGACGAGTCTTAGCAACAGTGCATACTAAGGACGATCACTTCATGGATATGCGAATATCGTTAGTGCCCAACTTAGTTGGAGGATTGGGACGCCCGGCGTCTTCAACCTTTGTACATTCCCATAAAACTTATGAGTTTATGTAGTCTCACTAGATTATATTCTATCATCTTGCAATAAGGTCTTAGATGTCACATATATCTCATACCTTGCTTATTTCTGAAAACAAAATTTCCAGCTCCTTAATTTTCAAACAGATTTGAACTTCAAGTTTCAGGGAGACAAGATGACTTTAGGTACTAATTGAAACCATAGCTCTTTGAATCAACAATGTGAGGTTTACTAAAAGTTTGCAATAGGACTTAATCATTTCTTGATTCTTTAACAATACGGTACCAGTCCGTAAAGTTTCTTGTCAGACTTAACAGTATTTCTATCTCAATTACAGGACTAGCGCATGGTAGATAACGGATGCCAATTCTACAAACTTAATTCAAAATACTATTCAGACTATGTTCATGGTAATTAGTTCATGTTTTAATCTAATTACTAATGAACTCCCACTTAATACAACATCCCTCATAGTTGTTAAGTGGCACATGATCCACATCCACTACACCAAAACTGATCATCACGTGAGATGATGTAGCTTCAATGGTGAACATCAACATGTTGATCATATCATCCATATGACTCGTGTTCAACCTTTCGGTTTCCGTTGTCCCGAGGCCATGTCTGTACATGCTAGGCTCGTCAAGCAAACCCAAGTATTCCGCGTGTGCAAACATGGCTTACACCCGTTGTATGTGAACGTAGAGTTTATCACATCCGATCATCACGAGATGCTTCAAAACGACGAACTGTAGCAACGGTGCATACGAGGGGAGAACACTTTATTATCTTGATATTAATGTGAGGGATCATGTTATAATGCTACCGTCGCGATCTAAGCAAGATAAGATGCATAAAGGATTAACATCACATGCAATTCATAATATGTGATATGATATGGCCTTTCTTCTTGTACTTTTGATCTCCATCTCCAAAGCACACGAGCATGATCTCCATCATCACCAGCATTGCACCAAGGTCCATGGCACCGCTTCATGGTTGTCCATCACTTATAGCTACTATAACAACTACTTGAAATAAAGCTATTACATGATGAATAGACACGCAGGTCTTAACAAATTTAAAGAAAACCATTAGGCTCCTGCCGGTTGCCATAATACAATAATGAACATCTCATACATCAAATATAATCATCATCACATCATGGCCATATCACATCACCAAACCCTGCAAAAACAAGTTAGACGCCTCTAATTTGGTTTGCATATTTTACGTGGTTTAGGGTTTTCGAGTAAGATCCAATCTACCTACGAACATGAACCACAACGGTGATACTAGTGTTGACAATAGAAAGTGCAAATTGCAATATTCACTATGGTGGGAGAGACAGACACCCGCAAAGCCACTTATGCAATACAAGTTGCATGTCAAGTGTGGAGCAAGTCTCATGAGACGCGGTCATGTAAAGTTAGCCCGGGCCGCTTCATCCCACCATCCCGCAAGATGCAAAGTACACAAACTAAAGCAACAAAAGCATCAACGCCCACAAAACCATTGTGTTCTACTCGTGCAATAGATCTATGCATAGACATGGCTCTGATACCACTGTTGGGGTACGTAGCATAGAAAACAAAAATTTTCCTACCGCAAGACGAATAAAACCAAGATCTAATCTATGGAACACCCAAGATCCAATCTACAAGATCGAAGCAACGAGATTGATATGAGACTAACCCTCGAAGATTTCCAAAGCCTACGAGATTAGATCTCGTTGTTGGTGTAGACGATCATCCCTAGTGCTGCAATCCGGCAGCACTTCCATACTCGGTCGCGCGTACGGTGTCGATGAAGCTCCTTCCTCTCCCCGTTCCAGCGGGCAGCGGAGGTGTGGTAGATCTCCACGGAATCCCAGCAGCACGACGGCGTGGTGGTGGTGGTGGAGAAGAATTCCTGCAGGGCTTCGCCCAAGCCGGAGCAGGAGAAACTAGGAGGGAGGAGAGGTGGCAAATTAGGGTTGCGAACGGAGCAGCTATGGCCGGCCAAACTATCCCACTATATATAGTCGGGAACTAGGGTTAGGGTTTCACAAAACCCATCTAGTGTCGGCGCCTGGTGGGCCCACACAATACCCTGGCGCGGCCTGGGGGGGCCCGCGCCGGCGTGTTGTGTGGCCCACCCCTGGCCTTTCTCCTTCTCCCCTTTGGACTCCGTCTACGTGACATAAAAATAAGAACCTCTGTTTTTATTTCGTCCAATTCCGAGAATGTTTCCAGAACAACTTTTCTTGAAATACAAAACAGCAGAATTCTTCCAGAACAATTCCGGTCCTCCTCGTGATGTCTTGGATCCCATCTGAGACTCCGAACAACATTCGGTCTCCATCTCATATTCCGAATCTACCTATGCAACATCAAACCTTAAGCGCGTCACCCTACGGTTCGTGAACAATGCAGACATGGTCGAGACCCCTCTCCGAGCAATAACCAATAGCGGGATCTAGAGATCCATAATGGCTCCCACATATTCAACGATGACTTAGTGATCGATTGAACCAATTACATACGATGCCAATTCCCTTTGTCTCGTGATATTTTACTTGTCCGAGGTTTGATCATCGGTATCTCCATACCTTGTTCAACCTCGTTACCGACAAGTACTCTTTACTCGTACCGTGGTATGTGATCTCTTATGAACCATTCATATGCTTGCAAGCTAATCAGATGACATTCCACCGAGAGGGCCCAGAGTATATCTATCCGTCATTAGGATGGACAAATTCCACTATTGATGCATATGCCTCAACTCACACTTTCCGAATACTTAATCCCATCTTTATAACCACCCATTTACGCAATGGCGTTTGATGTAATCAAAGTACCCTTCCGGTGTAAGTGATTTACATGATCTCATGGTCAAAGGACTTAGACAACTATGTATCGAAAGCTTATAGCATTTTGAACTTAATGACTTGATCTTATGCTACGCTCATATGGGTGTGTGTCCATTATATCATTCAACTAATGACATAACCTTGTTATTAATAACATCCAATGTTCATGATCACGAAACCATGATCATCCATTAATCAACAAGCTAGTTATACAAGAGGCTTACTAGGGACTCCTTGTTGTTTACATAACACACATGTATCAATGTTTCGGTTAATACAATTATAGCATGGGATGCAAACATTATCATAAACACAAAGATATATTATAATAACCAATTTATTATTGCCTCTTGGGCATATCTCCAACAATCCTAGGTTTGACCAGGATTTAAACAAGTTTAAAACATGAAAATATAAGCCTAGATCCTTCTTAGTCACTCTAAAATGAAGCTTTTGGGAGGTTCTTGAAATTTCGATGTTTGAAACCCAAAACCAGTTCTCTTGATGATTGACTTCATAAGACAGAGTTTGGAGTTAGGGGTAGAATATACATGATTTTTCTGGTTTGAATATGTCTAGACCTTGCTTGTTTATCAACTTGAATGCTTACTATATATATGACATAAGAATGTTATGTGCTTTGGTTTTTCATTCTTTTGATTTTTTTCTGAATTTTTATGCCCATTTGAATATTGGTCAAATCCTAGGTTTGACCAAGATTTAAATAAGTTTAAAACATGAAAATAAAAAGGGAAGTCTGTATCCTTCTTAGTCAATCTAAAATGAATCTTTTGGGATGTTCTTGAAATTTCCATGTTTGAAACCCAAAATGACTTCTCTTCATGCTAGACTTTATAAGATCGACAGGGGGTAGATACATGATTTGTCTGGTTTGGATATATCTAGACCTTGTTTATCAACTTGAATGCTTACGATATGACATAAGAAGACTACGTGATTTGGTTTTTCATTTTTCTGATTTTTTTTGAATTTTGTGGCCACCCATTTGTATCTTGGTCAAATCCTAGGTTTGATAATGATTTAAACAAGTTTAAAATATGAAAATGCAAAGGTAAGCATGGATCCTTCTTAGTCACTCTAAAATGAAGCTTTTGGGAGGTTTATGAAATTTCCATGTTTGAAACCCAAAACCACTTCTCTTCACATGCTTGACTTCATAAGGCAGAGTTTAGGGGTTAGGGGGTATAGATACATGATTTGTCTGGTTTGAATATGTCTAGCCCTTGTTTATCAACTTTAATGCTTACTATATGACATAAGAAAACTATTTGCTTTGGTTTTTCTTTTTTCTGATTTTTTTTGAATTTTGATGCCCATTTGAATCTTGTCAAATCCTAGGTTTGACCAAGATAATTTAAACAAGTTTTAAACATGAAAATGAAAAGGGAAGCATGTATCCTTCTTAGTCATCTAAAATGAAGTTTTTGGGAGGTTTTTGAAATTTCCATGTTTGAATCCCAAAACCACTTCTCTTCATGCTTGACTTCATAAGACAAAGTTTAGGGGTTAGGGGGTAGATACATGATTTGTATGGTTTGATATGTCTAGACCTTGTTTATCAACTTTAATGCTTACTATATGACATAAGAAGACTATGTGATTTGGTTTTTCATTTTTCTGTTTTTTTTATTTTTCTGCCCATTTGAATCTTGGTCAAATCCTAGGTTTGACCAAGATTTAGACAAGTCTAACACGTGAAAACGAATAAGTAAGCCTGGATCCTTCTTAGTCACTCCAAAATGTACCAATTGATATATGTGTTAACTTTGCTTTCGAAAAAATAATGTCATGTAAATGAGTTAACTTGGGTTTCCTACCCTTGAATCCATAGGAAACTTTGTTCTAATGCACTATAATAATCACCGATTTTTTACACCAACAGGTCAGTCACTTACGTGTGGTGCCCACGCGTGAGGGCCCACACTTCAGTGAGCACAAGTCACGTGCAATAGGTACGCAAACTCCCAGCCATCTTCTTTGTCAAGAGAAGACGCATCAGGATGCGAATTGGAAGTCTCTGGGTCCTTCAGGATCCTTCGGTTATCCCTCTCACACAAAAAAACAAATCTCTCTCATTCTCGGCCTCGCTCGACTCGCTCGCTCGCTCGCACCTCCTGCTCACTGACAAACCCTGCACAACAGTCAACATCATCACCCGAAAAAGGGGAGACACCATAATGCTCTCCCTTCTTCTCTCCTTCCGAGTGATCCATCTTCCTCCGAGTTTCATTCGACGGGAAAACACACATGTGCTGCATAGTAATAATAAAAAGGTAGAAAAATCGATATACGAATCTATAATTAAATAGGTTAAACTAGGGTTTTGCCCAGCACTACAGATCAAGGTTCAAAAAAATCCAACTACGGGGTTCGAACAACACGATTCTAATCCAAGAATTTTTTAGACCTCATCCGAATGGCCTCAAACTATAGGGTTAGCATCTAGTGCAGTATGTGTGAAAATGTATGCACTATGTGTGCTATAACTTGTATGTCTTTCGAATTTGAACCAAATTTGAATAAGTTTGAAATATTTGAAAAGGGGCTTTTGGCTTAAACGTTTGAAACCCAAAACGACTTCTCTTCATGCTAGACTTCATAAGACCGAGTTTAGAGTTAGGGGGTAGATACATGATTTGTCTGGTTTGAATATGTCTAGACCTTGTTTATCAACTTTAATGCTAACTATATGACATAAGAAGACTATGTGCTTTGGTTTTTCATTTTTCTATTTTTTTTTTGAATTTTATGCCCATATATTTGAATCTTGGTCAAATCCTAGGTTTGACCAAGATTTAAACAAGTTTAAAACTTGAAAATGAAAAGGGAAACCTGTATCCTTCTCAGTCACTCTAAAATGAAGTTTTTGGGAGGTTTTTGAAATTTTCATGTTTGAAACCCAAGACCACTTCTCTTCATGCTTGACTTCATAAGATAGAGTTTAGGGTTAGGGGGTAGATACATGATTTGTATGGTTTGAATATGTCCAAACCTTGTTTATCAACTTTAATATGCTTACTAGCTATATGACATAAGAAGACTATGTACTTTGGTTTTTCATTTTTTCTGATTTTTTTCATTTTCTGCCCATTTGAATCTTGGTCAAATCCTAGGTTTGACCATGATTTAAACAAGTTTATAACATGAAATGAAAAGGTAAGCATGGATCCTTCTTAGTCACTCTAAAATGAAGCTTTTGGGATGTTCTTGAAATTTCCATGTTTGAAACCCAAAACGACTTCTCTTCATGCTAGACTTCATAAGATCGACCGAGTTTAGGGTTAGGGGTAGATACATGATTTGTATGGTTTGAATATGTCCAAGCCTTGTTAATTTATCAACTTGAATGCTTACTATATGACATAAGAAGACTATATGCTTTTGTTTTTCATTTTTCTGATTTTTTTGAATTTTATGCCCATTTGAATCTTTTGGTCAAATCCTAGGTTTGACAAAGATTTAGACAAGTTTAAAATATGAAAATGAAAAGGTAAGCATGGATACTTCTTAGTCACTCTAAAATAAAGCTTTTGGGAGGTTCTTGAAATTTCCATGTTTGAAACCCAAAACCACTTCTCTTCATGATTGACTTCATAAGATAGAGTTTAGGGTTAGGGGTAGATATATACATGATTTTTCTGGTTTGAATATGTCTAGACCTTGTTTATCAACTTGAATGCTTACTATATATATGACATAAGAATGCTATGTGCTTTGGTTTTTCATTCTTTTGATTTTTTCTGAAATTTTATGCCCATTTGAATCTTGGTCAAATCCTAGGTTTGACCAAGATTTAAACAAGTTTAAAACATGGAAGTGAAAAGGGAAGTATGTATCCTTCTTAGTCACTCTAAAATGAAGCTTTTGGGATGTTCTTGAAATTTCCATGGTTGACTTCATAAGATGGAGTTTAGGGTTAGGGGTAGATATATACATGATTTGCCTGGTTTGAATATGTCTAGACCTTGTTTATCAACTTTAATGCTTACTATATGACATAAGAAAACTATTTGCTTTTGTTTTTCATTTTTCTGATTTTTTTTGAATTTTGATGCCCATTTGAATCTTGTCAAATCCTAGGTTTGACCAAGATAATTTAAACAAGTTTAAAACATGAAAATGAAAAGGTAAGCATGTATCCTTCTTAGTCACTCTAAAATGAAGCTTTTAGGAGGTTCTTGAATTTTTTATATTTGAAACCCAAAACCACTTCTCTTCATGCTTGACTTCATAAGACAGAGTTTAGGGGTTAGGGGGTAGATACATGGTTTGTCTAGTTTGAATATGTCTAGACCTTGTTTATCAACTTTAATGCTAACTATATGACAGAAGAAGACTATGTGCTTTGGTTTTTCATTTTTCTATTTTTGTTGAATTTTATGCCCATACATTTGAATGTTGGTCAAATCCTAGGTTTGACCAGG
The DNA here is from genome assembly GCF_019359855.2 of Lolium perenne. Lineage (NCBI taxonomy): Eukaryota > Viridiplantae > Streptophyta > Magnoliopsida > Poales > Poaceae > Lolium > Lolium perenne. Next base: position 145,061,502 of record NC_067245.2, read on the forward strand.
ATTTAAACAAGTTTAAAACATGAAAATGAAAAGATAAGCCTGGATCCTTCTTAGTCACTCTAAAATGAAGCTTTTGGGAGGTTCTTGAAATTTCCATGTTTGAAACCCAAAACCACTTCTCTTCATGATTGACTTCATAAGACAGAGTTTAGGATTAGGGGTAGATATATACATGATTTTTCTTGTTTGAATATGTCTAGACCTTTTTTATCTACTTGAATGCTTACTATATATATGACATAAGAATGTTATGTGCTTTGGTTTTTCATTCTTTTGATTTTTTTCTGAATTTTTATGCCCATTTGAATCCTGGTCAAATCCTAGGTTTGACCAAGATTCAAACAAGTTTAAAACATGAAAATGAAAAGGGAAGTCTGTATCCTTCTTACTCACTCTAAAATGAAGCTTTTTGGATGTTCTTGAAATTTCCATGTTTGAAACCCAAAATGGCTTCTCTTCATGCTAGACTTCATAAGATCGACAGGGGGTAGATACATGATTTGTGTGGTTTGGATATATCTAGACCTTGTTGATCAACTTGAATGCTTACGATATGACATGAGAAGACTATGTGATTTGGTTTTTCATTTTTCTGATTTTTTTGAATTTTGTGCCCACCCATTTGTATCTTGGTCAAATCCTAGGTTTGATAATGATTTAAACAAGTTTAAAATATGAAAATGCAAAGGTAAGCATGGATCCTTCTTAGTCACTCTAAAATGAAGCTTTTGGGAGGTTTTTTGAAATTTCCATGTTTGAAACCCAAAACCACTTCTCTTCACATGCTTGACTTCATAAGACAGAGTTTAGGGGTTAGGGGGTATAGATACATGATTTTTCTGGTTTGAATATGTCTAGACCTTGTTTATCAACTTTAATGCTTACTATATGACATAAGAAAACTATTTGCTTTGGTTTTTCTTTTTTCTGATTTTTTTGAATTTTGATGCCCATTTGAATCTCGTCAAATCCTAGGTTTGACCAAGATAATTTAAACAAGTTTAGAACAAGAAAATGAAAAGGGAAGCATGTATCCTTCTTAGTCACTCTAAAATGAAGTTTTTGGGAGGTTTTTGAAATTTCCATGTTTGAATCCCAAAACCACTTCTCTTCATGCTTGACTTCATAAGACAAAGTTTAGGGGTTAGGGGGTAGATACATGATTTGTATGGTGTGATATGTATAAACCTTGTTTATCAACTTTAATGCTTACTATATGACATAAGAAGACTATGTGATTTGGTTTTTCATTTTTTCTATTTTTTTCTGCCCATTTGAATCTTGGTCAAATCCTAGGTTTGACCAAGATTTAGACAAGTTTAACACGTGAAAACGAATAAGTAAGCCTGGATCCTTCTTAGTCACTCCAAAATGTACCAATTGATAGATGTGTTAACTTTGCTTTCGAAAAATTAATGTCATGTAAATGAGTTAACTTGGATTTCCTACCCTTGAATCCATAGGAAACTTTGTTCTAATGCACTATAATAATCTACCGAGTTTTTACACCAACAGGTCAGTCACTTACGTGTGGTGCCCACGCGTGAGGGCCCACACTTCAGTGAGCACAAGTCACGTGCAATAGGTATGCAAACTCCCAGCCATTTTCTTTGTCAAGAGAAGACGCATCAGGATGCGTATTGGAAGTCTCTGGGTCCTTTAGGATCCTTCGGTTATCCCTCTCACAAAAAAACAAATCTCTCTCATTCTCAGCCTCGCTCGACTCGCTCGCTCGCTCGCACCTCCTGCTCACTGACAAACCCTGCACAACAGTCAACATCATCACCCGAAAAAGGGGAGACACCATAATGTTCTCCCTTCTGCTCTCCTTCCGAGTGATCCATCTTCCTCCGAGTTTCACTCGACGGGCAAACACACATGTGCTGCATAGTAATAATAAAAAGGTAGAAAAATCGATATACGAATCTATAATTAAATAGGTTAAACTAGGGTTTTGCCCAGCACTACAGATCAAGGTTCAAAAAAATCCAACTACGGGGTTCGAACAACACGATTGTAATCCAAGAATTTTTTCGTCCTCATCCAAATAGCCTCAAACTATAGGGTTAGCATCTAGTGCAGTATGTGTGAAAATGTATGCACTATGTGTGCTATAACTTGTATGTCTTTCAAATTTGAACCAAATTTGAATAAGTTTGAAAATTTTGAAAAATGGGCTTTTGGCTTAAACGTTTGAAACCCAAAACAACTTCTCTTCATGCTAGACTTCATAAGACCGAGTTTAGGGTTAGGGGGTAGATACATAATTTGTCTGGTTTGAATATGTCTAAACCTTGTTTATCAACTTTAATGCTAACTCTATGACATAAGAAGACTATGTGCTTTGGTTTTTCATTTTTCTGTTTTTTTTTTGAATTTTATGCCCATATATTTGAATCTTGGTCAAATCCTATTTTTGACCAAGATTTAAACAAGTTTAAAACATGAAAATGAAAAGGGAAGCCTGTATCCTTCTCAGTCACTCTAAAATAAAGTTTTTGGGAGGTTTTTGAAATTTCCATGTTTGAAAACCAGGACCACTTCTCTTCATGCTTGACTTCATAAGACAGAGTTTAGGGTTAGGGGGTGGATACATGATTTGTATGGTTTGAATATGTCCAAACCTTGTTTATCAACTTTAATATGCTTACTAGCTATATGACATAAGAAGACTATGTACTTTGGTTTTTCATTTTTCTGATTTTTTTTTAATTTTCTGCCCATTTGAATCTTGGTCAAATCCTAGGTTTGACCATGATTTAAACAAGTTTATAACATGAAATTAAAAGGTAAGCATGGATCCTTCTTAGTCACTCTAAAATGAAGCTTTTGGGATGTTCTTGAAATTTCCATGTTTGAAACCCAAAACAACTTCTCTTCATGCTAGACTTCATAAGATCGACCGAGTTTAGGGTTAGGGGTAGATACATGATTTGTATGGTTTGAATATGTCCAAACCTTGTTAATTTATCAACTTGAATGCTTACTATATGACATAAGAAGACTATCTGCTTTTGTTTTTCATTTTTCTGATTTTTTTTGAATTTTATGCCCATTTGAATCTTTTGGTCAAATCCTAGGTTTGACAAAGATTTTAAAAAGTTTAAAATATGAACATGAAAAGGTAAGCATGGATCCTTCTTAGTCACTCTAAAATAAAGCTTTTGGGAGATTCTTGAAATTTCCATGTTTGAAATCCAAAACCACTTTTCTTCATGATTGACTTCATAAGACAGAGTTTAGGGTTAGGGATAGATATATACATGATTTTTCTGGTTTGAATATGTCTAGACCTTGTTTATCAACTTGAATGCTTACTATATATATGACATAAGAATGCTATGTGCTTTGGTTTTTCATTCTTTTGATTTTTTCTGAATTTTTATGCCCATTTGAATCTTGGTCAAATCCCAAGTTTGACCAAGATTTAAACAAGTTTAAAACATGAAAATGAAAAGGGAAGTATGTATCTTTATTAGTCACTCTAAAATGAAGCTTTTGGGATGTTCTTGAAATTTCCATGGTTGACTTCATAAGACGGAGTTTCGGGTTAGGGGTAGATATATACATGATTTGCCTGGTTTGAATATGTCTAGACCTTGTTTATCAACTTTAATGCTTACTATATGACATAAGAAAATTATTTGCTTTTGTTTTTCATTTTTCTGATTTTTTTTGAATTTTGATGCCCATTTTAATCTTGTCAAATCCTAGGTTTGACCAAGATAATTTAAACAAGTTTAAAACATGAAAATGAAAAGGGAAGCATGTATCCTTCTTAGTCACTCTAAAATGAAGTTTTTGGGAGGTTTTTGAAATTTCCATGTTTGAATCCCAAAACCACTTCTCTTCATGCTTGACTTCATAAGACAGAGTTTAGGGGTTAGGGGGTAGATACATGATTTGTATGGTTTGATATGTCTAGACCTTGTTTATCAACTTTAATGCTTACTATATGACATAAGAAGACTATGTGTTTTGGTTTTTCATTTTTCTATTTTTTTATTTATTTTTCTGCCCATTTGAATCTTGGTCAAATCCTAGGTTTGACCAAGATTTAGACAAGTTTAACACGTGAAAACGAATAAGTAAGCCTGGATCCTTCTTAGTCACTCCAAAATGTACCAATTGATAGATGTATTAACTTTGCTTTGGAAAAAATAATGTCATGTAAATGAGTTAACTTGGATTTCCTACCCTTGAATCCATAGGAAACTTTGTTCTAATGCACTATAATAATCAACCGAGTTTTTACACCAACAGGTCAATCACTTACGTGTGGTGTCCACGCGTGAAGGCCCACACTTCAGTGAGCACAAGTCACATGCAATAGGTACGCAAACTCCCAGCCATCTTCTTTGTCAAGAGAAGACGCATCAGGATGCGTATTGGAAGTCTATGGGTCCTTCAGGATCCTTCGGTTGTCCCTCTCACACAAAAAAAACAAATCTCTCTCATTCTCGGCCTCGCTCAACTCGCTCGCTCGCTAGCTCGCTCGCACCTCCTGCTCACTGACAAACCCTGCACAACAGTCAACATCATCACCCGAAAAAGGGGAGACACCATAATGCTCTCCCTTCTTCTCTCCTTCTGAGTGATCCCTCTTCCTCCGAGTTTCACTCGACGGGCAAACACACATGTGCCGCATAGTAATAATAAAAAGGTAGAAAAATTGAGGAAACAGATGTGTGCATTGCATTCATGCATAGAAAATCTGGGGAATTTTCGCGCTTTAAAGTAAAACAGTCACAGTAACTGAAGTTTCACTTGACCTTGGTGGAACTGAAGTAGCTCATCAAGTCAAGCGCTACAAACCTCAATGTGACTTTGCTAAAACCTTGTTTTGGGTAGAGAAAATTTGATCTAAGGGGTTAGATCAAATGGAACTAATACTCAACACAACAACACTTTACTCAATGATCAAATGCTTGATCTTATAAAAGATTATAATATGGTAATCCTTACCATAACATATGAACATACATCTATTTGGAAATCAAGTAACAATAAATGAAGAAACCATTCTTCACTTATCTTTTCCATGTCTTAAACTAATCCTTGATCCTACCATGAACCTCATGGTATTCATTCTACTTTTGTCTTGGAAACAAAACAAGGAGATCAACCCTAGAGATATATATCTTTCTCTATTCCATATTATTATACATCAAACCTAGAGAGGTGAGAGTCCTATTTCATTTAAGGAAGCAATGACAAACCTAGAGGCAAACCTTGGATATACATATCCATATGATCACAACATCATCCTCAAGAGGAATCCTAGGATGTTATTGAAGTCTTTCCCAAAATGAGAGAGAGCACTCATACCAATCTTAGCTTTACCTATTTAAGAATAAAGGACAACCATTGAACTAAAGTATTAGGAGTTAAACCATATCATTTGGGAGTGGTGAGTTAGCCAATACCAAATGGAGTAAGATCATATCCATGAATTGATGAAATAAAGTAGCAACTAATCCAACTAAGCATCTAGGTGGAGACTTAACCCTTTCCTAACTAATGAGATCTTGTGAACATACCATAGAACCTAGAATAATCCATTCCTATATAAGAGGGCTCAAGATCTAGTGTTACACTCAAGTTAGTTGAGGCAACACTTGAGTTGGAGGGAGAGAACTACCCATATACCCAGATGATAATATCAACCTTATTTAAGTAGAACCCTAACAGAACATCTCAGGTATTCTCCTGGGATATAAATTATTGAGGCAACCATAGTAGTCTCATCCTAGAAAGCATAATAGAAGTGCTATATTCTAAATGATCCAGACAAGACTTGATCCTAGAAGAGAGAAACCTAGTTCTTGAGAGATGCTTTAGGAAGCCAAACCTTTGATCATTACATATTGGGTAATGATCATATACTATAATAATTGAGAGTAGAAGCCACTGAGAATAAGTTGATCATGATAATGCCATGACCATGCTATGGAGAAATAGAAGCATAAGCCATAAGTTAAACCCTATATAATAAGTAGATATCATTCATCACATGAAATTATAGGGAGATAAATAGTAAGCAAACCTAGGCTTATATTCCAACCCTAACTTGTGATTCAACTAGTGATCATAAGTAGAATTCTACCATATCTACATTCCACATAATCTTCATTTAAGAAACATAAGAAAACCTTAGAGTAAAACCCTATACTTTATATGGTGAGAAACCATATATCCATATGACCAAAGTTAACTATAAAAAGAACTTTAACCAATGCAGTTACTTAAATGATAAATTGAGGTTAACAATAGAAGCCAATTGGTAGAAGATAAAACTAATTCTCAATATCATAGTAACTAGAGGAGAACATAAAATGTTAAGTAAACAACCACCTTATCATGGTTAGGGAAGATTAAACCCTAGCACATGAAATATGGTGTCATCTCATCTCTACAACCTAGAATTAAAACTCAACCCTAGTTTGTGTATCACTTAAGTAATCATAACTAAAAACCCTAAACCATATTTGAGATCCAACTCATGTGTCATTAGGTAAATAGCATTTGAACCCTAATGGTTCATTAATTAAATCTTATGTTTCAATTATAAAACATAAGAGCCACCTAATGCTAAGTCCTATAATTAAACTATATGTGTAGTGATCAACCAATTATCTTTGTAACCAGATAAACCATGATGGAAACAATACCTACTTAGATACTTTCAAAAATAATGATAGTATTAACCTTAATAAGGAAGGTTATGATAGAAACTATAAAACCCTAATACATTTGAGCTCACATAAAATCATGTGCAAGTGACCAATTCCCCAAATGGAAGTCAAATCCTAATGATACCTTCTAAAATATTTGGAGTATAATTATTAACTCTAACCATTCCAAAAGGGAGTGGTATTCCAAATGGAAAAGGAAATTAAAATGAATACTTAAATTCTTGTCTAATTAAAAATTGCAACTAGGCTCACATATAATTATGTTTATGCAAAAACAATGCAGTAATACAATAATTTTCTTACTAGTCCTCATGAAATTGCAGTTATCAAACACCTGCAAAATAGAAAAGGGTTCAAATTTGAATTTAAAATAGAATGCAAATTAAAAAAAGAAAAACAGAAAAATAAAAACAGAAATAGAAAAAGAAAAGGAGAGGAGAAAATCTCACCTGGACCTCCTCTGTCCGCAGCAGCCCACCAGCATAGCCCACCAGAAGCCCAGCTTTCTCGGCCCAGCACAGCCCAACCAGCCCACCATACCCCTTCGGCAGAAAAATAAAACGGAGGGGTCATCCTCATCTTCTTCCTCGCGTGGCAGACAGCAAGACGCCGTGCCTCCTTTCTCCTCGGCGCTGGCAGCTTCTCCTCGTCCGGCGTGGTGACGAGGCACCCTCCTAGGCACCGTATAAAGCCCCACGATGAACTCTCGCCCCAGTTCTTTTCCCTCTGCTCCAGAATTTCTCCCCAGACGGAAACCCTAGCCACCGGTCGATTCTCACCGGCGACGAATGGAGCATCCCCAGGCCCCGCCGTGAGCACCACTGTGACCGTCGTCCTCGACTTGGTCACCGTACGCCGGGAATCGAGCCAACACGCCTTCAATCAACCACGCCTGGCCATCTTCTCCGGCGCCGGTAATGGCTCAATCCGGCGATTTGGGCCAGCTCCGACCTCGCCGTCAAGCCACACGTGCTTCTGGTGAGCTCCTCAATCTCCCAGTGTGCTCGCTTTGCTCGATTATGATCCGTAGCCTCGCCGAACCGTGAGCCTGCGAGCACCGCCGTTTCACCTCGCCGCCGGCCACTCTCCGATGACCAATAATTAGCGGCGAGACCACCGTTAGGTTCCCCGAGTCACGCTGATGCGAATGAGCATGCGCGCCACACCGCGGAAGTCCTCTAGCCTCGACATCGACCTCGACTGGCCGCCGGCCAGAGCTCCAGTGCCACGTCTGGATTTTGACTTCGGTCAAAATTACGTGGCAGCTGACATGGCAGGGACCCCACCAGTCAGTGACTGCGTGGGTAAACTATCTGGGTAGGTTTAGTTATTTCTCGTTTCAATTAAATCTCAAAATACCTGCAACTTCAAATAATTGTAGAAAATTCATAAAAAGTCAGAAAAATATAAATGTGATATTAAAATTCTTAGAAAAGAAAACACTATCCAATAAAAATATAATATGAAATTTTTATTTTCAATAAAAATTTAATTATTTAACACTTGTTATTTAAACCTTTAAATTTAATTCCAAATTTAATTAAATTTCAATTATTAACAAAAACTTCTAAAATTAATAAAAACCAATAAGAAAATCAGGAAAATAATAAAACTAATTTCCTTTGCTTATAATTTATTAAATCCTTAATAGGAGGATTTAAATCCTAATTAATAATTACTTTAATTTTTAATTCTTTAAAAATAATAAAAGGACAAATCCAATATTATTTTAATTTCAAAGTTATTAATAACTTCAACTTTATTAATGAAGTTATTAATACAAGAATTATAGAGTAATTAGGAAACCCTAGTTCCATTATAAAACAAAGTGATAACCCCATAATTTCATGTGGGATCCTAAAACCCTAATGCCATTTAGAACCTAGCTCCACTATTTCATTTGAACCCTAATTTACTTCTAAAACCTAAACCCTAGATCCTCACATGTAATCATGGCGTTCTATTTTCATACATAGAATCATAACAGCAAATAAATACTTGCCATGCCACCTAAAATTGTAGGAGCCCTATTATCAATAATTTAGTAGTCCATGTAGGCATACCTATCCAACCTAATTGATCAAATAATGGCAACCAAATACAAACTCTAGCTCCTATCCTTAGAGATATCAATCTTAATTAACCATGCCTAGCATCACACCATTATGATGAATCCTAATAGCAACCATGCCCATTATCATGCACCACCTAACCATACTCCACTAAACCCCATTAGTGTAAGATTATTATTAAACATCCTATTCGGGAAACCACTATTCCTTACTTAGTGAATCCAATAGCAAACCCTAGACAACCTCAACCCTAATTGATATACTTCTTATTATTTAAGAAGTATGTTCTTCAAAAGTTATTCTTTTGAAGTAAACAAAGAATCATCTTCAACCCTGCTTATAAGGACCTATAAACCCTAGCCAACTATCACCAACAAGGTATGCCACCTTGATAGCAACTATTGGTAATTAAGATGTTTAGGCTTAATTCAACAATACAAGACTAGTAGCTGATGAATCCAACTAGGTTGTGATCCATCTAATACTTACTCCAGAAGTTAACTGAAACCATAGTCAACCATAGAACCCCCTCAATCTAATTATCATACTTGTTCTTTATCAAAGAACATGTTCTTCAAAAGTTATTCTTTTAAAGTATATGATAATTAATCATTAACCATGCCAAAATGATACTAAAACTGACCACTGTTCTTTACTAGTTAACATTATGCCAATTGTCATTCTTTGTGTGCTCAATTGATTACTAAGCCTTGTTACCTACCTGTTTATAATACCAAGTAATCACACCTGAATAAGAACCTTGTATGTGAATCACTCTAAAAGTGCAACACACCCTAAACCAGTCATTACCACTCACTAATCCTAAATCATCGGGGTTAGGTCACACTTAGAGCGATTGCATCTCATTCTTATGCATTATTGCATCTTTGCCAATCTTTTAAACATCGTCCTTACCGGACGATGATGCTATTTCAGAACTTGGAGTTATTACGCATCGAAGACCTTGTCTGCATAATCTTGCAGCCAAGAAAGGCAAGTTCATCGCTTGCTCATGTCATTTGAGTATTTCTATCAAATTACTTGCAAAATATTATGGTTATCACTATTGCATAAAAATCAAAACCACTACTTTCATAACTATGAATATGACTATGCGGTGGGCAATGGAACCATGGATTGTGTTGATATGGTGGAGGTTCCATTGCACGGGTTTATATCCATCTAGGATTAAACAACAAATGTCGCCAGTGATTCTTGTGCCGTAATACCCGTGTTAACCATAAGATCCGGAGTGGGACGGAGTAGTCAAAAGTGTTTCCACCTCTCGTTCATCAACGGATGCGCTTTACCGTAGTACACTTGTAATCCAAGGGGGCAAGCTGGTGAGGCTGGGGAGTCCTAAGTCCCCACGGCATAGTCCGTAGTACACTTGTCGCCCGAAGGAGCAAGATGGTGAGGCTAGGGAGTCCTAAGTCCCCACGGTATTGCGGTCTATGATGGGTTGCAGCCACCGGCGTAGGAGTGTATGGTAGAGCCCAACACTGTTGTCGTGGTCGGGGTCCACCTTGAAATCTACAGGAATAATGGGACCGACGTGGACCCAGGGTCGGCGCATGCAACAAAGGGTGGGTGTTCGAGGTAGCGGAGGAACATGATTGGCTAGACCTTATACCGGGCCTCACACCAAAGGAAGTGTGGACGGGAAACGTGCTCGGTTGGCAACAAGGTTAAGATCTCTTATGGGTAAAGCAACACACCTCTGCAGAGTGTAAAGAACAGTGACCTGTCACTCCCTGTTCCAGGATATGGAACTGCGAACGCGGCCGGAAAGGAGCTCCATGAAGTTCTAGTAAACCGGTGAAGGCTGACGGACATAGTTCTTCTGAATAAAAGCAACCTTTTGAAGAAATGGTTATGAAAACTTGCATTGGTATTAGACTTTCTGGTCTAATGCCGTAGCTAGTGCATTAAACACCTCTTTCCTATAATGAACTTGTTGAGTACGCTCGTACTCATCCCACTCTTAAATCCCCTGCTTAGATATGGAGGCCACAAAGGAGGATCTACAGTACAACTCGAAGATCGAGGAGTCAACAACTACTTCAAGGGACAGGAACCTGTCAGGAGAGACAAACACCACATCCAACAAGGATAAAACCTAGTTTAGCAATAGAGAGGAACTAGATTCCTAAACCTAGCTCCTATTTAGCTAGAATCTATTCATAGCCCCTAGAGTTAGTTAAATACTCTACAAATAGAGTTCGTGATAGGATTAGACTACGAGTCATTCTTTTGGAGTTTATTTGCAGATTTACCTCATTGTAAAGTAGGAGGCTGTGCTGATCTTATGTAATAGAGTCAGAGTTGTAATTCTATAGACATGCCTTGGACCCGCATATGTTTCTGTTGTACCACTCTGAGCGATATAATACTAGTGGAATGGTGTTTCATTGGTGTTGTATCAGACTTGCATACTACACCATGCAGTGGTATGCTGGGTCACCACAGTTGGTATCAGAGCAAATGCTTTGACCTTAGGATTAAAACCCTTTAAAGGAGACCTATAGGATTGGTAGTGTCTATAGGAAGTTACCCTAGGTAAACCAAATACTTCTTATGACTTGAGATGGATATTCACTTGAGAATAATCCTGACACACTTAAGTCAACCTTTCCTGCCTATCTTTCTTAACTAAAGTTAGTCAGCTAATCCCAAACATGTAGTACACAATTAAGTCCTTCAAACCATAGATGAGTAGATCACAATTGGTATACAATACATGGTAGTCCAAAGAGAGGATACAACCATAAGGAAGATATCCTATTGGAAGATGTGTACCAACACATGTTATGGTTAAGTAAAAGTTATCCAGACCTACAATAGGAGTAATATCAAGTGATGAAGATAATTAAGATATCCTAATAAAAGATGTAGACCCAGACAAGTAATAGGGTAAGTAAAATCTATCTAAACTTGTGAAACAATTGATAGTAAGTGATAACTATAAGTTATGTGAGGTAGTATAGACCATGATGAGTCAATCATGGGAAATAAGGAAGAGTGATAGGAATAATATATGTCTACTTACATGGTAGAGTTGTTACTCATATATGTTTCACTTGGGAATCATTATGTGATGAAGTAGAACCTCTAAAAATATTAGGAGGAGTACAATAAGAAGCCAAGTGCTAAACAAATAGTGCAAGAATTGTGTTCCAAAACAATAAGAAGGGTGCCAGGCACATCATAACCATAGTTTTATGATAGTATAAACACTTAGAAGTATAGGATATATATCCTAATAAATAGGTGTTTAGAGTAGACATGATAGAACCTAGACATATCATGTGAGATAGTCCTCAATAAAATGAAAGTTAAGTAGTACTTCCAAAGAAAATTAGGTTAACCTTAACTATCCTAGACAACTTTGTTTCAAGTTTATCTCATTGCAATTGTGCAATTAAGGTAAAAGTTGAGACAAATCATAGAATCCAATATATTCGTGCTAAGTATCACGATATAAACCTATCTTATGTGGTGTTATATACTACACATCTCAGCCTGATATTTAGAGATGTCTTACTCAACTAGTATATTCAGGCTTATGATGGTGTGTATTATAAACACAAAGCTGAATCTTCTTGGATTTTATTGGATTTTCATTGTTTGACTAGATCCATACATGAAGTTTGACTTTGATATGCAAACGCATGTTGCAATATCAAGTCCTTACTTAATGCTATAGATCTAGAGGGTAATGGTATTCGTGTGAGGAAGTGACGAATTCTGAAGATTCTGAATACACGAAGAAGGTTCATCAGAGAAAGGAAGTGAAGTTGTGGGAAGTAACCACAATACTCTGAAGGAAGTACCAATCAAAACTCATGCTTTACCTCAACAGAGGAGTACTTTAGTACATAAGAAGCATGTAGGTGAGAAATCTGGTGATTATGGTGAAGCTCAAGCAGAACCATAGACATCATAGAAGAGGGAATGCATGGGGAATCACTTAGGATACTATATTCATAGTGTCAGTTAGTGGTTCTCTTGCAAAATAAACCCTGACAGAAGGAAGATGACCTATGAAACCATAGCAGAGATAAGAAGATCATAGTTGGTATCAGAAGACCACTGTTGTGGTATAGGATCAAAACTGCGAGATAAAGTAGAAGATGTCTCGTCCAGTTGATCAGAACCTATAATAGAATCCATTTTTAGATAACAAATAGCCACAATTGGTATCAAGTAGTCCACCATTGGATTATTTGTATCAAGAAGTTGTGAACAAATAACATTTTGTTAGCCAAATAACAATGACCTATAAACATTTAGTCGAAGGATTCACATTGGATGTCCACAATTGAGTGGATACACCACAAGGATTCTTCACGAGACCTTAGAAGAATATAAACCATAAGCTACACCTAGACTAATATTCTAACCATCAATCCAATAGTTGGAAGAAAAGGAGTTGAAGACCATAAGAAAAATTCTAAGGGGTAGAGTAAAGATTGAGTTGGATAAACAAGTACTCAATACTTTAAGCTAGATCGAAGCAGAAGGTCTGAACTGAGAGGAAGTTCGATCTTATTTTCATAAGATTAATGAACACTACTTTCAGAAAGATGTCAGACCAGAAGCCGAGGTTCATACCTCGAGGAAGTAAGAAGTGGACTATAACTTGAGAAAGTTAGTAGTATTTACTCAGAAGTACGAAAGCTCAAGTAAGCTAATTATAATGAAGTTGGACGAAGGAAATACCGTAGACCAATAAAGCCCAAGATGGTCAAAGAATGAAGAAAATTGAACATACTAATATCAAGGACTAATAGAATGATTCCTTTCATGGAACCTAAAGAACACAAAATAGTTATAGGTATCAACTATAAACCATGATTGGATGGACTAAATGAGTCTAATCCATTCTTAGAGGAATAAACCACCATGATCAATTCCATAGTAAGTACCTTACCAAGTACCATTATTGCAGTTTTGGTAGTAAGGGAAAAAAAAGACCTATTTTATCAAATAGGAGAATGTTATCCAATTAGTCCTCAATTAAGACTGTCAGGACAAGAAGAAGTCCCAATAATTGAATATTCAATGAGAGAGGAAACAAGCTTATAGAGTTGGAAGAAATCAAAGAATAAAAGTAAGAACCATGGTTCGGAGACAAACCCTAATGGATTCCAGGAAGAATCTGGACAAGGGATATATACAATTATATCCAGTGAGATCACCAAGGAGTTTGAGAAAAGATGTAGTCTGCACAAGACAGATCCACACTCCGAAACGTGAGAGATATCAAACTTCGAGGACGAAGTTTAGTTTAAGGGGTAGAGACTGTAATATCCCAGGTAATGGGGTTACAAAAATAGAGGAAACAGATGTGTGCATTGCATTCATGCATAGAAAATCTGGGGAATTTTCGCGCTTTAAAGTAAAACAGTCACAGTAACTGAAGTTTCACTTGACCTTGGTTGAATTGAAGTAGCTCATCAAGTCAAGCGCTACAAACCTCAATGTGACTTTGCTAAAACCTTGTTTTGGGTAGAGAAAATTTGATCTAAGGGGTTAGATCAAATGGAACTAATACTCAACACAACAACACTTTACTCAATGATCAAATGCTTGATCTTATAAAAGATTATAATATGGTAATCCTTACCATAACATATGAACATACATCTATTTGGAAATCAAGTAACAATAAATGAAGAAACCATTCTTCACTTATCTTTTCCATGTCTTAAACTAATCCTTGATCCTACCATGAACCTCATGGTATTCATTCTACTTTTGTCTTGGAAACAAAACAAGGAGATCAACCCTAGAGATATATATCTTTCTCTATTCCATATTATTATACATCAAACCTAGAGAGGTGAGAGTCCTATTTCATTTAAGGAAGCAATGACAAACCTAGAGGCAAACCTTGGATATACATATCCATATGATCACAACATCATCCTCAAGAGGAATCCTAGGATGTTATTGAAGTCTTTCCCAAAATGAGAGAGAGCACTCATACCAATCTTAGCTTTACCTATTTAAGAATAAAGGAAAACCATTGAACTAAAGTATTAGGAGTTAAACCATATCATTTGGGAGTGGTGAGTTAGCCAATACCAAATGGAGTAAGATCATATCCATGAATTGATGAAATAAAGTAGCAACTAATCCAACTAAGCATCTAGGTGGAGACTTAACCCTTTCCTAACTAATGAGATCTTGTGAACATACCATAGAACCTAGAATAATCCATTCCTATATAAGAGGGCTCAAGATCTAGTGTTACACTCAAGTTAGTTGAGGCAACACTTGAGTTGGAGGGAGAGAACTACCCATATACCCAGATGATAATATCAACCTTATTTAAGTAGAACCCTAACAGAACATCTCAGGTATTCTCCTGGGATATAAATTATTGAGGCAACCATAGTAGTCTCATCCTAGAAAGCATAATAGAAGTGCTATATTCTAAATGATCCAGACAAGACTTGATCCTACAAGAGAGAAACCTAGTTCTTGAGAGATGCTTTAGGAAGCCAAACCTTTGATCATTACATATTGGGTAATGATCATATACTATAATAATTGAGAGTAGAAGCCACTGAGAATAAGTTGATCATGATAATGCCATGACCATGCTATGGAGAAATAGAAGCATAAGCCATAAGTTAAACCCTATATAATAAGTAGATATCATTCATCACATGAAATTATAGGGAGATAAATAGTAAGCAAACCTAGGCTTATATTCCAACCCTAACTTGTGATTCAACTGGTGATCATAAGTAGAATTCTACCATATCTACATTCCACATAATCTTCATTTAAGAAACATAAGAAAACCTTAGAGTAAAACCCTATACTTTATATGGTGAGAAACCATATATCCATATGACCAAAGTTAACTATAAAAAGAACTTTAACCAATGCAGTTACTTAAATGATAAATTGAGGTTAACAATAGAAGCCAATTGGTAGAAGATAAAACTAATTCTCAATATCATAGTAACTAGAGGAGAACATAAAATGTTAAGTAAACAACCACCTTATCATGGTTAGGGAAGATTAAACCCTAGCACATGAAATATGGTGTCATCTCATCTCTACAACCTAGAATTAAAACTCAACCCTAGTTTGTGTATCACTTAAGTAATCATAACTAAAAACCCTAAACCATATTTGAGATCCAACTCATGTGTCATTAGGTAAATAGCATTTGAACCCTAATGGTTCATTAATTAAATCTTATGTTTCAATTATAAAACATAAGAGCCACCTAATGCTAAGTCCTATAATTAAACTATATGTGTAGTGATCAACCAATTATCTTTGTAACCAGATAAACCATGATGGAAACAATACCTACTTAGATACTTTCAAAAATAATGATAGTATTAACCTTAATAAGGAAGGTTATGATAGAAACTATAAAACCCTAATACATTTGAGCTCACATAAAATCATGTGCAAGTGACCAATTCCCCAAATGGAAGTCAAATCCTAATGATACCTTCTAAAATACTTGGAGTATAATTATTAACTCTAACCATTCCAAAAGGGAGTGGTATTCCAAATGGAAAAGGAAATTAAAATGAATACTTAAATTCTTGTCTAATTAAAAATTGCAACTAGGCTCACATATAATTATGTTTATGCAAAAACAATGCAGTAATACAATAATTTTCTTACTAGTCCTCATGAAATTGCAGTTATCAAACACCTGCAAAATAGAAAAGGGTTCAAATTTGAATTTAAAATAGAATGCAAATTAAAAAAAGAAAAACAGAAAAATAAAAACAGAAATAGAAAAAGAAAAGGAGAGGAGAAAATCTCACCTGGACCTCCTCTGTCCGCAGCAGCCCATCAGCACAGCCCACCAGAAGCCCAGCTTTCTCGGCCCAGCACAGCCCAACCAGCCCACCATACCCCTTCGGCAGAAAAATAAAACAGAGGGGTCGTCCTCATCTTCTTCCTCGCGTGGCAGACAGCAAGACGCCGTGCCTCCTTTCTCCTCGGCGCTGGCAGCTTCTCCTCGTCCGGCGTGGTGACGAGGCACCCTCCTAGGCACCGTATAAAGCCCCACGACGAACTCTCGCCCCAGTTCTTTTCCCTCTGCTCCAGAATTTCTCCCCAGACGGAAACCCTAGCCACCGGTCGATTCTCACCGGCGACGAATGGAGCATCCCCAGGCCCCGCCGTGAGCACCACTGTGACCGTCGTCCTCGACTTGGTCACCGTACGCCGGGAATCGAGCCAACACGCCTTCAATCAACCACGCCTGGCCATCTTCTCCGGCGCCGGTAATGGCTCAATCCGGCGATTTGGGCCAGCTCCGACCTCGCCGTCAAGCCACACGTGCTTCTGGTGAGCTCCTCAATCTCCCAGTGTGCTCGCTTTGCTCGATTATGATCCGTAGCCTCGCCGAACCGTGAGCCTGCGAGCACCGCCGTTTCACCTCGCCACCGGCCACTCTCCGATGACCAATAATTAGCGGCGAGACCACCGTTAGGTTCCCCGAGTCACGCTGATGCGAATGAGCATGCGCGCCACACCGCGGAAGTCCTCTAGCCTCGACATCGACCTCGACTGGCCGCCGGCCAGAGCTCCAGTGCCACGTCTGGATTTTGACTTCGGTCAAAATTACGTGGCAGCTGACATGGCAGGGACCCCACCAGTCAGTGACTGCGTGGGTAAACTATCTGGGTAGGTTTAGTTATTTCTCGTTTCAATTAAATCTCAAAATACCCGCAACTTCAAATAATTGTAGAAAATTCATAAAAAGTCAGAAAAATATAAATGTGATATTAAAATTCTTAGAAAAGAAAACACTATCCAATAAAAATATAATATGAAATTTTTATTTTCAATAAAAATTTAATTATTTAACACTTGTTATTTAAACCTTTAAATTTAATTCCAAATTTAATTAAATTTCAATTATTAACAAAAACTTCTAAAATTAATAAAAACCAATAAGAAAATCAGGAAAATAATAAAACTAATTTCCTTTGCTTATAATTTATTAAATCCTTAATAGGAGGATTTAAATCCTAATTAATAATTACTTTAATTTTTAATTCTTTAAAAATAATAAAAGGACAAATCCAATATTATTTTAATTTCAAAGTTATTAATAACTTCAACTTTATTAATGAAGTTATTAATACAAGAATTATAGAGTAATTAGGAAACCCTAGTATTATAAAACAAAGTGATAACCCCATAATTTCATGTGGGATCCTAAAACCCTAATGCCATTTAGAACCTAGCTCCACTATTTCATTTGAACCCTAATTTACTTCTAAAACCTAAACCCTAGATCCTCACATGTAATCATGGCGTTCTATTTTCATACATAGAATCATAACAGCAAATAAATACTTGCCATGCCACCTAAAATTGTAGGAGCCCTATTATCAATAATTTAGTAGTCCATGTAGGCATACCTATCCAACCTAATTGATCAAATAAGGGCAACCAAATACAAACTCTAGCTCCTATCCTTAGAGATATCAATCTTAATTAACCATGCCTAGCATCACACCATTATGATGAATCCTAATAGCAACCATGCCCATTATCATGCACCACCTAACCATACTCCACTAAACCCCATTAGTGTAAGATTATTATTAAACATCCTATTCAGGAAACCACTATTCCTTACTTAGTGAATCCAATAGCAAACCCTAGACAACCTCAACCCTAATTGATATACTTATTATTTAAGAAGTATGTTCTTCAAAAGTTATTCTTTTGAAGTAAACAAAGAATCATCTTCAACCCTGCTTATAAGGACCTATAAACCCTAGCCAACTATCACCAACAAGGTATGCCACCTTGATAGCAACTATTGGTAATTAAGATGTTTAGGCTTAATTCAACAATACAAGACTAGTAGCTGATGAATCCAACTAGGTTGTGATCAATCTAATACTTACTCCAGAAGTTAACTGAAACCATAGTCAACCATAGAACCCCCTCAATCTAATTATCATACTTGTTCTTTATCAAAGAACATGTTCTTCAAAAGTTATTCTTTTAAAGTATATGATAATTAATCATTAACCATGCCAAAATGATACTAAAACTGACCACTGTTCTTTACTGGTTAACATTATGCCAATTGTCATTCTTTGTGTGCTCAATTGATTACTAAGCCTTGTTACCTACCTGTTTATAATACCAAGTAATCACACCTGAATAAGAACCTTGTATGTGAATCACTCTAAAAGTGCAACACACCCTAAACCAATCATTACCACTCACTAATCCTAAATCATCGGGGTTAGGTCACGCTTAGAGCGATTGCATCTCATTCTTATGCATTATTGCATCTTTGCCAATCTTTTAAGCATCGTCCTTACCAGACGATGATGCTATTTCAGAACTTGGAGTTATTACGCATCGAAGACCTTGTCTGCATAATCTTGCAGCCAAGAAAGGCAAGTTCATCACTTGCTCATGTCATTTGAGTATTTCTATCAAATTACTTGCAAAATATTATGGTTATCACTATTGCATAAAAATCAAAACCACTACTTTCATAACTATGAATATGACTATGTGGTGGGCAATGGAACCATGGATTGTGTTGATATGGTGGAGGTTCCATTGCACGGGTTTATATCCATCTAGGATTAAACAACAAATGTCGCCAGTGATTCTTGTGCCGTAATACCCGTGTTAACCATAAGATCCGGAGTGGGACGGAGTAGTCAAAAGTGTTTCCACCTCTCGTTCATCAACGGATGCGCTTTACCGTAGTACACTTGTAATCCAAGGGGGCAAGCTGGTGAGGCTGGGGAGTCCTAAGTCCCCACGGCATAGTCCGTAGTACACTTGTCGCCCGAAGGAGCAAGATGGTGAGGCTGGGGAGTCCTAAGTCCCCACGGTATTGCGGTCTATGATGGGTTGCAGCCACCGGCGTAGGAGTGTATGGTAGAGCCCAAAGATCGTTGTCGTGGTCGGGGTCCACCTTGAAATCTACAGGAATAATGGGACCGACGTGGACCCAGGGTCGGCGCATGCAACAAAGGGTGGGTGTTCGAGGTAGCGGAGGAACATGATTGGCTAGACCTTATACCGGGCCTCACACCAAAGGAAGTGTGGATGGGTAACGTGCTCGGTTGGCAACAAGGTTAAGATCTCTTATGGGTAAAGCAACACACCTTGATACGTCTCCAACGTATCGATAATTTCTTATGTTCCATGCCACATTATTGATGTTATCTACATGTTTTATGCACACTTTATGTCATATTCGTGCATTTTTTGGAACTAACCTATTAACAAGATGCCGAAGTGCCAGTTGCTGTTTTCTGCTGTTTTTGGTTTCAGAAATCCTAGTAAGGAAATATTCTCGGAATTGGACGAAATCAACGCCCAGGGGCCTATTTTTCCACGAAGCTTCCAGAAGTCCGAAGACGAAACGAAGAGGGGCCACGGGGTGGCCAAACCCTAGGGCGGCGCGGCCCCACCCCTGGCCGCGCCGGCCTATGGTTTGGGCCCCTCGCGCCGCCTCTTGACCTACCCTTCCGCCTACTTAAAGCCTCCGTGACGAAACCCCGGTCACGAGAGCCACGATACGGAAAACCTTCCAGAGACGCCGCCAACGCCGATCCCATCTCGGGGGATCCAGGAGATCGCCTCCGGCACCCTGCTGGAGAGGGGAATCATCTCCCGGAGGACTCTACGCCGCCATGGTCGCCTCCGGTGTGATGTGTGAGTAGTCTACCCCTGGACTATGGGTCCATAGCAGTAGCTAGATGGTTGTCTTCTCCCCATTGTGCTATCATTGTCGGATCTTGTGAGCTACCTAACATGATCAAGATCATCTATCTGTAATTCTATATGTTGCGTTTGTTGGGATCCGATGAATAGAGAATACTTGTTATGTTGATTATCAAAGCTATGTCTATGTGTTGTTTATGATCTTGCATGCTCTCCATTATTAGTAGATGCTCTGGCCAAGTTGATGCTAGTAACTCCAAGAGGGAGTATTTATGCTCGATAGTGGGTTCATGTCTCCGTGAATCTGGAGGGGTGACAAAAACCTCTAAGGTTATGGATGTGCTGTTGCCACTAGGGATAAAACATTGGTGCTATGTTCAAGGATGTAGTCACTAGTTACATTACGCGCAATACTTAATGCAATTGTCTGTTGTTAGCAACTTAATACTGGAGGGGGTTCGGATGATAACCTGAAGGTGGACTTTTTAGGCATAGATGCAGTTGGATGGCGGTCTATGTACTTTGTCGTAATGCCCAATTAAATCTCACTATACTCATCATGATATGTATGTGCATGGTCATGCTCTCTTTATTTGTCAATTGCCCAACTGTAATTTGTTCACCCAACATGCTGTTTATCTTATGGGAGAGACACCTCTAGTGAACTGTGGACCCCGGTCCAATTCTCTTTACTGAAATACAATCTACTGCAATACTTGTTCTACTGTTTTCTGCAAACAATCATCTTCCACACAATACGGTTAATCCTTTGTTACAGCAAGCCGGTGAGATTGACAACCTCACTGTTTCGTTGGGGCAAAGTACTTTGGTTGTGATGTGCTGGTTCCACGTTGGCGCCGGAATCCCTGGTGTTGCGCTGCACTACATCCCGCCGCCATCAACCTTCAACGTGCTTCTTGACTCCTACTGGTTCGATAAACCTTGGTTTCTTACTGAGGGAAACTTGCTGCTGTACGCATCACACCTTCCACTTGGGGTTCCCAACGAGCGTGTGCTTTACGCGTCATCAAGCTAAATTTCTGGCGCCGTTGCCGGGGAGATCAAGACACGCTGCAAGGGGAGTCTCCACTTCTCAATCTCTTTACTTTGTTTTTGTCTTGCTTAGTTTTATTTACTACTTTGTTTGCTGCACTAAATCAAAATACAAAAAAATTAGTTGCTAGTTTTACTTTATTTGCTATCTTGTTTGCTATATCAAAAACACAAAAAAATTAGTTTACTTGCATTTACTTTATCTAGTTTGCTTTATTTACTACTACTAAAATGAGTAATCCTGAAGTTGAAGTTCGTACGTTTAAGCAACGAGGGGGAGAATGTTTGAGAGATGCTTGGTATAGAATTAGCGATGCCCATAATAGATGCACTAAGAAACACTCCACCATTATTTTACTCAGGAATTTTTATGTTGGTATCTCTAGCTGGAATAGATATGTTCTTGATAGTCTCGCAAAAGGTGACTTCTTAAGTACTCACGCATTAGAAGCTAGATTTGTTAATCTTAATCCTGTGATTCAACATATGTTTCTTACACTCAGTGATATGGAAGAAGGAGAAAAGAAAGATTTTGTATTAGAAACCCTTCTTAAAGAATTTGGGGGAATAGTGAGAGAAGCTAGAAAAGTTTTCACTAAATATAATATGCTAGGTTCTTATACCAACTTTGCCAGTACCCTTGAGAAGATGGAAAAGGATAGACAAAAGTACACTAATAAAGTTAATTATGAGGGGGATATTAAAACATCAATACCTTGCAAGCTCTTGGGAATGTGTGAGGCACTAGAAAAGAATTTTGATTGGATTGTTCCCGAAGATTTGTTTGATGAGAGTAGCAAGCCCAAGACTAATGAAAAGGGAGCCTCTGAAACTCACATAGAAAAGATAATATGCATAGTTGAGAACACTCCGCACCCCGCTGAGAATGCACCACCCCTTGATAATATTTGATACACACTTTCTGCGCCTAGCTGAAAGGCGTTAAAGAAAAGCGCTTATGGGAGACAACCCATGTTTTTACCTACAGTACTTTGTTTTTATTTTGTGTCTTGGAAGTTGTTTACTACTGTAGCAACCTCTCCTTATCTTAGTTTTGTGTTTTGTTGTGCCAAGTAAAGCCGTTGATAGAAAAGTAAGTACTAGATTTGGATTACTGCGCAGTTCCAGATTTCTTTGCTGTCACGAATCTGGGTCCACCTCCCTGTAGGTAGCTCAGAAAATTAAGCCAATTTACGTGCATGATCCTCAGATATGTACGCAACTTTCATTCAATTTGAGCATTTTCATTTGAGCAAGTCTGGTGCCATTTTAAAATTCGTCAATACGAACTGTTCTGTTTTGACAGATTCTGCCTTTTATTTCGCATTGCCTCTTTTGCTATGTTGGATGAATTTCTTTGATCCACTAATGTCCAGTAGCATTATGCAATGTCCAGAAGTGTTAAGAATGATTGTGTCACCTCTGAATATGTTAATTTTTATTGTGCACTAACCCTCTAATGAGTTGTTTCGAGTTTGGTGTGGAGGAAGTTTTCAAGGATCAAGAGAGGAGTATGATGCAACATGATCAAGGAGAGTGAAAGCTCTAAGCTTGGGGATGCCCCGGTGGTTCACCCCTGCATATATTAAGAAGACTCAAGCGTCTAAGCTTGGGGATGCCCAAGGCATCCCCTTCTTCATCGACAACATTATCAGGTTCCCCCCCTGAAACTATATTTTTATTCCATCACATCTTATGTGCTTTGCTTGGAGCGTCGGTTTGTTTTTGTTTTTTGTTTTGTTTGAATAAAATGGATCCTAGCATTCACTTTATGGGAGAGAGACACGCTCCGATGTAGCATATGGACAAGTATGTCCTTGGTTTCTACTCATAGTATTCATGGCGAAGTTTCTTCTTCGTTAAATTGTTATATGGTTGGAATTGGAAAATGATACATGTAGTAATTGCTATTAATGTCTTGGGTAATGTGATACTTGGCAATTGTTGTGCTCATGATTAAGCTCTTGCATCATATGCTTTGCACCCATTAATGAAGAAATACATAGAGCATGCTAAAATTTGGTTTGCATATTTGGTTTCTCTAAGGTCTAGATAATTTCTAGTATTGAGTTTGAACAACAAGGAAGACGGTGTAGAGTCTTATAATGTTTTCAATATGTCTTTTATGTGAGTTTTGCTGCACCGGTTCATCCTTGTGTTTGTTTCAAATAAGCCTTGCTAGCCTAAACCTTGTATCGAGAGGGAATACTTCTCATGCATCCAAAATACTTGAGCCAACCACTATGCCATTTGTGTCCACCATACCTACCTACTACATGGTATTTTCCGCCATTCCAAAGTAAATTGCTTGAGTGCTACCTTTAAAATTCCATCATTCACCTTTGCAATATATAGCTCATGGGACAAATAGCTTAAAAACTATTGTGGTATTGAATATGTAATTATGCACTTTATCTCTTATTAAGTTGCTTGTTGTGCGATAACCATGTTCACTGGGGATGCCATCAACTATTCATTGTTGAATTTCATGTGAGTTGCTATGCATGTTCGTCTTGTCTGAAGTAAGAGCGATCTACCACCCTATGGTTAAGCATGCATATTGTTAGAGAAGAACATTGGGCCGCTAATTAAAGCCATGATCCATGGTGGAAGTTTCAGTTTTGGACATATATCCTCAAATCTCAAATGAGAAAATTATTAATTGTTGTTACATGCTTATGCATAAAAGAGGAGTCCATTATCTGTTGTCTATGTTGTCCCGGTATGGATGTCTAAGTTGAAGAATAATCAATAGCGAGAAATCCAATGCGAGCTTTCTCCTTAGACCTTTGTACAGGCGGCATAGAGGTACCCCTTTGTGACACTTGGTCAAAACATGTGCATTGTGATGATCCGGTAGTCCAAGCTAATTAGGACAAGGTGCGGGCACTATTAGTACACTATGCATGAGGCTTGCAACTTATAAGATATAATTTACATGATGCATATGCTTTATTACTACCGTTGACAAAATTGTTTCATGTTTTCAAAATCAAAGCTCTAGCACAAATATAGCAATCGATGCTTTTCCTCTATGGAGGACCATTCTTTTACTTTCAATGTTGAGTCAGTTCACCTATTTCTCTCCACCTCAAGAAGCAAACACTTGTGTGAACTGTGCATTGATTCCTACATACTTGCTTATTGCACTTATTATATTACTCTATGTTGACAATATCCATGAGATATACATGAAGTTGAAAGCAACCGCTGAAACTTAATCTTCTTTTGTGTTGCTTCAATGCCTTTACTTTGAATTATTGCTTTATGAGTTAACTCTTATGCAAGACTTATTGATGCTTGTCTTGAAGTGCTATTCATGAAAAGTCTTTGCTTTATGATTCACTTGTTTACTCATGTCATATACATTGTTTTGATCGCTGCATTCACTACATATGCTTTACAAATAGTATGATCAAGATTATGATGGCATGTCACTCCAGAAATTATCTTTGTTATCGTTTTACCTGCTCGGGACGAGCAGAACTAAGCTTGGGGATGCTGATACGTCTCCAACGTATCGATAATTTCTTATGTTCCATGCCACATTATTGATGTTATCTACATGTTTTATGCACACTTTATGTCATATTCGTGCATTTTCTGGAACTAACCTATTAACAAGATGCCGAAGTGCCAGTTGTTGTTTTCTGCTGTTTTTGGTTTCAGAAATCCTAGTAAGGAAATATTCTCGGAATTGGACGAAATCAACGCCCAGGGGCCTATTTTTCCACGAAGCTTCCAGAAGTCCGAAGACGAAACGAAGAGGGGCCACGGGGTGGCCAAACCCTAGGGCGGCGCGGCCCCACCCCTGGCCGCGCCGGCCTATTGTTTGGGCCCCTCACGCCGCCTCTTGACCTACCCTTCCGCCTACTTAAAGCCTCCGTGACAAAACCCCCAGTACTGAGAGCCACGATACGGAAAACCTTCCAGAGACGCCGCCAACGCCGATCCCATCTCGGGGGATCCAGGAGATCGCCTCCGGCACCCTGCCGGAGAGGGGAATCATCTCCCGGAGGACTCTACGCCACCATGGTCGCCTCCGGTGTGATGTGTGAGTAGTCTACCCCTGGACTATGGGTCCATAGCAGTAGCTAGATGGTTGTCTTCTCCCCATTGTGCTATCATTGTCGGATCTTGTGAGCTGCCTAACATGATCAAGATCATCTATCTGTAATTCTATATGTTGCGTTTGTTGGGATCCGATGAATAGAGAATACTTGTTATGTTGATTATCAAAGCTATGTCTATGTGTTGTTTATGATCTTGCATGCTCTCCGTTATTAGTAGATGCTCTGGCCAAGTTGATGCTAGTAACTCCAAGAGGGAGTATTTATGCTCGATAGTGGGTTCATATCTCCGTGAATCTGGAGGGGTGACAAGAACCTCTAAGGTTATGGATGTGCTGTTGCCACTAGGGATAAAACATTGGTGCTATGTTCAAGGATGTAGTCACTAGTTACATTACGCGCAATACTTAATGCAATTGTCTGTTGTTAGCAACTTAATACTGGAGGGGGTTCGGATGATAACCTGAAGGTGGACTTTTTAGGCATAGATGCAGTTGGATGGCGGTCTATGTACTTTGTCATAATGCCCAATTAAATCTCACTATACTCATCATGATATGTATGTGCATGGTCATGCTCTCTTTATTTGTCAATTGCCCAACTGTAATTTGTTCACCCAACATGCTGTTTATCTTATGGGAGAGACACCTCTAGTGAACTGTGGACCCCGGTCCAATTCTCTTTACTGAAATACAATCTACTGCAATACTTGTTCTACTGTTTTCTGCAAACAATCATCTTCCACACAATACGGTTAATCCTTTGTTACAGCAAGCCGGTGAGATTGACAACCTCACTGTTTCGTTGGGGCAAAGTACTTTGGTTGTGTTGTGCAGGTTCCATGTTGGCGCCGGAATCCCTGGTGTTGCGCCGCACTACATCCCGCCGCCATCAACCTTCAACGTGCTTCTTGACTCCTACTGGTTCGATAAACCTTGGTTTCTTACTGAGGGAAACTTGCTGCTGTACGCATCACACCTTCCACTTGGGGTTCCCAACGAGCGTGTGCTCTACGCGTCATCACACCTCTGCAGAGTGTAAAGAACCGTGACCTGTCACTCCCTGTTCCGGGATATGGAACTGCGAACGCGGCCGGAAAGGAGCTCCATGAAGTTCTAGTAAACCGGTGAAGGCTGACGGACATAGTTCTTCTGAATAAAAGCAACCTTTTGAAGAAATGGTTATGAAAACTTGCATTGGTATTAGACTTTCTGGTCTAATGCCGTAGCTAGTGCATTAAACACCTCTTTCCTATAATGAACTTGTTGAGTACGCTCGTACTCATCCCACTCTTAAATCCCCTGCTTAGATATGGAGGCCACAAAGGAGGATCTACAGTACAACTCGAAGATCGAGGAGTCAACAACTACTTCAAGGGACAGGAACCTGTCAGGAGAGACAAACACCACAGCCAACAAGGATAAAACCTAGTTTAGCAATAGAAAGGAACTAGATTCCTAAACCTAGCTCCTATTTAGCTAGAATCTATTCATAGCCCCTAGAGTTAGTTAAATACTCTACAAATAGAGTTCGTGATAGGATTAGACTACGAGTCGTTCTTTTGGAGTTTATTTGCAGATTTACCTCATTGTAAAGTAGGAGGCTGTGCAGATCTTATGTAATAGGGTCAGAGTTGTAATTCTATAGACATGCCTTGGACCCGCATATGTTTCTGTTGTACCACTCTGAGCGATATAATACTAGTGGAACGGTGTTTCATTGGTGTTGTATCAGACTTGCATACTACACCATGCAGTGGTATGCTGGGTCACCACATATTTGAATCTTGGTCAAATCCTAGGTTTGACCAAGATTTAAACAAGTTTAAAACTTGAAAATGAAAAGGGAAGCATGTATCCTTCTCAGTCACTCTAAAATGAAGTTTTTGGGAGGTTTTTGAAATTTCCATGTTTGAAACCCAAGACCACTTCTCTTCATGCTTGACTTCATAAGACAGAGTTTAGGGTTAGGGGGTAGATA
Organism: Lolium perenne; assembly: GCF_019359855.2. Lineage (NCBI taxonomy): Eukaryota > Viridiplantae > Streptophyta > Magnoliopsida > Poales > Poaceae > Lolium > Lolium perenne. Next base: position 145,089,078 of record NC_067245.2, read on the forward strand.
CATGATTTGTACGGTTTGAATATGTCCAAACCTTGTTTATCAACTTTAATATGCTTACTAGCTATATGACATAAGAAGACTATGTACTTTGGTTTTTCATTTTTCTGATTTTTTTAATTTTCTGCCCATTTGAATCTTGGTCAAATCCTAGGTTTTACCATGATTTAAACAAGTTTATAACATGAAATGAAAAGGTAAGCATGGATCCTTCTTAGTCACTCTAAAATGAAGCTTTTGGGATGTTCTTGATATTTCCATGTTTGAAACCCAAAACGACTTCTCTTCATGCTAGACTTCATAAGATCGACCGAGTTTAGGGTTAGGGGTAGATACATGATTTTTATGGTTTGAATATGTCCAAACCTTGTTAATCGAATGCTTACTATATGACATAAGAAGACTATATGCTTTTGTTTTTCATTTTTCTGATGTTTTTGAATTTTATGCCCATTTGAATCTTTTGGTCAAATCCTAGGTTTGACAAAGATTTAAACAAGTTTAAAATATGAAAATGAAAAGGTAAGCATGGATCCTTCTTAGTCACTCTAAAATGAAGTTTTTGGGAGGTTTTTGAAATTTCCATGTTTGACACCCAAAACCACTTCTACTTCTCTTCATGCTTGATTTCATAAGACAGAGTTTAGGGGTTATGGGGTATAGATACATGATTTGTCTGGTTTGAATATGTCTAGACCTTGTTTATCAACTTTAATGCTTACTATATGACATAAGAAAACTATTTGCTTTTGTTTTTCATTGTTCTGATTTTTTTTGAATTTTGATGCCCATTTGAATCTTGTCAAATCCTAGGTTTGACCAAGATAATTTAAACAAGTTTAAAACATGAAAATGAAAAGGTAAGCATGTATCCTTCTTAGTCACTCTAAAATGAAGTTTTTGGGAGGTTTTTGAAATTTCCATATTTGAAACCCAAAACCACTTCTCTTCATGCTTGACCTCATAGGACAAAGTTTAGGGGTTGTTAGGGGGTAGATACATGGTTTGCATGTCTAGTTTGAATATGTCTAGACCTTGTTTATCAACTTTAATGCTAACTATATGACATAAGAAGACTATGTGCTTTGGTTTTTCTTTTTTCTGATTTTTTTTTTATTTTATACCCATATATTTGAATCTTGGTGAAATCCTAGGTTTGACCAGGATTTAAACTAGTTTAAAACATGAAAAATGAAAAGATAAGCCTAGATCCTTCTTAGTCACTCTAAAATGAAGCTTTTGGGAGGTTCTTGAAATTTCCATGTTTGAAACCCAAAACCACTTCTCTTCATGATTGACTTCATAAGACAAAGTTCAGGGTTAGGGGTAGATATATAGTACATGATTTTTCTGGTTTGAATATGTCTAGACCTTGTTTATCAACTTGAATGCTTACTATATATATGACATAAGAATGCTATGTGATTTGGTTTTTCATTCTTTTGATTTTTTTCTGAATTTTTATGCCCATTTGAATCTTGGTCAAATCCTAGGTTTGACCAAGATTTAAACAAGTTTAAAACATGAAAACGAAAAGGGAAGTCTGTATCCTTCTTAGTCACTCTAAAATGAAGCTTTTGGGATGTTCTTGAAATTTCCATGTTTGAAACCCAAAACGACTTCTCTTCATGCTAGACTTCATAAGATCGACAGGGGGTAGATACATGATTTGTCTGGTTTGGATATATCTAGACCTTGTTTGTCAACTTGAATGCTTACGATATGACATAAGAAGACTATGTGATTTGGTTTTTCATTTTTCTGATTTTTTTTGAATTTTGTGCCCACCCATTTGTATCTTGGTCAAATCCTAGGTTTGAATGATTTAAACAAGTTTAAAATATGAAAATGCAAAGGTAAGCATGGATCCTTCTTAGTCACTTTAAAATGAAGCTTTTGGGAGGTTTTTGAAATTTCCATGTTTGAAACCCAAAACCACTTCTCTTCACATGCTTGACTTCATAAGACATAGTTTAGGGGTTAGGGGGTATAGATACATGATTGGTCTGGTTTGAATATGTCTAGACCTTGTTTATCAACTTTAATGCTTACTATATGACATAAGAAAACTATTTGCTTTGGTTTTTCTTTTTTCTGATTTTTTTTGAATTTTGATGCCCATTTGAATCTTGTCAAATCCTAGGTTTGACCAAGATAATTTAAACAAGTTTAAAACATGAAAATGAAAAGGGAAGCATGTATCCTTCTTAGTCACTCTAAAATGAAGTTTTTGGGAGGTTTTTGAAATTTCCATGTTTGAAACCCAAAACCACTTCTCTTCATGCTTGATTTCTTTTCGCGGGCACTTCATGTTTGATTTCATAAGACAGAGTTTAGGGGTTAGGGGGTAGATACATGATTTGTATGGTTTGATATGTCTAGACCTTGTTTATCAACTTTAATGCTTACTATATGACATAAGAAGACTATGTGATTTGGTTTTTCATTTTTTTATTTTTTTTATTTTTCTGCCCATTTGAATCTTGGTCAAATCCTAGGTTTGACCAAGATTTAGACAAGTTTAACACGTGAAAACGAATAAGTAAGCCTGGATCCTTCTTAGTCACTCCAAAATGTACCAATTGATAGATGTGTTAACTTTGCTTCATGGAAAAAATAATGTCATGTAAATGAGTTAACTTGGATTTCCTACCGAGTTTGTTCTAATGCACTATAATAATCAACCGAGTTTTTACACCAACAGGTCTGTCACTTACGTGTGGTGCCTGATACGTCTCAAACGTATCTATAATTTCTTATGTTCCATGCTAGTTTTATGACAATACCTACATGTTTTGTTCACACTTTATATCGTTTCTATGCATTTTCCGGAACTAACCTATTAACAAGATGCCGAAGTGCCAGTTCCTGTTTTCTGCTATTTTTGGTTTCGGAAATCCTAGTAAGGAAATATTCTCGGAATTGGACGAAATCAACGCCCAGCATCTTATAATTGCACGAAGCTTCCAGAACACCGGAGAGGCACCAGAGGGGAGCCCTGGGGGGCCCACACATGTGGCCGGCGCGGCCCAGGGGGGGCGCCTCCCTGTTGTGTGGCTGCCCCGTAGCCCTTCCGACTCCGCCTCTTCGCCTATAAGAAGCCCCCTGACCTAAATCTTCGATACGGAAAAGCCACGGTACAAGAAACCTTCTAGAGCCGCCGCCATCGCGAAGCCAAGATCTGGGGGACAGGAGTCTCTGTTCCGGCACGCCGCCGGGACGGGGAAGTGCCCCCGGAAGGCTTCTCCATCGACACCACCGCCATCTTCATCACCGCTTCTGTCTCCCATGAGGAGGGAGTAGTTCTCCATCGAGGCTAAGGGCTGTACCGGTAGCTATGTGGTTAATCTCTCTCCTATGTACTTCAATACAATGATCTCATGAGCTGCCTTACATGATTGAGATTCATATGAGCTTTGTATCACTATTCATCTATGTGTTACTCTGGTGATGTTATTAAAGTAGTCTATTCCTCCTTCATGATGTAACGGTGACTGTGTGTGCATCATGTAGTACTTGGCGTAGGTTATGATTGTAATCTCTTGTAGATTATGGAGTTCATTATTACTATGATAGTATTGATGTGATCTATTCCCCCTTTCATAGTGTGATGGTGACAGTGTGCATGCTATGTTAGTACTCGGTATAATTGGAATGATCTATTATGCACTCTAAGGTTATTTAAATATGAACATCGAATGTTGTGGAGCTTGTTAACTCCGGCATTGAGGTGCTCTTGTAGCCCTACACAATGAATGGTGTTCATCATCCAACAAGAGAGTGTAGAGTGGTTTTATTATGTGATCAATGTTGAGAGTGTCCACTAGTGAAAGTATGATCCCTAGGCCTTGTTTCCAATACTGCAAACACCGCTTGTTTACTGTTCTACTGCATGTTTACTTCCTGCAATATTACTACCATCAACTGCACGCCAGCAAGCTATTTTCTGGTGCCGTTACTACTGCTCATATTCATTCATACCACCTGTGTTTTACTATCTCTTCGCCGAACTAGTGCACCTATACATCTGACAAGTGTATTAGGTGTGTTGGGGACACAAGAGATTTCTTGTATCGTGATTGCAGGGTTGCTTGAGAGGGATATCTTTGACCTCTTCCTCCCTGAGTTCGATAAACCTTGGGTGATCCACTTAAGGGAAACTTGATGCTGTTCTACAAACCTCTGCTCTTGGAGGCCCAACACTGTCTACAGGAATAGAAGCGTGCGTAGACATCAAGCACTTTTCTGGCGCCGTTGCCGGGGAGGAAAGGTAAAAGGCACTCATACTCCGGTCCCAGGTAACTAAGTTATTTTCTGTTGCCGTTGTAAGTGCTCGAAGCTATTTCCTTTAGATCCTGCAATTGCATCTTTTGGTTTCTTGTTTACACTAGTTAGGCATAATGGAAAGCAACAGTGAGCTTTTTATTCTATTTCCTGAGTTAAGACATGGATTGTTTGCTGCGAAAATTAAAAAACCTATGAAATCTTATTTGCATGCTAGTAGCAATGATATTAGTATGAACGCTTTGAACACCATTGTTGCTAATGATATGGAAAATTCTAAGCTTGGGGAAGCTGGTTTTGATGAGCATGACATTTTTAGTCCCCCAAGCATTGAGGAGAAAATTTTCTTTGATGATACTTTGCCTCCTATTTATGATGATTATAATGATAGTGGTCTTTTGGTGCCACCTACTATGGAGAGTAAATTTTATTATGATTATACTATGCCTCCTACACTTGATGAGAATAATAATGATAGCTACTTTGTTGAATTTGCTCCCACTACAACTAATAAAATTGATTATGCTTATGTGGAGAGTAATGATACTTTTATGCATGTGAATAAGAATGCTTTATGTGATACTTATATTGTTGAGTTTGTTCATGATGCTACTGAAAGTTATTATGAGAGAGGAAAATATGGTTGTAGAAATTTTCATGTTACTAAAACACCTCTCTATATGCTGAAATTTTTGAAGTTACACTAATTTTATCTTCCTATGCTGGTTGCATTATGCTTCATGAATTTGTTTATTTACAAGATTCCTTTTCATAGGAAGTGGGTTAGACTTAAATGTGTTCTGAATTAGCTTTTTGATGCTCTCTTTTGCTTCAACTCTTATTTCTTGGGAGTGCATCATTAAAATTACTGAGCCCATCTTAATGGCTATAAAGAAAACTCTTCTTGGGAGATAACCCATGTGTTTATTTTACTACAGGATTTTTTTTATATTTGAGTCTTGGAAGTTGTTACTACTGTAGCAACCTCTCCTTATCTTATTTTATTGCATTGTTGTGCCAAGTAAAGTCTTTGATAGCAAGGTTCATACTAGATTTGGATTATTGCGCAGAAACAGATTTCTGTCTGTCACGAATTTGGGCCGGGTTCTCTGTAGGTAACTCAGAAAAATCTGCCAATTTACGTGCGTGATCCTCAGATATGTACGAAACTTTCATTCAATTTGAGCATTTTCATCTGAGCAAGTCCAGTGCCTCTAAAAAATTCGTCTTTACGGACTGTTCTGTTTTGACAGATTCTGCCTTTTATTTCGCATTGCCTCTTTTGCTATGTTGAATGGATTTCTTTGTTCCATTGACTTCCAGTAGCTTTGGGCAATGTCCAGAAGTGTTAAGAATGGTTGTGTCAGCTCTGAACATGTGAATTTTTGATTATGGACTAACCCTCTAATGAGTTTGTTTTAAGTTTGGTGTGGAGGAAGTTTTCAAGGTTCAAGAGAGGAGGATGATATACTATGATCAAGAAGAGTGAAAAGTCTAAGCTTGGGGATGCCCCCGTGGTTCATCCCTTCATATTTTAAGAAGACTCAAGCGTCTAAGCTTGGGGATGCCCAAGGCATCCCCTTCTTCATCAACTTATCAGGTTTCTTCTATTGAAACTATATTTTTATTCGGTCACATCATATGTGCTTTACTTGGAGCGTCTGTGTGCTTTTATTTTCGTTTTGTTATTTTCATTCTCTGAATAAATTCATGCTTGTGTGGGAGAGAGACACGCTCCGCTTTTTCATATGAACACTGGTGTTCTTAGTTCTATCTTTAATGTTCATGGCGGAGTTGAAAACCGCTTCGTTAATTGATATATGGTTGGAAACAGGAAATGCTGCATGTGGTAATTGGTATAATGTCTTGAATAATTTGATACTTGGCAATTGTTGTGCTCATATAGATCATGTTTAAGCTCTTGCATCATGTACTTTGCACCCATTAATGAAGAACTACATAGAGCTTGTTAAAATTTGGTTTGCATGATTGGTCTCTCTAAGTCTAGATATTTTCTGGTTAAGGTGTTTGAATAACAAGGAGACGATGTAAAGTCTTATAATACTTACAATATGTTCATATGTGAGTCTTGCTGCACCGTTTTATACTTGTGTTTGCTTCAAATAACCTTGCTAGCCTAGCCTTGTATTGAGAGGGATTCTTCTCGTGCATCCAAATCCTTGAGCCAAATACTATGCCATTTGTGTCCACCATATCTACCTACTATGTGGTATTTCCTGCCATTCCAAGTAAATACTTGATGTGCTACCTTTAAACAATTCAAAAGCTATTATCTCTTATTTGTGTCAATGTTTTATAGCTCATGAGGAAGTATGTGGTGTTTATCTTTCGATCTTGTCATTTACTTCTGACAGACTTTCACAATGGACTAGTGGCTTCATCCGCTTATCCAATAACTTTGCAAAAAGAGCTGGCAATGGGGTTCCCAGCCCCAATTAATTAACTTTCATTAATAATTCTCTTCACATGTTTTGCTCTGATTCATCAGTAAGCAACTTAATTTTGCAAATAGACACTCCTCCATGGTATGTGATTGTTGGAAGGCACCCGAGGATTCGGTTAGCCATGGCTTGTGAAAGAAAAAGGTTGAGAGGAGTGTCATCTAAAAAAATAAATAAAGAAAAAAAACTAAAGTACATGTGTAAACAAAAGAGAAGAGGGATGATCTACCTTGCTGGTAGAGATAACGTCCTTCATGGGAGCCGCTCTTGAAAGTCTGGTTGATAAGGTAGTTAGAGTACCCGCTACCATTCGTTGACAACAACAAACACCTCTCAAAACTTTACTTTTATGCTCTCTATATGATTTCAAAACATAAAAATCTCTAGCACATGATTTAATCCCTGCTTCCCTCTGCGAAGGGCCCTTTGTTTTACTTTATGTTGAGTCAGTTTACCTACTTCTTTCCACCTTAGAAGCAAACACTTGTGTCAACTGTGTGCATTGATTCTTACATGTTTACCTATTGCACTTGTTATATTGCTTTATGTTGACAACTATCCATGAGATATACATATCTATTATATACTAAAAGCAGAATAAGGATGTTTAATAGAGAAACCACGTTAAGCCACATCATCTATATTATTCTAACAGTTAGATCTAAAATTAATGGCTATGATTTAATAAAATATTGTTAATTACGTAACCATGTATCAGGTCCGTTTGACACGTTCAGATATAAGGAGACGTGTCCATAGTTTTCTTTTCAAAACAAGTGGACTATCCTAGCTTGGAACGTGCTGATGTGTTATGCCAAAAAAAAAAGTATTCTGTTCTTTAAATAAAACCGATCGGTACTTATTTCTTTCCTATCTGGCCCATAAGGAAAATACCATGTTCCAACCAAATCTGGATGTATCATTTTTCCTTTCTTGACTGGCCCATCAATTTATAATATAATATAATTTATTTGTTTTCCATCCTCACACTTCCCTAGCTAGGCGAACTAACGAAAATTAGGGAATCCGATCAATGCACAGCATGTACACGATACTAGCCGAGTCTGTTCGATAAACAAAAAAGTTAGGTCAAACCATCAAAATAATAGCTGCAATCTGCTAGAACTTTAAAAAAAAAAAACGTTTGTTGATGATTTGTTTCCATACACAAAGGTGCAGCTTGCAAGTTCGTCCGTTCAACATAATATAAAGGAACACAACCTTGGTCCTCACCTTTCCCCGTCCACAGTGAGAAAGGCGATTTTGTGAACCTCCCCGCTCAAACCACCTCGCCGCCGTCGATCCGCTCGATTCCTCGCCCTCCGTCGGCCGCTCCGGCGGCGGGAGGACGGGAAATCGACGGATCTAGGCGTGTACATAGTGTAGGTTTTAGTAGGGCTCCAGCCGGCGGCGTCGGGGCGGAAGGGTTGCGACCGGAGTGGATTTTGCAGGTGGTGGTGCCTCCCCTCGTCGGCGGCGCTCCGAGGAGTTCTGGCGTCGAGCTACCGCCTTCTTCGAACCTGCAGGTCTGGAGATCTGCCAGGTTTGACTTCCCCATCGCTGGATTCCGTGGGACGGCGGGTCCGGTGTTTCAAGTTCTTCCAAGAGATGCGGATTCTCATCGGCGTGACAACGACGGCGGCTTCTGGCGTAGATCCTACGGGATCGGTGTTCGGCGACTTCCCGCTGGCTCGGGGATGCTCCTGATCCAAGGCATCGTGAGGAGTTTGAGCAGCGGCGCGCCACCGACAGCGTTGCGTCGTCTCCGGCGTGGTCGAGTTGCTCAGGGGCTGGGCTGTAATTTTTTTGTTTCTTCTGAGGCCCTCTTTGTAACTTGCTCGATGTAATATCTGTGTCTTTCACCGCAAAAAAAATATAAAGGAAAACAAGAAACAACTAATTTTTTGTTCCAAAAAAAGGAAACAACTAATTTGTTTTCTTACAATGAGTCCGGTTCAACATAATCGGAGAAATTAAGATTTTAAAAAAGACTGTAGATTGTATCGTAGGGGCGCATCCGTTCAACAAAAAGATAATTAGGCAATGTTAGCTAGAGATGGTTACACGAAAGATGTGATAACATAAACCGAAAACAGACTGATTCATATAGTATATATGTACTGTACGCAAGTTCTTTTTATCGGCTGGTATTTCCAAAACTTCGCCGGAAATCGATTTTACCGGCTATAACCGATATTTTTCTTCCGGACTAAATTTACATGTATAAATATAATTTCCTCAAATTTAAATAGTTATGAGAGAGTTTGAAATAATTTATAAATTTGTTTTGAATATCTCGGGCGGAATACTTGCCAGTATTTCTGATATTGCGAAGACCGAAAAATAACGGTACTTGGCGATATTTTTACCCTTCTGAAAAAATACTTGACTGCCATAGAATTTTTTTCAGCCGGAGAAAAGCTACAAGTACCACTAATTCAAAATATAATGTTCAGAAGACGGGGTATGATCCATGTCGATCTACATGTACATCTATTCGATTGGATCTCCCATCAGTTTTTTCATAGTGGACAGAATCTACTGGTATTAACATAATTTGCTCAAATATAAATAACTAGCTGGGTGACCCGCGCATTAGCGCGGCTAGATTTTCTCTATATCTTATTCGATATAACTTATTTTGTTTGTTATTGGTCATATATACATAGTTCATGAATTTCTTAGCTAAACTTTTCTTTAATTTTATTTGTTGCTCCATTAGCATTTGTTTAAATTTCAATTATACTTTCAATAAGGGTTATTAAAAAACCATCCTAATCACAACATGATTATACAAAAAAATTATTTGTTCCTCCATTAGCATTTGTTTAAATTTCAAATATACTTTCAATAAGGGTTATTAAAAAACCATCCTAATCACAACATAATTATACAAAAGGAGTATTACGCTTAAGGTATTAGATTGTCGTTAAATACAATAGTGGGAACATAACACTTAGGTTAATGAGATCATTAACATGTGTGCCCGTGCTGCAAAATAATAGAGTGTCATATTAATTTTTATCGTTTGTTTCTCTCTCGATCCCTGATGTGTATCGTTCCACCAAGGGTGCTGCATTTTCGGTTGCGCAATATGGCTGGCCACATACTACAATAAACTTGTACTTTAATAATATTGTATATCCATCATCATTCATCACTGGAACATTTGAAATCATAGGAACATGAATGAGAGCATGATGATAGGTATCTGAATATATGTGTTGCCATGTTTAAAGAGTTTTTTTTCACAAATCATCTATAGAAATAACCCTACCCTTAAAGATGGATTATGACTTGCATGACCTCTTATGATTGTCTCCATGTTTTGTAGTCTTCTTTTATATTTTATCTACCTTTTCGTAAGTATCATTTTTCTATAATGAAATTGATTCTTAATCTGGTGTTCAGCAAAAGTCCAACACATCGGCCTATGCAATAAAATATGTATGGTTCACAACCAAATGATCGCACAGATGCATGTCATATCTGATATAGAATTTAAACCATATCTATATATCTTTCAAGCACTACATGTAGGCTATCTAGAAGCGAGCTTGTACCTAGTTGCATCTGCTAATTAGCCGAGACGTTATTATTGCCTTCTTCTTGTTTCAAATCACAGGGGACATTGAAGTGCGCGAGAAGATTCAGATTGGACAGGAATCGTACGTAGAGATTGCCTCTTGCAAGACAGCGGCTTAAGCTCGCGGCAGCGCACCGGTGGCGATTGCAATGTATGAGGCGGTGAGTGACCAGGGCTTTGCATGTTGCTCCAGAATAAATCAGCTCTTTTCATTTGTCATTGGAACCATACGACGATTGCTGCTTAGTCTGAACCTTGCTGTCCTCGGAACTATCCATCAGAAGTTGTAAGGACAGGTAGGGATAGGATTAACATCTAACCACACACATAGGAATTCTTGCAGATATTACCCAATTATCAATGGGCGTTGCTGTTGTGCCTTCTATCTTTTTTTTTATTTAATATCTATTGCCTATTGGGCATCCTTCCGTCTTGAGCTTGTATTGGGCTTGCTGATGCCGTGCCTCCGATTTGCCGGTTGGCGGCCGTCTGAACGTCAACAATTCATAGATGAGTCGATTTTGCGACTTCGACCAACTGATTGTGTGGCTGAACCTCGACAATTTATGGATGAATTGATCTTGCAACTTAGCTATACCGATGCCGTATGTCAGGCCGACCACCGAAGGTGTGGGTATGTCCTGTGCTATGATACTGCAGAAGAGAAACGTGAAGACCAACCTAGCCATCGCCATTTTCCCGATCCTCGCCTGCGTGCTGCTCGTACTCCTGCGGCCGCGGACGGGAGCTGCAGGATTGGCCGGTTATTTTATATAGAAGATCTGAAGTCGGGCTACGTTGAATAGATCTTCTACAGTACATGCGGGTGCGTGGATATCTATCCAGTTTTTATAAACGATCCGGCCTGGTCGTGCATCTCTCCGTCTTTTTTTCTGGGTAGCAGGTGCGTGATATCGTTCAGTTTTTTTAAACGAATGATCCGGTCAGTCTTGTAGATATGGGTCCGTGATATCTATTCAGTTCGTTTAAACGCCTGGTTGTGTACATCTCCGTTTTTTTCCCGTGGGTAGGGATCCTCACGACGTATACTTTTGTACTTTATTAAATCTAATCCATTCAATTTGCCATGTTTAATCTACACCGTCGTTTGTCTTGTACTTTAATAATATAATAGATTTAAGGTAATTTTTAAAGAATTTATGAATTTGTTTTAAATATCTCGGGCAAAATACTGGCCGGTAATTTAGGTGCCTACAGGTAATTTTACACAAAAAAGAAGAAAATCCTTGATAGTTCGTAGAATTTCTTTTCGGCGCGGAGGGAAGCTAACGCCAATTCCAAATATATTATTGAGTAGACAGGGTTCACATTGAAATGAGAATAAAAAATTGCGATCAATTAGAGAAAATATTAATGGATTACAACACAAACTACAATCCTAAATTTCTCACATCTATCTATCTATTTTTGTGAATTATGAAACTATATTATTTCCTTCAATGGAAAGTGCCACTTTTGAAACAAATAAAGGGGATGCCCTCGCATTTGCGAGGTCCACACTGCTAGTTACAAGTTGAAAGCAATTGCTGAAACTTAATCATCCTTTGTGTTGCTTCAATGCCTTCTACTAAGAATTTATTGCTTATGAGTTAACTGTTATGCAAGTCTTATTGATGCTTGTCTTGAAAGTACTATTCATGAAAAGTCTTTGCTATATGATTCAGTTGTTTACTCATTGTCTTCATCATTGCTTCGAATCGCTACATTCATCTCATATGCTTTACAATATTGTTGATCAAGATCATGTTGGTAGCATGTCACTTAAGAAATTACCATTGTTATCGTTTACCTACTCGAGGGCGAGTAGGAACTAAGCTTGGGGATGCTTGATACGTCTCAAACGTATCTATAATTTCTTATGTTCCATGCTAGTTTTATGACAATACCTACATGTTTTGTTCACACTTTATATCGTTTTTATGCATTTTCCGGAACTAACCTATTAACAAGATGCCGAAGTGCCAATTCCTGTTTTCTGCTGTTTTTGGTTTCAGAAATCCTAGTAAGGAAATATTCTCGAAATTGGACGAAATCAACGCCCATCATCTTATAATTGCACGAAGCTTCCAGAACACCGGAGAGGCACCAGAGGGGAGCCCAGGGGGGCCCACACATGTGGCCGGCGCGGCCCAGGGGGGGCGCGCCCCCCTGTTGTGTGGCTGCCCCGTAGCCCTTCCGACTCTGCCTCTTCGCCTATAAGAAGCCCCCTGACCTAAATCTTCGATACGGAAAAGCCACGGTACGAGAAACCTTCCAGAGCCGCCGCCATCGCGAAGCCAAGATCTGGGGGACAGGAATCTCTGTTCCGGCATGCCGCCGGGACGGGGAAGTGCCCCCCGAAGGCTTCTCCATCGACACCACCGCCATCTTCATCACCGCTGCTGTCTCCCATGAGGAGGGAGTAGTTCTCCATCGAGGCTAAGGGCTGTACCGGTAGCTATGTGGTTAATCTCTCTCCTATGTACTTCAATACAATGATCTCATGAGCTACCTTACATGATTGAGATTCATATGAGCTTTGTATCACTATTCATCTATGTGTTACTCTGGTGATGTTATTAAAGTAGTCTATTCCTCCTTCATGATGTAACGGTGACTGTGTGTGCATCATGTAGTACTTGGCGTAGGTTATGATTGTAATCTCTTGTAGATTATGGAGTTAATTATTACTATGATAGTATTGATGTGATCTATTCCCCCTTTCATAGTGTGATGGTGACAGTGTGCATGCTATGTTAGTACTCGGTATAATTGCAATGATCTATTATGCACTCTAAGGTTATTTAAATATGAACATCGAATGTTGTGGAGCTTGTTAACTCCGGCATTGAGGTGCTCTTGTAGCCCTACACAATGAATGGTGTTCATCATCCAACAAGAGAGTGTAGAGTGGTTTTATTATGTGATCAATGTTGAGAGTGTCCACTAGTGAAAGTATGATCCCTAGGCCTTGTTTCCAATACTGCAAACACCGCTTGTTTACTGTTCTACTGCATGTTTACTTCCTGCAATATTACTACCATCAACTGCACGCCAGCAAGCTATTTTCTGGCACCGTTACTACTGCTCATATTCATTCATACCACCTGTGTTTTACTATCTCTTCGCCGAACTAGTGCACCTATACATCTGACAAGTGTATTAGGTGTGTTGGGGACACAAGAGATTTCTTGTATCATGATTGCAGGGTTGCTTGAGAGGGATATCTTTGACCTCTTCCTCCCTGAGTTCGATAAACCTTGGGTGATCCACTTAAGGGAAACTTGCTGCTGTTCTACAAACCTCTGCTCTTGGAGGCCCAACACTGTCTACAGGAATAGAAGCGTGCGTAGACATCAGTGCCCACGCGTGAGGTCCCACACTTCAGTGAGCACAAGTCAGGTGCAATAGGTACGCAAACTCCCAGCCATCTTGTTTGTCAAGAGAAGACGCATCAGGATGCGTATTGGAAGTCTCTGGGTCCTTCAGGATCCTTCGGTTGTCCCTCTCATAAAAAAAACAAATGTCTCTCATTCTCGGCCTCGCTCGACTCGCTCGCTTGCTCGCACCTACTCACTGACAAACCCTGCACAACAGTCAACATCATCACCCGAAAAAGGGGAGACACCATAATGCTCTCCCTTCTTCTCTCCTTCCGAGTGATCCATCTTTCTTCGAGTTTCACTCGACGGGCAAACACACATGTGCTGCATAGTAATAAAAAAGGTAGAAAAATCGATATACAAATCTATAATTAAATAGGTTAAACTAGGGTTTTGCCCAGCAGTACAGATCAAGGTTCAAAAAAATCCAACTACGGGGTTCGAACAACACAATTCTAATCCAAGAATTTTTTGAAATGAAGCTTTTGGGATATTTTTGAAATTTCCATGTTTGAAACCCAGAACCACTTATCTTTATGATTGAATTCATAAGACAGAGTTTAGGGTTAGGGGTAGATATATACATGATTTTTCTGGTTTGAATATGTCTAGACCTTGTTTATCAACTTAAATGCTTACTATATATATGACATAAGAATGCTATGTGCTTTGGTTTCTCATTCTTTTGATTTTTTCTGAATTTTTATGCCCTAGGGGTTTGACCAAGATTTAAACAAGTTTAAAACATGAAAATGAAAAGGGAAGTCTCTATCCTTCTTAGTCACTCTAAAATGAAGCTTTTGGGATGTTCTTGAAATTTACATGGTTGACTTCATAAGACGGAGTTTAGGGTTAGGTGTATATATATACATGATTTGTCAGGTTTGAATATGTCTAGACCTTGTTTATCAACTTTAATGCTTACTATATGACATAAGAAAACTATTTGCTTTGGTTTTTCTTTTTTCTGGTTTTTTTTGAATTTTGATGCCCATTTGAATCTTGTCAAATCCTAGGGTTGACCAAGATAATTTAAACAAGTTTAAAACATGAAAATGAAAAGGTAAGCATGTATCCTTCTTAGTCACTCTAAAATGAAGTTTTTGGGAGGTTTTTGAAATTTCCATGTTTGAAACCCAAAACCACTTCTCTTCATGCTTGACTTCATAAGACAGAGTTTAGGGGTTAGGGGTTAGATACATGGTTTGTCTAGTTTGAATATGTCTAGACCTTGTTTATCAACTTTAATGCTTACTATATGACATAAGAAGATATGTGCTTTGGTTTTTCATTTTTCTATTTTTCTTTTGAATTTTATGCCCATTTGAATCTTGGTAAAATCCTAGGTTGACAAAGTTTTAAACAAGTTAAAAACATGAAATTGAAAAGGTAAGCATGGATCCTTCTTAGTCACTAAAAAATGAAGCTTTTTGGGATGTTTTTGAAACTTCCATGTTTGAAACCCAAAACCACTTCTCTTCATGATTGACTTCATAAGACAAAGTTTAGGGTTAGGGGGTAGATACATGATTTTTCTGGTTTGAATATATGTCTCGACATGTTTTATCAACTTGAATGCTTACTATATGACATAAGAAGACTATGTGCTTTGGTTTTTCATTTTTTTGATTTTCTTCTGAACTTTTATGCCCATTTGAATCTTGGTCAAATCCTAGCAGGTTTGACCAAGATTTGAACAAGTTAAAAACAAGAAAATGAAAAGGTAAGCTTGGATCCTTCTTAGTTACTCTAAATTAAATGAAGCTTTTCGGTTTTTTTGAAATTTCCATGTTTGAAACCCAAAACACTTCTCTTCATGCTTGACTTCATAAGACATATTTTAGGGTTAGGGGGTAGCTAGATACCTGATTTTTCTGATTTGAATATGTACGAACCTTGTTTATCCACTTGAATGCTTACTAAATGGCATAAGAAGACTACGTGCTTTGGTTTTTCATTTTTTCATTTTTTTGAAGTTTTATGCCCATTTGAATCTTGGTCAAATCCTAGGTTTGACCAAGATTTAAACAATTTTAACACATGCAAATGTAAAGGTAAGCCTGAATCCTTCTTAAGTCACTCCAAAATGAAGCTTTTGGGAGGATTTTTGAAATATCCTTGTTTGAAACCCAAAACCAGTTCTCTTCGTGCTTGACTTCATAAGACATAGTTTATGGTTAGGGAGTAGATACATGATTTTTCTGGTTTGAATGTGTTTAGACCTTGTTTATCAACTTAAAAAAGGTAAATACGTTGACATGCCCCTATCGAAGATGTGTGGAATCCCAAAACAATTAATGGCCAAACATGTGTGTGCGTTGCATCCAAGTAGAATAAATAACAGACACCAATAGTTTGACCTAAAATTGTAATCAAGCCAAAGGTAGGTACAATTCATAATTAATCTTCATACAATGTAATTGTCGATGTTGTCTAGCTTGACTAGATTCTCATATAGGCCGATATAGGGGTGATTAACGATAAATTAAGTTGCAATGGACTTTGCAAACAACATAGTCAACTAGGTAGAAAAGCCTATCTAAACTCAACATACATGATATCACTTTCGTGTGATGCTTTCATTACCCTTCAAATTCAGAAGGAGGGTTTGAGCTGCAAAGTACTAGTTGTGAGGTGTTTTGCAACTCAATGTTCATGCATGGCGCTGATTCGGTCGGCCATAGCATCGACGTGATCATCTTCATTTCATTTGAGAGAGGGACTCATTTGTCTTTTCTTATTTGTATTTAAGGCCCTTAGAGGAAATTGCACAAACCACCGCATATAGATGTCATCGTTGGGTAAAACACTTACTTTACCTGTTTTTTTGCACAAAAGTAATATGTTGCGTGGAGGTTCAAACGTAGGACTAAACTATGTAAGAGAAAATCAGATGATCGGGGATCGCCAACTACTAGTTTTTATTCCAAATTGTATCCATAGTTAGTGATGTATATGTGCAAAAAAAAGTAAAGTGTGCGTTTTGTGCAACAATCATAACAATAAGTGGTGTGTCGTGCAATTTCCTCGGGCCCTTACTGAGGGCCTGGTTTGCTTTTTTTATATCTTGAGATACTCTGAGCACTCCCTCCATCCCAAAATTACTACTCAGTACTGTACATAGTACTCCCTCTATATGAAACTGATTCCACGGAATTTTTTCAGTACTTAAGTCTCCTCCTTAATTCCCATGCCGACTTAACTCCCCCAGCGAGAAAACTCTCCTCTTCGCTCTCTAGCCTCTACCAAGCCGACCGCCTCGCTCACCGGAGATGGGGCACAGCTGCCCCCGCTGGAAGAATGCTCAGAGGAAGTCCGGGCAGGAGGACAAGGGTGACGCCATCCCGGATAAACTTCTCGGGCTGGTGTTCCTGCGCCTCGGATCTCGTCCGCGCCGCGTTCACCTGCAGGAGCTGGCGCAAGGTCATCGCGGCGGAGGACTTCCGTGTCGTCTCCGCTCGCCACGGCGCGCCATCCTCCATAGTCGCCGGCCACTACCACATCAGCTTCTCCCATTGTCACTATCGTCCGTCTGGCTTGCTGCCCCACTTCGTTCCCTCTTCCTCATCATGTTGGGCCGGGGTCGCCGCAGATAATCTTGCGCTCTACTTCCTCCCACGGGCGCCAAACGGTGACCTCAGCTTGGAGCTCGCCGACTCTCGGGGCGGCCTCCTACTCCTTGCGGACTTCGACCACACCGAACACGGAAAGCCTTTCGAGCAGCCTTCACATCTCGTCGTCTGCGATCCCCTGGCAGGTCAGTACGTGACGGTCCCTCCACCCCCTGCTGTTTCACACACAACATTCGTAAGCTTGTTCCTGGGCGCCGCCCTCCATGGCGAGGACGCTGCAGCGCGCATCAGTCTGTCAAATTACAGGGTGACGTGCTTGAGCTATCATGATGGCATCTGCAAGACCTGCGTGTTCTCGCCTGGCCCTGGTGGCCACGCTTGGACCTCCTCCGGCGCCACCGTGCCTCTCGACGCCACGCACACAGGCCTGTCGGATATCCTCTTTGTGGGGTGCAACGCCCGTTTCTTCCAGTGGTACGTGTTCAGTGCGCTCGGAAACTTCATTCTTGCTCTCGACAGAGAATCCGGCGAGCTCTCATGCTTCGAGAGAGCTCGAGACGAGGACTGGCTTCACACCGTGCCGATTGAGATGTTGGGCGGGCCCTCGCGCGTGCTGAATTGGTACGTGCTAGAGCTGTCGTGGCCGCCTACCTTCCGAGCTTGATTATCCTAGGATTCTGGCTTCCTGGGTTGGATTAGTGTCGGCCATGGTGCTGTCGACACGGTCTGGAGGTTGAAGACGAAGGGCATCTCAAGGATTTTGTTGTAATTTTGTTTTTGTTCAGGTGTTTTGTACTATTTGATGTTTCTATTAATGTCAGAGGGTTTATTTGCACTAGTCAAACTTGACATAGCTGTACGTTTTGAAGATTACATTTAACTTGTTCACCATGATCCGAACTTCTAACATAATATGGTATACTAGAATAGAAGGAGTAACACTTTTCGCATTTGGGCCAAATATAAAGTACTACCTCCATTTCAAGGAATAAGGTGCACGCGTACTCCAAAACGTATATTTTGGTCAGATTACCATGACCATTGAATTGACAAGACAATACACACAACATTGGGGCGTGCTCGATGGTGCTAGCTACGGCTATACAGACATGTGATAGGCATCGCGGAAGCGTCGCAAATAGAAAACAAATCATATTTTTGGGGGGAGTGATGTTTTGGCTCCTGGGTGCGTATGCTCCCTTTAGTTTGAACTGCAATATCTATATATTGTGAAATGTCAAAAAATTCTAAACAAAAAATTAATCTTTTCATCTTCACATGCTAAGAGCGCATAAAGTATTTCCGTAAAAAACTAAATTGTCGTTTGGGCTGTGTAAAAAAGATAAATTTTTTTGCTAAAAATAAAGCTGTTTGTAACACTTGCTTCTGTCTTCTTACATCAACCACAAAAAATATCGGCTTTTCACGAAACTACACGAACACACATAGATTATCGAGAAGTACATGCGAATTTTTTTGTTAGAATTTTTTGAAAATTAAAAATATGTTTTTTTGGGTCGAGGTAGCATATCCGCCCAAGAGCCGAATGAAATTTCCGATTTTTTGGACTGACAATTTCATCGGGAAGACATGGATGCGCACAGGCGGCGTGCAAGGCAAGACATCGATTTGACCGGACGTACTTATGGCAGGTCAGGCTGCCAGCGTACTTATTTCGAGCAGGTGAGGTACCAGAACTCAAAGTCCTCTTCAGCGTCTCTCTCTCTCTCTCTCTCTCTTTCTGTCTTTACTGAGTGTACTAGCGCGCGTTCATACTGCACTCTATCAAAAAAAAATTGAGGACCTGCACTCTATCAAATGTTCACGGTCAGCGAGAAGAGCCGCAACCCACTCTACCCGAAGGGGATTTTCTGGCATGGCTTTTCCTGACTTTGGGTCATTGACAGCCGGGTCCCCCAACTTGTGGGACCTGCATTTCAGGGACTCAAAGTCAGGGAAATGTTTGAGATGCAAAGTAAGAGAATATTTACCAGTATAATTGGTTAATTAGATGATTAAGTGGTGGAATCACAACAGATTGGAGCAGTACATGGTGGAAACCGCAAAATATCCATCCAAATGGTTTTTTTTTGTGCAACAGACGAAATATCAGGTGGTGGAACTTGAGGCCAGTGACTTTACTTACTCCAAAATGCAACTTTACGTACATGAGCCATCGGATCAAGATCCAACGGACACAGTTGATCCAGAATTTGAAGTCACAATTTAAGTTGCTCGGAAAAAATCGAAAACATTACAGTAAGATACATATCTTTCCTTAAGTATTCTGGTAAAGTTTTACTTCATTTGAAAATTGAGTTTAATTTTAAGTTCAAAATTTGGATCAACCATGTGCGTCGGATCTTGATTGAATGACTCACGTACAAGTCGCAAGTGAAGTCACTGGATCTCAGTCCGTGGTGGAATCTGCAATTCCCTCGCCTATATATATACAACTCGAAGAATACGACCCTCTATCCCCCTCTCCTTCCCATCCTCTAAATTCATATTCCATTTAGAATCATTGGGCATGGAGGTTCCCCCTGGTAGCTTTAGAGCTTTTTTTGACGGTGCTAAATTGAGAAGACTGCTCACCTGCGGTTTGTGCTCTCAATCCGCACAACCTCCATTTTGGCAGGTTAGTACTTTCTTCACTAGGTTCATCCAGATGTATTTTAATTTGGGCCAATAGTCGTGTTAATTTCCTTGTTTTAAGCAGTGCTATTCGTGCAAGAAGTTTGCATGCGACAGCTGCGCTAGGAACCTGCCCGGTGGCGCGTGCCCAGGATGCCAGGGTGTCTTCCAAGGTGAAAGTCCTCCATCTGAAAGTATGGAATTTTCCCGTGAATGTGTTATGGAAAAGAATGGGGTGAGAAGAACGTTCATCTGCGGTTTGTGCTCCCAAATCGCACGACGTCCACTATACCGGGTTAGTACTTTCTTCACTAGGTTCCACCGAGCTATATTTTTCTTTGGGCCAACAGTCATGTTAATTTCCTTGTATTAAGCAGTGCATTCGCACGGGGGAGCGAGGGCACATTGCATGCGGAAGCTGCTTAAGAAACCTGCCCAGTCTCGTGTGCCCGAACTGCGACGGCATCTACAAAGAGGAAGTAGATTTAATTAGAATTTTCTCCTTGTTTAAGGTGGATTGCAGCAACGATGGTTGCGACATGAGCAGCGACTTGCTCGAATGCTTGCAACACGAGGCAACGTGCCCGCATGCGCCAACGAGACGGTAGGTGGTTGATCTTGCCGGTGTCGATGGAGAAGTTGATCGCGCTTCGAGGCTAAGATCTGAGCTCTGTGGAGAAGGACCGGATGAAGTTTCCTTTTCTAGTTCTAGGGTTCTTTTTGTACTTTTGGATGTCTTGTCCGTAGTTTCCTTTTACTTGGAGGGTCCTCTTAATATAAAAGCAGTGTCGCCAGGTCCTTCGGGACTTTTCTGTGTTCAAAAATGTATTGATTTTAGACATGTCGTCTATTTATGTGTGCGATGTTGTATCGTCTATTACCGTGATTAGTTTGAGTGTCTCCATGTCCTAGAACAAAAGTTCGGCATGATGTACTTGTATGTTTAATTGAATTCGACCAAGGATAATGTGGAACCGGTCATTGCGAGCATATGGAGATTGAGAACCGGTAATTGACAGGTGGTACATGCTCCTATCTTAATCTTGTTTATCTAATGGTAATTGCGATTTATGCGGTACTGAATTAATTAGTTTTAGTTATAAACAGGGACTCTTTGGATGGGGGCTCCTTTTCGAACTAGATCGGGGAGATTTATGAAGTGCTAGAAGAGAACAAATTAGTACATGAGTGTTTTCCGTGAAATGTTAAAAATTTGTAGTGGCAGATTGCCGCCAATGCAATTTTTTCATGTGGTTGATATGGTAGGATGGACATTTCCAAGATTTCACGAATTATTTCGGTTTGTGACCATATATTAAATTAGTTTTGGGCTCATTTCCATTTAATCTGAAATTTCAACGCGAAGTACACGAAGTACAATTAAAAAAGGGGAAACTATATATACGTGATGTGCACTAAAGGTGTGGTACCCCCCAAAAAAATGACCAAACATATGCGTTGCATCCAAGTACGTAACACCCATATGGCAAACAAAAGCATTGAGTAGTTGTTTGTGATGTAAGTAATCTACATATATATCAAAAATACCAAACATGGCACACCAAAATATTTTTTAGAAGAACTTACCAGATTTTGGCACCATGCATGTTGGTGTTTTTTTTTGACACAATCCGTCTTGGAGTTCGCATGGCTCTCTTCTGAAGTGAGAGGTGAGTTGGTTAATGCTAGAACCATGGCTCTCTCCACTTGATAATCTCTGTTGAAAAACTCGCACGTCTTGTGAAATGTGAAGGCTGCAAGCGTGGGGAAGGGAGACGCAAATGCCGCACCGCATCATTAGTAGTAGTATACATTTCTCTCCTCACCCCGGCTGGCCGCCCGCCGCAAACGTTCCTTCCATAGCGCTTGCCGTCTCCTCCAAAACCCCCCAGCGCACTTGCATCCGCCATCCACCTAAATCCACCGCCGAGTACCTTTCTATCCTCACCACCGTCGCTGCGCCTATTCCCCTGTCCAGCAGATCCGCTCCGCTACCTGCTACACACTTCGAGCAGACGAATGCGGCATTGGGTGTGTCGCCGCCGTGTCAGATGGAGGCGGAGCCGCTCAACTCCCGAAGGTAGGTCGAGCCAGATTGGGAAGAGCCTCCGTCGAGCCTCGACCTCATCAGCCGCCTCCCCGACGAGATGCTGCACATCATCATCTCCCTCCTGCCAATGATATCCGCTGTAAGGACAACCTTGCTCTCCAAACGGTGGCGCCACCTCTGGTGCTCCGTCCCACTTAACCTCCTCGTCGACGACAACGACCTAATCAGCCGCCTACCCGACCAGATTCTCCACATCATCATCTCCCACCTACCCACTATATCCGCTGTAAGCACAACCTTGGTCTCCAAACGGTGGCGCCACCTCTGGCACTCCGTCCCACTTAACCTCGAGAACGACGACCAACTCGCCAAGCAAAACCACAAACCCATCGCCGCGGTCTCCAGTATCCTTGCCGCTCACCCTGGCCCCGCCAGAAGCGTATCAATCGACCCCTTCAGAAGCACTTGCAAGGTCGACACCACGCTCGACAGCTGGTTCTGGTCCAGCACCCTATCTTGCGTCGAGAACCTCAGATTCGATGGTGGAACAGTGATGTGCTCCTTCCCGCTATCCGCGCTCCGCTGTGCGCCCACGCTGCGCATTGTCAGCATTTTGTACTTGCTATTTGCCCGAGATTTATGCCAACTCGATGCTTCTTTTCCCCCAACTCAAGAAGCTCATGCTCTATGACGTCTACATCTGTAAGGCGGCGAACATCGACCGCCTGTTCACCCGCTGTATTGTGCTCGAGGCACTTCACCTTGAGGGGGTCCATGGGTTCACCCACCTCAACATTCACATGCCAAATCTTCGTACAATTACTGTGGCTAGCTATGGAAACGCAACACCACCGAACTTATTCAGTTAGACACGGTGAAAATTATGGATGCATCTTGCCTCTAGAGATTGGTCATATGTGTTCATGGTGTTCCACTACTAATCCAGGTCACCAACGCACCAAAGTTGATGGTGTTGGGCTTTGCGTCGTACCCTGGCTGCCAACTTGTTATTGGACGCATAAACTTTTTGGTAGAACAGCCTTCTTCTTGTTGAATTAACTCACATTTTTGTTATTTTTTTTACATATGTACCATTGTCCTGTAGAGGATGATGCCCATAAGCTTGGAACATTCTCTGTGCACAGTGAAGAACTTGGTTCTAAAATCTGACGGCCCTCGTTTGGATCAACTACTTGCATTTCTTCGATGCTTTCCCTGCACGGAGAAGCTATATGTCGAGGTAAATTCGTTGTTGTTAACTGTTTACCACTATGAGCAAAAAGTGTAGAGTTACATGGAGTTAACCTGTTATTAGCCTAGATCAGTTGAACAATATTTTGTACTAGAAGAACATCCACAATGGAGTTATATTATGTTGGTTCAAAACTAAACTTCTTGTCATACAATGTGTTGTATCTTGTGCATCTGTGAAGTTTCATATAAACACATGATAATATGTGATCTGTGCAAAAAAGAGAAGACATATGTAAATAGTGTGACTTACTATTTACACATCATTTGTTCTTTTTTTGTGTAGATCACATATTATCATATTTTTGGATGAAACTTCACAGAAGCACATGATAGAACACAATGTATGTCCAGACTTTTAGTTTACATTTTTTTTGGAAACTTGGAAGTGTCAAAAGAAAAATGGGGTGCACCCGCAACTAGTTGCAGATTGGAGTTTCCCATGTTGGTAACCTTTCCCCAACTTTACAATGACAATAACAGATGTAAAAAAGTGCATCTATCAAATTGGAACGTGTCAGGGGATTATGTTGTTCCACGGTCCTCAATTAACAAATGATTCAACTCACCTGAGATATTCATTAGTTGACAGCTGTGAAGTACTTTGTTATTGTACTGACTACTTAATTTGACTTCTTTGCAGTTTTATAGAACCGGCGATAAGGTTCATGTGCTGCATAATGAGCCAGTGATACGTCCATTTTGCATCACTATTTTATATCATAATTTACTGTTATTCATTGATATATTTCATATTTAGAGATGATACTTATGTTATTTCATCTATTTTGCATGTTTCATGATTATTAGAGAATCGCGCACCGGAGTCAGGATTCTACTGGAAAAAGCACCGTCAGAATGCAATATTTCGGAAGATCAGCAATTGACGGAAATTATAGGGAAATTATAGACAAAGACAGCCAGAAGGAGGAGCCGAGGAGGGCC
This sequence comes from Lolium perenne, assembly GCF_019359855.2. Lineage (NCBI taxonomy): Eukaryota > Viridiplantae > Streptophyta > Magnoliopsida > Poales > Poaceae > Lolium > Lolium perenne. The sequence goes on from NC_067245.2 coordinate 145,113,242, forward strand.
GCCATGGCCCCCCATAGGCCGGCGCGGGCCCAGGCCTGGCCGCGCCGCCTTGTGGGGAGGGGGCCCACAACCCCCTCTGGCCTCCTCTCCTTCGCGTACTTCTTCGTCCCGAAAACCTAAGCTACAGGGGATAGTCGCGAAGAGTCACAGCCGCCTCTGCGGGGCGGAAAACACCAGAGAGAAAAGAGCTCTCCAGCGGGCAGGAATCCGCCGGGGAAATTCCCTCCCGGAGGGGGAAATCGACGCCATCGTCACCATCATCGAGCTGGACATCATCTCCATCATCATCACCATCATCTCCATCATCATCACCGCCATCTCCACCGCTGCACCTCGTCACCGCTGTAACAATTAGGGTTGGATCTTGATTGTTTGATAGGGGAAACTCTCCCGGTATTGATTTCTACTTGTTATTGATGCTATTGAGTGAAACCATTGAACCAAGGTTTATGTTCAGATTGTTATTCATCATCATATCACCTCTGATCATGTTCCATATGATGTCTCGTGAGTAGTTCGTTTAGTTCTTGAGGACATGGGTGAAGTCTAAATGTTGGTAGTGAATTATGTTGGGTAATATTCAATGTTATGATATTTAAGTTGTGGTGTTATTCTTCTAGTGGTGTCATGTGAACGTCGACTACATGTTATTCTTATAGTGGTGTCATGTGATACATCTTGTATTCGTTTGCTAATTGCGGGGTTGCCGGAGTGACAGCAACCTGAACCCCCGTTGGTATATCGATGCAGGAGGGATAGCAGGATCTTAGAGTTTAAGGCTGTGGTTAGATTTATCTTAATTACTTTCTTGTATTTGCGGATGCTTGCAAGGGGTATAATCACAAGTATGTATTAGTCCTAGGAAGGGCGGTGCATTAGCATAGGTTCACCCACACAACACTTATCAAAACAATGAAGATTAATCAGCTATATGAAGCGAAAGCACTAGACTAAATCCACGTGTGTCCTCAAGAACGTTTGGTCATTATAAGTAAACAAACCGGCTTGTCCTTTGTGCTAAAAAGGATTGGGCCACTCGCTGCAATTATTTCTCTCGCATTTTACTTACTCGTACTTTATTTATCTGCTATATCAAAACCCCCTAAATACTTGTCTATGAGCATTTACAGTGAATCCTTCATCGAAACTGCTTGTCAACACCTTCTGCTCCTCGTTGGGTTCGACACTCTTATTTATCGAAAGTACTACGATACACCCCCTATACTTGTGGGTCATCAAGACTATTTTCTGGCGCCGTTGCCGGGGAGTGAAGCGCTATTGGTAAGTGGAATTGGTAAGGAAAACCTTTACTGTACGTGCTGATTTTATTTCTGCCTGCTGCTATAATTCATTATGGAGAGGTCTTCTCTTGAATTCCTATTTGGAAAATCTACTACTACTGCAAAGGTAGTGGATGAGGCGCCAGGTGAGAAAGAGGTTCCATACAAAATACCTATGAAAATAATTGAACGTGTTGTGGATAACCGCTATGAAGGGGATGGAACTGTCCATCCTGGTGATCATTTACTGTTTTTACATGAATTATGCGGGTTATTCAAATGTGCAGGTATTGCTATGGATGAAGTTAGAAAGAAACTATTCTCTATATCGATGTCTGGTAAAGCGGCGCATTGGTATAAATTGCTGAAGAATGGTGATTCTCTTGATTGGGAGGACATTGTGCCTTTATTCTATTCTAAATTCTATCCTCCAAGTGAAATTCACAAAGATCGGAACCACATATATAATTTCTGGCCTCATGATGGAGAGAGTATTGCCCAAGCATGGGGGAGATTGAAGTCTTTAATGCTCAAATGCCCCATTCATGAGCTTCCTGGTAATATTATTATTGATAATTTCTATGCAAGACTGTCTTTTCAAGATAAGACTTTGCTGGATACTTCTTGTTCTGGATCATTTACACGCAACAAAGAAGAGTTTAAAAGGGACCTTCTTGATCGGATCCAGGAGAATACTGAAGGATGGGAGAACGACAAAGATAGAGAGTCGGTATAAACTATGATTATAAATGCATTGAAGTTTTTATGGAGACTGATAAATTTCGTAATATGAGTGCTGCTTATGGTCTTGATTCTCAAGTCGTTACAAATTTTTATAAAGCTTTTGCCTCTCACTTTGAAATGCCTAGGAAGAATTTTGATAAGTATCATGAACCATACAAAGATAGAACTGATCCATCTATAAATAAATGTGCTATAATTGAAACTGTTGATCATATTCTTCCTGAAGCATATATCGAAAAAACTCCTTTCCCTGCTAAATTGAAGGAGTATTCTGTTATAACTAGTGCGGTTAATAAAAGTGCAAAGAAACCTATAGAACCTGAAGAACAAATAAAGGTTGAACCTGCTATTGCAATAGTTAAGGATCTTGTGACTGAAAATGTAGAATATGGTCATATTATTTTCTGTGAAGATGCTTCTAATATTGTTTTGCATCCTAATAAGTCTAGGAAAGCCAGTGTTCCTATGCTCTCTGTTAGAATTGGTGATCATTGTTATTATGGTTTATGCGACATTGGTGCAAGTATTAGTGCCATTCCTTATGAGCTTTATACGGAGATCATGCATGAAATTGGTTCTTGTGAACTTGAAGATATTCATGTGGTTATTCGGCTAGCTAATAGAGAAACTATCTCTCCTATTGGTATTGTTCGAGATGTGGAAGTTCTATGTGGTAAGATTAAATATCCTGCTGACTTTTTGGTACTTGGTTCTGCTGCTAGTAAGTTTTGTCCTATTATTTTTGGTAGACCTTTCCTAAATACTTGTGGAGCTGTTATAGATTGCAAGAAGGAAAAAATTGTGACTAAATTTGCTGGTGAATCTTATGAGTTTAATTTCTCTAAATTTGCCAAAAGTCCTTATAAAGCTGATTTGCCTATTAATGATTTTAGAGTTGAACAGTGTGCGTCTATTGCTCTTGCTCCTAATAATCCTTTGCAGCAACATTTGGAGGATAGTGAGAGTGAAGTCTTTAGGGAAGAAAGGAATGAGCTTGATGAAATTTTCCTTCGTCAACCCATTCTTAAACATGACTTACCAGTTGAAGATTTAGGTACAACACCACCACCAAAGGAAGATCATGTTTTTGATTTAAAACCATTGCCTGATAATCTTAAGTATGCTCATATTGATGATAAGAAAATATATCCTGTTATTATTAGTTCTAAGCTTTCAGAATTTGAGGAAGAAAGGTTATTGGAAATATTGAAGAAACACCGAGGAGCTATTGGCTATACTCTTGATGATTTGAGGGGGATTTCTCCCTCTATTTGCCAACATGCTATCAATATGGAAGATGATGCAAAGCCTGTTGTTGAACATCAGCGTCGTCTAATTCCGAAGATGAAGGATGTGGTAAGGAATGAGGTATTAAAACTTCTTGAAGCTGGTATTATATATCCTATTGCTGATAGTAGATGGGTTAGTCCTGTGCATTGTGTTCCTAAGAAAGGAGGAATGACTGTTGTGCCTAATGATAATGATGAGCTCATCCCTCAAAGAGTAGTTGTAGGGTATAGAATGTGCATTGATTATCAAAAAGTTAATAAGGTTACTAAGAAAGATCATTACCCTTTACCCTTTATTGATCAAATGTTAGAGAGGTTGTCTAGAAATACTCATTTTTGCTTTCTTGATGGTTATTCTGGGGTTTCACAAATTGTTGTTAAAACTAAAGATCAAGAGAAAACCACTTTCACTTGTCCCTATGGAACTTATGCTTATAGACGTATGCCTTTTGGTTTATGTAATGCTCCTGCTACTTTTCAAAGATGCATGTCTGCTATTTTTCATGGCTTTTGTGAGAATATTGTAGAGGTATTCATGGATGGTTTTTCTGTCTATGGGAATTCTTTTGATAATTGCTTGCGAAACCTTGATAAAGTTTTGCAGAGATGTGAAGAAACTAACCTTGTTCTTAATTGGGAGAAATGCCACTTTATGGTCAATGAAGGAATTGTATTGGGACATAAAATTTCCGAGAGAGGTATTGAAGTTGATAGAGCTAAAGTTGAAGCAATTGAGAAGATGCCCTATCCGAGGGATGTTAAAGGTATTCGTAGTGTTCTTGGTCATGCTGGGTTTTATAGGAGATTTATTAAAGATTTCTCCAAGATTTCAAAGCCTCTTACTAATCTTCTTCAAAAAGATGTACCTTTTGTTTTTGATGATATTGTAAGGAAGCTTTTGAAACTCTAAAGAAAGCCTTAACAACTGCTCTTGTAGTTGAACCTCCTGATTGGAACTTACCTTTTGAAATTATGTGTGATGCTAGTGATTTTGCTGTAGGCGCTGTTCTTGGACAGCGAGTAGATAAAAAATTGAATGTTATTCATTATGCTAGCAAAACTCTTGATGCTGCTCAAAGAAACTATGCTACAACTGAAAAAGAATTATTAGCTGTAGTATTTGCTTGTGACAAGTTTAGATCCTATATTGTTGATTCAAAAGTCACAATTCATACTGATCATGCTGCAGTTAGATACCTTATGACGAAAAAGGATGCTAAGCCAAGGCTTATTAGATGGGTGCTTCTTTTGCAAGAATTCGATTTACATATTATAGATAGGAAAGGTGCTGATAATCCTGTTGCTGATAATTTGTCTAGATTGGAAAATATTACTTATGATCCTGTTCCTGTTAATGATAGTTTTCCAAATGAACAATTGGCTGTAATAAAGGTGAACTCGCGAGATAGTCCTTGGTATGCTGATTATGCTAACTTTATTGTATCCAAGTACTTGCCTCCAACCTTTTCAGCTCAGCAAAGGAGGAAATTCTTTTATGACTTGAGGCATTATTTTTGGGATGACCCACACTTATATAAAGAAGGAGTGGATGGTATTATGCGAAGATATGTTCCCAAATATGAACAACAAGAGATATTGAGTAAGTGTCATGGTAGTGCTTATGGAGGACATCACGCCGGAGATAGAACCGCGCAAAAGGTTCCACAATCAGGTTTTTATTCGCCAACTCTCTTCAAAGATGCAAGGAAGTTTATTTTATCTTGTGATGAATGTCAAAGGGTTGGTAATATCTCCAGACGCAATGAAATGCCTATAAATTATACTCTTGTTATTGAACCATTCGATTGTTGGGGATTTGACTTCATGGGTCCTTTTCCTTCTTCAGAAGGTAACACTCATATTCTTGTCGCTGTTGATTATGTTACTAAATGGGTGGAAGCTATACCCACAAAAAGTGCTGATGGTGAGACTTCCTTAAAAATACTTTTAAATATTATTTTTCCTAGATTTGGAGTACCTAGATATATTATGACTGATGGAGGTTTTCATTTTATTCATGGTGGTTTTAGAAAAACTCTTGCTAAATATGGTATTATTCATAGGATTGCTTCCGCTTATCATCCTCAAACTAGCGGGCAAGTAGAATTATCAAATAGAGAGATTAAATCTATTTTGGGAAAGACCGTTAATAAATCTAGAAAGAACTGGGCTATTAAATTGAAGGAAGCACTATGGGCTTATAGAACTGCTTATAAAAATCCTATGGGTATGTCACCGTATAAAATGGTTTATGGAAAAGCTTGTCATTTACCTTTAGAACTAGAGCACAAAGCTTATTGGGCTGTAAGAGAACTAAATAAAGTTCCTAAACTTGCCGGTAAGAAAAGGTTGCTACAATTGAGTTCTCTAGATGAATGGAGAAGTGAAGCTTATGAAAATGCTAAACTCTTTAAAGAGAAAGTTAAGAAATGGCATGATAGAAGAATTATCAAAAGAGAATTTAATGTTGGGGATAAAGTCCTATTGTATCGGTCTCGTCTCAGATTTTTTGCAGGGAAATTACTCTCAAAATGGGAAGGACCATATGTCATTGCGGAGGTGTATCGTTCAGGGGCAATTAAAATTAGTTCTCTGCAAGGTGATGCCACACAAGTAGTGAATGGACAAAGACTCAAGCACTATATCTCTGGAGATTCTTATAATGAAGATGTTGATGTTATCCAAATGGTGACTCCGGAAGCTTTCATCAAAGGTCACATTGACAGTTCTACAGAGTTCGACTTTGAATAGGTAACAGTATTGGTAATAAAAAGTTCGCGTTTAACTTTACGAACAATGTTTTTGCTGTTTTCGGAAAATATGAAAAATTACGAGATCGAAACGGAGTGGAGGAGACGCACGAGGGCGTGCCCTTATAGGCCGGCGCGGGCCCCGGCCTGGCCGCGCCGCCCTATGAGGACATCGCCTCGTTGTCCCTCTCCGACTCTTGTTCGACCTGGTACTTTCCTTCTGTCGCGAAAATTTCTGCTATATAATTCCCCGGACCCCTGGAGGTCCGTATATCGTTTTCTCGTCGTGTTTTGTTTCGAGCTGTTTTCTGCCAGGATCTGCTTCGGATCTAGAGCCACCATGTCTTCGTCGGGAACTCCAAAGGACAGCTTCTTTGAGGACGTCGTCAACCCGTACATGAACGAGCTGAAGATGCACCCCAAGGAATTGCTGCTCGTAGATGGAGAGTTGCAGATCAAAGATGTCCAGGGTCCTAAAGGAGAAGGAAGCTTGGAAGACAGGGTGGAGAAACTATAACAAGAGGTCTTCAACTACAAGAAGATGGCTGAGCGTGAAGTGGACATCTTCCACAAGATTGTGTCTGAACTTATTGATGGACACAAGAAGGAGACTGCAAAGTTGTGGGACGATATTTTCTCGCTTCAAGACACTACCAACAAACTCCAAATCAACTCTATGATGTTCAGAATCAAAACTGTGAGTATGAAAACAGGTTTAAACACATAAGTTATGCCGCTAGTTTCAGGATTCCGGAGACCAAGATGTCGTTTGTTGATGGAGAGCCTCTTCCTTGGAAGTCTGATGATGGGAAGAACTCATCACCACCGAAGGAGTAATTCGTCATCGGTATTGGCATCCCCTTGGTTTGTTCCAAGCTTGGGGGAGTGCCGCGGTATCACATCATCACTATCTTTTACCTTTTTGCTATCAAGTAGTGTCATATCATGAGTAGGGAAGTTATTATATAAGATAATTTGCAGTATGGAAGTATCTCTCTTTAGTTGGTTATCTATGTATCCCTTGGTGTGAGTTATCGTTATGGAATATTAATGAGAAGTTTTATCATTTACATATTGCACATCTTATTTTAGTTTGCAATCTCTATTATGTGATTGATCTTGTTGTTAGTATTGGTATCACTTTGAGAGCATTGAGTAAATCTATTTGGTTTTGGCAAACTTAGCATTGGTCAATAGCAACAACACTTTGAGGTTTAAGTAGAAAAGAGAAATACATGTAGTTGTTTCATTGTCTTCCTTTCTTGTTAGTTCTTAGCTTATTATTCTGAAGTTAAAATTGTTTGTGCTTACAAGGAAGATGCATGATTGTTTCTATCACATGTATATTTGTTTGCTTCCCTCAACTCTTATGCTTGCTAATCAACCTTGCTAGCCAAAAACCTATACTGAGAGGGAATGCCTCTCGTGCATCCAAACTTTAACCCAAACCTATGCCATTTGTGTCCACCATAACTACCTACTACATGGTATTTTCTGCCATTCCAAGTAAATGCTTCGTGTGCTACCTTTAAACAATTCAAAATTTATCATCCCTTATTTGTATCAATGTTTTATAGCTCATGAGGAAGTATGTGGTGTTTTATCTTTCAATCTTGTTGGGCAACTTTCACCAATGGACTAGTGGCTTCATCCACTTATCCAATAACTTTGCAAAAAGAGCTGGCAATGGGGTTTCCAGTCCCAAATTAATTAACTTTCGTAATTTTACAAATAGACACTCCTCCATAGTATGTGATTGTTGGACGGCACCCGAGGATTCGGTTAGCCATGGCTTGAGAAAGCAAAGGTGGGGAGGAGTGTCATCTAAATCTATACCTAATAATAAAAGCAAAAGGATTTCTCCCTCGGTCGTCATCGTTCGTCCGTCAATTTTAGACTGTCGCGTAGCTTTCCACTTCCTACATCACCCGATGCGCTTAGATTTCCTACGTGATCGGATCCAGCTGTGATTTCTAATCGCTAAGAGTCCTAGCCGATCATAGTCTAATCTAAGATGTACCAGGCCGGAGTCCGCCCAAGCCCGGTTCTCTCATCCCGTCATCCGTACCTAATCGGGACAGCAGGGACATGTAACCGGGCTTGGCCTTCCACACCGAAAAGAGTCCAGATCGACGTGCTTGTACGGTTGCTCTATATATAAACGCTCATATACCTTGATCTCCACGATCTTACAATCTTCCCTTGCGACTCTGGAACCAGAAATACCATCGAGAAAAAGTTTGTGGCGGCTATGGAGAAATAGATGCCGGCGTCCGGTTCAACCTCGCCAGCGGCCGCTGCGCGTCTTCTGCTCGTTGGGATCGATGAGCGCCATGAAATTGCTTTGTATGAGCGTGCCAGCAAGGTGTGCCGATGTCGCATCAAGATCTTCTGGAACCCGCTGGCCGGCCAGCGTTCAATCCGGGAAAACTAAACAGCAGAACGTCCAACAAAGCGGGAGATTTCCATTGATCGGAAACAGACACAGTTCGGCTTCCGGCGTTCCATGGAAGTCGATCAGAAACAGTTCATATTGCATACCGACTATAACATAATCGCTGATGCAATCAAACTGATTCACACCTTGAAATCCATACGTGGATCATCAGAGCTATAATATGTATACCTGGCTAGCCCATCGCCAGGCCGGATCGCTCAGTGCGTGGACGCCGACACCGGATGGAGAGAGATCGATACAGTACGTCACAGCGGAGCTAATCGATGTTATTGTGCAAAAGTGCAATTGTGCTAGCTACTGGCAGCGGCGCTTGAACAAAAAACTGGCCAGGTCTTGATTTTGGTTCTCTTTCACACGGTCAAGCCTCCTGGCTTATTCTGTTCATGCATCCACGTTGTGGGCGAGTTTCCTTGTACGGCGAGGAGCCACAGTCTAGCGTCTCAACAACTCTAGCCTGGGCAGACTCGATCGTCATGGAGAACTGCAACCCGAGACTCGGCTGTTACAGACAAGACACGCGAGCACCTATAAATTTGTAACCTAACGATCTTGGCCGGGCCAAGACAAGATCATCTTGGCTCAAGCGATCGACTTTGTCAAGTAAATACCGGTGGCGACATGGACAAATTGGATGAGGCCAACGACACGAAAGTCACACTGTACTGCAAACTCAAGCACGATCTGATCAAGGACATCAAGAAGTAATGATAAGTGCTAATCATCACCAAAGAGGTGGTCTATATCAAGACAACATATATATTCCAGTACCACCACAAGGCCAGGTACATGGCAAATGAAACATGATAGTACGCTTTTATGGTTGGGAGGTAACCGCTAAGAAATAAATCTCATTTTTTAGGGTAGGGTCTAAAACCGACATTTTGATTTTATTTTCGTAGCAACGCACGGGCATTTGTGCTAGTCTATCTATACCTAATATAATAATAAAGGGAGGATTGTTTCCGTCGTCCAACACTTTTTTGGACCGTTTTACCCTCCCACCAAAATATGTCCGGATCCGTATATTGGACAGAGTCCTCACCCGCCACGAGAAAGTCTCGTCCGCTACCCCTCGGTGTGTTTCCGTCGTCCGCCACGAGAAATACTGGGGCCGTCGATTGCCCTGTATCTAATCGATTCAGTACAATGAAAAATTACGGTGAAAATCGAGTTCCTCCAATCCATCGGATAAGCGAGCCCCGACGGCGAGTGCTTCATTGCCTGGACTACACCCCACCGCTCGGGAGACAGAAAAACGGCATGGTGTGCCAGTTTGTTGACCGTAACCGGAGGCTAGAGCACAGCCCTATGCGCCGTCGCTGCCGAGCCGGATAACGCCAGCACACTAATTTCGCCGGGAGCGGCCGATGCTGCTCCAATCAACATCCATCGATCAAGATCCATGATCGTGTCAATTTGGCTCCGCCCGTAAGCGTATTCGACACGACCTCAGATACGATCCATGCTTTGCCGTCTCATTAGACGATGAACACGATAAAGACAATGGAAAATTGATCTTTAGCTCGGGATTGGTGTCTCATGTGCTCCCAAAAGCTGCTGTATTCAGGCTCTTGGTCGCGCTGCCTCGCACCGGGAGAGCTCTGCGAGCTCTCCTCCACGATTACCTTCTAGCACCTACCGTATAGCTGCGCCCGCCACTTCTACAGGAGTTCTTCGACCACCATGAGAAAACCAGAGAGCGAAGGCGCCCGTCGTATACAGCGCATTACATATCGTCGAGAGCAGGTAGGTTGAATCTTCAGCATCCAGAGGCGGGGCTGGTGGTCTCTTTGGAAGGTGCAGCTTTGGCATCGGCGTTGGTCGGAAGCTGAGCAGGACACGGCGGTGGGCTGTGGGCATCGACTTTACAGTGCGGAACCAGTGGCGGGGCTGCTCACGAGCCTGACTGGCGGTGTTCTGGTAGCATCCAGCCGAGTCCATCGTTCCTTCAGGCATGGTTTCATTGGCATGTATTGGGTCTCATTGTGTTGAAAGTTAATTGGATTTCCTTTAGTTTTGCTAATAAAAGTGCTGGTCGGGCAGCTCAAATAGGAACAGCAAAGAGCAGATTCATCTCAACATATTGAAAATTAATTGGATTTCCCAAAATTTTACTAACCAGTGCGCTGGCCAACATGAACAGGGAAGTGTTACCGGCTCTGGCTTGCTTCAGTATAATGGAAGTGCATAAAAAACCAAAGGTTGCATTAGCCACGGAAGTTGTCGATAATACTGTTCTTACTGTTGTGGCTAGCTTTTATCGTGAGCCGCGGAGTCGTAATCACCGGCTGTGGTGGCCGTATTAGAAGGCACCGTGGTTACGTGTGTCGACGCTTCCCGTGCCACCGTCCATGACCTCGTCGAGTGCGGGAAGATCGCCCGGAAAAGAGCACGCACCGTCACGTGATATATTCTCAGTCCCTTCTTCTCGTCGCTTCCTCCCTGATCCAATAACCCCGGTCGCGAGCAGTTAGGATTCTGTCTTTGCAACTATGTCTGGCAGTGGCCAAATCGCCGCCTGGCCCGACGCTCGTGAACTGCACCATCGGGAACTCCACGTCAACTCGACAGAGTCGGCTGGCTGCGCGACATGCCCCGGAAGTGGGTCGACAGACGACATTGTTGGCCAAGATGAGAGGCGAGGTTGAGCAGCAACAGTCATCCTAGGCCGATGAGGCAGCGTTACCCTAAGCCGACGATGTCGCAATCCAGGTCTGTGAGACCGCGACCGATCTGCCTTATTAGAGGGATGCCGTAAGGTAACGTGCGATTAAGTAACGTGCGATTAAGGACCAGAAAACATGCTGAATCGGGAGGGATACCGAGCTGCAGTCCGCGCGGATGAAGTAAGCGCACGAGGCCTGCAAGCTCTAGACGGTGAGTGATGTCATTGCAAATACGGAGTCGTGGACCTCTACGTTGGTATCTGAACTAGACCACATCGGAGCTAGGAAGCATGGTACCATTGTCCGTCATGGCGCTTGACATGAGCTTGCTTGATGATTTCTCTGAGATTGAGAAGTTGAATTAATGGTACCCAAACTGTCCGCCGATTCGAATGGCGCTACCGCCAAGATGTGAAGCTGCTCCGTGCCCAACCTGGAGCCGTGGCGCCAGATAAAACTTACTGGAGGCAATCGAGCATTTTCTTTACTCCTGTGAAGGGAGGCGCCGGGGGGTTTGGCTAGAAAAATTATCAGCGGAGGCCTCCTTTTGACAATAATTGTTTCATCTGGCATCAATGGTCATGTGGCACCTCTTTTTGAATAATCTGGCGCATTCTCATTGTGGAAGTCTTAAGAAGAAATGTGTATATATAAGAGTGTGGTTGGTCCTTACTCTTAGCCGGTGGATTCCAAAAGATATTTTAATTGAATTTCGAACTGCAGTTTTCCAGGATCAGAATAAAGACATACTAGCGTTCATCAAATGATACCAGGTATCAGCTTTTTGGAATAGAGCATGAATAAGGCCATTGTATCGTGTTAATTCAATTCTAATCACAATATTTTGCCCTGAACTTTTTACTAAAAGTAGTGTAATTTTTGTAATGAGCTAGCCATTTTTAGTTCTAAACTTTGGAACCGTTAGCAAAATAATATGTATATACTAACTATAATTTTGTTTCACATCTTAATAAAATTTGAGGATAGCATCCACATTCATTACAGGTTTGTGGTACAGAGAGAGAATTGCAATCTAATATTACTATCAAAATGAGAAAACATGACCACCATCGATGATTGGTGACAAGGAGGAGAAGTATCAACACCGATGGTTATCTGGAGCGTTTGAGTATTTGGTTACCCGGTGCAACGCACGGGCACTTTTGCTAGTACCTAATTATAAAGGGAGAAGCGTTTCCGTGGTGCGGTCCGTTTGGTCCTTCGTCCAGCTTATTTCGTACGTCGTCCGTTGTTAATTTACCTGTGTTGCCGCGTTAGAATACGTCTCAGATTCAGATACGATCGATCAAATATGTTATGTCCTGGACCATATATAAAGCGCTATCTCGGACGGGCCGGCCAGCCCGAGCAAACCCACGCACTCCCGTCTCTCCGTTCAGCTCCTCTCAATCGCAGTAGTGATTGGTTCGCTTTGCTAAATCTGGAGGCCACATCGTGGTCACACCGAACGAGGATGTCGCCGGGGTCGTGACCCGATCAGATGGAGGATACATCGTGGACACGCTGGGATCACGGCCCGATCAGCCACGGGCTACGCTGCTGCTGACTGAACGCCATAGACATATGCTACAGCGCAGCGTCACGCCGGGCGATCCCCAGCTCGCCGGAGACCATGCGTTTCCTGGCCGCCTTTCCTGGTGAACGTCCTGGCCCCACCACCTACCTGGACCTTTCGATTTTGGATTTTCTACGATGCTTTTCGCCTCCAGAATCGAGTACTGGACGACACGCAGCGAGGAATCAAGGAAGCGCCTCCAGAATCGAGTACTAGCCAAAGTGCAGCGAGCAATCAAGGAAGCCACAAGGTACTCGGTTTTACGTCCTCGGTGGAAAGAACTCATCCAAGAGCGATCAATCCAGATGATATGATAGCTAGCCAACTTATTACTACATCACAAGTTTCTTCATAAACAAATTTTTATTTACCTTCTGCAGTTCTCTGCCGGTCCTCTCCAGAAAGTACATAGCCAGGAGCCTAATGATTAATCCATCGACAAGCTTCTAGATTCCTACTACATCCCAAGATTCGTATTAAACAAGTTTCAGTACGTGTAACTCGCCGGCACGAATTTCTGCGGATTGTTCTATGTGTTATCTCGGGAAAGTAAAGGCAGCATGCTTTATCACCGGCTCTATGCTCGGCCATTACTCGCGTCAAGCTATGTATGCTCATGTATCCCATCTGATCCATCTGCTCCCTTCTTTAGAAAATGTTTCTTTAATGGAAAAAATAGCAGTTCTAAGGGATCTTAATTATCTTTTTTTATGCAATGGGCATTGCTTCTACATCAGGTAATTATATTGTATTATAATGCTTTTGTCATTAGCTTATATTGTTTTTTCTTTCGTACTTATAACTTTATAAGCATCGCAAATTATGTTGTTTTTTCTGTGTTTTCTGTAGTAATAGGTCATCTATCTGGAATTGTCGTGTTGTATTCTTACAAGTTTAACAACATTAGACTCATGTATGTTGTCTATCTCAAAGCTAATATTATAATTATATTTCTGCATACCTTAGTTTCTTTCAAACTATAATTTGGACTTGTCCACGATGATGTCTGCGCCGTAGCAACGCACGGGTATTGTGCTAGTAAAACTAAAATAAAAATGCACTCCTTCATGGTATGAGATTGTTGGCCGGCACCCAAGAATTCGGTTAGCCATGGTTTGTGAAAGCAAAGGTTGGAAGGAGTGTCAACCAAAAATAGAACTTTATGGGAGCCGCTCTTTGAGAGTTTGTCTGGCAAGGGGGTTAGAGTACCCGCTACCAGTCATTGACAACAACAAACACCTCTCAAAATGTTACTTTTATTCTCTTTATATGATTTCAAAACTGAAAAGGATCTAGCACATGATTTAATCCCTGCTTCCCTCTGTGAAGGGCCTATCTTTTACTTCTATGTTGAGTCAGTAAACCTATTTCCCTCCATCTTAAGCAAGCAATTGAGTTGTTGTGATCCAACCATCTATATTGTGATATATTTAATCATGCCTTTTATTCTTCCTTGTTTAGTACAAGTTTTATCTGAATGAATATAGCTTTGAAGATTGTCAATGATTATGAGGAGATTATTATGATTGAGTATGCAAATTTTGCTATAAGCTTTAATATAAGAGCGCTGCTCGATAAATAAGTACAATCTGTTAAATGTTCTCTGACCAAGAACGAAGTTTGCCATTACCAATTATGATTTCCTATGCACCTTTATTTGTGATCTCCTTTAACTTGTTTCAAGTTGAATCATATTGGGAAGTTGTTCACTAGAATGTCTTGTGTGAATTAATATGATGCTTCTTATCCGTATTTTATTTATCGACTCTTCACTCCATAAACATGTGGTCTTGTTTACTGAGTTCAGTTTCGCTTGGGGACAAGCGAAGTCTAAGCTTGGGGGGAGTTGATACGTCCATTTTGCATCACTATTTTATATCATAATTTACTGTTATTCATTGATATATTTCGTATTTAGAGATGATACTTATGTTATTTCATCTATTTTGCATGTTTCATGATTATTGGAGAATCGCGCACCGGAGTCAGGATTCTGCTGGAAAAAGCACCGTCAGAATGCAATATTTCGGAAGATCAGCAATTGACGGAAATTATACGGAAAATCTTATTTTTCCAGAAGACGGAGACAGCCAGAAGGAGGAGCCGAGGAGGGCCGCCATGGGCCCCCCCATAGGCCGGCGCGGGCCCAGGCCTGGACACGCCGCCTTGTGGGGAGGGGGCCCACAACCCCCTCTGGCCTCCTCTCCTTCGCGTACTTCTTCGTCCCGAAAACCTAAGCTACGGGGGATAGTCGCGAAGAGTCACAGCCGCGTCTGCAGGGCGGAAAACACTACAGAGAAAAGAGCTCTCCGGCGGGCAGGAATCCGCCGGGGAAATTCCCTCCCGGAGGGGGAAATCGACGCCATCGTCACCGTCATCGAGCTGGACATCATCTCCATCATCATCACCATCATCTCCATCATCACCGCCATCTCCACTGCTGCACCTCGTCACCGCTGTAACAATTAGGGTTGGATCTTGATTGTTTGATAGGGGAAATTCTCCCGGTATTGATTTCTACTTGTTATTGATGCTATTGAGTGAAACCATTGAACCAAGGTTTATGTTCAGATTGTTATTTATCATCATATCACCTCTGATCATGTTCCATATGATGTCTCGTGAGTAGTTCGTTTAGTTCTTGAGGACATGGGTGAAGTCTAAATGTTAGTATTGGGTAATATTCAATGTTATGATATTTAAGTTGTGGTGTTATTCTTCTAGTGGTGTCATGTGAACGTTGACTACATGATACTTCACCTTTATGGGCCTAGGGGAATACATCTTGTATTCGTTTGCTAATTGCGGGGTTGCCGGAGTGACAGCAACCTGGACCCCCGTTGGTATATCGATGCAGGAGGGATAGCAGGATCTCAGAGTTTAAGGCTGTGGTTAGATTTATCTTAATTACTTTCTTGTATTTGCGGATGCTTGCAAGGGGTATAATCACAAGTATGTATTAGTCCTAGGAAGGGCGGTGCATTAGCATAGGTTCACCCACACAACACTTATCAAAACAATGAAGATTAATCAGCTATATGAAGCGAAAGCACTAGACTAAATCCCCGTGTGTCCTCAAGAACGTTTGGTCATTATAAGTAAACAAACCGGCTTTTCCTTTGTGCTAAAAAGGATTGGGCCACTCGCTGCAATTACTTCTCTCGTATTTTACTTATTCGTACTTTATTTATCTGCTATATTAAAACCCCCTGAATACTTGTCTGTGAGCATTTACAGTGAATCCTTCATCGAAACTGCTTGTCAACACCTTCTGCTCCTCGTTGAGTTCGACACTCTTATTTATCGAAAGTACTACGAGACACCCCCTATACTTGTGGGTCATCAGCCAGCCTGTCCCATTGATTGCCTTGATCTCCACGTCAAAGAAATTTCGATTTCTGACTACCGAGGAAGGAGAAATGATTTTATTGTCTCCAGGTTCTTTATGCAGAACACTAGAATGCTCAAAGTAATGAATTTTGGTGTAACAAATTATCACAACAAGTTCTGGTGGGATACCCAGTTCAAGCGCCTAGACCTGAAGAACACCGCTTCTAGAGATGTTGATTTTCAGTTTGAATATTTACCATCCTTAGATAAGTTCAGCCCGGACGGTGTTCGTAGCTGGTTGATACATAACTTGTCAGTTGCTGATCCCTTTGCTAGAGAGATATATGCAAGATATGGGCCAATTTCTGCATAGTGTTACTTTAACTCCCTATATTTTGTACTGGTCTGGACAATATACTTTATCACTCGGTTAATGTACTTCAGACTTGATGTTATTCTTCTGAACATGGTCTAATATTCTAATGCTTTCGGGATGTATGTACTACTAGTGATATATATAGAAGCTAGCAATTGGTTGACAGAATCTACTAAAAAAAGCCTGTAACGGATGTTCACATTCAGTTTTTCAATGCTATATCATGTATGCTTGACGAAGGCGATAATAAAAACCGCCACAGAACACCGACTGAACAAAACGAACGATGAAGAATGCTTCTGTTTAAATATGTTTGCCAGTAACACCCTATTTGTCCATTTCTAATGTTGCAGCAAACCTGAAGCTTCCGTTTGTAATCCCGCCACTGGTGGTGCATTATCAGCCTTACGAGTGGTTCCTCGCTCGATCTGCTGACGACAAGCGCTTGATGATCATCCTTACAGTAAACCACATTGTGATTGCCCATGGTGAAGTACCTCCGGACATTCCCTATGCTGCTAATGGCAGGGCTTCAGCTACGACAGTATCCTCCTATTACCACCTACTCTTTGAGCGGGATCCCATATATACTGCACCTCCAGGGGACTTAGTTTCCAGGCAGCTTAACAGCCTCGGCGACCACTCTCTGTTCCTCAGACTCAATTACCCTATCATGGACAACCTGAAGAAATGTGAAGCAAATGCTCCTGATGGCACATTGGTTCCATTCATGAGGAAAAACTGCGCATACACAGCATACAGGAGGTTTCTTTGTAATCAATACCCTAACATTTTGCGCTGCAACCGGCAGCCAGATGGAGGTGAGACTGTGGGAGTAATCAGCCTTCCCGGAGATGGTTGGGCTAGTGTCCCACAAGCGTCAATGTGGTTTAAGCCTGGTTTAGACTTTGCCCATTCCGTGTTACCTTTGAAAAAGACTGACACACATTTTTCTTGTGCTTGAAGTGTTGAGAAGTAGTACACAGTTTTTAGTATGTACTATATTGAATCAGTTTATTTGAACACTGCCCTGCTTTTATATTGCGTGTTGCCTTTAGATTATAACCCATGTATGGCTTTTTAATGTTTGACTTTATTTCAACACTATAATTACAATGTGTGTACATTCTTTATAATATAGCCATATCCTGTTTGGTCATACTTTGAGAGGACCATTCCTATTTTTTTGCTTAGATAAGCGAACGTACATCCCTGCGGGCAGCTGTTCTTGCTGCAGGCCACGAAATGTGCCTCAACTGGTCTTGAACTCCTGATTGATCGAGGTCTGTACCCCAAACCGGGCCGAGTCGGGGCAAGGAAGTAGATGCAGGACCTAGGTGACTGTGCGGACCCCACATGTGAACCATACTTAATTTTCCAAAAAAAAACATGTCAGTCAGGATCAGTTTGGCATCTAAGTTTTTCTAAAATCAAAGTTGTAAAATTGCAGTATTTTCTGTCTAGGCAACAAATACTTTAGATTAGAAAAAAGAGGCCAAGATCTTGTTTTTACAATGCAAAATTAGTGTACTTTTGGGAAACACGATATATAGGAAAATTTAGTTTATGCTGAAACTGAACACCTGAAACGAAACATCTTCATAGTTTCAGGTAATGAATTTGGTACTGACTCAGATCTATTGTATGTTGAGAGCTAAGTTCTAGCTCAGTGGCAAGGCAAGCGAGTGCGCCGCCAGCCCACCCGGGTTCCGAATCCCCATCCGCGGTAATTTCGCAGGAGGGGTGAATAAACCGGGTTATCATCCATCCGTGGGGATAGTCTCATTCTACCTAACAACGTATAGCCAAGGGAGGGATCATTCCCCCGTTGGTCAACGTTTTTTAGATCTACTGTATGTGAAACGAAGCAGTCATGCTCTTATTTGGTCATCCAATATGCTGTGATGTGCTAGTGTACAACTGGTTGTTAACTGTCTGACCTGGATGCGCTAAATCTGTTAAATAGTTCATCTTAATTTGTATGCTGAGGCCCAAGGACTCTGATCCAGCAGATTGAACTCATGATGTTATTCAGATTTTTCGATCAATACATGATTCATATAGAATTATAGATACAAAGAGTTCGCCGGATACAATCCGGAGGCACACCACGCCACACACTAGACAAAGAAAACTCACTAGAACGGGCTAACAAATGCGCCGCCGCATTCAGCTCGCGACGAACATGAACAACAGAACATGTTGAGAATGTAGCAATAAGGTGCTTGATATCCTGGACAACTGGTCCACAAATCGAACGATCCATCTAACCGGCGTTGATGCGCTGAACCAAGTAGCTAGAGACACGTGATCGAGGCTCTCATTCTTAGCAAAGATTAAAGACCTCCTCATCGCCATGGCTTCAGCTAGTTCAGGAATGGTAACTTACTGGTAAGAATCGCTGCAAGCAGCAACACAAACTCCATTATGGTCCCGGATCACCACTCCCGCTCCCATGCGGCGAGAAGAAGCAAAAAGAGCAGCATCAACATTGATCAAAACCATTCCAATCGGCGGCAGAACCCAACAAGAAAGTGAAGAGGGTTCACGGCTGTGACTAGGCTTGGTTCTGAATAAGTGCTCAACAATAATGTCAACATAAGCTTTGATCTTTGCGGCTACGCTTGTGGGAGACACCATCGTATGTTCTTTTCTTAGCTTATTACGGGCATCCCAAATGTGCCAACATGTCACCGCCAGGACTGTAGCT
Source organism: Lolium perenne (assembly GCF_019359855.2). Taxonomy (NCBI): domain Eukaryota; kingdom Viridiplantae; phylum Streptophyta; class Magnoliopsida; order Poales; family Poaceae; genus Lolium; species Lolium perenne. The sequence goes on from NC_067245.2 coordinate 145,132,421, forward strand.
TCAAGGTCACCACCTCTATCTAGATAATCAAAGATCCACATCTTGGGAGAGGCAAAATTCTTATGGTTTAGGTGAATACCATAGGAGCCTTTAACTTCAGACCACACCTCACGTGCAGCAGCGTCCTCTTAGTTTCAAAGGCGGCAGGGGATCGAAAAAATGCAAATAGCCAGTAATTACTATCAAAAATAAATCCAATAAAGGAAACTTTTATTGTTCACAGAGGCTGACATGTGGGACCCATGAGCCAGCAGCGTCTCAAGGTTTCAAAGGCGCCATGTGATCGAAAGAAAATGGCAAATAGCCAAAAAATATTGGTCAAAAATAAATCCAACAAAGGAAAGGTTTATTGTTCAAAGAGGCTGACATGTGGGACCCATGAGCCAGCAGCGTCCTCGATGTTTTAAAGGTGGAATGAGATCGAAAGAAAAAATAAGCCAAAAATCAGTTGGTAAAAAAACAAGAAAAAACACATTTATCGTTCTGAGAGGGTCATGCGGGACCCATGAGGCAGCAGCATCCTCAACGTTTCCAAGGCAGCATGGGATCCAAAAAAAGGCAAATAGTCAGAAATTAGGGGTCAAAAATAAATCAAAGAAAGAAAAGGTTTATTGTTCATAGAGGCTGACATGTGGGACCCATGAGCCAGCAGAGTCCTCAATGTTTCAAAGGCGGCAGGGGATAAAAAAAGGAAGTAGCCACAAATTAGGGGTAAAAATTAACTCCAAGAAAAGAAACTTTATTCAGGCGGCAGGGGATAAAAAAAGGAAGAGCCAACAACTTACTCAACGTTTCAAAGGCGGCATGAGATCGAAAGAAAAAGGCAAGTGACACAATATCAGGAGACAAAGATAATCCAAGAAAAGAAACTTTATTGTACATAGAGGATGACATGCGGGTCCCATTTTGCAGCAGCGGTCCCAACGTTTCAAATGCGGCTTGAGATCAAAAGAAAAAAAAAGTAGCTAGAAATTAGGGGGTAAAAAAAACTCCAAGAAAGGAAAGCTTTATCGTTCATACAGGCTGACATGTGGGACCTATGAGCCAGCAGAGTACTCAACGTTTCAAAGGCGGTAGGGGATCAAAAGGAAAAGGAAATAGCCAAAAATCAGAGGGTGAAAAAAACCAAGAAAATGAACTTTTATAGTACATAGAGGATGACACGTGGGTCCCATGAGCCAGCAGGTTCCTCAATGTTTCAAACGTGGCATGAGATCAAAAGAAAAAGGCAAGTGACCAAATATCAGGAGCCAAAAATAATTCAAAAAAAGAAACTTGATTGTACATAGAGGATGACATGCGGGTCCCATTTAGCAGCAGCGGTATCACCATTTGAGAGGCGGCACGGGATCGAAAGAAAAAGGCAAGTGACCAAATATTAGGTGCCAAAAAAATCCAAGAAAAGAAAGTTTTATAGTACATAGAGGATGACATGCGGATCCCATTTAGCAGCAGCGGTATCACCGTTTGAGAGGCGGCAGGGGATCGAAAGAAAAAGGCAAGTGACCAAATATGAGGTGCCAAAAAACACTCTAAGAAAAGAAAGTTGATTGTACATAGAGGATGACATGCGGGTCCCATGAGTCAGCAGCGGTCTCAATGTTTCCAAGGCGGCAGGGGATCAAAAGAAAAAGGAAATAGCCAAAAATTAGAGGGTGAAAAAAAATCTAAGAAAATAAACTTTTATAGCACATATATGATGACATCCGGGTCCCATGAGCCAGCAGGTTCCTCAACGTTTCAAACGTGGCATGAGATCGAAAGAAAAAGGCAAGTGACCCAATATCAGGAGCCAAAAATAATTCAAGAAAAGAAACTTGATTGTACATAGAGGATGACATGCAGGTCCCATTTAGCAGCAGCGGTATCACCTTTTGAGAGGCGGCACAGGATCGTAAGAAAAAAGGCAAGTGACCAAATATCAGGTGCCAAAAAAATCCAAGAAAAGAAAGTTTTATAGTACATAGAGGATGACATGCGGGTCCCATTTAGCAGCAGCGGTATCACCGTTTGAGAGACGGCAGGGGATCGAAAGAAAAAGGCAAGTGACCAAATATGAGGTGCCAAAAAAACTCCAAGAAAAGAAACTTGATTGCTCATAGAGGATGACATGCGGGTCCCATTTACCAGCAGCGGTCTCAACGTTTTGAAGGCGGCACGGGATCAAAAGAAAAAGGAAGTGGCCAGAAATCAGGGGGTCAAAAAAATCAAAGAATAGAAAGAATTTTGGTTCATAGAGGATGACATGCGGGACCCATGATCCTGCATCGTAAATGGCTCGATCGGAGAGCGGTGAACGAGATGGCGCGATCGAGAAAAAAACAATGCTAGAGAGGCTGCCATCTGGGCCCTACATCCCTGGGTGGTGCGGATTTGCGTTGACTCGGCCGGCGAACCCGAGAATTCGTGATGCACCACGTCCCGGGCCACCATAGGAGACGTTTTGGCCGTTTTCGTCGGGCTAGGTGGCCTCAAAAACGAGAAAAAAAGTTTTGACATGCACAACAGAGAGACCAAAAATCGTCGGCCATGGTGCACCAGCAACCACGGAGCGACTTCAACTTCGTCGGCCATGGAAACTTTTCTTGTAGTGCCAGGACGCCCCCAAATTAGGTTTAGACCATGTTTAAGATAAACCCTAGTTCATAGTTGATTGCTTTGCAACTCTTTTGAATCTCTACACTATATTGAATTGATTTGGTGTTTACCTCTGAAAGTCTTGTCTGATCTGCTGTTCCATTGGGAATTAGACGGTTGCAACTTACCGCTTCGTGGCCGGCGGCTACGTACGCAAGTGTGTGGAGTTGCGAATATCTTGAAGGGTTGAGAGCTGTTGCATTGGCGACAGGGACCAATCGAGAGTGATACGGTGATCCCAGTGGATCCACCTAGATTGATGCCTGATCTTTCACAACGAGGACCTGGGGTAGAAAATCCTCCCAACAACGCGATGAACGCAGCCTGGAGAAGAGGGAACGAATCCAGCAAGCAACGGATCGATGAACGATACGCCTCAAACCAAGAGCTAGACAATCCTTGATGAACACAAGAACCTTCGCAGCGGATAATAGTATAGATAAACGGCAGCGCCGTACCCCCGGAGGGATGATACACGTGAACACACGCAACTAGGTATAACCTAACTTTTAGACTAAACTTGAACTACCCTAAAACCTAACCGTGCCATCTCCTTATATGAGAGGGAGAGCTGGCCGACCGGCCCCCTTATTGGGCCTAACCTAGTTCGACTTGGACAGGCCCAAGTCAAACAGACTCTATAAAAACCCTAGATGGCCCACAGCATGACCTGGCTACATTATTTCCTAACATAGAATGAATGACACAACCTTAGACTTAATTATTACATGGCGTAGGTCGTCCTAGCGTGTCACTCCTGAATCCTTGATGGCGTACCACCTAGGTTGGTGGAGTCCTGAAATTGGGCTCCATATAGGCCTCCGTGCCCATATCATCCTCCCCCCCTTCAAGAAGCGTTGTCCCCAACGCGTGAGGGTCTTCTGGAAAAGGTGACGTGATATGAACATGACACGTCCTCGCCGTCCTCAAGTCTTGCTTGCCTTCCACACCACATCCTCCCTCGCGGCCTTCTCGACTTGATACAGCACTTGGCGCCTCCTTTCTTCTCCACATGAGCTTGGCCTTTGGCGCCAATTCCTTCTTCTTACGAGGTATTGATGGACCCTTGCGTCGCTGCATATGACCCTGCACAAGACGTGTAATTCCTGGGCCACATAGATGTCTCACACGTCCATCCTTGCCTCGATTCATCCGCGGTGTCACGGAAAACTGGACAGTACTCCTAGCACGGTAGTGCCGCTGCCCACCATCTCCACTGACGCGCTCCGCCACAGCCGGTCTAGACGCCGGTTGACTGGGTATGCGACCGGTCGGTCCGGTTATGACCGGGTCTGGGACCGGATCCTGACCGGGACGTCACGACGTCTCACAGAACACGCTCCGGTCGGCATCAGCGCATAAGCCGGTCTGAACCGGGCTCACCCGGCGCCTGGTCCGGTTGGACCGGCCCTGTGACCGGGCTGAAACACCATCAGCACTGGCTTGGCGAACCTTCTCGCCTCCCACTCCTCCCACGCGCATCTGCGCCATATGTACTGGAACATCATCAGCACAAACATCATCAGTCTGCATACTAGCATCAACACAAACTGGAACTGTAGCACATGCTGCAACATCCACATCAATAATAAGTGTAGCTTTATCCGGCTTGTCACCAACAAGAACTAGCTTGTCATCTACAGGCATGGCTGAAACATCACCAACATCAATGCTCGGAACATCATGCACCTCTTGTTGCACTTTAGGCTTGTGCAACTTCTCTTTATGCACCACTAACTCCACATCGGACTTGATATGATCATCACCCATAGGCTTCAAAGTCCGCTGTTTGCCACCATGCATAAAAGAATATGTATTTGCTCGCCCAGCATGTGTCACATTGCGATCATACTGCCAAGGACGCCCAAGTAGCAATCCGCACACCTGCAATGGCAACACATCGCAATCGATCTCATCAATATAATCATCAACTGTAAATGGCACACGCACCTTGTGAGTAATCTTCAGCATACCACAGCTATTCAACCACTCAAGATGTTTAGGTTCAGGAAGACGCCATGTAGACAACCCCAACGCTGCCACCATTGCCTTGCTAATGCCATTAGTACAGCTACCACCATCAATCATCAACTTGCAAGCCTTGCCCTTGATAATGCACTGAGTCTGAAACAAACTCCATCGCTGACCCTTGTCAACTGTCTTGCAAGCATCACCTTGTACCCTCTTGAGTTGCATATTCAGCCCGCTCAATGGTACATCCTCTTCAACAGTCACAGTAGTGCTCTTGGTATCAGAGCCAGGTTTCCTCTCCTCAGAAGATATCACCTTGTCCTCGGTGACTGTTGGTAGTGGAGCAACCTTCTTAATAGGAACTACGCACTTGTCCACTGCCTGCCTTACCTCTGCCAGGCACTTGTTCACTTCCTCCAATGCATGCCCAACTCCGGATGACTGCTTACGATCCTTCAATGGTAAACCGAAACCACCATGAAGAAAATTATTGAAGTCTGCCCAAGTATAAGCATACTCGCCTCTATCAACGGCATTACACCAATATATGTCCAACTCCTCATCCACACGCCGGTGAGCGAGAATACAAGCATCATAACCAGTGAACTTTCCTTTGTAGCGACGACATCGTTGGAAACCTAATTCCATGTACTTCTCCCAATCCTCGTACTGCTCAATTGTCGCGTAACGGCATAAATACCACTTCAGTTCTGACACGGGACGCTGTACTCCCTTCCGGATGTCAAGGAAATCATTGAATATATCACCGGATTTCGTACCACGCGAACACCGTATGCCATGTACATCGTCGGAAAACGAAGCAACAACAGTAGTAGCATCAAGTAGCATCACCGGAGATGAAACAGGGGCAGCAGTAGCTAGTATCAGCGGAGAATGCACCGCAGCAACAGGAGAAACCGCCCGTGGAAAAACCGCAGCAGTCTGAGCCAGCCCGGCCCAGGGCCCGGTTAGACCGGCCTCCAGACCGGCCAGTCCGGTCCCTGGCCCGGTTGACCGGTCGCCAACCGGATGCATCGGACCGGAACACAACCGGACGAATTTTTGCGAACTTCCCGGTTTGCCGCCCGGTTGACCGGATTTCACGCCAGGCTGCCCGGTCACTGGCCCGGTTGACCGAATTTCAGACCGGATTTTTCCTGGTCCCAAATTTTCGTCTTCTTCCCGATTCTGGTCGCGATTTTTCGCGATTTTGACCTCCGAAACAGCCATGGATGACCTCCAAACTGCACCAAACTATGCCAAACTTCCTCCAACCAAACTCCTTTGACTGAGAGCCAAACTCGTCCAATCTTAGAGCTAATCTTCTCCGCAGCAAACCGATCAAAGAGATCGATCAACAACACCTCGCCGTGAGCAACCCAGAAAGCTGATACCACATGATACGGTGATCCCAGTGGATCCACCTAGATTGATGCCTGATCTTTCACAACGAGAACCTGGGGTAGAAAATCCTCCCAACAACGCGATGAACGCAGCCTGGAGAAGAGGGAACGAATCCAGCAAGCAACGGATCGATGAACGATACGCCTCAAACCAAGAGCTAGACAATCCTTGATGAACACAAGAACTTTCGCAGCGGATAATAGTATAGATAAACGGCAGCGCCGTACCCCCGGAGGGACGATACACGTGAACACACGCAACTAGGTATAACCTAACTTTTAGAATAAACTTGAACTACCCTAAACCCTAACCCTGCCATCTCCTTATATGAGAGGGAGAGCTAGCCGGCCGGCCCCCTTATTGGGCCTAACCTAGTTCGACTTGGACAGGCCCAAGTCAAACAGACTCTATAAAAACCCTAGATGGCCCACAGCATGACCTGGCTACATTATTTCCTAACATAGAATGAATGACACAACATTAGACTTAATTATTACATGGCGTAGGTCGTCCTAGCGTGTCACTCCTGAATCCTTGATGGCGTACCACCTAGGTTGGTGGAGTCCTGAAATTGGGCTCCATATAGGCCTCCGTGCCCATATCAGAGAGACTTCGTCGCGTCATACCAGTTATCATCCACTTCATCATCGTGTTATCTCCGCTGTGTTCATCCCGTGATCATCACCACCACCGTTGCTTACTGAGAAGATCGGGCCACCCCTTATAACTTCACACCATGGCCTCCGAGCTAAGCCAGAAACGCCCTGCCAAATCCAGCAGCCAGAGGAGGTGGATAATTGGAGAGAGAGGGAGAGAGAGAGAGAGATTCTTGATGCGTCTTCTCTTGACAAAGAAGATGGATGGGCGTTTGCGTACCTCCCGCACATAACTTGTGCTCACTGAAGTGTGGGACCTCAAGCATGGGCACCACACGTAAGTGATAGACATGTTGGTGTAAAAACTTTGGTGATTATTACACTGTATTAGTACAAAATTCATATGGATTCAAGGGTAGTAAAGCCAAGTTAACTCATTCACATGACATTATTTTTTCCATGAAGCCAAGTTAACTCATATATAAATTGGTACATTTTGGTTATATTCAAAATTTTACTTGAAACTTGTTGGTCATGCCATTTTACTACTCGCCTAACAAATTTCCCGCGCGGGAAGGGAGGGGGTGGGCATGACGCTACCCTGAATTTGTGGGACCCTAAAAAACTTACAAATATGAGCGATGCATCCAAAAGAAACACACTCGTCCCATACCGCTCCCCCCAATGCTTTTGACCTAGATTTGAAATCAGGCCAAAGGTGGTTCAGAAAGGCAATCGAAAAGCATGGATGGTTCATATTTTTGTACATAGCTAGGGAAAGTAGCAGACATGCCATACCAATGTTTTAGAAAATAGCCCTTCAAATAGTTTGGCAACATGTAGGACTTTGTCCAGCTTAATTTCTTCCCACATGTGAGCTTGGTACTACTACACAAGAACCATACATGTCAAACTTTTGAATCATGGCCCCATGCATTTTATGTATATATTTGCAACTTTTCATGCACGCATGAAAACTTTGCAAAATATATGCATTTTGGCTTGTCGCACATAAATGTGCTTTTACTTGTCTGGCAACAATCCATTTTTCATTTGTGGGGAAAACATGACACGATGGCCATTTCCAATGTTTCATGAACTATCTCAACGTGCATCCATATTTACATTTTTTGGGCTAAATCCACTTAAATGAAAATTTGAACAGTGGGTAGATGAAGTACATTTCAAAGAAATAATTGAAAAATAAAGGGGTGTGTGACCCGAATGTGTGTAGCCATGGTACAATATATTCAAGTTGATAAACAAAGTCTAGACATATTCAAACCAGAAAATCATGTATCTACCCCTAAGCCTAAACTCTGTCTTCTGAAGTCAAGCATGATGAGAAGTGGTTTTGAGTTTCAAACATGGAAATTTCAAAAACCTCCCAAAAGCTTCATTTTGGAGTGACTAACAAGGATCCAGGCTTACTTTTTCATTTACATATTTTTAAACTTGTTTAAATCTTGGTCAAGACCAAGATTCAAATGGGCACAAAAATTAAAAAAAATCAAAACGAATGAAAAACCAAAGAATATAGTCTTCTTATGTCATATAGTAAGCATTCAAGTTGATAAACAAGGTCTGGACATATTCAAACCAGAAAAATCATGTATCTACCCCCTAACACTAAACTCTGTCTTATGAAGTCAATCATGAAGAGAAGTGGTTTTGGGTTTCAAACATGGAAATTTCAGAAACCTCCCAAAATCTTCATTTTGGAGTGACTAAGAAGGATCCAGGCTTACTTTTTCATTTTCATGTTTTAAACTAGTTTAAATCTTGGTCAAACCTAGGATTTCACCAAGATTCAAATGGACATAAAAAATTCAAAAAAATAAAAAAATGAAAAACCAAAGCACATAGTCTTCTTATGTTATATAGTAAGCATTCAAGTTGATAAACAAGGTTCAAACATATTTAAACCAGAAAAATCATGTTTGAGTTAGAAATGGGTGTGTTTGGGCTACCTTTTGGGCTCGTTTCTAGATCATTTTGGACAACTGGTTGCTTGTTGGAGATTGTTCACGGTTAAGCCAAAAGTCCATTTCAAATATTTCAAGCTTATTCAAATTTGAAAGACATACAAGTTATAGCACACATAGTGCATACATGTTCACACATAGTGCACTAGATGCTAACCCTATAGTTTGAGGTCATTTGGATGAGGTTGATAAAAATGCTTGGATTAGAAAAGGGGCTGTTCGAACCCCGTAGTTGGATTTTTTTTTGAACTTGATCTGTAGTACTGGGCAAAACCCTAGTTTAACCTATTTAATCATAGATTCGTAGGTCGATTTTTTACATTTTTATTATTACTATGCAGCACATGTGTGTTTGCCCGTCCAGTGAAACTTGGAGGAAGAGGGATTACACGGAAGGAGAAGAAGGGAGAGCATTATGGTGTCTCCACTTTTTCGGGTGATGGAGACTGTTATGTAGGGTTCGTCAGTGCGCAGGAGGTGCGAGGGAGCGACCGAGCGAGTCGAGGGAGCGAGGCCGAGAATGAGAGAGATGTTTTTTTCTTCTGAGAGGGACAACCGAAGGACCCTGAAGGACCCAAACTTCCAATACGCATCAGGGCACAGTTTACAACAGGACACAAAATAAACAGGAAATTACATCGAAATCCCTAAGTTTTGCATGGAGGACCCCAGACTGAAAGCAAGAAATGCAATCGGGTCCTTAACAGCCTCCGTCCGGATAGATCCTCGCCGCAGCCAGTTACGAACCACTTGGCGAGACCAAATCGCCATGGCTACAGAGCCTGCACACCATGGCCTCCGAGCTGAGCTAGAAATGCCCTGCCAAATCCGGCAGCCAGAGGAGGTGGATAATTGGAGAGAGAGAGAGAGGGAGAGAGAGTCTTGATGCGTCTTCTCTTGACAAAGAAGATGGCTGGGAGTTTGCGTACCTCCCGCACATGACTTGTGCTCACTGAAGTGTGGGACCTCAAGCATGGGCACCACACTTAACTGACATACCTGTTGGTGTAAAAACTCGGGTGATTATTATACTGTATTAGTACAAAGTTTCCTATGGATTCAAGGGTAGTAAATCCAAGTTAACTAATGCACATGACATTACTTTTTCCATAAAGCCAAGTTAACTCATATATCAATTGGTACATTTTTGTTATATTCAAAATTTTACTTGAAACTTGTTGGTCATGCCATTTTACTACTCGCATAACACATTTTCCGCGCGGGAAGGGAGGGGATGGGCATGACGCTACCCTGAATTTGTGGGACCCCAAAAATTTGCAAATACGAGCGATGCATCCAAAAGAAACACACTCGTCCCATACCCCTCCCCCAATGATTTTGACCTAGATTTGAAATCAGGCCAAAGGTGGTTCAGAAAAGGCAATCGTAAAGTATGGATTGTTCATGTTTTTCTACATAGCTAGGGAAAGTAGCAGACATGCCATACCGATGTTTTAGAAAATAGCCCTTCAAATAGTTTGGCAACATGTAGGACTTTGTCCAGCTTAATTTCTTCCAACATGTGAGCTTGGTACTACTACACAAGAACCATACATGTCAAACTTTTGAATCGCGGCCCCATGCATTTTATGTATATATTTGCAACTTTTCATGCATGCGTGAAAACTTTGCAAAATATATGCATTTTGGCTTGTCGCACATAAATGTGCTTTTACTTGTCTGGCACCAATCCATTTTTCATTTGTGGGCAAAACATGACACGATGGCCATTTCCAATGTTTCATGAATTATCTCAATGTGCATCCATATTTACATTTTTTGGCTAAATCCACTTTAATGCAAATTTGAACAGTGGGTAGATGAAGTACATTTCAAAGAAATAATTAAAAAAATAAAGGGGTGTGTGACCCGAATGTGTGGAGCCATGGTACAGTATATTCAAGTTCATAAACAAAGTCTAGACATATTCAAACTAGAAAAATCATGTATCTACACCCTAACCTGAAACTCTATCTTATGAAGTCAAGCATGAAGAGAAGTATTTTTTAGTTTCAAACATGGAAATTTCAAAAACCACCCAAAAGCTTCATTTTGGAATGACTAAGAAGGATCCAGGCTTACCTTTTCATTTACATGGTTTAAACTTGTTTAAATCTTTGTCAAGACCAAGATTCAAATGGGCATAAAAATTCAAAAAATCAAAAATAAAGAAAAACCAAAGAATATAGTCTTCTTATGTCATATAGTAAGCATTCAAGTTGATAAACAAGGTCTGGACATATTCAAACCAGAAAAATCATGTATCTACCCCCTAACACTAAACTCTGTCTTATGAAGTCAATCATCAAGAGAAGTGGTTTTGGGTTTCAAACATGGAAATTTCAAAAACCTCCCAAAATCTTCATTTTGGAGTGACTAAGAAGGATCCAGGCTTACTTTTTCATTTTCATGTTTTAAACTTGTTTAAGTCTTGGTCAAATCAAATGGGCATAAAAATTCAAAAAAATGAAAAACCAAAGCACATAGTCTTCTTATGTCATATAGTAAGCATTCAAGTCGATAAACAAGGTCTAGACATATTCAAACCAGAAAAATCATGTATCTACCCCCTAACCCTAAACTCTTTCTTATGAAGTCAAGCATGAAGAGAAGTGGTTTGGGTTTCAAACATGGAAAAATTTCAAAAACCTCCCACAAGCTTCAATTTTGAGTGACTAAGAAGGATCCAGGCTTACTTTTTATTTTCATGTTTTTAACTTGTTTAAATCTTGGTCAAATCTAGGATTTCACCAAGATTCAAATGGACATAAAAAAATTCAAAAAATTCAAAAAAAAAAACCAAAGCACAAAGTCTTCTTATGTTATATAGTAAGCATTCAAGTTGATAAACAAGGTCCAGATATATTTAAACCAAAAAAATCTTGTTTGAGTTTGAAATGGGTGTGTTTGGGCTACCTTTGGGGCTCGTTTCTAGATCATTTTGGACGACCGGTTTCTTGTTGGAGATTGTTCACGGTTAAGCCAAAAGCCCATTTCAAATATTTCAAGCTTATTCAAATTTGGTTCAAATTTGAAAGACATACAAGTTATAGCACACATAGTGCATACATGTTCACACATAGTGCATACATGTTCACACATAGTGCACTAGATGATAACCCTATAGTTTGAGGTCATTTGGATGAGGTCGATAAAAATGCTTGGATTAGAAAAGGGGCTGTTCGAACCACGTAGTTGGATTTTTTTTGAACTTGATCTGTAGTACTGGGGAAAACCCTAGTTTAACCTATTTAATCATAGATTCGTAGGTCGATTTTTTACATTTTTATTTTTACTATGCAGCACATGTGTGTTTGCCCATCCAGTGAAACTTGGAGGAAGAGGGATTGTAACAACCCAACTTTTATGCATTGGTTTAAAAATTCTAGAATGCAAATTTTTGGGCCAACAAAAACTTTCTCTATCTTAAAAATTTTCATGCATGATTGATCTTGCACGTGTTTGAGTGAGTGCTTGTGTGTTGTCTAGTGATAATCTCCACTTGGTAAACTTCTAAAACCTTTTCACATGTGACACTCTTTTATTTAATTTAACTTTTATTAATCAAACCTTGCAAAAACCCTAGATCATTTTGATCCTTAGCATGGGATAATGATCTTACAAGATCATGCCCTCTCACATTTTTCCCTCTTTTGTTTCCCTTCCTACTATTTTCGAAACCACTTCCACTAATTTTTCCCAAGCAAGTACCTAGCAAGCTCATCTTAGTTTGGCCCTAGCCTAACCCTTGATCACATCAAAGTATTCTTGCTCCTTTTCCAAAAGAGAGGGTGATGAGGACATGGGCATGCCGGCCATGCTCACCACCTCTCCAAAATTGCACTCTCTCTCTCTCTCTCTCTCTCTCTCTCTTCACCTCCGAAACCACATGCATGGTGGACAGAATTTTGATCCCATCTACCCTCTCTCCACTCTCTCACTCCTCACACATTAATCACACATGGGTGCATGCTTTTGGCCTCATGTGAGTCAGAGGGAAAATTGGAGAGATATGTGGCCGGGGCAGGTTTGGAGGCAATGCTTCACATGAGCTCGATCCAACCATGTGCAGCCAAGCATGCATCCTCTCTGTCCCTGCACCCCTCTCTCACACCAGCACCCTCTCCCTGACTTTCCCCATCAGCTCTAGCTCCCTACACCCCTGTCTTGTCTTTTTCTTTCCCTTTGGAACCGATGGTGGTGACCACCTTTCCCTCTCTCTTCTCTCTGCCGTGCACGACTGGCAACTGGTCTAAATGGTGACCCTCCAGTCCCCTCTACCTCCCAGACAACACCTATGCTGCTCCCACTCGCTGACATCGCCCCAGCAGCCCATCCGCTGCTATGCATGCCAGCATGAGCCCGTCGCGCATGCCGTTGATGTCTACGGGTGCTTCTATTCTTGTAGACAGTGTTGGGCCTCCAAGAGCAGAGGTTTGTAGAACAGCCGCAAGTTTCCCTTAAGTGGATCACCCAAGGTTTATCGAACTTAGGGAGGAAGAGGTCAAAGATATCCCTCTCAAGCAACCCTGCAACCACAAAGCAAGAAGTCTCTTGTGTCCCCAACACACCTAATAGGTGCACTAGTTCGGCGAAGAGATAGTGAAATACAAGTGGTATGAATGAATATGAGCAGAGTACGGCGCCGTAAAAGTGCTTGTCAAGGCATTGATGGTAGTAATATTGCAGGAAGTAAACATGCAGTAAAACAGTAAACAAGCGGCGATAGCAGTATTTAGGAACAAGGCCTAGGGATCATACTTTCACTAGTGGACACTCTCAACATTGATCACATAACAGAATAAATAGATAGATGCTAGACTCTACACCCTCTTGTTGGATGATGAACACCACTAACTATGTAGGATTACACGAACCCTCAATGCCGGAGTTATCAAGCTCCACAATATTCGATGTTCATGTTTAAATAACCTTAGAGTGCATGACAGATCAACATAACCAAACCAAGTACTAACATAGCATGCACACTGTCACCTTCACACTACGAAAGGAGGAATAGATCACATCAATACTATCATAGAAATAGTTAACTTCATAATCTACAAGAGATCACAATCATAGCCTACGCCAAGTACTACACGATGCACACACTGTCACCATTACACCGTGCAGGAGGAATAAACTACTTTAAAAACATCACTAGAGTAGCACACAGATAAATTGTGATACAAAACACATTGCAATCATAAAGGGATATAAATAAGCACTTCACTATGCCATTCATAACAGTGAATAAGTATTCTGTGAAATATAGCCTAAGAGACCCACACGGTGCACACACTGTCACCTTTACACACGTGGGACAAGGAGTCTCCGGAGATCACATAAGTAAAACCCACTTGACTAGCATAATGACATCTAGATTACAAGCATCATCATATGAATCTCAATCATGTAAGGCAGCTCATGAGATTATTGTATTGAAGCACATAGGAGAGAGATTAACCACATAACTACCGGTACAACCTCGAGCCTCGATGGAGAACTACTCCCTCCTCATGGGAGACAGCAGCGTTGATGAAGATGGCGGTGATGTCAATGGAGAAGCCTTCCGGGGGCACTTCCCCGTCCCGGCGGCGTGCCGGAACAGAGACTCCTGTCCCCCAGATCTTGGCTTCACGATGGCGGCGGCTCTGGAAGGTTTCTCGTACCGTGGCTTTTCCCGTCTCGATGTTTTAGGTCAGGGACCTTTATATAGGTGAAGAGGCGGAGTCGGAAGGCTGACGGGGCGATGACACAATAGGGGGGCGCGGGCCCAGCCCTGGCCGCGCCGCCCTATCGTCTGGTGGCCCTGTGGCCCCCCTCTGCTGGGTCTCGGGTGTTCTGGAAGCTTCGTGGAAAAATAGGATGCTGGGTATTGATTTCGTCCGATTCCGAGAATATTTCCTTACTAGGATTTCTGAAACCAAAAACAGCAGAAAACAGCAACTGGCCCTTCGGCATCTCGTCAATAGGTTAGTTCCAGAAAACGCATAAATATGACATAAAGTATGCATAAAACATGTAGATATCATCAATAATGTGGCATGGAACATAAGAAATTATAGATACGTTTGAGACGTATCAAGCATCCCCAAGCTTAGTTCCTACTCGCCCTCGAGTAGGTAAACAATAACAATGATAATTTCTTAAGTGACATGCTACCAACATAATCTTGATCATACTATTGTAAGCATATGTAATGAATGCAGCGACAAAACAATGGTAATGACATGAGTAAACAAATGAATCATAAAGCAAAGACTTTTCATGAATAGTACTTCAAGACAAGCATCAATAAGTCTTGCATAAGAGTTAACTCATAAAGCAATAATTCAAAGTAGAGGTATTGAAGAAACACAAAGGATGATTAAGTTTCAACAATTGCTTTCAACTTGTAACATGTATATCTCATGGATAGTTGTCAACATAAAGCAATATAACAAGTGCAATAGGTAGATATGTAAGAATCAATGCACACACTTGATACAAGTGTTTGCTTCTAAGATAGAAAGAAGTAGGTAAACTGACTCAACATAAAGTAAAAGAAAGGCCCTTCGCAGAGGGAAGCAGGGATTAAATCATGTGCTAGAGCTTTTTAAGTTTTGAAATCATATAGAGAGTATAAAAGTAAAGTTTTGAGAGGTGTTTGTTGTTGTCAACGAATGGTAATGGGTACTCTAACTACCTTATCAACCAGACTTTCAAGAGTGGCTCCCATGAAGGACGTTATCTCTACCAGCAAGGTAGATCATCCCTCTTCTCTTTTGTTTACACATGTACTTTAGTTTAGTTTATTTTATTTTATTTATGGATGACACTCCTCCCAACCTTTGCTTTCTCAAGCCATGGCTAACCGAATCCTCGGGTGCCTTCCAACAATCACATACCATGAAGGAGTGTCTATTTGCAAAATTAAGTTGCTTACTGATGAATCAGAGCAAAACATGTGAAGAGAATTATTAATGAAAGTTAATTAATTGGGGCTGGGCACCCCATTGCCAGCTCTTTTTGCAAAATTATTGGATAAGCGGATGAGCCACTAGTCCATTGTGAAAGTCTGTCCGAAGTAAATGACAAGATCGAAAGATAAACACCACATACTTCCTCATGAGCTATAAAACATTGACACAAATAAGAGATAATAGCTTTTGAATTGTTTAAAGGTAGCACATGAAGTATTTGCTTGGAATGGCAGAGAAATACCATGTGGTAGGTAGGTATGGTGGACACAAATGGCATAGTTTTTGGCTCAAGGATTTGGATGCACGAGAAGAATTCCTCTCAATACAAGGCTAGGATAGCAAGGTTGTTTGAAGCAAACTCAAGTATAAAACGGTGCAGCAAGACTCACATATGAACATATTGTAAGCATTATAAGACTTTACATCGTCTTCCTTGTTGTTCAAACACCTTAACCAGAAAATATCTAGACTCTAGAGAACAATCATGCAAACCAAATTTTAACAAGCTCTACGTATTTCTTCACTAATAGGTGCAAAGTATATGATGCAAGAGCTTAATCATGAGCACAACAATTGCCAAGTATCAAATTATTCAAGACATTATACCCATTACCACATGCAGCATTTTCTGTTTCCAACCATATAACAATGAACGAAGCAGTTTCAACCTTCGCCATGAACATTAAAAGCTAAGAACACATGTGTTCATATGAACCAGCGGTGCGTGTCTCTCTCCCACACAAGCATTTATTCGAACAAAAACAAAAACAAAAACAAACAGACGCTCCAAGTAAAGTACATAAGATGTGACCGAATAAAAATATAGTTTCAAGAGAGGAACCTGATAAATTTGTCGATGAAGAAGGGGATGCCTTGGGCATCCCCAAGCTTAGATGCTTGAGTCTTCTTGAAATATGCAGGGATGAACCACCGGGGCATCCCCAAGCTTAGACTCTTCACTCTTCTTGATCATAGTATATCATCCTCCTCTCTTGACCCTTGAAAACTTCCTCCACACCAAACTCGAAACAAACTCATTAGAGGGTTAGTGCATAATAAAAAATTCACATGTTCAGAGGTGACACAATCATTCTTAACACTTCTGGACATTGCCCAAAGCTACTGAAAGTCAATGGAACAAAGAAATCCACTCAACACAGTAAAAGAGGCAATGCGAAATAAAAGGCAGAATTTGTCAAAACAGAACAGTCCGTAAAGACGAATTTTAAAGTGGCACCAGACTTGCTCAGATGAAAATTCCCAAATTGAATGAAAGTTGCATACATATCTGAGGATCACGCACGTAAATTTTCAGATTTTTCTGAGTTACCTACAGAGCATTCTGCCCAGATTCGTGACAGACAGAAATGTGTTTCTGCGCAGTAATCCAAATCTAGTATCAACCTTGCTATCAAAGACTTTACTTGGCAAAACAATGCAATAAAATAAAGATAAGGAGAGGTTGCTACAGTAGTAACAACTTCCAAGACTCAAATATAAAAAAAGTACTGTAGTAAAAAAAACACATGGGTTATCTCCCAAGAAGTGCTTTCTTTATAGCCATTAAGATGGGCTCAGCAATTTTAATGATGCACTCGCAAGAAAGAGGAGTTGAAGCAAAAGAGAGCATCAAAAAGAAAATTCAAAACACATTTAAGCCTAACATGCTTCCTATGCATAGGAATCTTGTAAATAAACAAGTTCATGAAGAGCAAAGTAACAATCATAGGAAGATAAAACCAGTGTAACTTGAAAAATTTCAGCATATAGAGAGGTGTTTTAGTAACATGAAAATTTCTACAACCATATTTTCCTCTCTCATAATAATTTTCAGAGGCATCATGAACAAACTCAACAATATAAGTATCACATGAAACATTCTTGTCATGAGCCACATGCATAAAATTATTACTCTCCACATAAGCATAATCAGTTTTATTAATTGTAGTGGGAGCAAATTCAACAAAGTAGCTATCATTATTATTCTCATCATCAAATATAGGAGGCATATTGTAATCATAATTAAACTTATCCTCCATAGTAGGCGGCACCAAAAGAGCAATATCATTATAATCATCATAAATAGGAGGCAAAGTATCATCAAAGTAAATTTTCTCCTCAATGCTTGGGGGACTAAAAATATCATGCTCATCAAAGCCAGCTTCCCCAAACTTAGAATTTTCCATATCATTAGCAACAATGGTGTTCAAAGCGTTCATACTAATATGTTCCATAGGTTTTTTAATTTTCGCATCAAACCATCCATGTCTTAAATCAGGAAATAGAATAAGAAGCTCATTGTTGTCCATTATGCCTAACTAGTGTAAACAAGAAACAAAAAGATGCAATTGCAGGATCTAAAGGAAATAGCTTCGAGCACACAAACAATGGCGCCAGAAAAGTACTTTACCTGGGACCGGAGTATGAGAGCCTTTTACCTTTCCTCCCCGGCAACGGCGCCAGAAAAGTGCTTGATGTCTACGGGTGCTTCTATTCTTGTAGACAGTGTTGGGCCTCCAAGAGCATAGGTTTGTAGAACAGCAGCAAGTTTCCCTTAAGTGGATCACCTAAGGTTTATCGAACTCAGGGAGGAAGAGGTCAAAGATATCCCTCTCAAGCAACCCTGCAACCACAAAGCAAGAAGTCTCTTGTGTCCCCAACACACCTAATAGGTGCACTAGTTCGGCGAAGAGATAGTGAAATACAAGTGGTATGAATGAATATGAGCAGTAGTACGGCGCCAGAAAAGTGCTTGCTGGCGTGCAGTTGATGGTAGTAATATTGCAGGAAGTAAACATGCAGTAAAACAGTAAACAAGCGGCGATAGCAGTATTTGGGAACAAGGCCTAGGGATCATACTTTCACTAGTGGACACTCTCAACATTGATCACATAACAGAATAAATAGATAGATGCTAGACTCTACACCCTCTTGTTGGATGATGAACACCACTAACTGTGTAGGATTACACGAACCCTCAATGCCGGAGTTAACAAGCTCCACAATATTCGATGTTCATGTTTAAATAACCTTAGAGTGCATGACAGATCAACATAACCAAACCAAGTACTAACATAGAATGCACACTGTCACCTTCACACTACGAAAGGAGGAATAGATCACATCAATACTATCATAGCAATAGTTAACTTCATAATCTACAAGAGATCACAATCATAGCCTACGCCAAGTACTACACGATGCACACACTGTCACCATTACACCGTGCAAGAGGAATAAACTACTTTAATAACATCACTAGAGTAGCACACAGATAAATTGTGATACAAAACACATTGCAATCATAAAGGGATATAAATAAGCACTTCACTATGCCATTCATAATAGTGAATAAGTATTCTGTGAAATATAGCCTAAGAGACCCACATGGTGCACACACTGTCACCTTTACACACGTGGGACAAGGAGTCTCCGGAGATCACATAAGTAAAACCCACTTGACTAGCATAATGACATCTAGATTACAAGCATCATCATATGAATCTCAATCATGTAAGGCAGCTCATGAGATTATTGTATTGAAGCACATAGGAGAGAGATTAACCACATAGCTACCGGTACAGCCCCGAGCCTCGATGGAGAACTACTCCCTCCTCATGGGAGACAGCAGCGTTGATGAAGATGGCGGTGATGTCGATGGAGAAGCCTTCCGGGGGCACTTCCCCGTCCCGGCGGCGTGCCGGAACAGAGACTCCTGTCCCCCAGATCTTGGCTTCGCGATGGCGGCGGCTCTGGAAGGTTTCTCGTACCGTGGCTTTTCCCGTCTCGATGTTTTAGGTCAGGGACCTTTATATAGGCGAAGAGGCGGAGTCGGAAGGCTGACGGGGTGATGACACAATAGGGGGGCGCGGGCCCAGCCCTGGCCGCGCCGCCCTATCGTCTGGTGGCCCTGTGGCCCCCCTCTGCTGGCTCTCGGGTGTTTTGGAAGCTTCGTGGAAAAATAGGATGCTGGGTATTGATTTCGTCCGATTCCGAGAATATTTCCTTACTAGGATTTCTGAAACCAAAAACAGCAGAAAACAGCAACTGGCCCTTCGGCATCTCGTCAATAGGTTAGTTCCGGAAAACGCATAAATATGACATAAAGTATGCATAAAACATGTAGATATCATCAATAATGTGGCATGGAACATAGAAATTATAGATAGGT
Source organism: Lolium perenne (assembly GCF_019359855.2). Lineage (NCBI taxonomy): Eukaryota > Viridiplantae > Streptophyta > Magnoliopsida > Poales > Poaceae > Lolium > Lolium perenne. The sequence continues at coordinate 145,152,150 of NC_067245.2, forward strand.
TTGAGACGTATCAGCCGCCGTGGGCACGCCCACACTGGCAAACCCACGCTCCTCTCCCGTTGTCGAACCGTGAACCCCTTCCCCACTCACGCACGGAGAGACCGAAACGCGCCCTAACCTGCTCGTGCACGCCCGTGCCATGTCGCTGACATTTCGTCGAGAACTTGTCATGCCGACGTGACCAGTCCGCTCCCGCTGTTCTCCAGCGCCCTGGACAACAGCGTCCCTCCAAGGACCATCTCTGCAGCCAGAACGCAGCAGCAGCGCCCCTCCCCTCCAATAGACAGCCACCGCCCTCTCCCTCCGTCTTGCGCGAGCTCGGTGCACCGTGCACCTGCCCGTCCCCGATATAAGGGCACAGACCCTCTCCTCATGCCTCCTCTCGCCACCAGACAACTAAAACCCTCCACGGACACTTCCAGCACGGAGAGCGCCCGTCTCCATCCCGGCTGCTCGAGTCCGTGCTCGACGCCTGCGACGCCGTGGTGCCGGATGCCATCGTGCGACGCCTCCCTTTCCTCACCCTCGGCTCCCTCTCAGTCTATCTCTCTTATTCTTCCTCTACTGCCCGTAACCCTCCCATTTTCCTCGTCAGGTTCATGCCGGGTGGCCACCATCGACGGAGCTCCGTCCGCTGCAGGCCGGCCGTCGTCATCGACAACCACGGCCACGCCAACGGCCACTATCCCGCGCTTCCGAGACGGCCTGGACGTGCTGCGCCTCCTCGTCCCTGCGTCAGCTCCGCCGTCCCCGTGTGACCCGTGCAGCCAGTGTTGAACACCGCCACCACCGAACGTCCACGGCGGGTCGACGTGCGACTCTCCCGTACGTGGCACCATCTCTGCATGCACGGTCTGGGTCGACGAAGGCACTGCCCGGCCCACCGCGTCCTCCTCGACCACGCCGGACTCGCCTGATCCGCCCCTAGGTGAGCCCTCCATCCCCGTCTCCGACATCTGCGTCGCCGTCGGCCGCTGCAGACTTCAACGCTGTTTGCGCCGCTGCGACCGCCGTTCGGGAGACTTCCTTCCGCCGCGTCCAAAGCACCCGCTCCCAGCATTTTCTGTGACCGGAGGTGAGAGGGCTAGCCGCCGGAAGTAGCTAGGGCTTCGCCGGCGTCCCACGTCGCCAGGAGGAAGAAAAGCCTCCGCATGCATGCGGTCGACGCGGGGCCCGCAGGCCAGCATGGCTCGCCACGTCCCGGCGTTCGAACCGGCGCTCCCGCGCGTCCACGGATGGTGCTGGGCCGCCCAGCGGCAAAACTGAGCCGAACTGGGCCGTGCCGCCGACCCCCGGCTGATTTCCCTGTCTCGATTTAATTTAGATAAATCTGCCAGTAATTAGTTCTGCAGTTTTAGAAATTCTATAAATTCCTCGTTTGTCCAAAAAATTCCATTCAAGTTTCTGTGTGCCCCTTTACAACATACTAACCAGGTATAATTGCATGCATGCGATTTAATCTTCTATAGTTGGGATCATAAATAAAATCCTAAAATGTTTCTGTAAGAGAATTTTAATTATTATGAGTTGTGTATAGACCCTTTTTGCATGAGGTCAATTTTGTTGTGATGTATATGTGAGTACCTTTGTTTTGGCACTGGTTCCAACTGGAACAGCTTCCTGGATTTTGTTTGGTTAGCAAAGTAAAATTTGTCCAGAGATCCCTTCAATGATTTTAATTTCAAAAACTACACATGTTATTGAAGCAAATCCAAGGGCTTCTATTAGAGGTAGTTATAGGGTACTATTGTTCCAAAGGAAATATTTTTCAGAGTGGTATTTTAAATCTGGGGATTTTATTACTAAAACAGTATACCTTTTCAGTATTTGATTTTTGTAAATTATTTTACAAATCAGGAAAATGCCAAACCAGTGGGATTGGATCGCATTTAACATTAGCTATCCAGGGGTATGATTGGTTTTGGTTGGTGACGCTCTGATACTGGTGTGCCTAGCTAATTGTGTGCTCTGGTTTCTGTCTCATTTAAATTGTCTAAATTATTTAAAAAATTATTTGCAAGTGATTCTTGTGCAAGTGTGTTATACATTTTGCTAGCTTTCAGTAGGTATGCTGCATGTATTTTTGTGACTCACAAAAAGATTTAGACCATTTAAATGGTTCCTAATTCATTTCTGGATTTGTAAAAATCATAACTTTTGTTTTAAAAACCCTAAATTAGTGAAACCACTTTCAGTAGCTTGTGTTTGTGAACCTTTACATACAGTGATTTTACCAAATTTTTGTGTGAATTATTATGGAATGGTTTGTTGATTTGGTGTGTTACTTGTTTCTTTTTATCTTGCGACGCTAGTTTCGAACGCCGCCGAAATTAGAGGAGGAGGTGAATTTGGAGGATTTGAGAGAGAAGGCTAGGGACACTTTGCTGATCAAGGCTAGCCACCTCTTGAGGCATATCTCATCCTAATTATCTTACTCTTGCATTATCACAGTTTTTGTCAAATTGCATGCCTTTTATTTATTTATGTGAGTGGTTCCGCCACTCGAAGTTTTATTATTCCACCCTTACGGGTGCAGCCCTCGTGTTACCTACTGATCACACACTTGCTAGTAATATGGTGCTTATCACCTTATCATCCTTGTCGCCGCTTTTCAAAGAAAAGTCGGACTATAGGTTTGGAACCCTCTTTAAAAAGGTTTGAGAAAATGTTTTCCAGAAAAGAAGTGTTTCGAAAACCTTGGAAAGGGGTAGCCCTGCCCAAGCGGGAGTTTATGAAAATAAAAAGGTTTTTGGAAAGAGAAATTGCTGGAGGCAAGTGGAGAAAATTGTTTTTGAAAAACTTTGGTGACCATAGTACGAAACAGGACCTAGCCAGTGCAACCACATTACCCTGAAGTGGGAAGGGGCGTAGTGTAGTAGTTTGTCTTGCCTTAGTTTGAGTCCTACAAGTGTAGTGGCAGTCCGACCATGGACGCTTCGACCGGGGTTCTTCCCATGAGAAGGGACGCAACCCATTTGCCTGTTTAGGTATGCGGGGTACAACTTATGAGCTCCCATTGAAAGATGCCTAAGTGGTTGGATGGCATTCCGGAGGGTCGAGTGTGCTGGGGACCTTGCTACTCCTGGACAGCCCTCGGACTCTGGTGTTGGGAGGTACAACTAATTCGGCATGTCTTAGGCTAAGGCGAGCAGGCGAAAAACTACGATCGGGTACTTGTCGTGGCATATGTTGTTATGCAGGGATGATGCCCACACGATGAGTATTCGGATCTTGTGGGGAAAGTGTACAACCTCTGCAGAGTGTAAAACTATTCGAATAGCCGTGTCCGCGGTTATGGACATGGGAATGGCGGTACTTGGCATTGAAGGAAAGTTTTGTTTTACAAAAGTGTCTTCCAAAAAGGTTTTGGAAATGTACCTGGGAGGTACAGAAAGATACCAGTGGGACTGGTGGAGATGTACCTGGAAGGTACGGTGGGAAGTTGAAATTGTTTTGGTCATTCCGATGGCCGGAAAAGAAAATGGGTCTTCCTTACCTATTAGTCTTCAAATAAACATGTTTTCAAAAAGGTTTTCAACAAAGGTATATAGATGCCATACTCTCGAGAGGAACCACCTCTCGCTCCTTGGCCATACTTTGAAGAGGAGTACTACGAAGAAGAAGAATACGCCAAAGACGCGAACTAGGACGCTTTCCCAGTCAGCCGCCTGTAGGGTAAAGGCCTGACTTGGGGTCCACCGCTGTTTGCGGTCAAGATGTTTCCGCTGCTGTTTGTTTAATTACGGCCTTGATGGCCGATGTTGTAAAACTTCCGTAATACCTATAATTCGGTACTGTAATGGATGTTGTAATCTGGTATCAGTTCGGTTATGTATTTACGATGGAATGATCTTGGGATCGTGAAATTGTATGCATAACAGGAGTTTCATACTGGTAAGTCCGGGGCCCCACAGGGATTACGCGGAAGGAGAAGAAGGGAGATCATTATGGTGTCTCCCCTTTTTCGGGTGATGTAGACTGTTATGCAGGGTTTGTCAGTGCGCAGGAGGTGCGAGGGAGCGACCGAGCGAGTCGAGGGAGCGAGGCCGAGAATGAGAGAGATGGTTTTTCTTATGAGAGGGACAACCGAAGGACCCTGAAGGACCCAGACTTCCAATACGCATCAGAGCACAGTTTACAACAGGACACAAAATAAACAGGAAATTACATCGAAATCCCTAAGTTTTACATGGAGGACACCAGACTGAAAGCAAGAAATGCGATCGGGTCCTTAACAGCCACCGTCCGGATAGATCCTCATCGCAGCCGGTGTCGAACCACTTGGCGAGACCAAATCGCCATGGCTACAGAGCCTGCACACCATGGCCTCCGAGCTGAGCTAGAAACGCCCTGCCAAATCCGGCAGCTAGAGGAGGTGGATAATTGGAGAGAGAGAGAGAGGGAGAGAAAGAGTCTTGATGCGTCTTATCTTGACAAAGCAGATGGCTGGGAGTTTGCGTACCTCCCGCACATGACTTGTGCACACTGAAGTGTGGGACCTCAAGCATGGGCACCACACTTAAGTGACAGACCTGTTGGTGTAAAAACTCGGGTGATTATTATACTGTATTAGTACAAAGTTTCCTATGGATTCAAGGGTAGTAAAGCAAAGTTAACTCATTCACTTTTTCCATAAAGCGAAGTTAAATCATATATCAATTGGTACATTTTGGTTATATTCAAAATTTTACTTGAAACTTGTTGGTCATGCCATTTTACTACTCGCCTTACACATTTTCCGCGCAGGAAGGGAGGGGTGGGCATGACGCTACCCTGAATTTGTGGGACCCCAAAAAACTTGGAAATACGAGCGATGCATCCAATAGAAACACAGTCGGTTCCTAAACTCATATAGTAAAAAAAATGAAAAACATGGTCTTCTTATGTCATAAAAAATTCAAAAAATCAAAATAGTAAGAATTTAAGTCGATAAACAAGGTCTAGATATATTCAAACCAGAAAAATCATGTATCTACCCCGTAACCCTAAACTCTCTTACGAAGTCAAGCATGAAGAGAAGTGGTTTTGGGTTTCAAACATGGAAGTTTTAAAAAACTCCCAAAAGCTTCATTTTGGAGTGACTAAGAAGGATCCAAACTTACTTTTTCATTTTCATGTTTTAAACTTGTTTAAATCTTGGTCAAATCTAGATTCAAATGGGCATAAAAATTCAAAAAAAACAAAAAAAAGGAAAAACCAAAGCACATCGTCTTCTTATGTCATATAGTGAGCATTCAAGTTGATAAACAAGGTAGATTTTTTTATTATTACTATGCAGCACATGTGTGTTTGCCCGTCCAGTGAAACTCGGAGGAAGAGGGATCACACGGAAGGAGAATAAGGGAGAGCAGTCATGGGGCCCCTCTTATTCATGGTGTCTCCCCTTTTTCGGGTGATGTTGACTGTTGTACAGGGTTTGTCAGTGCGCAGGAGGTGCGAGCGAGCAAGTTCGAGAATGAGAGACATGTTTTTTTCAAAGAGGGATAACCGAAGGATCCTGAAGGACCTAGACTTCCAATACGCATCGGAGCACAGTTTACAAGAGGACACAAAATAAACATGAAATTACACCTAATCCCTAACTTTTACATGGAGGACCCCAGGATGAAAGCAAGAAATGTGATAGGGTCTTGATGCGTCTTCTCTTGACAAAGAAGATCGTTGGGAGTTTGCGTACCTACCGCATGTCACTTGTGCTTACTGAAGTGGGGGACCTCACACATGGGCACATGTAAGTGATAGACCTGTTGGTTTCATAACTCGGGTTTATTTTACTGTATTAGTACAACGTTTCCAATGGATTCAAGGGTAGGAAAGCCAAGTTAACTCATTTACATGACATTATTTTTTCCATGAAGCCAAGTTAACTCATCTATCAATTGGTACATTTTGGTTATATTCAAAATTTTACTTGGAACTTGTTCGTCATGCTATTTTACTACTCGCCTAAGAAATTTTCCGCGCGGGAAGGGAGGGGGTGGGAATGATGCTACCCTGAATTTGTGGGACCCCAAAAAACTTGCAAATACGAGCGATGCATCCAAAAGAAAGACACTCGTCCCCTACCCCCCGACCCAATGATTTTGACGTAGACTTGAAATCAGTCCAAATGTGGTTCAGACAAGGCAATCGAAAAGCATGGATTGTTCATATTTTTTATTGATAGCTAGGGAAAATACCAGACATGCCATACCAATGTTTCGAAAATAGCCCTTCAAATAGTTTGGCAACATGTTGGACTTCGTCCAGCTTAATTTCTTACCACATGTGAGCTTGGTACTACTACTACACAAGAACCATGCATGTCAAACTTTTGAATCATGGCCCCATGCATTATATATATATTTGCAACTTTTCATGCACGCATGAAAAAACATTGGAAAAATATGTGCATTTTGGGTTGTCGCATATAAATGTGCTTTTACTTGTCTGCCACCAATCCATTTTTCATTTGTGGGGAGAACATGACACTATGGCCACTTCCACTGAATTATATCAATGTGCATCCATATATATATATATATATACACGATTTTTGGGGCTAAATCCACTTAATTAAATAAAAATTTGAATAGTGGGTAGATGAAGTAAATTTCAAAGAAATAATTGAAAAATAAAGAGGTGTGTGACCCGAATGTGTGGAGCCATGGTACAATATATTCAAGTTTATAAACAAGGTCTAGACATATTCAAACTAGAAAAATCATGTATCTACCCCCTAACCCTAAACTCTATTTTATGAAGTCAAGCATGAAGAGAAGTGGTTTTGAGTTTGAAACATGGAAATTTCAAAAACCTCCCAAAAGCTTCATTTTGGAGTGACTAAGAAGGATCTAGGCTTACTTTTTTATTTTCATGTTTTAAAGTTTTTAAAATCTTGGTCAAACCTAGGATTTGACCAAGATTCAAATGGGCATACAAAATTCAAAAAAAATCAAAGAAAATGAAAAACCAAAGCACATAGATAGTCTTCTTATATATGTCATATAGCAAGCACGCAAGTCGAAAAACAAGGTCTAGACATATCCAAACCAAAAAATCATGTATCAACCCCCTAACCCTAAACTCTGTCTTATGAAGTCAAGCATGAAGAGAAGGGTTTTTGGGTTTCAAACATGGCAATTTCAAAAACCTCCCAAAAGCTTGATTAATTTTGGAGTGACTAATTAAGAAGGATCCATGCTTACTTTTTCGTTATCATGTTTTAAACTTGTTTAAATCTTGGTCAAACCTAGGATTTGACCAAGATTCAAATGGGCATAAAAAATTCAAAAAAATTAAAAACCAAAGCACATATAGTCTTCTTATGTCATCTAGTAAGAATTCAAGCTGATAAACAAGGTCTAGACATATTCAAACCATAAAAAATCATGTATCTACGTACCCCTAACCCTAAACTCTGTCTTATAAAGTCAAGCATGAAGAGAAGTGGTTTTGAGTTTCAAACATGGAAATTTTAAAAACCTCCCAAAAGCTTCTTTTTTAGTGAGTAGGAAGGATCCAGTCTTACTTTTTCACTTGCATGTTTTAAACTTGTTGAAATCTTGGTCAAACCTAGGATTTGACCAAGATTCAAATGGGCATAAAAAATTCAAAAAATCAAAAACAATTAAAAACCAAAGCACATGTAGTCTTCTTATGTCATATAGTAAGAATTCAAGTTGATAAAAAAGGTCTAGACATATTCAAACCATAACAAATCATGTATCTACGTACCCCCTAACCCTAAACTCTTTCTTATGAAGTCAAGCATGAAGAGAAGTGGTTTTGAGTTTGAAACATGGAAATTTCAAAAACCTCCCAAAAGCTTCATTTTGGAGTGACTAAGAAGGATCTAGGCTTACTTTTTTATTTTCATGTTTTAAACTTTTTAAAATCTTGGTCAAACCTAGGATTTGACCAAGATTCAAATGGGCATAAAAAATTCAAAAAAAATCAAAGAAAATGAAAAACCAAAGCACATAGATAGTCTTCTTATATATGTCATATAGCAAGCACGCAAGTCGACAAACAAGGTCTAGACATATCCAAACCAAAAAATCATGTATCAACCCCTAACCCTAAACTCTGTCTGATGAAGTCAAGCATGAAGAGAAGGGTTTTTGGGTTTCAAACATGGCAATTTCAAAAACCTCCCAAAAGCTTGATTAATTTTGGAGTGACTAATTAAGAAGGATCCATGCTTACTTTTTCGTTATCATGTTTTAAACTTGTTTAAATCTTGGTCAAACCTAGGATTTGACCAAGATTCAAATGGGCATAAAAAATTCAAAAAAATTAAAAACCAAAGCACATATAGTCTTCTTATGTCATCTAGTAAGAATTCAAGTTGATAAACAAGGTCTAGACATATTCAAACCATAAAAAATCATGTATCTACGTACCCCTAACCCTAAACTCTGTCTTATAAAGTCAAGCATGAAGAGAAGTGGTTTTGAGTTTCAAACATGGAAATTTTAAAAACCTCCCAAAAGCTTCTTTTTTAGTGAGTAGGAAGGATCCAGTCTTACTTTTTCACTTGCATGTTTTAAACTTGTTGAAATCTTGGTCAAACCTAGGATTTGACCAAGATTCAAATGGGCATAAAAAATTCAAAAAATCAAAAAAAATTAAAAACCAAAGCACATGTAGTCTTCTTATGTCATATAGTAAGAATTCAAGTTGATAAAAAAGGTCTAGACATATTCAAACCATAAAAAATCATGTATCTACGTACCCCCTAACCCTAAACTCTTTCTTATGAAGTCAAGCATGAAGAGAAGTGGTTTTGAGTTTCAAACATGGAAATTTCAAAAACCTTCGAAAAGCTTCTTTTGGAGTGACTAAGAAGGATCCAGGCTATCATCCAATCCCTGGGATTCCAAGATTACTAATTGGGTTGGAAATTTGTATGGGCCAATTTCTAAAACCAATTGATGGCATCCAGAATTGACTATCATCTCTCCACCCAGGGAACTCACTTTAATTACCCTTCCTATTGTTTCAGTAGGTATTCCATTTTTATTCACAGAAGCTCTTGATATGTGAATGAGATGCACCAGTATCAAATAAAACTATTGATGTAAACTAGTTGAGTGGAAACATACCCATCACAACGTCAGGTTCATTCATCAGTTCCTCCACAATGAGGTGGTTCGCCTGTCCCTTCTGGAAGGGGTTGGGTTTGGTAACATCATCGGGCTTCTTCTCTGGAGAATTAGTGGCATAGTGTCCAGTCTTCTTACACTTGAAGCTGGTGATATGGGACAAGTCCCCTGAATTGTGACGGTGCTGGCCGTTGTTTCCATTGTGGTGTCCATTACTCCCATTGTGACGACCATTGTTTCCATTGTGATTACCATTGGAATGGTTTCCCTTGAATCCTCCATTGTGCCTATCACCATTGTAATTGTTGCCATTTCCCTTACTAAAATGACCATTATGCTTGTGTGAGATGTGACTTCCAGTTCCTTCAGATGAGTGGTGTTTCTTGTGGAAGGGTTCAATGTGCTTCTTATTGAACTTTGTCTGGCGATTCTCTTCCTTCTTGATGTCATTGTCCAGAGTGACGGCTTGATCAAGCAGGAATTGGTAGTTGGGTGCATAAGACACAGACAAAGGTATCTTTAGTTCACCTTTAAGTCCATTGAGGAACTTCTGTTTCCTCTTGGCATCAGTGCCAATGTCCTCTGGGGCACACCTTGCCAAGGAACAGAAATCATCCCTGTACTCCTTCAGAGTCCTTCCACCTTTCCTCGGACTACGAAATTCATCCTTCTTCAAGTTCATAATGCCCGAAGAGATATGAGCAGTACGAAAACCTTCTTTGGACGTTTCCCAGTCTAGGTCATCTATAGGATAGGTTATTTGATAGGTTTCCCACCACCTTGCAGAAGGTCCTTCCAGCAAATGGGCAGTGAACCTTATCTTCTCAGCTTCTGTGCACTCACATGTGACTAGGTCCTTACTGACAGAACGAAGCCATTCATCAGCTATGATTGGTTCAGTGGCATTGGAGAACTTGGCTGGTCTGAGCCCCAGGAATCTGGCAAGCCTGTCCACTAGGGGTGAAGGTGGTGGTGGCGGTGGTGGAGGTGGTGGCGGAGGTGGCGGTGGTGGATTGTTGTTGTTGTTGTTGGCAGCTTGGATGAACTGGGTCATCATCTGCATGAGTTGTGCCTGAGCTGTCATCATCTGCTGTAGTGCTACCTAGGTTGGATCATGTCTTGGTGGCATCTGTGGTTGTTTTAGCATAGATGAGAAACAAGACAGACAGATCTAGGGAATAAAAACTTCCTACCCATGCACAAGCAAGTCACGCAACCAAACAAAAACATTTAAAACAAGAATCCAAACTTTACTTAAACTTAACGAGGCTCGAAAGTACGACTAGGATAGTTGGTACTGACATACATCAGATAGTAGAACAATACAAAAGAGTGTAACGAATTACATAAGATTTAAAGCGGCCATCTAACGTCTCTTGACTGCTCCATAGCAAGATAGGGAATATGGCTACTTGCCCGTCTTCCTCTTCTTCCTTGATGGTTTTCATGAGGTAGGTCATCTAATGCAAGAGGAAAACATTTTTCAAGATGGAATAGATGAGAGTACTAGAAGTTCACAAAGCACACTTTTTTTTGATACAAGATTAGGTATATTTTTCATCCTAGGGTCTTCCTATTTCTAATCCAAACCTAGGGTCTTGATCCTACAGGCAACACTATGCTCTGATACCATTTTGCAGCAGCCTAACTTCTAATAAAGGCAAGATACATGTGTATAGTGCTATTCCCGAGATCACTTATAGCACACACATTTCAAATGTAGTAATAATTGCAATAGTATCAAAATAACTACATTGTAGATCCTCAGGATATAAAATAAAGTCTTACAAACTGCATAGTCCCTTGGACTAGCTCAAATAAAATGTTTGAAGCAAACACGACTTAAAAATATAACTTCAATGAGCCTCCATCATCTTCATGAGCCACAGGCAGACATGTTGGAATGTAGACTCGAGATCCTACCTAGTACTCTTCTTCAGATGAACCTGCAGGTTTGAATATGCAGCCCCACGAATGGAGGTCAGTACAATGATGTACTGGCAATTGACACTTATTTGGTGGCAGTTGTGAAAAGACTAACTACATGATATTTGGCATGTGGAATCTTGGGCCATTTGCACAAATCCAATTTTATCCTATATTGTATTTTAAACAAACTTTTAGTAAACTTGTAAAATTTCATAGACAATATCATGGCTGCATCTTGATACATCTCAAACGTATCTATAATTTTTGATGCTCCATGCTTGTTTTACACCAATTTATATATGTTTTGCTCATACTTCGTTGCACTTTTATAAATTTTCCGGCACTAACCTATTAATAAGATGCCACAGTGCCAGTTCCCTGTTTTCTGCTATTTTGTATTTCAGAAAAGTTGTACATGAAATATTCTCAAAATTGGACGAATCAAAAGCCGAAGTCAATATTTTACCGTAATGAAGACAGAGTCCAGAGGGGAGCCGAAGGGGGGCTAGGGAGGCCACGCCAGCCCTAGGCGCGACCTGACCCTAGCCCGTGCCTAGGGGTGGTGTGGGCCACCCTGGCCTCCACCGACATCGCCCCTTCACCTATTTAATCATGATCTTGGGAAAACCCTAAACACCCGAGCCTCCATCCATGAAAAGTTCCGTCGCGGCCGCCATTGTAGACCCTAGCTTGGGAGGGTTCTTATTTAGTTTTTTGCACTTATTCATATTTAGTTTTTTGCACTTAATAAACTTGATCGTTGTGACTATCTTATGAAGTTTATATGTTTGCAAATAGCAAGCTGGGAGTTAGCACAACCATGCTTTCATGGGGAACGGTTTCAACATTGCACTTATTCATATTTAGTTGATTTCATGTTCTTTTGTTCATGGATGCCTAGCGGTGCGAAATAAAATGGAAAATTGTAAGTCCATGGAGTTTGTATATGAGTTAGAGAAACGCCTGGGCCGCTAATCTAAGCCCTGCATCATTCATGGTGGAAATTTACAGCGAACCATAGTGAGCATTCTATGAATCATTTTCAATAAAAATCTATACCCATAGTAAATAAAAAATTGCTGAGATGCTCATTGTCTGTTTGTCTTGTCATTTTGGCATGGGATAGCTTCTACAAGAGTACTTCCATATCATCGGGTAGGAGGTACCCCGTTGGAGGTTCTCGATGATACATGTATACTTACAATGACAAGAACTTATTTGGGATCTAAGTTGAGTAGCATGAGGTTTAGGTACTCATATTCAAGGGGCATGAGATTTTCAAATTGTGATTTGTCAAGCATATAGCTCATATTTGATTCACATTAACTTTAACCACGCAAGATGCTTATGATAGGGACAATGAGAGCTCAAAGCTAATGAGTGCCATAATTTTTTGGAAGGTTTATAAAACTTGTTAATCTTGCTTACTCTGCAAAGAGTCTTTCTTTTACTATTATGTTTAGTCTTCATCTTCTACTTTATGCACCAATTAAGAGAGCATAGTTGTCATTCTTAGTGCAATGTGCATAGTCCCAAAATTATTATTGATTGATTCATGATTATGACTATTACTTGTTCTTAAATTACTTGTATCTAGTCACCCTCTAAACTTTAAAGGTGTCCTAGCATTTATGTTTTGCTACTTCATAAAGGACATGTTGACTGCCCCTTTACTATGTTTTCTCTATGCTCATAAACAAACAGTTGCTTTCAATGCACTATTATTCATGATCCTTTGTTTGAGTTACTCTTCATGTTATAACATTGTTGCTAAGTTCTATTGAATTATATCTATCATGCCTATGTTTAGAATACTTAGATCCGAGCTGACAATGCTTTTCAATGCTTGATCAAGATTATGTTGGCTTCATGTCACCTCAAAAATTATTTTGTTATCACTTACCTACTCGAGGACGAGCAGGAGTTAAGCTTGGGGATGCTTGATACGTCTCAAACGTATCTATAATTTTTGATGCTCCATGCTTGTTTTACACCAATTTATATATGTTCTGCTCATACTTCGTTGCACCTTTATACAATTTCTGGCACTAACCTATTAACAAGATGCCACAGTGCCAGTTCCCTATTTTCTGCCATTTTGTATTCAGAAAAGTTGTACAGAAAATATTCTCGGAATGGGACGAAACAAAAGCTGAAGTCAATATTATACTGTAAAGAAGACAGAGTCCAGAGGGGAGTCGAAGGGGGGCAGCAGGGAGGCCACGCCAGCCCTAGGCGCGGCCTGACCCTGGCCCACGCTTAGGGTGGTGTGGGCCACCCCGGCCTCAACCGACATCGCCCCTCCGCCTATTTAATCATGATCTCGGGAAAACCCTGAAATCCCGACCCTCCATCCACGAAAAGTTCCGTCACGGCTGCCATTGCAGACCCTAGCTTGGGAGGGTTCTGAAGCTCTTCCCGGTACCCTGCCGGAGGGGGGAGATCATCACCGGAGGCCTCTACATTGCCAGGCCCGCCTCCGAAGTGATGCGTGCGTAGTTCATCCCTTGACTATGGGTCCATAGCAGTAGCTAGATGGTTGTCTTCTCCAATTTGTGCCTCATGTTTAGATCTTGTGAGCTGCCCTACATGATCAAGATCATCTTTATGTAGTGCTACATGTTGTGTTTGTTGGGATCCGATGAATATTGTATACTATGTTGAGATCAATTATATATCCTTGTCATATGTTATTGTGATCTTGCATGCTCTCCTTTGCTAGTAGATACTCTAGCCAAGTAGATGCTTGTGACTCTAAGAGGGGATATTTATGCTCCATAGTAGGTTCATGCCTCTAGTTTTCTGGGAGAGTGACAATAACTTCTAAGATTGTAGATGTGATGTTGCTACTAAGGAGAAAACAACAATGTTTTATCCAGGGGTAATTCTATTGTTTACTTTACACACACTGCTTAATGCGATAATCTGTTGCTTGCAACTTAATACTGGAAGGGGTTCGAACGATAATCGGAAGGTGGATTATTAGTCATAGATGCAGTTGGATTACGGTCTATGTATTATGTTTTAATGCCCAAATGAATCTCATAGTAATAATCTTGTCATGTATGGTCGATATTCTGTCAATTGCCCAGCTATAATTTGTTCACCCAACATGTAGTTTATCTTTATGGAGAGACACCTCTAGTGAACTGTGGACCCCGGTCCTTTCCTTTACACTGATAAATTCAACCACTGCAATCCTGTTATGTTTACTTACTATAAGCTTTGTTCTCTTTAATTACTAGAAACATCTCCTTCCACTCGATACATCTAATCCTTTATTGTTCAGCGAAACCGGCGAGATTAACAACCTCACCGTAAGTTGGGGCAAAGTATTTTGGTTGTGTTGTGTGCAGGTTTCACGTTGTTGCTGACGTCGGTAGTGCGCCTTGCCACTAGTCAGCCAGCTACATCTTCAGAAGTCACGCCTTTCTCCTACTGGTCGATTAAAACTTGGTCTCTTGCTGAGGGAAAACTTGCTGCTGTGCTCATCATACCTTCCTCTTGGGGTTCCCCAGCAGTGTGAAGTCGACGTTACGATAAGCACCATCACATCTCCCATGAACTTCTTTACAGTTGCTACTCAAGTTTTAACACATTCAGAAAAGATGATGAGATTCTTCTGTACATTCCTTGTCTAGGATCTCAAATTGTCCATAACCGGTGACACGGCTAAGAGCTTAGTTTTAACTCTCGAGAGGTTGTGCACATTCACCTTACGACCCACCCTTCCCAAGAGAAGAATGAGACACGATCTTTTAGAAGGAGAAACCAACCATACTAGCTAGACCCGTTCCCACTTGGCAGTCGCCACAACTGAATGTCTAGCTGACAAGTTGAGCCTCGCGACTTAATTAATCTTGGCAGAGCCCATGATACCATAAGGATGCACTGGAAGCTATCTAAACATGGACGACTTGGTAATCTTTTTAATCCTGGGTGACCAACCACAAGTGAAACTCACAGGCTTTAAACCCATCCCAGGTAGTAAACCCCCACATGATCCCCTGGTGAAACCAAGTGTGTAGTCTAGAGAAACCACTATTCAACTGTGCACTCTCAGGTAAAAACCCCCACCTGTCCACTAGTTAACACCCCAGGGACGTGGTCCTGAGTAGCCGCCCACCATTCAACCATTCCACCCAGGTGTTTCATTAAGGTTATTAATTTTAATCTTTCCAACTATCACAACTAAACAATGAAACATCATTGGCATTTTGATGTTGCTAGGCAAACTAAGCATTTCTAGCCATGGGTTCAGGAGTGTCTACACACTACTAGGTTTGATAAGCATAGCATAATACTTTTCCTTTTTAAAACAAAATCCTACCATGCATAATAGTTAAAAGAAAACACTAATGCATAAATAAAATAAGTAGGATTTGAATGTCACTTGCCTTGATCAAAGCAACCAGCACACTCACATCAACCACAAGAGTATCCTTGATCTCCTTCACAATCTAATCAAGCAAACAAAGCAAAATAAACATAGCATTCTAGATGAACAACCATAGACATGTATGCATGCATGATATGAACAATTTAATTTCACACATAAAGATGATGTGAAAATGTTGCATTTGATGTTCTCTGATATTTATAAAGTTGATAATGTTCTCTGGTTGATTTTGTTTTATTAAGGTTTTATTTATAGCACTATTAGAACTTAAACAATGCATGAACATCAACTAAAATAGTCGCTGCAAGATTTATGTTTAGCCAAAATCTAAACTTGACAACTATGGATGGGGTACGGTAATACAAGACTAGATCAATTGGAATCATTAAAAAATAATTTATAGGTTTTAAATTTGAGGCAAAATACTGATTTGAGCTAAATTTACAAGAGCAAGTTTGTGAACGTATCAATTTTGAACATCTCTGGTTCCATGATGTTCTACAAGTTCTAAGGATTCCAGAGACAACACAATTATTAATTTTTTGCCAATAGATTAATTGTTACAAATTTTATAGTGTAAAAGAGTTAATTTCCCTATTTTAATTATGGTTCAAATTTTAATACATTACATATGAAGTATTCTTGCAGATCTGGGTTCCACATGTTACAAGCTTTCCAAGGATTTAAAAATATATAATTTTTGGACATCTAGATATTTTTCTATGAATTTTCTAAGTTGGACATCTAATCTGACATTTAAATTAAATTTAAATTCGGGTTTGACCAATTTTGACTGGGGACGCTAACTGGGCGATGACTGTACACTGACTGTACGCTACGCGGCAAAATCTGATTGGTCAGTACCGATTCGGTAATGGATTTAATCTACGTCGTTGGATCTGGATCGAACGGATGGGAGCAAAAGTGAGAGGAGCTCACCGTGGCTTGGCTGTCGGCGATGGTGCGGCGTCAGCGGTGGCTCGGGTGGTGACATTCGACAGCGTTACATCGGTCCCCGGGCTCGGCGAAGACGACGACGAGGTGCAGCGGGCCGAGGCTGGTCGTAGCGGCACGGCCAGAGGTTGCCTCGGGTGGCCGCGATTGATGGTGGCGGCGCTAGGGCTTGATTCGGCGAGCAATTTGGATGGCCTGGCGGTGCTATTCGGGTGGAGGTGTGCATCAAATGGAAGAGGAGAACCGGGGCTACTTATAGAGGAGGGGCGAATGTCGAAGCGGCATGGACGCCGAGGTGGGGCCGGCTCGGATAGGGCTCAGTGGCCGCGGTAACGCACGCGGGAATCCCGCCGGAAGTTAAAGACGACCTCCTGACAGGTGGGGTCCACCTATCGGGTGGGGCCTGGTGGTCAGTGAGCGGGGGAGAGAAGAGAGAGAGGGCGCGCGGCTGGGCCGCTTTGGCAGGGCAGAACAGGGCTGGCCCAGTTCGGTCGATCCGGTCCATTTTATTTCTTTTTTTATTATTCCTTTTCTCTTTTTCTTTTTCTAGTTTTATTTCAGAAATTATGATTTAAGCCTCGAATTGAGTTCAAAATTCTTTCTAAAATTTTGTAAAATTCAGAGGATTGTTTTAGGACTAAAAGAGACAAGTTTAAAACTCTTTTGAAATATAATAAAAATAAATTTAGCACATAGGCTAATTGGCAACCACTATGCAATTAGGGTTTGTTGGTTTTGAAAAGTTGGGATGTTACATTATCGTGGCTGTAGTTCCAAAGATATTAGGCCTACCTACAACTCCACATATTTCTACATCGTGCGAAATACATTCATATGGCAATTGCTTCGTTCAATCTTCGGAGTTACTTGACACTGCTAGTTGCCGATCGCCACCTCCTGAATGGTAAAAACTTGTAATAATTTTTAATTCACAATACTTGAGAGCGACTGGCCACCACATCCTAGTAGTTAATAAGAACATATATTTATGATTTGTTTCTTGTTTTCCACTAATGATGACAGGTTCTGAAGTTCCGAGTTGTGGGAGAACGAGTAAATCTTTCCTGCCACGAGAGATGGGACTACTTCCAGGGGATCATGATCAGGTTATTTCGTTACCAGTTTATGAGGGTAGATATAATCCTGGCACTTATTTTGATTGGGAGTTTTAAGTCGACCATATTTTTGCATGCCATGATTTTACTGAACATGCGAAAGTAAGAATTGCTGCTCAAACTTTTATTTATTTTGCTTCTGTTTGGTGGGATTGGAATTATAAAGAAAACGCTGATCATAAACCTGCTACTTGGAAAGGTTTAAAATCTTTTTCGAGACATAGATTTGTACCTTCTTCATATCAACGTGACATGCTTCGTAAACTAGGAAGATTAGAACAAGCTAGTAACACCGTACATGTTTACTGTCGGGAATTTAAATTTTACATGTACCGTTGTGATATAAAAGAATTTGAGGAAAATACTAAAAACATGTTTTTTAATCGCTTGAACCCTTGTTTAAATATATTCCTCGCTCTATTTTTGGTATGTATGTTCGTGCATGTACTTTTGAGAAACACATACGTGTGGAAGCATTGGACCATTACGACCCCTTCGGTTCATGCACACTAGCACCGGTTGTTTCCTCCAATGTCCCACGCATGAATATTGTTGTGCGGAACGCACATCCGCAAACTTGTGACACGTCGTTGTCGCCATATTTTGAGCCGGATTCACAACGTAAAAGTAAAGGTACCGATTTTATCCCTCCGCATGAGATTGATGAATGCAATGTTGACTTAAATATATCATGTGTTGAGATAGAAAATGATTTGGTCAAACCACATATATTAGAGGATTGTTCTACGGGTTTGAATGTCTTATGTGATCAATCAATGGACATAGATGCTGGTTTGAGTGCACATTTTTCTGATTCTAATTTGTGTCTTGATATGAGTGGAAATAAGGAATCGGTTGTTGCTAAAAGTGAACCTTGTGACAAGGCAACTAAACCTGATTAGGATCACATAAAATTTCTATGTCATGATGATGTTTTAGCTAAATCTTTGCATGATACTTCTTTGTGGTCTATTCAAATTGATCCTCCGATGTCATTGTCACTTGCTAGGAACAAAATTGCTGAAATCACATGTTTGAAAAGTGTTCATCCTTGCTTTTACATTTAATTGATCGGAGATTATGATGTAGACAATAATTTTTGGGTGCATAGAATTTGCATTACCTGTGATGTTTTTTCTAGCTCAAGAGATAATAAATTTGAGCATATGCTTGATCATTTTGATATGCTTGATCATTTCGACATGATGTGGGTAGAGGCTTGGAAACATTAGATCTTAGTTTATCAATATTGGGATGGTTTAATGCGGAGAATTTTGAATCGCAAGTTTATAAGATATACTTCACTTATATATGAAAATTAAGTTGCGATGCATGTTGGAATATGACTAATAGACTTTTAAGATGCTACAATAATTATTTATGTTCCACATTAAATTTCCAACAAGGAAGAGAACTAAAAATGGATGACATATACATATACCATGCACACACCCTGTTTCTTTTGTTAGCATATTTATAGAATAAACATCGTTGAGGACGGTTTTATTTTGAAGAAAGGAAGGATGATGAGGATATCATTACCTACGATTTGAAGCCATATTTTGGTGAAAAATATGAGACTACGTCGAGGACGACTTCAATTCAAGAAGGGGAGGATGATGAGGACATCGCTATGATAGATACAACTGATACTTCTACAGCCACATATCTTCTTTTACTTCAAATACAAGGACCTCTCGCAAGAGTCTGTGTGTTTCAACTAAATTATCAGGTACCTTCGTTACTAGAAATACTTCTGAATATATATATGAGAAAATGATGTTGTCTAAATCAAATGTATTTATATTGTTTAGGAATGGATCTAGCATGGACGTCAAGCATTAGATTAGGAACGTGCATGGAGATGGCAGCAGGCCTGCGAGGATTCAGGATAGCGTTGCAAGCGACGATTTCAGAACATTCAAGCCACCATAATGAAGCAATGATGCATGGACGAATTGTACAAGTTACCCCATCATAAAGTTTGTCTAAAGGATTATTTTTGGTGCTGCGTCACCTTATTTTATAGACCAGACCCATGTATTTTCGGATTAGGTATTTTAGGGGATTTTAAGAGGCCATATGAGTTGAGGAAAGCCCATTTAGGTGTATTTTCGGCCAACCCTAGCTTGTTGGACGAAAATCCCTTCATTTCCTCCATATATATCCCTCCGTAGCCATCATTAGAACTTGGATTTTGATTAGACTAAAAGTTAGCCAATTACTGCAACTCTCGTGTACTTCTTTCGAGGCCAACACCCAGAATAAGACCGACTATTCGGAATCCCACCATTATCAATCAAGCATTCATCTTTATCCGCAATATTATGATTGCATCTTTAGTTCTTACTTGTTCTCGATTTCAGGTAGGAATTAATACCTTCTGGTCAGGCTGATCGTGCTCCCGCAAGATCAGTAACTCACGGAGATTGTCCTAGCTATTGCATTGGCGCACGAGCTTTGCACGTGTAGTCGGATCGTCAAGCACGAACTCCACCAACAAATCTATCTATCTTCATCTCATTGAAAGACCGGACACCTTTGCCCTATAAAAACCGAGAAGCTGAAGTGCCGAATGAGTAATCAGAACATAAAGTACTTGTAAATTTGACACAATTTTTGAATGTAATTGGTGATAACCCGAGAACTCGGGTGCCTTTGTAAAAATCTAGGTCGAATTTTATCGTGAAAATGATGTAAATTATTTGTCGATCCTGCGCTTCCTGCTTGAGTAATGTCGATATCGATGCCCACAAAGACGGGCGATCCTTGGTGCCGACTAATCTATGATGAAATTTCTCGTGAGAACGATGCATTTTTGAAGTATTTTTTGTTGTCGAGTCGCAAGCTTGGCAGACTCGTTCTTCGAGTATCATGAATACGATGTTTGTAGTTTGTATATTTGTCGGCGGCAACTTTTGAGTGATCAGTTCAGGTTGCAAGCTCGACGGACCCGTGGTAATCGTAATAGGTTTTTGCTAAGTCGTACGTATGTATTTTGAATTATATCGGTAGCAGCCCCCGAGTAATCAAGGGAACCATGTGCACGATGGGCTTCATAGCTCAGGTACCGTAAGAATGATGTACTGGCGTGAGCCGTTGTTTTTATGCGATTATCATTGATAGCTGCACCCGCATGGTTGAGGGTGGCATGCGGTTTTTTTGCATTTTTATCGTAAGAACGATGTGCTTATAGTAGTCAATAGCTTCTTGTTGCTTGCTTGATGGTCTTGTAATGCTCCTTTATCGTGAGTACGATGTACGCCTTGATGGATTCTTTGATGTAAAGACTCTAGTCTGCAATCCCCGAGTATTTTTCGGGTATGCTCACTGCTTTGGTAGTATATGATAATTTTTTAGATAATTATCGTGTGCACAATGTTCTTTTGAAGGACTCGACGATTTTCCAGGAACCCCGAATAAATTCGGGTGCGTCCTATAGAATCACACTTGCATAGATGAACTTGAACTGTATTAATAAGCTGTAATCGAAGACTACCCTAAACTGCTATGGCCAAAAAGCCTTATTGAATAAAAGAGTAAATTGTTCTAAAAGTTAGGGGTGTTGCCGCTGCTCATCTTATTAAGTAAGAGGAGGGTCTCTGTCTGAGCGTTGACAACTCCCGTCGATGTGCCGATGTCTTCTGTTGATGCGCCGATGGCTTCTGCCGATGCGCTGATAGCTTCAGCTGAAGCATCGATGGCTTCTGCTGAAGTGTCGGTGGCTTATATTAGCTTGACAGGGCCAACTGGTTGTTTCTTTGACTTCTTTCCCTTGTCAACCTCGTCAGGTTTGGATGCCCGATCGTGGACTTGTAGCTTTTTGGGGAAGATGTGCAATGTCTTGTTCTCCTACTTCACCCCGAACATGGAGGCTATTTTTTGGAATTCCCTGTCGCAATTGTCTGAATGCGAGAAACTTCCATGAACAGTGGTAGTGGTTTTGTTGTTGCCAGGTATCTTAAGCTTTAAGTATGTGTAATGAGGTACCGCCATAAATTTGGCTTATGATGGCCTTCCGACGATAGCATGGTACCGTGATTCCAAATTCTCTACCTCGAATTCGAGCCTTTCCTTCCTGAAGTTATCGGGTTTACCGAAGACAACATCTAGAGAGAGCTTGCCGAGAGGGTACTCTGGCCACTAGTAACATTTGGCTAGTCTATAATGATTTTAGTTCGTCAGCGAATGTGCAAAATCCGTCATGGAGGCCTCATCGTGACGGTTTGTAGGACCGTGGCGGATCTCGCGTCACAGATGGCCAGACTGACGGTTAGGAAAGTGCGTCACAGATCCATGACGGGTAGGTCCAAGCCCAAAGCCCAGCCGGCCCGGACCGTTGTGACGGACTTACACCTTGTCGGGCGGTCCCCCTGTACCTGACCGATGTGGTAGGCCAATGATTAGGCAATTATTACGGTCGGGTGATAATGTTTTGTCGCCTACCATATTCTCAGCGATACAGTGGCTTGCCCCGAAGAAGACACGTGGCAGCATCTGCTCTGAAAAGAACTAACATCGTTGCGACAAACGTGCCACTAGATCCATGATACGTGGCATCATACAGTAGGTGGGCCCCATAGGACATGGGCCTTGAGGCCCGTTAGGCAATGGGCCTTGAGGCCCGTTAGGCGATGGGCCTTGAGGCCTGTTAGTCGGTGGGCCTTGAGGCCTGTTAGGAGATGGGCCTTCAGGCCCGTTAGTCGATGGGCCTTCAGGCCCATTAGGCGATGGTCTTTAGGCCCATTAGTCTATGGTCTTTCAAGCCCATTAGTCGATGGGCCTTGGGGTCCGTTAGGCGATTGGCCTTGAGGCCCATTTTTTGATGGGTCCTGAGGCCCGTTGGTTGATGGCCCTTGGAGGCCCGTTAGTTGGTGGGCCTTACGTCCCGTTAGTCGGTCGGTCTTGAACCCGTCAGCTTATGGGCCTTGGGCCGTTATTTGATGGACCTTCAGGCCCGTTAATTTGTGAGCCTTTTAGGCCCTATATTTGGTGGACCTTGAATCCCTCTGATCGTGGGCCTTGAGCCCTTTAGTTGATGGGCATTGGGGCCCGTTAGTTGATGGATCGGCCCGTTTAAAATTGCCTCGTATGCAACCCATTAAAATTCAATTTCTTAATTTTCGTATAACCAATATGCCCACAAGAGCATGGTAAAACTGAAAACATTACATTATTACATTCAGGAATATAATTTACATACTAAGATAATTACTGTTATGCAATAACATCATATCAGAGTTCAGCGTGCACAGTAGCACCAAGAAATCTCTTCAACATGACCAGAACAGCTCCAGCAGCATCAAAAAAAATTCCAGCGTTGAGCATACCATGACCTGTGTGAACCACGTTATCAGGGTTATGCAATCTACCTTTACTTAAGCATGAGGAACCTTTCAATCTTTGCCGACATCGCAGCCTGATTTTCTAATCTTTCCTTTGCCTTTGTTCTCAGCTGATTAATTTGATCCCTCTAGATCTTGGCAACATTGGATAGCTCTACACTTGCCAACTTCTCCTTCTCCAGTTCTGCAGCAAGCTTGCTCATTCTGGATCGAGAGGAGTGATGTGTGACCCCTACATTCTGAAGAAATGTAGGCTGGGAAGTTTTCCTCGAGCGGACCTCATAAACAACCTGGGCCTCAGTCCCGCGTTGTCCGTCTGATGTAGGTACACACAACTCATATTCCATCTCAGCCTTATTTTACAATGAATGATCATGGTTAGGAGTTGCAGCAAGATATAAGATAAATGTTACTGACAACTCTTTGAAAGATGGCTTACAATTGCATCCTTTGTCGGGGTGGAGAAGCCGTTATGTTGGCTCAAGTGGCACTCTTTGAAAATATCCAGAGGACTAAGTTCTTTGCCGTTGTATTTGTCCTTCTGGAAAAAATAACATAAATAGGTGATCAGCTTAAAGGTTTCAGGTGTACATAAAATCTACAGTTCTAGCGACCATGTGCACTATAGTTACCATAGCTGAAATTCAATTCAACTGACATTGCTCTGTAAATGACGTTATTGTGAAACAAATAAAATGCAATCTGTCCTAAAGAAAAACAAGGACATCATCTAGCACGTTTGTTGAGCGCAACAACAAACTTATATAACCAACAAACTTGAAATACTCATCACAGCACAGTTTTATGTTCTGACAGTTCGTGATTTACCATGTTTTCCAAGTGCGAGACATAGCTGCGTGATCCGGTTACCGGATGGATCAGGACCTTAGCAAAGTTGAATTTGTTTTTCTCACTGATTTCCTACTGGATGGTAGAATTAGTAACGGTACTCATAGTCAAGCTTCATGCACAAGAAAATGCATTCATAAGTCAGAACTTAGGAAATGGCTAGTCAATTCAGTTAACAAGTTCATCTGCCATAAGCATGTAATGTACCAGCTTCGATTTGCATAAAATAACTGACCTTCATCTTGGGATCCATCCAGTGCTGCACAAGCTCATTCCACTCAACGTCGTTCAACAAACTGACAGGACTTTGTTTCGGTACATCACAGATAAGACGGTTATCAAAGTCCTTTTTTTAAGGACGTGCCGTTGGTGCTTAACACCTATCTGAAGACACCTCTTACACGCTGCTTTTACTGGTGAAGCATTAATATCCATATCAAACCTAACCTAGTGGCATGGAAGAACATGCATAAGAATGGAAATCTCTGAATCAACGGCATTATATAAATATTGTAGAGGGGCAAAACGCCTAGGATGGACTTACCGAAACTCTGTGGTAATAGTCAGAGAGGAGCCTACTATCCCCCTTATATTTCTTCCAGTGCGAGCGCACAAACACATGGTTCTTGACCGCATTGTGGCATTCAGCTGCAAACTTTGCAGCGACAAAAGGTGACACTGGCCTCATCATACCTTTTTGAATGACAACTGCCAGTTTGCCAGCTACCACTACACATGTAAACAATTAATGAGGTAACAATAATGGTACTACAAACAGAATATGAAAATTTACAGACTAAATACACTAAGCATGCATGCCTTTATCCCCATTACTATTCAGGGTTGCCTCCTCATAGTTAGCATCCATCCAGTGACTGACTATGTCCACAAAGACATGCCCAGTAGCATCATTACTTGTGTTCAAGGGAAGCAACCTGAGTGTGTCATCATGCAACAGAAGGTAACATAAATGCACATAAGAACTTGACAGTACAACATGCTAAATGCAGTAAGAACTTGATTGTACATCTTGCCTTCAGCGAGAGAAGAGTTTAGACGAAGGTAGCTTCGACACACTGAGATTGGATTTGATTTGCATGTAGAAGCTCCCGGATCTGGAAATGAACTCTGGGCGCTCATCTGGGTCAGAAGTCCGGTTAGCCTTGTTGTTGTTGCTGGCGGTTATTGTTCCCGAGTAATAACTACAAGATTGATCAATCAAGATAGCATGAAAACGATAGATTGGCCTTCGCAATCAGACATAAATAAGATGAGACAAGTTGTAAATGCAGGAACTAGCACCTTAGCTGATGAGAGAGCACAAGAGGCTAAACCGATATTGTTAATACCAGTGCAAGATTATAGTCTCCTTTAGGTGGCTAGGATGACGATACTCCCTTTTTGCCGTAGCTGTTGAGCCTCCTCTTTT
Organism: Lolium perenne; assembly: GCF_019359855.2. Classification (NCBI taxonomy): domain Eukaryota; kingdom Viridiplantae; phylum Streptophyta; class Magnoliopsida; order Poales; family Poaceae; genus Lolium; species Lolium perenne. The sequence goes on from NC_067245.2 coordinate 145,177,256, forward strand.
ACTAATTTCTATTGTTTTCCTCCATTTCAGCATGAGATGCCAGCAACAATTCTAGGCTGCTACGAATACAAATACAAAAATAAACGTACATTATGATGTGCTTGCTGTCAAGCTTCATGCAGTCAACTAAACCAATAATCCAAACTTATGGACAAGACTAGTACAATCCACAACAACAAAGCAGACGAACTAACAGGATGCGGAATAACTCAAAAGAAACGATTTACCAAATTCTGTATGGGAGACGATTTAGCCGAAATGGTGAAGATGTTGCCCCAGACGATGGCGACTGTGGTCTTTGCATAACGCGGCAACACAGCGTCCGGCGATCGGCGGGGACGAGAAGCGGGCAGGCAGTGGTGGATATATCCGGAGGGGGATCTAGGGTTAGTACAGATGGGGAAAACTGCATCTGAGCCTCGGTTGGTATCAGATTGGAAACGATTGTCAGGTGGCCATATTTTACAGTTACTTCAATACCCTTGCCCTCCCTAAAATGTTCGGCATTAGTTCTGCAAGCCAGGTGGGTAGAATAGTCATTTCGTTGGATGAAATTGGTCCGGTGCCAACTTTTTGGAGCCAACACATTTTAAATTTCTAACATGTGGGTCCGCAGTGACTGGGCACCGAAGTTGGGCTGCGAACACACCTCTACCTGAAGGGACATAGCCGAACAGGTTCGTAGTTCCTGCAAAATACTACTGCCATTCCATTACATTTTTTCGCATTCGAAACTTATTGGTCAAATTCTAGAATTACAATCACTCAGCGAGAAAACCCGGGTATAGTATCCACAAACCCGGGAAAATGTTTCAGTAACTGCAGTAATATAAACTAACTAATATGGGATAGTCGGAAACAATATTTTCTTGCCAAAATTTAGTGAATTTTTTAACCTTTTAATATTATTGGAAAAAAATGCAGTAATAAAAAGAAGACAAAATAAAAAAATCTGCGAAAGTTCGAAAATAATTGTACATGTCATTTGAAAGTTATATCACTTTTTGTGAGATTAGCCCAAAATTTGATGAAAAAATGAACTTCTAAAATAAAAATAAAAATTGTAGTATTTGAAAGGGTATGTGTTCAATCTTGGAAATTGATACAATCTGGAATAAAAAAGTATTGGTGGTCCCCGATCATCTGATATGCTCTTAAACAGCTTAATCTTACATATAGTTGGTGGCATGTGCAAAAAAACATGTGAAGTCTGTGTTTTGTGCAACAAGAACAACATCAATAAGTGGTGTTTTGTGCAATTTTCCCCCATCTACGGTACTCCCCCGCGAAGATTCCTTCCCTACATTTTGCTCATTTCCGACATCTCTCGAATAATATTCTTATCTAGTTGGAGCAGAGAGGAGAGGAGGGAGATAGGGAGTGGGCTCTAGCTATTTCTGGTAGGCACTTTGTGAAAGTGAAAGGTGGGCCATATATATGTTCGAAATGTATTACTAGTATATTTTTATAACTCACTATGGTACAATATAGCTCTATGTTTGCTCAAGATGACTTACCACACTCACTTTATAGCTAACAGTTGGCTATACTATTCTATACTTGCTCTAAGGCATGGAGAGGGGACACCTCCACAGACGCAATCCATATGGGAGAGGGGGGTCTCCGTTGGGGTTGCAAATAGGGGACGGGGAAATCCAATGATACCTTAGATGTGACATGGTACTGCTTCTAAAATTAAAATTTACAAGCATATAAAGATTTGAAAAATTGGGGGTGTTCACAAGATGTGTACTTACATCCCTTGGAAATTTCAAACACAAATTCGAAATAAACACACAGATAAAAAAGGACATGTTTCTATGTGAATATTGTCATTTTGTGCTTTTTGTTTTCTTGTCGCGCTATTTATGTAATATTCTTCAATTTCATTTTTTCTTGTACGTGTATTTCAAAATTTTATTTGCAAATTCTAGGGATTATAGTCAACATAATATGAACATTTAAAAATTTATTTTGATTCAAAAAAATGTAACTTTGAACTTTAAATAGTAATATCATGGTATATCTTGTAGTCTATGATATACTGTTGGAGCAAGTTTCTTCCATCTCTCTCCATACATTTGGTATATATATATATATATGACTTGCTAAGTTATATGGGCGTGTTGTAGAACTTCCTCGCTAGTCATGATCCATGATGCATCTTAATTTTTGCTGGTGGCGGTGCCAAAAAGAGGAACACATAGAGCATGCGCTATATGGGGGCGAACAGCGGGCACATGACACCCGTCGAGGTATAGGGAAATTGCCCAAAGCAATGGCGACATGCTGTGCACTGCACGACAGTCAATCTCTTGGCCCATGTGTTGGTTAAGGACCTTTGTTCCATTGGCCAGGGCGTTTTGTAGTTTATAGATATCATGCATATAATTTCCTAATTATGGCTCGAAAGAAATGAGTGACTCTCGGAGTGGTCTCAAAGGAGATTCCATGATCGTTGTGTCCTGTGAACTATTGAGGAAATCCAGGTGTAAGTTTGTGTTTAGGATATGACAATTTTGAAAAATTCAAACAAAAATAGGAATAGAATATGGTAGCTTCATTTTCCATGGATGTGACGATGATCCCATGTTCCAAATTTAGGTTCGTGTTAACAATGTAAGGTGACATATTGGTCAAGAGAAAGCTAATGCGGGTAGATGGGCATGACCGTCGCACTAGCGTCCTGAACTTTGAGAGACGATTGGGAAGGGGGATATTTTGTAGGGCTATATTTTTTCATGGACATTATCCGATGCAAATAATCCAAATGTGAAGGTTTCGTATTTTTCTGAAGGATTTTGAATTATGTACAACTTTTGGAATATTGGTCAAACTAGGGTTGACCAGGTTTTGTGTAGGGTGGTTGAAATTTTTTTGGTTGGTCCAAATGGTGTTGTATGGTCCAAATGTGATGTATCATCACACCACCATGGCCCCCCCATCCCCAGGTTTGGTAATGGATTACTGATACATGCTTCATAGAAGGAACGCACCCTTTTTTTGTTAGGGCATGACAATTTTGAAAAATTCAAACAAAATGGAAGACACAATGGTAGCATCATTTTCCATGTGATGATGCATCCATGTGCCAAATTTTGGTTCATTTGAAGAATGTACCAAGAAAAATTGGTCAAGAGGAAGCTACTTGGAGTAGACGGGCATGACCGATGTCACAGTACGACGTGAACTTTGTGAGAGGATTGGCATGGAGATTTATTTTTTGAAGGCCATTATTTTTCATGGAAATTATTTGACACAAATTTTCAAAATGTGAAGGTCTCATATTTTTTCTGAATAATTTTGAATTACTTATGACTTTTGGAAGAATCGGTATAGTGTGCCCCACATGAAGTTAAATGGACCAAGAAAAAAATGTTACACGTTTCCCAGAAAATGGAAAGTTGAGTAGACGCACGACTACACGACTACACGCGTCCACACCCACGTGTCCACTCCTCGATACAGAGGGTCAGAGATTATATAATCATAGATACCCTATAATCATAGGCCTCGTCGTCTCTCCCTACTCCCGAGCGCCTCCCATCCCCCACACTGTGAAAAACCCCCATCCACGTACCGCACCTCCGTCTCCCTCGCTTTCAACCACTGCAGCATGAAGCGCGTCCGTGCGGACAAGGCGGAGCAATCGGCGGCCGCTGGCATAGAGGTTGCCTCTGCAGTAGTGGCCGTCACGACGGGTGAGGCTTCACCGGGCACCCAGGCCGCTCGCAGCCTCTTCCCTTCTGGTTCTTCGGCCTCGGTCGAAACGGGCGTCCTGGCCGTCGAGGAGAAGGTGGATATCAACACTGTTGCTCCAGCGGAAGATCCGTACGGCGTTGCAGGCGACCACGGCGAGGTCATCCTAGACCTGATGCTGGACGCGGACCTCATCGCCGCCGCTATCAACCCCTTCGACGATCTCGGCCCAAACGTTCTGTTCGAGGAGGATGTCGAGGGTGATGACGAGGAGGTACTGCTCTTTTACTGGAACTGTCTCGATCCTATTTGTTTCGTTTACTGTTCATATTCATATGGTTTGCCCGAGTTCTTGATTGATTTGATCTCCTACCTTATTCCTGTAGACGTAATTGATTCTAGGATCCGTACGGTTGGATACTAGTTTACTTTCAACTATTCTGCCATGTAGTTGTTTTAATTAGTCATATAATTAATTTATGGGTTCATATTTATTGGACTTGCAATTGTTGTGGCTTATGTTCATTGTTGTTCAAAGGGTTTTCTCGTGATTTTGTATGATTTGTTCTGCCATTCACTTGTTCTACACATATTTGATTTTTAGGGTTTCCAAGGTTTGTTTATGATAGTGTCATTTTTATTCGATCTGTCATTAAACACCTGATTATGTACTTAATAATTCACATGAGGATTCTGATGACATGGACGATGACAAGGAGCGAAGGGACCAGAAGAGGCGCTACGTTCTGAAGTGGCTGAGGAGTGGTGAAATTCATTTCCGCACGCGCGGGGAGCTATTTTGCCCATTCTGTGGGAGAATCATCCAGAAGGACATCCACAGCATGACCCAGCATGCATTGGGCATAGGCCTAAGTGTATCGAGGAAGCACCGCCCCGCAACCAAGGCCAAGCATGCAGCATATGGCCTCTTCCTCCAGAACTATGTCTTCCCTGGCATGTTCCCGGTCAACACCCCTGTTGCTGGCCCTCCTGCTCCTAGTCCTGTTTAATGTTTATATGTGTAATCTTATTCCCCTTTGGAAACTCAGTATTAAACTCTACTAGTACAATGTACGCGCTTTGCACGTGATGGTCTTGTGATGTCTTCTAGTATGCTTTTGATGCATTTGTGATGTAGTACTTTTTTTTAACTGATGTAGTACTCCCTCCATCTCATATTACTTGATGATATAGATGTATCTAGATAGAATCATTTAAGCATCAAGTAATATCGATCAGAGGGGGTAAATTAAACATGGCATCTGGTGCATGAAGTTGACTGATCGATCTTGCTGGCTAGATTGGCTATACAAAGTTTCGTAGGCAGATGCATGCCATATACGATAGTGTACATCCAGTAAACAAGTCTGAAACAACATTCATAAAAAAGATTACATTGGGGATGAGAGTCAATTGGGGCATCTATAATACATAAAATCTTAGATAGTACACTTGTCACTTGACTCGTCTGTGAGCAAAACAAGTTCCAATAAAAGAAGAGAAAAGCAAGAGGAAATTGTGGGCGAGGTCGAACAGCTTTTTATGTGTTAAGCCGAGGCCTCGTTAAGCTGATTTCGGCTGAGGCCTACCAGCTCATCACACCCACAAAGACAATCTCATCGTGCGAGCCACTGTCAGCAAAAATAACAAAATTAGAACGCAAGTTTAAGAACAAACTGAATTTAGAAGGACTGAAAATAATAACCAACGTACGGTTCTGGAGGTCATATACTCCTAAACTGTTGGAACTGCTGATGTCTACGTGTGCTTCTATTCTTGTAGACAGTGTTGGGCCTCCAAGAGCAGAGGTTTGTAGAACAGCAGCAAGTTTCCCTTAAGTGGATCACCCAAGGTTTATCGAACTCAGGGAGGAAGAGGTCAAAGATATCCCTCTCAAGCAACTCTGCAATCACGATACAAGAAGTCTCTTGTGTCCCCAACACACCTAATACACTTGTCAGATGTATAGGTGCACTAGTTCGGCGAAGAGATAGTGAAATACAAGTAGTATGGATGTATATGAGTGGTAATAGCAATCTGAATAAAATATGGCAGCGAGTAAACATGCAATAGAACAGTAAATAAACGGAGATTCGATGTTTGGAAACCAGGCCTAGGGATCATACTATCACTAGTGGACACTCTCAACATTGATCACATAATAAAACCACTCTACACTCTCTTGTTGGATGACAAACATCATTAATTATGTAGGGCTACAAGAGCACCTCAATGCCGGAGTTAACAAGCTCCACAACATTCGATGTTCATATTTAAATAACCTTAGAGTGCATGATAGATCATTGCAATTTAAACCGAGAACTAACATAGCGCACACACTGTCACCTTTACACTATGAAGGGGGAATAGATCACATCAATACTATCATAGTAATAATTAACTCCATAACCTACAAGAGATTATGATCATAACCTACGCCAAGAACTACACGATGCACACACTGTCACCATTACACCGTGAAGGAGGAATAGACTACTTTAATAACATCACAAGAGTAGCACATAGATGAATAGTGATACAAAGCTCATATGAATCTCAATCATATAAGGCAGCTCATGAGATCATTGTATTGAAGTACATAGGAGAGAGATTAACCACATAGCTACCGGTACAGCCCTTAGCCCCGATGGAGAACTACTCCCTCCTCATGGGAGACAGCAGCGGTGATGAAGCTGGTGGTGGTGTCGATGGAGATGCCTTCCAGGGGCACTTCCCCGTCCCGGCGGTGTGCCGGAACAGAGACTCCTGTCCCCCAGATCTTGGCTTCGCGATGGCGGCGGCTCTGGAAGGTTTCTCGTACCGTGGCTTTTCCGTCTCGAAGATTTAGGTCAGCGACCTTTAAATAGGCGAAGAGGCGGAGTCGGAAGGGTTACGGGGGCGCCACACAATAGGGGGCGCCCCCCCTTGGGCCGCGCCGCCCTACTGTCTGGTGGCCCTGTGGCTCTCCTCTGGCCCCTCTCCGGTGTTCTGGAAGCTTCGTGGAATTATAAGGTGCTGGGCATTGATTTCGTCCAATTCTGAGAATATTTCCTTACTAGGATTTCTGAAACCAAAAACAGCAGAAAACAGGAACTGGCACTTCAGCATCTCGTTAATAGGTTAGTTCCGGAAAACGCAAAAAAACATCATAAAGTGTGAACAAAACATGTAGGTATTGTCATAAAACTAGCATGGAACATAAGAAATTATAGATACGTTTGAGACGTATCAAGCATCCCCAAGCTTAGTTCCTACTCGCCCTCGAGTAGGTAAACGATAACAATGATAATTTCTTAAGTGACATGCTACCAACATAATCTTGATCAACATTATTGTAAAGCATATGAGATGAATGCAGCGATTCAAAGCAATAGTAAAGACAATGACTAAACAACTGAACCATATAGCAAAGACTTTTCATGAATAGTACTTTCAAGACAAGCATCAATAAGACTTGCATAGGAGTTAACTCATAAGCAATAAATTCTTAGTAGAAGGCATTGAAGCAACACAAAGGATGATTAAGTTTCAGCAATTGCTTTCAACTTGTAACATGTATATCTCATGGATAGTTGTCAATATAAAGCAATATAACAAGGGCAATAAGTAAACATGTAAGAATCAATGCACATAGTTGACACAAGTGTTTGCTTCTAAGATAGAAGGAAGTAGGTGAACTGACTCAACATAAAGTAAAAGAAAGGCCCTTCGCAGAGGGAAGCAGGGATTAAATCATGTGCTAGAGCTTTTCATTTTGAAAACATAGAAACAATTTTGTCAACGGTAGTAATAAATCATATGTGTTATGTATAAGATATCCTATAAGTTGCAAGCCTCATGCATAGTATACCAATAGTGCCCGCACCTTGTCCTAATTAGCTTGGATTAACACGGATTATCATTGCATAACATATGTTTCAACCAAGTTTCACAAAGGGGTACCTCCATGCCGCCTGTACAAGGGTCTAAGGAGAAAGTTCGCATTGGATTTCTCGCTTTTGATCATTCTCAACTTAGACACCCATACCGGGACAACATAGACAACAGATAATGGACTCCTCTTTTAATGCTTAAGCATTCAACAACAGATTATATTCTCATAAGAGATTGAGGTTTTGTGTCCAAACTGAAACTTCCACCATGATTCATGGCTTTAGTTAGCGGCCCAATGTTCTTCTCTAACAATATGCATACTCAAACCATTTGATCATGAAAATCTCCCTTACTTCAGACAAGACGAACATGCATAGCAACTCACATGATATTCAACAAAGGTAAAAGTTGATGGCGTCCCCAGAAACATGGTTACCGCACAACAAGCAACTTATAAGAAATAAGATACATAGCTACATATTCTTCACCACAATAGTTTTTAAGGCTATTTTCCCATGAGCTATATATTGTAAAGACAAAGGATAGAATTTTTAAAGGTAGCACTCAAGTAATGTACTTTGGAATGGCAGAGAAATACCATGTAGTAGGTAGGTATGGTGGACACAAATGGCATAGTTTTTGGCTCAAGGATTTGGATGCATGAGAAGAATCCCTCTCAATACAAGGCTAGGCTAGCAAGGTTGTATGAAGCAAACTCAAGTATGAAATGGTGTAGCAAGACTCACATATGAACATATTGTAAGCATTATAAGACTTTACATCATCTCCTTGTTGTTCAAACACCTTAACCAGAAAATATCTAGACTTAGAGAGACCAATCATGCAAACCAAATTTTAACAAGCTCTATGTGGTTCTTCATTAATAGGTGCAAGGTACATGATGCAATAGCTTAAACATGATCTATATGAGCACAACAATTGCCAAGTATCAAATTATTCAAGACATTATACCAATTACCACATGAAGCATTTTCCGTTTCCAACCATATAGCAATGAACGGAGCAGTTTCAACCTTCGCCATGAACATTAAAAGCTAAGAACACATGTGTTCATACGAACCAGCGGAGCGTATCTCTCTCCCACACAAGGATGAACTTATTCAAACAAAACAAAAATAAAAGCAAACAGACGCTCCAAGTAAAGTACATAAGATGTGACCGAATAAAAATATAGTTTCAAGAGAAGAAACCTGATAAATTGTCGATGAAGAAGGGGATGCCTTGGGAATCCCCAAGCTTAAACGCTTGAGTCTTCTTGAAATATGCAGGGATGAACCACGGGGGCATCCCCAAGCTTAGACTTTTCACTCTTCTTGATCATAGTATATCATCCTCCTCTCTTGACCCTTGAAAACTTCCTCCACACCAAACTCGAAACAAACTCGTTAGAGGGTTAGTGCATAATCAAAAATTCACATGTTTAGGGGTGACACAATTATTCTTAACACTTCTGGACATTGCCCAAAGCTACTGGAAGTTAATGGAACAAAGAAATCCATCCCACACAGCAAAAGAGGCAATGCGAAATAAAAGGCAGAATCTGTCAAAACAGAACAGTCCGTAAAGACGAATTTTTAAGAGACACTGGACTTGCTTAGATGAAAATGCTCAAATTGAATGAAAGTTGCGTACATATCTGTGGATCACGCACGTAAATTGGCAGATTTTTCTGAGTTACCTACAGAGAACCCTTTCCAAATTCGTGACAGACAGAAATCTGTTTCTGCGCAGTAATCCAAATCTAGTATCAACCTTGCTATCAAAGACTTTACTTGGCACAACAATGCAATAAAATAAAGATAAGGAGAGGTTGCTACAGTAGTAACAACTTCCAAGACACAAATATAAAACAAAATTGCTGTAGTAAAATAAACACATGAGTTATCTCCCAAGAAGTGCTTTCTTTATAGCCATTAAGATGGGCTCAGTAATTTTAATGATGCACTCCCAAGAAATAGTAGTTGAAGCAAAAGAGAGCATCAAAAAGCAAATTGAAAACAAATTTAAGCCTAACATGCTTCCTATGCATAGGAATCTTGTAAATAAACAAATTCATGAAACATAATGCAACAAGCATAGAAAGATAAAACAAATGTAACTTCAATATTCTCAACATAAAGAGGGGAAACTTATTATTATTAAGATGCATATAACCATATTTCCCTCTCTCATAATAACTTTCAGAGGCATCATGAACAAACTCAACAATATAACTATCACATGAAACATTCTTGTCATGAGCCACATGCATAAAATTATTACTCTCCACATAAGCATAATCAATTTTATTAGTTGTAGTGGGAGCAAATTCAACAAAGTAGCTATCATTATTATTCTCATCAAGTGTAGGAGGCATATTATAGTCATAATTAAACTTATCCTCCATAGTAGGCGGCACCAAAAGACCACTATCATTATAATCATCATAAATAGGAGGTATATCATAATCAACATAAACTTTCTCCTCAATACCCGGAGGACTAAAGAGATCATTTTCATCAAAACCGACCTCCCCAAGCTTAAATTCTTCCATAGCATTAGCAACAATGGTGTTAGAAGCATTCATACTAATAACATTCCCATTAGCATGCATAAGTTCCATGGGTTTTTTAATTTTCTCTTCAAACACATCATGTCCTAATTCAAGATAAAGTTCATAAAGATCTCTCATTTTGTTGCTGTCTTCCATTAAGCCTTACTAGTGTAAAACAAGAGACCAAAAGATGCAATTGCAGGATCTAAAGGAAATAGCTTCGAGCACTTACAACGGCAACAGAAAATAACTTAGTTACCTGGGACCGGAGTGTGAGTGCCTTTTACCTTTCCTCCCCGGCAACGGCGCCAGAAAAGTGCTTGCTGTCCACAACTGGCGCGTGGTTGACGTGGGAGGTTTGATGGCGTGTGACGGGCTTGATGGAGTGTCTTGATTCGTTCCCCGGCAACGGCGCCAGAAAAGTGCTTGATGTCTACGTGTGCTTCTATTCTTGTAGACAGTGTTGGGCCTCCAAGAGTAGAGGTTTGTAGAACAGTAGCAAGTTTCCCTTAAGTGGATCACCCAAGGTTTATCGAACTCAGGGAGGAAGAGGTCAAAGATATCCCTCTCAATCAACCCTGCAATCACGATACAAGAAGTCTCTTGTGTCCCCAACACACCTAATACACTTGTCAGATGTATAGGTGCACTAGTTCGGCGAAGAGATAGTGAAATACAAGTAGTATGGATGTATATGAGTGGTAATAGCAATCTGAATAAAATATGGCAGCGAGTAAACATGCAACAGAACAGTAAATAAACGGAGATTCGATGTTTGGAAACCAGGCCTAGGGATCATACTTTCACTAGTGGACACTCTCAACATTGATCACATAATAAAACCACTCTACACTCTCTTGTTGGATGACAAACACCATTAATTATGTAGGGCTACAAGAGCACCTCAATGCCGGAGTTAACAAGCTCCACACCATTCGATGTTCATATTTAAATAACCTTAGAGTGCATGATAGATCATTGCAATTTAAATCGAGAACTAACATAGCGCACACACTGTCACCTTTACACTATGAAGGGGGAATAGATCACATCAATACTATCATAGTAATAATTAACTCCATAGCCTAAAAGAGATTATGATCATAACCTACGCCAAGAACTACACGATGCACACGCTGTCACCATTACACCGTGAAGGAGGAATAGACTACTTTAATAACATCACAAGAGTAGCACATAGATGAATAGTGATACAAAGCTCATATGAATCTCAATCATGTAAGGCAGCTCATGAGATCATTGTATTGAAGTACATAGGAGAGAGATTAACCACATAGCTACCGGTACAGCCCTTAGCTCCGATGGAGAACTACTCCCTCCTCATGGGAGACAGCAGCGGTGATGAAGATAGCGGTGGTGTCGATGGAGATGCCTTCCGGGGGCACTTCCCCGTCCCGGCGGCGTGCCGGAATAGAGACTCCTGTCCCCCAGATCTTGGCTTCGCGATGGCGGTGGCTCTGGAAGGTTTCTCGTACCGTGGCTTTTCCGTCTCGAAGATTTAGGTCAGGGACCTTTAAATAGGCGAAGAGGCGGAGTCGGAAGGGTTACGGGGGCGCCACACAATAGGGGGGCGCGCCCCCCCTTGGGCCGCGCCGCCCTACTGTCTGGTGGCCATGTGGCTCTCCTCTGGCCCCTCTCCGGTGTTCTGGAAGCTTCGTGGAATTATAAGGTGCTGGACGTTGATTTCGTCCAATTCCGAGAATATTTCCTTACTAGGATTTCTGAAACCAAAAACAGGAGAAAACAGGAACTGGCACTTCGGCATCTCGTTAATAGGTTAGTTCCGGAAAACGCATAAAAACATCATAAAGTGTGAACAAAACATGTAGGTATTGTCATAAAACTAGCATGGAACATAAGAAATTATAGATACGTTTGAGACGTATCAACTGCCATGGCCGTGCTTCGAGGTTTTGCTTTCGTGCAGTGTCACTGGAGTTTAATCTCATCGGCATTGTGAAACTTCAGTCACACTGCACGATACACTTTTAACAAGAAAAATGTGTTTTGTGCAGTGTTCCCAAGCATCACAACACCGATGGGGTAGAACTGATGACTTCGTGGTGTAGTTTCAGCCCTGGTCGTCTATGGATATCTGCATAGAATAAGTGACTTAGTGAGCTTTTCTAGTATATATATATATATATATATATATATAAAGCACACATGTTTGGCAGAAGGGGCGCACAGCGCATGGATTCATACCTTGAGTCGACGCTGGGTCGCAGAAGGGCGGCCGCACCTCGATGACGCTGGCGACGTCTCCACCAACGCTGACCGGTGTCTGCTTCTCGGCTGGCGGTGCGCTGCACCATGCATGTAGAAGATCTAGCCGAAGAGGAGTGTAACACCCCAAATTTCAATAAAAAGAAAGTTAGAGAAATCCAGAAACCAAAATTTCAAACCAACAAAAACTTTTCTTTTTGCATATAGTACCATGCATAGGACTTGTGCATTTGAGTGATATGCCATGATGATTGCGTTTACTTGTATTTGCTATGCTCTAAAACCCTAGTGTGATCATATGAAGATCACCAACCAAATAAATTAAAGAGGAAGAAATTCCATAATTTGCAAAACCCTAAAAACCCTCACATATGCTCTATGGCATTTTTTATAAATCTTGACCCTAAACCTATTTGGTCTTCACCATTAGTGGGATAATGTTATTAAACACTTATTACAACTTTTGGAATCAAGGTTTCACAATTCAAATGAATTTCAAACACAATTCCCACTCACATATGATAATGGCCAAATCTGCCAAATTTAGTCTGGTCACCACTTTGAGCCCCTGCAATTCAATTTTCCCAAACCAATTCTTGCTAACTCTTTGCACCAGTTCAAAGTCAACATCAAGGTGAACAACTTTGATGAAGATCACCCTGCCAAATTCATCTTGGATCAATAGCTATGCTCATCCAAAGTTGCAACATTTTAACAAGTGGGACAATCTCACACTTGTCAATTTTTGAAATTCTTGAATTCTACTTTTTCCACCACCACCTCAAATCACCTCTGGTCATTTACAACTAATATCAACACTCACATTTCAAAAACTTTCACCTTTTGAATTATTTCAAATTTGGAGAATTTTGCAAATTGCAAAATATGGCACTATTTGACACTATTTGAAATAGTGTTCTATACACACCAAACCTACACTACACTACCCCAAATGGTTCCCCTGCCCCCTTTCACCCTGAATGGCAACATTGAAACCCTAGGGAGAGAGAGAGAACAAGCAAGACATGGCCATGCCGGCCCATGCCGGCCATGTTCTTCTCCCCCTCTCTCCATTGCTTCTCTACACTGGCCCTGGTGCCCACACTCGCCACCGCCCACTCATACACCACCCTAGCTAAGCCACGGTCGAGCTCGATGCCAACCATCGCCGGAGATCGCGCGCCGAGATCAGCCCTGGATGCCGCTCGCGTCGCGCATGGACACCACTGGCCACGCGCCGCGCAGCCACTCCGCTCACGCCCTGGACCCCCTGTGCACAAGTTGAGCACCGCAGTGACACCGCGACGCCGCCAGACACGCGCCCAGCCCCCGGCGCCGGAGACGACGACTTGTTCCCGTACGCGCCGCGGCCGTCGTGGAAGCAATGCGACCCAACCGAGCCTCCCCCGACCAAGCTGTCGCTGCCGTTAGACTCGCCTGGACACCCAGAGCACTGCCGCCACCTCGCCTAGCTCGCTAGCTCGCCGGAGACGCCGCGAGCATGTCGACCACCACCCTGCCCCGCACCCCTTGCTCAATCCTATAAATAGAGCGTTCCCTGGAAGCCACTGAGCACACCACCTCACTCCCCACCCTTCACCACTTCGCCTCGCACCGTTAGCCACCTCGATCGTCGCCGGAGCAAGGCCAATTGCAAGATCGGAGCCGCGGAAGCCCTGGAGAAATCGCCATTGATCCAGGCCGCCTCGAGCTCCGCCACTGCTACCAGCTGCTTCGCCGTCGTCCACATCTACCTCGCGCACACTGCCATACCTTGCTGGAGCCGCGGTGAGCTCTCCGACCCCCTACCCTCGCCGCCAACCTCCCTGCCTCTCGCCGGAGAAGACGACGCACCAGCGCCGTCCGATCCCCTTCTAATCCTACGCCCCACATTAAAACGTACCGATTCGGGTTAGATGAGCCGCTGACAGGCGGACCCCACCCTGTCAGGCAGCCCGCGCGTCCGTGGACCATGGTGGGCTGGCTCGGGCCGTTTTCAAATCGTTTGGCCCAACTAGTTTTCCCGCCGGCCTGTTAATTTCAAAACCAGTTTAATTAATTACAAATCCATTTGAATACTGCCTCCACTTTGAAATTCAACCATTTCAAATTGGCTAAACCAAATCTAGTAAATTTTATATTGTTAGAAAGCCACTGAAATTCTCTACAACATGCCACTGGCCTCATGTCAGATTCTTTGTAGAATAAATGTGATAAAAATAACAAGACAGGGACTTTTCCCTATTCAAATAATTCTTAAAAATCAACCAAAATAGATATTAAGTCAATTCCAACTCTAATAGCTCACATTTGACTTACACTAATTGTTTATGCAATAAAATGGTGTGGTCACTTTGCATGATCATGTCATGGTTTAATGAATGGATATTTTGACTAGTTTAACTAGTTGATATTGTCCAAAACTATTAAAGTTAAATCGTGTGAAGTCTTACACTTCATTTAAACTTGTCTCACATGGATTCATGGGATGTTTGGACCCCTGGTCCCAAACTCTCTTATATGAATTACTTGAGATTTAAATCAAAGGTAGTGTTATTTAAATTGTATGAGGTGACCCACCTCATTTAAATCATTTTCCCAAATGATGATGATGAACATTTGACTTAGGTCAATATGAGTTCATCCATGATTGTTGGAGAAATTAAATCTTAAAAAGATTTCAATGAGAGGAAATTATTTCTCAAGAACCCTATGGAAACTATCATTTACATATGGAATACAAATTCTTTTTAAACCCCACAACCCATGCACCCTAGTTTATTATTTTGTGTGCATAGAGTAGTATGTGTGTTTATTTGTGATGTGTGGAATAGCCATTGAATTAGTGAGTAATTATACTCGTATTCAACTTTAGACGGTAGCACCGGAGAGTACGCCGAAGAAGAAGGTTGCTACCAGGAGGAAGAGGAGGAACAGTTTGAGAACTACCAAGGCAAGCTAAATTACTATGCAAGCTACTATCAATGCAAGCTTTTATTCTTGCAAAGTGCAAAGCCCCTTGGGGCAAGGCACCATGTTCTTACCTTTTCTTATATGAACCCATCCCAAGTTTTTACTTTACAAGTTGTTACTTGTTTTCTAAATGAGTTACGTTTATAGTTAACTTTGGTCAAAGTACAAGTTGAGTCCTAGAGTAGTGAGTTAGTCTTCCCAAAGCAAAGCAAGTTAGCACCCCTCATGATTTAGAGCTAGTGCTAAAGAATTACAGCCTGACTACTCTAGATGGGAACCTTGTGAACTTGAAGGGATTTTTGAAACCTTGGAATGAAGATGCATTCCATTGAATGATTTTTTGAAGGTGAATATGACCAAGAGAAGATGGTGATTTTTGATAAAACAATGATGTTGGTTTGAATGTGATACCTTTCCAATTATCAAGTACCCCCACAATACCTGATTATGGGTAGGGCGTAACTGGAAGTTTATGCGTCTTAGTATGGGTTCCCTCTAAACAAGCGTCATCGGGGTTATGCCGAAAGCTGCCTCTACCACAAAAGAAACGATACGATATGATGCGAAATGAGGTGAATGTCCGGTCCAAGCCTCGTGCAGTTCCTGTGCTGACTGTCTGTCTTCACTGGGAGGCCAAGCTCATGGGGAGAGGTGCTCATACTAGGATTTGTAAGTGAAAGGTTATGGTTGATGATCCGCGTACTGTGTTACGATGATTCGGGGAAATCCCGACGGATGAAATCAAATGTTGTGGCACAAGTGTGCAACCTCTGCAGAGTGTAAACCTATTCGAATAGCCGCGTCCACGGTTACGGACGGTTGGAAAGGCCATACAGTTTCCGATGTCATATCTTTGAAAATGATGTTGAAAGGTGATGGTGAAATGACTTGTGGTGGATTGAATTGAAATCACCACTTGAATGGTGGGAATGACACTAATGTTCCCACTTGAGTTAGTTAGCACTTGAGTAAGCTTTTCTCAAAACCTTGTGAAATAAAACTAGCTTTATGCAAATAAACTAGAGCTTAGCAAACCATACTAGAATGTCTAGCACTTACTTTAGTATTAGTTTGCGAGTACTCAACGTACTCACGGCTTTGTCCCTGGCTATTCAAATGGCCAGAGTATGAAGATGAACAAGGAGATGACCAGCAGGACGCCTACGACAACTAAGCGCCTTCCGACGTCAAGCGTTGGCCTGTGGACTAGAGAGTCCTTGTATCTTACGCTTCCGCTATGTTGAACTATGAACTTGTGTTTGTTCGTTGATCCATAGATCAACTATTCGTGTAATATGGATCATGTGATTCCAATTTGTAAGACTTATGGTTTGTAATGAATGATGACTGTGATACTTAACTATTATGCCTCGCAACAACAATATTCCTGGGATTGCGATGTATGACATAATAGGCACTCGGACTTAAAAATCCGGGTGTTGACAAGTTGGTATCAGAGCCATTGTTTGACCTTAGAAGATCTTAGTTAGAATGGGCGTTCTGAAAAAGTTAACTTTGAAATCAAATGAAAGAAACTATTTGTGAAAATTTACTACACTCTTGTCTTTGAGACTTTGCCAAAATTTGATGAATCTTGTCTATCTTGTTGAATCAACTTAAAATTTTGCCACACTTTGCACTCTCTAACTTACTCATCCAATTCTCTTTCAGATGGAGCCGAATGAACCCCTCAACACCAAGTTTTATCAACTTGGGAACGGAGGAAGCTTGATCTTCGAGCATGACCTCGACTCCCTGTCGGATCACCTTGGCCGCCCACACCCCGAGTTTCAAGGGATTCAGGTGGACGACCAGCCGGGAGGGGAACTGCAGTGGATTATCACCGCTAACTTGAGGGGCAAGCTGGAGCCTCCCACCTCGGAGAGGATCCTTTTCTCTTTCAGGGAAAGCAACTGGCTAGACGGGCTTGCACGTGCTCTTCAGGAAGCACTTGCTCGTCTGTGCGGACAGAATGCGGAAGCACTTCGGGAGGAACGCTTTGCGCATCTCGCGAGGCGTAACTCTGACGGAAGACCCATGGATGTGCCACTGCACCCCCAGTTGAGGCACCATGTGGATCACTTGGACTTCATGCTCTACCAGACTCAGAGGGACCTCGACGCCTCTCGCGCTTACGCGAACCAGACCCATGCTCACATCACCGAGCAGGGTGAGGCGATCAAGCTACTCAACAACGACCGCAGGAGCCTTCGCCAGCAGCGTGCCAAGAAGGACGCTACGATTCGCCGCCTTCGCGCCCGGATCGCGTCACTTGAGGCCACTGTCAAGGCCCAGGAGGATCAGATTCGTCAGTTGGAGGATGACGATGGAGGCATCGATATTCAGGGAGGAGACGCCTTCCTGAGCGATGACGACGACTTTGAGGAGGACGAGAACACCGAGGAGGAGGACTACGAGTTCCTGGAGGCAGGACCTGACGACTACGTCCCGATCGATATCGATGATGAGGAGTAGTTGCACTAGTTCCACTTATAGTAGGTGTGAGTTGTATCCCGTCCTTTGTATCGTAGCATGAGAATGGTTCTTAAAACCATTGGAGTATGTGTGTAGTTTGTGCTATGTGTTGCATGAATGAATGAATGTTATGTTTGTCATGAAAAGATTACAAGTTTTCCAATGCTTTTCAAACTTAACCAAAATGAACCATAGGATGTTCCCTCTTATCTCATAATCTTCTACATCTTCAGATGGCCCCTCCGAATCGCACCAACGACGCGATGCTGCAACTTCTGCAAACCCTGCTTGCCGACCGGGAAACTGAAAGAGCCGAGCACCAAGCCAACCTCATCGCCTTGCAGAACATCGCCAACCAAGGCCATGGAAATCATGACCACCCCGGATCCAAGCTCAAGAACTTCCAAAACACCAACCCTCCGGTGTTTAGCAAGACCGAGGAGCCCCTCGACGCCGACGATTGGCTCCAGACTATGGAGAACAATCTGGAGGTAGCTGGAGTGGAAGCCAACGAGAAGGTGTTGTTCGCCACTCACTATCTCGCTGGACCAGCTCGCGCTTGGTGGACAAGCACCCGTGCCATGAACGGAGGTCAATTCATGACTTGGGAGGATTTCAAACTCAAGTTCAGCAAGTACCATGTACCCCCGGGTCTTATCAAGAAGATGAGGGATGAATTCCGTGAGCTGAAACAAGGTCGCATGACGGTGGTTGAATACCGCGACAAGTTTCTCACCTTGTCAAGGTATGCCCCTGATGAGACCGACACCGTTGAAAAGAGGAAGGAGAGATTCCTGAACGGACTGCATGATGAGATGCAGACTGTCCTCGTCAACATCCCCTTCACTGACCTCGAAGCCCTTGTTGACTCCGCCATCCAGATGGAGGGCAAGTTAAACCAAGCCAATGAGAACCGCAAGCGCCGCATGGCAAGTCAGAGTGGATCAAGCCACCCCCAGAAGTTTCGCCCTAGCTCAAGCGGAGGTTTCCCTCCGAGAAACAACAAACCCCAGATGCAGAACTCTCGCCCCGGTTATCAGAACCGGAGTGGAGGAAACTCCAAGCCAGGAGGCTACCACAACAACAACAACAACAACAACAACAACAACAACAACTACAACCGCGCTCCACCCCGAGCCCCTAACAACACCAACACCAACACCAACCCCAGAACCGGAAGCAATGCCATTCCCGTTGCGAACAAGCAGGACAAGAGCACTATCACTTGTTACGAGTGTGGTGTAGTGGGACACTACTCCAACGAGTGCCCCAAGCGTCTTGCCAAGCTCGCCGGCAACACCGCTGCACCTGCTCAGCAGCAACGCCGTGTCTCCACCGGCAAGAAGTTCGCCCCCAACAACCCCAACAACCGCAACGGCCGCCTCTACCACATGAACGCTGAAGAAGCCCAGGAAGCACCAGATGTTGTGCTGGGTATGTTTTCTGCCAACCACACCCCTGCTAGAGTGTTGTTTGATTCTGGAGCATCTCATTCCTTTGTCACCGAAGATTTTGCATCAACAAGTAAAATTCAACCCCTCAGTTTGAAGCATGTTATGATAGTTCAAATCCCCGGATCAACCACCAAAGCCAGAAAATTTTGCAAAAATGTGCCAATCAAAATCCATGATGTAGATTTCTTTGCAAATCTAATCATACTTGGAACCAAAGGTTTGGAAGTTGTCCTAGGAATGGACTGGATGTCCAAGCACAATGGATTGATAGACTGCGCCAAGAAAGCCATAACCATGAGTAGCAGCACCGGTATCGTAGTTGAGCACGTCTCTGAAAAACTACCCAGAAAATTTACCTGCAACCAAAGTGTATCCAAGCCAACTCTGGATCAAATCAGGGTTGTTTGTCGCTACCCTGATGTGTTTCCGGATGATCTACCCGGTATGCCCCCGGATCGGGATATCGAGTTTATCATCGAGTTAATTCCCGGAACTGGACCCATCGCCCAGAGAGCCTACAGCATGAACGCAATCGAGCTTGTGGAGCTGAAGAAGCAAATAGATGACATGTTAGCCAAAGGTTTGATTAGACCAAGTGCATCCCCCTGGAGATCCCCCGTCTTGTTTGTCGACAAGAAGGATGGTGCAAATCGTTTATGCACGGACTATCGTAAGCTCAACGATGTCACCATCAAAAACAAATACCCCCTACCCAAGATCGAAGACTTGTTTGACCAACTCACCGGATCCCGAGTTTTCTCCAAGATTGATCTTAGAACTGGATACCACCAACTGAAGATCCGAGCCACCGACATTCCAAAAACTGCCTTTACCACCAGATATGGGTTGTATGAGTACAACGTCATGTCGTTTGGACTGACCAATGCCCCCGCTTATTTCATGAATCTCATGAATAAGATCTTCATGAACTTTTTGGACAAGTTTGTCGTTGTTTTCATCGACGACATCCTCGTCTACTCCAAGTCCGAAGAGGAACATGAACAGCATTTGGAGATTGTCCTAGAAACCCTTAGACAGCACAAGTTGTATGCCAAGTTTAGCAAGTGTGAGTTCTGGCTGGAAGAAGTTGGATTCCTCGGACACATCTTGTCTGCAGGAGGAATTGCCGTAGATCCCGCCAAAATCAAAACTGTTATGGAATGGAAAGCCCCAACCACACAAACCGAGGTCCGAGCTTTTCTTGGATTAGCCGGATACTACCGCAGATTTGTAGAAGGTTTTTCGAGCATCGCTCGACCAATGACCCAACTGCTGAAAAAGGACAGAAAGTTTGAGTGGACCGACAAATGTGAAGAGAGCTTTCAGCAGCTCAAGAGTAGACTGACAACAGCCCCAATCCTGATCATGCCAGATATCGCAAAGCCCTTTGACGTATATTGCGACGCCTCCAAGACTGGACTTGGATGTGTGCTTATGCAAGAAGGCAAGGTTGTATCCTACCTTTCAAGACAACTCAAACAACATGAACAGAATTACCCAACCCATGACCTCGAGCTTGCAGCCGTGGTCTTAGCCCTGAAAGTTTGGCGTCATTACCTCATGGGTAATCGATGCGAGATCTACTCCGACCACAAAAGCCTCAAATATATTTTCACCCAGAAGGAGTTGAACATGAGACAACGCCGATGGATCGAATTGATCAAGGATTACGACATGGAGATTCACTACCACCCCGGCAAGGCCAATGTGGTAGCGGATGCTTTGAGTCGACTGCCGTGCCAGTTGAACTCCATGCTCGCAACCGAACAGCCCAGTTTGCACCAAGAGTTTGAACAGTTCAGACTTGAACTTGTTAGTGAAGGATTCCTAGCCAGCATAGAACTGCAACCCACCTTGGTTGGTCAGATCAAGGAAGCCCAGAAGGACAACGCTAGCATTGACGGAATCAAGAAACAGATAGCCGCAGGAAAAGCCCCCGGATTCACCGTAGAAGAAGCCGGAGTGCTTTGGTACAAAGAACGTCTCTGCGTACCATCGGACTCTGACTTGAAACGAGTCATTCTGCAAGAAGCCCATGACACCCTTTATTCAATCCACCCCGGAGGTACCAAGATGTACCAGGACCTGAAAGAACAATTTTGGTGGCACGGAATGAAGAGAGAGATCGGTAGTTATATCGCTAAGTGTGACATCTGTCAGAGAGTCAAGGCAGAACACCAACGACCCGCCGGACTGTTGCAACCCCTTCAGATTCCGGAATGGAAATGGGACTCCGTAGGAATGGACTTTATCACCGGACTGCCCAAATCCAGCAAAGGCAATGATTCAATATGGGTAGTGGTCGATAGATTGACCAAAGTCGCCCATTTCATCGCCGTCAAAACCACCTATCAAGGCCCCAAGTTAGCTGAACTTTACATCTCCAGAATAGTCGCTTTGCACGGAACCCCCAAATCGATAGTGTCAGATAGAGGATCCCAGTTCACCTCAAGGTTCTGGCAGAAAGTGCATGAAGGACTAGGCACCCGCCTAAATTTCAGCACCGCCTATCACCCTCAGACCGACGGACAGACTGAGAGAGTAAACCAGATATTGGAAGACATGCTTAGAGCATGCGTACTGGAATACGGATCCAAGTGGGAAGACTGCCTACCTTACGCAGAATTCTCGTACAACAATAGTTACCAAGCCAGCCTACAGATGGCCCCCTTTGAAGCCTTGTACGGAAGGAAATGCCGTACCCCCCTGAACTGGTCAGAAGTCGGAGAGAGCCAAGTTTTCGGCCCAGATGTTCTTCGTGAAGCCGAAGAGAAAGTCCACAAGATCCGCGAGTACCTCAAGACTGCGCAATCCGCATGAAGAGCTACGCCGACAAGAGACGTCGGGAGATGACCTTTGAGATCGGAGACTTCGTCTATCTCAAAGTATCCCCCTTGAAAGGGATGCAAAGGTTTCAGCTGAAAGGAAAGCTTGCACCTCGCTATGTTGGACCTTTCCAAGTCCTTAGCCGCCGAGGTGAAGTATCTTATCAACTAGAGTTGCCTGAAGAAATGTCGGCTATGCACGACGTGTTTCACATCTCACTTCTCCGGAAATGCCTTGAAGTCCCGAAGAAGACCGAAGTGTTCAAGAACATCGATCACCGATCGGTGGATATCAACAAGGATCTGACTTACCGCGAAGTGCCGATTCGCATATTGGAAGAAGCTTACCGAACCACCCGCACCCGAAGCATCAAGTTTCTGAAGATCCAATGGAGCAATCATACCGAGGATGAAGCCACTTGGGAACGCGAAGACTTCATGAAGAAGGAGTACCCAGATCTCTTTAGTACCTAACTTTCTTTTTGATCTCGGGACGAGATCTTTTGTAAGGGGGAAGGGTTTGTAACACCCCAAATTTCAATAAAAAGAAAGTTAGAGAAATCCAGAAACCAAAATTTCAAACCAACAAAAACTTTTCTTTTTGCATATAGTACCATGCATAGGACTTGTGCATTTGAGTGATATGCCATGATGATTGCATTTACTTGTATTTGCTATGCTCTAAAACCCTAGTGTGATCATATGAAGATCACCAACCAAATAAATTAAAGAGGAAGAAATTCCATAATTTGCAAAACCCTAAAAACCCTCACATATGCTCTATGGCATTTTTTATAAATCTTGACCCTAAACCTATTTGGTCTTCACCATTAGTGGGATAATGTTATTAAACACTTATTACAACTTTTGGAATCAAGGTTTCACAATTCAAATGAATTTCAAACACAATTCCCACTCACATATGATAATGGCCAAATCTGCCAAATTTAGTCTGGTCACCACTTTGAGCCCCTGCAATTCAATTTTCCCAAACCAATTCTTGCTAACTCTTTGCACCAGTTCAAAGTCAACATCAAGGTGAACAACTTTGATGAAGATCACCCTGCCAAATTCATCTTGGATCAATAGCTATGCTCATCCAAAGTTGCAACATTTTAACAAGTGGGACAATCTCACACTTGTCAATTTTTGAAATTCTTGAATTCTACTTTTTCCACCACCACCTCAAATCACCTCTGGTCATTTACAACTAATATCAACACTCACATTTCAAAAACTTTCACCTTTTGAATTATTTCAAATTTGGAGAATTTTGCAAATTGCAAAATATGGCACTATTTGACACTATTTGAAATAGTGTTCTATACACACCAAACCTACACTACACTACCCCAAATGGTTCCCCTGCCCCCTTTCACCCTGAATGGCAACATTGAAACCCTAGGGAGAGAGAGAGAACAAGCAAGACATGGCCATGCCGGCCCATGCCGGCCATGTTCTTCTCCCCCTCTCTCCATTGCTTCTCTACACTGGCCCTGGTGCCCACACTCGCCACCGCCCACTCCTACACCACCCTAGCTAAGCCACGGTCGAGCTCGACGCCAACCATCGCCGGAGATCGCGCGCCGAGATCAGCCCTGGACGCCACTGGCCACGCGCCGCGCAGCCACTCCGCTCACGCCCTGGACCCCCTGTGCACAAGTTGAGCACCGCAGTGACACCGCGATGCCGCCAGACACGCGCCCAGCCCAGACCCGTGACCGCCGGCGCCGGAGACGACGACTTGTTCCCGTACGCGCCGCGGCCGTCGTGGAAGCAATGCGACCCAACCGAGCCTCCCCCGACCAAGCTGTCGCTGCCGTTAGACTCGCCTGGACACCCAGAGCACTGCCGCCACCTCGCCTAGCTCGCTAGCTCGCCGGAGACGCCGCGAGCATGTCGACCACCACCCTGCCCCGCACCCCTTGCTCAATCCTATAAATAGAGCGTTCCCTGGAAGCCACTGAGCACACCACCTCACTCCCCACCCTTCACCACTTCGCCTCGCACCGTTAGCCACCTCGATCGTCGCCGGAGCAAGGCCAATTGCAAGATCGGAGCCGCGGAAGCCCTGGAGAAATCGCCATTGATCCAGGCCGCCTCGAGCTCCGCCACTGCTACCAGCTGCTTCGCCGTCGTCCACATCTACCTCGCGCACACTGCCATACCTTGCTGGAGCCGCGGTGAGCTCTCCGACCCCCTACCCTCGCCGCCAACCTCCCTGCCTCTCGCCGGAGAAGACGACGCACCAGCGTCGTCCGATCCCCTTCTAATCCTACGCCCCACATTAAAACGTACCGATTCGGGTTAGATGAGCCGCTGACAGGCGGACCCCACCCTGTCAGGCAGCCCGCGCGTCCGTGGACCGTGGTGGGCTGGCTCGGGCCATTTTCAAATCGTTTGGCCCAACTAGTTTTCCCGCCGGCCTGTTAATTTCAAAACCAGTTTAATTAATTACAAATCCATTTGAATACTTCCTCCACTTTGAAATTCAACCATTTCAAATTGGCTAAACCAAATCTAGTGAATTTTATATTGTTAGAAAGCCACTGAAATTCTCTACAACATGCCACTGGCCTCATGGTCAGATTCTTTGTAGAATAAATGTGATAAAAATAACAAGACAGGGACTTTTCCCTATTCAAATAATTCTTAAAAATCAACCAAAATAGATATTAAGTCAATTCCAACTCTAATAGCTCACATTTGACTTACACTAATTGTTTATGCAATAAAATGGTGTGGTCACTTTGCATGATCATGTCATGGTTTAATGAATGGATATTTTGACTAGTTTAACTAGTTGATATTGTCCAAAACTATTAAAGTTAAATCGTGTGAAGTCTTACACTTCATTTAAACTTGTCTCACATGGATTCATGGGATGTTTGGACCCCTGGTCCCAAACTCTCTTATATGAATTACTTGAGATTTAAATCAAAGGTAGTGTTATTTAAATTGTATGAGGTGACCCACCTCATTTAAATCATTTTCCCAAATGATGATGATGAACATTTGACTTAGGTCAATATGAGTTCATCCATGATTGTTGGAGAAATTAAATCTTAAAAAGATTTCAATGAGAGGAAATTATTTCTCAAGAACCCTATGGAAACTATCATTTACATATGGAATACAAATTCTTTTTAAACCCCACAACCCATGCACCCTAGTTTATTATTTTGTGTGCATAGAGTAGTATGTGTGTTTATTTGTGATGTGTGGAATAGCCATTGAATTAGTGAGTAATTATACTCGTATTCAACTTTAGACGGTAGCACCGGAGAGTACGCCGAAGAAGAAGGTTGCTACCAGGAGGAAGAGGAGGAACAGTTTGAGAACTACCAAGGCAAGCTAAATTACTATGCAAGCTACTATCAATGCAAGCTTTTATTCTTGCAAAGTGCAAAGCCCCTTGGGGCAAGGCACCATGTTCTTACCTTTTCTTATATGAACCCATCCCAAGTTTTTACTTTACAAGTTGTTACTTGTTTTCTAAATGAGTTACGTTTATAGTTAACTTTGGTCAAAGTACAAGTTGAGTCCTAGAGTAGTGAGTTAGTCTTCCCAAAGCAAAGCAAGTTAGCACCCCTCATGATTTAGAGCTAGTGCTAAAGAATTACAGCCTGACTACTCTAGATGGGAACCTTGTGAACTTGAAGGGATTTTTGAAACCTTGGAATGAAGATGCATTCCATTGAATGATTTTTTGAAGGTGAATATGACCAAGAGAAGATGGTGATTTTTGATAAAACAATGATGTTGGTTTGAATGCGATACCTTTCCAATTATCAAGTACCCCCACAATACCTGATTATGGGTAGGGCGTAACTGGAAGTTTATGCGTCTTAGTATGGGTTCCCTCTAAACAAGCGTCATCGGGGTTATGCCGAAAGCTGCCTCTACCACAAAAGAAACGATACGATATGATGCGAAATGAGGTGAATGTCCGGCCCAAGCCCTGTGCAGTTCCCAGGCTGACTGTCTGTCTTCACTGGGAGGCCAAGCTCATGGGGAGAGGTGCTCATACTAGGATTTGATGATCCGCGTACTGTGTTACGATGATTCGGGGAAATCCCGACGGATGAAATCAAATGTTGTGGCACAAGTGTGCAACCTCTGCAGAGTGTAAACCTATTCGAATAGCCGCGTCCACGGTTACGGACGGTTGGAAAGGCCATACAGTTTCCGATGTCATATCTTTGAAAATGATGTTGAAAGGTGATGGTGAAATGACTTGTGGTGGATTGAATTGAAATCACCACTTGAATGGTGGGAATGACACTAATGTTCCCACTTGAGTTAGTTAGCACTTGAGTAAGCTTTTCTCAAAACGTTGTGAAATAAAACTAGCTTTATGCAAATAAACTAGAGCTTAGCAAACCATACTAGAATGTCTAGCACTTACTTTAGTATTAGTTTGCGAGTACTCAACGTACTCACGGCTTTGTCCCTGGCTATTCAAATGGCCAGAGTATGAAGATGAACAAGGAGATGACCAGCAGGACGCCTACGACAACTAAGCGCCTTCCGACGTCAAGCGTTGGCCTGTGGACTAGAGAGTCCTTGTATCTTACGCTTCCGCTATGTTGAACTATGAACTTGTGTTTGTTCGTTGATCCATAGATCAACTATTCGTGTAATATGGATCATGTGATTCCAATTTGTAAGACTTATGGTTTGTAATGAATGATGACTGTGATACTTAACTATTATGCCTCGCAACAACAATATTCCTGGGATTGCGATGTATGACATAATAGGCACTCGGACTTAAAAATCCGGGTGTTGACAAGGAGAGGCCGGTGACACCGCCGATGCCTCAACCTCGGTCGCACCGGCCTGCTGCTCCGCACCGAGATGCGTCATGTGCAAGATTTAGCGGAAGACCGGTTGCTTGCTCTCTCGCATAAGAGGATATAGATGGAAGGAGGGCAAACAAGATAGGTGAATACGACCAGACCTGTTGGCATAGGTGTGCTAAATATAGAATAGGACTACTGCGGTGATGTAAGCTGTATGGCCATGCTCTTCATCTCCCTCCGTCCAAAAAAAAGTTTAATTTTGGCTCCCTCCATATTTTAGTCCACATATCAGTGTCTCCATGTCAGATTGCAGAGCGTCAAACAAATCTGGCTCCGTCAAAAACGTAGGCATAATCTATCTAGCTTTCTAACATTTGAAATATTTTTGAATATGAATATAATGATATCATATGGGAGATGCTCTAGGAGATTCATACTCTATCTAGCTTCCAATCATTTGCAATATTTTTTGAATACGAAATAATGATATAGCTTTTGTATGGAGGGAGTAGACCCTTGGAAGTTCAGCCATCTATTCCAATCTGTGATCTACGCTGACCTGTCCACCGAATTAGTGGCTTGTGTGAAGAGATGGTTGCCAGAGTACAGACACAGAGGATAAATACTTGGGTTGACACAAATGACTTACATGTAGGTCCAGCCGAGTTGGTCCCACGTGTAATGCTCCAAAATGTGTCGAACGTTCCTCTACTAAACATCTGAAATGGAGACATTCTTGTTTTTTTATAAAAAATGCAGAGAGAGGCGGGGGTGTTTGGGGGAAGTCCCTCTTTGGGTGAAATGGGAGAAGTCCCTCTTTGGGTGAAACGGGAGACATGCATAAGCTTTTATGGTGATGTTGACTGTGGACCTGATGGCTTTCTCAGTGCAGGTTTCCACATGATAGAGTCTCGGCTCGTTCACGCAGGAAGCAAAGTCGTGAAAGGTATGTAGCAGTCTTGTCTAAGTACAACTCTGAAAACCCCTCTGCACCCCCGACTGCAGAATAGAAAATTCATGCCCCTTCCGCACATTCGAAGTGCTGTTGGGAGGCGGCAGACTTGCACCGGTAGGACTTCGATTTTGTCTAGATACGGTACTTACTGCACATGTAAAAAAAACTACTAGGCATACTTATCTGCAAAAAATTACTATCCCCATTGCCATTTTTCCCTAAGCTTCGTCCATGTAAATATTTCTATATTTCTCTGAAGTATTTTTTTATTCATTGAATTTCTACCATTTATACGATTTAATTCAAACACATTATTATCTTTTTGACAAAAAAGCACATTATTATCTAGTATGTTTATAGCGTTAGCATATGAACTCTCGCGGGTTTGAAAATATTTCCACCATTAGATAAACGTTTTTCCTTTTTCCGAGTTTCGACGAGGGGCAACCACTAGGCCGAATAGACTAGGAGTAGCCGAGAAGCAGCTCTGTAGCCGCATCATAATATCTCACCACAGAGCATCCTGTATTGTCTCGTCGAATCAATGGTCGTGGCAGAATTTATGACCAAAGATATGTTCTCTTTTTTCTAGACAATAAATATACGCGACCGACGGAGAGAGAGAGGAAGACCATATGTCCGTTCGCGTCCGTATGCAATGGACCTGCGGGTTTTTCAAGAGAGATTATCACGTGGAGAGACAATTGCATTGGGAAGATGCAAATCAACATGTCTCCTCTTTAATTTTTGCACCTCCAATGAGCTAATTGCATGTAGAAAATGAAGATAACATGTGCTCAATATAAAGATTTGATTTCCGTGCGATGAGAGAGAATCAAGTTTTGCTAATTTAAAGTGCTTTGAATTCATAGAATTACTACACAATTTTACGGATAAAGTTTGGGGATAAACGTCCACTTATTTGAGGACGGAGGGAGTAGAGTAAACTGATTTCGTTCACCAGTTTTTTTTTGCGGTGGAGTCGAGAGTGAAAGAAGGGGGAGCCTGGCAGCGGGGAAAATGGCACATGCAGGGGTCCAGGTCTCCATCATGAACAACCACGACTTTGATCTTAACGAGCTGCCGCCTGAGCATGTGCAGCCGCCCGTGGAGCAGCCTGAGCTTTCATATTCGCAACGACTGGAGGCAGCTCAAACCCGCCGCTTTAAGCAAACAGAGCTCTTGGCCAAAAGCGTAGCCCTGTCATAAATTCTCAAAAAATATCATAGAATTTTTTTTTTGCCACACAAGTTTTCGCCAATTTTGCTTTGGACGTTAAATTTTTTGACATGTTGCCTTTATCCCATTTCCCTCTGTTATGGGTCTATCAAAGGCAAGAAAAGGAAAACAAAAAAGGGTGAAATCAAAAAAGATTTCGTTGTTTTCATTTTTTTTGCCCCACCACATATGGCAAATCAATAACACAAAAAGACTACAATGGTGTTTCAGCGGAGAAAATTGCACAAAACACACAACCAAGATCACTTTTGTGGGTAGTACCAGTTTGTTGCTTAGAGCATCTCCAATAGCATTGCTATAATAGCAATCCAAAATTTTGGAGAGAATTGCAGATTCCACCATATTTCGCTCCATGTGTTGCACAAAACACCACTTGGCCAGATTTTTTGCGGTTTACACAACGTATAGCTCTAATCGATTGCGATTTCCACCGCTTAGTCATCTAATCAACCAATTAACCTAGTTGACGGCAAAACAGTAGTTGGACATCCCATGTCGTGCAAGAATAAATGTACAAAAGAGTTAAAATCTAGTCGTATGTCCCAAACGACATCCGACAAGAATAGACTCTTCGCATTCAAATGGTATAGTTCAAAGGTCCAACTATCATCACGGGAGATGTCTCGAATATTACAGAACCAGGAGTCTAGGACACAAAATACAACTAGATGAACGCGTTGGGTCCCGATGTCAACCGCGATGTTGAAGCCGTTGCCACTGATGTTGATACCGACGATGCTGCTGCACTTTGGTTGGCGATTTCTTTCAAGATCATGTCATCGTAGTACATGTATATGCCACCTTTACCTAGGGGAAGGCATGCTTCGGGTGCCGGACACGGTATTGGCCGCGTTTGACCGAAAAGGGTTAGGGTCAGGGTTAGCTTTAGGGTTAGGGTTAGGGTTTAGGGTTAGGGTTAGGTTAGGGTTATGGTTTGGGTTTGGGTTAGGGTTTAGGGTTAGGGTTTAGGGCTAGGGATAGGGTTAGGGTTAGGGTTAGAGTTTTGATTCCTCATAGGGTCTAACTTACGTATGAACGAACGAGTTATGAATAGGTAAATCACACCCTATAAAGCATCTACGGCAAAACATAATTTTTGTAAGTATAACTAATTTTCTATGATCATTCTAGTGAGATAAAAGTATTCGTCTTAAAATATATGTAGGATTTGAAGTAAGAAAATTGATGATGCATGTAGAATTTAGTCTGTAGCATTCTAGAGTGCATCCAAAAAGCATAATTTCTTGAGAATATTTTATTTTGGACATTTTAAGTTATATTTTTTTTACATACAAGGCCCAACTATTGTTTTTCCATTAACCAGGTTATTTGGTTGATTAGATATCTAAGCAGTAAAAATCACAACATGTTAGAGGAGAACCTGGTGGAAATTGCAAAAAATATGTTCAAGTTGTGTTATGTGCAACACATTGAGTGGACGTACATGGTGTGAAATGTGCAATTCCCTCGAAGGGGAGAGAGAAGCTATAGAAATCCATCAATACAAAATCTGCTTTTCCATCCTTCCTATAATAAAAATCCAAAACTGAAAATGGGCACATGGGACCACATGTTAGTGGGTGTTGCATGCACTTTTTTCCTTTCATTTTCACTCTCCTTTCTCAAATCTCTTCTCTTTTCTTCCTCCACCAACGCACGACCGGCCACCGTCCGCCGCCTGCCCCATCGGTTGTGCATGTCTATCGTCCTCCCATGCAGCTTGCCCATGTCGGTCGCGCCCAAGGCCAGCGGTGTCGCATATGGTTGTGAGGGTCGTGGGTGGGGTGGCTAGCTAGGCTAGGAGGGAGCATCGGGGTGCGTGGAGGAGCGCCGGGAGTGGAGGCGGGGTGAGGGGTGGCATAGGTAGACACATCAGTGTCAAGGAGAAGACACACACCTCACGCTAATCAGCCTGCATCGGCCTCCCGCGGCGCAATCAGACGATCTTCCCTTCGTGGGTAGCCGGCGGGAAAATTAAGGAGGGCGCGCTGACGGCGGAGCACGGCGAGGCAACAAGTGGGTTGATGGTCCATCACAATGGCAACTGGCGACGGTGAGGCAGCGGGGCGGTTTCCGGTAGCGAGACGCGCTCCCGAAAATATGACGTCTCAACGGTTGGGCTCACACACAAGGATATACAAAGTACGTGTCCTCATACTTTGCATATTTGCAAAAGTGTAGGTGTTGTTGAGATGTATAAGTGGATTGCCTATCCCTTTCCATCAGTTCGGACTTTTGGTTGCATTGGCTAGTGCAAGAAGCTTGACATGGTATCAGAGCCCAGGGTCCCGAGTTCGATTCCTGGCTTCTGCAATATTTTGCCCACCCCTATGTCCGTCGCGTATACGATCATTCATACGTGTGCTATTCTGCTTTCCACGTGTTGACCTCCTCTTCTCTTCTTCCGGTCACACGTGAGGAGGGGTGTTGAGATGTATAAGTGGATTGCCTAGCCCTTTCCATAAGTTCGAATTTTTGGTTGCGTTGGCTAGTGAAAGAAGCTTGACAGGCGCAAGTATATAGCAAGATTTACTATAATTTTGGGTGGGGGACCATTTAATCATACAAAGGCTCTTGGAGCAACATTTTTAAGCAACTTTCTATATTTTCAACTTTTAGCAATCATGTCTAAATATACAAATGATGTTGGAGATGGTCTTATATATCTGTTGCACCTAGCACAAATGAACTTTTTGTGGTGTTACGTACAGGATCACCTATAGGTGGAGCCCATTTTTTGAATTTGGATTCACCACCAAGTTAAACAGCCTTCCCATGAAATGATCTTTAATTAGAGTAGTCCAAGCCATTGAAATTTCTATCTGTCGTTCATTAGACCTTTATATCATGGAATCTCTCCAAGGAACCAGTTTAGGGTTTAAGGTTTAGAGTAGTCAGGAGTTGTCCTTTTTGCGAATATATAGGGCACAAAAAGAAAATTATAGAAAATCGGGCACATAAAAATATTTTTCTGCAAGAATTTACGACATAAATCCCCAAACCTACAAGATTCACGGCCACTCTAGGCTCCTTTGATTCATATATAATATGTTCCTATGAATCAAACAAGTAGTGTAGGAATAAACCCCATAGGATCTAAATCGTACATACTATCAACACAATTCCTATGAATCAAAGAAGCCCTAAATAAGATATACTCCATCTATTAACAGATGTCTGAGGTTTGTTTAAATTTAAATGTATCTAGACATTAGATAGCGTCTAGATACATTCATATTTAGATAAATCTCAGGCGTCTATTTATGGACAGAGGTAGTACAGCAAAGCGACATAAATCCTGAAGACTACGAGATGGCCACCCTGACGGGTTTGTGCACTAATAAAGTATAAATCCATTGTTCTATTTTTGGATCTTAGTTGGAGCGGCGTTTCAGCGGTTGCACGAAGCCGTGCTGGATGTTAAGGCTGTCGAGGTACGCATGGTGGAACGCGTGCGCCGCCTTAGCCTCATCGGCGCGTCGCTGCAATGCTGCGTCCGTGGGATTTTCTGCCGCCACATTCCTTGCCTGCACGAAAGCTTGCAGAGCATCCCGACATCTACAGAGTGTCGGGAACATCACATTATATACGAGCTCCCTTGCAGCCGGATTAGGCGGTGGCCGCGGGAGCTCCCTGCCTCCGCATCGTTCGCACCAGCCTTGAAGGGGAGCTCACCTGCTTGCAAAGAAGTCCATGAGGCATGCGTGGGCAGAATAGCCGGCCAGTGCCGAGCGAGCGGCGCATGCGGGGTTGCGCGGGAGTTCCCTGCCTCTGCATCAATCAGCCCAAACGGGAAGCAGCTGCGAGGGGCTCCACGGGCAGCGCCACCGCTGCCGACTGAACAACCGGCCAGTGCAGAGCGGGCGGGTTATGCCCTGGCGCGTGATGGTCGAAACGAAGGCGGCACAGCTGCTGATGCTCCGCTTCCTTGTCGATGGGAGGACTACGCGCACGGCGACAAGAGCCAAATCGGAAGGCCATAGCTATGTTGATTGGTGACTGAAAATGGCGAGGTTAGGATTTGGCAGGACCGGAGTAGAGGAAGTTGTTGCTTAAATAAAAATGAATATCTCGGGTTCACATTGCGAGGCAGGGCAAAGTTGGTCAATGTCTTGGAAGTTGAATTCTCTTTCCCCCCACGGAGGGAATAAATGTTACTACCTCCATCCTACCACCTCCATCCGATATAAGATGGCTGGGATTTTGCCTACCTACCAAAGGTGACTTGTGCTCACTGAAGTGCGGGACCTCACGCATGGGAACCACACGTAAGTGACATACCTGTTGGTGTAATAACTCGGGTGTTTAGAGCATCTCTAGTGGATCCTCTATATGATCCTCTAAATGTGTATAGATGACCATGAGCTGAAAAAACGCTTCCAGTGGCTCATCTAAACGGCCATCTAAATATAGAGGACCATCCATTTCCTCTACTCATCCTCCAAATCTGGAGGACGGAGCGGGGACCATCCAAAGAAAAATCCTTCCCCGCGCACGCGTCCCCACACACATCTGAGATCAAGAGGTCCACTTGACAGTGACTAAATCAAAAATATAGACGGTCTAGATATAGACGTTCCAGTGAGATGCTCTTATAGATTGTCATCTATAATTCTATATGGAGATATAGAGGTCCTCATTTAGAGGAACCAGTAGAGATGCTCTTATACTGTATTAGTACAAACTTTCCTTTGTATCCAAGGGTAGGAAAGCAGTTAACTCATTTACATGACAGTTTATTTTCTACGAAGCCAAGTTAACTCATCTATCAATTGGTACATTTTGGTTAAATATTCAAAAATTTACTTGAAACTTGTTGGTCGTGCCATTCTACTGGCCTAACACATTTTTTCAGCGCGGGAAGGGAGGGGGACCCCAAAAACTTGAAAATATGAGCGATGCATCCAAAAGAAATGAAAGAGCAAAGTCTAAACCCCGTGTTTTGTGTGTTTGATGTCAACACTTGAGTTATCTCACCGTGTGTTGGGGGGATCACAAGAAATAAGCAAGGTGCTTCACAATGATGCGTACTACTTGATCGATGCGCAGGAGTGGAAGAAAGGAAAGGCGGACAGGTCCGGAGAGGAGAGCAAGCGTCCATGGAACGTAGCTCTGTTGCGTCCGTTCTACTCTTGAAGTGGTGGTGTAAGAAGTTCCTTTTTGTACCTTATATGCTATGAATAAAAGATGCCGGAACCTTGAATGAATCTCGGGGACTACCCCAATAAGGTTGCATGTAACTTGTTTATTTTTTCAGTTTACCGGTTGCTTATTGAATGTTTTTTCTTTCTGGTTTAGTAGTGTGCTAAATCCTACCGGAGTCTTCGACTCTGCTGCTGTCCGCAAACCGGCTTCATGGCAAGCAAGATAAACCGGTAGGGGATAAGCACATGAACTGCGAAAAGGGAGAGCAGGAAAGAACAATCCGGAAAATTTAACTAACCCCGGTTAAACCGGTTTTTTGCAAAATTTCAAAGTTATTTCTAAGTTCAAGAAGATGCTTGTTTGGTGAAAGAACCTTGTGCTCATACGCCAAAGAACGCCCAGAGAAGGCAGGCAGAGCCAAGGCAAAAGAACCAAGTATGCATCAAATTGGATGCGGAAACAATTGGGAAATCTTTGCAGTGCAGGATAAAAGCAGAACCAAAAGCAAATGTGCTAAAGCAAAATTAAGATAATTAGCTACCGATATAACTTACCGGCATAAAATGTTGTACGGTAACCAAAAGCAAATTTAAAGTTTTACATCATAAACCCCGGCATACCGGGGTAGAATTTAACGGGCATTGTTTTGAGACAACCAGGACAAACGAACATATCATAGGCAAACATTGCATAGAGGATCATCAGGCAGCAGGGGCATCAGGTGGAGCAGCACCGGTCTCGGCATCTTCAGGGGGAACAGTGCTGGCCTCGGGAACTTCCGGCGGCACGTCCTCGGCAGCCTCATCTTCATCTCCCTCGTCTTCTTCTTCCTCATCGCTGAGGTAGTCCTTGACACCAGGAGGGGGAGGGATGAAGGTGCGGACCTCGGCATACTCAGCAAGCCGGTATGCCCGGTCCCGCCGCTTCGCGGTGAGCGCCGGATCCGTGTCCGTGGGAGCATCTGCACGTACACCTTGAAGGGCATCCAGGTTCAGATCAGGGTACCAGGAGCATGCGGAGCGCAGCGCCGTGTCAGCTCCGGCACGAGCCGCGGAGCATTGCCACTCGCGAATCCGGTGCCCGGCATCCTTGAGCCGGTTGGCAATAAGCGTGATGTTCCCCGGCAGCTCCTCTTCAGGCCACAGCACCTTGAACACTTGGATGGCGGCAGCCGGTAGGTCGGCAAGGAGCCGGTCGACGGAGCGCATGTGTTGAACTCGCGCGGAGAGGGCGACAAGATAGTCGTACCCATCCCAGTGCGCGTCCAGATTGGGAAATTCCCACGCCACCCGATCCTCCCTCACCTTCTTCACGGCATAGACCTGGGATTCCGGGAAATGCTCTACAGGAGGAAGGAAAAAAGCATAAGCATGAGATACCGGAAAAGAGTATGTCGGAAAAGCAAGGAACAAAAATACATTTTCAAAAGGAAAAAGCTTATAAGCGAAAGAAGGGGCAAGGCAGGAACTTACGGAGAGCCAGCGCGTCTATCTTCATAACCAACCGATCGTATTCCCGGTGATCAGTGGTCATGGTATCAATAAGGCGCTCCGCTGCTTTCCGCGATTTCCTCTCCTCCTCCAGCTCTGCCGTCAATACGGTGTTGGAGTTCGTGGAGTCCTCCACGACCTCCGCCAACCTGACCTCAGCTGCAACCCGGGCGTCCTTCAAGGCTTGCTCATGCCGGAGCGCGGCTTGCATAGCCTGTTCCTTCAGCTCCCCCAAGGCGGTCTTCTGAGCGTCCAGTGCCTCGTTGTGCTCCTTGAGAAGCTGCTCTTTCTCGCCTAAGTACCGGAAAGAAAGGTTTTAGCAAGCAACAATAGATGAAATGAAAAAAGGAACGGGTTAGCCGAAAAAGAAAGGATGGTACCTTGAAGATTGGTAACCTGGGCCTTCAGGGCCTCGATGGTAGCTTCCGGAACAACTGTTAAACAAAAGGATGCGTAAATATCAGAGAAGGAAACATTCCGGTGAAAAGATGCCGGAGGGAAAAGGAACAAAACAAACCTTGGCAGTGGCTGTGGGCCTCGGCAAGGTCCCGATGCTCCCACAGAAGCTCCTCAAAGAGTTGCTTCCGGGCGTCAGCAGTGCTCTGTTCAAAGGAAGATGGTTGTGAGAAAGAAAGAAACAAGGTTTCAACCCGAAACTCGGGGACTGGCTATGCCGGTTTCACATGCCTCTAGTTAAAGTTTCGCGCTGAAAACTGCGTTTTCACCACGAAACTCGGGGACTGGGAGAATAGACAAGATCCGGAAAGAAAAGAAACCAGCATCAACAGAAATTACAAAAGGGTTGGCAAAACTTACCACCACGTTGTTGGTAGCATCATACCATGCACTGTCAAACTCTTTCACGGCGCGTTTAAGCCGCGAGAAGTGTTCTTCAGTGGATCGAGGCCCAGCAGGGTCTGGCGCCGGAAGGCGGTCCTTCCCCAAGCCGCGGGTAGAGGCAGAGATATCCGCCTCATTCCACTTCTGGGCGTAGGGGAGAAGGTGCCCCAGGTCTTTGCCCGCGCGGTTCAGCTCAACGATCCGGCCTAGGAGGCCGGTAGGCTTGTCTTGTACAGCGGCAGCAGCGGGACCGACGTGCAGCACCACGTCCCGCGAGCCGCCTGAGGCGTCGCCCTCCACAGCCTTGCCGCGGGAAGCCCCGGGCTTGAGGAATTTGGTAATCTTGGGGGTCTCGGACGGCGCCGTTCGCTTGGCCGCGGAAGGTCCTTGGCTGGGCGGCGGTGTCGGCGTGGCCTCGGGAGGAGGAGAAGATACCGGCGCGGAAGTATCCGGCGCGGTGGGGGAAGAGCTTGACTGTTTCTTCTTTTTCTTCGGGGGAGGAGGAACCAAAGGTTCCGCCTGCCCGGCATCTGTCTGGCCGGCGCCGATGTTGCTGGCGCCGGTATCTTGAGCTTATGGAGGGGAGGTGAAGTCCTCCTCCGCGCGGTGATCAGGAGGTGTTGGGGCCGCGCTCCCCGAACTTGTAGTGCCTCCCGAAGGGGAGGCAGAGGTGTTGCCGGCACCAGATGGTACCGGACTTGAGTGAGGAGGAGGAGTTGAGGTCCTCGCGGAGCCGGCAGAGCCAAGCTCAAGCGCAGGGCTGAAAGAAAGGAAAAAGAGAGCAAATTGGAAAAAAGCAACCGGAAAAGAACTCGGTGGAAACAAAGAGAGCATAAAAAGAAATAAAAACTTACCCGGAAGAAACCGGCATCCGCTTCTGCTTGTAGCGCTTGGTGCTAACCTGCTTCCCTCCAATGACTTCAGTCCGAGGGCGTTTGGCAGAGGGAGCATGGCTGGGGCCGGCGTCAGCAGCTGGAGGATCACTCTTCTGGCCTTCGGCCATGAGTTTATCCAGGAACTCGTCCCCAACCTCGGCCTGCAGGGGGGGCTCATGCTCATGGACCTGTGGGTTGTTGCTGGCTGAGGGAATGTCTACAGAATGGAAGTAACAAAAAGAATATAAGAAAACGAACAGAAAGGCTACCTCAAGCAAGGTCAAGTCATCGGACGAACCAGCTGGTTCCGGCGGAGACTTGCCGAGGCGAGAAGATGGAGTCCGGCCCATCCTCAGATCCAGCCAATGAATAACGGGATCCGGATCGTACTTGTCCAGAGGCCTCTTCTGGCAAGGGCCTCGTCGGTCTGAGTCAATCCGGGGGAAGCGGGCCTTAGCCTGAAAACAAAGGAAAAAACGGAGATTAGACACAAGTACAAAAGTTACCGGTAATACGACCCGAGCCGCATATTTTCTTACTTCTTTGGACGGAGGATTTCTGGCGCTGAGGGGGCAAAGGCCCCACTCCCAGTCATCCGGCATGTCCGTTTGGCAGATTTGGCTAGCCTTTAGGACCACATCCTCTTTGCTTAAGGCCAGGCCGGTGATCTTGGTGGGATCACCGGGGCCGTACATCTCACTAATCTTGTGAGCGCGCTGCTGAAGGGGAAGCACCCGGCGGCAGATGAAGGCGCGGATGATATCGTCGGAGCAGATGTTGGTGTCCTTCATCAACTTCAGCATGAAGCGCACCACCCGGTTCGTCTCGGTGTGATCCGTACCGGGGTTGTACTGCCAGTTGGTCTTGGCGGGCGGCGCCGGGTTGAACGCCGGCAAGTTGATGAGGTCGACGTCGCCCTCGTTCTTCACGTAGAAGAACGTCGTCTGCCACAACCGGCAAGACTCGAGGCCGTTGAACTTAAAAAAGGGGCTCCCTTGGCGGGAGCCGATGATACAAGACCCGCATTGAACGGGGGGTTTGGGCTTGGGAATGTCCTTGCCCTGGACCGAATTGATCCGGAGGGAGAAAAAGCGGGCAAACGTCTCGCGAGCGGGACGGATGCCAATGTAGCCCTCCATGAAGGCCACAAAACAAGAAAGATAAAAAATGGCATTGCCGGGAAGGTGGTGAGGTTGGAGACGATAGAAGTTAAGGAATTGGCGAAAGAAATCAGAAGCAGGAAAGCCGAAGCCACGCTCAAAATGAGCAAGGAAAACAACGACCTCACCGGGTTCGAGCACCGGTTCGATCTCGTCACCTGGAAGCCTGCAGATGACTCCTTCCGGAATCCTCCTAGACCGGTAGAGCCAATCAATCTCAAACTGAGTCACGTCGGAACCCCTCCAGGCTCCGCGTGTCTTATCCTTTCCGGAGGCCCGGCTAGATGTGCCGGCCTCTTGTTTCCGGCTAGATGCCAGATCCATCCGGGCGAGATTTTCGGTTAGCCCGTCAGAAGTGCTACTACCTTGGTTACTAGAGGTAGCAGCGGGGAGAGACCCTTCGCTGGACATATGGATCTAGGCGACACCGGAATCTATCGACAAACAGTTTTCCCCAAACAGACCCTCGCGCGAAGATCTACGAGTAAGAGGAAAAGCAAAATAAAGAAGGGATAAATACTCTACCGCCCCCAAGATCTGAAACGCAAGAAGAAAAGGGGTAAAGGCGCATCGGATCTAACCTGAGGCGGCGGGGTCGCGGAGGAAGAGGTTCGCCAGAGGAACGGTGAGCCTGCGGCCGGCGAGGAAGTCCGTCGACGGCGAGGTGAGGAAGTTCTTGAGGAATCACGAATGCAGTGGACGCGGTGAGCGCGCTGCAGAAGGTTTCCGCACGACGAAGTCCGGCGGAACTGCGGCGTGAGTTCGCCGGGCGACGGAGCTCGAGCGAGCGGCGGCGGACGGAGAACGGCGAAGGCGCAGAGGCTAGGAGCACTATGCGCGAGGAACTGGAGAATGCGAGAAGAGGAAGAAGAAGCGGCGGTTGCGCTTATAAAGAAGAAGGGAAGTGGGCTGAAAACCGCTGGGCCGTGGCGGTTCGCCTCGCGGCCCACGGCGGTTTGCACCATGGGCCGCCACGTGTCAGAAAGATACACGCGAAAAAATAGGAGGCCACACGGAGGCACACAGGAGATCCAGAACGGCTAGTGGGATCCGCAGCGGTGCATTAAATGGGCGCGCGGAAGTCGAAGCGAAATGACAACTGACACTGGAGCGTCAGTCACAGTGCGCATGTCTCTGTCAGGCGCGGGGCCCGAGATATTCTCGACTTCGCCGAGGAGGTGTTTAATGGTTAAGGTACCGGAAGACAAGATACCGGAGAATGACTTACAAAGAAAGATAAGGAAGATCCGGGCAAAGATGCCGGATCCGAGCCTGACGCCGGATGGATCAAACCGCTATCCAAAGACGTAAGAACCTGGCATGGTCTGTTGGATAGGATCCGCCAAACTATACCAGCTTCGGGGACTAATGTTGGGGGGATGACCCCCGGTATGCCAAAGGCATGCCAAACCGGATGGTTTGAGCCATCAGGATACCGGTTAGATGTTCATGCCGGAGTCTAAGATAGGCGTTTGGCTGAACAGGCTATGCCGGTATCCTCATAGGAGGGATACCAGAACCGGATAGAAAAGGTACCGGGCCACCGGAAGGAAGGGCTTGTCGGCAAGGCTGGTCAAAGATCCTCTCCAGAGCTAGAAGACAAGGATGAGCTAAGCAAAGTAGCTTTAAACGAAGGGCTGACGATAAAGAAGAAGATGACGGAGAAAGAAGCCGGAGGACGTTAGCCTCCCTGATTAAAGAAGACCCCGGTGTCATCTATGATTAAAGTAGCTTTGTACAGTAGCTTGGTAAAGTAGTTTGTCTAGTCAAAGATGCCATTAGGGTTTCTTGCCCTGTAAGCCACCCTCTCCCCTATATAAGGAGAGGGGGCAGCCCTTCTTCACGGGCGCGGAACATAAAGAGAGAAAAATCTGTAACCTGTGTGAATCAATGAACATGGTGATCTAGAGCGAGTTCTTCTTTGTGTCTTTCTTCTTCAACCTCTGGCCTTGGCCAAGTTCTTGAGGAAACCATCCGGAAGTTCATCCCACCTGATCACAAACCCTCCCCCGAATCCTCTTGCGTCCATTCGGCCCCAATCTAAGCCATCCCATGGCATCTGTCTGTTCACCACGACGACACCGTGTGCCTTGAGTATCATTGCTAGATTTGCAAGTGCACGGTGACCTCGCTGGACACGTCAAGATCGGAGGACTGAAGCGTAGTTATGGGTAGCTATAGGTTTTCTGGTTGTGTGTGTATTTCGCGAGGTGACATGGCTGGAGAGAAAAAGGGAAGAAAACCAATTTTAGCCAGGCCGGTACTACCGGTACCTGTAGCGTTAGTACCGCTACCCCTATAGGTACCGCCCCACGGTACCGCTCTGAGTTCTGCGCTGGAATTGTCCCTCAGTACGAGTTACGGTACCTCTGTGGTACCTGGAGCGGTAGTACCGCTCACGAGCGGTAGTACCGCCCATGGTACCGCCCAGGTACCATAACTAGTTACGACA
This sequence comes from Lolium perenne, assembly GCF_019359855.2. Taxonomy (NCBI): domain Eukaryota; kingdom Viridiplantae; phylum Streptophyta; class Magnoliopsida; order Poales; family Poaceae; genus Lolium; species Lolium perenne. Next base: position 145,218,317 of record NC_067245.2, read on the forward strand.
GTACCGCTCTGGTACCGCTCTGGTACCGCTTTGGATCCAGTAAGGTTTGGACCCCATTGCGGTACCTCGAGCGGTACCTCTAGCGGTAGTACCGCTTCCCAGAAGCGGTAGTACCTCTTAGGCAAAAACTGGACATAACGGTTGGATTTGGAGGAGCCTATATAAAGGCCCCTTCTTCCCCAACTCGTTTTTAGCTCTTCTCTCTCCCTCTCCTCCATTGTTGCTGAGCTCAAACTTAGTGGATCTCTCTCCCTACCCAATCAATCTTGCTCATACTTTGAGGAGTGGTGGAGGAGACCCCGATCTATTGTTCTACCGAGAGAAATTTCACCAATTCGTGGTAGTCCTTAGTGGATCTTGGTGGTAGAGTTCCTATAGTGGAATCTTGGAAGAAGTGCATCCATGGAGGCTAGCTTGGTGTTGTACTAGCTCCATGGGTTGTTGGGAGCCTCCTTGTGGTGTGGAGCTCGCCCCAACCTTGTGAAGGAATCACCGCCTCGACCGGTGCCTTAGTGGAGAAGGGGGAGCACCTTCGTGGAGCTCTCTCGAGGAAGAAGGTGTGGCCTTCCTTCGTGGTGTGGCCATCTAGCCTCTTGTGTGAGGCTAGCACCTCCTCAACGCAGACGTACTCCCTTTTGTGGGAGGAACTGCGGGAAACAAACCTCGCCTCATCTTCGCGCCCTCCGGTTGTCCTGCTCCTTACTCTTACTATCTTGTGTGATTCCTTTGCTTGTTGTACTTGTCTAGGATCATTGTAGGAACACCACCATCGCTAAAGCTATCATCTTTATCTTCCGTTGCACTAAAATTGAAAAAGATTAAAAATTACGTAGCGCCCATTCACCCCCTCCCCCCCTCTTGTTAGCTACGATCCATTCAATTGGTATCAGAGCAAGGTTTTCTTGCTCGGGCTTTACCGCCTAAGAAATGGCCGAACAAGAGAGTGGAGAGAATGGGTTCCTTCCCGGTGAGCAATCACCTCCACCATCAATTGTCGATAGCACTCCGACTACTTTGGATGACCTCAAGAAATTGGAGTCATCCATTGTATCTCAAATGAAGGCTATGATGATGGAGTTGATTGCTCCCAAATCAACCCCCAAGGCAAGTGTCGATGTTCCTCCACCACAAGTCAACACCCTTCCTCTTGTTGATTTTGTCGCGCAATCGACAAAACCACCTCGAGAAGGGGAACTTGAGGACATTGGCACTTCATCAAAAGGGAAGGATGAACCACCGGTTGAGGGAAAATTAGGAGGTTATCATGCGGTGCCCCCACCAAGTGATTACTCCCTAAAAGTCCCAATACCCATGCCTCATATCTTGACTCATGGCTCACCACCGCTACTTGAATCCAATAGCTTTGAAAATTGGCAATTCTTGATGAAATCTCATGTGCGCAGCGCGTCTACCGAGCTTTGGCGCATCATTGAGGAAGGTTATTCACCAAGAGACCCAAAGAACTTGACAAGAATAGAGGTCGTGGATGGTCAACTCAACACCATCGCCATCAACATGTTTCACATGGCCGTCACGCCCAAGGATCGCGCTCATATCCGCTCGCTCAAGACCGCCAAGGAAGCATGGGATAAACTCGACAAGCTCTTCCGTGGAAATGGGAGCATCCAATGCTCTCGTTTTATTGAAGTGATGGCCAACGACTTCATCATGGAGGAAGGAGAATCGCCCGAAGAGATGTACCAGCGCCTTATTGCTCTCGCCATGCAAATGCAAGATCTTGGAGCAAGATTTGTGGATGACCGTTGGATCAAGAAAAAGTTCTACAATGCTCTCCTTCCTTGGAGTGGAAACAAGAAACAAAACTCAAGACCAAGAAGCTCTTGCTACAGTTGTGGCGACAAAAGTCATTTCGTTGCGGATTGTATCTACGAGAGAAGGGACGTAAATGGTGGATACCTCATTCGTAAGAGCAAGTTTAGATGTCTCCCTAAAGGGCTCTCCAAACCAGCCTCCAACAACAACGTCATCAAGATCTCCTCCACCGAGAAGCCTAGAACTAACATGATAGGAGATCAAGACCATTTGGTGGAAAAGGAAAGGCTTGAAAAGATCTCCTCCAAACTAGCCTCCAACAACAACGTCATCATGATCTCCTCCACCGAGAAGCCTAGAACTAACATGATAGGAGATCAAGACCATTTGGTGGAAAAGGAAAGGCTTGAAAAGGAAAGGCTCTCCAATTAGGACTTATCTCTCTCACCCAAGCTTATGAGGAAGAAGTGTGCATGCGTATGACTCTTGAAGCTAGTGCTCTTATTCTTAAAGACTTCAACAATTCTCTCATCTCCCAACTCATCAAGGACCGTGATTATGCTCTTGTTTGGATGGACAAGCTCAAGGCAAAGAAGTGTTATCTTGAAGAAAATCATGAATGGTCGCTTGAGGATGTTGCAACCTTTGCCAAGAAGAAAGGAGATGAAGGTCCTAATTCATGTTGTGACAAGCTCCTTGACGAAGTTTGCTTCTTGAGAAGACACAATGCAAAATTCTTGGAAGTCATCTGAACTCAAGAGAAGGCCTTGAATGAATACTATCACTTGAGTAAAGAGAAGGTGCAATGTTGTGATCACGAAGAAGAGATTGCCACTCTAAAGAAACACAAGGCCAAGCTATTTGAAGTGAATGAGAGGCAAAATGAATCCTTGTTGGAGTGGAACCGTTTGAGCAAAGAAAATGTCACTTGTTGTAACCATGAGGATGAAATTGCGCATCTTAAGAGAAGCAAGGAAAAACTTATGGTGATCAAGCTTATGCAAGATGAAGTCTTAAAAAAATACCAACTCTCAATCAAGGATCACACTTGTTGCAAACATAAAGACGACATTGCCACTTTGGAGAGACACAAGAGTTTACTCTTGAGAAGAAATTCTCTTCTTGAGGAAGCTCTATCGGATCATGAAGATGAAGTTAACCACTTGAAGTCCGAGATTGAGAGTCTCCAAGTCCAAGTCCAATTCTTGGAAGGAGTCATTGAAGTCTATGGGGACTTATGTAATGAAGGAGAAGTGGCAATCATGCCAAAGAAGATCGAGAGAGGAAGAAGGATCAATGAAAAGAAGAATGTGAAGATAGGGCCCATTGAAAAATGGGCTCCTATCTCCAACTCTTGATCCATGAAGGTCCTTGCTTTCGGAGATGCTTATTGGGTGGTTAATCTTGAAGCCACAAGTCTTATGTCCGGAAGAAAGGAATTTGTTGTCGTCATCAATGATGGGGTTCGTAGCATAGAAAACAAAAAATTTCCTACCGCAAGACGAATAAATCCAAGATCTAATCTATGGAACACCCAAGATCTAATCTACAAGATCGAAGCAACGAGAATGATGTGAGACTAACCCTCGAAGATTTCCAAAGCCTACGAGATTAGATCTCGTTGTTGGTGTAGACGATCATCCCCAGTGCTGCAATCCGGCAGCACTTCCGTACTCGGTCGCGCGTACGGTGTCGATGAAGCCCGTCCTCTCCCTGTTCCAGCGGGCAGCGGAGGTGTGGTAGATCTCCACGGAATCCTAGCAGCACGACGGCGTGGTGGTGGTGGTGGAGGAGAAAAACTGCAGGGCTTCGCCAAGCCGGTACAGCATTATGGAGGAGAGAGGGGGGCGGCCAGAGCTAGGTCTGAAGGGGTGAACGCCCCCCTGCCCCCTCCCCTCTTTATATAAGGGGGGAGGTCGGTTTGGGTGGCCCCCCAAAGCCCCAAACCCATCTAGGGCCGGCGGCCAAAAGGGGGAGGGGGAATTCTTCCCCCCCCCCCCCCCCAAGTTGATCCCCCCTAGGGTTTTGGGGAAAACCCTAGGGTTGGCCGGCCTGGGCCTTGAGGGGCAGGTGCCCCTGGCCCATTAGGCCAGGGAGCATCCCCTCGTACCATGCTAGGCCTCCTAGGGTCGTGGGCCCACTGGTGGGACCCCCGGAACCTTCTAGAACCTTCCCGGTCTTTCACCGGAAAAATCCCGAACTTTTCCGAAACCTAGAAATCAATTTTCCTTATATGAATCTTATTCTCCGGACCATTCCGGACCTCCTCGTGATGTCCTGGATCCCATCCGAGATTCCGAACAAACTTCGTCTCCATACCATATTCCAAATCTACTTATGTGACATCGAACCTTAAGCGCGTCACCCTACGGTTCGCGAACTATGAAGACATGGTCGAGACTCCTCTCCGAGCAATAACCAATAGCGGGATCTGGAGATCCATAATGGCTCCCACATATTCAACGATGACTTAGTGATCGATTGAACCATTTACATACGATGTCGATTCCCTTTGTCACGCGATATTTTACTTGTCCGAGGTTCGATCATCGGTATCTCCATACCTTGTTCAACCTCGTTACCGACAAGTACTCTTTACTCATACCGTGGTATGTCATCTCTTATGATCCAATCATATGCTTGCAAGCTAATCAGATGACATTCCACCGAGAGGGCCCAGAGTATATCTATCCGTCATCAGGATGGACAAATCCCACTATTGATCCATATGCCTCAACTCACACTTTCCAAATACTTAATCCCATCTTTATAACCACCCATTTACGCAATGGCGTTTGATGTAATCAAAGTACCCTTCCGGTGTAAGTGATTTACATGATCTCATGGTCGAAGGACTTAGGCAACTATGTATCGAAAGCTTATAGCAAATTGAACTTAATGACTTGATCTTATGCTATGCTTATTTGGGTGTGTGTCCATTATATCATTCACCTAATGACATAACCTTGTTATTAATAACATCCAATGTTCATGATCATGAAACCATGATCATCCATTAATCAACAAGCTAGTTATACAAGAGGCTTACTAGGGACTCCTTGTTGTTTACATAACACACATGTATCAATGTTTCGGTTAATACAATTATAGCATGGTACGCAAACATTATCATAAACACAAAGATATACTATAATAACCATTTTATTATTGCCTCTTGGGCATATCTCCAACAGTCTCCCACTTGCACTAGAGTCAATAATCTAGTTTACATTTGTAAAGATATAACACCTTGGCCTTCTGGTGCTTTATCATGTTTTGCTCATGGGAGAGGTTTTAGTCAACGGATCTGACTGTTCAGAAATGTATGTATTTTGCAATTCATTTGCGTCTCAACGCATCACTCATTTTCCAAATGAGTCGGCATTAATTGTATATGCTTAGTCCTCTGGTGGAACCTTAATTCCGCGGTCTGAAAATAAGTCACTAATATTGTCATACACAATATAGCTTCAAAGTTCTGACACTATCGGAACTACACCAAGTTCTCAAAGAACTTTTCGACTTAACATCCTCAGTCATTGTCAAAACAATGACATACTCTGCCTTCATTTGTAGAATCCGTCACAATATTTAGAACTCATCTAAATCTGGCATAGACATATTCTAGCTCATTGTGCTACCCTTTTAAATAACACTTAGCCTAATTGAGATTGAAATTTTATTTTATATGTGACCAAACTAATATCGGTGCAACACTTTACGGCGATTTGTTTGTCATTACCCATATAAAACTATATATATCCTTGGTTCTTCTAAAGCACTCAGGGATATTGTTACTGTTGTCCAATGATCATTACATGAATCATTCTGGTATATGCTCGTAACACTTTAGAGCACATGATATCTGACTTTGTACATATTACTCGTGATCTAAAATCACCACTACTAGGGAAAAGCCTATAGGTGGAGGCAAGTTGTGCCGGCGCACCACCTTGTGCATGCGCCGGTGGAAAGGATTGCCGGCGCACCACATTTCAGCCGCGCCGGCGATGAAGAGATACTGCCGGCGCACCTCGGGGAAAGGCTCGCCGGGGATAAAATTCGAAGAGATCTGGCCGCCCCCAAAAATTCTGGGCACCTTACCCCCGGCGCACCTCTATGGTGGTGCGCCGGTGGTAGACAATTTACCACCAGCGCACCAACATAGAGGTGCGCCGGGGTAAGTTGCCTAGATTTTTCTCTCCACCCCCCCCCCGTGAATCGCCTTTTCAGTTTTCGAAAAAATAATAGAAAATGATAGAAAATTCAAAAAATAAAATCCTTTGAAATGCCCATGTAATATGTGATCTAGTTTTAGGGAAAATTTGAAAATTTGAATTTCGATGTATTACGCAAAATGGCATCATCTTTCGGTAAAACGGGATTTCTGGTTGCATACGACCTCCGATGAAAAACTTTTTTATATCAAAATCGATCTACTCGAAATTTCCTATTCGAATTCAACGGCCTACGGCCGTTTGGAGAAAAAATGGATTCGTCAATTGGAAAACAGAAACAGGACTTTTTTGAGGTTTAAGATTTGGCTGAAAAAAAAAGAAAAAATACCCCCGGCGCACCACCCTACTTGGTGCGCCGGCGGTAAGGAGTGCTATATAGGCACAACTCAACCCGCGGTGCTCACTTTCCCCTTCTCTTTTCCTCCTCCTCCTCCTCCTCCTCCTCCTCCATCTCCTGCTCCTCCTTCTCTATACCGAGCTTCTGCGGCGGCGAGCTACTCCGGCGACCTACTCATCCTCCTCCTCCACCGACGGCCACGACGTCCTCCGACCTCCTCCACCACCTCCAGCCTCCTCGACGTCCTCCGGCCTCCTCCAACATCTCCGGCCTCCCCCATCACCGTCGGCCACCTCCACCACCTCCGGCATCCTCCGGCATCCTCCACCTCCTCCGGGCTCCTCCACCTCCGGCCTACTCCTCCTCCTCTGGCCTACTCCTCCTCCTCCTACACCGGCCCGCCAATCTTGGGAGCTTCCAGCATCCTCATGCACCTCATGCACCTCCTACACTGGCGCATAGACGACAACCACGGTTGACTAGCTAGATCTAGATCTAGATCTAGATCTGGATCTAGATTTGAATTTTTTTTGTTTTCTTGTATAACTTACCGCCGGCGAACTAGACAGGTGCGCCGGGGATAACGCGAGATACCGCCGGCGCACCGACTTGTGCGCCGGCAATAAGCTATTATCACCGGCGCGTTCGCACCGGCGGGCTCTTGGTGCGCCGGCAATAGCCCATTTTGGTGCGCCGGCAATAAGCCTTTTCCTAGTAGTGCACTCATGTGTTTTTACTCATTGAGTGTCAAATACACTCAAGTCTTGTTAAACCTTTACATGAAAAGAACACCTTCTTAATATTGAACCACTTCAATATTCATTCTATGTACTTTGACTTAAACTTATTATGTGTTTCAATCTATCTTCATAGATCTTGACACTAAATATGTTTCAGTCCATATCTTTTCATTGAAGTTAATTCTCAATGAAACCTTTTTAATCAATTATATAATTACATTATTTATAATCAACGATATGTCATCTACATAAAGTGTTACAAATATGTCTCAGCGCTCCCACTTAATTTCTTGCAAATGCAAGCATCTTCATCGTTTCTTGTGAAATCAAAAACTCTTTGACTATTTCATCCGGTAAAGATTCCAACTCCGCGATACTCACTTCATCCAATTGAAGTTCGTATACCTATCTAGTATTCCACGGACTAGCAAAAACTCTTGGTTGTATCTAGTATACATCCTTCATACACACTTCTGGTAAGGAATGTATTTCTGCCATCCTTCTATCATATCTCATAAAAGAAATATGTAGCGATTACTAGAATAATCCACATAGACTACAAGCATTGCCACGGAAGATCTAATCTTATCGTAGTCAATTCTTTGAACTTTGTCGTAAACAACTTTTCGATAAGTCAAGCTTCTTTAAGGATATTCCATCCAAGTCCATCTATTTTATAGATCCATTTACTTTCAAAAAGTATTCATCTATCTTGGATTTCATGGCGCATAGCCATTTTAACGGAGTCAGGGCCCATCATAACTTCTTTGTTTGCAGTTGGTTTATCATTGTTCAAAATCAATCCTTTGTCCACAAATCATTTATTTGATCACAAAGTAAACCATACCTACAAGGTTCAATATGTACTTCGATCTCCATGGCTAAAACACTTTGTAGTCATGGGAGCCATGATTGTCGTAGCTGCTTCCTAACCATTTCCGATGCTGCGCTACTCGATCATTATGCTCAGGTTCATAAACCTTATCAAGTTCTATTGTCCTCCCACTCAAATACTTCGCTAGAAAACAATTTCTTGGAAATAAGCAAGTAACATTAACAAACACTTTTGTCTTTTACTTCATAGTGGGAAGAATTCCCAATCCATTCTCTTGGGATAACCAACAAAGATATTCATCCGGTTTTGGTTGTAAACTCATTTACTTATACCAAAATTTTAAGAAAGGACTATTAGGGTTTATACCCATGCCATAAGTTGTATGGTGTCATTTCAACGGATCATGATGATGCTCTATTCAGTGTAAAAGCGGTAGTCTCTAAAGCATAATCCACAAAAATATAATGGCTTCATATTATTTTATCTCATCATTGATCCAACAAGGTTTGGATACGTCTCTCGGACACTTTATCATCACTATGATACTCCAAGAAACGTGAGTTGTAGAACAACTTCATAACTCTCTTAGATGTTCGCTAAAACTCGTAATTCAGATATTTCCACTATGATCCAATCATAGATATTTGACTTTTCTATTACGATGATTTCCACTTCATGCTGAAATTTATTTGAATCCATTCAAATGTTTCAAACCTCTTCCTTATCGAATATATCCACATATATATACTCAATTCATTGTTGGAAGTTTTCATGAAGTACAAGAATCTCCCGCACACAACTATGCCCAGTAAACCACATATATCATCATGTATGTTTCCACTAAGTTAGTTGCCCGTTCAACTCTTGGCCTATGAATGGTATTTAAGTCATTTCCTTTTAGAAGAGATTTGCAAGCGCCAAATGATTCAAAAATCATATGACTCCAAAAATTCCATTCAAATGGAGTTCCTTCATGCGTTCCTTTCTAACATGACCTAAATGGCGGTTCCACTAATGAGTGGAATTCAAATCGTTTGCCTTATGGCATTTTAGCGTCAGTGTTATGTATGTGTGTTCCACCATTAAGATTTATAATAACTTATCCATCGTACATGGAGCAATGTCATAATTTGAACAACTCGTTGTTTTCATTTGACCAGAGCAAAATAACAATTTATTAAGTTCTTTATTATAAACTCTAAGGGCTAGGTAGAATGCCAACGACAAACATAATAACACTTTATTATGTTCCGTACGTGCATTATTACCATATTCCTTATCACCACTTAGGCCATCGTATTCTTGTATTGCGTTGTATTGTATGACATCTCATACCAACCAATCTGGTACAAATACCCAAGAATTTTATTATGTGACCAAGCAAGGAATACATCCATAACATGTATATCATCTATATACACCTGAGCTAGACTTTCTAGTCTTTTCCTTTCTTTCTGCCAAAATATCTTTGTGGTTTCTCTTTTAGCTTTCCCCATTCTTAGAAAACACTTCACCTTCAATAACTTCTAGGTCCATTGGTCAAATACCAATAACCTTGAGGTTCTTACCTTGAAGTTGATCATCATATGACAAGTGTTCCAGACTTCACTATTAGTAACTTTGTAATATGATGAACAATTTCAGTCATAATTTTATCCATCATATCATGACGACTTTCCGAGACCATGTCTGCACATGCTAGGCTCGTAAAGTTTAACCTCAGTATTCACATGTGCAAATCGCTTGCACCGTTGTATGCACACGTAGAATCTATCACACCCGATCATCACGTGATGCTTCGAAACGACGAGTCTTAGCAATGGTGCATACTAAGGACGATCATTTCATGGATATGCGAATATCGTTAGTGCCCAACTTAGTTGGAGGATTGGGACGCCTGGCATCTTCAACCTTCGTACATTCCCATAAAACTTATGAGTTTATGTAGTCTCACTAGATTATATTCTATCATCTTGCAATAAGGTCTTAGATATCACATATATCTCATACCTCGCTTATTTCTGAAAACAAAATTTTCAGCTCCTTACTTTTCAAACAGATTTGAACTTCAAGTTTCACGGAGACAAGATGATTGGGTACTAATTGAAACCATTGCTCTTTGAATCATCAATGTGAGGTTTACTAAAAGTTTGCATTAGGACTTAATCATATCTTGATTCTTTAACAATACGGTACCAAATTCAGTAGTTACTTGTCAGACTTAACAATATTTCTATCTCAATTACAAGACTAGCGCATGGTAGAAAACGGATGCCAATTCTACAAACTTTAATTCAAAATACTATTTAGACTATGTTCATGATAATTAGTTCATGTTTTAATCTAATTACTAATGAACTCCCACTTAATACAACATCCCTTATGGTTGTTAAGTGGCACACGATCCATATCCACTACACCAAAACCGATCATCACGTGAGATGATGTAGCTTCAATGGTGAACATCAACATGTTGATCATATCATCCATATGACTCGTGTTCAACCTTTCGGTTTCCTATGTCCCGAGGCCATGTCTGTACATGCTAGGCTCGCCAAGCAAACCCAAGTATTCCGCGTGTGCAAACATGGCTTACACCCGTTGTATGTGAACGTAGAATCTATCACATCCGATCATCACGAGATGCTTCAAAACGACGAACTGTAGCAACGGTGCATACAAGGGGAGAACACTTTATTATCTTGATATTAATGTGAGGGATCATCTTATAATGCTACCGTCTCGATCTAAGCAAGATAAGATGCATAAAGGATTAACATCACATGCAATTCATAATATGTGATATGATATGGCCTTTCTTCTTGTGCTTTTGATCTCCATCTCCAAAGCACACGAGCATGATCTCCATCATCACCAGCATTGCACCAGGTTCATGGCACCGCTTCATGGTTGTCCATCACTTATAGCTACTATAACAACTACTTGAAATAAAGCTATTACATGATGAATAGACACGCAGGTCTTAACAAATTTAAAGACAACCATTAGGCTCCTGCCGGTTGCCATAATACAATAATGAACATCTCATACATCAAATATAATCATCATCACATCATGGCCATATCACATCACCAAACCCTGCAAAAACAAGTTAGACGCCTCTAATTTGGTTTGCATATTTTACGTGGTTTAGGGTTTTCGAGTAAGATCCAATCTACCTACGAACATGAACCACAACGGTGATACTAGTGTTGTCAATAGAAAGAGTAAATTGCAATCTTCACTATGGTGGGAGAGACAGACACCCGCAAAGCCACTTATGCAATACAAGTTGCATGTCAAGCGTGGAGCAAGTCTCATGAGACGCGGTCATGTAAAGTTAGCCCGGGCCGCTTCATCCCACCATCCCGCAAGATGCAAAGTACACAAACTAAAGCAACAAGAGCATCACCGCCCACAAAACCATTGTGTTCTACTCGTGCAACAGATCTATGCATAGACATGGCTCTGATACCACTGATGGGGTTCGTAGCATAGAAAACAAAAAATTTCCTACCGCAAGACGAATAAATCCAAGATCTAATCTATGGAACACCCAAGATCTAATCTACAAGATCGAAGCAACGAGAATAATGTGAGACTAACCCTCGAAGATTTCCAAAGCCTACGAGATTAGATCTCGTTGTTGGTGTAGACGATCATCCCCAGTGCTGCAATCCGGCAGCACTTCCGTACTCGGTCGCGCGTACGGTGTCGATGAAGCCCGTCCTCTCCCTGTTCCAGTGGGCAGCGGAGGTGTGGTAGATCTCCACGGAATCCTAGCAGCACGACGGCGTGGTGGTGGTGGAGGAGGAGAAAAACTGCAGGGCTTCGCCAAGCCGGTACAGCATTATGGAGGAGAGAGGGGGGCGGCCAGAGCTAGGTCTGAAGGGGTGAACGCTCCCCTGCCCCCTCCCCTCTTTATATAAGGGGGGAGGTCGGTTTGGGTGGCCCCCCAAAGCCCCAAACCCATCTAGGGCCGGCGGCCAAAAGGGGGAGGGGGAATTCTTCCCCCCCAAGTTGATCCCCCCTAGGGTTTTGGGGAAAACCCTAGGGTTGGCCGGCCTGGGCCTTGAGGGGCAGGTGCCCCTGGCCCATTATGCCAGTGAGCATCCCCTCGTACCATGCTAGGCCTCCTAGGGTCGTGGGCCCACTGGTGGGACCCCCGGAACCTTCTAGAACCTTCCCGGTCTTTCACCGGAAAAATCCCGAACTTTTCCGAAACCTAGAAATCAATTTTCCTTATATGAATCTTATTCTCCGGACCATTCCGGACCTCCTCGTGATGTCCTGGATCCCATCCGAGATTCCGAACAAACTTCGTCTCCATACCATATTCCAAATCTACTTATGCGACATCGAACCTTAAGCGCGTCACCCTACGGTTCGCGAACTATGAAGACATGGTCGAGACTCCTCTCCGAGCAATAACCAATAGCGGGATCTGGAGATCCATAATGGCTCCCACATATTCAACGATGACTTAGTGATCGATTGAACCATTTACATACGATGCCGATTCCCTTTGTCACGCGATATTTTACTTGTCCGAGGTTCGATCATCGGTATCTCCATACCTTGTTCAACCTCGTTACCGACAAGTACTCTTTACTCGTACCGTGGTATGTCATCTCTTATGATCCAATCATATGCTTGCAAGCTAATCAGATGACATTCCACCGAGAGGGCCCAGAGTATATCTATCCGTCATCAGGATGGACAAATCCCACTATTGATCCATATGCCTCAACTCACACTTTCCAAATACTTAATCCCATCTTTATAACCACCCATTTACGCAATGGCGTTTGATGTAATCAAAGTACCCTTCCGGTGTAAGTGATTTACATGATCTCATGGTCGAAGGACTTAGGCAACTATGTATCGAAAGCTTATAGCAAATTGAACTTAATGACTTGATCTTATGCTATGCTTATTTGGGTGTGTGTCCATTATATCATTCACCTAATGACATAACCTTGTTATTAATAACATCCAATGTTCATGATCATGAAACCATGATCATCCATTAATCAACAAGCTAGTTATACAAGAGGCTTACTAGGGACTCCTTGTTGTTTACATAACACACATGTATCAATGTTTCGGTTAATACAATTATAGCATGGTACGCAAACATTATCATAAACACAAAGATATACTATAATAACCATTTTATTATTGCCTCTTGGGCATATCTCCAACAATCAAGTCACTTATCTCTATCTTTCTCATGACGACAACACAAGCAAGTTTAAAGGTATTGGAGCTTTGACAAGGTGGTGATCAAGTCCTTCCTTGTCAAGACTCTTGCATATGTTCTCTTTGTTCATTGCTTTACACTCTTGGGTCTTTGTACCTACTATTATGAACATGTAGTGGTTCTCTTGTGGAGCTAGTCTCTTCAAGAGGCCACGGCCTCGGACTAAAAGAATATGTCTCTTTTTGTAAAGATCATGTTTGTAGGGCCTGCGTACAAGGAAAAATGCATGGAGCTCCTCACAAGGCCAAGACTATCATCTCTACCACAAGATGCTTGGAGCTCTTACATGTTGATCTCTTCGGTCCACCGTCTCATGAAAGTCTTGGAGGAAAGAAGTATTGCCTCGTCATTGTTGATGACTACTCACGTTATTATTGGGTATTCTTCTTCAAGTACAAGAGTGAGACTCAACGAACCATGATGGAGTTTGCCAATCAAGTTCAACGCAAGTACGACAACAAGATCCTCGCAATAAGGAGCGACAATGGAACGGAGTTCAAGAACTATACTTTGGATGACTTCCTCGGCGAAGAAGGAATCCAAAACCAATACTCCACGCCATATACTCCCCAACAAAATGGGGTCGCGGAAAGGAAGAATCGAACCTTGATCGAAGCCGCTCGAACCATGATGATGGAGTACAAGTCTAACTACAATTTTTGGGCGGAAGCTATCTCTACCGCATGCCATGCTACTAATCGTCTCTACTTTCGCAAAGGCCTAGAGAAGACACCATATGAGATTCTCACCGGAAAGAAGCCCAATGTGTCATACTTCAAGGTTTTCGGATGCAAATGCTATGTGCTTGTCAAAGACACACGTCTATCCAAGTTTGATTCAAGAGCTCAAGAAGGAATTTTCGTTGGCTATGCTACGGATTCTCACGCCTATAGAGTCTTCAACAAGTCAAATGGGCGGGTTGTAGAATCTTGTGACGTGACATTAGATAAAGATGATAGGTCTTTGGAGGAGCGAAGTGCTTCTTGTGAGAAAGGAGATGCAATTCCCACGGATGCCATAGGAAGGATGGGTGTTGGCATTCGCCGACTTCAAGAGTTACCTTCTATGAGTACCGGGGAAGGACCAAGTTCCACCCAAGTGGAGCCATCTACACCACAAGGCCAAGCTTCTTCCGTTGATCTTACAAATGCAAGCCAACCTCTACCACAACCTCAAGTTCAACCTCAACATCTACAACAACAATCAAGTACAAGCTCACCCCAACAAGCTCAAGAACAACATCTACCGCAAGCTCAAGAACAACACTCACCACAAGCTCATCTACAACAACAACCGACATCAAGTGACCAAGGCCAAGCTTCAAGTTCTTCTCCGAATGGTTCGGGGATGATCTATATGGACAATACCATTCCTAATACCCCCGAGTCATCTGGATCTCATGATGATGATGTCCACTTCAACAACAATGAAGGTCAAGGCGAGGACCTAAACCGTGATGAACGCCAAGAGGACCCACAAGAATCTACTCCTTTAGCCGTCACTCGCCGTGAAGATCCTATTGCAAGACACTTGCGCCTCAAGTCCCATTCTTTGAGTAATGTCATTGGTGATCTAAAGAGCAAAGTAACCACCCGGAGACAACTAGCAAGCTTTTGTGAGCACCACGCCTTTGTCTCTATGGTGGAACCACTCAAAGTTGATGAAGCTCTTAAAGATCCCGATTGGTTGAATGCGATGCAAGAGGAACTCAACAACTTCAAGAGGAATGATGTGTGGACTCTCATGAAGCGATCCGATCATTGCCGCAATGTTATCGGCACCAAATGGGTCTTCAAGAACAAGCAAGATGAACATGGCATGGTCATCCGCAACAAAGCAAGATTGGTGGCACAAGGCTATTCTCAAGTCGAAGGCGTGGACTTTGGTGAAACCTTTGCACCCGTTGCAAGGCTTGAGTCCATCCGTATCCTTTTGGCCTTTGCCTCTCATCATGGCTTCAAGTTGCAACAAATGTATGTTAAGAGTGCTTTTCTTAATGGTCCTCTACATGAGGAGGTGTATGTGAAGCAACCCCGGGATTCGAGGACCCCCATTTCCCGGACCATGTCTTCAAGCTCAAAGAGGCCCTATATGGACTCAAACAAGCTCCTAGAGCTTGGTATGAGCACCTAAAGGAGTTGCTTGAAGACCGTGGTTTCGAAGTGGGGAAAATTGATCCCACTCTTTTTACTAAGAAAGTCAATGGGGAGCTTTTCATATGCCAACTCTATGTAGATGACATCATATTTGGCTCGACTAACACAAAATTCAATGATGAGTTTGCTATGTTGATGACAAATAGGTTTGAGATGTCAATGATGGGTGAACTCAAGTACTTCCTTGGGTTTGAGATCAAGCAAATGGGACAAGGCACCTTCATCAATCAAGCAAAATATCTCCAAGACATGCTCAATCGCTTTGACATGAAGGGCGCCAAGGGAATTGGAACTCCAATGCATCTCAAGTGTCAACTCTCACTTGACGAGACCGGCAAGGCGGTGGATCCCAAGCTCTACCGTTTGATGATAGGTTTGCTTCTTTACCTTTGTGCCTCTCGCCCGGATATAATGCTAAGCGTTGGTATGTGTGCACGGTTTCAAGCAAGACCGAAGGAAAGCCACGTTGTGGCGGTCAAGAGGATCTTTTGATATTTAGTTGATACCCCACACTTCGGACTATGGTACCCAAGGGACACGGACTTTGCTTTGGTTGGCTTCACCGACTCCGATTGGGCGGGCGACAAGGTTGATAGGAAGTCTACATCCGGAGCTTGTCACTTTCTTGGAAGATCCTTGGTGTGTTGCTCCTCGAAGAAGCAAAATTGTGTCTCCGTCTCCATTGCGGAAGCCGAGTATGTTGCCGCGGCAAGTAGTTGTGCTCAAATCTTATGGATGAGGCAAACCTTGCGGGATTATGGACTCGAGTATAGCAAGGTGCCTCTTTTGTGTGACAATGAGAGCGCAATCAAGATCGCCTACAATCCGGTTCTTCATGGCAAGACGAGGCACATTGAGATAAGGAACCACTTCATCCGGGACCACATTGCACGTGGAGATATTGTTCTATCCTTCATTGGCACCAAGGAGCAATTGGCGGACATCTTCACGAAGCCCTTGGACGAGAAGCGTTTCATTGAGTTGAGGCATGAGCTAAATATCATTGATCCGTCGAACTTTGCTTGACCGTCGTGCGCACATACCACTCTCAAACTATATATCTAGATGAAAGGCACGCATGAACATAGGGGGAGTGCGGTTTAAATATATTGAGCTATCCCTCCCCCCATAATGCATAAAGAAATCCAAAACATATGCTATTCGTCAAATAAGTGACTTATGAGCTTCATGTTGAGTTGTAGTCCATGAGTCCTAGATACATCTACGCGACCTCACACTACTACACTCTTACACGATGGCTTCGGCCACCAACCTCCTCTTTGAGGAGTTTTTCGATTCTTTGTGTTTCTTTGTGACCTTCTTTTTGCCCTTCTTCTTTGCTATCTTTTTCTTCATGTTTTTGGAGAACCTCATTCAAGCTTGTTTTCCCTTTTGATTTTTGCAAGCTTGGTTGTATGTTCTTTTTCTCCATCCCTCTAGTTTCTCTACCCTCCTTTTTGGTGTTCCGATGCCAAAGGGGGAGAAGTTCCTATGTTGATGGGGACCTTTGTTGTTTGTAGCCTTGTGATCCTAGTGACTTATCTTGTCTTGTGGCTATATCAACAACTCTATGGAGGTATCTTATGGTGAGTTTGGGTATTCTCAAGGCTATGGTATGATAACTTCACCCAAATCTCCTTACATGATCTTATGTTGCCTCCATATTGCGCATATGTTATTTGAACATGATCTTGTATCCTTGTTACATGTGTGCTTGGTTTGTAAAATCTAGGGGGAGTTATGCCTCTAAGACGTGTGTATTTGTATTCAAATACATATTCAAAATATGCACACGTTTAGAGGGAGCTCCGTCGAGCTTTTGCAAATCTAAGAATCTCATCATAATATCATATGCTTTTGAAAAGTCTTGTGTTGTCATCAAACACCAAAAAGGGGGAGATTGAAAGAGCAAAGTCTAAACCCCGTGTTTTGTGTGTTTGATGACAACACTTGAGTTATCTCACCGTGTGCCTTGAGTATCATTGCTAGATTTGCAAGTGCACGGTGACCTCACTGGACACGTCAAGATCGGAGGACTGAAGCGTAGTTATGGGTAGCTATAGGTTTTCTGGTTTTGTGTGTGTTTCGCGAGGTGACATGGCTGGAGAGAAAAAGGGAAGAAAACCAGTTTTAGCCAGGCCGGTACTACCGGTACCTGTAGCGGTAGTACCGCTACCCCTATAGGTACCGCCCCACGGTACCGCTCTGAATTATGCGCTGGAATTGTCCCTCAGTACGAGTTACGGTACCTCTGCGGAACCTGGAGCGGTAGTACCGCTCACGAGCGGTAGTACCGCCCATGGTACCGCCCAGGTACCGTAACTAGTTACGACGATCGCTACGGTACCGCTCTGGTACCGCTTTGGATCCAGTAAGGTTTGGACCCCATTGCGGTACCTCGAGCGGTACCTCTAGCGGTAGTACCGCTCTGCGTCCACATGGACCAGATCTAGGGAATTCGAACTCAGAGCGGTAGTACCGCTTCCCAAAAGCGGTAGTACCACTTAGCCAAAAACCGGACATAACGGTTGGATTTGGAGGAGTCTATATAAGGGCCCCTTCTTCCCCAACTCGTTTTTAGCTCTTCTCTCTCCCTCTCCTCCATTGTTGCTGAGCTCAAACTTAGTGGATCTCTCTCCCTACCCAATCAATCTTGCTCATACTTTGAGGAGTGGTGGAGGAGACCCCGATCTATTGTTCTACCGAGAGAAATTTCACCAATTCGTGGTAGTCCTCAGTGGATCTTGGTGGTAGAGTTCCTACAGTGGAATCTTGGAAGAAGTGCATCCATGGAGGCTAGCTTGGTGTTGTACTAGATCCATGGGTTGTTGGGAGCCTCCTTGTGGTGTGGAGCTCGCCCCAACCTTGTGAAGGAATCACCGCCTCGACCGGTGCCTTAGTGGAGAAGGGGGAGCACCTTCGTGGAGCTCTCTTGAGGAAGAAGGTGAGGCCTTCCTTCGTGGTGTGGCCATCTAGCCTCTTGTGTGAGGCTAGAACCTCCTCAACGCAGACGTACTCCCTTTTGTGGGAGGAACTGCGGGAAACAAACCTCGCCTCGTCTCCCCGCCCTCCGGTTGTCCCGCTCCTTACTCTTACTATCTTGTGTGATTCCTTTGCTTGTTGTACTTGTCTAGGATCATTGTAGGAACACCACCATCGCTAAAGCTATCATCTTTATCTTCCGTTGCACTAAAATTGAAAAAGATTAAAAATTACGTAGCGCCCATTCACCCCCCCTCTTGTTCGCTACGATCCATTCAAGAAACACTCGTCCCCTCCTCCCATGATTTTGACCTAAATTTGAAATCAAGCCAAAGGTGGTTTAAGAAAGGTAATCAAAAGGCATGGAGTGTTCATCATTTTCTACATAGCTAGGGGAAATACCATACCTGCCATACCAGTGTTTTAGAAAAGAGCCCTTCAAATACTTCGGCAACATGTTGGACTTCATCCAACTTAATTTATTCCCACATTTGAGCTTGGTACTACTACACAAGAACCATGTCAAACTCTTGAATTAGGACCCAATTTTATGTGTATATTTGCAACTTTTCATGCACACATGAAAACTTTGCAAAATATGATCATTTTGGGTTGTCGCACATATAAATGTGCCTTTACTTGAGTGCCACCAATCTAATTTTCATTTCTGGGGAAACATGTGACAGGATGGCCATTTCCAAGATTTCATGCATATACAATTTTTTTGGGCTAAATCCGCTTAAATGCAAATTTGAGAAGTGGGTAGATGAAGTACATTTCAAACAAATAATTTAAAAAATATAGGGGTGTATGACCCGAGTGTAATGGGCAAACGCATGCGCCGCCGCAGCCAACTTGCTAGAGCAAAAAAAAGGCGAGCTCTCATAAGATTGCTCGACCTAAATTTTAAAACAAGCCAAAGTTATTGTGTGGATCGATAGAAAAATTAAGGTGGAAACAAAGCATGGAGCGTCATATCATTTGTGGTTTACATACGTACTACCTCTATGAACAATACCAAATAAACATGGCATATATACACTTATTATATTCTTTTAGAAGATCAGTGCTCAGTTTTTGGCACCATGTGTTTGAGTACGTCCGCCTCGCTCGCTTCCCAAAAGTGTGTGGGAGCAATTTATTACTACAAGAAAACAATGGAAAACCTTTGAATCATGCCTCATTTTTTGGTAGTGACATATACATATATATGTTTACGTTTAGGGTTTAAGGTTAGGGGTTTAGGGTTTAGGTCGGGTTTATAGAGATGCACATCTTTTCATTTCACATTTGTGATGTACAATATATATACTAACTAGGTAAAATAATACCAACCATGACCTTAATTTGTTATAAGAACCATTAACAGGTTCTCTCACCATTCATATGTTGGAGTTTGCCTTGCTTCTTCAATTTCCCACGTGAATATATATGCACATGTTTACTGCAAGAATTCATGCATGTTGTATGCCATCCTCCGAGCTAAGCTAGGGCCGGCATGTCAATATTTTGACTTTTCAACATATGGAAACTGTGCTAACAGAAGATCCACTGGTAAAGTAATCAGACTTTTTGACTTTTCCTGAGCTTCCTTCAGGTACGACCTGCACAGCTGCACTCCCACGTGCATTTTCTCTTCACTTTAGCTTCTCGTATCTCTCTGGTGCACACTCGAGGGTCGACAAAGCCCCCAAAACCAGCGAAAGCTTCTCTCTTCTTCAACTTGGAGCACACCAAGATGTAAACTTATATATATATATACTAGGAGGCGGTGGCGCGGCGCACGCCGCGCCCGTAGCCTTTTGTGTGTAAAATGCTATTAAACTTAAATTTATTATTAGGAGAAAGTAGTCTGTCGATACGTGGCTAGAGGCGCCACCTCGGCGATGCCATGAACACGTGGTTCTGCATGTTGTTGGGCAGAAAGTGTCCACAACAAACCATAAGATCTGTAGATAGCATGCCCTCGGCTAGAATAGGCGCCTTGCTGCAAGTGTTGAGGCTCGCATCTACAACGCCGGCCACGCCGCTGTCCCGTTCTCCACTTTACAGGTGCTGAGGCTGGCCTCTGCTCGACGCCTTGCTGCAAGTGGTGAGGCTGGTTTCCGCTTGAGTGCCTTGCTGCAAGTGCTGAGAGTGGTTCGGGGCGGGAGGTAGCGTTGTTGCTGCTCTATATGCCTGCTGCTGTAGAAAGATGCGGGGAATTTCAAGTCGATGAGAATAAGCTTGAGCAAGAATGGATTCAGATCTTTGCTGGTATGCTGTCTTTTTGGGTCGCGTCCCAATAGTCTTGTTTCTGTCCAGATAGCACCTAAATTCGAATCGAAATTGTGGTTTTGAAAAAAACGAACAGCAAATGCGAGAGAGAGAACATTTAGATGCCTTGAAATACATCATCATTTTGTTCATCCGGTGAAATTCCAGTTAGTAACGTGATTTGAAACTGCAAACTGAAAGCAGAACAGCACAAATGCCTCCACCGATGGCTGACCTGCTCCCCGCGCTGGCCGCCGCCCCACATCCCTTGCCGCGACCTCCTCAACCCCTGCTGCGTCCTACTGCTGCTCCTCGTGCTGGCCAGCGCTTCCCCCCGGCCGCCTGTGCTCCGCTCCCGCATGAATCCCGCGCTTCCAGCAACTGCGTCGTTCCGCTGCCATGTCCTCTCCAGCGCGCCCGCAGCAGCTTCCTTCGCCCGCTCATCTCCTGCGCATGGCGGGGGCGACCCACGCGCTCTCGCGTTTCAGCTCCAGCACGCCTGGCCTCCTCGTCCTCGCACAGTTGCCTCCAGTGCGAGCCCGCGCACCCGCCTGTCCTCGTCCTGCGCCCGTCCGGCTCCGGGGCTACGTCCTCTGGTCCCGCGCGAGGCCGCGGCCTGCTAGCGACTCCCGTGTGCGCCAATGCAGCTCCCTCCTTTGGCTCCGGCCATACACTACCTCGAGCGAGCCTCGGCATGTAGGTTCCTCGAGCTGAGCTGCCCCGCGCGCCCCATGTTCGTCAGGACGCCGCCCCATTCGGACCTGCGATGCCCTTCCCCACCGTGGATGGCATCGCGCCCGTGCTCCTCCCCTGTGCGCCAAAGCCGCGCGCCCGCCGCCTTTCCCCCTGCTCGTCGTGTTCGGCTATGCACCGCGAGTCCCGCACCTATGCCACTCCGGCCACGCACGCGCCCAAGTCCTCCGCTCCGCCCCCGGCGCCGGCTCGTGTTCCATCGCCCTTCCGCCGTCCTGCTCCCGCAACATCCTGACCCCCGCGCCCTCCGGCTGCTCCACATGCTCCACGCCAAGCTCGTGAGGCTCCGCTCACTCCTCCGACTCCAGCGCCGCTCCGCCGACCCGGCGCCCAAGCCGCTCCGCCGACCCGGCGCCCGCGCCGTCCTCGACGCGCACGGTTGCTCCGACTTGTTAGTGCCCTCAAGCTCCGGCGCCCGCCGGCTCTGCCCCTTCGGCATGCCCGCCTGATTCCGGCGCCCCGCTCCAGATCATGACCCAGCCGCTCAGCTCGCGCGCTCCGCTCGCCGCCAACCTCCAGAGACTGGCTGAGAGAAGGATCACTCCACTAACTGTCGATGCAAGCTCCAGCACAACCTCGCCGGGGCCATGGTTCCTCTCTCCACCGCTGTGTCACGCCAACATTTTTGTGATAAGGATGGGAGTGGGCGACTGCCATGGGAGAGGAAGAGAGGAAAAATAAAGTTGGTTAGTTTAGGTTACCGATTTCGTGGTTTGCAACGAAGGTTTGGGTTCTTCATCCGTCAAACCAAGCGGTGGGGTGGGTCCATTAGCACCGCTTTGACCAAAACAGTTGGAAACCTCACTCACCGGAAGCAACCACCGCAATATAGCGAGGAAAGAAAGAAAGAAACCGGTAACCGGTTACCTATCATGCCAAAAAAAGGATCAAAAAATAACCATGTGCTGCACCTGGTAAGAAAGAGAAGAAGAGGACTTACGCGTCTCCAGCTAATTGGAGATAAATAGCTTGTGAATAGTAGCCAAACAAAGAGGAGCGCTCTAAATCAGCTAGCTTTTATATAGGTTATAATATCAAACGTATTCGAATTTATTTAGTTGATTTTCATTTAAATTATGGTTAACTGCACTTTTGGTCCCTTAAGTCTTACGGAAGTCTAATTTTGGTCCTCAACTCTGTTTTGGTCTAAATCGGCCCTCAAACTCTTAATTAAGTAAATTTTTGGTCCCTAACATCAGTTTGATGATGGTCAACCGGATTTTTTACTCTCCTTTTCTGCAATCAAGTAGATTTTAGTCCATTTGAAAATTGAGCTTAAGATTTTTGCTTGATTGGTCCTTCAAAATCGAAATGTACGTAGTTTTAGTCCATTTCAAAACCGAGATGTACATAGTTTTTAGTTGTGGATAAGTTCAGCGCAGGAATTGGAGAACCCGCTGATTGCGGACCCACATGTATGAACTGTCCTAAAATTTGAGAATCGGCCTAGCTAGATTGGCTTGCGAGCGAAATTTGAACAACCGAAATATTTCCCGCCTCCACACACTCCCGACAACGCTTATGTTTTCAGATGCACAGGGAAATGTCCCTTCTACCCGTCAGTCTTCTTAACTATAACGCATAAACACGACGAGAGGGCGAAGGGCATTTAGGAAACTATGTCCCAATTCCAAGGCCCGCATAACCACCACTACATACCCGCACCGAGCCGCGCGACACGTCCAGTTTTCCCCACCAACTCCAAACCCACACCCGGCCAGCAGCCGGACGACACCTGCAGTTTTCCCCAATTGGAGGAACCCTAGATCAACCTCCAGCCACATCCAGCAGAGCCCTCCCTCTGCTACTTCACCATCGTGTTCGAAAGACACATCGTCGGTGTGCTCCGGCCACCTCGACAGTGGTATCAATGGCGGTAAGTAATTGGAAACCATTAGTTACTCCGTAAGATAAACATCTTAGATCATTAGTACGGTTAGAAAGTTGCCTAGTGTAGAGGTGTTAGTGTAGAGCCCCTGCATTTCTGTAATACATTGAGATGCACTTTTATTTGGGCCTAGACATAGTACTTCGGATACTAGTTTAGTTCGATCTGGGGAGTGATTCCTGGAACCGGCTCCTCTGACGGTGAGAAGCAAAGTCACACAGAACTAATAAAAGTCCATGCACAATATCTTGTCCGTGTTATGCATTCCATTCTTAGCACAAGAGAGTATTGAAGGGATGTTTCCTATTAAATGTGTCTATTGGTTTCTATCTTACTTACACCTTCCCTGCTAGTCCAGTGAATACGTCTCCTCTCATTGTCGTCATCCCACCAGAAGTTCTTAATCATTTGCATAAGATCATCGCATAAACCCGCCGAAAATTTTAAAACACTGATAGGATATGTCGTGATAGGGAAAGTCACGGCACAATATCTTATCGTGATTGCCTGCAAGATACTTTTCAGACCAGTCATTCATTCTTTTCTTTTACTTTTCTTTAATTGGTTGAATCTGCCATCTTTCACCCTTACCTCAGGAACTGGCAGCCCTAGGTATTTTTCTTCAAATTAAGCTTGCCTCTTCAACATCTAGGATCGCCATCACTTGTTGACCCATCTCCTATGTACATTTGTTCCCTATGAGCATAGAACATTTCTCTAAGCTTAACAATTATCATGTTGCCTGTTCATAGTTACACAGGTATAAAAAGGAAAAGATACGGGGATTAGGGGTCCCCTTCCGTAAACCTCTTGAAAGTGTGAAATCCATTTAATCACTGATTTAACACAAACCATCACCCATTTAATCCATATATCTGCAAATCCCAGTTGATTGATTTGCGGCTCAACGATATTGACAATGATCTCAGGCTGCACATTTGTATATACCTTGTATAGATCTTTGAAGAAACTAGTTGCAAGTTGCTAGTTCGCCCATCTCTTCCAAATTAACAGCATGGACAACTGAATTGCACTGAAACTTACAGTACTAAATGTTGTAGTATCTAGAAAAAAAAATCTCCTTGCACCTCAAATAATCCTCATCACAAACGAACTTGTGTAACAAAGCAAAACCTTCACATGCATAACAGCAAAAAACTCTGGAGAGCAAACAGTATAATGCTCCGGAGGCAGCGGATCTATCTTAAAACCTTGTGCTCTGATACCACTTGTTACAAAACCACGATAATAAAGGTAGATCAAACGAAGAACAAGAACACATATTTTTACGTGGAAAATCCAAACGGGAAAAACCACGAAACGCACGGCGGTGTATCACTATAATTGGGAGGAGTATTACAATACACGAGAGGACAAACCCTCTACGTGCTATCAATGTGTTGTATCTCTCTCTGTTCTATGACTACCTAGGACTATATATAGGGGCAAAGAACTCTTTCTTGGCGGACACGGAATAGACTTGTAGATGTGCTACGTCTAGCATGGTTGGCACGCCGTAGTCCTTTAGGACTCCTTTCATAGTACAACAGGTAAATAGATTTAGGATCATATTCAACAGGAAAGACTCAGAGGGCTCTTATACCATGTCTTGTCTGTGTTATGGATTCCATTATTGTTTACTCATATATAGTTAATTGGCATCATGCTCTTTGATTGATCCATGTTGTCATTCTAACCAGGAGGCTAACCTGATGCCTCCAGGAGTATCCTCGCCCAAGACAGCTGCAGAAGCATTAAGATCAGGTGTTGGACATGCAACAAGAAATAGAAGAATTTTGTGTGATATTGCTCATACGTTCCAATAGAATTTCCTCTTTCTACCGCCAAGCCATCAAAAAGTCCTATCAGATCGATAAGCAATGCTGATTGGGAGGCACTTATGAAGGCTTGGAAATTAACCCCAAAGGATGTTCTGCTTCTCTATGACCTTGTCGCTCGTGGAACCTTCAACCCTGAAGGTGGTACTACCATGCCAAAAGGAAGTCCTGTCAGTTCAATTAGCAATGCAGATTGGAACGAACTTGTGCGGCAGTGGAAGGTAACCCATGGGCAGCTACCTGATATTGCAGCTGGTGGACACCTCAATCCTTAAGCTGGTACTTCAATGCCATAAGATTTAGATTTGTTGCTACCTGATCTTGCAGCTGGTTGACACCCAAATCCTGAAGCTGGTACTGCCATGCCAAAAGCTGTGTGTACTGCTCGCCACCAGCTGCCCTTAAGTATCCTCTGATGTAATGGTGTAATTGTAATTGGTAGTCCTTTTGTGGTGAACTTTTCTTGTTTAAATTGTATCTGAGACTTATTAGACCCATGAACTGATCTTACTGGTAGTTCAAGATCAGGTTAATTATATTTTGCATTATGTCTTTTACATCAATGAACATATGAGAAAAGACAACTAAGTGGAAAGTGTGAATTAGATTCCTACTAGTCATCGAAAGTGCATCTATCATTGATGAAAACAATGGTCGTGTCCATTCTGTTATGTGCAGCCTATTATTGCTGGCTCTTCCTCTTTGATGATCTATGTAAATCTTGTATTGTGATCGTTAAGGTTAATATATCTTCATGTAAAAAAGAATGTGCATCTATCGACCGTGCGTTTGCACTCCCTACATCAGCTTTGGGCCGCGGTCTATCTCAGAGGCCCATCCCCACTTATTCGGAGACAATTATTTTAGGACGGAGATAATAATAGTATATGCTAGGGACTTTTATCGAAAAAACATGCAAGAGTCTTACCGTGGCTGCAACCTGCCGACCTGAAGAAGTGGTTATTCGGGCCAGAAAAGCTGGCCAGACTGCAAGCAATGGCGGACGACGGTGATGGACCTGCTCATGTGCCGGCAATGGTAGGCCGGCAGTTATATAATCCCGCCCATGAAAAAGGGCCCATGAGGCGAACTAGAGCAGCGGAGCTATGGGTAATCGATCTCGGCCGGAATATAAATTTCTACGAATTGGTCTACTCCCCCAGTCTAGCTTTGGATATAAGCTGGGCTCCTTTGTAGGCTTGTTTCGAACCTACTAAATAGGCCTTTGACTTTACTCACCCAATTTGGCCCAAAGACACCTGGATGCATAACAAACTTGTGATCGCACGTGCGCAAAAAATTGCAATAAACTGACATGTGGAGCCCTGGTTGGTCCCACTGACAGGACTGGCCCACTTCGCTGGCTGGGAGGCTGTCAGAACGGGTGGCCCACCAAGCTCTGTAGGAAGGCCGTATCTACCTGACAAGCGGGGGCCACCAATCTCTGACACGCGGCCCCACCAACACTCTGACATGCAGGCCATGCCACATATCCATGTGGGCCTGACGGGAATGGCACCTGGGACCCAGGTAGGCCCGACATATTATGTAGGCCCAGCAAGCTCTGACCTGCGGCGCCATGCGTCCAGAATTGACGGCGGACAGACACTTGTGCTGGAACGTGCGCAAAAAAAATTGGCATGGCAACTGACATGTGGAACCCATGTTGGTGGTACTAACAGTTCTGGTCCACTTCGCATGCTGGGAGGCGGTCGGAACGGGCGGCCCCACGCAGGTGGGTCGTGTCGGCACCTGACATGCGGGCCCGAGTGGTGCAGGCCAGGTACATGTGTGCAGATAGTGGTTTTCTCCCCTTACAAATATGGGTCCCAGTACTTGCTGCAGGCCTTGGACTGTTGTGCGGGCAGACAGAAAAGTACGTGAACTGAAGCGTGCAGAGTGTGGGTCAGGTGTGTCCACCGGCCTAAAGCCCAGTTGTTGTGATGCCCAGCACCTGGTTACTCGGCATTTCGGGCCGCCAACCACCCGCGACGCTCATTTCTGCAAAATCGCTGACGTTTAGACCTCGCCCGTCACTATTTTTTTGGGCCGAGCGGCCCAAATCGCCATCTGTGACGCGAAAACGTCCTATCATCATAGAAAAAGACAATCGCTGATGGATTTCCAAACCGTTAGTATCGTACCGTCATTGAAGAGCCATATGTTACTAGTGGGAAAGGTTGGAATAATGCTGTGAAAACCTGTGTCCGATTCTTGCAACATATCGGTTGTGATGCCCATCTCCTTCATTGTACTTGCGAATAGAAGGTCTAATCCGCTGCCTCCGTCCATGATGACTTTTATCATGTTAAACCCAACAATTTGTGTCTTGAGTGCTAGTGTGTTGCATGACCTGGCCATGGGACGGACATCGGGTGGTCGGCCTGCTGAATAAGATGCTTTGCTCAGACCAGCCGATGTATTCAGGGATGTTTGCCATGGTAACTTCCGCGAGGTTCATTACTAGCTTATGTTTCTTCAATTCTCTCTTGGAGACGCCAGTCTTATGGATCATGCTAATCTTCCCCTGTGGTGGGGGTAACACCTCGTTTGGTGCACGAGGCTGAATTTGCTGAACTTGGTGTTGCGGTGCCGGCGGCGGGTTAGGGGGTTCGTTCCTTATATCGTTGGGTATGCCTGCCCTTTGGCTAATTTGTAAAATTTCTGTAGATCAAGAAACTGTCGGCAGTCCCTGAGCAGATGGGTCGACTTCTTGACATTGTCCTTTGGGTCGATGTATGTGTGTATGTGGTAAGGAGCATTTTGTTGCTCTGCAAACGGTAACTCAAGTACCCGCGGAGGGTGGTCCCTCAGTTACTTCGACTACCTCCATACCCACTACAATTATTGTCCCGACGATCGTCATGTCGTTCACTGCGCCGATCATCATGCTGATCGTCACGTCGATCAGCGTAACCTGCTATAGCGATGTTAGAATCGCCAAATATTTCATACCTGCGATATCTCCTCTTCATGCGGCAATCGCGTCGGCTGCTTGAGTCATTCGTATGCTTCCGATCATCTTCTTCGTCATCGCTGCGCGGGCGTGGCTTTCGCACGTGATCTTCGCCATCAACCTAGCTATTAGCAATCTCCATCAGTTTGGTGATAGTTTTCGGCTTCTTGCGGCCAAGTTCTTCGATATAGGATTCTCGTCGGATGCCATCGCTGAAGGCATCGATAGCTCTGTCAACTAAGAATCTTCGGCAGCGTTCAGGAGTTTGGTGAAGCACCTGATGTATGAGCGCATCGGCTCCTTTGGCTTCTAGTGATATTGGTGTAGCTCTTCGATCCCAACAGGTCTCTTGTTCGTGGCTTGGAAGTTTTTGAAAAAAAGCATCGACTAGATCTTCCCAGGATCTGATAGATCCTTGTAACAGGCCTCTCAGCCCTGCTCGTGCTGAGTCCTCGAGGTGCAGTTGTAGACACTGCATCGCCGCCACTTGGTTTCCCTTGTGCAGGACCACAGTCTGCAGGTAGTCGTCTATCCATGACCTCGGCTCCTGCTGACCGTCATACTTGGCAGCGTTAGTAGGTGTTGGCTTGAATCTCTTTGGTGGAATCGCCTCTCGAATCTTATTTCTTAGGTAATCAACACTGTGAAGTTCACCGTCGTGTTCTTGAGTTTCTTCAGAATTGTCGCTATCAAAGCCAGCACGTGCGGCGCGTCAGCGGCGAGCCTTGTCGATTTTGCTCTGTGTGATATCATCACGAGCGTCCTTTGAGGAAGAACGGTGTCGAGAACCACTGCCGCGACGCAAAATTTTTTCCTTCCTGGGGATGAGCTTATCACCGATGATTCCGAGACTTTCCAAGGCACCCCGATGAACTGGTGCCAATCGATTATCAGGCGTCGGCTAGTTATTGATCAAATAAGCTGCGATATTTGTGTTTGCTCCTTCGACTGTTTTGGGCCTGAGCATGCTTGCCGTATCCATCGTCATGAAGGAGTTGGTGAGGATTGATGTGATCTCTCTTGCGTCCGCCTCCGAGAGGCGGGGGATGCATGGGCGAAACCTCCCAGGGCCCTGGTTGCTTCTAGAGGCACTTCCAAGAGAAGATAGCTCCCTTCGTTGCTTGCTTGATAGATCGGCTGCCTGCCGGCGTCGATCAAGGTTAGCTTGCTCCTTGGCTAACCGAGAGCTGTCCTTCTTGAGAATAACGTGATAAGCGTTGAGGGTGCCCTCCGATACTCCGACAAGGAGGCAGGTGTTGTTGACCACGGCGTTGCGAGCCGCATCCCACTCTTTCCTTTGAAACAGAGAAAGTGCTATTGATGTTGCTGCCGCTGGCCTCGCCATCTCGTCGTCACTCGATGTTGGCGCGCGGGGTGTGCTCACCCGTAGAGATCTCGGCTCCCGTTTGAGGGTTGATGATGACGCAGATTTGGTGGTGAGCCACTGATACGTCCCAAATGTATCTATAATTTTTGATGCTCCATGCTTGTTTTGTTACAATTCTTATATGTTTTATGTGCACTTTTCCACACTTTTTAGCATTTTCTGGGACTAACCTATTAACGCAGTGTTGCAGTGCTAGTTCCTGTTTTCTGCTGTTTTTGTGTTTCAGAAAAGTTGTACATGAAAGTTCCTCGGAATTGGACGAAACAAAAGCCCAGAGTCTCATTTTTTCGGGACGAAGACGGAGCCAGGAGGACACGCGCAGGAGAGCTGCCACGTGGCAGTACATAGGGCAGGCGCGGCCCCACCCTTGGCCGCGCCTGGCCCATGTATAGGCGCCTCGTCGCCTCATTTTCTCCGCCCTTCCGCCTATTTATTCCTCGTATCGGGAAAACCCCAGAGACAAGAGCCTCCATCCAAGAAAAGTTCCGACGCCGCTGTCAACCGAAACCCTAGTTCGGGAGGGTTCTACAGTCCATCCTGGCACCCTGCCGGAGAGGGAAATCACTGTCGGAGGCCTCTACATCGCCATGTCTTCATCCGAGGTGATGCGTGAGTAGTCCTCCACGGGACCATGGGTCCATAGCAGTAGCTAGATGGCTGTCCTCTCCTTGTTGTGCTTCATGTATAGATCTTGTGAGCTGCCTAACATGATCAAGATCAACTATTTGTAATTGCTACATGTTGGTTTGATGTGGATCCGATTTATAGAGAGATTGCTTTGGTTGAGATTATGTATTAGGTTATTATGATCTTGCATGCTCTCCGTTTCTAGTAGATGCTCTGGCCAAGTAGATGCTAGCGACTCCAAGAGGGAGTATTTATGCTCGATTGTGGGTTCATGCCTCTATTTAACCATGGGAAGTGACCTTGTTCTCTACGGTTGTAGATGTGTTGTTGCTACTAGGGAGAAAACAGCGGTGTTCTATTCAAGGGTAGTTTCATCATTTACTTTACACACATTGCTTAAAGCGATAGTCCGTTGCTTGGAACTTAATACTGGAGGGTGTCGCAGATGCAATACTGAAGGTGGATTATTAGTCATAGATGCAGTTGGATTACGGTCTATGTATATTGTTGTTATGCCCGCATACTTTCATAGCATGTATTCTGCACCAACCATTAGCGTAGAATCTCTGTTTGTCAATTTCCCATCTATAATTTGTTTACCTAGCATATTTATTTTATTGGGGTGGCGCCTCTAGTGAACTGTGGACCCCGGTCCTTCTTCTTTTAATGGCAATCTTCTACAACATTTTTCTATTCTATTCTCTGCAAACAATTCTTCTTCCACACGGTTCGTTTAATCCTTTATTTTCAGCAAAACCAGTGATCTTGACAACCTCGCTGAAAGTTGGGGACAAAGTACTTGGTTGTTCGTGCGCAGGTCTCCACGTTGCTGCTAACGCCGGCAGTACGCCCTGCCACGAGTTGGTTCGCAACACCTCGGGAGAGAACGTTTTTCTCCTACTGGTCGATAAACCTTGGTTTCTTACTGAGGGAAAACTTCCTGCTGTGCTCATCATACCTTTCTCTTGGGGTTCCACTCAACGTTGCGCATAAATTCTCCTTCATCAACTTCACACCAGCAAGACTTTTTCTGGCGCTGTTGCCGGGGAGAAAAGCATCTCTTCTGTGAGGGGAGTCTCTCACTCTAAACTCTTTTACTTTATTATTGTTTTGCTTGCATATTTTATTTTTATCTTGTTTGCATTTTATATCAAAAATACAAAAAAAAATAGTGTAGTTGTTATTTTTATTGCATTTAGTTTACCATGATTATTCCCGAGTTTGAGTTTAGGAAACTATCTATAGGTGATGGATCTATAGTAGGGATAAATAATATTGGAGAGTTCCTTAATCATATTAGTAAGTATGAGAAAATCTCAGAAAATCTTTAGCTGAACTTGCTCCCGATTATGAAACCGCTATGGCTTGCCTAGTTAAAATGCTAGAGAGTAAATTTATTAGCCTTCACCCATCCTTGCAATACATGTTTCTTAAACTGCATGAAATTGAGGATGGTGAGAAAAAAGAATTTATTCTTGAAACCTTGCTTAGGAAATTTAGGTATGAAGCTATAGAAGCAAGGAAAATATTTGATCATTATGGTATGCTAGGATCAAGCATAGATATTCTGAAATTATTTGGTAAGATTAGTAAAGTTAAACCGGAGGAAATCAATATACCAATAGCTCTTAAAATTTCAGCAGTGCATGAAGCTTGCGATACGAATTTTCATTGGATTGTTCATGGGAATTTATTTGATGAAGAAAGTAAACCTAAAAGTGCTGAGAGAGGAACTTCAAAAACCACTATAGATAGCATAGAATGCCTGGTTGAAACTACTTTCATCCCGGTCTTAATGATTTCTCTCTTGACAATACTTGATGTGCACCCTTTCTGCGTCAAGCTCAAAGGCGTTAAAGAAAAGCGCTTATGGGAGACAACCCATGTTTTATTTCTGTTATTTTTGCTTTGTTGAGTCTTGGAAGTCATTTCTACTGTAATAACCTCTCCTTATCGTTTTTATTTTGTTTTTGTGCGAAGGGTAGCCTCTAATAGAAAGAAAGCAGTGTTTGGGGTATTTGCAATTATGAAACAGATTATGTGCTGGTCACGAAAAAAATTCTTAAACATCGCCAGAACGTTATTTTGAGCTTCCAATTTTTGTGCTTATGCCCCAGTATGTTAGCTAACTTTCGTTAGTTTAGCATTTTTCGATTTGAGCAACAGAACTATTTCTTGAGTTTCGATCTTTGCCTGCTGGTCTGTTTTAACAAATTTCTGCCATGTTTTGCATTTGCGTCTTATGCTTCGTCTTTTTGAGTTATTTTGTGAAAAAAGAGCTTTGGGAAGAAGTAGCTACAGTAGCATATGTTAAAATAAGTATTTGATATGTGCCATTATGTTGCCTGCCAAAACCCACCGGCGGGCAGCGACGAGCAACACGGAGAGCCGGGAGGCTCCCAGGACTGCTGGTGGGCCCTGGTCCCTCGGGCGACGGCCCACAATGCTCCGGCACGTCTCCTGACGGTTGCAAGGGCGTGCCACCTGACCTATACCTGGTCAGGAAGGTGTTGGATTGCTTCGATTAGTTTCCTGCATGGCAGACACGTAAACATTAAACGAGCCTCGATCGGCTCTCAGGTTACCCTGTGAATCGGCTCAAAGAGCCGATTACCCCATGGTTCATATTGGATCTACGATAGCATGGGGATCCTGCTTTATCAAAACCAAGTTAAATCAATCCACGACAGTTTAGGGTTTTCACCGGTTACCGGAACGTCCTACACGTAGCTGAGCCTGGCAGATACGAAAGATAACAGAAAACTAGTCCTAGAGGAGGCCTAAAAACCAACGTGGAGTCGATTCCCGGAACATCCCTTCTAGGATCGGCAAACCATACCTTACGCACTACTGGATCATTCAACCCGTTTGTAAGGCCTAACCATGCGGATATCAAACAAATCCTTGAAGAACAAGGAACAACTATAACAGATCAGATCTACTAAATAAAGATGAAGCAAGGTGCGGCCCTTACACCTAAGATAGGTGTAAAGGCAGCTAGATATTGAGGGCAGCATATCTAAGCAAACGTATCAGAAAAGCATCGATGCAAGCCCCAAAACATCTATGATAAGGGTGTTACTCGCCATCAACAAGGCTTCAGTACGAGCAACACCAGATAACGAATAAACCGATACTTCCTAGATCGCAAGATGCGATCTAGGCAGCATGATGCTTACCCAGAAGAAACCCTCGAAACAAGGGGTGGCAATGCGCCTAGATTGTGTTTGTTGTGAACGTGATCGTCCCCCTTTCTCAATAACCCTAGGTACATATTTATAGTCCGGGGACTTTCTATCTTTGGAATAAACCTAGTCGTATACGACCAAACTCTATCTCTTAATTCTAAACTAAGATGCGATCTACCATAATGTACAGATACACGGGCAATCTAGACCAAATTCTCGCATGAGGCCGATTCAGAAACACTTTACGTGTATATCCTCCAAGCCCATCTCAATGACGGCCCATCTTCTGATTTGGCCAAAATCTGGTGATAACACATGCCCCCTGGTTTTGGCAATAATAATTCCAAAACCACTCTGTTTTCCTTCATCGGGTCATGCGTTGCAGAGCAGAACCGCTACAGTGCCCTTTCATCATGATGCCTTGCCTTCTCAACTTCTCCGCACTGCACGATTTGACAGTTTTGGCTCCGCATCCTCGAAACTGCCACAGCATTGAATCATCTTCCACTATATCCCCTTTATTTAAACTCATCCGGGCAATTCGCTTCTTCATCCTCTTTCTCCGCATTAGCACTCGAAAAAAACCCCTTCCTCTGCCATGGACTCATCCTCCTCTGCGTCCTCCGGTCTCTCTTTCCAGTCCTCCTCCTCCAGCAAGCCGATGCCAGAGTACGACCCGATAAGGGCGTACGAGGCCCGCGCCCCGGAGTGGTGGGACGAGAGGGACTGGGACTTCTCCGTCGAGTCCGAGGACGACGATTCCTTGACCGACGGGGAGGATGACCTCCACTTCCTCGTGGACGGGGCCTTGGAGGAGGCAAGCGACGACGACGCCTTCTCTTGGGATGCGGGCCTCTCCTCCGACGAGGAAGACGAGGAAGCGGAGGAGGACACCTCCTCCGACGAGTACCCGCCGGTGAAATGCTTCCGCGCCGGGTCGGAGGACGACGATGACGACGATGAAGATGAAGACGAAGCTCCCACCAAGGGCTTCAGCAGCGACGAGGAGGTCGCCGGCAGCAGCGCCGACAGCGGCGCGGACGGCGACGACGAGGGCAGCGACGGCCCCTAGGCTAGGGGCTACTAGCATAGGACTAGTAGTAGCAATTTAGATAGCAGATCATCCTTTTGAGAGCAAT
Organism: Lolium perenne; assembly: GCF_019359855.2. Lineage (NCBI taxonomy): Eukaryota > Viridiplantae > Streptophyta > Magnoliopsida > Poales > Poaceae > Lolium > Lolium perenne. The sequence continues at coordinate 145,252,673 of NC_067245.2, forward strand.
CGGCTCTTACTTGTAAAAAACCCTCTTATCAATGAAGAATGCTTCCATTTGATTTTGCCGATTGTCAAAATAGGTCAACGCACCAAAAAAGCCGATGGAAACGCATCGGTCTTTTACCATAAAATGCCAATAGGGCTAGATTCAGTTCCAAATTTGACAGGTCCAAGTATACATTCCCCAAATTCAAACGGTAACCTCTAGAGTCGATGGCTGCGCATCGGCTTTTTTACTCTAAAGTTGATGTCTGTGCATCGGCTGTGCTTTGCGGAAAAAAAAAAATTTACCGGCCGATTTCATACATCGGCCCCCATATTTTACTGCCCATCATCCCACATACTTGGGAAATACTTCTTGAGATGCTGGCCATTGACAGCCACTGGGAACTTCTCGCCGCTCAGCTCCTCGAGCATGTATGCGTTACCCTTTAAAACTTGGTCGACTCTGTACGGCCCGTGCCAATTTGGATACCATTTACCATACACTTTATCCTTAGTCCCCAACGGCAACACAGCTTCCCATACCAGATCACCAACGTGGAACTCCTTTGGTCTCACCTTCTTATTATACGCGCGAGCTACCTTGGCTTTGTTCTCTTTAATTTTCTCAAGCGACCACAGTCTAAGTTCCGTTACATCCTCAATGCTGTCACTCATCAGGGCTGCATATTCTTCAGTTGTTAAATCATTCTGAAACGTAATCCGTCTCGACCCAGCCGTGATTTCCCAGGGCAGTACGGCTTCCTGTCCATAGACCAGATGGTATGGCGAGGTTTTTATCGCTCCATGACATGACATGCGATAAGCCCACAAAGCCTTTGACAAAACCTCGTGCCAACGTCTAGGGTGCTCGTCGATTTTCCTCTTAATTAGCTTGATAAGGCTCTTGTTGGACGCTTCAGCTTGCCCGTTTGCTTGAGCATAGTATGGAGACGATCGGATCAGCTTAATTCCCATGTCCTCGCAGAACTCTCTAAACTCGCGAGAAATGAAGACCGAACCTCCATCGGTCGTGATAGTCTGGGGAATCCCGAATCTATGAATGACATGTTCTTTCACGAAACTGATAACATCTGTCGATGCCACTGATTTCATAGGGACGGCCTCCACCCATTTAGTGAAATAATCTGTAATGGCCAGAACCCACACATGGCCTTTGCTCGATGGAGGATTGATTTTGCCGATCATATCCATGCCCCAACCTCGAAATGGCCAAGGCTTAATGATGGGGTTCATCGCTGATGCGGGTACCATCTGAATGCTCCCAAACTTCTGACATGCTTGACACCCTTTATAGTACTTAAAACAATCCTCAAGCATGGTGGTCCAATAAAACCCCGATCGCCTGATCAACCATTTCATCTTATGAGCCAATTGGTGAGTTCCACAGGCACCTTCGTGTACCTCGTGTAAGAGCCGATTTGCCTCGGCTGGTCCCAAACATTTGAGGAGTAACCCTTCCAAAGTCCTGTAAAACATGTCATCCCCAATAAGGACATACTTCATGGCCTTGTATCTTATCCGTTTAGGTGCCCCCCTGAGCCGAATCTTTCAAGTAATTGAAGATATCGGCTCTCCAGTCATCTGGCTCCAGGAACTGTACCTGAACATCGGTTCCAACTGCTACGTCCTTGTAGCCTGACGCCATTTGTGCGAGATCATTTGCCTCGGTATTTTACGACCTCGGGATCCAATTGAAGTTTATGTATCTAAATTGTGCCATCAGCTCACGGCATTGCATCCATAATGGGAAGAGCGACTCGCTCTCACATTTGTATTCCTCCGTGAGTTGGGAAATCACCAATTTGGAGTCTCCAAAAAGTTCCACTGCTTCTGCCCCGGCTTCCAATAGCCACTCCATTCCCTTGCATATTGCTTCATACTCAGCGACATTGTTGGTGCAAGGGGTAGGTAGCCTGATGGAGAAGGAATATGTTGCCCCCCGGGGCGACACGAGTAAAATGCTGATGCCGCAACCATCATCACAAACCGATCCATCGAAGAACATGGCCCATGCACGTACAGACAGTGCTGCTATATCAGTGTTGATTCGTTCAGCAATGAGATCGGCCAACGCCTGTCCCTTGACTGCTTTCGCAGGCTGATACCGGATATCAAATTCCGATAATGCAAACATCCATTTGCCGAGTCGGCCTTTCAACACAGGAGCCAACAGCATATGTTTGATGACATCTGATTTGCATGTGACGACAATTTCCGCTGACAGCAAGATGTGATGAAGCTTGGTGCAGGTAAAAAATAAGCAGAGGCACAACTTCTCGATCTCAGGGTACCTCGTTTCTGCATCCAACATCCTTCTGCTGAGGTAGAAAACCACTTTCTCCAGACCATCATAGACTTGCACCACCACTGAGGCGATGGAAGTGTCAGCTACTGACAAGTAAATGTAGAATGGCATGTCTTGCTGGGGCGGAACCAACACATGTGGCTTCGTTAGTTAATCCTTAATCTCGTCAAATGCTTGCTGTTGCTCTGCCCCCCAGCGAAACTCCTCATCAGATTTAATTTTTACCAACCCCATGAACGGCTCAATTCGTCCTGACAGATTGGAGATGAACCTTCTGATGAAATTGATTTTGCCGATGAGACACTGGAGTTCTTTCTTCGTGGTAGGTGGCTTCATTGTTCGCACTACCTCCTGACTTTTCAGGCCGATCTCAATTCCTCGTTCATGAACCAAGAAGCCCAAGAATTGACCGGCCGTTACACCAAAAGCACACTTCTTTGGATTCATTCTTAGTCCGAACTTTCTAGTTCGGTCCAGGACGTGTCGCAAATCTTCCAAGTGTCCTTCCACTGAAACGGATTTCACTACCACGTCATCAATGTAAATCTCCACCAACTTGCCGATCAGATCATGGAAGATGTAATTCATGGCTCTTTGGTATGTTGCGCCGGCATTTTTCAGTCCAAATGTCATGACTACATATTCAAACAAGCCCACCGAACCTGGTACTCTGAATGCAGTCTTGTGTATATCTTCTGGGGCCATGAAAATTTGGTTATAACCGGCATTGCCATCCATGAAACTTAAAACCTTATGACCAGCAGCTGCATTGATCAATGTCTCTGCTACCGGCATTGGGTACTCATCCTTTGGAGTGGCTCTGTTGAGATCCCGAAAATCTATGGCGACGCGCCATCGGCCGTCCTTTTTCTCTACAGGTACGATACTAGAAATCCACTCAGCATACCTGCATGGCCTGATGAACCCGGCGTTCAACATTTTCTCGATCTCTTTCTTGACTTTTTCTAAGATTTCGGCCTTCATCTGTCGTGCTCGCTGCTGGAACGGCCGAAATCCTTTCTTCAGAGGGAGCCGATGCTCAATGATGCTCCTGTCCAACCCGGGCATCTCTGTATAATCCCATGCAAAGCAATCTGGGTATTCTTTCAACAAAGCTATCATCAGGCCCCTCAGCTGCGGATCTAACTTTTTGCTGATAAATGTTGGTCGTGGCTTATCCCCAGGACCAATGTCAATCTCTTCTAGCTCATCAGCCGATGTAAACCCATATCCTAGCTTTCCGTCGCCTGCTAGATCGATGCTGAACACAGGCAAAACGTACGGTGAGGATAATTTGGGCCGATTGCTGGAATCGGCCTCCTTTTCCATTGCATTGCTCAATGAAGGTTTACAACTTATTTGTACTCCACGACGACTACGTGACATGCTTGAGGTGAGATCATTGCTTTTTTATTTTTTGGGGCCGATCGCAGGGATCGGCCTTGCCACGTACGTCTGTTGACTTTAGCCTTGCTGATGGGGATACACCCGTAGGGGGTAGGTCGCCAGCCCTGCTCGCTATGAAGAAGGAAGACCCAGCTGGGCTGCCAGTCGACCTAAGCGACTGGGCCATGGAGCGACTGGGCCCCCGATCCAAGGAGGAGGCCCGTGCGACTGGATGAAGGGATTGCGTGCAGGAGAGGTAGCGAATCCCGGATTAGTAGTAACTGTGTGATTCAGAGTTATCTCCATGTAACCCTAGGTCGGGGGTGTCCATATAAACCCCCGAGCTAAAACCCTAAAGGACACGTTATCTGAGATTCAATCTCCCCTTGTAAGCTCCTGGCGTAGCCGCCGGCTGAGCCCCCCCATTGTAATTCTCCACTGAGCAATAAAGATCTAGCAGGACGTAGGCCTTTTACTCTCCGGAGGGGCTGAACCTGGGTAAACCCTTGCGTCCTGTGCACCTCGATCCGCGTATGGCCATGTTTCCTTGCCCCCGCATCAACGAAGTGCTGCCCCCGGTAGCATCTGCCGTGGTCATATCCACGACAGTGGCGCCCACCGTGGGGCATGGAACATCAAGCCTCCGAGCCGCGGCGAGGCCCTACTCGCCGATACGCTGGCAAGTCGCCACCGGCAGGATGATCGCCACCGGCAGCTTCTTCCACATCCAGCCGAGCTCCTACCGGCCGGCTTCGACTCCCCTCGCGCACGCCTGGATGGTGCCGGTCGGCACCATCAATCTCTTCGTCGGGCTCACCGGAGTCAGCGACCCCGGCGAAACTCGCCCCAGCCAGGGGCACGATCCTTTCGCGCCGGGACAACTCCTCACCGCAACTCTCCCCCTCACAGGCGAGGTCCACACGGAGGCCGAGCAGGCCTTGGAAGATGACGCCGACTCGTCCGCCGCAGCATCAATCGCCGAGTCCATCGCCACGGCGTCGGTCGCCGGGTCCATAGTCGCAGCCTCGCTCGGGGACTCCATCACCCCAGTCTCCAACCTGAGCGACTTCGAGGACGACTCCGTCCTCCCCCTCTTCAGCAGCGACTCCGACTCGGACTCAGTCGATGAAGTCCGGTACCAATACCCCACTGTCGTCTTCATGGCGGCTGGTGAAGGAGATCAACCTCCACAAGATCCCTTCTCCACGCCGCTTCCTCCCACCGCGACCGCGGCCGAGATCGAGGCACATCGAGCGGCCTTAGAGGAGCAACGGAAGAGGGAGCTCGTGGAGCGGCAGAAGTTCCGCCTCGAACAAGATTCGGTGAGAGCCGTGTCCCACTACCGCAACGAGCGAAATCGCGCACGCATGGAACGCATCCAGGCACAAGGCTTCCCCAGTGCGCGCCTCAACTTCGACAATCCGGATGGAGAAGTCCGGGTCGCCCGACCCACGAACCCCGACATCCCAGAGTCGAGTCGGGCCGCCGCCGGAGGAGTAGCTCGCGGAGCACCACCACCCCCCCCTCCACCTCCCGGAGGATGACCGCCTCCCCAGGCAGAGTTCGACGCCAACGGCCTGCGCCTCCATTCGTCCCCAGCAGACAACGTCGCGGCAGCCCAAGCCGCCCTCGCCAACCTCCCTGAAACAGGGGAGGGTGCTATCTTCGTACAGCACGCCAAGGCTTTAGTTGCCAAAGCTCTGGAACAGCAACACGCTGCCGCCGACTCTCAAGGTCAGCTCTACTCGCGCTCATCGGCGAGCAGAGCTGCGTCGTCAGCCGCGGCAAACCGCGCAGTCGTCAACGTCAACAATTGCCCACCTCCAGCGCCACGAGCCGCCCATTCGACTAATCATCGAGTCGAGCCGCGACCTGCGCGAGCGATGGTCGCCGCGAACGGGCAAGCGATTGACGCACGCACTCACATCCTCAACGACCAAGAGTGGCGAGCGCGCAGCCGGGCAAATGACCGCCTCGCCGACGAGACCCCGCGCCAGAGCGCGTTTAACCGGGTAGGACCGGCATGTTTCGGCCCCATGATAAGAGGCGAGCCCTACCCGGTTGGGTTCAAGGGCCTGATACGTCTCCGACGTATCGATAATTTCTTGTGTTCCATGCCACATTATTGATGTTATCTACATGTTTTATGCACACTTTATGTCATATTCGTGCATTTTCTGGAACTAACCTATTAACAAGATGCCGAAGTGCCAGTTCCTGTTTTCTGCTGTTTTTGGTTTCAGAAATCCTAGTAACGAAATATTCTCGGAATCGGACGAAATCAACGCCCAGGTTCCTATTTTGCCCGGAAGCATCCAGAACACCCGAGAGCCGCCAGAGAGGGGGCACAGGCCCACCAAACCCTAGGCCGGCGCGGCCAGGGGGGGCCCGCGCCACCCTATGGTGTGGGCACCCCTTCGACCTTCTGACGCCGCCTCTTCGCCTATATAAAGGTCCCAGACCTAAAACCTCGATACGGAAAAGCCACGGTACGAGAAACCATCCAGAGCCGCCGCCATCGCGAAGCCAAGATCTGGGGGACAGGAGTCTCTGTTCCGGCACGCCGCCGGGACGGGGAAGTGCCCCCGGAAGGCTCCTCCATCGACACCGCTGCCATCTCCACCGCCATCTTCATCACCGCAGCTGTCTCCCATGAGGAGGGAGTAGTTCTCCATCGAGGCTCGGGGCTGTACCGGTAGCTATGTGGTTAATCTCTCTCCTATGTACTTCAATACAATGATCTCATGAGCTGCTTTACATGATTGAGATCCATATGATGAGCTTTGTATCACTACTAGTTGTGTGCTACTCATGTGATGTTATTAAAGTAGTCTATTCCTCCTGCATGGTGTAAAGGTGACTAGTGTGTGCACCGTGTGGTTCTTGTCGTAGGCTATGATCATGATCTCTTGTAGATTGTGGAGTTAATTATCATTATGATAGTATTGATGTGATCTATTCCTCCTTCATAGTGTAATGTGGACAGTGTGTGCACTATGTTAGTTCTTGGTTTATTTTGCAATGATCTATTATGCTCTAAGGTTATTTAAATATGAACATTGAATTGTGGAGCTTGTTAACTCCGGCATTGAGGGTTCGTGTAATCCTACGCAATGTGTTCATCATCCAACAAAAGAGTGTATGTAGCACATATGAGAAAGAGTTATTTATTATGCGATCAATGTTGAGAGTGTCCACTAGTGAAAGTGTAATCCCTAGGCCTTGTTCCTAAATACTGCTATCGCTGCTTGTTTACTGTTTTACTGTGTTACTACTGCTGCGTTATTACTGCTTGTTTACTGTCCTGGGCAAAGCACTTTTCTGGTGTCGTTGCTACTGCTTATTCATACCACCTGTATTTCACTATCTCTTCGCCGAACTAGTGCACCTATTAGGTGTGTTGGGGACACAAGAGATTCTTGCTTTGTGGTTGCAGGGTTGCATGAGAGGGATATCTTTGACCTCTTCCTCCCTGAGTTCGATAAACCTTGGGTGATCCACTTAAGGGAAAACTTGCTGCTGTTCTACAAACCTCTGCTCTTGGAGGCCCAACACTGTCTACAGGAAAAGGAGGGGGCGTAGACATCAAGCTATTTTCTGGCGCCGTTGCCGGGGAGGAAAGGTAAAAGGTACTCACACTCCGGATCTCGGCTACTAAGTTATTTTCCGGCACCGTAAGTACTCGAAGCTATTTCCTTTAGATCCTGCAATTGCATCTTTTTGTTTCTTGTTTACACTAGTTTGGCATAATGGACAAGAATGAGCTTCTTATTCTATTTCCTGATTTAAAACATGGATTGTTTGATGCGAAAATTAAAAAACCTATGGAATCTTATTTGCATGCTGGTAGTAATATTAGTATGAACACTTTGAACACCATTGTTGATAATAATATAGAAAGTTCTAAGCTTGGGGAAGCTGGTTTTCATGATCTTTTTAGTCCCCCAAGCATTGTGGAGGAAATTTTCTTTGATGATACTTTGCCTCCTATTTATGATGATTATAATGGTAGTAGTCTTTTGGTACCACCTGTTATGGAGGATAAATTTGATTATGATTACAATATGCCTCATATATTTGATGATGAGAATAATAATGATAGCTACTTTGTTGAATTTGCTCCCACTACAACTAATAAAATTGATTATGCTTATGTGGAGAGTAATAATTTTATGCATGAGACTCATGATAAGAATGCTTTATGTGATAGTTATATTGTTGAGTTTGCTCATGATGCTACTGAAAGTTATTATGAGAGAGGAAAATATGGTTGTAAAAAATTTCATGTTACTAAAACACCTCTCTATGTGTTGAAATTTTTGAAACTACACTTGTTTTATCTTCCTATGCTTGTTACTTTGCTCTTCATGAACTTGTTTATTTACAAGATTCCTATGCATAGGAAGCATGCTAGACTTAAATGTATTTTGAATTTTCCTCTTGATGCTCTCTTTTGCTTCAAATACTATTTCTTGCGAGTGCATCATTAAAACTGCTGAGCCCATCTTAATGGCTATAAAGAAAGAACTTCTTGGGAGATAACCCATGTGTTATTTTGCTACAGTACTTTGTTTTATATTTGTGTCTTGGAAGTTTTTTACTACTGTAGCAACCTCTCCTTATCCTAGTTTTGTGTTTTGTTGTGCCAAGTAAAGTCGTTGATAGAAAGGTTCATACTAGATTTGGATTACTGCGCAGAAACAGATTTCTTGCTGTAACGAATATGGGCCTAATTCTCTGTAGGTAACCCAGAAAATTATGCCAATTTACGTGAGTAATCCTCAGATATGTACGCAACTTTCATTCAATTTGAGCATTTTCATTTGAGCAAGTCTGGTGCCCTTTTAAAATTCGTCTTTACGGACTGTTCTGTTTTGACAGATTCTGCCTTTTATTTCGCATTGCTTCTTTTGCTATGTGGGATGGATTTCTTTGTTCCATTGACTTCCAGTAGCTTTGGGCAATGTCCAGAAGTGTTAAGAATGATTGTGTCACCTCTGAACATGTGAATTTTTGATTATGCACTAACCCTCTAATGAGTTGTTTCGAGTTTGGTGTGAAGGAAGTTTTCAAGGGTCAAGAGAGGAGGATGATATACTACGATCAAGAAGAGTGAAAAGTCTAAGCTTGGGGATGCCCCGGTGGTTCACCCCTGCATATTTCAAGAAGACTCAAGCGTCTAAGCTTGGGGATGCCCAAGGCATCCCCTTCTTCATCAACAACATTATCAGGTTCCTCCCCTGAAACTATATTTTTATTCGGTCACATCTTATGTACTTTGCTTGGAGCGTCTGTGTGCTTTTGTTTTTTGTTTTTGTTTGAATAAATGTTTGTGTGGGAGAGAGACACGCTCCGCTGGTTCATATGAACACATGTGTTCTTAGCCTTTAATATTCATGGCGAAGTTTCTTCTTCGTTAAATTGTTATATGGTTGGAATTGGAAAATGATACATGTAGTAATTTCTAAAATGTCTTGAATAATTTGATACTTGGCAATTGTTGTGCTCATGTTTAAGCTCTTGCATCATATACTTTGCACCCATTAATGAAGAAACACCTAGAGCTTGCTAATTTGGTTTGCATATTTGGTCTCTCTAAAGTCTAGATAATTTCTAGTATTGAGTTTGAACAACAAGGAAGACGGTGTAGAGTCTTATAATATTTTCAATATGTATTTTATGTGAGTTTTGCTGCACCGGTTCATCCTTGTGTTTGTTCCAAATAAGCCTTGCTAGCCTAAACCTTGTATCGAGAGGGAATACTTCTCATGCATCCAAAATACTTGAGCCAACCACTATGCCATTTGTGTCCACCATACCTACCTACTACATGGTATTTGTCCGCCATTCCAAAGTAAATTGCTTGAGTGCTACCTTTAAAATTCCATCATTCACCTTTGCAATATATAGCTCATGGGACAAAATAGCCTTAAAAACTATTGTGGTATTGAATATGTACTTATGCACTTTATCTCTTATTAAGTTGCTCGTTGTGCGATAACCATGTTCCTGGGGACGCCATCAACTACTCTTTGTTGAATATCATGTGAGTTGCTATGCATGTTCGTCTTGTCTGAAGTAAGAGAGATCTACCACCTTATGGTTAAGCATGCATATTGTTAGAGAAGAACATTGGGCCGCTAACTAAAGCCATGATTCATGGTGGAAGTTTCAGTTTTGGACATATATCCTCAATCTCATATGAGAAAATTATTAATTGTTGTTACATGCTTATGCATAAAAGAGGAGTCCATTATCTGTTGTCTATGTTGTCCCGGTATGGATGTCTAAGTTGAGAATAATCAATAGCGAGAAATCCAATGCGAGCTTTCTCCTTAGACCTTTGTACAAAGTGCATAGAGGTACCCCTTTGTGACACTTGGTTAAAACATGTGCATTGCGATGATCCCGGTAGTCCAAGCTAATTAGGACAAGGTGCGGGCACTATTAGTATACTATGCATGAGGCTTGCAACTTATAAGATATAATTTACATGATACATATGCTTTATTACTACCGTTGACAAAATTGTTTCATGTTTTCAAAATCAAAGCTCTAGCACAAATATAGCAATCGATGCTTTCCTCTTTGAAGGACCATTCTTTTACTTTTATGTTGAGTCAGTTCACCTATCTCTCTCCACCTCAAGAAGCAAACACTTGTGTGAACTTTGCATTGATTCCTACATATTTGCATATTGCACTTATTATATTACTCTATGTTGACAATATCCATGAGATATACATGTTACAAGTTGAAAACAACCGCTGAAACTTAATCTTCCTTTGTGTTGCTTCAATACCTTTACTTTGAATTATTGCTTTATGAGTTAACTCTTATGCAAGACTTATTGATGCTTGTCTTGAAGTACTATTCATGAAAAGTCTTTGCTATATGATTCATTTGTTTACTCATGTTATTTACATTGTTTTGATCGCTGCATTCATTACATATGCTTACAATAGTATGATCAAGTTTATGATGGCATGTCACTCCAGAAATTATCTTTGTTATCGTTTTACCTGCTCGGGACGAGCAGAACTAAGCTTGGGGATGCTGATACGTCTCCGACGTATCGATAATTTCTTGTGTTCCATGCCACATTATTGATGTTATCTACATGTTTTATGCACACTTTATGTCATATTCGTGCATTTTCTGGAACTAACCTATTAACAAGATGCCGAAGTGCCAGTTCCTGTTTTCTGCTGTTTTTGGATTCAGAAATCCTAGTAACGAAATATTCTCGGAATCGGACGAAATCAACGCCCAGGTTCCTATTTTGCCCGGAAGCATCCAGAACACCCGAGAGCCGCCAGAGAGGGGGCACAGGCCCACCAAACCCTAGGCCGGCGCGGCCAGGGGGGGCCCGCGCCACCCTATGGTGTGGGCACCCCTTCGACCTTCTGACGCCGCCTCTTCGCCTATATAAAGGTCCCAGACCTAAAACCTCGATACGGAAAAGCCACGGTACGAGAAACCATCCAGAGCCGCCGCCATCACGAAGCCAAGATCTGGGGGACAGGAGTCTCTGTTCCGGCACGCCGCCGGGACGGGGAAGTGCCCCCGGAAGGCTCCTCCATCGACACCGCTGCCATCTCCACCGCCATCTTCATCACCGCTGCTGTCTCCCATGAGGAGGGAGTAGTTCTCCATCGAGGCTCGGGGCTGTACCGGTAGCTATGTGGTTAATCTCTCTCCTATGTACTTCAATACAATGATCTCATGAGCTGCTTTACATGATTGAGATCCATATGATGAGCTTTGTATCGCTACTAGTTGTGTGCTACTCATGTGATGTTATTAAAGTAGTCTATTCCTCCTGCATGGTGTAAAGGTGACTAGTGTGTGCACCGTGTGGTTCTTGTCGTAGGCTATGATCATGATCTCTTGTAGATTGTGGAGTTAATTATCATTATGATAGTATTGATGTGATCTATTCATCCTTCATAGTGTAATGTGGACAGTGTGTGCACTATGTTAGTTCTTGGTTTATTTTGCAATGATCTATTATGCTCTAAGGTTATTTAAATATGAACATTGAATTGTGGAGCTTGTTAACTCCGGCATTGAGGGTTCGTGTAATCCTACGCAATGTGTTCATCATCCAACAAAAGAGTGTATGTAGCACATATGAGAAAGAGTTATTTATTATGCGATCAATGTTGAGAGTGTCCACTAGTGAAAGTGTAATCCCTAGGCCTTGTTCCTAAATACTGCTATCGCTGCTTGTTTACTGTTTTACTGTGTTACTACTGCTGCGTTATTACTGCTTGTTTACTGTCCTGGGCAAAGCACTTTTCTGGTGTCGTTGCTACTGCTTATTCATACCACCTGTATTTCACTATCTCTTCGCCGAACTAGTGCACCTATTAGGTGTGTTGGGGACACAAGAGACTTCTTGCTTTGTGGTTGCAGGGTTGCATGAGAGGGATATCTTTGACCTCTTCCTCCCTGAGTTCGATAAACCTTGGGTGATCCACTTAAGGGAAAACTTGCTGCTGTTCTACAAACCTCTGCTCTTGGAGGCCCAACACTGTCTACAGGAAAAGGAGGGGGCGTAGACATCAGGGCCCTCGTGACATTGAAAAGTACGACACACATATCGACCCCACGGTCTGGATCGACTCGTACACCATGGCGATGGGCATCTTGGGTTATTCCGAGCTACTCGCCGCCCGCTACCTGCCCCTCATGATGGACGGAGTGAACCGACATTGGTTCAACACCCTCACAGCAAACAGCATCGACTCATGGGACGAAGCCAGGGCCGCCTTCATCCAACACTTCGCCAGCGCGTACACGCGCGCAACAACCATAGAAGACCTGGATCGCTGTGTTCAAGGCCCACGCGAATCGACTCGCCGATGGGTACAACGCTGGCAAGACATGTGGACGACCTCCAGCGGCATCAGCACCGACACGGCAATCTACTGCTTCCGAAGGTGCTGCCGATATGAACCACTCAGCGCGAAGCTCCGTCGAGTCAGCAGGGATAACATCTCCATCGCCGAGCTCTTCGACATCGCCCTGCGCTACGCCGACGAAGACCCCACAGTCGACTCGGACGACGAGTACGGCTAGCAGCGCAATCGCCGCCCCACTCACTCCGACAACCGCCGCGGCGACTACCGGTTCAGTGGCCGGTCCAGCGGCGGCAAACGCCGCGCCGATGGTGGCCACACGGAACTCGTCGCCAATGCCGACTACGAGCAATGCGACCCGAAGTCGTTCCGGCGAGAGAACCGCGCACCAAGAGAGGACCGGCCTCAGCCCAAGCGGTTCGACGCGCACAGCTTGCTAGATGCCCCATGCATCTACCACAGCAGGGAGGGCAAGCCCTCCAACCACACAACTGGAAACTGCTATTCCCTGAAGCAGATCGAGAGAGCCCGCCGCGCCAAAGAAGCCCACGGCGGTAACCAGCACAAAGACCGCGCCAAGGACCAGGACCAAAGTAAAGAAGACGGGTTCGGACGTAGCGCCGGCTCGCTACACACCTTCACCGGGGTCGGCGACCGCCGCGATCGGAAAGTCCTCACCAGGGCAGTCGCCGTGCACGCAGTCTCAGTCGACGTGCCCCGCTGGCTCAACTGGTCCGAGCAAAGCATCACGTGGAGTCATGAAGACCACGCCCCGCGCATTGAATACCCAGGCCGAGTGGCGCTAGTCGTCAGGCCTAAAGTGGCCGACTACTGGCTCCCGAAGACTCTAATGAATGGAGGAAGCTCCATTAATATAATGTACTACGAAACCTTCCAGCGACTCGGTCTGCCGGACTTGCGCCTTGAAGACACCAAAGTCACGTTCCACGGCATCGTCCCAGGGCGGAAAGCCTTTCCAATCGGCAAGGTCACGCTGCCAGTCACCTTCGGCACGCCTGTGAATTACCGCACCGAGCGGATAACATTCGAGGTGGTCAACTTCCGCAGCCCATACCACTGCGTCCTCGGTCGCCAGGCGTTCGCCAGATTCATGGCCGCGCCCCATTACGCCTACAACATGATGAAGATGCCCGGGCCCCGCGGTATCATAACCGTCCACGGCGACCCGGCAATGGCGCTGGAGTGCGAAGACAACAGCGCCAAGCTCGCCGACGCCGTCATCGCCGAAGAAGTCGACAACAACGCCGAGCTCGCCAAGTACCCGGTCGACAGCAACGACCCCACCATCCTCGAGAGGCCGACTGAGCTCGACTCGCCTGCAGCGACCTTCAAACCTACTACCGATACTCGCCAAGTAGACCTTGTAGAAAACGATTCGAGTAGGCAGGTTACCATTGGGACGGGTCTGTCCGCCCAATAGGAAAGCGCGCTCATCAAGTTCCTCCGTGAGAATCGAGATATCTTTGCATGGAAACCGTCTGATATGCCAGGTGTCCCGAGAGAACTTGCTGAGCACAAATTACACGTCGACCCCACCGCACGCCCCGTTAGGCAGGCGATGCGGCCCGTGGGAGAAGAGCGCCGGCGTGCAATTGCCGAAGAGGTGAACCGGCTACTCGCCGCCGGTTTCATCATAGAAATCAAGCACCCCAAGTGGCTGGCAAACCCAGTTTTGGTGCTAAAGAAAAACAGGACGTGGCGCATGTGTATCGATTACACAAGCCTGAACCGCGCCTGTCCCAAGGACCCATTCGTCTTACCGCGAATCGACCAGATTATCGACGCGGTCGCTGGTTCCGAGTCGCTATGCTTCCTCGACGCGTATTCCGGCTACAACCAAATAAAGATGGCCAAGGAAGACCAGGAGAAGACGGCATTCATAATGCCGCTCAGCGCCTACTGCTACACGGCCATGACCTTCGGCCTCCGGAACGCTGGCGCCACCTACCAACGGTGCATGAACAGCTGCCTAGAAAGCCAGATCGGCCGCAACGTCCACGTCTATATAGACGACGTGGTCATGAAGTCAACTCGCCAGGACGACCTGGTCGCCGACCTTGCCGAAACATTCGCAAACCTGCGGCGGTACAACATCAAGCTCAACCCCCTGAAGTGCACCTTCGGAGTCCCATCCGGACAGCTACTCAGCTACGTCGTCTCCAAACACGTCATCGAGCCCAACCCGGAGAAAACGACAGCGGTCATGCGCACCAAGCAACCAACCTGCCTAGTCGACGCGCAGAAGCTCGCCGGGCAGGTCGCGGCACTAAGTCGCTTCATCCCGCGACTCGGCGACAAGGCCACGCCACTCTATCGCCTCCTGAAGAAATCAGAATCGTTCGAGTGGACAGATGAGGTGCAAAAGGCCCTAGAAGAGCTCCAACACGCTCTCAGAAATGCACCCTTCCTCGCGGCCCCACTCCCTCAAGAAACGATGTTGCTATACGTCGCCGCGTCGAATCGCGCGATAAGTGCAGTCATGGTCGTCGAACGCAAAGAAGAAGGGAAAGAGCAGCTGGTCCAACGCCCAGTATACTACATCAGCGAAGCCCTCATCGAATCGAAGCAGCGCTACCCGCACTACCAAAAACTGGTGTACGCAGTGGCCCCTTACTTCCACGAGCACCCCATCAAAGTGGTCGCTTCAACTCCACTCGCCGACATCATCCGGAACCGTGACGCAACCGGACGGATAGCCAAGTGGGCAGTCGAATTCGGCGTCCACAACATCACATACGAGTCGCGCCATACCATCAAGTCCCAGGCATTAGCCGACTTCCTCGTCGACTGGGAAGAAGCACAGCAGCCGAGCTCCCAGGCCGACCTCAAGCATTGGACGCTACACTTCGACGGTTCTAAAAACCTCGAAGGGGCAGGCGCAGGCGTCGTCCTCACCTCGCCCAAAGGTGACGTCGTGCGGTATGTCTTGTAGCTCCGATTCGAACCCTGCACCAACAACATGGCCGAGTATGAAGCACTCCTCCAAGGCATGTGCGTTGCAAAGGAGATGGGCGCAACTCGCCTGCGATGCCTCGGTGACTCCGACCTCGTCGCTAGCCAGACGTCCGGCACCTGCGACGCCTCCGACGCCAACATGATCGCCTACAAACGAGCGGTCGACCAAGCCGGTGCCAGCTTCGCTGGCCACGTCGTCGAGTGGATCGACAGGCGCAAGAACGAAGAAGCAGACGCCTTGGCCAGGCTTGGGTCCAAGCGGATACCACCCCCTCCAGGAGTCTTCCTCGACATCCTCGCCCGTTCATCGGTGCACATACCACGGGAAATCGACATCGCCGAACCACCTGCACCTGACTCCGCCCTAGTCGCACTCGCCTCTGATGCTGGGGACTGGACCGAGCCGTACCTCAGCTACCTCGAGCGCAAGGTACTGCCGACGGACGAAACAGAGGCACGCACCCTCGTGCGCCGCTGCAAGTCCTTTACCATCATCAACAATGAACTCTACAAACGCAGCATCTCCGGGGTATTTCAGCGCTGCGTCACCGCCGATGAAGGTCGCAAGATCCTCCGGGACATCCACGCGAGCAACTGCGGCCATCATGCAGGCGCCCGCTCGATCGTGGCCAAAGCTTTTCGGCATGGCTTCTACTGGCCAACAGCTCACGACGACACCATGGCTATCGTTCGAGCATGCGCCGGGTGCCAGAAATACGCCAGCCAGTCGCACATGCCGGGCTCAGCACTGAAGACCATACCCCTCACCTGGCCATTCGCCGTCTGGGGCATGGACATGGTGGGAAAGTTCAAAACGGCGCCCGGCGGATATACCCATCTCCTCTTCGCCGTGGACAAGTTCACCAAGTGGATAGAGGCAAAACCCATCAAAAAATGCGACGGCAAAACGGCGACCAAGTTTATCCGGGAGTTGATCTACCGCTACGGCTACCCCCACAGCATCATCACAGATAACGGTAAAAACTTCGCCAAAGGAGAAATGGCCGACTTCTGCGAAGAAAAGGGCATCCGACTCGACCTCGCGGCAGTCGCACACCTCGAGTCGAACGGACAAGCAGAAAGAGCAAACCAGAGCATCCTCCATGGGATCAAACCACGGCTGATGGTACCCCTGGAGTGCGCGGCCGGCTGCTGGGCCGAAGAACTATCTTCGGTACTCTGGGGCATTCGCACAACACCGAATAGGTCGACCGGCTACACGCCCTTCTTCCTGGTGTATGGCGCCGAAGCCGTCATGCCAACATACATCGCCTATGACTCACCACGAGTCGCCAACTATGTCGAAGAAGAAAACGAGCAATCTCGGCAAGACAACGTCGACATCCTCGACGAGGCACGAGACCTCGCACTCTCTAGAACGGCCATTTACCAGCAAGGCCTGCGCCGATACCATAGTCGCCGAGTGCGCAGTCGCTCCTTCCAAGAAGGCGACCTCGTCCTTCTGCTCATACAAGACAAGAAGGGCATGCACAAGCTTTCTCCCCCGTGGGAGGGACCGTTCGCCATCAGCCGCGTGCTTGGCAACGATGCCTACTACCTCACTGACGTACGCAAGAATGACAAGGGCGAGCCGCTCACCAGAGAAGTCGAGCGTCCCTGGAACGTCAACCTTCTCCGCCGGTTCTACACCAAGCATAAATGTGTAAGCGACTTCAAGAAATATCAATGAAAAGCACTTGTCTCTCCAAATCGCATTCGCCAACCATTCTGCAGTGCTCGCCGACCCTAACTCATCTCCCATCCCCGCGAGTCGGATCGCCCAAAGTGCGCGACTCGGGGACTGCGAGACCTTCGATTGTTGCTGCTGACCGAGCAATCCACGATCGACCAAGTAGCTCGGCTAACAAGAACACAATGGGCCACCGGTCGCAATACCAGGACCGGTCCGCCCCGTGTCTCTTACGCCGTTAAGCGAACACGGTGACTGGATCCGGCAGCAGGGTCGCTTGCTTGACCAGCCCTCCGGGCCCAGCAATCGCACAGTGCTACGCTATAAAGTACAACTCCACGCCCTCCTCTACCTTAGGCAGGTGACTTGAAAGGCTAAGTACTTCGACTAGGGACCCCGCAAAATGGACCCGCGGCTCGCCAAGGAAAAATGCCCGACCAAGAACCCCTTTGGAGTCGCGTAGCGACTGGCTCACCGAGCCACGACGAGAGGCACGCTACACAAACAGCGCAAAAAAAAATCCACTCACCCACCCATGAGGCTGCTATCCGCGCAAAACGACTACGTACTGCGACTGGGGACGCCCAGCTCGAACAGGAAAACAGTCATGCCGATAGCCTTCATCGGGGTCGCATAGCGACTGGCCCCTCGGGCCATGGAAGAGAAGGATCACTCCAATCGCTCGAACAAAAGGAAAGATAAAAGAGCAGCAAAAGTCACCAACATTCATCCACCAAAAAGCATCTCATGTACAACTAACACACCCTCGAGTCAATCGCTCGGGGGACAACACATCCGCTCACTACAAAGCACGCCAACCTACTTGGGCGAGCTCGACTTTCCCTCCACCACTGGCTCGGCTCCACCGTCCCCGTGACGGAACTTCGGGGTGTACCGGACGACGGGGTACGTTGGCAGGGCCTTGGTAGCCGCAGCATGGAAAAGCCGCTCGGCGGGGAAATCCTGCGGGCCTGGCACCTTCTCCGCGTCTTCGGGGGCCGACTGGCTGGTGATGTGCGTCTCCAAGTCCGCAGTCGCCAACACCCGGTCGGCGTAAGGGCGAACCGCCTCCATCAGACGCAACACCTCGGCGACGTCGAACTCTCCAGTCTCGGAGGGGAAGCCGGCCGTCACCTCCTCCACGTCGAAGCCCTCAGAATAGTGGGCAAGCACCATGCTAAGCGCCATGGTGACACCCACTCGACAGGAGGAGCGGCGGAGCCAATCAACCACCGCCGGAATATCGGAGACGGCCTTGAAGACCGACGGCGCGTCCCGAGGAATTACCTCCCGTGGGCTCAGGTAATGAAGCGCCGCCAAGATCTCCCCCGCATAGGCAATGATGCGCGTCGTCGCCTCCTGGAGACACTCCCGAGGAGTCGCCGACTCAACGAAGTCGCATTGCCCTGGAAACACAAGCAGGAAAAATTCTCTAAGTCAGAACTCGCTCTATCAGGGACTCGCCACGCTCGGGGACTGGACCCCTGAAGCGGACTCGCCACGCTCGGGGACTGCACCCCCGAAGCGGACTCGTCACGCTCGGGGACTGCACCCCCGAAGCGGACTCGCCACGCTCGGGGACTGGACCCCTGAAGCGGACTCGTCACGCTCGGGGACTGGACCCCCGAAGCGGACTCGCCACGCTCGGGGACTGGACCCCCGAAGCGGACTCGCCACGCTCGGGGACTGGACCCCCGAAGCGGAGTCGCCACGCTCGGGGACTGGACCCCCGAAGCGGACTCGCCACGCTCGGGGACTGGACCCCCGAAGCGGACTCGCCACGCTTAAGGGCCAAACACCCGTAACGGGCTCGCAATACAAGTTGCCGGCCGAAAAAATTAAAAGAAAGTAAATGCTCACCGAGCAATTGCCGCGACATCTCACGGACGAACGCCTCGAAGCTCGGCTTCTCAGCTTGAACAGCCAAAAGAGTACCTTCCGACGCCTCCTTTTCGGCCGCAAGCTACTTTGAGTGCTGCAGCTTCAGAGCCGCCACCTCCTCACGCAGAGAAGCGGCTGCACCCCTGGCGGCGTCCCTCGCCTCTGCCGCGGCATCAAGTCTGACCTTGTAGTCAGCAATTACATCTTCGAGCTCCTAGCCCTTGTCCTCCAGGACCTTGGTCAGATCGGCGACCTCCGCCTTTGCCTTCTTCTTCGCCTCCTCGGCTTGCTGGGCTCGGAAGTCGGCCTCCCTGAAGTAGGACTCCTTCACATACCCCTCTCGAGCCTCGGCAAGCGCCTTTTCCCGCGCCTCTGCTACAAGAAGTGGAAGATCATGAGGGCAAGAGCAGAAAAAAACACACCGGCAAAAAAAAGAAAAAAAAAGCAAGGACTGTGCGAACAGATACTTACTGCCAAGGGCGATTAGGCGACGGTTTTTTCCCGCAGCCTCTTCCACAAGGGCCGTCAGTCGCTTTACCTCCGCCTGCACAACAAAAAGGAAACTTCAGTACAACGATCGCCTGGTTCCAACATGAAGAGACTCGACTCGCCCCTTCAGCCCGAGTCGACCCTCGGGGACTAGGAGGGAACCGCGCCGAACATACAAAACTTACCACATGAACTTCACTAAGCGCCGTGTGCAGCTCACTGAAGGACAGGGTTGATAGCGGAGGTCTGCGAGACTCATGCGCCCCACCTCCTTGCATCTCCGCCTCAGTCGATGGCGCCCCTCCAGTCGGAGCAGTGGGATCGCTGGGACGAGCCAGATCCCTGGCGGCTTTGGTCCGCCGCTCCTTTATCGGCGCTGGAGAATCGCTCCCCGTGGCTGCGCTCGGCTCCCCCTCGGTCGAAGGGGGGACGATGATCGGGTCCTGAACCGCGTCAGGAGTGGCATTCGCCGTCGCCCTTTCCGCGCGACTCACACTCGCCAGGGGATAGCCCCCGTCGACTGGCATGGCGGGGCTCGCGGTCGCATCCGCCGCCGGGCTCTCGGCGACGATCTCCTCCTGCGCGGAAGTCAGGTCCGCGGGATCGGCAGACGCCTTCTTCGCCTCGGCGGCCTTCTTCAGCTCGGCGGCCTTCTTTGCCTCTGCCGCCCTCGTGGCCGCAGCCCCTGCCACCGGGGCGGGCCTTGTCAGGACCTTCCTCTTAGATCTGCAGGGAAGAATATGAGACTCCGATACCGCAGTAACAAATCAAGACACGAGCAGGGACAAGCCGCCTACTTCACGGTGGGGATGGCCTTGACGCCCGGGCCGACTCGGGCCCCGGCTTCCAAAGCATCCTTGAGGGGGCGATGAAGGTCGGTGGCGCCTTCGAGGATGGTTTGGCGCGGTCGCTTGGGGTGCGGTTCGCCCTCCTTCTTCGCGGGCTCCTTCTTCTCCGGAGGGGAAGTCGACTCCTCTCCTTCGTCTTCCTCCTGGGCACTCTCGCCCAGCACGCTCTGCGAGGAGGAAGCCGCCCCCCGCTTTGTGCCTCGAGGAAGCCTGACGAAGTCCCGCACCTCGGAGTCCGACTCGGTGCGGTCCCCCTTGTCTTCAACCTCGTCGTCCTCGCCTTCGGTCATCTCCGGAGGCTCCTTCCCTGCGAGTGGGGGAAGATGATTGGCGACCGTCTGCCACCGCTGCATTCCAAACAACTGACCGGGTTAACAATCATGTGACTTCCTTAAGAACGAGTAAAGAGAGGTAAAATGTTACCTTTGGCGCTGGCTTGTCTTCGGAGAAGGGCTGCAGCCCGTCATCAAAGGAGGTGAAGACGGCGGTGGTGACCTTGGCGAGTGCCTTCCGGTACTCGGCCTCGTCCCACTCGGTCGCTGACGACCGGGTGCAGTCGTTCTGCCCCTTGTACTCCCACATGAGGTGGGCGCGGCAGCGAAGGGGAACCAAGCGGCGGCCGAGCCAATAGTTGTACATGTTGGCGGCCGTCAAGCCGCTGTCCTTCAACGCCTGGATCGCCAGGCGCATCTCCCTCACCACCTCCTCCTGGTCCTTCGGCAGCGACCTCACGTTGAGGCGCCGAGGCACGCTTGGCTCCGGCGTATACTGGGGGATGGGGACTCCGCCTGGAGGAGTGTACTCCAGAGCGTAGAACCAGAACTTGCGCCACTGCGACTGTGCCTTCTTGGGCAGCGCCATGTCGATGAAATTCTCCCCGGACTTCACCTGGAACGTGATCCCGCCGTTGGGAATCAGCGACTGCTCGCTCTTGCTAATCCGGCTCGCCCGCCCATGGAAGATAGACACCCACAAAGGGAAGTACGGCGGGCAGCCCAGGTAACACTCACACAGTGCCACGAACAGCGCGATTTGCTGAACGCTATGCGGGCCGAGGTCGGAGACCTTGATGTTGTAGAAGGAAAGGAGTTGTCGGAAGAAATCGGAGGAGGGAAGAGCAAGACCTCGGTCGAGGAAACTCAGGAAGAGCACGAACTCGCCGGGGCGCGGGAGCGGCTCTACTTCGTTCGCCGCCGGCACTCTCCACCATTCCCGCTTGAATTCGGGGATGATCCCCGCAGCCACGTACGGGATCAAGGCCTCCTTGGTGACCTTGGACTTGCCCCATCCTTTCGCCGCCATTGGAGTATGGGAAGGTTGGAATGAGGAAAAGATGAGGAAAAGATGAGGGAAGAATGCGGCGGAATGATAAGCCCTAACCCTGGGAGCGACCCTTTATATCGCTGCACTCGCCCATGTTAAGGAAAGGATCCGCCCGTTGGTTCGTTCCGAAATCGCCGCCCCGTAATCAACGGTCGGGATTACCACGGGCTCTGGCTGAATAGCCGTTAAAACTAGTCGTTAGTGGTCACGTCAAGCCCAATGGTCAACTTCGCGCAAACGGCTTGCGCCTCGGTCAACGTGAAATCCAGTCGTTGGCTCTTTCACGTGTCCTTATGGTGAATACACACCGACTGGTAAACGACGACTGGCTATCGCCGACTGTCACGCACCGACTGGCCAGCGCCGAGTGGCCCACGCTGTCCGGCTAAATCCGATTAATGCATATCTCCTGACTCGACAGGTACCGGCGACTGGAGGTCGGGACTACGCTGTGACCTCGTCTTTGGGAGCCCGATGGAGATTCATCCTGGTTCATCACCGCCCTTCTTTGAAGATCGCCTCAAAACCCCGCTTCATCGCCATCGCGCTTGGGGACTACTGATGGGGATACACCCGTAGGGGGTGGGTCGCCAGCCCTGCTCGCTATGAAGAAGGAAGACCCAGCTGGGCTGCCAGTCGACCTAAGCGACTGGGCCATGGAGCGACTGGGCCCCCGATCCAAGGAGGAGGCCCGTGCGACTGGATGAAGGGATTGCATGCAGGAGAGGTAGCGAATCCCGGATTAGTAGTAACTGTGTGATTCAGAGTTATCTCCATGTAACCCTAGGTCGGGGGTGTCCATATAAACCCCCGAGCTAAAACCCTAAAGGACACGTTATCTGAGATTCAATCTCCCCTTGTAAGCTCCTGGCGTAGCCGCCGGCTGAGCCCCCCCATTGTAATTCTCCACTGAGCAATAAAGATCTAGCAGGACGTAGGACTTTTACTCTCCGGAGGGGCTGAACCTGGGTAAACCCTTGCGTCCTGTGCACCTCGATCCGCGTATGGCCATGTTTCCTTGCCCCCGCATCAACGAAGTGCTGCCCCCGGTAGCATCTGCCGTGGTCATATCCACGACACTTGCTACTCTGTTAGGCCGGTGGATAAGACCAGCCTCACCCCGTTTTTTGAAGCTTCGATGCGCTCACAGCCGTCCAAACTGATTCCAGAGATCGGCTCTTTGTCGTCTGCATCCCAAATATTCATGCCAGCTAATGAGATCCCGATCGAGTCATCTGCATGAACGACCTCCACTTCATTTCCATCCCACTGTATCAAGCATTGGTGCATTGTGGATGGAATGCAGCAGTTGGCGTGAATCCAATCCCTTCCTAGCAGGACAGCGTAGGTGCTTTTGCTGTCGACCAACATCTTGCTGACAGGCTGCCCATTGATATAACCTCTCAGGTACAGGGCCTTCAAATGCCTGTAGCTCTTCTCTCGTGGCTTCTCAAAGATAACTGGCCGTGGACCGCAGTGAAGCTGTGCTACTGGCACTTCTTCAGTTCTTGGAGCACAAAACTCCGACGGAAGTATGAACACCATGTTTGTGTCAGCCGATGCACTTGCATCGGCTTTCATCTGCTTGGGGCGCCATTCTTTCTTCTGTGGCCGCGTCTCCGTCTCCAAAGTTTGCTGAACTTTCACGGCCAGATCGGGCCGAGCTTTCCTCAACGTGTACAGGTATTGCGCCTCGGCTTCCTCCAAGTTACGTAGCCTCTGAACCCTGCGCTTTTGGGAATGACTGAGTCCATCAGGGCACCACCTTGGTCGGTGGTATCTATCTTCTTCTTCATCTTCTGACTCCTCAAAGTCTTCCTCTCGAGATGACTCAGCTCGTCAGTTCTGAGGTGGAAGAGGCCCTAGACGCTTGAACACTGAAACCTCCCTTGCGCCCTTCTTCTGCTTTCTACATTCCGGGCAGTTGTCGATTGTAGGCAATCGGCTCATTCCTGAGTCCCAGCAGTGCTTGAAGAAAGGACAATCCCAGTGTCTGTCCATGTCTTCCTGCTCTCTTGACCTCCCCTTAGCGCGATGCTCATATCCTTCGTCGTCTCTATCATATCGACGATATTTCCTGTTGTTTGCATCAGACCGACGATATCTTTCGTCATCTATGTCGTACCGGTGGCGTCGGTCGTACTGACGCTCATATTTGTTAAGGAGATGCACGGAGAGTGGTCGTTGGTACCGTACGTTTCTCACTTGTTCCTCGGTGAGGTACCGTCTGTCATCATATCGGGGCCGGTCGCGTGGATCGGCCCCCTCCTTATCCTTGCCACGGGAGTGACCGATGTCTTCTTTATCCTTGCCATGGCGGTCTACAGGCCCTACCATGTTAACATCAAACGAGAAACCTGGCTCGCACTTCGTGGAGTGATTGTGTTCCACCATGTTGACGCCAGGAAATGGTTGCGTGTCCACTTTCATGGCAAACTGACCGAGGATCAATCGGCCTTGTTCTATCACCATTTGGATCTGCCGACGCAACTCTTTGCAGTCGTTGGTGATATGGGCGAACGAGTGATGCCACTTGCAGTACGGTCTCCCGTTCATCTCTTGCGCCGTAGGGATTTTATGGCCTTCGGGTAACTTCAGCTGTTTTTCCTTAAGCAGTAAATCGAATATCTGCTCAGCTTTGGTTATGTCAAAGTCAAACCCTCTTGCTGGCCCTGGTTGTTTCACCCATTTGCAGGACACGGGTACTGCCCCCCCGAGCCCATTCAGCCACGGCGACTTCCTGATCTTCTGCAAAGTCTTCAACTTCTTCTGCCTCGACCAGGCCTATCGGGCGCTTGAACTTATCTTGGTACAATTCTGGGTGGCGCTGTTCATATAATGTTAATTTCTGAACCATGTGTGCCAGTGAATTGTATTCCACTTGGAAAGCCAGATCTTTGATCGACGCAGCGAGGCCTACCACTGCCAGATCATCTGCTTCTTTCTCAGTTAAACGAACAGAATAACATCGGTTCTTGACAGTCCTGAACCGCTGAATGTAATCAGACACCGTCTCTCCCCGCTTCTGCTGGACCTGCGTCAGATCGGCAATGCCAGCCTTGGTAGCTTCTGGGTGATATTGTACATGAAACTGCTCCTCCAGTTGCTTCCATGTCCGTACTGAATCTGGTGGCAATGAGGTGTACCACCCAAAAGCTGGTCCTGTGAGAGACTGTGCAAAGAACCTTACACGTAACGGGTCTGATGCTAAAATCATGCCCAACTGTGCCAAATATCGGCTCACATGCTCAATTGAGCTAGACCCTTCTGATCCACTGAACTTTGAGAACTTAGGGAGCCGATACTTGGGCGGCAGCGGAATCAGATCATATTCATTGGGATACAGCTTGGAATAGCCGATTGTTCTCCTCTTTGGTAGGATACCGAACTGGTCTCTCAAGATCGTACTGATTTGTTCCATGGTATGAGCTGCAGGGGTTGAGCTTTCATGACTCGTTCCGGTGGCATATTTAGCTAGCCACGCCTGTTTATCGGCGTCTGCTCCAGAAATCCCTCCTGCTCCAGAAATCCCTCCTGCTGTAATCTGGTTCGTGCGCGCCCAATTATTGCAGTCCGGCACGTATGTGCACACGTATCCATGTGGGATCTCTTTAGGTGGCTCATACAGGAATTGGTAATCGCCAGGATCACCTCCAACCTTGTAGACGACGTATGCCGGTGAACCCTGTGGCTCTGGAGCTGCAAGCGTGAATGGAAGCTGCGGTCTGGTGTGGAACGGTACTTCTCCCTGGTGAGTTCCTAGGGTAGGCCCTGACGGGGAGTACTGATGCTTCATGATTTCCTGAACCACGCGAACCGCAATACGCTCCAAAGTGTTCACCAGGCTCTCAGAATGACGGTGTAGAGAATGAGCCACCATGTAATTAACTTCCTGGCGCAGAGCTCTGGTGCGTTCCTCCGAAGGGAGAGACAGATCTACTCCGTCGAGAACGTCTTCGGGTGAGAATCCTTTAAACCTAATGCCATGTGTACGGGTCCTTTCAAAAGAGCCGATAAGATCGGCTTCGAAGACAGCTTTAAGCTCATCATATTTCTTCTTGTGATCTTCAGGCAGATCTTCGTACTTGACTGGTTCGTCCGACATCTCAGCTGCATATGTTGACGTAGTTGCTGTAGAACGTCCCACCGGGCGTGCCAGAATGTGTTGCCTGCCAAAACCCACCGGCGGGCAGCGACGAGCAACACGGAGAGCCGGGAGGCTCCCAGGACTGCTGGTGGGCCCTGGTCCCTCGGGCGACGGCCCGCAATGCTCCGGCACACGTCCTGATGGTTGCAAGGGCGTGCCACCTAACCTATACCTGGTCAGGAAGGTGTTGGATTGCTTCGATTAGTTTCCTGCATGGCAGACACGTAAACATTAAACGAGCCTCGATCGGCTCTCAGGTTACCCTGTGAATCGGCTCAAAGAGCCGATTACCCCATGGTTCATATTGGATCTACGATAGCATGGGGATCCTGCTTTATCAAAACCAAGTTAAATCAATCCACGACAGTTTAGGGTTTTCACCGCATGACCGGAACGTCCTACACGTAGCTGAGCCTAGCAGATACGAAAGATAACAGAAAACTAGTCCTAGAGGAGGCCTAAAAACCAACGTGGAGTCGATTCCCGGAACATCCCTTCTAGGATCGGCAAACCATACCTTATGCACTACTGGATCATTCAACCCGTTTGTAAGGCCTAACCATGCGGATATCAAACTAATCCTTGAAGAACAAGGAACAACTATAACAGATCAGATCTACTAAATAAAGATGAAGCAAGGTGCTGCCCTTACACCTAAGATAGGTGTAAAGGCAGCTAGATATCGAGGGGCAGCATAGCTAAGCAAACGTATCAGAAAAGCATCGATGCAAGCCCCAAAACATCTATGATAAGGGTGTTACTCACCATCAACAAGGCTTCAGTACGAGCAACACCAGATAACGAATAAACCGATACTTCCTAGATCGCAAGATGCGATCTAGGCAGCATGATGCTTACCCAGAAGAAACCCTCGAAACAAGGGGTGGCGATGCGCCTAGATTGTGTTTGTTGCGAACGTGATCGTCCTCCTTTCTCAATAACCCTAGGTACATATTTATAGTCCGGGGACTTTCTATCTTTGGAATAAACCTAGTCGTATACGACCAAACTCTATCTCTTAATTCTAAACTAAGATGCGATCTACCATATTGTACAGATACACGGGCAATCTAGCCCAAATTCTCGCACAAGGCCGATTCAGAAACACTTTACGTGTATATCCTCCAAGCCCATCTCAATGACGGCCCATCTTCTGATTTGGCCAAAATCTGGTGATAACACATTACTGAAGCATTGCTGGTTTGATATATTTTTATTTGCACTAATGTTGCTAATCAATTATGCTGAGTTTTGTGTGAAGGAAGTTTTCAAGTGTAGGGAGAGAAGAATGATGCAATAAGATGAAGCATGGACAAGAGCTAAAGCTTGGGGATGTACCCTGGACCCCCCAAGAAATATCCAAGAAGTACAAGCGTCAAAGCTTGGGGATGCCTTGGGCATCCCCTCTTCATCAACAAAAGGCACTAGGTCATTTTTCAACATGCTATATTTTTATTCCTTCATGTGATATGTGTTATCCTTGGAGCGTCTTTAATTTTTTCTGTGTGTTTACTTTCAATAAAGTTGGATCCCTTCATTCATATTTACTTTGGAGTGAGACACGCTCTACCACTTTGCATATTTACTTTGAGTGAGACACGCTCCGCTGTTTTGCATGTTTATTTTGGAGTGAGACACGCTCCACTGTTATGCATTTTGCGTTGGAGAGAGACACGCTCCACTTTTACATTTATTTGAGTTTCAATAGCTCTCTGGACATTTACTTATTTTTCATATATGAGAGTTGTTTGGTTTCATTTGGTTGGCGTTGGAAGCATGAAAAAGTTTTATGTGTATGTGATGCAAATGAAAGCATTTTTAGACTATGGCATGATGTTCTTCTCATGATGAGCTTGTTAATTATGTTTTTAGTATGATTAGTCTCAAATACTGAGAGTGTTTAGTGTGCCATTGAAGGTTTCATGCATTGTTTTTAGCATACAATAGAAAAGCATAATATTGTGGTATATATTCTCCTGCGAATGTTTTTATTTGGGTCGACTTGGCACATGTTTTGCAATATGTTATGACTACATTCCAGTCAATTCTTGCCTGTATGATCATTTAGTTTGCAACTTGTGTATCACTTTATGCTTTGATTAATATATTTTGTCGTTGTGCATGATTATGGCCATTATGCTCTCTTAGTTGGTCGCACCCGGTCTTTTTCTAGCCTCCATTTGTGTGAGCATTTTATTCATGCATCCAACCACCAAAAACCAAATATGCCAAAGTGTCCACCATATCTACCTATATGTGGTATTTCATTGCCATTCCATAGTATTTTGCTCGTGTGCTACCATTAAAACATTCAATCAGTTCCTCGTTTTGTGACATTGTTTTTAGCTCATGAGGAAGTAAGTTAAAATTGTGGTTGTCATCTTCCATACTAGTTAAGTACGCGAGCTTCATCTTGCTTGTCACATAAAAAAGGTATATAAAAAAGAGCTGGTTTGACCACAACTTCCAATAGGGGAAGAAAATAGGAAAATGACACTCCTCCATGGTTTGTCATTGCTTGGTCGGCACCCGAGGATTCGGTTAGCCACGGTATGTGTAAGAAAAGGTTGGGAGGAGTGTCACAATTTTATAAGTAGTATAAATGAAAAGAGGCTTCGCCCAAATATTTTGGAACCACTCTCAAACTTTCTTAGTATGGAAGATGACAATAGCTCTTTTTAGTACTCATTGACATGAACAACCACCTCTCAAAAGTGCATTTTATACTCTTGTTGTTTCAATAAAAAGCTCTAGCACATGAGTGATCTTACTTTCCTCTAAAAGAGAGACCGTCTTTTACTTTTATGTTGAATCTCCACTTTTTAGTTTATGCACCACTTATGAGAGCATAGTTGTCATTCTTAGTTTTATGTTCATGGTCCCAAGATTTTATTGATTGATTCATAATTATCGTATTGCTTGTTCAAACTTTTTGTTTCTAGCCATCCTTATAATCTTTTAAAGGTGTCCAAGCATTTATGTTTTGCTTCCACTTATGGTACAAGTTGAGTACCACTTTATTATGTATCTATGCTATGCTCTTGACAATCACTTTGCTTTCCATGCACGTTATACATTTTCTTTTGTTCGATTACTATTCATGTTTTAGCATGGTTATTAAGTTTCATTGTTTGATTATATCTATCATGCTTATGTTAGGATTCTATGATTCTAGCTATGTTTGCTTTTACACTTAGATTGATCAAAGTAGTCAGACAGCATGTCACCTCAAAAATTATCTGTTTGTTATCACTTACCTACTCGAGGACGAGTAGGAGTTAAGCTTGGGGATGTTGATACGTCCCAAACGTATCTATAATTTTTGATGCTCCATGCTTGTTTTGTTACAATTCTTATATGTTTTATGTGCACTTTTCCACACTTTTTACATTTTCTGGGACTAACCTATTAACGCAGTGCCGTAGTGCCAGTTCTTGTTTTCTGCTGTTTTTGTGTTTTAGAAAAGTTCTACATGAAAGTTCCTCAGAATTGGACGAAACAAAAGCCCAGAGTATCATTTTTCCGGGACGAAGATGGAGCCAGAAGGACACGCGCAGGAGAGCTGCCACGTGGCAGTACATAGGGCAGGCACGGCCCCACCCTTGGCCGCGCTTGGCCCATGTACTGGTGCCTCATCGCCTCGTTTGCTCCGCCCTTCCGCCTATTTATTCCTCGTATCGGGAAAACCCAGAGACGAGAGCCTCCATCCACGAAAAGTTCCGACGCCGCCGTCAACCGAAATCCTAGTTCGGGAGGGTTCTGCAGTCCATCCCGGCACCCTGCCAGAGAGGGAAATCACCGCGGAGGCCTCTACATCGCCATGTCTTCATCCGAGGTGATGCGTGAGTAGTCCTCCACGGGACCATGGGTCCATAGCAGTAGCTAGATGGTTGTCCTCTCCTTGTTGTGCTTCATGTATAGATCTTGTGAGGTGCCTAACATGATCAAGATCATCTATTTGTAATTGCTACATGTTGGTTTGATGTGGATCCGATTTATAGAGAGATTGCTTTGGTTGAGATTATGTATTATGTTATTATGATCTTGCATGCTCTCCATTTCTAGTAGATGCTCTGGCCAAGTAGATGCTAGCGACTCCAAGAGGGAGTATTTATGCTCGATATTGGGTTCATGCCTCTATTTAACCATGGGAAGTGACCTTGTTCTCTACGGTTGTAGATGTTCTGTTGCTACTAGGGAGAAAACAGAGGTATTCTATTCAAGGGTAGTTTCATCGTTTACTTTACACACATTTCTTAAAGCAATAGTCCGTTGCTTGCAACTTAATACTGGAGGGTGTCGCGGATGCAATCCTGAAGGTGGACTATTAGTCATAGATGCAGTTGGATTACGGTCTATGTATATCGTTGTAATGCCCGCATACTTTCATAGCATGTATTCTGCACCAACCATTAGCGTAGAATCTCTGTTTGTCAATTGCCCATCTGTAATTTGTTTACCCAACATATTTATTTTATTGGGGAGGCGCCTCTAGTGAACTGTGGACCCCGGTCCTTCTTCTTTTAATTGCAATCTTCTATAGCATTTTTCTGTTCTGTTCTCTGCAAACAATTCTTCTTCCACACGGTTCGTTTAATCCTTTGTTTTGAGCAAAACCAGTGAGCTTGACAACCTCGCTGAAAGTTGGGGACAAAGTAATTGGTTGTTTGTGTGCAGGTCTCCACGTTGCTGCTGACACCGGCAGTGCGCCCTGCCACGAGTTGGTTCGCAACACCTCGGGAGAGAACGTTTTTCTCCTATTGATCGATAAACCTTGGTTTCTTACTGAGGGAAAACTTCCTGTTGTGCTCATATATACCTTCCTCTTGGGGTTCCACTCAACGTTGCGCATAAATTCTCCTTCATCAACTTCACACCATCAGCCACTTGTGTCGTGGTCGAGGGGACGGCGTTGTTATGTTTGCCAATGATGTCTTCATCGGAGGAGTACTTGATGTCGCATACAAAAGGAGAGACGTCCAAGCCGAGGTCGTGGCTGGTGTCGCAGGTGAGGCAGTAGTACGATGTCAGATCCGATGACTCAGAGTCATCAGACCTGACATACATGGCGGGCATGGTGCGGCGTGATGATGATGATGACGATGATACCGGAGCCGACACTGGTGACGCAGTGTTTGTTGAAGTAGCAGCCGATAAATCGGCCACGGTTGGCAATGAAGCAGTGGACGTAGCAGTCGATGAAGTTACGGCTACTGCAGAGCCCAAGGTGATTGGGTCCAGGAGCCGAATAACGCCACCAGCGTTGACGTGGAAGTGGACGCTTCTGAACGTCATGTTCATCCCGCCGCGCAGGCCTGAGAAGGCCGAATGCGACGCGTCGGTATGAGGAGTGAACTCGAAGCACCCGAAACGGATCGAGTTCCCAGAGCTCGGCGATGATGGAGCAGACGGTGGTGGTGATGCCGGCGAAGGTGCAGCCGACACGATCGGAATAGCCGATGAAGTGCCTTTGACTAGCAGGTTCCCCACAGACGCCGCCAATTACCGAGGGTGCTCCTCGGCAATGCCAACCATAAGGGGCTTAGGGTTGACGGAATCCTGCAAGTTAGCACAAGACATCAGATACCAAACGAACAGAAGGCGAGTTTTTACCCAGGTTCGGGGCCCTCGATGAGGTAAAACCCTTACTCCTGCTTGTCTGATCTTGATTTATCGATGAAAAAGGTTACAGTGGAGCAACCGATATACTGCGTTGTGGTGAACTCACCGGAAGGCAAGGTTTCTAGGGTTTGGTGTATGTGGGACTGTGTAGGATGATTTCGATGTCCTCCGGCATGCCCTCTCCTGGACTTTATATAGGAGGCCAGGTCCCGAAAGTCCTGCTCGGATTCGACCATGTTAAAATGAGATCTAATCTAATCTTTCCTTATTTGATATTTACTTGTCTTGTCCACCAAGAATCCGGCTCCTTCTGCCTTTCCTTCATCACAGCCGACGTACTGATCCATCATGGGCTGCAATAATCTTTACGAATCCCTTGTTGGACCGAAGGAGGTATGCCAAAGCTAGTTACACGAAGTGTAATGCCCACATCATCAGTTCACTAGTTCCCCTGGGTGTTGGTGGTCCTCTGCTAGGGGTGCTGCTTCACGGAGTGGCGGCTCGTTGCTTGAAGACTCAAGTAGAGTTAATTCAAAGCCAGGCTCGTCGAGACTTATGTTTAAAAGCATCATCTGTCTAAATTCACCTTGTGCGGCAACCCCATCAAGATTTCAAATATGAACTACTAATCGAAAAAAATGACCACGAACCATGAAGTGAGAAGAAAAATCCCTTGAAAAAAAGTATACGATACTGAAACAACAATGATAAATCTACTGGTACTGACTACTCAGAGTTTGTCTTGCATCTTAAGAGTCAACTTCTCATGAACATTCGCACCATACTTTGAAACCAGATGCACGGGAGCACCTCAAGCGAGCGGTCTACGAGATGCACGGAGTAATATTCCTCCAAAGAACAATGAGTCAGGTACTCAAATGAGACTACTTGCTGTTAGAGCATCTCCACTCGTCTCCCCGACGAGGCCCCGAGCTACGTTTTTTCCATCCGAAAGGCGTAATTCGGCCCAGTCGCGCCCCTGGTTCCTCGTTTTCGTCCGGATTTGGCCTTTAATCCATCCGGCGAGCCCACGCCATCCCCGGTCCCCCGTGGATCTATCGGGGACTCCGGACGAGTGAAAAGCGGGGAAGGGCCCGATCTGTCGGTGACTCAACACACGAACCCCACCGCCACCTCGCTCAAAATCTTCCCCACCCCTCGTATCTCTCTCGCCGCCGGCACCACCCCGCCGGCTTGTTGCCCAGATTCCGCCGTCCCTCCTTCTCCACCTGCCTATATTCCGTCGTCTTTCGACGAAGGCGTACCTGGCTGCTCCTCCGCCGGCCTGTTTTGCGGCTTTGGCCTACTCCTCGTCGCTCGCGGCTCGGGTTGCCTCGACCACGCCCGTCAGGTGTTCGTCCATTTGCCTCGGCGGCCATGGACTCAGACGAAGAGGAGGAGCAGATGTTCGTCGAGCTTATGCGAGAAGAGATGGCAGCCGCCGCCCAAGACGAGGAGCACATGATGATCCTCGGTTGCTTGTCAAGCATGTATGTCGGACTGGCAACTGGTCGACGTGGTGGGTCGGCACCAGGTCGCCGGAAGTGCAAGCCGAGACAACGAATGGAGGTCTACTGCATGTTGTACGCCAACTACTTCGCCGACAATCCATTGCACGGTGAGAGTGTTTTCCGGCGTCGTTTCAGGATGAGCAGAAAGCTATTTCTGCAAATTGTGTATGCCATCCGAGACTTTGACCCCTACTTCAGATGCAAGGCGGATTGCACTGATTTGGTTGGATTTTCGTCACTGCAGAAGTGCACAGTGGCTATGAGGATGCTGGCGTATGGAGCTCCCGGTGATGGTGCAGATGACTATCTTCGGATGGTGGAGTCCACCGCCCTTGATTGTTTCTACCGGTTCTGCAGGGCCGTCATAGCAGTGTTCGGGGACTTTTACTTGAGATCACCCACTGTCGAAGACACTGAGAGGATCCTTGCAATAAATGAAGCTAGGGGTTTTCCAGGGATGCTTGGAAGCATTGACTGCATGCATTGGAAATGGAAGAACTGTCCGTTTGCGTGGCAGGGAATGTACAAGGGTCACAAAAATGGCTGCACTGTGATACTTGAAGCAGTGGCTACCCATGATCTCTGGATTTGGCACTCTTTCTTTGGTATGCCTGGATCCAACAATGACATCAACGTCCTAAACTGCTCCCCGATCTTTTCCAAGCTTGTTGAGGGTCATGCTCCCCCGGTGAACTATGTGATCAATGGTCGGCACTACAACAAAGGATACTACCTTGCAGACGGTATCTATCCAAAGTGGGCAACATTTGTGAAGACTATCTCGAAACCTAGCACCCCCAAACTTTGCGAGTTTGTGAAGAAACAAGAAGCTTGCCGAAAAGACGTCGAGCGTGCATTTGGTGTCCTCCAGCAGAGATTTGCTGTCTTCCGGTTCCCCGCTATGACTTGGTCCAAAGATCAGATGTGGTAGGTAATTGATAACCCACAAGTATAGGGGATCGCAACAGTCTTCGAGGGAAGTAAAACCCAAATTTATTGATTCGACACAAGGGGAGGTAAAGAATACTTATAAGCCTTAACAACTGAGTCGTCAATTCAGCTGCACCTGGAAAAGCACTAGTAACAGGGGTGATGTGAAAGCAGGAGTAATATGAGAGCAGTAATAATAGTAACACAGCAGCAGTAGCAGTAATATGAGAGCAATGGCACCAGAAAATAGTTGATACTACTTCCAATGTCATGTAGAACGAATATATGATGATGAGAGATGGACCAGGGTTCCCAGCTATCTACACTAGTGGTAACTCTCCAATAACAAGTGTTGGGTGAACAAATTACAGTTGGGCAATTGATAGGATTGAAATAGCATTAAGACAGAACATCAATTCATTAATCATGTAGGCATGTTTTCCATATATAGTCGTACGTGCTCGCAATGAGAAACTTGCACAACATCTTTTGTCCTACCAGCCGGTGGCAGCCGGGCCTCTAGGGAATCTACTGGATATTAAGGTACTCCTTTTAATAGAGCACCGGAGCAAAGCATTAACACTCCGTGAAAACATGTGATCCTCACATCACCGCCATCCCCTCCGGTTGTCCCGATTTCTGTCACTTCGGGGCCTTTGGTTCCGGACAGTGACATGTGCATACAACTTGTAGATACAATCTAAGCAATAAGTATAGAGCTTAAATCTAAGATCATGCCACTCGGGCCCTAGTGACAAGCATTAAACACAACAAGATTGCAGCAACAATAACTTCATAAACTTTGTAGATAGACAATCATAACGTAACAATCCATCGGATCACAACAAACACAACACCGATTACATCAGATGAATCTCAATCATGTAAGGCAGCTCATGAGATCATTGTATTGAAGTACATGGGAGAGATGATACCAACTAGCTACAGCTAGAACCCGTAGTCCATGGGGGAACTACTCACGGAGCATGATGGAGGCGGTGGCGTCGATGGAGATGGCTTCCGGGGGCACTTCCCCGTCCCGGCAGGGTGCCGGAACAGAGACTTCTGTCCCCCGAATTGGAGTTTCGCGATGGCGGCGGCGCCCCTGGAGTCTTTCTGGAGTTTCGTCAATCGTTCTCGAGTTTTTAGGTCGAAAGGGCTTATATAGGTGAAGAGGCGGCGCAGGAGGGGCAACAGGGCGCCCTCCCCATAGGCCGGCGCGGCCAGGGGCTGGCCCGCGCGGCCCTATGGTGTGGGGGCCCCAGGCCTCCCCTCTGACTCCCCTTTGGTGTCCTGGTCCGTCTCGGTGAATTATGATCTTTGGTCTTCGTTTCGTCAAATTCCGAGAATATTGCCCGAACAACCTTTCTGGAACCAAAAACAACAGAAAACAGGAACTGGCACTTCGGCATCTTGTTAATAGGTTAGTTCCGGAAAATGCATAAAAACATTATAAAGTGCAAGCAAAACATGTAAGTATTGTCATAAAACAAACATGGAACATCAGAAATTATAGGTACGTTGGAGACGTATCAGCATCCCCAAGCTTAGTTCCTGCTCGCCCTCGAGTAGGTAAACGATAAAAAGAGTAATTTCTGTAGTGACATGCTACTTACATAACCTTGATCATACTATTATAAAGCATATGAGATGAATGCAGTGACTCAAGGCAATGATCTATAGTTGCTAACAAATAGATAACATATAGCAAAACTTTTCATGAATAGTACTTTCAAGACAAGCATCAAAAGTCTTGCATAAGAGTTAACTCATAAAGCAATAAATTCAAAGTAAAGGCATTGAAGCAACACAGAGGAAGACTTAAGTTTCAGCAGTTGCTTTCAACTTTCAACATGCATATCTCATGGATAATTGTCAACACAAAGTAATATGATGAATGCAAATATGCAAGTATGTAAGAATCAATGCACAGTTGACACAAGTGTTTGCTTCTAAGATGGAAGGAAGTAGGTAAACTGACTCAACATAAAGTAAAAGAATGACCCTTCGCAGAGGGAAGCAGGGATAAAATCATGTGCTAGAGCTTTTTAAGTTTTGAAATCGTATAGAGAGTATAAAAGTAAAGTTTTGAGAGGTGTTTGTTGTTGTCAACGAATGGTAATGGGTACTCTAACTACCTTATCAACCAGACTTTCAAGAGCGGCTCCCATGAAGGACGTTATCTCTACCAGCAAGGTAGATCATCCCTCTTCTCTTTTATTTACACATGTACTTTAGTTTCATTATTTATGGATGACACTCCTCCCAACCTTTTGCTTTCACAAGCCATGGCTAACCGAATCCTCGGGTGCCTTCCAACATTCACATACCATGAAGGAGTGTCTATTTGCAAAATTAAGTTGCTTACTGATGAATCAGAGCAAAACATGTGAAGAGAATTATTAATGAAAGTTGATTAATTGGGGGGCTGGGAACCCCGCGCCAGCTCTTTTTGCAAAATTATTGGATAAGCGGATGAAGCCACTAGTCCATTGTGAAAGTCTGTCAAAAGTAAATGACAAGATTGAAAGATAAACACCACATACTTCCTCATGAGCTATAAAACATCAACACAAATTGAGAAGCATTTTGAAGGTTTAAAGGTAGCACATGAAATATTTACTTGGAATGGCAGGAAATACCACATAGTAGGTAGATATGGTGGACACAAATGGCATAGGTTTTGCCTCAAGGTTTTGGATGCACGAGAAGCATTTCCTCTCAGTACAAGGCTTTGGCTAGAAAGGTTGTTTGAAGCAAACACAAGTATGAACCGGTACAGCAAAACTTACATAAGAACATATTGCAAGCATTATAAAACTCTACACTGTCTTCCTTGTTGCTCAAACACTTTTACCAGAAAATATCTAGACCTTAAGAGAGACCAATCATGCAAACCAATTTCAACAAGCTCTACGGTAGTTCTCCACTAATAGGTTCAAACTACATGATGCAAGAGCTTAATCATGATCTAATTGAGAGCTCAAAACAATTGCCAAGTATCAAATTATTCAAGACATTATGAAGCACTTTCTGTTTCCAACCAAATATCAATAAGTGCAGCGGTTTTCAACTCCGCCATGAACATTAAAATAAAGCTAAGAACACAGTGTTCATATGAAAAAGCGGAGCGTGTCTCTCTCCCAAACCAGGATTGCTAGGATCCGATCTTATTCAAA
Source organism: Lolium perenne (assembly GCF_019359855.2). Lineage (NCBI taxonomy): Eukaryota > Viridiplantae > Streptophyta > Magnoliopsida > Poales > Poaceae > Lolium > Lolium perenne. The sequence continues at coordinate 145,289,823 of NC_067245.2, forward strand.
CAAAAACAAAAATAAAAGCACACAGACGCTCAAAGTAAAGCACATATGATGTGACCGAATAAAAATATAGTTTCAATAGAAGAAACCTGATAAGTTTATGAAGAAGGGGATGCCTTGGGCATCCCCAAGCTTAGACGCTTGAGACTTCTTGAAATATGCAGGGATGAACCACGGGGGCATCCCCAAGCTTAGACTTTTCACTCTTCTTGATCATATATCATCCTCCTCTCTTGACCCTTGAAAACTTCTTTTACACCAAACTTCTCATAAACTTCATTAGAGGGGTTAGTACTCAAAAAACTTGAATCCACCTTGGTCCTGTAGTGACACATTGCAAGTACTCAATAAAACATTAGCTACAGCTCTCACGTCTAGAAAGCCTTGCTTAAAGTCCACAAGAGACAATGCAAAAAAACAGAGACAGAATCTGCCAAAACAGAACAGCCAGTAAAGACGAATTTTAAACAGGTACTTCCGTTGTTCAAATCAGAAAACTCAAAACTAATAAAAGTTGCGTACATATCTGAGGAACGCGCACGTAAATTGGCATATTTTTCTGAGTTACCTACAGAGAAAACAGCCCAGATTCGTGACAGATAGAAATCTGTTTCTGCGCAGAAATCCAAATCTAGTATCAACCTTCTATTAGAGACTTCACTTGGCACAACAATGCAATAAAATAAAGATAAGAAGAGGTTGCTACAGTAGTAACAACTTCCAAGACACAACAAAACAGTAGCAAAATAAAGACATGGGTTATCTCCCAAGAAGTGCTTTCTTTATAGCCATTAAGATGGGCTCAGAAATTTTAATGATGCACTCTTAAGAAATAAGAGTTGAAGCAAAAGAGAGCATCAAAAAGCAAGTTCAAAACACATTTAAGTCTAACCCTCTTCCTATGCATAGGAATCTTGTACACAAATAAATTCTTGAAGAACCAAGTGACAAGCATAAGAAGATAAAACAAGAGTAACTTCAAAATTTTCAGCATATAGAGAGGTGTTTTAGTACCATGCAAATTTCTACAACCATATTTTCCTCTCTCATAATAATTTTCAGTAGCTTCATGAATAAACTCAACAATATAACTATCACATAAAGCATGCTTTTCATGATCCATAAACACATAATTTTTATCAAGCTCAAAAATAGTGGGACCAAAACTTTCAAACCCACTTTTATCAATAATATAACAAGATGATTGATCAATCTCAAAAGATATGGGACTCATAGATAAAGTCAAGAACTCTCCAATCCCATTTTCATTAGTAGTACAATTAATATTATCAAGTAACATAGGACCATCATCTAGAGATTTATCATAAACATTTGCCAAGCAGAACTCTTTAGTACCTTGCATTTCGACATCAGGCACAAACAAAGCATTATCATAAGATTTATCAAAGTAGCATGGATTATCATAAATGACAGTAGCATAATTATTTTCACAAGTTTTACTAATAGGAAATATTTCAAGAGAATCCACAGGAACTTAACATTCAACCTCCTTTGGTAAGCATGGAGGACAATCAAATAGTGTAAGAGATAAAGAGTTACTCTCATTAGAAGGTTGGCATGGGTAGCTAATCCATTCTTCCTCCTTTTGTTCATCACTCTCCTCTTCTTTTTCATCCAATGAGCTTTCAGGTTCATCAATTTCCTCCTCTTTTTCATCCGATGAGCTTTCAGGTTCATCAATTTCTTCTTCCACTGGTTCCTGCAAATTGTGAGTGCATTCTTGTGCATTAATGAGTCTCTCTTTATAATCAATGATATAAGGATTATCACTGTAGCTTTCTATGCAAAAATTAAGGATAGAAGAGACATAATCTTTAAGGTCCTTACAAACAACACAAGTTTCATAATTTTTAACAATGAAGGATTCTATCTCAGAGGCTCCCATGAATATGACAAATTGTTCTACCTCTTCGAACCCAAAATGAATATAGTTATTCCAATTATAGTTCTTAATTAAAACTTCCTCACTAAAGCCACATTGAAATTTCAGATGTTTAGTATCCTCCTTAGAGCAACAGTTTATATCATGGCGTTTAAGCAAGATTTTAGCAATTGTATTTAATTTTTCTATCACAGCACTCATAACTTTTCCCTTTCTTGATTCTCTATAATTATTATATAATACTATAAGCTCCAAATAGGTTGTGGGTTCTTCCATAACAATAGTTTTTAATTTTTAGGTTTTTCAAATTTTTATGGATTTTTGGGTATATAGGGAAAATAAAACAAGACAAAAAGAAACTAGACAAAAGTAAACTAAGCAAAGTAATACTAGACAGAAATAAACTAAGCACAAATAAACTAGGCAAAAGTAAACTAAGCAAAACAAAATAAAATAAAACAGAGAGAGAGGTGGAGTGTACTCCCTAGGTGAACTTATGAGTAGAGCTATGCCTCCCCGGCAACGGCGCCAGAAAATAGTCTTGATAACCCACAAGTATAGGGGATCGCAACAGTCTTCGAGGGAAGTAAAACCCAAATTTATTGATTCGACACAAGGGGAGGTAAAGAATACTTATAAGCCTTAACAACTGAGTCGTCAATTCAGCTGCACCTGGAAAAGCACTAGTAACAGGGGTGATGTGAAAGCAGGAGTAATATGAGAGCAGTAATAATAGTAACACAGCAGCAGTAGCAGTAATATGAGAGCAATGGCACCAGAAAATAGTTGATACTACTTCCAATGTCATGTAGAACGAATATATGATGATGAGAGATGGACCAGGGTTCCCAGCTATCTACACTAGTGGTAACTCTCCAATAACAAGTGTTGGGTGAACAAATTACAGTTGGGAAATTGATAGGATTGAAATAGCATTAAGACAGAACATCAATTCATTAATCATGTAGGCATGTTTTCCATATATAGTCGTACGTGCTCGCAATGAGAAACTTGCACAACATCTTTTGTCCTACCAGCCGGTGGCAGCCGGGCCTCTAGGGAATCTACTGGATATTAAGGTACTCCTTTTAATAGAGCACCGGAGCAAAGCATTAACACTCCGTGAAAACATGTGATCCTCACATCACCGCCATCCCCTCCGGTTGTCCCGATTTCTGTCACTTCGGGGCCTTTGGTTCCGGACAGTGACATGTGCATACAACTTGTAGATACAATCTAAGCAATAAGTATAGAGCTTAAATCTAAGATCATGCCACTCGGGCCCTAGTGACAAGCATTAAACACAACAAGATTGCAGCAACAATAACTTCATAAACTTTGTAGATAGACAATCATAACGTAACAATCCATTGGATCCCAACAAACACAACACCGATTACATCAGATGAATCTCAATCATGTAAGGCAGCTCATGAGATCATTGTATTGAAGTACATGGGAGAGATGATACCAACTAGCTACAGCTAGAACCCGTAGTCCATGGGGGAACTACTCACGGAGCATGATGGAGGCGGTGGCGTCGATGGAGATGGCTTCCGGGGGCACTTCCCTGTCCCGGCAGGGTGCCGGAACAGAGACTTCTGTCCCCCGAATTGGAGTTTCGCGATGGCGGCGGCGCCCCTGGAGTCTTTCTGGAGTTTCGTCAATCGTTCTCGAGTTTTTAGGTCGAAAGGGCTTATATAGGCGAAGAGGCGGCGCAGGAGGGGCAACAGGGCGCCCTCCCCATAGGCCGGCGCGGCCAGGGGCTGGCCCGCACGGCCCTATGGTGTGGGGGCCCCAGGCCTCCCCTCTGACTCCCCTTCGGTGTCCTGGTCCGTCTCGGTGAATTATGATCTTTGGTCTTCGTTTCGTCGAATTCCGAGAATATTGCCCGAACAACCTTTCTGGAACCAAAAACAACAGAAAACAGGAACTGGCACTTCGGCATCTTGTTAATAGGTTAGTTCCGGAAAATGCATAAAAACATTATAAAGTGCAAGCAAAACATGTAAGTATTGTCATAAAACAAGCATGGAACATCAGAAATTATAGGTACGTTGGAGACGTATCAGTGATGAACTGCTGTGTGTGCCTACACAATATGATTATTGAAAATGAGCGAAAACATCCGGTTCCTCTGACTGAGCAACAAGCACCATATAAGAGAGAGGGACCTCTTGCACAGCCTAATCACCAGGTGCCTCCATCATGGGCCGCCTTCATTGCTATGCGCCAGGAGATCCGAGACTCTACAATGCATCAACAGCTGCAAGATGATCTGGTGGAGCACATATGGACGCTCCGAGGCAACGCCACACCGACGCAAACTAGTGTGTCTTTATTTATTTGTTTCAAAAATTGTGTGCTTCATTTGCTTCAGCACTTGTTAAACATTGTACTGATTTTCGCCGAACTTGTTAAATTTATGTCGAATTTGACTGAAATATGTCAAATGCCCCAAGTTGGGGGTGTCCTGCCGGGGGGACGGCTGGAACTTCGGCGCTCCCCACGCCAAATTTACGTCTAATCCGGACGTAAATTTCGCCGGATTTGGGCGTGGGGAGCGCCAACGAGTGGAGATGCTCTTACCCGCTCCTTACAAACATACGAGTTTCACAGAAAATGACAGCCTAAGGATGGCAATTTTATTCATGGATCTGGATATCCACGGATATTCGACCCAGCAGGCACGGGTGTGGAGGGCTGACTGTGCTCATGGATTTTGTGGGGCGGATATCCAATAATTCATGGAGCGGGCACATGTAGAGGTTTTTCTCCATGGATATCCAATAGATATCTATCTGACATGTGAGACCCACATGTTAGTGAGATATAGAATTTTACCTTCTCTTGAGGCCCAAATAGCCAAAGGACCATATTTTCTAACCCCGATTACCCTAATCCTTAGTGTTGCTTTGATATTTCTATGCATTGTCCTCATAATTATTGTTGATATTGCTCAAATACTGTTGAAATGCGCATGTTACGCTCAAATGTTAGTATATTGATGTGTATAGTGTGTAAATACATGGATATCCGGATATCCTACGGGTTTGGATTTGGAGCGACATCGTGCCCACGGATACTTTTGTGGGTGTGGGCATGGATCTAGTTTTGTATATCCATCCAAACCCGCTACATTTCCATCCTTAGGGCATCTCCAGCGGCGCGACGCATTTTAGCGTCCGCGCGCGTCCGTTTGCGTCGACTGAAATGGTCGAAATCGACCGCGCGTCCGTTTGCGTCGGGGGTGGCTCCAGCGGCACGACACATTTTTTGGCCGAATCATTTTTTTTAAACATGAAACATAATTTACATAGTTAAAACATTAAAAAAAACCCTAAACGCCTACTGCTGCTCCTCGTCGCTGTCGAGCACGATGAGCTCCGGTATCGCCCACGGCCAGTAGCCATCCAGGGGAGCGTACGCCGGGCGCGCCGCCGGTGCTGGAGGTGGAGGAGGCTGCGGCTGTGGCGGACACGGTGGTGGCGCCCAGGGCTGCGGTGGTGGTGGCGCCCAGGGCTGCGGCTGTGGTGGCGCCCAGGGCTGCGGCTGTGGAGGCGGTGGAGGAGGCGCCATCGAGTCCTGTAGCGCGAGTCGAAGCGCTTCATCCTCCGATAGGCCCTGCGGCATCACGCCGGTGGCGTAGCGCGGTAGCGGTGGCTGCACAGTCGTGTCGTACTCGGACACCAGGGCGCCGACCTTCGCCATCTCGTCATCCGTCATGTTGTCCGGGAAGTCGAAGTTGCGGCCCTCCACCATGGCCTGCTGCCATTCGTGGAAGACGACCGCGACGTAGTCGTCGCTGTCGTCCTTCACCTCCTCAATATGGTAGGCGAGCGCCTCGATGTAGTCGTCGTCGTCATCGTAGGCAGCGTAGGCGTCGTCGTCCTCCTCGTCGCGGTCGTCGTCGTCGATGTACTGCGCCTGCTGACAAGGAGGCGGCGCCTGCTGACGACGCGTCGCCGCCTCCTATCTTCATGGATGGGCCGGCGGTGCAGACGCGAAGGGAAAATCCCTGTCGCCCATGAAGCCTGCCCTCCTTCTCCTATCCGTCTCCGTCGACAGATAGGTACACCAACTGGGCGAGTCGATGGCATACGCCGGATCGGCGCGGAGGTCCGGCGGCAGGTACCGCCTCCGTCGCCGGATCTCCGCGCTCCGATCTGGCTCGCGCGCAGGGACGGGAGGGATGGGCACCCGGCGGCAGCTGAGCCGCCAGCCGCCAGGGAGTTGCACGCCGGACCAGGCGTCGTCGCACGGCACCCATTTGCCGTGCATGAGCCTCCCCACCGTGACGGGGAGCGGCACCCTCTTGCTGCCGCTGCCGGAGGCCTCAAAATCGTTCTTCCTCCCCATGGCGCTGCGGTGGTGGTGTTGCGACTGGAAGTGTGGGCGAAGGACGAACGCGGCCGGTGGACTTTTAAGGGCGGCCGCGCGCGGGATACAATGCCATTGAAGGCGGCGCAGAAGCCCAGCCGCCGCCCGCCAGTGCGCGCGCAGAACAGGCAGTCGCGCCATTGATGGCGAAGGCTGCGGCGCAGACGCGGAAGCGCTGACCGCCGAAGCGATGCCCTCGATGCAGACTCGCTGCCAGGCGGGCCCGGTGGAGACGCGAGCGGACACTTTGCGCGTCCGCGGAGCGTCCGCGGAGCGTCCGCGGAGACGCAAAGCTGACGCATACCAGGAACTTTGCGTCGCGCCTCTGCGGCAGGTTTGCGTCTCTGCGGACACACCGGTCACTTTGCGTCGCGCCGCTGGAGAGGGTGTCAGACGCATTTTCGGTCAAATCGGACGCAAACGGACACTGCGTGGATAGGGATGGCAACGGGTCTGCTCCCCACCGGGGAGTGCCATCTCATCCCCATCCCCATTTAGTAATCGGGGAGACTTTTTTCCCATCCCCATCCCCACCGGGTTCGGGGCGGGGATCGGGTTCCCCATTAAGAAGCCAAATTCAAATGATCTTCTCGTAATTTTATGATCTTATATATTTTGCACATAGAAATATGCAACTTTGTAATATGTACGAAATAAAAATGATAACATATTAGTATGATATGTTTAATAATATTAAAATATACTACACGAGACACAATATTACAACATATTTCATATAAAAATGTATCAATTTACGTGTATATACAATTATAACGGGGGACAGCGGGGAGCGGGGATGGGGAGACTTTTTACTCCCCATCCCTATTTTATCTTACGGGGATGAAAGTTGCCCATACCCATCCCCTAATAGATGAATTCCCCACGGGTTTGCGGGGAACGGGGCCCCATTAACATCCCTAGCGTGGAGCGACCGTTCGCGTCGCGCGGCTGGAGATGTCCTTAATGACAGGAATTATACATCTACTGTTGAATTCATGTGCGGCCAGGCTAGATTCAATACTAGTAGTAGTAGCGCCCACCATTTGGTCCAAATTAAGGGAATGTCCCCAGTCATCAATACTGCCGCAGAAAGTCACAATCACTTTGTTGCCGGCAATGGGATGACGAGACCAGAAGAAAAGCATCTGCTTATCATGTGGACGAATGTCAAGGGCTTAATCATAGCACATAGGGATTTCGACAGGCAGATGCTGCGGTTGCTTTCCTAACCAAGTTTTTCCTACCAAAATGTCCAATTCATCTGTAACTCGGCATCTGCAGTTACTATCACCATGTTCATGTATCGTAAGAAAGAGAAGAAAACAATGTAGTAGTGTATTATACGTGTGCGTCTGCATGTTAGACAACATAGTCCGTATGATATACATAGTGGTATTAGTCACTGTATTGAACTTTGTATAAACCGGCATACGTGCCCTACTATAAATAGAATAACAACCTATCTCGGAAAGCATCCGAGTAGGCATATTTCCTACCTGATCTCACGTTTTACATGGTATCAAGCCGGCCTCTTCGCCGACAAAACTGATCGCCCGTAACCCTAGATCCCACCCGTTTGCCGCCGTCGTCCCGGAGCTCCGCCCATGGCTTCTTCCTCCACCACTCCGGTGCTCCACCTTGGCAATCCGCCAACTAATAAGTTGACGCGGTCCAACTTCCCTGGATGGCGCGCCCAGGTTGTTACGGCGATCCGAGGAGCTCGCCAGCTTGGTCTCCTTGATGGTACCAACGAAGCTCCTCCTGAGACGCTGCCGGTCACACCGGCAGACGATGCCACCGACAAGACACCGAAGGCGGTGCCTAACCCGGCTTACGATGCCTGGATCTGTCGGGATCAAACAGTCCTAAACTACCTCCTCCAATCGCTCTCCTCTGAGGTTTTACCTCATGTGCATAAGATCGAGCACGCCGCCGGAATATGGCAGGCCCTTGAGGAGATGTTCACCTCTCAATGCGAAGCCAAGGTCACGAACCTCCGCATCGTTGTGGAAAATACGAAGAATCTGAACATGACCACGCCGGCATACCTCACCAAGATGCAGGGAATTGTCGATGAACTTGCTGTTGCAGGCTGCACGGTCACCACCCTCCTTGCCGGTCTTGGCGCGCCCTACAACGTGCTCGTGGCTGCCCTTGGCGTCGTGATGATGCCCATCACCCTCAGTCACCTCTACGCGCAGCTGAACGCGTATGAACATCGATAGGAGCTGCTGAACGGCTCCCCCGACAACGACTTCGACACCTCTGCCAACCTTGCTAACCGCCAGCGCTGGGGACGCTTCTCCACTCAACCGCGTGATCGTGGTGACCGCGGTGACTGCGATGATCGCGGTGACCGTGGGGATCGCCGTGACGATCGGCGCCAGGAATGCCATGATGATCGCGGCTCTGCACAAGGTCGTGGCGGTGGTCGTGCTCCTCCGGGAGGGGGGCGTGGCCGTGGACGAGGACGCCGCCGTACTACACCATGGGTCGATGTCATCTGCCAAATATGCAACAAAGAAGGCCACCCGACCAAGGCCTGTTGGTGGCGGTTTGAAGATGATGACGATGACTCTGCTAATGACAAGGAGGCTCACGTGGCTTCTTATGGGGTGGATACCAACTGGTACTCCGACTGGTGCAATGAATCATATCACCCGCGAGCTTCATAATTTGATAGTTCGTGACAAGTATCAAGTACATGATCGAGTCAACACGGCTAGTGGTCAAGGTATGGAAATTTCCCATGTTGGTCACTCTTTAGTTAGCACTCCTGCTCAGAATTTTCATCTTCGCAACATATTACATGTCCCACACGCCTCTAAAAAATTGCTCTCCGTCCATTGCTTCACGTACGATAACGGTGTATTCATAGAATTTCACCCCTTCTTTTTCTTGATCAAGCATCAGGTCACGCGGCGCAACATACGTAGAGGGCGGTGTGTCGGAGGTCTCTATTGAAAGAACATCTCTCGGATTATAGTTTTGTTTGTTTGATGACAATATATGTGATAAACTAATATGCGTTGATTTAGTGCAGAATATATATGTGGTTGAATTTGTGTTGAGAAACAAGAGAAAAGGAAGCAGGGAAATTTTCCCAGGCCGGATAATCCGGGGCCGGATATTTGCAACATATCTGGCGCCTGAAAAATGGCTAAGGACTTTTCGGCCGAGCTCTCAGTACCCCCTGGATCCAGGCCGGGTATTTGTCCGGAAATTTTCAGAAGCCCGGATAATCCGGGGGGGGGGGTGAATAATCCGGCCCTTACTTAGGCCGGATAATCCGCCACCAAAATTCCAGGAACGGCTCGATTTTGGGAGGGGTATAAATACCCCCCTTCTTCCTCCACCTCAAGCTGCTCAATCCTGCTCAAGTTCATCCACCATTAGAGCCACTTCAAGAAACATAATATTCACTAGATCTCCTCCTCCAACCATCCAAAGCTCTTGATCTTTGGAGAATCGAAGGAGAAGACTCCGATCTACATCTTCACCGAAGCTATTTGCATTTCCCGCTCATTTGCTTGAGGGCCCCTTTGCTAGTGTTCCTCTTTGGAATCCCTAGTTGTTTGTGGTTAATTTGTTTTAGTTGTTGTTGTGTTGTTACAGATATTGGGAGCCTCCAATTCGTTGTGGATGTGTGCCCCAAGAACCTTGTAAAGGTCCGATTTCCGCCTCGAGGAAATCCCTTAGTGGAAGTGGGCTAGGCCTTTGTGGCGTTCCTCACAGGAGACCTGAGTGAGGCCTTTGTGGTGTTGGTCTGGCCTTCGCGGCGACCACACTCCTCCAAACGTAGACGTACTTCCCCTAAAAAGGAAGGAACTACGGGAATCATCTATGTGTCTCCACGTGCTCCACTCTCGGTTACCTCTATCCTTATTAGCTCTACTATATCTTGTCTAGCTATATCTTGCTTAGTAGTTGATCTTGTCATATAGGTAAATTCACATAGTTGCATATCTACAGAATTCCTTTGTGTCAAGCCTAAATCGAAAAAGAAGTAAAAATTGGTTAGCACCTAATTACCCCCCCCCCCCTCTCTAGGTGCGCTATACGATCCTTTCAATTGGTATTAGAGCCTCGTCTCTTATTGCGGGCTTAACCGCCGAAGAGTATGTCGGACGATGAGGTTGCAGAAGGGGCCACGAAGCCGGTCTCTATGGAAGATCTCAAGTTGATGGAAACATCTTTGAGGTCCTCCATGGAAGCTCAAATGGAAAGTATAAAGATATACCTTTCAGGGATTATAACCTGCTGCCCCCTATCGCTCCCGTCGAAGAGGAAAAGGACAAGGGCTCTTTAGAAGAGGGAGATGCTTCGGGCTTACCCTCTTCTAGCAAGCCCTTGGATGGTGATCACTTAGACAAAATTAAAACCCCCAATGCTTCTCCTAGAGCGAGTGTCGGTGGGAGCTACGATGTTGTTCCTCCACCATTCCTCTCTCCTGATATCCCGGTTCCCCATCCTCATATAAACAATAGGGGTGATCCACCCAAGTTTAATGTTGAAGATTTTAATACATGGCAATTTGAGTTTCGCTCTCATGTTTGTAGTGCCTCCAATGAACTTTGGAGAATCATTATGGAAGGTTACAAGCCTTACAACCCCGACAAGTTGACCAGAAGAGAAGAGGTTGATAACCAACTCAAATCTATTGCCTTGAACATGTTTCAAACAAGTGTGGGGACAAATGACTTGGCTTATGTTCCGAAATTCACCACCGCCAAGGAAGCTTGGGAGGGTTTGTCCATCATCTTCATGGGAAGTGAAAGCATGAAGAGAAACAAGTATAGTGCCAGATGAAGATCATCACGAGATGTATAACCATTGCTGATGCCTTTCGGAATGTGGGTGCCCAACATATTGATGAATTTTGGAGCAAGGACATGTATATTGATTGCATGATGCCTTATGAACCCATTGATGTCAAGAGTCTCCTTGGAAGAGAAACTATCCTACACTTACCTCCCAACAAGTGGTGCATGAGATGCAAGCTCTCAAGGTGGCCGAACAAAACTCTCAAGATTCTCGTAATCGTGCTATAGGAATGGCAAGAGGTACAAACCTTGCTTTGAAGGTCAATACCGTGGAAGAGGTGAACACTCAAGAACCATATAGGACATCTTGGAGCATGTCCTATCCGGAGGATTTGGAATACCACTACCATGACCACATGGCATTCCATGCAAAAATCATTTGGGTTGATCCATCCAAAGCAAAGGAAGAAAACATCAAGAGAAACAACACAAGTGTTTTTGAGAGGTCGGGCCCAAGATCAAGATCTTGCTTCAGTTGTGGTGAGAAGTTCCATTTCATCGCCGAATGCCCCTATGAGAATAGAGAAACTTGTGGTGGAAGGCTCATTCCCAAGGATAAGAGCAAAGATTCAAAGGCCCCCAACAAGAAATTCTACATCAAGAATAAGAAGAACAAGAGGCCATCAAGGATTGTGCTGATGACTAAAGAAGAGTATTCTTCCGAGACAATGATAGTGATAGTGATGAAGAAGAGACCTCAAAGGAAGTGGCCGCCATTTCCACCACCAATATTCCCTCTTCATCCCTCTTTGAATCCCCCAATGAGAACCCTCACATCAAAAATGCACATTGCTTCATGGCAAGGTCCTCCTTGGACACATCTATTGTGCTATCAACTCAGGAAGAATACACATCCGGGGATGATGATGATGATCAAGAAGAAGAAGAAGAAACTTCCAATGGGTTGGTTGCTCTTGCTTCCCTCTACACCAACTCTTCATCACCAATTGAATCCCCCAATGAGGATATTAACATGAAGGAAGAAAATTGTTGCATGGCTAAATCTTCTGAGGTATCATCCCCTAACCCCTCTATGCCTGACATAGCAAATGCTCTAGTGGTTGATCATGCTAGCTTAAAAATGAAACAAGAAATGCTTGATTTCGATGAGTTCATTCTTAACTTGAAAGGTGACACTAAAAAGCATGCTGGGGCTCTCATGGTTCATCTAGCTCAACTATATGATATCCTTGATAAAAAAATGTCAAATAGAGAGAGAAAGAGAGAGGATTCTCTTGAAATATCCGCTCTAAAAAATTCCCTTGAGGAAGGACAAGAAACTATAGCTTCTCTTGAAGAGAAACTAGAAACTCTTGAAGAGCCTAAAGATGAAATTACTAAGCTCACCAAAGAAAGAGATCTTGCTAGGACTAAGGTAAAAGTTCTTAAAAAGGAGAAGGCTAAATTTGGTGTTAATCATGAGAAACTTGTGAAGGATATAGATGAACTAGACAAGGCTCACAAATCCTTGAAGAGTGAACACTCTCTCCTCTCCAAGTCTAATGAGCAACTTCAAATTAGGCTTGCTAAATATGATGTGCCTAGCTCTTCTACCTCTACTTGTGATCATGCAAATATTGTTGAGGAAAATGCTAGGTTGAAGGATGAACTTGCTAAGGCCTCCTCTCCCCAAAGTAAGTTATCTTTGGATGACCTCTTGAGTAAGCAAAGGTCATACAATGGGAAAGAGGGCATTGGCTTTAATGCCAAGGAAAATAAGACAAACAATAAGAAGGCCAAGCCCGCACAAGAAAAGAAGAAAGTGGTCATTAATGGTGATGCCCCAAAGGCCAAAACCATTAATGATGATGATGCGGGAATTGCTAACCCTCACTATTTTTATTTAAAGATTATTATGGTGATGTTTGTGCAAAATATTTTGGCTCTTATGATGGTTACATTGCTTGGTCTATTTGGGTCCCAAAGACCCTTGTTGCTAACAAAAGAGGACCCATTGAAAAATGGGTACCTAAATCCAATAATTGATCTCATGTAGGACTATGCCGCCGGAGGTTCAAAATGGTTGTTTGATAGTGGATGCACAAGTCATATGACCGGCGGCAAGAATCTCGTCAAGGAGTTAAGGCCCAACATTAATGAAATCATCATCTCCTTTGGCGACAATTCAACATCCGAGGTATTGGGTTTTAGCAAGGTTGTGGTTGCAATTTATTTCCCGTTTCCACCCTTGCGAAGATGGGTTTTGTCGTCTTTATTGATAATGATATTGTGGCCTCTTATGGAGCAAGACTCTAAAATTCGCTTTCGTTGCGTATCGCGAAAACAAATTGTATGTTGTGGACTTCTCGAGGGCCACCATGTCAAGTGCGATGTGACTATTCGGAAAGGCGGATGTGGGATGGTTGTGGCATCGCCGCTTGGCCCATGTCAACATGAGAACTTTGCAAAGTCTTCACAAGGGGAACCATATGGTGGGACTAATGGACAATGTTTCTTTTGCCAAAGATCATGTTTGTAGGGCTTGTGTTGAAGGCAAAATGCATGACTCTCCGCACCCAAGCAAGACTATTATCTCTTCCAAGAGGATCTTGGAGCTCCTTCATGTGGATCTCTTTGGTCCTACCACGTACTCATGCAAGTCTTGGTGTGAAGAAACATTGCTTGGTGATTGTGTATGACTATTCAAGATATACTTGGGTCTATTTTCTCAAGAAGAAAGATGAGACTCAACAAATCTTCATTGACTTTGCCACCGAGGTACAACGTCAACACAACCCCTCTATATTGGCAATAAGAAGTGACAACGGCTCTGAGTTCAAGAACTACACACTCAATGATTTTCTTAGTGATGAGGGGATAAGACATCAATATTCCGTTGCATACACCCCTCAACAAAATGGTGTTGCGGAGAGGAAGAACCGGACTCTTATGGATATGGCAAGATCTATGATGGCGGAGTACAAATCCCGCTATAATTTTTGGGCCGAAGCCATCTCCACCGCTTGTCATTCTTCTAACCGGCTCTATCTCCGTAAGGGCTTGAACAAGACTCCACATGAAATACTCACCGGGAACAAGCCTAATATCCCATACTTCAAGGTGTTCGGGTGTAAGTGTTCCTATAAAATCGAAGGAGTTCGTTTATCTAAATGTTCTCCTAAAGCTTTGGAGGTTATATTTGTTGGTTACGGTGCCGAATCTCACACTTATAGAATCTCTGATATATCCTCCGCGATTATCACTGAATCTTGTAGTGTGAAGTTCGAGGAAAATGATGGCTCCCAAGTGGGGCAAGTTGATGTTTGTGCAGGTGATGAAATACCTCAAGATGCCATAGTAAGAATGGGTGTGGGATTTTTCCGCCCCATTGAGGGACATGGTGGGGCGTCTCGGGAAGGACTATGCTCTACTATGGTGGAGCCCTCATATTCACAACATCAAAAAACTCCATCTCTTGAAGCTAATTATGCACACCCAGAACAAGAACAAGACCCTCCCTCTAGTGTGCAAGATCAAGGACAAGATCAACCAAGGATTCATGATGGCTCTGATGAGTATCCATATAATATTTGCTCCTCACCGAATAATGTCCAAGATCAAGCACATAATTTTGAGCACACTCAAGAAATTGAGGAAGCTCAAGTTGATGGTCAAGATGGGGACCCAAACGATCAAGTTGATCAAGTGATACCTAAAAGGCCTAAAAGAACCAAGGAGGAGATCGAGGCCCATCGTCTTGCAAGAAGAGATAGGAACTTGGAAATTCTCGAACACACTCATGAGAAGGTCCTAAGTGATGTAAGAAGAAGAGTTTCCACAAGAAGGCAATTGGCTAACTTTAGCAATCATCATGCTTATATCTCCTTATTGGAACCACAGAAAGTATTTGAAGCTCTTGAAGATCCAGATTGGTTGGAGGCTATGCACGATGAACTCACCAACTTCAAGCGCAACAAAGTATGGACTTCAGTAGAGAAGCCAAAGGAATGCCGCAATGTTATAGGCACTAAATGGATATTCAAGAACAATCAAGATGAGTTTGGAATTGTTGTGAGGAACAAGGCAAGATTGGTAGCTCAAGGTTTCTCTCAAATTGAAGGAATTGACTTTGGAGAAACTTATGCTCCCGTGGCTCGCCTTGAGTCCTTCCGTATCCTTCTTGCATATGCATCACGTCATAATTTTAAGTTACAACAAATGGGTGTGAAAAGTGCATTTCTTCATGGTCCTTTGCATGAAGAGGTTTAAGTTAAGCAACCCCCGGGGTTTGAGGATCCCGACTTTCCTAACCACGTCTATAAGCTTGACAAAGCACTTTATGGTCTCAAACATGCTCCTAGAGCTTGGTACGAGCACCTTAAAGAATTGTTGATAGACCGTGGATTTGATGCATGATAGACCGTGAATAGCTTTTGTGTTGAGGCATCTCGTATCTATGTGTGGTGCATTTGTATTCAAATGCAAATTACTTATATGCACACATGTAGGGGGAGTGCCTCTATCCTTTGCCAACATGACGGTTCATTCTAGTAATATTTTTGAAAATCCGTATATTGTCATCAAACACCAAAAAGGGAGAGACTGAAAGAACATCTCTCGGATTATAGTTTTGTTTGTTTAATGATAATATATGTGATACACTAATGTGCGTTGATTTAGTGCAGAATATATATGTGGTTGAATTTGTGTTGAGAAACAAGAGAAAAGGAAGCAGGGAAATTTTCCCATGCCGGATAATCCGGGGCCGGATATTTGCAAAACATCCAACCCTTGAAAAACGGCTAAGGAATTTTCGACCGAGCTCTCAGTACCCCCTGTATCCAGGCCGGATATTTGGCCGGACATTTTCAAAAGGCCGGATAATCTGGGGGGCGGGGATAATCCGTCCCTTACTTAGGCCGGATAATCCGCCCCCAAAATTCCAGCAACGGCTCGATTTTGGGAGGGGTATAAATACCCCCCTTCTTCCTCCACCTCAAGCTGCTCAATTCTGCTCAAGTTCATCCACCATTAGATCCACTTCAAGAAACACAAGATTCACTAGATCTCCTCCTCCAACCATCCAAAGCTCTTGATCTTTGGAGAATCGAAGGAGAAGACCCCGATCTACATCTTCACCAAAGCGATTTGCATTTCCCCCTCATTTGCTTGAGGCCCCCTTTGCTAGTGTTCCTCTTTGGAAACCCTAGTTGTTTGTGGTTGATTTGTTTTTGTTGTTGTGTTGTTACAGATATTGGGAGCCCCCAATTTGGTAGTGGATGTGTGTCCCAAGAACCTTGTAAAGGCCCGATCTCCGCCTCGAGGAAATCCCTTAGTGGAAGTGGGCTAGGCCTTTGTGGCATTGCTCATAGGAGACCTGAGTGAGGCCTTTGTGGCATTGGTCTAGCCTTCGTGGCGATCACACTCCTCCAAACGTAGATGTACTTCCCCTAAAAAGGAAGGAACTATGGGAATCATCTCTGTGTCTCCGCGTGCTCCACTCTCGGTTACCTCTATCCTTATTAGCTCTACTATATCTTGTCTAGCTATATCTTGCTTAGTAGTTGATCTTGTCATAGAGGTAAATTCACATAGTTGTATATCTAGAGAATTTAACTTTTTGTCAAGCCTAAATCAAAAAATAACTAAAAATTGATTAGCACCTAATCACCCCCTAGGTGCGGCATACGATCCTTTCATCTATCCACTCATATCATTCTTGGTGTCCTCCAACCAGCCTTAGAAGCATGCTTTTGTTGTCTCCAAGACTTCATATTCCAAGTGACATAATAGTCTTGGTCACCCATCTTTAGTTATTATTAGAAAAATAATGAGCAAGAATAAGTTACCTTTTGTTAAGGAGTCTACTATTGAGTCGGTTTGTGACTCATGTCAACGAGCCAAGAGTCATCAACTTCCATATCATGTGTCCATCAGTGTATCTACTGCATCCCTATAATTAGTTTTCTCTGATGTATGGGGGGCTGCTCCCACCTATGTTGGACGCCATGATTACTATGTTAGCTTCATCGATGATTATAGCAAGTTTACTTGGATATATTTGCTTAAGGAAAAATCTGATGCCTTTGCTGCTTTTGTTAACTTCCAAAAGCTCATTGAACGCAAACTTGATAGAAAGATTCTTGCAGTACAATCTGATTGGGGGGTGAATACGAAAAACTTAACTCTCTCTTTCAAGCACATGGCATCTCTCATCATGTTTCTTGTCCTCATGCACATCAACAAAATGGCTCTGTCGAAAGAAAACATCAACACATTGTTGAAGTAGGCGTAGCACTCCCTGTTAATACTCACATGCCCTTCAAATTTTGGGATGAAGCTTTTCGTATAGCCACATATCTCATAAACATGCTTCCAAGCAAAACTATCAACCATGACACTCATGTTCATCGTCTTCTTGGCACTAAACCTGATTATAGTTCTCTACGTGTGTTTGGATATGCATGTTGGCCTAACCTACGTCCCTATAACAAGTGAAAGCTCGCTTTCCGTTCTACACAATGTGTGTTTTTGAGATATAGTACCCGCCACAAGGGTGTCAAGTGCCTAGAAGTTTCTTCTGGCCATGCCTATATTTGTCGTGATGTGGTTTTTGATGAGGCTGTTTTTCCCTTCCAAGCCCTTCATCCAAATGCGGGTGCTTTACTTCGTCAAGAAATTCTACTCCTTGATCCATCTCTTCGAAATTCTGATCATGGAGATGCAATTATGAATGACTCACACATGGCTAATTTTCCTATTAATGATCCTGTTTCTAGTGCTCCTCATGATGCGCAGGTCACACCAAGAGCTCGTTGTGGGGACCCCGGACTAGCTGTCCGAAATACCCTGTTATGCATTCAACTCACGATCCCATGATCAGTGCACCGTGAGCACATAACCGAACTGAATATCCAGATTACATCATCCATTACAGTACCGAATACATAAGTCTTACAATAGCGAGGTCACATGACCCAGTCTTACATAAATGCCACAACGGGCGAGTTCACAAACACAGCAGCGGATACACGTCAACGTCGTCGGGCCCAAGTCATGCCTTAGACCTACAGGCGTCTGACTTGGAGAGCGTCCTAGGTCGCATAGTCATCCTGGTATCCTCCATCGTCTTCATAGTCCTCCTCATAGTCTGGCCAAGTTAATAGCCAGGGACAAAGCCGTGAGTACATTCGGAATTGTACTCGAAAACCATCAAAAAGGGGTGCTAAGGTAAACTAACTAAAGGAAACAAGAGAGGAATGGTAGTTTCTCTTGTTGATATAGCATGCACCAGTTTCTCTTGTTGATATAGCATCCCGACATCTCAAGTGATGGGAACACTAAGATTGTCCTATGGCATCTCTATATCTTTGTTAAATAAGATACTTCAAAAGGTATCCTATGACATCTCTATATCTTTGTTAAAGAAGAGTTGCATTCTTCCACCTCAAGTGATGGATATGCGAGGGAAAGTCTTATGACATCTCTATATCTTTGTTAAAGAAGAGTTGCATTCTTCCACCTCAATTGATGGATATGCGAGGGAAAGTCCTATGACATCTCTATATCTTTGTTAAAGAAGATTTGTTCTACATGAAACATTAGGTAAGAGTTCCCCACTTGGTCTTATTTTTCCTCGACCATCTCCATATGGTCGACACACGCCCTTTTTTCGTACCCTTCCGGTACATCCAACACAACACTTTCTTTGCAAAGCATTTATCAAAACAAAAATCAAGCCCCAGTTAAGTATGGCCATCTCAACCCGTCCATGACCGCGGACGCGGCTATTCGAATAGATTTTACTCTGCAGAGTTTGCGCACTTTCCCCACAAGAACTAATAAATCCGCCGGGATCATCCCCGGGGCGTCATACGAAAGTATGCGAGTCTCGGATAACCAGTCATAGTCTTTCGCCCGTATCCCTTGACATGAGTTCCTTCCCTGCGGGCTTACCCCTTCCTGGCACCCCGGCAGCATACCTCCTTTTGAGCGTATCTCCGGCGCCACGACAGAAGACCCTCAGTAATCGTCCGGCTATAGACAACTACAGTGTATTGCCTCCTTCAGAGCGCAACCCAGCGTCAGAGGTCGTCGTGACCCTCCCTAGAGAGTTATGAAGGTGGCTCATGCCAATTTCAACAGACTACGGACTAAGCCCGTGCCACTTTGGATAATGTGCTTGCGCGAATAAAAGTCGGGACGGCGAACACTTATACGCAGTGCTCTTTTGAAAAACATTTTTCCCACACTTCCTTTCCTTGCCAACAACCAATCATATTCCAAACACCCTTGTCCATAAACTTTGTCTTTCCAAAACATACACTTGGGTAGAGTTAACTTACCCAAGGTTTTTACAAACATTTACAACAAGGTAAGCCTTGAGGGGTTCCCAACCTATAGTTTCATGAGTTGAACTAGTATTGCACCATGGCCGAGATGAGAGTCATCGTGCCATAGAAGGTATAAAAGGAGTAATGGGGTGGATCATGCTTGCTTAAGGTAAGCATGTATTTTGACAACATAGGGTGGATCAAACTTTCAGATTTGTGGTACTACTAGACAACTTGGGTGGTGTAGGTTTACTATCCAACCAACAATTCAAAGGTACACGGCATACTTCTCTCAAGTTGAGAATTACACCAAGATTCATGACTTTGATACCTCTAGACTTAACAAAGCGGTGGGTGTGATGTAAAACTCTATCTTTGAGTAGGACATGCTCAGGTTGAGCATACGAAGTGACTCAAGGGAGTGACACAGCCATGATACCATGCATCCCTCCAACATGTGTGCAAGGGTGGAACATCACCACAAGGAAAATACCCCAATTACAACCATACATAGACCATTATAGAGAGAACAACACATATAGAAGCAAGATGCTTTGGGACGTCAGCAAATGACATCCAACAAGACATCAATCAGAGTTCAAAGATGGCTTTCCTTGGTTGGCTTGTCCCTGGTCCTCCTCAAATCCTTCTCCAAAGTCCTCCCCTTCAACTTCTCCCTCGTTCGTATCTAGCGTCGCAAAAGTAAACGTTGCATACAATCAACATATAACTCAAGAACAAAGAATAAATAGATGAAAGATGAAAATATGCAGGGGAGTAGATTGACAGTAACAAAACATGGTTTGGCCATTTTGATAAACAAAAAGTATCAAAGTTTAATTAAAACATCAAACTCTAATCCTATCATTGCATGTGACACACAAACAATCATAACCAGAAATGAAACATCACTAACAGAGGCTATTGGTATTTTTCCTAGATGCACAGTAACAATATAAGTTCAACACAATTAGATTCATC
Source organism: Lolium perenne (assembly GCF_019359855.2). NCBI lineage: Eukaryota > Viridiplantae > Streptophyta > Magnoliopsida > Poales > Poaceae > Lolium > Lolium perenne. The sequence continues at coordinate 145,310,180 of NC_067245.2, forward strand.
CAAAACTATTAATTTTTCAATTTTATGAATTAAGAATACTAACCAGAATACAGTGATCATGTTTAATATATTAAAAATCGCACAAAAATCCTAAAAATACAAGGCCAGTGGCATACGAAAGATAATTTCATACTGGTTCTAATGCAGTTGGAATCATGTCAATCAGAGCTACCAAACTATTTTTATTAGCAAAACAGTATACTGGCAGATTTCCATTTTTAATTTCGGTTTTATTAATTTTCAAACAAATAAAAAGGGCGGGAACGCCCTGGGCCGTGCGGTGCTGTGCAGATGGGCCGGCCCAGTGGGGCTCTCCGGTGGCCGGTGAAGAAAAAGAAAAAAGAAAAAGGCCAGGGGCCCGTGGCGGGCCAGGCCGGCAGACGTGGCCATGCACGCCGACGTGGCCATGCATGCGCCATGCGCCCGTCCGTTCTGGATCCGACGGTCCAGATCCGGCGCGTGCTCGACGTCTGCGGCGCTCGCCGGCGCGGAGGAAGAAAGGGGCGGCGCGACGGCTTACCAGCGGCTGGCGGTGGCGTGGCTCGACGTAGGTGGTTTGGCGGCGTGGGTGTGCAGCTCGTGGACGTCCTAGCGAGGCTCGAACACGTCGGCGTCGCCTTGCTTGGCAGCGTCTGCGTCAAGGGCGTCGTCGGTGCGTCGTCGGTGTCGTCGCTCCGCTGCAGATCTGCAAGGCAGAGGGCAACGGAGAGGGTTAGGGGTGGTAGGAGGTGGTGCTGGCGAGGCAAGGAAGAGGGGGAGCAGCAGGGGAGTGGCGTCGTCGACAGCTCCTCCTCGTCACCTTCACGGTGACCACGGCGGCGATGGTCGTCAGGTGGTGGTGGCAGCGGCTCGAGCTGCCGCTCGAGCAGCCAGGGAGTGGGAGAGGCAGCCTGGCGGCGTAGTGAGTGGGGAGCTGAGGGGGAGAGGCGTGCCTCCGGTGGTCTTTTATAGACAGGGAGGGGCGCGGTAGTGGGAGGGGCGGTGGCGACGGCCAGCGGGCGTCCAAGGGCTGGCGTCACGCGCTGGCCCCACGGTGACGTCGCCCTGGAGCGTCAGTGATGGGAGGGAAACGAGGGGGCGCGCGGGCAGTCGAGGTTGATGGCGCGTCGAACGAGGAGACGCCATCATGTTGCTTGACCAGCGTGGCGCGCGCGTGCGGTTTAGGGCTAGGGTTTTGGCGCGGGAGAGGGGTACTGGTGGCGTTCTGGGCCAAGGAGAGGGGGTGGTGCGGGTTAGGGTTGGGCCAGGGCAAGAGAGAGGGATGGTGGTGTTGTCCACGGCCCAAACCAGGGAAGAAAAGAGAGGGAAGAGAGAAGGGAAAAAGAGAGGGGGCAGTTCCCCCCTTGTCTCTCGGTCAAAACCAAAGAGAGAAAAGAGAGAGAAGAAAAAGGCAGGGGTGAAAAGAGAGGGGCCATGCCATTGCATGTGCCATGGTGTGGCTAAAGTGCATGAGCACAATTGTTGGAAAAATAAATAATTTGGGAAGAACACAAGATGGTGGTGATGGTGGTGATGGTGTAACCCTAGGTGATGAGATGGCATTTTCCAAATAAGGGAGGAAAGTATTCCTCCTTTTTAGGATGGTGATGGTCAACAGCAAATACTAGGGTTTTTAGTGGTGAGGAAAAATAATAGTTAGGGTTGGAGTCAACACATAAAGGTTCAAACCCTACTTATTAAAAATGAGGTACTAAAATATTAACCAAGGTAACTCTCCATTTTAACAATCCTAATGAAATTTTTAATATCAAACCACACATGAACACAATCAAAAACTCTAGCAGACATAAAATGAAAAGTTTTTGTTGGTCCAAAATTTTAAGTAGGGGAAAAATGCAGGTTCTGAAAAATGGGGTGTTACAGACCTTCCCCCCTTAAAAGAATCTCGTCCCGAGATTCCACGGCTAGGAGCTTGAATAGATGGGGAAACTCTTGTCTCAGGTAATCCTCTCTTTCCCATGTGGCTTCATCTTCAGAGTGATTACTCCATTGGACCTTGAAGAACTTAATCTTCCTTCGGCGGGTAACCCTAACGGCTTCTTCCAAAATACGAATGGGGTTCTCTCTGTAGGTTAAGTCGTGATTGAGATCGATCGCCCGATAATCGATATCCTTGAAAACTTCAGTCTTGTTTGGTGCTTGGAGGCATTTTCGAAGTTGAGAGACATGGAAGACGTCATGGAACTCTGACAATTCCGGGGGTAATTCGAGTTGGTAGGGCACTTCTCCTCTTCGTCCTAGTACTTTGAAGGGGCCAATGTATCTGGGCACAAGCTTGCCCTTGACATGGAAACGTTTCATTCCCTTGAGAGGAGTAACTCGAAGATAGGCGAAATCTCTGGTGCAGAAAGCTAATTCTCGACACTTAGTGTCAGCGTAACTCTTCTGGCGGGACTGTGCGGCTTTCAGACGGTCTCGAATAAGCTGAACATGTTCCTCGGCTTCTCGAAGTACATCAGGTCCGAACACTTGGCTTTCTCCGGTCTCGGTCCAGTTAAGAGGGGTTCGGCATCTTCTCCCATAGAGGGCTTCGAAGGGTGCCATCTTAAGACTGGCTTGATAGCTTTTGTTATAAGAGAACTCAGCGAAGGGCAGGCAATCTTCCCATTTGGTTCCATAAGCAAGAACACAGGCTCGGAGCATGTCTTCCAGGATTTGGTTTACCCTTTCGGTCTGTCCTCCGGTCTGAGGGTGATAGGCGGTGCTGAACGATAACTTGGTGCCCAAAGCTTCGTGAAGCTTCTGCCAGAAACGGGATGTGAACTGGGTGCCTCGATCTGATACGATGACCTTGGGAACACCGTGAAGGCTAACTATACGGGAGATGTAAAGGTCGGCTAACGTTCTTCCGTGATCGGTGGTCTTGATAGGCAGGAAGTGAGCGACCTTTGTGAGACGATCAACTATTACCCAGATTGAGTCATGTCCGCGGTTAGATCTAGGAAGGCCGGTGATAAAGTCCATTCCCACTTCTTCCCATTTCCATTCCGGAATTTTCAAGGGTTGTAGGAGTCCGGCAGGACGTTGATGCTCAGCTTTAACTTTTTGGCAGACATCACATCGAGCGATAAAGAAGGCAATATCCCGCTTCATTCCGTGCCACCAGAAGGTGTCTTTCAGATCTTGATACATTTTAGATCCTCCAGGGTGAATAGAATAACGGGTATTATGGGCTTCCTCCATTATAAGGTCCTTCAAAGCAGGAATATTTGGTACGCAAAGACGTTCGTTGTACCACAGAACTCCGTTGGGGTCTATCAAAAATCCTTCTACTTTTCTCTGCTCATGCGGCGCTTGATCCCTTCAATACTCTCATGCCCTACTTGGGCTTCCTTGATCTGATCTCGTAGGGTGGGTCTAGCTTCTATGGCAGCAAGGAATCCATGGCTAACCAACTCTAATCCAAATTTTTCAAACTCCTGATAAAGCAAGGGTTGCTCGACTTTCAAACGGTAGTTGAGGGAACAGGGTTCTCTGCTGAGAGCGTCGGCTACTACATTAGCTTTCCCAGGGTGATAATGGATACTAAGATCATAGTCCTTGATGAGCTCAATCCATCTCCTCTGTCGCATGTTCAACTCCCTCTGGGTAAAGATATACTTAAGGCTTTTGTGATCGGTGTAAATATCACACCTGTTTCCAATGAGGTAGTGGCGCCAAGTCTTGAGGGCATGAACTACAGTGGCTAACTCAAGATCATGGGTGGGGTAATTGGTTTCATGTGGTTTGAGTTGTCGGGAGAGATAAGAGATCACTTTTCCTTCTTGCATTAAGACACTTCCAAGACCAAGTTTGGAAGCATCACAATAGATCACGAAGTCTTTGGTGACGTCGGGCATGGTCAAGATGGGGGCTGAAACGAGTCGCCTTTTCAGTTCTTGGAAACTCTCTTCACACTTTTCTGTCCATTCAAACTTCTTATCCTTTTTAAGCAGGAGGGTCATTGGCTTGGCGATACTCGAGAATCCTTCAATGAACTTGCGGTAATATCCCGCCAATCCGAGGAAAGATCTTACTTCTGTAACGTTCTTAGGGGGTTGTCGATCCACAATGGACTTGATCAGAGAGGGGTCAACAGAGAGTCCTCCGGCAGATAGGACGTGGCCAAGAAATCCAACTTCCTTGAGCCGAAACTGGCATTTACTGAACTTAGCATAGAGTCGATGTTGCCTAAGGGTACCCAAAACAAGTCGCAGATGCTCTTCATGTTCTTCCTCAGTTTTGGAGTAAACCAAGATGTCATCGATGAACACCACAAAAAATTTGTCGAGGTATTCCATAAAAACCTTGTTCATGAGATTCATGAAGTAGGCGGGGGCATTGGTGAGTCCAAAGGACATTACGATGTACTCATACAATCCGTAACGGGTGGTGAAGGCAGTCTTGGGAATGTCGGATTCTCTAACTTTGAGTTGGTGATACCCAGTGCGAAGGTCTATCTTGGAGAAAACTTTAGCTCCATTCATCTGATCGAACAAATCATCGATCTTGGGCAGAGGATACTTGTTTTTGATGGTGACATCATTGAGCCTCCGGTAATCCACACATAAGCGAATGGTTCCGTCTCTTTTGTCCACGAAGATCACAGGCGATCCCCATGGTGAAGCACTAGGTCGGATCAGACCCTTGGCCAACATGTCGTCCAATTGTTTCTTTAGCTCGATGAGCTCTTGGGGGTTCATACGATAAGGTCTCTGGGCTATGGGGGCGGTTCCTGGAATTAGTTCTATGATGAACTCGATGTCCCGGTCAGGGGGCATACCGGGCAATTCCTCCGGAAATACATCAGGATACTCACAGACAACAGGAACTTGTTCAAGGTCGGGTCCAGAGATGCTTTTCTTACAGAAGGCTTTAGATGAGTGTATAGTGGCGGTGTATTTTACTGGTAGGCCTTGATCATTGGTTAAGGTAATGGATTTTTGGACGCAGTCAATGTGTCCCTTATATTTGGTCATCCAATTCATTCCAAGTATTACTTCTAAACCTTGAGCTCCTAAAACTATAAGGTCGGATTGGAAGGGTACTCCTTGTATGATAATTGGAACGTTTTTGCAAGAGAAGCGGGTTTTAGCAGTGGATCCGGGGATTTGAACTAACACGAGGCGTCTCATGGCAGTCGGTTTCATCCCATTTTTCTTAACGAAGGGTTCGGTAACGAAGGAATGAGATGCTCCGAAATCAAAAAGATCTCGGGCGGGAGTGGAGTTGACTAGGAACATACCCATCACGATGTCCGGGGCTTCCTCAGCCTCTTCAGCACTGGCATGGTTCAGATGTCCATGGGCGGCATTGGCCTGCTTCTTGACAATCGGCTTCTTCCCTGACGCCGTCCTAGCTTGAGCTTGATTGGGTCTTGGTGCGTTGGCGCGTTGAGGCGTCCTCATCATGGTAGGGCACTCACGAGAGAAGTGCCCCGGCTTCCCACAAGCAAAGCATCCATTTCCTTGAGGACGAGCTGGCGGATTGGGGCGAGGGTTGTTGTTGTAGCCTCCCCCACCGGAACGGTGCTGTGGGGCTGAACGATTGGGGGCGTAGTTGTTGGAGCGATAAGCTGGGGCTTGTGCTGGGTTCCTCTGAGGTGGGTTGGCAGGTCTTGACGGGGGCGGACTGCGGTACTTGGGGTTGCTGGGTCCACTCTGTTGCTGTTGCATCTTGCACTTTCTAGATTCATAGGCAGCCTTGCGCTTAGACTCCACCAGAATGGCGGCATCCACAAGCGCTTCCAAGTCTGGGTAAGGTACAGCCACTAGGATACTCTGAATTTCTTCATGCAAGCCATTCATGAAACGGTCACGCTTCTTCTCATCAGTGTCAACATCTTGAGGGGCATACCTGGCCAATGTATTGAACTTTTCAAGATAATCCACCACGTTGGAATTGTTCTGCTTCAGGTTGAAAAACTCGTCACGCTTCATCTTGATCAAACCCGTGGGAATGTGAGCCTTGCGGAACTTGGCGGTGAATTCCGCCCAGTTGATGACGTGATCAGGAGCTTGCATGGCCTTGACGTTCTCCCACCACGCTCGGGCGGGTCCCGAGAGAAAGTGAGTGGCGAGAAGAACCTTCTCATGCTCTCCAACAGCAGCGACCTCAAGGTTGTTCTCGATTGTGCAGAGCCAATCGTCCGTGTCGAGGGGAGCGGCACACTTGGAGAACACGGGTGGGTTGGTATTCTGAAAATCCCTAAGGCGTGATCTTGGCGCTTCCTCGCCGTGTCCTTCTCCTTCTTCGTTGTTGCGGTTTCCCGCGGCGGCTTGAGCAATCTGCCTAAGTGTGGCGATGTTAGCTTCGCTTTCCGCGCGAGCACGTTGGCCGTCTTCCATCAAGAGACGCAGGATTTGAGTCATGTCGGGATCCGGGGGTGGTGGTGGATTTTCGGAAGTGGCACCTCCACAGAGGGTCTCAACCATCTGGGGAGATAGAGATGATAGGCAAGGTAATGAGATGACGGAAAAAAAGAGAAATTTGGGAGTTCAAGTGCTTGCCAAGGGGAAGGAATGTGCATGCATAAGAAAAGAAAACTTCAAAAATAAAGGAAGCGTAACAAACACAATTGCAAACATTCAACCACAAACGTTGGTTCTACCCAAAAACATCAAGTTCACAACCAACAAGGTCACATAAGGACCAACAAGTTCGTCGCATCATGCGGGACAACCTAATCATAAAACAAGTCTCGAAGGTGCACATCTAGAAATCATCAAGTGGTGCGGAAGGGTCATCAAACGGGGGCTCCTCGGGATCCTCCTCATCATCCGGAGTAGCCTCCACGGTGTGAAGTGGTGCGGGTTCTTCAGCTGCGTCATTGATGAAGACGCGGTCATCGTCATCCTCGTCATCAAGCCCGTCGAGTCCCTCCTCCTCCATGTAGTCCTCATCATCGCTAATGAGAGAGGTGTTCTCCTTGCGGATATCCTCGCCATCGTCCAGGGTGTTCTCGAGCTTGTCCTCGGCGTCACGGAGGGCGGCCATGAGGTGCATCACCTTGACCTTCAGCATGTAGTTGGACTCGCGGACTCGGAGCATCTTCTTCTGCTGGCGGAGGTGCTTGAGCTTGGCCAGCTTCAGATCCATCTTGAGCCCTTCAAGCTCATGCTTCAGCACCTCGTTCTCCATCCTGTTGGAGTCAAGGCTGAGCTGAGTCTTGTACAGCAAGTTCTCCATCTGGCACACCTGGCGTCTGAGGGGGCAAAAGTAGGGGATCATAGTGGGAATCCCTTCCTCATTGCGGCGCCCCAAGAAGGCGTGAGGGAGACCCTTGGCCTCCAAGTCGACACGGTGGTGGAAGACAAGGCGAGAGAGAGCTGCTTGGAGCACCCTCACAAGTCCATCCTCCCACGTGCGGTCGAAGACCTGAACCTCAATCTCCTCGAGTTGCCTCACATGAGAGCCTCGGAGTGTGCAGACCACCATCCAGGACATCTCACCGTCCTTGGTGCACTCCATCTGTCCTCCCTTCACTTCGGGTGCCAGGCGTCCAACGGCCCGTGACACCTCGACGAGGGCGGTCTCAAACAGGTAGGGAGGCTTCTTATAGCCTAGCTGGATGCTCTCAGTGAACATCGGTGGATCCATCTACAAAAAAAATTAAGTTCTTTATTAGTAACATGATCAATAGTGTGCAAAATTTTAAGTGCATAAAGTAAAAACATTAAGGATTAATGCAAGTAATATTAAGTCTAAGAGAAATTAGGGGAGAGACTAGGCATTATTTCAGCATATAGTCATCTCGTTTTCTCTACTACTTAAAAAGACTAAAGTGGTTCCTTATTCTGCCATCCACAATACGATTCGTCGTCCTTTTACTCTTGTAGCACTTCCTCGTCGCACGTCGCTCGCGCAAAACTGGGCCAAGCCCAAAAAATCACTCACGCTCTCCGCTATACCGTCCTTCGTCCGCCCGCATCGTCAACGCGCATTACACCTTGGCCTCCTTGCCCTCTCCATCCCTCTACACACTTGATCCCAGACCTAGGTTCGTTCCCGGCCGCCACCACCTGAATCCTGGACACATGCCCCTCGCCCCTGACGATGGAGGTGGATAACTGGAGACGGCGATGCCCGATCCCGCGAACGGATCCAGGAAGGGCGTGGAGACGCATGTCGCGGATCTGGATGAGGTTGTGGGCGGCGGTATCCATAGGTTGCTCGAGAGTCGAGACCCGCACCCAGCCGCGTCGTCCACCAAAGGATCCGTGGACACCGCGACGTCTCCTCCCACCGATTCCTCCTCCATTGGTTCCATGGCTGCCACCTCCGTAGTCTCAAACTCTGCGATGAGATCGGATCCGCCCACGATGCTTCGTCCGTCGCTACCTCCAGGGCAAACCCTGATCCCCCCACATGTCCACGTACACCAGATCTGCACCGAGGAGAGATAGGGACGGGAAGTGGGAAGGTGAGGACGGCTCCTCGGGCTGAGGGGGAGAGCGTGGTGCCGGGTGGATTATGAGTGTTTCCTCGATGCCCTCGTCGGACCAGTGCAACGGGATGTGCTATGTTCTACTCTGCCTCTGAATAATCTGGCGTCCCTGCAGTATCTAATTGATTCTTCCGGATTTCAGGTTTGGACGCAACTGAAAGTAGATCGACGAGCATCAAATGGTGGATTTCTTTGCCCACAACACCCAAACGACATGGTAAAAACACTCTAACTAGAATTCCAATTTTGTTCATAATCTAATCCGTTCACACATTCTTGGTTTCTTGGGTTGCTAAGCATTAACCTTCAGCATTTGTTGTGCATTTACACAACCTCCGAATTCACTGTATTCACTTTACATAAAGAATGGGATTACGGGTGTTGACTCGCTGATTATGTTTAATTACTAGTAACTCAGGAAAAGAAGTAGGATAGGCCGGTTGCTAGAACCTGGCTCGCACAACTGCACTGTGTTCTTTGCCAGGAGAAGGTCCTGGTTGTATTAAGGTGTGTAGTCAAACCTTTTCCTCATGCACTTATTGTTATGATGCATTGAATAAATATATGCATTTTCGGTGTTGATACCAAAGAACGATCTAGGAGCTTGAATCGACAGCTTATGAATGACCAGAAAACAAATATGCAAGATAGTTAGTTGTCTGAGAGCTTTGACTGCTAATTTTTACAACCTGCTAATCTTTCCTTTTGTTAGCAAATATTAAGTGGAGTGCCTGCGAGAAATATATGCATGCAGTTTCTTTTCTTCAAATATGTATATTTGTGGTTTTCTATTTTTTTATATCTTTGAAATGCAGCTCTGGCATTAAATTATCTAATATTAAGTTGCTTCGCGGCAATAGAAATAACCAGCAAACAACTTCAACTGATTAATCATTGAAATGCGTATTTCCTTCTGTTAGCAAATATAAAGTGGAGTGCCTGTGAGATATATTATATATATGCATGCAATTTCGTTTGTTGAAATATGTATATTTGTGTTTTTATATCTTTGAAATGAAGCTCAGTGGATTTGCGGAAGCATAAATGAAGAAGATAAATAAAAAGAAGAAATCTGGGATGTCCATGCCGTGTGTGGCGACGAGGAGCGAATCGACCAGCTGCGTGGGCCCGGATGACGTCTTGGCACACGGTCGGTAACAACGAGTGCGGCGTAGGACGGGGCGAAATATGTCAGCATGTAGGAATAAGTTGCCGCTATTGGTAACACAGTTAACTGTCCTATCGATGATGTGTCCCTTCTTGGCTTTGGTAGTATTAAGAAAAGTAGAATTGGTAGTCATGAAACTCACATGAATAATAATTACAGAGAGTAGTATGTCAACAAAATCCAGTGGCGCCATTTTAATTGCCTTTATGTGGGTTAGGACCAGAGTTGTTACTATATGTGGCAATACTAGGCATTTCCTATTAAATCAGCGATTTTTTTCCTTTGTCTCCAACAGAAAAGTAGGTGCCTGGATTTTATTGATTGGTTCATTCAAATAGATACATGGTCCAGTTCAGCTGAAAAATTGAAGTTATGCTTTGCAGGATGGTAGGTGGAGGTCATTGAAAGAATAAAGGGATGATCCTTCTGCTTATTCAGGTTTTGACCTTGGAGAATCCAAAACCACCCCAGACAGTCAGGCATCAAAGACTATTTAGAGCATTCCACTTAATGATCCTGCAGATACATCTGAAAAGGCATTGTAACTTCTTATCTTGTGCCGGCTACGTTTCATTTTGTTTCAACTACAAAATGCTCATATTAGTATTTAGCTTCTTGAAACAAGCAAATATTATCCTAGACTAAATAGCAATTATGAATATAAAATCTGATATTGTTATATTGTCATGTATAGGGATGGATGTTGTTATTTGACTCTGATATTGTGGTCATTCAAGAAACTTTTACTGAAACTTTTGTAGTGCAATATCAATGGGCCGAACTTACCAAATATAATAGATGTGAAAGCTAATATTTACTTAGTATAGTATTTATAAGAAAAATGGCTGACATAGTGGCATACCTTGTCCTTTTAACATGATGTGTAAACTTGGTCAGGGGGGAATTCGTTGTGTGGTGCAGCTTCAATGTCCTATACTCTCAACACCTTGGCTATGCCATCAGAAGCAGTTCAGCTGAAATGGATGCGCTTCCCTCAAAATGACAGCTTTATCAGAAGGTAATGAAGAAAAGGCTGTAAACAATTATTTCGCTGAACTTTCAAGCCAAGCAAGCTGAGCATGAGAATTATTTGATTGTGTATAATTTTTTCCTGGTAGATTTATTAATCGAGATGGCACATTGATTACATATTCTTACTGGAATATAAGATTTAATATGTTTCCAGAAATATAACACACATGCCTTACTTAACATCTAGGAATATTTTTTGCATACTAATGGATTTCTTGTTTTCCCGTTTATCATCAGAGGTCATGCACACCATTAAGTATATCATCATGATCAAAAAGTAATTTTCAGTTTTGGATGTGGAGATGTCCTTCCACCTGATGACTTCCTTACCATGTGGATTCCATTTGCCTATGGTGCGGAGACAAGATATGGAAGTACATTTCCCTTGGTACACTCTGGGCCGTCTGAAGTAAAATAGCATCCACATATTATCTTTGCTATTCTCCAGTATGTTTTGTAGATTTGAACTAGAAGTTATCTTTGCTGGTTATTTCCTAATTTCATGCATAAAGCCTTTTAATATTCTTTTTGTTATAAAAAAAAGTGTAATCAAATTTATTGTGGTAGATTTACACTATTTGTTTTACATTTCTATCCTCAGTGTTATTGACTAATCTCTTTGAAATTTTCAATAATTATCCTCCATTGTAGAATCCTCAGTATATGGCATGTAGATTTGGTTGATGAACTACTTTCTTCATAGATTCTGTATTATGCACATCTTCTTACTTTGTTAATTGTTGCATGCAAATGATAATGGAATTGTGGGGGAGAATTTTTGAGAATTGTGTGTACAAAGGTTTGAGGGGACTGCGAGAGATAGTGAGGGATGACTTAGAGAATCTGCTACATGTGTACAACTTTTTTGAGGAGAAAGAGAGTGGTCGTGGATAGATTGCAGTTGATGTTGCTTTGATTGCGTCCTATTGATTGTTTGGGAGCAGCCATTTGAGAGGGGCGAGATGCTATTTTGCTTTTTTGCATACAACTTTTTTGTATATATGTTGTGCTGGAAAGTGAGTGCGAGAGGTGGTAGTTATAAGAAGTCAAACAAATATTTGTGAGATTTTGTGGCTAAGTTTGAGTGCATAGCCTTCAACCTGTTCATCTTTTCTCACCTGGCTGGTACATGTGGAGTAGGAGTTCTGGCAAAGGAAATAGCTATATTTGTGAGACGCTTCCCGCAATACACTGTAGTGCTTCCCCGCAATACACTATATTCATTCAAGGTCAAGAGCTAGCCATGTGATTCCATCTATCGTGCAAGCAAAGCAGCTGGATCCATAATCATGTATGGTACAAGATACCTGATGGCTAGCTAAAGATCACCTGATAGAATAAAGAGTTCCAACATTAAATAAAATGTGACTTACATATAGATAAGTGGAGTGCTTTTGTATTTTATATGTCCATGCAGTTATTTGCTTCCGTACAGTATAATATTGTTTTATGTGGATATTCACAAGTAGCACTCTTTTTTGTTTACATCCCTAACCATGCATATATTAATTGCCCACTCTAACCCCATGTTATAATACATCGGAGAAGTTCCGAACCTTCTATTTTGTGAAGATTAGTTTAGAGCTGAGATATAACATGTATTTACCAAAGATAGTTTCTCGGATCATACCACCTACAACTCCTTGAGTGGGAAGGTTTTTTTTCATGGCGAGAACAACTTGATTTGGTTGTTAAGTAGACCATCCGACTTATATTCCCTGGTTTTGTCCAAGATATGCATAATCTAATTGCGGCACTCTGTTGTGGTGCTGGTCGACTGTGCCTGCTCGTCGCCGACTGGTCTGAGTGGCACTACGGCCGCGGTATGAAAGCTCCTCCGGTGTGTCTATGTTCCTCAACATTTTTCATTGATGCCCGCCTTGATGTCGCTGGATACATGTCATTTCTTGGTCGTGCCTGATTGAAATTATATTAATATCAAAGCTTGTGAATTTGTCACGTATTATTTGAGTCCCATGTTTAATGAATTTTATGAATGTATAAACACAGTACCTCTTACTCCTCACTTTATTTGTTTCAGCAATTTCTCCGGTTCATGCTACTTATTTTATGAAATCTTCTTTTGCTATTACACCATGTGTTGTGTCACTAAGTTTCAGATTATAGCGTTCCCATGCAGTATCATTATGATGTATCCCGTGGAGTATCATTATGCAGTATCCCATGCAGTATATGCAAAATTCATCGTTTTTTCTGCCTCAACCAACTTGCTTCACCTGTGTGATCGTAGTGTCCTCTGTCCTCTTTCATTTTCACCAGCGACAAGTGACCTGACAAGTAATGATACTACAAATCATATATTATTGCACCACTAGAAGATTAATTCGGTGATCACAGAACCTACCATAGCTTCTTTCAGATACAGTAATTCAGTTTCGAACACTAGAAGCTTAATTTAGTTTGGAACATCAACCATGAGTCCTTTGTATTCTTATATTATATTGTTGTTTCCTGTGGAACCTCTTTCATGCAAACACATATTATCAGGAGTCATATTTTGAATTCTTGGCAATATATTGAGCTACATGGAGTAGCAGAGTAAATACCTTGAACCTCAGTTGCTTTTAAGTTTTGCTATGCCCTCCAAGGTAAGATTTGGTTATAGGGAAAGAACACCATTGCTTCACGGGATGAATCTTTTAGTCAAACTAGATCTAGAGCTAGAGCCTTGACATAATCATTGTGTTACTTGTTGTCTATGAGAGTTGTTTACTTGTTTCACAGCATGCATTATCTGAACCCTTTGCATGATCTATGAGAGTTGGTTACTTGTTGTCTACCATGCTTAGCGCGAACCTTATAAAACATGGCAAGTGTTCGATGGTCCTAATGATCAATTACTCTAGCCAGAATAACCATTGTGTTAGTCATTCGTATTTAACTATGCTAAATGGGGTGTTTTAATGTGGAAAAATGTACATTCATAATATGTTGCTGATTTTGGACAAAGATAGTTTAGAAAAGATATATTGACTGCTGTTTATGGGATCCTAATTCTTCCTAATGATTTAGACAAATATCCTGACTAATGGCAATGGGGAAGTGGTTCGGACAAATCTTCTTGCTGACCAACAAAAACTGTTCCACCTGTATTGGGATATTCCAACAACCTAAGCATCCTTGGAGTACTCGATCAAAAAATGCAGGATTTGTTTGTATACCCAGTTTGTTCTAGCCATGGATGCTGAACAAGCAATGTGCATCATAGGGTATGCCTGTCAGAGTCGCGTGAGTACATAGATGTGAAGGAAAATATGTTGAGTGTATTGGACCTGATACCAGAAAACCGGTTTTGGGTCCTTGGTATTGCAGTTTGTTTGCACCACTGGGTTCTTGGTTATACTGCGACGAGATATATGGAATTGTTGTTAACATGTGTCATTTAAGGCTTATCTTTCGGCATCCAATGGTTTTTCCGATAACATGTGTTAATTATTTAACATGTTGAGCAGACATGTAGACCAAATCCAAAGTGCAATAATACAATATTAAAATTTGGTACTCGGTTTAGTTTGAAGCATGTTTTTGAAGACTTGCACAAAGTATAAATATAGAAATTTCATGTTAGATGTTCCAATAGTTAGAAGAACTATATAGAAGTTAAAAAATCCTAATTTTACACAATATTAATACTTGAGCTGCTCGGGTTAGCTCCAACAGGGAGGAGGCTGGCGTTGTGCAAGCAACGAACACACTGGTCGTGATTGCAGATCCAGTGGAGACAAGTCCGCCACTCTGGTCGTAGGCCTATCGATAACCTCTTCCTGTGAGTGTGAGCATTGTCGATGAGCGGCGGAGAAGAATAGGGGCACGCTGCTGGGGTGAGGTAGTACTGGCAGAGGCGGGCAGAGGCCGCTCGTCGAGGCCAGCAACACGGAGGTAGGAGTGTGGGTGGTATGGTCGGCAGCGGTGGGGAGGCAGGGGAAGGACTCTTGATTACAGAGGAGAGCAGAGTACGCGGAGGTAGGTGATAAGGTGGTCATGGATTTTAACTAATGCCATGTGAATGGACCGTTTACGAGAGATATGAATGAGGAATGATGATGGTATTTTATAATAGACAGATGTATGCATTGCATGAAATTTTTGATATAGTTTTGTATACACTATCTATATAATACTTTCTTATTAAAAATATTGTCGTTTTATAGAAAATAAGATGCACTATACTTTTTTTTCTTGTTGCTTTGCATGTTGTGTTCTGATTTAAGATTGTTACACTTTTTGGAATTGATTTAAGATAAAAAAAACTAATCTTATTATTGATGTGCTTGTAAAATGAAAAAAACTAATCTTATTATTGATGTGCTTATAAAATGAAAGTTTCGCTAATTGACTTAAGCAAAGTGGCTAACATGGTTGCAAATCGGTAGAATGCACACTATAGAAGAGACAAGAGTTGTAAAATGACACAGATAGAACACATGTTCGCTGGTACTTGAAGGGGTCATGAGGAGAGATAAAAATGGCAACATAGCGTTGGATCAAATACTATAAATCATTGTTTATGGCACCCAACAAAATGAAATCAGGTCTCTTCATGTATTGTTTTTCCGTGGCAACGCACGGGCATTTTAACTAGTTGTTATAGAAAATAGTTTTGTACTACCTTTGCGTCCATGCTAACTAGGGCTTCCTAAGGTCAGGATGGCTCTGATACCAGCTCTGTGGGGACCCCGGACTAGCTGTCCGAAATACCCTATTATGCATTCAACTCACGATCCCATGATCAGTGCATCGTGAGCACATAACCGAACTGAATATCTAGATTACATCATCCATTACAGTACCGAATACATAAGTCTTACAATAGCGAGGTCACATGACCCAGTCTTACATAAATGCCACAACGGGCGAGTTCACAAACACAGCAGTGGATACACGTCAACGTCGTCGGGCCCAAGTCATGCCTTAGACCTACAGGCGTCTGACTTGGAGAGCGTCCTAGGTCGCATAGTCGTCCTGGTATCCTCCATCGTCTTCATAGTCCTCCTCATAGTCTGGCCAAGTTAATAGCCAGGGACAAAGCCGTGAGTACATTGGGAATTGTACTCGCAAACCATCACAAAGGGGTGCTAAGGTAAACTAAATAAAGGAAACAAGAGAGGAACGGTAGTTTCTCTTGTTGATATAGCATGCACCAGTTTCTCTTGTTGATATAGCATCCTGACATCTCAAGTGATGGGAACACTAAGATTGTCCTATGGCATCTCTATATCTTTGTTAAAGAAGATACTTTAAAAGGTATCCTATGACATCTCTATATCTTTGTTAAAGAAGAGTTGCAGTCTTCCACCTCAAGTGATGGATATGCGAGGGAAAGTCTTATGACATCTCTATATCTTTGTTAAAGAAGAGTTGCATTCTTCCACCTCAATTGATGGATATGCGAGGGAAAGTCCTATGACATCTCTATATCTTTGTTAAAGAAGATTTGTTCTACATGAAACATTAGGTAAGAGTTC
Organism: Lolium perenne; assembly: GCF_019359855.2. Classification (NCBI taxonomy): domain Eukaryota; kingdom Viridiplantae; phylum Streptophyta; class Magnoliopsida; order Poales; family Poaceae; genus Lolium; species Lolium perenne. Next base: position 145,326,291 of record NC_067245.2, read on the forward strand.
CCCACTTGGTCTTATTTTTCCTCGACCATCTCCATATGGTCGACACACGCCCTTTTTCCGTACCCTTCCGGTACATCCAACACAACACTTTCTTTGCAAAGCATTTATCAAAACAAAACTCAAGCCCCAGTTAAGTATGGCCATCTCAACCCGTCCATGACCGCGGACGCGGCTATTCGAATAGATTTTACTCTGCAGAGTTTGCGCACTTTCCCCAAAAGAACTGATAAATCCGCCGGGATCATCCCCGGGGCGTCATACGAAAGTATGCGAGTCTCGGATAACCAGTCATAGTCTTTCGCCCGTATCCCTTGACATGAGTTCCTTCCCTGCGGGCTTACCCCTTCCCGGCACCCCGACAGCATACCTCCTTTTGAGCGTATCTCCGGCGCCACGATAGAAGACCCTCAGTAATCGTCCGGCTATAGACAACTACAGTGTATTGCCTCCTTCAGAGCGCAACCCGGCGTCAGAGGTCGTCGTGACCCTCCCTAGAGAGTTATGAAGGTGGCTCATGCCAATTTCAACAGACTACGGACTAAGCCCGTGCCCACTTTGGATAATGTGGTTGCGCGAATAAAAGTCGGGACGGCGAACACTTATACGCATTGCTCTTTTGAAAAACATTTTTCCCACACTTCCTTTCCTTGCCAACAACCAATCATATTCCAAACAGCCTTGTCCATAAACTTTGTCTTTCCAAAACATACACTTGGGTAGAGTTAACTTACCCAAGGTTTTTACAAACATTTACAACAAGGTAAGCCTTGAGGGGTTCCCAACCTATAGTTTCATGAGTTGAACTAGTATTGCACCATGGCCGAGATGAGAGTCATCGTGCCCTAGAAGGTATAAAAGGAGTAATGGGGTGGATCATGTTTGCTTAAGGTAAGCATGTATTTTGACAACATAGGGTGGATCAAACTTTCAGATTTGTGGTACTACTAGACAACTTGGGTGGTGTAGGTTTACTATCCAACCAACAATTCAAAGGTACACGGCATACTTCTCTCAAGTTGAGAATTACACCAAGATTCATGACTTTGATACCTCTAGACTTAACAAAGTGGTGGGTGTGATGTAAAACTCTATCTTTGAGTAGGACATGCTCAGGTTGAGCATACGAAGTGACTCAAGGGAGTGACACGGCCATGATACCATGCATCCCTCCAACATGTGTGCAAGGGTGGAACATCACCACAAGGAAAATACCCCAATTACAACCATACATAGACCATTATAGAGAGAACAACACATATAGAAGCAAGATGCTTTGGGACGTCAACAAATGACATCCAACAAGACATCAATCAGAGTTCAAAGATGGCTTGCCTTGGTTGGCTTGTCCCTGGTCCTCCTCAAATCCTTCTCCAAAGTCCTCCCCTTCAACTTCTCCCTCGTTCGTATCTAGCGTCGCAAAAGTAAACGTTGCATACAATCAACATATAACTCAAGAACAAAGAATAAATAGATGAAAGATGAAAATATGCAGGGGAGTAGTTTGACAGTAACAAAACATGGTTTGGCCATTTTGATAAACAAAAAGTATCAAAGTTTAATTAAAAACATCAAACTCTAATCCTATCATTGCATGTGACACACAAACAATCATAACCAGAAACTAAACATCACTAACAGAGGCTACTGGTATTTTTCCTAGATGCACAGTAACAATATAAGTTCAACACAATTGGATTCATCCAAAAATATTAATTTTTCAATTTTATGAATTAAGAATACTAACCAGAATACAGTGATCATGTTTAATATATTAAAAATAGCACAAAAATCCTAAAAATACAAGGCCAGTGGCATCTGAAAGATAATTTCATACTGGTTCTAATGCAGTTGGAATCATGTCAATCAGAGCTACCAAACTATTTTTATTAGCAAAACAGTATACTGGCAGATTTCCATTTTTAATTTCGGTTTTATTAATTTTCAAACAAATAAAAAGGGCGGGAACGCCCTGGGCCGTGCGGTGCTGTGCAGATGGGCCGGCCCAGTGGGGCTCTCCGGTGGCCGGTGAAGAAAAAGAAAAAAGAAAAAGGCCAGGGGCCCGTGGCGGGCCAGGCCGGCAGACGTGACCATGCACGCCGACGTGGCCGTGCATGCGCCATGCGCCCGTCCGTTCTGGATCCGACGGTCCAGATCCGGCGCGTGCTCGACGTCCGCGGCGCTCGCCGGCGTGGAGGAAGAAAGGGGCGGCGCGACGGCTTACCAGCGGCTGGCGGTGGCATGGCTCGACGTAGGTGGTTTGGCGGCGTGGGTGTGCAGCTCGTGGACGTCCTGGCGAGGCTCGGACACGTCGGCGTCGCCTTGCTTGGCGGCGTCTGCGTCACGGGCGTCGCCGGTGCGTCGTCGGTGTCATCGCTCCGCTGCAGATCTGCAAGGCAGAGGGCAACGGAGAGGGTTAGGGGTGGTAGGAGGTGGTGCTGGCGAGGCAAGGAAGAGGGGGAGCAGCAGGGGAGTGGCGTCGTCGACGGCTCCTCCTCGTCACCTTCACGGTGACCACGGCGGCGATGGTCGTCAGGTGGTGGTGGCAGCGGCTCGAGCTGCCGCTCGAGCACCCAGGGAGTGGGAGAAGCAGCCTGGCGGCGTAGTGAGTGGGGAGCTGAGGGGGAGAGGCGTGCCTCCAGTGGGCTTTTATAGACAGGGAGGGGCGCGGTAGTGGGAGGGGCGGTGGCGACGGCCAGCGGGCGTCCAAGGGCCGGCGTCATGCGCTGGCCCCACGGTGACGTCGCCCTGGAGCGTCAGTGATGGGAGGGAAACGAGGGGGCGCGCGGGCAGTCGAGGTTGATGGCACGTCGAACGAGGAGACGCCATCATGTCGCTTGACCAGCGTGGCGCGCGCGTGCGGTTTAGGGCTAGGGTTTTGGCGCGGGAGAGGGGTACTGGTGGCGTTCTGGGCCAAGGAGAGGGGGTGGTGCGGGTTAGGGTTGGGCCAGGGCAAGAGAGAGGGATGGTGGTGTTGTCCACGGCCCAAACCAGGGAAGAAAAGAGAGGGAAGAGAGAAGGGAAAAAGAGAGGGGGCAGTTCCCCCCCTTGTCTCTCGGCCAAAACCAAAGAGAGAAAAGAGAGAGAAGAAAAAGGCAGGGGTGAAAAGAGAGGGGCCATGCCATTGCATGTGCCATGGTGTGGCCAAAGTGCACGAGCACAATTGTTGGAAAAATAAATAATTTGGGAAGAACACAAGATGGTGGTGATGGTGGTGATGGTGTAACCCTAGGTGATGAGATGGCATTTTCCAAATAAGGGAGGAAAGTGTTCCTCCTTTTTAGGATGGTGATGGTCAACAGCAAATACTAGGGTTTTTAGTGGTGAGGAAAAATAATAGTTAGGGTTGGAGTCAACACATAAAGGTTCAAACCCTACTGATTAAAAATGAGGTACTAAAATATTAACCAAGGTAACTCTCCATTTTAATAATCCTAATGAAAATTTTAATATCAAACCACACATGAACATAATCAAAAACTCTAGCAGACATAAAATGAAAAGTTTTTGTTGGTCCAAAATTTTAAGTAGGGGAAAAATGCAGGTTCTGAAAAATGGGGTGTTACACTCGTGCTAAAAATTTTGGTCAAAATGGTGCTCCAGAACATACTCGAGCCTCCTCTGATTCTTCTGCACTACAGGACAATGGCTCAGAACACGAGACAGATTCCCTGACGCAATCTTCGTTGGGATCAGCAAGATCTGCCTCGGATCCGACGCCTAGCAGCCCTGGCAGCACGCAAGCAAGCGATGCTGCACGAGACAGCCCACCTCCTGCCAGCTCCCGGTCCCCGCGCCCCCGGATCCTCTACGGCACGCTCCAGCCCACGGACGCCGCTATCGGCCGCACGCGCGTCTACGGGATCGTCTATGCCGTCTCCCGCCTAGTCAGGGGGGATAGGGACCACGCCCAGCACGTCGCTCAACCTAGGCAACACAGGCGCAGCTTCGGATGAGGTTCGCCTGCAGCTGCTGCTCCCAATCAGCATGCACCGGGATCTTCTGCTCCACCTCCATGCGTGCCCTTTTCTGCGACTTCTGGAGCTGGATCTCTTCGCCCGGTTACTTGTGCATCCAAGGGGATTAAAAATCCCAAACAGTATACTCATGGCACGGTTTGATGTGGTATGTCTGCTGTCACAGAAGAACCAGCTAGGTTACAAGCACCCTTAAGTGATCCAAATTGGTCCAATGCGATGAATGAGGAGTATGGTGCACTAATGAAAAATAAGACATGGAGACTTGTTCCTCCACATACAGCCACAAATGTTATTGACTGTCAATGGATATACAAAGTCAAGTGCAAGGCAGATGGCTCTATTGACAGATACAAAGCTCGGCTCGTTGCAAAGGGGTTCAAGCAACGCTATGGTATTGATTATGAAGACATCTTCAGTCCTGTTGTTAAAATAGCAATTGTTCGACTTGTCTTGGCTATCTCATTATCTAGGGGATGGAGTTTGCGACAGTTCGATATCAATAACGCGTTTCTTCATGGTGTTCTCGAAGAGGAAGTATATATGCGACAACCACCTAGACAGGGGAAAATGAATTATGTTTGCAAACTTGACAAGGCGCTTTATGGACTAAAATAGGCACCTCAAGCATGGTACTCTAGACTGAGTTCTCAATTGATTATCTATGTTGATGATATCATAGTTGCCAGCTCGTCTCGAAGTGCAATAGATGCTCTTCTACCTGACTTGAGTAAAGAGTTTGCATTGAAAGACCTTGGTGATCTTCACCATTTTCTGGGAATTGAAGTGCATAAAAGAAGTGATGTAATAGTACTGAATCAAGCAAAATATGCTCAGGATGTCCTTGCCCGAGTTAACATGACAGGTTGTACAGGTGTGCCTACACCTTTGTCATCATCTGAGAAGATAACTGCAGAAGATGGATATATGATGGGTCCTGAGGATAGTACTAAGTACAGAAGCATGGTAGGTGTGTTACAATACTTTACTCTCACAAGACCAGATATTTCTTTTGTTGTGAACAAAGTTTGCCAGTATCTTCATGCTCCCACTACTGTATATTGGACTGCTGCTAAACGCATTTTGAGATATGTCAGTCATACTCTGAGTTTTGGTCTTACTTTCATGAAGTCAAACTCCACGCTTGTTAGTGCCTTTTCGGATGCTGATTGGGCTGGCTGTGTGGATGACCGTTGCTCAACTGGAGGTTTTGCTGTGTTCTATGGACCTAATCTGATTTCATGGAGTGCCATGAAACAAGCTACAGTCTCCAGGTCCAGCACAAAGGCAGAATATATGTCTGTGGCTAATGCAACAGCATAGGTAATTTGGGTACGGTCCTTACTTGAAGAACTTAGAGTAAAGATTACACAAACACCATGTTTATGGTGTGATAATCTGGGAGCAACTTATCTATCAGCAAATCCAGTGTTTCATGCAATAGCAAAACACATTGAGATAAATTTTCACTTTGTTCGCGAGAGAGAATTGAACAAGAAGCTGGAAATTCGGTTTATTTCTTCGAAGGATCAAATTGCAGATGAGTTTACAAAACCACTTCCTAAGAGCATCTCCAGTCGCGTCCCCCAAACCGTCCCCCAAACCGCGCCGGATCGAGCATTTGGGGGACGTGTTTTGTTCGTGCCGCGTTTGGGGGACGTCGCTCCCCAGCCGCGTCCCCCAAACGCCGCCCCCAAATGAATATTTGTGCACGAAAATAAAGGTTTTCATTCAATTTTGATTATATATTACAAAGTTTGAATGAAAACGGCTAGATTTCATCTAAACCTAGACTACTGACCGCCCGGCGGCGCGTTCGACGGCCCCGCCCCGTCGTCGCCTCCCCTATGCCGCAGCTCCTCCTGCGCGCGCCTCCTCTCCTTGCGCTCGGCGGCGGCCAGACGGTGCCGCTTCCGCCGCGCGTCCTCCGCCGTCCCCTGCTGCGCCGCCTGGAGGGAGAGCTCGATGGCGCGACGAATATGCGCCTCTTCGAGGGCACGGGCGTCGTCCTGGAGCTTCTTCTCCGACTCGAAGGACTCGACGAGGGCGCGTTGCTGATCGGCCGTCTCGTCCGGGTGCGGCCCGTCGTCGTCGGACCAGTCGAACTCGTCGTCGTCGTCGTCCTCCTCCACCTCGGTCTCCTCCGCCTCGGCCTCCTCCTCCTCCATTGGCGCCTCCTCCTCCACATCTGTTGGCGCCTCCATCATCGCCGCCGCAGACGCGTCGGCCGCCGCCAACTGCTCCGCCCGCCTCCCCCATAGCGCCGTAAGCGCCGCCTCCCGCTGTCGACGCTCCTCCGCCGTCGCCTGCTGCTGGAGCTCGATCGACTCAAGCCGCCGGCGCTCGATCGAGTCACGCCGTTCACGAACGGCGCTGCCGCTCATCGCGCCGGCGCTCGATCTCGTCGACCCATCGCTGCTCCATCTCCTCCCGGTGCACGGCGCCGTCGCGCCTCTTGTCCCGTCGAGGCGTCGAACGCCGCAACGGTGTCGCATGCTGCTTTGCTCTGCCACGCTGCTGCCGCCGCGGCCTCCTCAGCTGCGGAGGCAGGGGCGGAGAACGCCGCTAGATCCGCCGCCTGCTGCGCCTCACGCCACTGGCGGCCTCCTCCTCGAGTGCCTCCTCGAGTGCCGCACGCCGCTGCCGGCTCGTCAATGGAGGAGACGGCGGTGGAGGGAAGTGGCCATCGCCGGGGCGGTTCGCCATTGCCACTGGTGATGGAGGAGACGGCTGTGGAGCGACGAGGGTTGTGTTTGTTGCCGGCGGGGTGTGGTGGCTACCATTGATGAGCCGGGAGACCTTTTATAGACGCCGGCGTCGGGAAGAAAGCGCGGGAACAGACGAGAAGAGGCGGGAAGATCGCGCGGGAACGGGCGGTGGCGTGCGAACGCCGGCGACGCGTGGAGGCTGCGCAGCAGCGACGAGATGTCTCGCCTGCCCCTCCGTCGCCATTAAGGCAAAGATGCCGCTGCGCGCGAATAACTACCGTCGCGAGGTAGGCGACGGTTAGGTTAAAATTAACTGTGCCGCTGACGCGTCGGCCCCGCGCCTCCTCGCCTCGCTTTTCGTTGTGTCCGGCGTCCCCGGAGCGTCCCCTGTGGGACGGGGACGGGCTCGGGGCGCCGGACACCGTATCGGGCCGCGCCGGACAAAAAAGGGCTTTGGGGGACGCGGCTGGAACGCTTTTTTTGTCCGGCGCGCCCCAAATCCCTTTGGGGGACGCTTTGGGGGATGAGACTGGAGATGCTCTAAGAGGAGTTTTATAGAGTTCAGACATAATCTCAACTTGACTAAGTTGTGATTAAGGGAGGGTGTTAGACAACATAGTCCGTATGATATACGTAGTGGTATTAGTCATTGTATTGAACTATCTATAAACCGGCATATGTGCCCTACTATAAATAGAACAACAACCTATCTCGGAAAGCATCCGAGTAGGCAAATTTCCTACCTGATCTCACGTTTTACACTGCATTCTTCCAAGCTTCTGTTCGGTTTAGGATAAAAGTAGTATGCTAAGTAGTATGCTCCTTAACTGAGCCTCCAAACAGAAACCTACCAAACATTCTCACATTGCCAATTATGATGCAAAACACTGTGCTCAAAGCTCATTGCACAGTTTTTTTATGCTGTAAGGTTCGGCATCTGGCAATGCATACTACCGGCTTGAGCAAAAGGAAGACTATATGTACAAAGAAGAAAATGGCTACTGAAGCTCATACCCAACAAACTAATCACTGCAGATCCGTGGCATGGAATTATTTCTTTATGCTCGTCATTTCGCCACCCAAGGAGCAATCTTAGCATTCAGCAAGAGGGTGCGGTGTCAGCTGTTCTTGGCCTCCTTCAGCATCTCCACCGCCTTCTTCATCTTAGGTCGCTTTGCGGGGGCGCGCTCCGTGCATAGCATCGCCACCTTGAGCACGGCCAGCATCTGCCTCTGCCACGCAAATGACACGGTGCTCATCCTCGGGTCCATGATCTGCTCCGGCGTCTCTCCCCTCTCAGGTGCAGAGTGCACCCACTTGACAAGGTCTACACCCTCTCCGAAGTCCTCATCTACTGGCATCTTCGAGGTCAGGATTTCCAGCAGCAGTACCCCGAAGCTGTATACGTTGCCTGGCATGGTAACCTGCATTGAGTAGGCATACTCTACAAGACATGAATTGGAACAGAAAGACTTTGTTATGTTCACGAATAATAAGGTCTTGTGTAATAGTGAGTACATATGGAAAAAAAGTTCAGACCTGGAGGTATATAACCAAATGTGCCAGCAACTGCACTGATGCTTGCAGTGCCCTTTGAAGGATCCAGTAGCTTGGAGATCTCAACTTCGCCAAGAAGCGCATTGTAGTGCGAGTCAAGGAAGACATTCCCCGAAGAAATGTCGAGGTGGATGGTGGCAATCTGGTGGAGGAACGCCAGCCCTTCGGCAACATTGATGGCGATTGACAACAGCTTTGGCCAGTCAGGTTTGTGGTTTTCGCCATCGCAGCTGTTTGCATCGTGCAGCAGCTGAAGCAATGTTCCGTTCGGCATGTGATACTGCAGCAGCAGCGCAACATCCTCGTAGATGACATACCCAATGGGACGCACAAGGTTGGGATGGTTTATGTGCGCAAGGCGCTCGAGCTCTCGGATCATCTTAGTCTGGTGGTGGATGACCGCCCGGTCAACCGACTTTAGCTTCTTGACACACACCACCATGCCTGATGGCATGACAGCCTTGTAGGTTGTGCTGAACGTGCCACTCCTCAATTCATTGGCGTCCTTGAATGTCGCCTTCACACAACTCTGGAAATCAATGGCCTGCTGCAAGCTCTCAATGAACACTCTTGAAGCCATGACCTGAGGTGCTTCCACAACCACCTCCCCTGCCTCAGCCTTCTTTGCATCAGACTCTTTCTCCTGCCTTTCACGCCACATGAACAACGTTACCACCATTGATACGACTGAGAAGATGAACACACAGGAACCCACAACTAGCAAAGCCACCCTGTAAGATATCTTCCTGTGGTCCGATGCATAATTGGATCCATAAATTGGTCCACAGTCCACATTCAGCGGATCCCCGCACAGCTTGGCATTGCCAGAGAAGCTGGACCCTGAACTCTTCTGAAATGGCCCGAACGCCGGTATGGCGCCACGGAGCCGATTGTTGGACAAGTTGACAAGTATCAAGCTCATCATCCCTCGCATATCACCAGGGATCTCACCAGATATGTCATTGCTTGACAAATCCAGTGCGACGAGCTTATCAAGCCCCCCAAGCTCATGGGGCAGCGGCCCTAAAAGGTGATTGGAGCTAAGGTTCAGCGCAATCTGTAAGCTCTTGACCTTGCCCATTTCAGCTGGTATCTCACCACTCAGGTTGTTGTTAGCCAGCTGCAGCTCAAGAAGCCTGCTGCAGCCACCTATACCGTGCGGGATGCTACCAGAGAAGTCATTGTGATCGAGCACAAGAAACTGCAACCTTGATCCATTGCAGATGGTATCCGGCAAGCCACCACGGAAAGAGTTGTAGCTCAAGTCCAGCTTGCTCAAGTTCCGGCACCGCAGAATTGACCTCGGGAACTCGCCACTGAGGCCGTTGCCAGAGATGATGAGCTCCTGCAGGTTTCTGAGCTCCCCTAGCATGTCCGGCACCTCGCCCGCGAGGCGATTGTAGGCCAAATTAAGCAGCGTCAGGTTAGCGCAGCGCGCAAACTGAGCGGGGATGCCTCCGGACAGCTCGTTGCTGTCGGCCTCAAAGTAGGTGAGGCTGGCTGCGTCGCCAATGGATGCCGGGATGGCGCCGGCGAGGCGATTGTTGCCGATACGGACGTTGGAAAGGCCGAGGCACCTGCCGATTGTGTCCGGGATCGTGCCGTTGAGCCTATTGACAGTGAGGATCAGAACCTGCAGATTGCCAAGATCGAAGAGGCTGCTGGGTATGCTCCCCTCGAGGGCATTGGAGTGGAGGTTGAGCACCTGGAGCTTGGACGAGAGGCCGAGCCCTGGCGGGATCGGTCCGGAGAGCTTGTTCTCGTAGGCGGACAGCACGCGGAGGCCGGGGAGCCCGGCGAGCCAGGAAGGGATGGAGCCAGTGAGGTTGTTACCGGAAATCTGCAGCTCCTGGAGTCCCTTGAGGCTCCCGAGGTCGTCGGGGATGGCGCCGGAGAGCGCGTTGTTGGAGAGGTTCAAGAACTTGAGAGCGACGGCGCCGCCGAGGGCTGCCGGGATGGGGCCGGAGAGCCTGTTCATGGAGAGGTCGAGCAGCTCGAGGCCGGCGAGCGCGCCGACAGCCGCGGGGACGGCGCCGGCGATCTCGTTGAAGGAAAGATCGAGCCGCGCCAGCGCGCGGAGCCCGGCGGCGGCCGAGAAGTCGCCGCGAAGCCCCCGGCGCGGCAGCTCGATCGCGATGACAGCGCCACCGGCGCACGTGACGCCGCGCCAGGAGCAGTGGTCTGCGGCCGCCCAGTCCGGCGGCGCAAGCCCCCGGCGCAGCGCCTGCATTGCGGACCCATCTCCGTCCCCTCCGGCGGCGCCATCGGCCCCGAGCGCGAGGAAGGAGGCCCAAAGGAGGGAGAAGAAAAGGCAGCGGCGAGAGACAGGGGAGGGAGGAGGCATTTGGGAGGCGGGTGGGGGTTCTTGGCCCGGCCGAGGTGGGGTGGAGCCGTGGTGGAGGCTAGGCCCTGCGCGTGAGTGCTTGCCTGCTTTTCTTGGGTGGTAGGGAGAGAGCACGGGAGGAGGGAGCGGGACACAGCCACAGAGCCTCGCTCCGCTCTGCCTGCTGTGCTGCTGCTGCCTCTCTTCCTCCATCGGCATCAACAACAACAACAACAATGGGAGGAAAGGGGAAAAGGTGATTTATTATTCCGAGCCACTCTATACCGCAGCAGTCTTTGCATCGTTGAGTGGCACTTACACAAGTGATCAGGCACCTAGTGACATCAAGTGCTCCTACTACTGTGATTATTGAGCTAAAAAAGTACTCCCATATAGTACCGTCGTACGGTTTCCTTGTTAGGGCATCTCCAGCGGCGACGCAAAGGTAAATGGACGGTGAGCGGACTTTTTTTTTTTTTTTTGAAACCGTACGTCCGAAGGCATATGAACTTGTATTCATACCGTAGTAAGGAAAAATACAGGGAGACTCGAGTACAAATACAAGTACAAACAAATAAGGATACAGAAGGACAACTGTCTATCAACTTTTACACGAAAGCCCCTAAAAGAAATGGAAAAAAGCAATCCAGTCCTCCCGGAGCTCCGGCCACTCCCGATCTGCAGAGCTTCGCCGACGACCACCGACGAAACCGCCGCCAGAGGTGGAGAAGACCTGCAGAAAACCCCAATGGTTCCAAAGAGGCACCTCGCATTGTAGCTTTTTGAGCCGTCGCAGTTGTAGCTCACCGCGGGAGGCGAGATGTTGAAGCCAAGAAACACGCATCGGCGGCCGGGAAGAAGGCTCCCCATGCCTCGTGAGAACCACACCGGATCTCCCCGCCAAAGGTCGAGGAAGAAACACCGGCAAGACCTCCAACTAGCCACCTCCAAAACTGTCCCAAGCACCCTTCGCGAAGACCTCCAGCACACATACCTCAGCAGCCCCACGCCGTCGATGGAGGAAGCGGCGGCGCGCCGACATAGGGCCCAAGGATGGAATCCCCACTTGACGAAGACGGCGCCGTCGAATCGCCATCCTCGCGGGGGAACTCCCACGGATCCATCACCGCTGCAGAAAGCACCGGCGAGGAGGGGCTGGATCCGAGGAGACCAAAAAGCTGACCACGCCGGCGCCGCCCCCACGCAAACGCCGCCGCCAGCCACCAACACCCACACCCTATTTACAGGCCGGCCACCAGATCCGGGGTTCTCCCCATCTTCCGCCGCCGCATCGGACGGAGAAGAGGAGGGCAACCACCGGTGGCGCCGGAGAAACTGGGGGGAACGGAGGTCGACCCTCAAAACGCCTCTCTCAACTGTAGCACGGGAGAGGATAACGAGTGGCCTGGTTTGTGACTGTGAGCGGACGTTTTCGTCCGTCGTGATCGGAAATACGGCTGGCACCACCTTTAGCGTGGCGACGTAAAGTGACCGGATCGTCCGCGGAGACGCAAACCTGGCCCAAATATGCACCTAGGATGCGTCTCTACGGACTACGGACGCTGCGCGGATGCGCAAAGTGTCTGCTCGCGTCTGGCGGATCGCAGCGACCCTGCGTTGATGCGTATTCTCAAACGCGCCAGCGACTGGTGCTGCTGCGTCGCTTCGGCAGTCTGTGCCACGTTAATGGCGATGCCTCGGCTGCCGAGCGGCCGCAGCCTACCTCCGCCAACCACGTTAATGGCGACGCCACGCGTCCCGCGGCCACCGCATGCCTCCGGCCTATATAAAGGGGGCGCGTGTTCTTCTTCCTCATCCACTCCTCCAAAGAAACCCTAGCCGCCACAAAGCTCCACCGTACCGCCGCCTAGGTGTTCCTGCGACGCAGTCAGGCCCGCGAGGAAGTCCATGGCGGGTCCTGGTGGCCGGCGAGGCGGTCGAGGCCGCGGCCCTAGGCGCCCCAAGGGCTGGGGCTGGGGCCGCCATGGTGGAGCTATTACGGCGCCACGCTTGCCGGCGCCGGCGCCCTCCTCGTCTTCGCAGGAGGACCGCTGCTTCGAATTCCTCCTCTGCATCGACGACGACCCACTCGGCATCAAGCGGCTCCCGGACAAGTTCGCCGAGTTCGTCGATGGCGTCGAGCCGGCGCATTTGCAGCTACGGGAGGCCAGCTGCAACTTCTGCCGCTGGTCCGTGAAGGTCCTGTTCGACGGGTATGGCAAGATGTACCTGCACACGGGGTGGAACAAGTTCGCCCGTGACCTCGCGCTCGAGCCCGGCTGCCAGCTCACCTTCCTCTACGAGGGGGACGGCAAGATGATCGTCAAGGTGTTCGACGACACGGCCTGCAGCAGGCACTACCACATCGGCGAATCCGGCTCGTACACCGATAGTTAGAACTTAGAGTGTTCTTTCTTTGCAGTGAATCTGGCTACGGGCCAGACGAAGCCAATAGTGGAAGGTTTCTGTCTGTTCTTTCTCGGTAGAACCAACAAGGGCACCGTCATGCCTCCCGCTGGATTTTCCAGTTTGGGTGACTGGGTGTGCCCTCGAATGTTCTTTCTTGGTAGCGAACAAACGGAAATCAACATAACTGGTTTCTATTTTTAAAATGTTTTTATTTGTCTCAATCATGGTTCAAACTATGTATTAGTTTGTGTAAACCATGTTCCAAACTATGTATTAGTTTGTGTAAAATAATATTCCAATATGTAATATTTGAAACTATGTTCAAATGGAAAAGAGAAAAAAAACAAAAACAAAAAAATGCGTCGGGCCGCTGGAGCCACCCCCAGACGCAAACGAACGCACGGACAAAAACGGTCATTTCAGCATCCTCTACCCGACGCAAACGGACGCACGCGGACAATAAAATGCATCCGGAGATGCCCTTGCTATAAATATAAAAATATACCCCTTTTCCCGTGTATTCCTTGGTGACCCTAGTGATCTGGTGTTGGACACAATGAATTTATTGGGCATTGGACCGGCGAATCTTTGTGCTCTGTTTCCTTCGTGCTTTGTTTCTTTCCCAAACAGTAGTACTATAGCTAATTTTATTTAAACGTACTACGGCTTTTCTTTAATACTACTGACGTCCAGGTTTAGGCCCAAGTAAAAAGTCCTACTCATCTCTCGAATATATTGATATAGTGGACGCAAGTATAAGGGCATCCAGTCAGCGTCCATCAAAACGTTTCCTAAATGGCGTCGGATCGAGCATTTGTGGATGGCTCCGCTTCATGTCGCGTTTAGGGTACATCAACGCCCAGTCATGGCTCCCAAACGGGCCCCCATATATTAAAATAACTCATTTCTATTTTTCCATTTTCATTTCAATAGAGAGAATGAATTTGTAGTTACAACTGAGACTTTTAAAGTAGTGCAACATATTTTAAAAAATAAAACATAAAAATTATGAAACAATATGTTCAAACTAATTTTAAACTACTTTTTCTTTGATGGCTCCGCCTCGTCGTCCTCGCGGAGGCGCTTCCTGCTCGTCAGTTCTTCCGAAGATGTTGTGGCGTTCGACACGTCGGAGGAGCTTGTGTCCCCCTCCGACGAGTAGTCCTTGTTGTATTCGTCGTCGTCGGTGCTCGTCGGCTGGGCCTTCCCCTTCGCTCGGGCCATTTCCTCCTTTGCCGCCGCTGCTTCCTCCACCGCCTCCAGCCGTCTCCACCTGGCATCTCCATCTTCTTCCTCTTCCTCCTCCTGCTCATGGCCATCATCAGCGACGGCCTTCCCCTCCTCCTCATGGCCGTCATCGGCCTCCCAATCCTCCTCCTGGTCATCTGTCGGTGGGGAACTAGAGCTACTAGGCGTGGCAATTTTGTCCCACCAATGGCGCAATCCCAGCGGCTTCCCCTTGCTATCGGTATCCGGTGGTAAAGAGAGGTTGCTCATGGTCAGAGAGGACATGAGAAATGAAGGGTGCCGGCCGGTTGGAGATCGGAATACGCATACGTAAGGGTCTTATTGAGCGGGGATGAATGGCGACACAGATATAGAAGAGGGTTGTAGTTGCTCTTCCGCGGAGTTCGCGGATAGGTAACACGGCGATAGGTAGCGGATGGGTAACACGGCTCATATAGGTAACCGTGGAATAGGGCACGTGACTCGAAAGCGCAACATAAGGACAACAAAAGAGCAACGAGAGTGAAACTGTAAAATAGGTGAAGGAGGTGGGCTCGCCTATGAAACGCTGCAAAAGATCTTTTCGTACGTCATCACTTCGTGATCCTATCCGGGAAGAAGCGAATGCTACAATAAACAATGAAGATGCAAACTTACTACTATGAAAGAAGAATCGGCATGATCAAGATATGATATGCATGGCATGGAAACGATGATGCGAGGTAACTTAACTACGTTAAGCGGAATCGGAATCCCGACGCACATAGGATTCATGTTATTTTTTTACCCGCAATATTAAATATTGATTAGCATTGAAAAACATGGCATGAGTGAGCTACACAAAATTAAATGGAGTAAGGAACCGTATTCGGTGATTCCCAAATACTCCGCATGTTATATTAAGTGGATATGCAAAACTATCACGACGCAACATGCTGCGAGATACAAACAAATGCATGGATGTTATATTCATGTTCCTTGTATTTTTCTAAACAATTTTCATATAGAACACATTTTATTTTGAGTTGTGGTTCAAGAGATATGAATTTTGCAAGAGATATGAATTTCGTAAAACTATTTTGGGCTGGGCCGCAGGCGGCCTATTTGTATTGGGTGGGGGGCTACCTCTGGATCCGTCGGGCCAGATTTGGGCATGGATAAATATGGCCGATTGCTTGTGATGGCAAAGCACACGTCCGTTGGGAACCCCAAGAGGAAGGTGTGATGCATACAGCAGCAAGTTTTTCCTCAGTAAGAAACCAAGGTTATCGAACCAGTAGGAGATGAAGGCCACGTGAAGGTTGTTGGTGGAGGAGTGTAGTGCGGCGCAACACCAGGGATTCCGGCACTAACGTGGAACCTGCACAACACAATCAAAATACTTTTCCCCAACTTAACAGTGAGGTTGTCAATCTCACCGGCTTGCTGTAAACAAAGGATTAAACGTATGGTGTGGAGAATGATGTTTGTTTGCAAAGAACAGCAGAGAAAAATGATTCCAGTAGATTGTATTTCAGATGTAAAAGAATGGACCAGGATCCACAGTTCACTAGTGGTGTCTCTCCAATAAGATAAATAGCATGTTGGGTGAACAAATTACAGTTGGGCAATTGACAAATAGAGAGGGCATAACAATGCACATACATATCATGATGACTAATATGAGATTTACTTAGGGCATTACGACAAAGAACATAGATCGCTATCCAGCATGCATCTATGCCTAAAAAGTCCACCTTCGGGTTAGCATCCGCACCCCTTCCAGTATTAAGTTGCAAACAACAGACAATTGCATTAATTACTGTGCGTAATGTAAACAATAAAAATATGCTTAGACAAGCATTGATGTTTTATCCCTAGTGGCAACAGCACATCCATAACCTTAGAACTTTTTGTCACTGTCCCAGATTCAATGGAGGCATGAACCCACTATCGAGCATAAATAGTCCCTTTTGGAGTTACGAGTATCAACTTGGCCATAGCCTCTACTAGCAATGGAGAGCATGCAAGATCATAAACAACACATATATGATAGATCAATAATCAACTTGACATAGTATTCCCTATTCATCGGATCCCAACAAACACAACATGTAGCATTACAAATAGATGATCCTGATCATGATAGGCAGCTCACAAGATCTAAACAGGATAGCACAAGAGGAGAAGACAACCATCTAGCTACTGCTATGGACCCATAGTCCAAGGATGAACTAGTCACGCATCAGTCCGGAGGCGGGCATGGTGATGTAGAGCCCTCCGGTGATGATTCCCCTCGCCGGCAGTGTGCCGGAGGCGATCTTCAGAATCCCCCGAGATGGGATTGACGGCGGCAGCGTCTCATTATGTTTTCTCGTATCGTGGATCTCGGTGCTAGGGTTTTTGCGACGGAGAGATTATATAGGCGAAGGGGCAGAGTTGGGGGACGCTCGAGGGACCCACCCCATAAGGCGGCGCGACCAGGGGTGGGGCCGCGCCCCCCTATGGTGTGGCCGCCTCGTCGCCCCTCTTCGTCTCCTCTTCGGACTTCTGGAAGGCTCCATGGAAAATAAGATCGTGGGCTTTTGTTTCGTCAAATTCCGAGAATATTTCCTGTGTAGGATTTCTGAAACCAAAAACAGCAGAAAACAGGAACTGGCGCTTCGGCATCTTGTTAATAGGTTAGTGCCAGAAAATGCATCAAAATGATATAAAGTGTATATAAAACATGTGAGTATTGCCATAAAACTAGCATGGAACATAAGAAATTATAGATACGTTTGAGACGTATCAAGCATCCCCAAGCTTAGTTCCTACTCGCCCTCGAGTAGGTAAACGATAACAAGGATAATTTCTGAAGTGACATGCTACTATCATAATCTTGATCAATACTATTGTAAAGCATATGAGATGAGTGAAGTGATTCAAAGCAATGGTAAAGATAATGACTAAACAACTGAATCATATAGCAAAGACTTTTCATGAATAGTACTTTCAAGACAAGCGTCAATAAGACTTGCATAAGAGTTAACTCATAAAGCAATAAATTCTTAATAGAAGGTTTTGAAGCAACACAAAGGAAGATATAAGTTTCAGCAGTTGCTTTCAACTTCAACATGTATATCTCATGGATAATTGTCAACACAAAGTAATATGATGAGTGCAAATAAGCAAGTATGTAAGAATCAATGCACACAGTTGACACAAGTGTTTGCTTCTAAGATATAAAGAAGTAGGTAAACTGACTCAACATAAAGTAAAAGAAAGGCCCTTCGCAGAGGGAAGCAGGGATTACTCATGTGCCAGAGCTTTTTATTTTGAAAACATGGAAACAAATTTGTCAACGGTAGTAATAATTCATATGTGTTATGCATAAAACATCCTATAAGTTGCAAGCCTCATGCATCGAATACCAATAGTGCTCGCACCTTGTCCTAATTAGCTCGGATTTCCATGGATTATCATTGCATTACATATGTTTCAACCAAGTGCAACAAAGGGGTACCTCTATGTCACCTGTACAAAGGTCCAAGGAGATAAATCGCATTTGATTTCTCGATTTTGATAGATCTCAACTTGAGGACATCCATACCGGGACAACATAGAAAACAGATAATGGACCCCTCTTTAATGCTTTAAGCATTCAACAACAGATAATATTCTCATAAGAGATTTGAGGATTAATGTCCAAGCTGAAACTTCCACCATGATACATGGCTTTGGTTAGCGGCCCAATGTTCTTCTCTAACAATATGCATACTCAAACCATTTAATCATGACAAATCACCCTTACTTCAGACAAGACGAACATGCATAGCAACTCACATGATATTCAATAAAGGTGTAACAGGTTGATGGCGTCCCCAGAAACATGGTTACCGCTCAACAAGCAACTTATAAGAAATAAGATACATAAGCGACATATTCTTTACCACAATAGTTTTTAGGCTACTTTCCCATGAACTATGTATTGCAAAGACAAGGAATGAAATTTTTAAAGGTAGCACGCAAGCAATTTACTTAGAATGGCAGAAAAATACCACATAGTAGGTAGTTATGGTGGACACAAGTGGCATAAGTTTTGGCTCAAGGTTTTGGACGCACGAGAAGCATTCCCTCTCAGTACAAGGCTTTGGCTAGCAAGGTTGTTTGAAGCAAACACAAGTATAAACCGGTACAGCAAAACTTACATAAGAACATATTGCAAGCATTATAAGACTCTACACTATCTTCCTTGTTATTCAAACACTTTTACCAGAAAATATCTAGACTTTAGAGAGACCAATCATGCAAACCAAATTTCAACAAGCTCTACGGTAGTTCTCCACTAATAGGTTTAAACTACATGATGCAAGAGCTTAAACATGATCTATTTGAGAGCTCAAAACAATTGCCAAGTATCAAATTATTCAAAACAATATACCAATTACCACATGAAGCATTTTTTGTTTCCAACCAAATAGCAATGAATGAAGCGAATTTCAACCTTCGCCATGAACATTAAAAGTAAAACTAAGAACACCAGTGTTCAATATGAAAAAGCGGAGCGTGTCTTTCTCCCATACAATGAATACTAGGATCCGAATTTATTCAAACACAAACAAAAATAAAAACATACAGGTGCTCCAAGTAAAGCACATAAGATGTGACGGAATAAAAATATAGTTTCACTAGAGGTGACCTGATAAGTTGTTGATGAAGAAGGGGATGCGTTGGGCATCCCCAAGCTTAGATGCTTGAGTCTTCTTGAAATATGCAGGGATGAACCACGGGAGCATCTCCAAGCTTAGAATTTTCACTCTTCTTGATCATATTATATCATCCTCCTCTCTTGATCCTTGAAAACTTCCTCCACACCAAACTCAAAACAATCTCATTAGATGGTTAGTGCATAATAAAAAATTCACATGTTCATAGAGGACACAATCATTCCCAACACTTCTGGACATTACCCAAAGCTACTGAAATTTAATGGAGCAAAGAAATCCACTCAAACACAGTAAAGGAGGCTATGTGAAATAAAAGGCAGAATCTGTCAAAACAAAATAGTCCGTAAAGACGAATTTTTTCGACGCACTCAACATGCTCAGATGAAGAAGCTCAAATTGAATGAAAGTTGCGTACATATCTGAGGATTACTCATGAATTTTCGCAGAATTTTTAGACTCCCTGCAGAGAGATTAACTCAAATTCGTGACAGCTAGAAATCTGTTTCTGCGCAAAAATCCAAATCTAGTATCAACCTTACTATCAAAGACTTTACTTGGCACAACAATGCAATAAAGTAAAGATACAAAGGTATTGCTACAGTTGTAACAAGCACCTTGACTCAAATATAAAACAAAAATTGCAGAAATAAAACATAAGCGCTTTTCTTTAACGCCTTTCAGCTAGGCGCAGAAAGTGTAAATCAAGTATTATCAAAATAAGAAGCATCATTATCAGAGTTGGGGGTTTTCTCAACGATGCATTGTATCTTATCTATGTAAGTTTCAGAGGCTCTTCTTTCATTACTTTTAGGCTTACTATCCTCCTCAAATAAATTTTCAGGAACAATCCAATCAAAATTCTTTTCTAGTGCCTCATGCATTCCTATGACCTTATAAGGTATTGGTACTTTAGTCTCCCCCTCACAATTGACTTTATTAGTGTACTTTAGTCTATCTTTTTCCATCTTTTCAAGGGTATTTGCAAAATTGGTATAAAATCCAAGCATCTTATGTTCAATAAAGACTTTCCTAGCTTCTCTACCTACATCACCAAATTCTTTAAAAAGGGTTTCTAAAACAAAATCTTTCTTTTCTCCTTCTTCCATATCACAGAGTGTAAGAAACATATGTTGCATTATAGGATTAAGATTAACAAATCTAGCTTCCAACATGTGCACTAAAGTGGAGTAGAAATTTCATAAGTAGGAGCAAGTTCTACCAGGGATCTATCTTCAAATTCTTTAACTTTACTAACATGAGTGAAAATTCTTCTATATTATCTCTTCCAATGATAGACCCATGCCCTACTGATAACCCACAAGTATAGGGGATCGCGGCAGTCTTCGAGGGAAGTAAAACCCAAATTTATTGATTCGACACAAGGGGAGGTAAAGAATACTTATAAGCCTTAACAACTGAGTTGTCAATTCAGCTGCACCTGGAAAAGCACTAGTAACAGGGATGATGTGAAAGCAAAGCGAATATGAGAGCAAGAGTAATAGTAACACAACAAATGCGGTAACAAGAATACAGAGCAATGGCACCAGAAAATAGTTGATACTACTTCCAATGACATGTAGAACGAGTATATGATGATGAGAGATGGACCGGGGTTCCCAGCGATCTACACTAGTGGTAACTCTCCAATAACAAGTGACAAGTGTTGGGTGAACAAATTTACAGTTGGGCAATTGATAGGAAACAAGGCATTAAGCTAGAACATCAAGATTATTAATTATGTAGGCATGTTTTCCAATTATAGTCGTACGTGCTCGCAATGAGAAACTTGCACAACATCTTTTGTCCTACCAGCCGGTGGCAGCCGGGCCTCAAGGGAAACTACTGGATATTAAGGTACTCCTTTTAATAGAGTACCGGAGCAAAGCATTAACACTCCGTGAAAACATGTGTCCCTCACATCACCGCCATCCCCTCCGGTTGTCCCGATTTCTGTCACTTCGGGGCCTTTGGTTCCGGACAGCGACATGTGCATACAACTTGTAGATACAATCTAAGCAATAAGTATAGAGCTTAAATCTAAGATCATGCCACTCGGGCCCTAGTGACAAGCATTAAGCATAACAAGATTGCAGCAACAATAACTTCACAAACTTTATAGATAGACTAATCATAATGTATCATCCATCGGATCCCAACAAACACAACACCGATTACATCAGATGAATCTCAATCATGTAAGGCAGCTCATGAGATCATTGTATTGAAGTACATGGAGGAGAGTATACCAACTAGCTACTGCTAGAACCCATAGTCCATGTGGGAACTACTCACGGAGCATGATGGAGGCGGTGGCGTCGATGGAGATGGCTTCCGGGGGCACTTCCCCGTCCCGGCAGGGTGCCGGAACAGAGACTTCTGTCCCCCGAATTGGAGTTTCGCGATGGCGGCGGCGCCCCTGGAGTCTTTCTGGAGTTTCGTCAATTGGTACTGTGTTTTTAGGTCGAAAGGGGTTTTATAGGCGAAGAGGCAGCGCAGGAGGGTGCCTGGGGGCTCCTCACCATAGGCTGGCGCGGGCCCAGGCCAGGCCGCGCAGCCTTATGGTATGGTGGCCCTCTGGCCCCTCTCCGACTCTTCTTCGGTGTTCTGGAGCCTTCCGGGAAAAATAGGAGGTTTGGCGTTGATTTCGTCCAATTCCGAGAATATTGCCCGAACAGCCTTTCTGGAACCAAAAACAGCAGAAACAGAACGGCACTGTGGCATCTTGTTAATAGGTTAGTTCCGGAAAACGCATAAAAACATTATAAAGTGCAAGCAAAACATGTAAGTATTGTCATAAAACAAGCATGGAACAACAGAAATTATGGATACGTTGGAGACGTATCAGCATCCCCAAGCTTAGTTCCTGCTCGTCCCGAGCAGGTAAACGATAAAAAGAATAATTTCTGTAGTGACATGCTACTTACATAACCTTGATTATACTATTACAAAGCATATGAAATGAATGAAGTGACTCAAGGCAATGATTTATAGTTGCTAACAAATAGATAACATATAGCAAAACTTTTCATGAATAGTACTTTCAAGACAAGCATCAAAAGTCTTGCAAAAGAGTTAACTCATAAAGCAATAGATTCAAAGTAAAGGCATTGAAGCAACACAAAGGAAGATATAAGTTTCGGCGGTTGCTTTCAACTTTCACATACATATCTCATGGATAATTGTCAACATAAAGTAATATGATGAATGCAAATATGCAAGTATGTAAGAATCAATGCACAGTTGACACAAGTGTTTGCTTCTAAGATGGAAGGAAGTAGGTAAACTGACTCAACATAAAAGTAAAAGAAAGGCCCTTCGCAGAGGGAAGCATTGATTGCTATATTTGTGCTAGAGCTTTGGTTTTGAAAAACATAAAGAGAGCATAAAAGTAAAATTTTGAGAGGTGTTTGTTGTTGTCAACGAATGGTAGTGGGCACTCTAACCCCCTCGCCAGACAAACCTTCAAAGAGCGGCTCCCATGGATTATTTTTATTTTTGGGTGGCACTCCTTCCAACCTTTCTTTCACAAACCATGGCTAGCCGAATCCTCGGGTGCCTGCCAACAATCTCATACCATGAAGGAGTGCCTTTTTATTTTAGTTTTATTATGATGACACTCCTCCCCACCTTTGCTTTCTCAAGCCATGGCTAACCGAATCCTTCGGGTGCCGTCCAACAATCACATACCATGGAGGAGTGTCTATTTTGTTTGATTAATTTGGGACTGGGAATCCCATTGCCAGCTCTTTTTGCAAAATTATTGGATAAGCGGATGAAGCCACTAGTCCATTGGTGAAAGTTGCCCAACAAGATTGAAAGATAAACACCACATACTTCCTCATGAGCTATAAAACATTGACACAAATCAGAGGTGATAAATTTTGAATTGTTTAAAGGTAGCACTCAAGCAATTTACTTTGGAATGGCAGGAAATACCACATAGTAGGTAGGTATGGTGGACACAAATGGCATAGTTTTTGGCTCAAGGTTTTGGATGCACGAGAAGCATTTCCTCTCAGTACAGGGCTTAGGCTAGCAAGGTTATTTGAAGCAAACACAAGTATGAACCGGTACAACAAAACTTACATAAGAACATACTGCAAGCATTATAATACTCTACACTGTCTTCCTTGTTGCTCAAACACTTTTACTAGAAAATATCTAGACCTTAAGAGAGATCAATCATGCAAACCAATTTTAACAAGCTCTACGGTAGTTCTCCACTAATAGGTTTAAACTACATGAAAAAACTTAATCATGATCTACTTGAGAGCTCAAAACAATTGCCAAGTGTCAAATTATCCACAACATTATGAGGCATTTTCTGTTTCCAACCAAATAATAATAAGTGTTGTAGCTTCCAACTTTTATCATTGAACATTAAAAGTAAAATGAAGAACAAGTGTTCATATGAAAAAGCGGAGCGTGTCTCTCTCTCCCAAAAACAAGGATTGCTAGGATCCGAATTTATTCAAACACAAACAAAACAAAAATAAACACACAGACGCTCCAAGTAAAGCACATATGATGTGACCGAATAAAAATATAGTTTCAATAGAAGAAACCTGATAAGTTGATGAAGAAGGGGATGCCTTGGGCATCCCCAAGCTTAGACGCTTGAGTCTTCTTGAAATATGCAGGGATGAACCACGGGGGCATCCCCAAGCTTAGACTTTTCACTCTTCTTGATCATATATCATCCTCCTCTCTTGACCCTTGAAAACTTCCTTCACACCAAACTTCTCATAAACTTCATTAGAGGGGTTAGTACTCAAAAAATTTGAATCCACCTTGGTCCTGTAGTGACACATTGCAAGAACTCAATAAAACATTAGCTACAGCTCTCCATGTCTAGAAAGCCTTGCTTAAAGTCCACAAGAGACAATGCAAAAAACAGAGACAGAATCTGCCAAAACAGAACAGCCAGTAAAGACGAATTTTTAATAAATACTTCCGTTGCTCAAATCAGAAAACTCAAAACTAATGAAAGTTGCGTACATATCTGTGGAACACGCACGTAAATTGGCATATTTTTCTGAGTTACCTACAGAGAAAACAGCCCAGATTCGTGACAGATAGAAATCTGTTTCTGCGCAGAAATCCAAATCTAGCATCAACCTTCGATTAGAGGCTTCACTTGGCACAACAAAACATAAAAATAAGATAAGGAGAGGTTGCTACAGTAGTAAACAGGTTCCAAGACACAAATATAAAACAAAGTACTGTAGCAAAATAACACATGGGTTATCTCCCAAGAAGTTCTTTCTTTATAGCCATTAAGATAGGCTCAGCAGTTTTAATGATGCACTCGCAAGAAATAGTATTTGAAACAAAAGAGAGCATGAAGAGGCAAATCCATAACACATTTAAGTCTAACCCACTTCCTATGCATAGGAATCTTGTACACAAATAAATTCATGAAGAACGAAGTAGCAAGCATAAGAAGATAAAACAAGAGTAACTTCAAATTTTTAAGCATATAGAGAGGTGTTTTAGTACCATGCAAATTTCTACCACCATATTTTCCTCTCTCATAATAATTTTCAGTAGCTTCATGAACAAACTCAACAATATAACTATCACATGCAGCATACTTTTCATGATTTCCAAACACATAATTTTTATCAATCTCAAAAATAGTGGAATTAAAACTTTCAAACTCACTTTTATCAATAATATAACGAGATGATTGATCAATCTCAAGAGGTATGGGACTCATAGATAAAGTCAAGAACTCTCCAATCCCATTTTCATTAGTAGTACAATTAATATTATCAAGTAACATAGGACCATCATCTAAAGATTTATCATAAACATTTGCTAAGCAAAATTCTTTAGTACCATGCATTTCGACATCAGGCACAAACAAAGCATTATCATAAGATTTATCAAAGTAGCATGCATTATCATAAATAATAGTAGAATAATTATTCTCACAAGTATTACTCATAGGTACTATTTCAAGAGAATCCACAGGAACATAACATTCAACCTCTTTCGGTAAGCATGGAGGACAATCAAATAGTGTAAGAGATAAAGAGTTACTCTCATTAGAAGGTTGGCATGGGTAGCTAATCCATTCTTCCTCCTTTTGTTCGTCGCTCTTCTCTTCTTTTTCATCCAATGAGCTTTCAGGTTCATCAATTTCCTCTTCCTTTTCATCCAATGGGCTTTCAGGTTCATCAGTTTCTTCTTCCACAGGTTCCTGCAAATTGTGAGTGCATTCTCGTGCATTAATGAGTCTCTCTTTATAATCAATGATATAAGGATTATCACTGAAGCATTCTATGCAACAATTAAGGATAGAAGAGACATAATCTTTAAGGTCCTTACAAACAACACAAGTTTCATAATTCTCAACCATGAAGGATTCGATCTCAGAAGCTCCCATAAATACGACAAATTGTTCTACCTCTTCGAACCCATAATGAATATAGCATTTCCGATTATAGTTCTTAATTAAAAATTCCTCACTAAAGCCACATTGAAATTTAAGATGTTTAGTATCCTGTTGAGAGCAACAGTTTATATCATGGCGTTTAAGCAAGATTTTAGCAATTGTATTCACTTTTTCTATCATAGCACTCATTACTTCACCAGCTCTTGATTTTCTATAATTATTATAACATTCTATAAGCTCCAAGTAGGTTGTTGGTTCTCCCATAACAACAGTTTTTAATTTTTAGGTTTTTCAAATTTTTATGGATTTTCAGGTATATGAGGAAAATAAAACAAAACAGAAATAAACTAGACAAAAGTAAACTAAGCAAAGTAATACTAGACAGAAATAAACTAAGCACAAATAAACTAGGAAAAAGTAAACTAAGCAAAACAAAACAAAATAAAACAGAGAGAGAGGTAGAGTGTACTCCCCAGGTGAACTTATGAGTAGAGCTATGCCTCCCCGGCAACGGCGCCAGAAAACGGTCTTGATAACCCACAAGTATAGGGGATCGCGACAGTCTTCGAGGGAAGTAAAACCCAAATTTATTGATTCGACACAAAGGGAGGTAAAGAATACTTATAAGCCTTAACAACTGAGTTGTCAATTCAGCTGCACCTGGAAAAGCACTAGTAACAGGGGTGATGTGAAAGCAGCAGTAATATGAGAGCAGTAGTAATAGTAACACAGCAGCGGTAACAGTAACACAGGAGCAATGGCACCAGAAAATAGTTGATACTACTTCCAATGACATGTAGAACGAGTATATGATGATGAGAGATGGACCGGGGTTCCCAGCGATCTACACTAGTGGTAACTCTCCAATAACAAGTGAAGAGTGTTGGGTGAACAAATTACAGTTGGGCAATTGATAGGAATCAAGGCATTAAGCTAGAACATCAAGATTATTAATTATGTAGGCATGTTTTCCAATTATAGTCGTACGTGCTCACAATGAGAAACTTGCACAACATCTTTTGTCCTACCAGCCGGTGGCAGCCGGGCCTCAAGGGAAACTACTGGATATTAAGGTACTCCTTTTAATAGAGTACCGGAGCAAAGCATTAACACTCCGTGAAAACATGTATCCCTCACATCACCGCTACCCCCTCCGGTTGTCCCGATTTCTGTCACTTCGGGGCCTTTCGTTCCGGACAGCGACATGTGCATACAACTTGTAGATACAATCTAAGCAATAAGTATAGAGCTTAAATCTAAGATCATGCCACTCGGGCCCTAGTGACAAGCATTAAGCATAACAAGATTGCAGCAACAATAACTTCACAAACCTTATAGATAGACTAATCATAATGTATCATCCATCGGATCCCAACAAACACAACACCGATTACATCAGATGAATCTCAATCATGTAAGGCAGCTCATGAGATCATTGTATTGAAGTACAAGGAGGAGAGTATATGTAATAACCCAGAACATAGGAACAACGAAGGGTAGATTTAGAAATGGGATGTGCATTTCATCGCAAAACGGGGGAAATTTTCGCGCCTTATTGCAACTAAACCTAAGAGGGATCGAGGTTCTCTCTCATTTTGCACTTAGGGTTAGGCAATGTGAGTTAGGGAAATTTCGACATGATCTCTTTTGTATCTTATTGATTTGGGGGAATGATTTCATTTGACAAGTGTTAATACATTTAACAATAAGCATTGAACAATATAAATATGAATTCCCAATACAAACACAACTTATGAATTCAAATAACTTTGAATTTCATAATTGAATATTAAATACAATATTTAACTCAGGATGTAAACATTACATAAAGCAAAAGCTCATAAACAAAAACTTGAGCTTTATTGATATCACAACACAGATTACATTGTCTTTACAATATTCTTGATACAAGAATTGATGAATAATAAAAAGAAATGAAAATGAAGATTACAATATTGTTCCTAAACTAAAACCTAGACTAAATGACTTGAAGAACATTCTGGTCATATTCATCTTCAAAACCTGCAAAACAAAGAACAAATACTAACCAGAATACAAGTGTTAACCAGATTCAGTTTGGACAGTTAGTAGAAATAACACAAAGTTCAGTTTGGACAATGAAACTATCACAGTACACTTGTGCTTGTCCAAAACCTGGACAGCACAAGATAAGGGCAGCAGCCGACCAAACCTGAGCACCAACAGGGGCTCAAGTTTCAGCATATGAGAGCACACAGCTCATGTGTGCTGGGCAGGCCACATCAAGGCAATGCACAAGCTTAGTCACCAAAGCAAGCCAGGCTTGTGTGTCATTGCAAGAACAGAAGTAGAGTTCATATAAAAGGGGCACAAACCCAAGAAACAGTAACCAGTCGACCAGATAAGGATTCACCAGGTAAGGGTGAAGCAAGAACAAGCACAGTTCATCCAGGCTTGCTTAAGAACAGAACCAACACACACACCCACTCCACCACCAGAAATCATGGTGACCTGAGAAGATCATCCAAGACCTGGAGGTGAAGGGCTGTGACACAAACCCAAGTCTGCATCAACAAAACATTTCTTTCTAGGAGCTGGAACAAGGTATATCAAATACCTGGACAGATCCAATGGATCTAATCCATCATATGCATGAAATAAGCATGGGATGAGCAGATGCTCATATGGGTAGATCATCACTTGGTTTTCACCAAGGATTACTGCCAGTCAAAAGCCACTAAAATAAAAAGCATCTAGGTACAGATCTTGTACACAGAAACTAGCACATATGCACAGATGCACACACTAGCCAGATTAGATGCACAGATAGCACCAGTAGATGGCAAGGATTAGCAGCTAAGACTACACAGTAAATCCTAAGCATGCAACCATCAGGAAAACCCTAGATTTCTTCACAGGCAAGCATATTGGCATTCATATTTATTATGATCCCCAAATATGCAAGCAAAGATGAGTAGCCAACAAGATCCAACCAACCATGTGAGCAACCAGTTAGTAGCAAGGCTACTGAGGTCACAGCACACTTAGAACCATCCCAAGGCCAAGCCAACTACAAAGCATCACTATCCAGAAATGGATTCAGACTCTAATTGCTTGTAAAAGAATCATGAACAGCCAATTCAGATATAAGCAAGTAATTTAATCATCACTGCATAAGCAGTTCATCATAATTTAAGTAATACAAGCATGAATTTATCACAGATCCATGCTAATCATTGACAGTAACATACTGTTAAGCAACACAGTTTAATCCATAGCCACTAGAGCAAGTCTAGATAGCTAAGAGGAGCAACAGCACAAGTAAGCAACATCATAGTGATGCTTGAGCATCAGCACCACAAGATAAGTGAATCATTCAGTCACAGTATTAACTAGTAAGCTATCACTGATAATTGGATTGATCAAATGGATCAATTATAGCAAGCCAAGTTACACAGAGAAGTTAGCCAACAAGCAAGGAATGATCCAATGGATCATTGGCTTGCATAGGAAGCACATAAGCATTTCCCAAGCACCACTGGCACTCACAAGTGTCACTGATGAACCACAGCACACCTAGACAAGCAAGTGTAACATGCCAGTAAGCACAAACAAGCCCATAAGCAAGAACTACATGGCATAGCAAGCTCATAAGCAAGCACAACAGAGCATATCAAGATTCAAGCAGGCTAGGAGCAACAGATAAGCAAACAGAGCATGTACAGCAAGCAAGGCAACATCGGCCGCACTGCAAACTGGTGATTGGGCCATGAGCTTGCAGCAAAGGGAGGCATAGGAGAATTAAGCAAGCATAGCAGAGTTCTGTGTGATCACAGGATCACCAGAGAGCAACAGAGCATAAGGAAGAAGAAGCACAGTAGCTTGGAGAGGCGCACAGGAAGGAGAAGGAGCAGGACAACTTACACGCGCCTGGTGGCAGAGGCTATGGCATGGCGAGGCAGTGCTCGCGCGGCCATAGCAGCTGCAAAGCCAGGGAAGGCGCCGGCGTTACGCCGAGAACACCACCACAGCAGCACGGCATGGAGACGACGGCACAGGTACTGCAAGCAGCACCCGCGCCAGGTCGATCTCGGAGACGCACACGTCGACGGCGAGGGCAAGAGCCCGTCGGAGATCACCCAGTCGCCCAAGGCGATTCTCCACGAGATCCAGAGGGAAGGCGACTCGCCAGGAGAGGAAGCAATCGAGGAAACCACGCGGACAGATCGATAGATCGTCTCGCGGCAGTCCAGATCAGGTAGGTGGCGAGGTCAGGGAAGCACGGCGATGGCCGGAGCACGGCGGCGGCCATGGCGGCGACGCCATCGCCAGCGCGTCGCGAGAGAAATTAGGGTTAGGTCGAGCGAGTGAGAGGGCCGAGTGAGAGAGAGTGAGGTGGGCCGCTTCGGCGCCACCGAACCCTAAAGGGATTACCCTTATTGGGCCGTCCCTGGGTTTAGGTAAATGGGCTGGGCCCAATATGGGTCCAGGGGGGCATTTTAGTCTTTTAACATTTAATAAAAGGGCAGAACTTTACCAAATTTTGATAAATCAAATACAACTTTAAAAATCCATTAAAAATTGGATTAATAAATGAAAAATAAATCTTAACAAGAATAAAATATGAAATGGAATTTATGAAACAAATTCAAAATTATGAATTTTAAGAATTTAAATAATAACTTGGAATTTAAAATTATTATTTCCTTGTATTTAAAATTCAAGGAAAAATCTCAAATAAGTTCAAATACTTATTTTCAAACATTTCAAAATAAAATTCTAATATTCCAAGTCATTTCTATTGAAAAGGGTATTTTTCCCAGAAAAATACTATACTCCTTTTATTTCCAAAAACTATAGAGGTAACTTTATAATTTCAATTCTTTTTGGAATGATTAAAGGAATCACCAAGTAAATAGTTTTACTTTGAATTGTTGTACTTTGTGTGAATTAAAATGGTTTATACTTTTAAATCAATTGTAAATTACTGTCAAAGACCTAAATCTTAAACGCAACTCTAAATTGCTATAACTCAGCGGGGTAAAGGGATTCAACATAAAATAATACATCCATGATTGCATTATTTGGATTTTATAACATTGTCCTTACCGGACAATGATGCTTCTTACAGAACCCGAGGTCCAGGTTCCATCAACTGCATTGAACTGCACTATCTCGCAGTCCACAGGAAAGTTCACCCTTGCTCATGTCAACTTGAGTATTTTCTACTACTTTAATGCAAATCTATATACTTATCATTCCTGCATCGCAAATGAAATGTTACTTTACAACTATGAATATGACTATGTGGCTGGCAATGGAACCATGGTATGTGTTGATATGGTGGAGGTTCCATTGCACTGGGTTATATCACCCTAGGATTAATTACCAATGCCGTCCAGTGATTCTAGCGCCGTACAAACCGCGTTGACCATGAGATCTATAATGGCTCTGGGGAAGCCAGCCGTATCTTTTCCCTTCTGCACGCCAACGGATCGGAGAGCCGGTGGGGTCTTTAGGCACTTGCAATAGGTTGGGATAGCCTTTTAAATCCCCATCCAATAGTGATGATAAGCTCTACGATCTATGAGGGATTGTCCGGAGTACACCATGAGTAAAGCCGTATTATCGGGGGAAGTCTACTGGAGGTGTACGGTTGGACAAAAGGGTGGGTTTGCAGTCGCGGAGAAGGTGGTGTGGGCTTGGATCTTTATACCTGGCCTCACACCAAAGGAAGTGTGAACGGGGGCAAGTCCCTACGGATGGAAAAAAGGGTGAGATCTCTTGTGGGAAAAGTAACGCACCTCTGCAGAGTGTATCAAATTTTGGCTGTCACTCCTTGTTCCGGGAAGGGAACTGCGAACGCGGCAGGAAAGGAACTCCACGAAGTTCTAGTCAACCTGTGAAGACTGACGGGCATAGTTTTCATAATAAAAGCAACCTTTTGAAGAAATGATTTCAAAACATGCATTGACCCGCGATTTCCTGATCAATGGTCGTAGCTAGTGCATCAAACACCTTTTTACTCTTTTAGAACTTGCTGAGTACCCCTGTACTCACTTTCTTTTGACACCCTTGCTAGACTGTGATCCGGAAGTGGAGGCCATCAACGATGGAGCACCAGAAGGAAGTTATGAGCTGGTCTACGAAGAACCTGATCTTACCGGCGGAGTGGAAGGCGTAGACTATGGGATAGTCTACGGACCAGATGATACGGAGGTGGAGGAGTAGTGACATACCCTAGCATCATAGAGCCGAGCAACGTAGAACTTACCTAAATAAGTTGTTGAGCTCTTTATATTTGTTATGAGTTGTAATCGTACTTAAGTAGTATCTTAGGGTGTTCTCATAGGACCTGTGAGAATACCAACTTGTTCAGACAATGTTTGTAATAAAGTATGGAGTGTTATGACCTGCAATGTTTCTGTTGTACCACTCTGAGGGATATGGCAAATTGTGAAGAAGTCCCTTCGCAAAGATCATATCAACGACTTGTATACTACAACATGCAGTGGTATGCTGGGTCACCGCAGTATACCAACTAGCTACTGCTAAAACCCGTAGTCCATGGGGGAACTACTCACGGAGCATGATGGAGGCGGTGGCGTCGATGGAGATGGCTTCCGGGGGCACTTCCCCGTCCCGGCAGGGTGCCGGAACAGAGACTTCTGTCCCCCGAATTGGAGTTTCGCGATGGCGGTGGCGCCCGGAGTCTTTCTCTCGAGTTTCGTCAATTGGTACCGTGTTTTTAGGTCGAAAGGGGTTTTATAGGCGAAGAGGCGGCGCGCAGAGGGTGCCTCTGGGGCTCCTCACCATAGGCTGGCGCGGGCCCAGGCCAGGCCGCGCCGCCTTATGGTGTGGTGGCCCTCTGGCCCCTCTCCGACTCTTCTTCGGTGTTCTGGAGCCTTCCGGGAAAAATAGGAGGTTTGGCGTTGATTTCGTCCAATTCCGAGAATATTGCCCGAACAGCCTTTCTGGAACCAAAAACAGCAGAAAACAGGAACTGGCACTGTGGCATCTTGTTAATAGGTTAGTTCCGGAAAACGCATAAAAACATTATAAAGTGCAAGCAAAACATGTAAGTATTGTCATAAAACAAGCATGGAACAACATAAATTATGGATACGTTGGAGACGTATCACCTACTGATATATCTTTCAAAGTGAACTTAGGGGGAAGCATGATGAAATAAACAAAAGGTAAATAAAGTAAATGCAAGTAACTAATTTTTTTGTGTTTTTGATATAAAGAAAGCAAACAAGACAGAAAATAAAATAAAGTAAATCAAGACAATAAACAAAGTAAAGAGATTGGGTGTGAGAGAATCCCATTGCAGCGTGTCTTGATCTCCCTGGCAACGGCGCCAGAAAAAAAGTTGCTTGTGACGGTAAAGCACACGTCCGTTGGGAACCCAAGAGGAAGGTGTGATGCGTACAGCAGCAAGTTTTCCCTCAGTAAGAAACCAAGGTTATCGAACCAGTAGGAGATGAAGGCCACGTGAAGGTTGTTGGTGGAGGAGTGTAGTGCGGCGCAACACCAGGGATTCCGGCGCCAACGTGGAACCTGCACAACACAATCAAAATACTTTGCCCCAACTTAACAGTGAGGTTGTCAATCTCACCGGCTTGCTGTAAACAAAGGATTAAACGTATGGTGTGGAGAATGATGTTTGTTTGCGAAGAACAACAGAGAACAGTGATTGCAGTAGATTGTATTTCAGATGTAAAAGAATGGACCGGGGTCCACAGTTCACTAGTGCTGTCTCTCCAATAAGATAAATAACATGTTGGGTGAACAAATTACAGTTGGGCAATTGACAAATAGAGAGGGCATAACAATGCACATACATATCATGATGACTAATATGAGATTTACTTAGGGCATTACGACAAAGAACATAAACCGCTATCCAGCATGCATCTATGCCTAAAAAGTCCACCTTCGGGTTAGCATCCACACCCCTTCCAGTATTAAGTTGCAAACAACGGACAATTGCATTAAGTACTGTGCGTAATATAAACAATACAAATATCCTTAGACAAAGCATTGATATTTTATCCCTAGTGGCATCAGCACATCCATAACCTTAGAACTTTCTATCACTGTGCCAGATTCAATGGAGGCATGAACCCACTATCAAGCATAAATACTCCCTCTTGGAGTTACGAGTATCCACTTGGCCAGAGCCTCTACTAGCAACGGAGAGCATGCAAGATCATAAACAACACATGTATGATAGATCAATAATCAACTTTACATAGTATTCCATATTCGTCGGATCCCAACAAACACAACATGTAGCATTACAAATAGATGATCCTGATCATGATAGGTAGCTCACAAGATCTAAACATGATAACACAAGAGGAGAAGACAACCATCTAGCTACTGCTATGGACCCATAGTCCAAGGATGAACTACTCACGCATCAGTCCGGAGGCGGGCATGGTGATGTAAAGCCCTCCGGTGATGATTCCCCTCTCCGGCAGGGTGCCAGAGGCTATCTTCAGAATCCCCCGAGATGGGATCGACGGCGGCAGCGTCTCAGTATGTTTTCTTGTATCGTGGCTCTCAGTACTAGGGTTTTCGTGACAGAGAGATTATATAGGCGAAGGGGCAGAGTCGGGGGGCGCTCGAGGGGCCCACCCCATAAGGCGGCACGGCCAGGGGTGGGGCCGCGCCCCCTATATTTTGGCTTCCTCGTCGCCCCTCTTCGTCTCCTCTTCGGACTGCAGGAAGGCTCCGTGGAAAATAAGACCGTGGGCTTTTGTTTTGTCCAATTACGAGAATATTTCCTGTGTAGGATTTCTGAAACCAAAAACAGCAGAAAACAGGAACTGGCGCTTCGGCATCTTGTTGATAGGTTAGTGCCGGAAAATGCATCAAAATGATATAAAGTGTATATAAAACATGTGAGTATTGCCATAAAACTAGCATGGAACATAAGAAATTATAGATACGTTTGAGATGTATCACCGATTTCCCGAATACTTCATTGACTCTAGGGAACGTCACTCAGCCTACAACATGACTCTACTGGACCTCATTAGCAGGCTTTGTCTTCTTTCTCACTAGCAGGCCTTGGCTTAATGAGTTGTTTATGAGTGCGCCCCCACTCATGAAAGTGGTGGGAGATAACTCGAAAAAATAGCTTCGGCAGGAGATCAAACCGGATACCTTGTGAACACAGTGTCCGTGCCTTACAAACAATATTTGGGGGGAGGGGAGTTCGCCAAATTGTTTAGTTCATGGTTCACCACATTCAGGAGGGACCAGCTGCGCCGCCCACCAATAGCCACGGATAGTGAGCTAAGTAGATCCATTGTTGGCTGCGCCATCATCTCACTTTGACGCTCTCTGGCATGCGAGATCGGATCTATCGCCCATCGCCCGTCATGATGTGCACCTCTTGATTGTCGCCAGACTGCTCCCGACAATCTCTCTTTTCGCTCTCCGGCAGCCACAATAAGTTCCTAGCATATAGTCCCTTGATCCATTTTGTATGGAGTAGTATATTATTGTACTCCCTCTATGCCAAAATATCTATAAGGTTTTTGAGGTCAAACCGGGTGAACTTTCACCAAATTTATGCCAAAACTCTCAACATTTAGAGTCTCAAATTAACACCATCGTATCCATCATAAAGTATATTTTAATATGGTATAGGTTATGTATTGTAGATATATATATATATAATTTTATCAATAAACTTGGTCAAACTTAGTGTAGTTTGATTAAGCATCAATAAACTTCTAACATGTGAAGCGTTCTAACTGTATGAACATTAATTGTTGACCATATGGATAGAAGATGGGTGATGAATGGTGTATTATTTACAAACGTATACCTGACTGGTGTGAATAGTTTTATGGACTTCGTTAGCACTAGATTCTGTCCTACTGCAGACATACACTGCCCTGTAATAGGTGTTGTATTCAGTATTACAAATCTCAACATGTTGTGCGGGAACACTTATTAATGAACGGCATGGATTCAACCTATAGTCGGTGGGTATATCATGGAGAAGATGTTGATGCAGTTATTATTGAAGGTGATGTCGAAGTGACTTCTCCTTTCAATGCGCGATTAGATGACTTACTAGCAGACCATCATGCTGCGGAAAATGGGTATGGAAATGGAAACAACGATGATGAAGATGACCAAAATTCTATTTACAATACTGAGGAATAAAATAATTTATTCTTACAGGATATAATGGCCGAGGCCAAACTTAAACTTTACCCTAGATGTACCTCATTCACGAGGTTCTCCTTTCTGGTTACAATTCTTCAATGGAAGGCAAAACATTTGATCACCAATTCTGCATTTACTGACATCCTGCAAATCTTGCGTAAATCATTTCCACCTGCTAATACACTCGCAAGAACATACCGTGAGTTTGTGCTCATGTTGTTATAGGGGTTGAACACATCAGTAGCAAGGTCAAGTCTAATGTTCCTGGCATCTGCAGCAAAGTCTGGCACCTTGTGTCAAATTCTTCCCAAGCCTCACTGTCAGCTGGATGGCTCATTTCACC
Organism: Lolium perenne; assembly: GCF_019359855.2. Lineage (NCBI taxonomy): Eukaryota > Viridiplantae > Streptophyta > Magnoliopsida > Poales > Poaceae > Lolium > Lolium perenne. The sequence continues at coordinate 145,362,093 of NC_067245.2, forward strand.
CAAATGATCTTCTACCTTAGGTTTTTGATACGTCCAAAACGTATCTACTTTCCTGAACACTTTTGCTATTGTTTTGCCTCTAATTTGTGTATTTTGGATGCAACTAACACGGACTAACGCTGTTTTCAGCAGAACTGTTCTGGTGTCTCGTTTTTGTGCAGAAATCCAACTTTCAGGAAAAACCTTGGAATTTATGCGAAAGGTCCTATTTTTCCAGAAGACTCACGGAGCCAGAAGGGCAAGCCAGGTGGAGGACCGAGGGCCCCACACCATAGGGCGGCGCGGCCCAGGAGGGGGGCGCGGCCCTAGCGTGTGGCCCCCTCGGCTGGCCTCCGACGCCCTCCTCTGGACTACTTAAGGGGTTCGATCTAAAAATCGCGACCAAGAAGTCGAAGTCGCCAGAAACCCTCCAGAACGCCGCCACATCGCGAAACTCCGTCTCGGGGGCCAGAAGTCTCTGTTCTGGCACTCCGCCGGGATGGGGAATTGGAGGAGATCATCGCCATCATCACCACCGACGCCTCTCCATCAACCAGCCATGTTTCCCCCATATATGTGTGAGTAATTCCCCCACTGTAGGCCGAAGGGGATGGTACGGATTGGATGAGATTGGTCATGTAATAGCATAAGATTGTTAGGGCATAGTGCCTAGTGTCCGTAATTGGTACTTTGATGATATTGTTGCAACTTTTTATGCTTAATGCTTGTCACTAGGGCCCGAGTGCCATGATCTCAGATCTGAACATGTTATTGTTTCATCATGATATTCATTGTTTTATGATCTTACCTGCAAGTTGTATACACATGTCGCTGTCTGGAACCATAGGCCCCGAAGTGACAGAAATCGGGACAACCGGAGGGGATGGTAGTGATGTGAGGATCACATGTGTTCACGGAGTGTTAATGCTTTGCTCCGGTACTCTATTAAAAGGAGTACCTTAATATCCAGTAGATTCCCTTGAGGCCCGGCTGCCACCGGCTGGTAGGACAAAAGATGTTGTGCAAGTTTCTCATTGCGAGCACGTACGACTATATATGGAACACATGCCTATTGATTGCTTTGTACTTGGACACCGTTTTATTATTATCTGCAAATGCCCTGCTTTGATTGTTACATGAGTTTCTCTCATCCATGCAACGCCCGTTATCCGTCCCCGTGCCTACAGTATTTTAATCCTGCTGTTTACTATAATTACCACTGCTGTCTTTGTTACTATGCTGCTGTTATTTCACTACTGCTACTGCTATAAAACTGTTACTACTGATAAACTCTTGCGAGCAAGTTTGTTTCCAGGTGCAGCTGAATTGACAACTCCGCTGTTAAGGCTTTCAAGTATTCTTTATCTCCCCTTGTGTCGAATCAATAAATTTGAGTTTTACTACCCGCGAAGACTGCTGCGATCCCCTATACTTGTGGGTTATCAAGATTGTTTTCTGGCGCCGTTGCCGGGGAGCATAGCTTTATTTGGAAGTTCACTTGGATTGATATTGTTCGCTGCAAATTCTCCATCATGGGTAAAACTCGCGATCCTAAAGTCGCCATATTACCATCCACTACAAGAAAAGGTACAACTCTGAGTACCTCTGCTACTCTTGACTCACCATCTGTGATAAGTCAACTTGTTTCACCGCCGCAAGCTTCACTTGCTGGTACTTCTGCTGAATCTGAAAACTCTCATAATATTGATAATGTTTCTGCTGTGCTTGATGATAGTGGTTCATTGGGATCCTTTCTAGATGCTACAATTGCTAGGTCTAGACAAATTGAAAATACTGAAACTCCTAATGCTACTACACCTGTTAATTCACCTGAACTTGATTATTCTAGTGATGATCCTGATGAAGATTATGTGGAGCTTAATGATGATTTTATTAATAGATGCAATGCTACTGCTGATGCAAGAAAAAATAAAAAGTTTCTCGCACAATATACTGTTAGACATAAGCTATCTCCTGATCCTAAATTTGCCACATCTCCTATATGCATTAAGGATAAAGTTATGATTTTTCTCTTGATCTATCTCATATAGCTATTGTAGAGAAAGCACTCTTTTGTGGTACTGAAAAAGAAAGTGCTGTAGAACACATGATTGAACTTTCTTCTATGAGCAACTTGTTTTCTGATGATGTCAAGATGCGTACTTATTTTGTTGCTAAAATTTTTCCTTTCTCATTAAAGGATGATGCTAAAACTTGGTATAATAATTTGCCTCCTGGTTCTATTAAAAGTCCAACTGATTTGCGTGATGTTTTCTTTCGAACATACTTTCCTGCTAGTGCTCAACATATTGCTTTACAGAAAATTTATAGATTTGACCACGGAGATGAAGAGAAATTGCCTGAGGCTTGGGCTAGATTTTGTTCTCTTATCAGAGCTCGACCTGGACATGATTTAGAAAAGAATGATCTACTTGATATATTTTATAGTGGACTAACCATTGAGTCTAGAGCATATTTGGATAGTTGTGCTGGTTGTGTTTTCAGGAAAAGAACTCCAGACGAAGCTAAAGAATTATTGGCTAAAATAGGCCGGAATCATGATGATTGGACTATACCTGAACCAACTCCAATGCCAATATTAAAGAAGAGGGGTTTAATTAAATTGAATGATGAAGATATGAGGGAAGACAAGAAGTCTCTCAAGGAGAAAGGTATTAAATCCAAAGATGTGAAGAATCTACCTCCCATAGAAGATATATGTGAGATAATTCCCCCTTCATCCATGATTGAGGTAAACTCCCTTCAACGCTTTACTAGGGAAGATATTCCGTATTCAAAACCTCCTGCTCAATGCTTAGATGAGTTTGATAATTATATTGTTAAGCAAGAAAATTTTAATATGAGAGTAGAGAATCATCTAATGGAAAATTCTCAAGCTATTAGCAATTTACATGATATTGTGGAGAGAACCTCCAATGATGTTAAGATGCTTGTTAAACATTTTCAAATGGTTCAAACTCAAATTGATCAACTCACTAAAGTGCAAAATGACTTGTTAAAAAATAATTCTAAAGAGAAACATGCTTATGAAGTAACAACTAGAGGCGGTGTCTCTACCCAGGATCCTCTATATCCTGAAGGGCATCCCAAAAGAGTTGAACAAGATTCTCAACGAATTGAACCTAGTGCTCCTTCTAAGAAAAAGAAGAAGAAACATAAAAATGTTGTAGAATCCTCTGAACCTGTTAATGATCCTAATAGTATTTCTATTTCCGATGCTGAAACTGAAAGTGGTAATGAACATGATAATGGTAATGATAATGATAAGAATGATGCTTCTGATAAAGAAGAGGTTGAAGATGAACCTGACAAGCATGATAAAAATAAAAAGTATACTAAAGAAGATTTTATTGCTAAGAAACATGGTAATGAAAGAGAACCTTGGGTGCAAAAGCAAATGCCTTTTCCTGCTAAGAAACTAAAATCAAAGGAAGAAGAACACTATAATAAATTTTGCGATTGGATGAAATCTTTATTCTTGCAAATCCCTTTGACTGATGCTATTAAATTGCCTCCTTATTCAAAGTATATGAAAGATATTGTCACTAACAAAAGGAAAATCCCCAATGAGGAGATTTCCACTATGCTTGCTAATTACTCTTTCAATGGCAAAGTTCCAAATAAGTTGGGCGACCCAGGTATATCTACTATTCCTTGTTCTATTAAGAATAATTATGTTAAAACTGCTCTATGTGACTTGGGAGCCGGTTTTAGTGTTATGCCCTTTTCTCTTTATAAGAGGCTTTATTTAGATAAGTTGATACCTACTGATATATCTTTGCAAATGGCTGATAAATCTACTGCTATTCCTGTTGGTATATGTGAGGATGTTCCTGTTCAAGTTACTAATAACTGCTTGATATTAACTGATTTTGTTGTGTTGGAAATGCATGAAGATGATAATATGTCTATTATTCTTGGGAGACCTTTTCTTAACACCGCAGGGGCTGTTATTGATTGCAATAAAGGAAAGGTTACTTTCAATGTTGATGACAAGGAGCATACCGTTTATTTCCCCAAGAGGATTGATAAAGTATGTGGAGTTAATACCATTTCTAATGTGAGAACTATCAGAGTTGGAACTATCGATTGTCCTATATATGAGCCTAAAGAAGGATATCAAAATCTTATGATTGGATCCATATCAATACAATTCAAGGTAACATGATTGATTTGAGGCTTATTTCTTCTTATGCTATGTAAAATTTATTTGGTGGCAAGACTTGATCAACCTTGTTAACAAATACTTTTTATATGCATAGAGGAGGTAAACAATCTCTTTCTTCCTCCACTTGTTCTACTTGCTGTAGCACTTTTGTTTTGCAAAGTTCCTTAGCTAATTAGAGATTTCAAAATTTTTCCTGTCCAGTAATAATAAACTTAATGCCCAGAAATGTGCATTTTTCAAAGTTTTCAAAAATTCACAAAAATTATACCGTTGGTCCTATTTTTCGAAAATGCACCTGGGAGCACCTGGGGATGACCAGTGGGGCACCCCAGGGTGGCACCCCACAGGCCGGCGCGGCCAGCAAGGGGGGCGTGCCACCCTGGTGTGTGGGTCCCCCTTTGCCCCACTTCAGCATCTCTTCCTCCCACACTCTTCTCTCTCCCGAAAAAATCGACACCAGCTCTCTCTCACTCGCGTTTTTGCTCAAGAGCTCAGGATTTCTCGATCTCTTTGCTCAGCCCAGATTTCTGTCTGAAATTTGGCACATTTGCTCTCCGGTATGTGACTCCTCCGATTATCCAAGTAGAATTTTGTTTGGTTGAGTATATCTTGAATATTTTGCTGCTGTAGGTAACATGTTTAGTGAGCTTGCATGTTTGTTCTAAGTTGTATAAACTAGTTTTGATGCATGATTAGTACTCTAGCAAGTTCCTATGGTAGTTCCCCTCAACTATATGTCACCAAATCAAATTTTATATTGTTTGTTGAAAAATTTCAGAAAATGGAGTGGAATAGATATCAACTAAACCAACAAGAATTGGAGGTGCAACAAGTCATGAGAGTGAACCGCGAAGAGGGAGTATACCCCTCTTACTACCCGTGCACAGATTTCATGAGAAGTGCAGGAATCTTGGAAGATGTTTAGAATCTAATTTCTCGTGTAGGGTTGAATGATTTTGTTGACGGAGAACCATGCCAATATGCAAAATTGACTATGTCTTTTGTGCAGGATTTTAAGTTCAATTGGTCGCAATCTAACCCCATGGTTCAGTACAAGATTTATAATAAAATTGTCAACTTGCCATTCAATGATTTTTGCACAGCAATTAGAGTACCACAATGGGGATCATGCGAGAAGATAAGGGGATCGCCGAGAGAGCTCTTAAGCTTCTTCGAGATGATTTGTCATGGAAGGAGTTTCTCAGAGGATGGTGGTAAAATCACTAGCATTCAACTCCCAGCTACCGCTACTTTGCTTATTTCATTACTAAATGCGTTCTTGCTAGAAAAATGGTAGTAAACTATCTATCCAGGATTTAGCTTTTCTAGCTGCTCCACTGCAAGGTAGTAAGACCTATAATTTGGGTGCGTTGATAGCTTATAGACTTGCTACTAACCGTGAGAAGGGCGGAATCTGTGGAGGTCTCATCGCCTCTCGTTTACTAGCTTTGCATGGATTAGAACCTCACCATCTTGATATTCAACTTTCCATAGAAAAATTTGACATAGTCTCCATGATTAAACATGAATTTGTTTCTGATTCATCTAACTTGAGCAACCTGTCTTACAAGATAACATTTTACAAGAAGACTTGGAGAACAACTAAGAAAACTGAAAAACTAGTAAGATTGCCTGCGCCTGTTCTATTTAACCTTGATTCCAGGGAGGATTGGTCGGTCACAGAAGGTGCACTGAATGCACACATAGAGGGAGGAGGCCATCATGCAAGAGGCAACACGGAGGAGGCCGAGGAACACCTCGACTTGTCATCCGATGCAGCAAGTTCTTCGCATCAACATTTTGGACATGTGGAGCCTCCACGCTTTTCTTCTGCACAGGGACCCTACTATGACTACGCCATGTATGATCCACCGGCGAGGAACAGCGACCCTCGCTGGGGTTGAACTCCACTTAGGCCAAAGGCCTAAGCTTGGGGGGGAGGTATACCGGCATCACTCATTCTTTGCATATTATGGTTGCTGGATACTTGTATATACTTGCTTAGTTTCTTGAGTGGTTTTCTAATGAGAGGGAGATGATATTTGGGGAAGTGCTGCCTGAAAACAGATTCTGGACTGTTACCGAAAAAATTCTCAAAAATAGACAGAAAGATATTTTGCAAAGCCAATTTTTGTGCATGTTTCCCAGGTTGTTATCTAACTTTCATTAGTTGAACACTTTTCGATTTGAGCAGTAGGAGAATTTCTTAAAAATCGAGTACTGTACTGCTGTCAAGTTTGACGAATTTCTGCTGCTTTGTGTTTATGTGACTCTTCTAGTTTCCATTTTCTTGTTTTTTCTTTGTTTCTTTCCTAAAACACAAAAAGACCAAAAATATTTCTGTTGTTTCTCTCCATCATTTGTTTGTTTTGGTTTCTTGCATTTATTTTGCTTTATTTGCTATTGTTGATTTGCTATAAGAAAATCCAAAAAGATTTTGCTTTGTTTGCTTGTTTCCCTTTGTTCTTGTTTCAAATTCGAAAACACCAAAAATATTTGCTGCTCTTCTTTGGTTTGTAAAGTTCATCTTGAGTTCAATGGTCTTCGGTGGCTGGAGCGTGGTTTTCATTTCACATTATCCAAGCTACACAAGTGAAAGGCAATAATGACGATCTACGACAATTGGATTGTGGTGAGAGGCTGGTATGAACTCTATTTGTTTTCATTTTTGTACATATACTCATCCATGTGAGCATGCTTAGCTGGTTCATGTGAGGTATATGTCATTTAAGAAAGTCTAGTAGTTCATGATCTCTCATGTTTAGCTCCAATTTGTTAATATGAGTAGCATGTCATGGATGTTTGCTTGCATTGTTTTATTCATAAGTAGGTATGACATTGTGGTATCCTCCTCTGAATAATTCATTTATATCGACTTGGCACATGCTCACGCATGCATATGACTGAACAAAAGTCAATTAAGCCTCTATGATTTACATTGCTTCAGAGTTCTTGTATCACTTTTATGCCTCCGTTAATTTATTTTGCCGCAAGCATGATCATGACAGTTACTGCTCTCTTGATTTGTCACTCCCTAGTCTTTTGCTAGCCTTCACTTGTACTGAGCGGGAACGCTGCTCGTGCTTCCAAACACCTGAAAACCAAGTTGTTCCAAAGTGTCCACCATAAATACCTATGCATGGCATTTCGAACCATTCCAAGTAAATTCTCATGCGCTACCTTTAAACCTTCAAAATGCTTCTCAATTTGTGTTAATGTTTTATAGCTCATGAGGAAGTATGTGGTGTTTAACTTTCAACCTTGTCATTTACTCTTGACGGACTTTCATTATGGACTAGTGGCACATCCACTTATCCAATAATTTTGCAAAAAGAGCTGGCAATGGGGTTCCCAGCCCCGATTAATCAAACTTCATTAATAATTCTCTTCACATGTTTTGCTCTGATTCATCAGTAAGCAACTTAATTTTGCAAATAGACACTCCTCCATGGTATGAGATTGATGGAAGGCACCCGAGGATTCGGTTAGCCATGGCTTGTGTAAGCAAAGTTTGGGGGGAGTGTCGCCCATAATAAAACTAAAATACGTGTGTAAACAAAAGAGAAGAGGGATGATCTACCTTGCTGGTAGAGATAACGTCCTTCATGGGAGCCGCTCTTGAAAGTCCGGTTGGCGAGGTAGTTGGTGTACCCATTACCATTCATTGACAACAACAAACACCTCTCAAAATAATTTTACTCCTGTTTAAAAAATGAAAAGCTCTAGCGCATGTTAATCCCTGCGTCCCTCTGCGAAGGGTCAATCTTTTACTTTTATGTTGTGTCTCCATTCTTTCTTTGAGCACTTTCTTGAGAGCACAACTGTCATTCTTAGTATAATATGCTTGTCCCAAAATATGATTGATTGCGGTATAACTTTGATGCTTTTATCTTTGACAATCACTATTTCTAGTCTTTCTATGAACTTCAGAGGTGCCTGCGCATTTATGTTTTGCTGATCAAATATGGGCAAGCGAGATACCACTTTATCATACTCTTTTATGAACATTGCAATCCTGCTTATAGACATGATTCATGATGCTGATTATTAATTGTTGGTACCTTTCCATGATTGACATAGCTATTAGATAATCTTATTTGCATGTATCTTATTATAAACTACCTAAGTGTTAGCCAAAGCATGAGGATATCTACATCATATGAACAGATGTGTTCGTGAAAGTTCTTTTATTGCATCAGTTGTCAACTGAATTGCTTGAGGACAAGCAATAAGCTAAGCTTGGGGGGAGTTGATACGTCCAAAACGTATCTACTTTCCCGAACACTTTTGCTATTGTTTTGCCTCTAATTTGTGTATTTTGGATGCAACTAACACGGACTAACGTTGTTTTCAGCAGAACTGTTCTGGTGTCTCGTTTTTGTGCAGAAATCCAACTTTCAGGAAAAACCTCGGAATTTATGCGAAAGGTCCTATTTTTCCAGAAGACTCACGGAGCCAGAAGGGCAAGCCAGGTGGAGGCCCGAGGGCCCCACACCATAGGGCGGCGCGGCCCAGGAGGGGGGCGCGCGGCCCTAGCATGTGGCCCCCTCGGCTGGCCTCCGACGCCCTCCTCTGGACTACTTAAGGGGTTCGATCTAAAAATCGCGACCAAGAAGTCGAAGTCGCCAGAAACCCTCCAGAACGCCGCCACATCGCGAAACTCCGTCTCGGGGGCCAGAAGTCTCTGTTCTGGCACTCCGCTGGGACGGGGAATTGGAGGAGATCATCGCCATCATCACCACCGACGCCTCTCCATCAACTAGCCATGTGTCCCCCATCCATGTGTGAGTAATTCCCCCGCTGTAGGCCGAAGGGGATGGTAGGGATTGGATGAGATTGGTCATGTAATAGCATAAGATTGTTAGGGCATAGTGCCTAGTGTCCGTAATAGGTACTTTGATGATATTGTTGCAACTTGTTATGCTTAATGCTTGTCACTAGGGCCCGAGTGCCATGATCTCAGATCTGAACATGTTATTGTTTCATCATGATATTCATTGTTTTATGATCTTACCTGCAAGTTGTATACACATGTCGCTGTCCGGAACCAAAGGCCCCGAAGTGACAGAAATCGGGACAACCGGAGGGGATGGTAGTGATGTGAGGATCACATGTGTTCACGGAGTGTTAATGCTTTGCTCCGGTACTCTATTAAAAGGAGTACCTTAATATCCAGTAGATTCCCTTGAGGCCCGGCTGCCACCGGCTGGTAGGACAAAAGATGTTGTGCAAGTTTCTCATTGCGAGCACGTACGACTATATATGGAACACATGCCTATTGATTGCTTTGTACTTGGACACCGTTTTATTATTATCTGCAAATGCCCTGCTTTGATTGTTACATGAGTTTCTCACATCCATGCAACGCCCGTTATCCGTCCCCGTGCCTACAATATTTTAATCCTGCTGTTTACTATAATTACCACTTCTGTCTTTGTTACTCTGCTGCTGTTATTTCACTACTGCTACTGCTATAAAACTGTTACTACTGATAAACTCTTGCGAGCAAGTTTGTTTCCAGGTGCAGCTGAATTGACAACTCCGCTGTTAAGGCTTTCAAGTATTCTTTGTCTCCCCTTGTGTCGAATCAATAAATTTGGGTTTTACTATCCGCGAAGACTGCTGCGATCCCCTATACTTGTGGGTTATCAGTTTTCTGTATAACTTGTGCCACTGTGCTTCATCTGATGATTTCTTCATAGAAAAAATTCCTATGCAGCATAGTTATCAATGGAAAATGCCTCCACATTTTCTGCGGACTCATCTTTGCTTCAACATTTTTCCATCTTGACTTGCCACACTTGGGGCAATAATCATTGATGTCGACATTGTATTCCATAGCACAACATGAGCACAAACTGTAGCATGTGGCATGTCTTTGTTATTCCATACAACTTTGCACCTTCGGGTTGTATGGAGCAGACAAATTTCATGACGTCCTTGCTAATTCCAGGCCCTGAATCACCTGGCAAGGTCTTTAATGTCTTTCTAGAGCCTCTTATGGAAGAATTACAATTAATTTGGAAAGGTGTGGATATAATTGATGCTCTATCAGGAACTCGGGATAAAATGTTTTCTCTTAGAGCAGCAATTCTTTGGTGTATTCACGACTACCCAACACTGAGCACTCTTTCAGGGCGTACTAGAAAAGGCTATGTTGCTTGTATTCACTATTACAAAGATCCTGTTTCAAAACTTCCAAAAGGCAAACTTGGGTATTTCGGGCACTTTCGCTTCCTTCCAAAGAAACATCATATGCGCATAAAAAATATGTATCTAAACACTCATACGAAGCATGATAAGCCCGATATTTTCACTGCAGATGAGCTGAAATAATTATTGGAGAAGGTTAGACAGCTTTCGCCGGAGGAATTACAGGTGGCAACCATGAAAAAGAAGGAACAAGCAGCCATGCAAAAGAAGGAATGTGCATCCATGAAAAAGAAGCAGAAGTCAGCCAGCAAGATAAAAATTAAGAAGCAGACACCAGTAAAAGAAAGTGATCTTGCCACTCCCAGCCCTAGGGAAGCGCACCAAAAACCAAGAAAAGGAGCCCAAATATGTGCCAATTTGGGCCAGAGGATGAGTTTGTGGGACTTGGAGTACTGGCCCACCCTGAAGCTGAGAAATAATCTTGATGTCTTGCACACTGAGAAAAAATATTTGTGACAATCTTCTTGGAACAATTCTCAGAATGGAGGGGGAAAATAAGGACACCCTTAATGCTAGGTGTGACATCGGCGAGAATGGCTTCAATGTTCTAAAACATCTACATTTGAAAAATAATAAAGGGGAAGTCGACTATGAGTGGCCAGGGGCCCCATATGCCCTTTCTCGAGAACTTGCACGTGCATTCTATCAATTCTTACGGGAGTTGAGGTTTCTAGATGGATATGCTTCAAACTTTGCAAAATGTGTAATTTCTGATGAGATCAAGGTACAAGGCCTAAGACACATTATTGTCACATTATTTTGCAAACCATCTTAGCTGCTGGATTGATGTCAACACCCGGATTTTTAAGTCCAGATGCCTATTATGTCATTCATCGCAATCCCAGGAATATTGTTGTTGTGAGGCATAATAGTTGAATATCATAGTCGTCATTCATTACAAACCATATTGTCTTACAACTTGAATCACATGATCCATATTACACAAATAGTTGATCTATTGATCAACGAACAAACACAAGTTCATAGCGGAAGCGTAAATAGAAATGGACTCTCTAGTCCACAGGCCAACGCTTGACGTTGGAAGACTCCTAGTTGTCGTAGGCGTCCTGCTGGTCATCTCCTTGGTAGTTCTGTTCATCTTCATACTCTGGCCATTTGAGTGGCTAGGGACAAAGCCGTGAGTACTTTAAGTACTCGCAAACTAATACTAGTGTAAGTGCTAACAATTCTAGTAAGGGGTGCTAAGCTCTAGTTTATTTGCATAAAGCCAATTTTAGTTCACAAGTATTTGAGAAAAGACTTATTCATGTGCTAACTAACTCAAGTGGGAACATTAGTGTCATTCCCACAACTCAGTGGTGATTCAAAATCAAGTCACCATTCACCATTCACTTCACCAATATTTTCAAGAATCTGACACCGGAAACTGTATGGCCTTTCCAACCGTCCGTAACCGTGGACACGGCTATTCGAATAGGTTTAAACTCTGCAGAGGTTGCACACTTGTGCCACAACATTTGATTTCATCCGTCGGGATAACCCCGAATCATCGTAACACAGTACGCGGATCATCAACCATAACCTTTCACTTACAAACCCTAGTATGAGCACCTCTCCCCATGAGCTTGGCCTCCCAGTGAAGACCAACTGTCAACCTGGGAACTGCAAAGGGCTTGGCCGTACAATTCACCTCAATTCACATCATTTCTAAACAACGGAGGTAGCCTCGGCATAACCCCTATGATGTGTGTTCAGAGGGAACCCATACTAAGATGTATAAATTTCTAGTTAAGCCCTACCCATAATCAGGTATTGTGGGGGTACTCAAAAATTGGAAAGGTATCGCATCCAAACCAATATCAGTTTTAATCAAAAATCACCATCTTCTCCAAGTCATATTCACCTTCAAAATTCATCCAATGGAATGACTCATCATTCCAAGGTTTCAAATTCAATTCAAGTCACAAGTTCCCATCTAGAGTAGTCAAATTTTAATATTAGCACTAGCACTATCATGAGGGGTGCTATCTTGCTTGGCTAGCTTTGAGACTAACTTTGCTACTCTAGTACCACTCTTAACTTAGACCAAAGTTAACTATAAAAGTAACTTCTTCAAAAGTCAAGTAAAACTTGTAAAGTAAAAACTTGGGATAGGATTGTGGTAAGAAAAGTAAGACTAATGGTGCCTTGCCCCAATGGGGCTTTGCACTTTGCAAGAATATTAGCTTCCCTTGGTAGTGGTCAAAGTTCTCCTCTTCCTCCTCTTGGTAGCAACCTTCCTCCTCCTGGTATTCTCCGGTGCTAGCGTCTAAATTCGAATACGAGGTATAATCACTCAACAAGTTCAAGAGCTATACTAAACACCACATAACTTCACACAAATTCTAATCACACACATAACACAATTAGGTGCATTGGTTTTCTGGATTGAGGAAAAATAATTTCCTCTCATTACATATGTAAATGATAGTTTCCATTTAGTTCTTGAGGAATAATTTCCTCTCATTGAATCTTCTTAAGATTTAACTTTTCTAAACAATTATACATGAAATCATGTTGACCTAAGTCAACCATTCATCATCATTTGGGAAAATGATTTAAATGAGGTAGAATACCACATACAATTTAACAATTCTAAATATGATTTAAAATCACCAAGTATTTCATGTGAGAGTACTTGGCCAGTGGTCCAAACTTCATATGAAAGTACTTGGGACAAGATTTAAATGAAGTACAACACTTCATATAATTTGCATAATAGTTTTGGACAATATCACTTAACTAAACTAGCCATATAGTCCTTTATTTAAACTAGGCCATGATCATCCAAAGTGACTACACCATATTTTTGCAGAAACAATTATTGCAAGTGAAATGTGAGCTATTAGAGTTGGAAACAACTTAATTTTATTTTTGGTTGATTTTTAATAATTGTTTGAAGTCACAAAAGGCCATGCTTTGTTTATTTTGTCATTTTATTTCTACACCAAATCTAGGGTTGATACCAGTGGCATTGTTTAGATAATTTCATGGGCTTTCCAGAGATATAAAGTTTGCTAAATTTGGTGTAGTAGATTTGTAACTATTCAAATTTGAAGTTGACATCAGTATTGAATTTGAGCTAAAACGAATTAAACGGAATTTGAATTCCTGGGCCACGTGGGAAAAGCCTACGGGCCCAAAACGATTCAAACAGAGAAACTTGGCCCAGCAACGCATCCAGTGCGAGTGGGCCGTCTGACGGGGTGGGGTCCACTGTCAGCGGCTATATCAACGCGAAGCGGTACGCGCAAGGAGGAGCGTTGGATTAGAGGGTGATCGTGCGGCGCACGATCATCTTCTTCTTCGACGAGATGCCGCAGCTCTGGCGGCGAACCTAGGGGGTCGGAGGGAGTACCAGGGCTCCGGCGGTCGGCGGCGAGGTTCGCGGCGATGTTGTCGACGGTGCTGAAGCGGCTGGTACAAGTGGCGGCGCTTGAGGAGGCTTGAATCGACGGTGGCGATCTCAGGGCTCCGACGGCTTCGAGCTTGCAATTCCAGTGACTCCGGCGACGATTGGACTGGCTAATGGATCTAGGCGGAGCGGTGAAGAGAGGAGAGTGAGATGGTGTGCTTGGTTGAGTTGAGGGAGTGCCCTATTTATAGAATCGAGAGGGTGTCGCGGGTGCTATGACGAGGTCAACATCGACGCGGGCGCTTCGGCGAGCTAGCGAGCTAGGCGAGGGTGGCATCCTGTTCAGAGAATCGTGCGGTCCTCTGGGCGACGGCAGCGTGGTCGGGCGGTGCCTAACACGGTCGGCTGTCGCGAGGTTCTGGCGCGTCTGCGGCGGGATGTGGTCGTCGTCTCCGGCGGCGGCGGGCACGGGTCTACGTCGTGAGCGTGTCCTGCGCGTTCGCGGTGGCACGGCGAGGCTCGATGTGAAGAAAGGGGGGCCAGGGATGGAGCGAGGCGACGAGGCGGCAGGTGGCCAGTGATGCCCGCGGCGTGCGCATGTGCGACGCCAACGGCATCCTGGGAAGATCTGGGCGCGCGAATTCCAGCGATGGTCGGCGTTGTCTGTGGCAATGGCGATGCTAGGCGGTGCTAGGGAGGTGAGGTGGAGCTCTGGGACAAGGTGGCCGTGGCTGGAGAAGAAGAAGGAGAGGGGTGGCTCGACTTGTGGCATGGGGCCGGCATGGCCATGCCCATGGCTTGCTAGCTCCTCTCCCTAGGGTTCCAAGCTGGTCAGGAGAGAGAGAGGGGACAAGGGAACCAGGTAGAGTTGAGGGGGCACTTAGGGTTAGGCCAAACACTATTCAAAATAGTGGTTTTGGATTTATCCCTATTTGAAATTTGCCAAATCTTGCCAAATTTGGTTGAGCTCAAATGGTTCCAAAATTTGAAAGTGGTTGGTTTGGTTGGGTTGTAAATGACCAGAGACAAATACAAGTGGTGGTGGAATTTTTAAAAATCAAAAAATGCAAATTTGCAAAAAGTGAGATTGTTGTCAAAGTTAAAAAGTCTCAACTTTGCATGAGCATAGTTTTTGATCCAAGATGATTTTGGTATGGTGGTCTTTACAAAATTTGTTCACTTTGATGTGCTCTTGGATGAGGTGCAAAGAATTGGGAAAGTTTAGTTTGAAAAACTTGAAATACAAGGGCTCAAAGTAGTGACCAGAATATAGATGGAAGATTTGACCATTATCATATGTGATCACAATTTGTGTTTGAATTTGATTTGATTTGTGTTTCTTTGATTCCAAAAGTTGTAATAAGTGTTTAGTAACATAATACAACTAATGGTGAAGGTCAAATTGGTCTGGGGTAAAGATTTGCAAAAATGGCATAAACCATATGTGAGGGTTTTTGGGTTTTCTTATTTGATTTCTTTCTCTTTTTATTTTATTTGGTTTGTGATCTTCACTTGATCACTTGAGGGTTTTAGGGTTTTTCACATAAACACAATAACACTCATCATGGCATATCACACAAAATGCACAAGTCCTATGCATGGCACTATATGCAAATAAAAGTTTTTGTTGGTTCTGAATTTTGGATCTCTGGAATTCTTCCTCTTCCTTTTTATTGAAATTTGGGATGTTACAAACCCTTCCCCCTTACAAAAGATCGCGTCCCGAGATCTAGAAGAAAATTAGGTACTAAAGAGATCTGGGTACTCCTTCTTCATGAGTCTTCGCGTTCCCATGTGGCTTCATCTTCGGTATGGTTGCTCCACTAAATCTTGAGAAACTTGATGCTTCGGGTGTGGGTGGTTCTGTAAGCTTCCTCCAGGATGCGAATCGACACTTCGTGGTATGTCAAGTCCTTGTTGATATCCACCGATCGATGATCGATGTTCTTGAACACTTCGGTCTTCTCGGGGACTTCTAGACACTTCCGGAGGAGTGAGATGTGAAACACGTCGTGCACAGCCGACATTTCTTCTGGTAGCTCCAGTTGGTAAGATACTTCGCCTCGGCGGATGAGAACTTTGAAGGGTCCGACATATCGGGGTGCGAGCTTTCCTTTCAGCTGGAATATCTGCATTCCTTTCAGGGAGGATTCTTTGAGATAGACAAAATCTCCGATCTCGAAGGTCATCTCTCGGTGTCTCTTGTCGGCGTAGCTCTTCTGTCTTGATTGCGCCGTCTTGAGGTACTCGCGGATCTTGTGTACTTTCTCTTCGGCTTGACGAAGAACATCTGGTCCAAAGACTTGGCTTTCTTCGACTTCCGACCAATTCAGAGGGGTACGACATTTCCTTTCGTACAAGGCTTCAAAGGGGGCCATCTGTAGGCTGGCTTGGTAGCTGTTGTTGTAAGAGAATTCTGTGTAAGGCAGACAGTCTTCCCACTTGGATCCATATTACAGTACACATGCTCTCAGCATGTCCTCGAATATCTGGTTGACTCTTTCCGTCTGTCCATCGGTCTGCGGATGATAGGCGGTGCTGAAATTCAGCCGGGTTCCTAGTCCTTCGTGCACTTTCTACCAGAATCTTGAGGTGAATTGCGATCCTCTATCTGACACTATCGACTTCGGGGTTCCGTGCAGGGCGACTATTCTGGAGATATATAGTTCAGCTAACTTTGGGCCTTGGTATGTGGTCTTGACGGCGATGAAATGGGCTAACTTGGTCAGTCTATCGACAAATACCCATATCGAATCATTTGCTTTGCTGGATTTAGGCAAACCTGTGATAAAGTCCATTCCTACCGAGTCCCACTTCCATTATGGAATCTGCGGTGGCTGCAACAATCCTGTGGGTCGTTGATGTTCTGCCTTGACTCGTTGACAGATCTCACACTTGGCGATGTAGCTTCCGATTTCTCTCTTCATTCCATGCCACCAAAATTGCTCCTTCAGATCTTGATACATCTTGGTACCTCCGGGGTGGATTGAGTAAAGGTTGTCATGGGCTTCTTTCAGGATGACTTGCTTCAACTCTGAGTCGGATGGTACACAAAGGCGTCCTTTGTACCAAAGAACTCCGGCTTCATCTACGGTGAATCCTGGTGCTTTTCCTGCGGCTATCTGGTTCTTGATTCCGTCGATGCTAGCGTTTCCTTTCTGGGCTTCCTTGATCTGACTAATCAAGGTGGGTTGAAGTTCTATGCTGGCTAGGAATCCTTCACTAACAAGTTCAAGTCTAAACTGTTCAAACTCCTGAAACAGGCTGGGTTGCTCGATTGCGATCATGGAATTCAACTGGCACGGCAGTCGACTCAAGGCATCCGCTACCACGTTGGCCTTGCCGGGGTGGTAGTGAATCTCCATGTCGTAATCCTTGATCAATTCTATCCATCTGCGTTGCCTCATATTCAGCTCCTTCTGGGTGAAGATATATTTCAGGCTCTTGTGGTCGGAGTAGATTTCACATCGATTACCCATGAGGTAATGACGCCAAACTTTCAAGGCTAAGACTACGGCTGCAAGCTCTAAGTCGTGGGTTGGATAGTTCTGCTCATGCCGCTTCAGCTGTCTTGAAAGGTATGATATCACTTTGCCTTCTTGCATAAGTACACATCCAAGACCAATCTTGGAGGTGTCGCAATAGACGTCAAAGGGCTTGGTGATGTCCGGCATGATCAGGATTGGGGCTGAGGTCAGTCTACTCTTGAGTTGTTGGAAACTCTCTTCATATTTGTCAGTCCATTCGAACTTCTTGTCCTTCTTCAACAGTTGAGTCATTGGTCGAGCGATGCTCGAAAAGCCTTCTACAAATCTGCGGTAATATCCGGCTAATCCAAGAAAAGCGCAGACCTCGGTTTGGGTGGTTGGGGCTTGCCATTCTGTAACAGTTTTGATCTTGGCGGGATCTACGTCAATTCCTTCTGCGGACAAGACATGTCCCAGGAATCCTACTTCCTTGAACCAAAACTCACATTTGCTGAACTTGGCATACAACTGTTGGTGTCTAAGGGTTTCAAGGACAGTCTCCAAATGCTGTTCATGTTCCTCTTCGGACTTGGAGTAGATAAGGATGTCGTCGATTAAGACAACGACAAACTTGTCCAAAAAGTTCATGAAGATCTTATTCATGAGGTTCATGAAATAAGCTGGGGCATTGGTTAATCCAAACGACATGACTTTGTACTCATACAACCCATATCTGGTGGTAAAGGCAGTCTTGGGGATATCGGTGGCGCGAATCTTCAGCTGATGATAACCAGTTCTAAGATCAATCTTAGAGAACACTTTGGCACCGGTCAACTGATCGAACAGGTCTTCTATCTTGGGTAGGGGGTATTTGTTCTTGACGGTGACATCGTTAAGTTTACGGTAGTCCGTACATAAACGAGTGGCACCATCCTTCTTGTCCACGAACAAAACTGGTGATCTCCAGGGTGATGCACTAGGTCGAATCAAACCTTTGGCTAACATATCATCAATCTGCTTCTTCAGCTCCACAAGCTCTATTGGGTTCATGCTACAGGCTCTCTGGGCTATAGGTCCAGTTCCGGGAATTAACTCGATGATGAACTCGATATCCCGATCCAGGGGCATACCGGGTAGATCATCTGGAAACACATCAGGGTATCGACAGACGACCCTGATCTGATCCATAGTTGGCTTGGCTACACTTTGGTTGCAGGTAAATTTTCTGGGTAGTCTTTCAGATACATGTTCTACTAGGATACCGGTGCTGCTAGTCATGGTGATGGCTTTCTTGGCATAGTCAATCAATCCATGGTGTTTTGACATCCAGTCCATTCCTAGTACGACTTCCAAACCTTTGGTTCCCAGAATAATCAGATTGGCATAAAAATCTACTTCATGTATTCTGATGGGTACATTTTTGCAAAATTTTCTGGCTTTGGTGGTTGATCTGGGAATTTGAACTATCATAACATGCTTCAAACTGATAGGTTGAATTTTACTTGTGGATGCAAAGTCTTCGGTGACAAAAGAATGAGATGCTCCGGAATCAAACAACACTCTGGTAGGAACGGAGTTGACAGAAAACATACCCAGTACAACATCTGGTGCTTCCTGGGCTTCTTTAGCGTTCATTTGGAAGAGACGGCTGTTGCGGTTATTGGGGTTGTTGGGGGCGAACTTCTTGCCGGTGGAAACACGGCGTTGTTGCTGAGCAGGTGCAGCGGTGTTGGCTGCAATCTTGGCTAACCTCTTGGGGCACTCGTTGGAGTAGTGTCCCACCACACCACACTCATAGCAAGTGATGGTGGCCCTGTCCTTGGTTGCGACGGGGATGGCGTTGCTCCCAGTCCTTGGAGTGGTGTTGGTGTTGTTGTTGTTGTTGGTGTTGGGGGCTCTGGGCGGAGCGCGGTTGAAGTAGTAGTAGTTGTTGTTGTTGCTATTGTTGTGGTGGCCTCCTGGCCTGGAGTTTCCTCCACTCCGGTTCTGATAACCCGGGCGTGAAGTCTGCATCTGGGACTTTTTGTTGTTTCTCGGAGTGAAACCTCCGCTTGAGCTGGGGCGATACTTTGGTGCATTCCTGGGCCCACTCTGGTGCATCATGCGGCGTTTGCGGTTCTCGTTGGCTTGGTTCAGCTTGCCTTCCATCTGGATGGCGGAGTCCACTAGGGCTTCAAGGTCGGCGAAAGGGATGTTGACGAGGACAGTCTGCATCTCATCATGCAGTCCGTTCAGGAATCTCTCCTGCCTCTTCTCGGTGGTGTCGGTCTCGTCGGGGGCGTACCTTGACAGTGTAAGGAAACTGTCGCGGTATTCTACCACTGTCATCCGTCCTTGCTTGAGTTCACAGAACTCATCCCTCATCTTCTTGATAAGACCCGGGGGCACATGGTACTTGCTGAACTTGAGCTTGAAATCTGCCCAAGTCATGACTTGACCTCCGTTCATGGCACGGGTGCTAGTCCACCAGGCTCGGGCTGGTCCGACAAGGTAATGGGTTGCAAACAAGACCTTCTCGTTGGCTTCCACTCCGGCTACTTCCAAGTTGTTCTCCATACTCTGGAGCCAGTCGTCGGCGTGGAGGGGTTCCTCGGTCTTGCTAAACACCGGTGGGTTGGTGTTCTGGAAGTTCTTGAGCTTGGATCCGGGGTGGTCATGATTTCCATGGCCTTGGTTGGCAAGGTTTTGCAGTGCTGCGATGTTGGCTTGGCGTTCAGCTCTTTCAGTCTCCCTGTCGGCCATCAGGGTTTGCAGCAGTTGCATCATTGTTGTTGCGATTGGGAGGGGCCATCTGAACATAGAGAAGATCATGAGATAAGGGGGAAATTTCTATGGTTTATTTTGAGTAAGTTCATAAATTTAAAACTTGAAAGCTTTTGATGACAAACACAACATTCATTCATTCATTCCACATCACACATTACAAACTAACATACTAACACTTCCCATGGTTTTAAGAACCATTCTCTCATGCTACGATACAACGGGCGGGATACAACTCACACCTACATAAGTGATCAAGTGCAACTACTCCTCATCATCAACATCGATCGGGACGAAGTCGTCGGGTCCTGCCTCCAGGAACTCGTAGTCCTCCTCCTCGGTGAACTCGTCCTCCTCAAAGTCGTCGTCGTTGCTCAGGAAGGCTCCTCCTCCCTGATCTACCAACGTAGAGTCCGCCCCTCCCTATTGGATTTGACACTTTTTCTGATCTCCCTCTCCAATGCACTGAAATCCCATCGTCTTCCTCCATCTCTCTCAGCTGGTCCTCCTGGGCCTTGACAGTGGCCTCCAAAGATGCTATCATGGTGCAAAGGCGCACAATAGTAGCGTCCTTCTTGGCACGCTGCTGGCGGAGTGTCTTGCGGCCGCGGGCGAGTAGCCTGATCGCCTCACCCTGCTCGGTGATGTGAGCGTGGGTCTGGTTGGCGTACACGCGGGAGGCGTCCAGATCCTTCTGAGTCTGGTACAACATGAAGTCGAGGTACTCAGCATGGTGCCTCAACTCCGGGTGCGGCTGCAGCTCCATGGGCACTCCCATGGCATCACGCCTCACGAGATGCGCGAAGCGGGAAGCGAGGATGCGCACCACGTTCTGTCCATAGAGACGTGCAAGTGCCTCCTGAAGGGCACGTGCGAGTCCGTCGAGCCACTTGCTCTCGCAGAAGGAGAAGAGGGTCCTCTCCGAGGTGGGAGGCTCCATCTTGCCCCTCAAGTCAGCGGTGATGATCCACTGCAACTCTCCTCCGGGTTGGTCGTCCACCTGGATTCCGTGGAACTCGGGGTGTGGGCGTCCAAGGAAGTCCGAGAGGGCGTTGAGGTCGTGCTCGAAGATCAAGCTTCCTCCATTCCCAAGCTGGTAGAACTTGGTGTTGATGGGTTCATTTGGCTCCATCTGAAAGAGAAATGGATAAGTAAGTTAGAGAGTGAACAAGTGTGGCAAAATTTTAAGTAGATTCAAATAAGAAAGAGCATGATTCATCAAATTTTGAAAAAGTCTCAAAGAAAAGAGTGTGAGTAAATTTTCATAAATATTCTCTTCACTTGATTTCAAAGTTAAGTTTTTCTGAACGTCCATTGTAACTAGGGTCTTCTAAGGTCAAACAATGGCTCTGATACCAACTTGTCAACACCCGGATTTTTAAGTCCAGATGCCTATTATGTCATTCATCGCAATCCCAGGAATATTGTTGTTGCGAGGCATAATAGGTGAATATCATAGTCATCATTCATTACAAACCATATTGTCTTACAACTTGAATCACATGATCCATATTACATAAATAGTTGATCTATTGATCAACGAACAAACACAAGTTCATAGCGGAAGCGTAAATAGAAATGGACTCTCTAGTCCACAGGCCAACGCTTGACGTTGGAAGACTCCTAGTTGTCGTAGGCGTCCTGCTGGTCATCTCCTTGGTAGTTCTGTTCATCTTCATACTCTGGCCATTTGAATAGCCAGGGACAAAGCCGTGAGTACTTTAAGTACTCGCAAACTAATACTAGTGTAAGTGCTAACAATTCTAGTAAGGGGTGCTAAGCTCTAGTTTATTTGCATAAATCCAATTTTAGTTCACAAGTATTTGAGAAAAGACTTATTCATGTGCTAACTAACTCAAGTGGGAACATTAGTGTCATTCCCACAACTCAGTGGTGATTCAAAATCAAGTCACCATTCACCATTCACTTCACCAATATTTTCAAGAATCTGACACCAGAAACTGTATGGCCTTTCCAACCGTCCGTAACCGTGGACACGGCTATTCGAATAGGTTTACACTCTGCAGAGGTTGCACACTTGTGCCACAACATTTGATTTCATCCGTCGGGATAACCCCGAATCATCGTAACAGAGTACGCGGATCATCAACCATAACCTTTCACTTACAAACCCTAGTATGAGCACCTCTCCCCATGAGCATGGCCTCCCAGTGAAGACCAACTGTCAACCTGGGAACTACACAGGGCTTGGCTGTACAATTCACCTCAATTCACATCATTTCTCAACAACGGAGGCAGCCTCAGCATAACCCCTATGATTTGTGTTCAGAGGGAACCCATACTAAGATGTATAAATTTCTAGTTAAGCCCTACCCATAATCAGGTATTGTGTGGGTACTCAAAAATTGGAAAGGTATCGCATCCAAACCAATATCAGTTTTAATCAAAAATCACCATCTTCTCCAAGTCATATTCACCTTCAAAATTCATCCAATGGAATGACTCATCATTCCAAGGTTTCAAATTCAATTCAAGTCACAAGTTCCCATCTAGAGTAGTCAAATTTTAATATTAGCACTAGCACTATCATGAGGGGTGCTATCTTGCTTGGCTAGCTTTGAGACTAACTTTGCTACTCTAGTACCACTCTTAACTTAGACCAAAGTTAACTATAAAAGTAACTTCTTCAAAAGTCAAGTAAAACTTGTAAGGTAAAAACCTGGGATAGGATTGTGGTAAGAAAAGTAAGACTAATGGTGCCTTGCCCCAAAGGGGCTTTGCACTTTGCAAGAATATTAGCTTGCCTTGGTAGTGGTCAAAGTTCTCCTCTTCCTCCTCTTGGTAGCAACCTTCCTCCTCCTGGTATTCTCCGGTGCTAGCGTCTAAATTCAAATACGAGGTATAATCACTCAACAAGTTCAAGAGCTATACTAAACACCACATAACATCACACAAATTCTAATCACACACATAACACAATTAGGTGCATTGGTTTTCTGGATTGAGGAAAAATAATTTCCTCTCATTACATATGTAAATGATAGTTTCCATTTAGTTCTTGAGGAATAATTTCCTCTCATTGAATCTTCTTAAGATTTAACTTTACAAAACAATTATACATGAAATCATGTTGACCTAAGTCAACCATTCATCATCATTTGGGGAAATGATTTAAATGAGGTAGAATACCTCATACAATTTAACAATTCTAAATATGATTTAAAATCACCAAGTATTTCATGTGAGAGTACTTGGCCAGTGGTCCAAACTTCATATGAAAGTACTTGGGACAAGATTTAAATGAAGTACAACACTTCATATAATTTGCATAATAGTTTTGGACAATATCACTTAACTAAACTAGCCATATAGTCCTTTATTTAAACTAGGCCATGATCATCCAAAGTGACCACACCATATTTTAGCAGAAACAATTAGTGCAAGTGAAATGTGAGCTATTAGAGTTGGAAACAACTTAATATCATTTTTGGTTGATTTTTAATAATTGTTTGAAGTCACAAAAGGCCCTGCCTTGTTTATTTTGTCGTTTTATTTCTACACCAAATCTAGGGTTGAGACCAGTGGCATTGTTTAGATAATTTGATGGGCTTTCCAGAGATATAAAGTTTGCTAAATTTGAAGTTGACATCAGTATTGAATTTGAGCTAAAACGAATTAAATGGAATTTGAATTCCTGAGCCGCGCGGGAAAAGCCTACGGGCCCAAAACGATTCAAACAGAGAAACTCGACCCAGCAACGCATCCAGTGCGAGTGGGCCGTCTGACGAGGTGGGGTCCACTGTCAGCGGCTGTATCAACGCGAAGCAGTACGCACAAGGAGGAGCGTTGGATTAGAGGGTGATCGTGCGGCGCACGATCATCTTCTTCTCCGGCGAGATGCCGCAGCTCTGGCGGAAAACCTAGGGGGTCGGAGGGAGTACCAGGGCTCCGGCGGTCAGCGGCGAGGTTCACGGCGATGTTGTCGGCGGTGCTGAAGCGGCTGGTACAAGTGGCGGTGCTTGAGGAGGCTTGAATCGATGGCGGCGATCTCAGGGCTCCGATGGCTTCGAGCTTGCAATTTTGGCGACTCCGGCGACGATTGGACTGGCTAATGGATCGAGGCGGAGCGGTGAAGAGAGGAGAGTGAGATGGTGTGCTTGGTTGAGTTCAGGGAGTGCCCTATTTATAGAATCGAGAGGGTGCCGCGGGTGCTGTGACGAGGTCTACATCGACGCGGGCGCTCCGGCGAGCTAGCGAGCTAGGCGAGGGCGGCATCCTGTTCAGAGCATCGTGGCGGTCCTCTGGGCGACGATAGCATGGTCGGGCGGTGCCTAACACGGTCGGCTGTCGCGAGGTTCTGGCGCGTCTGCGGCGGGATGTGTTCGACGTCTCCGGCGGCGGCGGGCACAGGTCTGCGTCGTGAGCGTGTCCTGCGCGTTCGCGATGACACGGCGAGGCTCGAGGTGAGGAAAGGGGGGCCAGGGATGGAGCGAGGCGACGAGGCGGCAGGTGGCCAGTGATGCCCTCGGCGTGTGCACGTGCGACGCTAACGGCATCCTGGGAAGATCTGGGCGCACGAATTCCAGTGATGGTCGGCGTTGTCCGTGGCAATGGCGATGCTAGGCGGTGCTAGGGAGGTGAGGTGGAGCTCTGGGACAAGGTGGCCGTGGCTGGAGAAGAAGAAGGAGAGGGGTGGCTCGACATGTGGCATGGGGCCGGCATGGCCATGCCCATGGCTTGCTAGCTCCTCTCCCTAGGGTTCCAAGCTGGTCAGGAGAGAGAGAGGGGACAAGGGAACCAGGTAGAGTTGAGGGGGCACTTAGGGTTAGGCCAAACACTATTCAAAATAGTGGTTTTGGATTTATCCCTATTTGAAATTTGCCAAATCTTTCCAAATTTGGTTGAGCTCAAATGGTTCCAAAATTTGAAAGTGGTTGGTTTGGTTGAGTTGTAAATGACCAGATACAAATACAAGTGGTGGTGGAATTTTTAAAAATCAAAAAATGCAAATTTGCAAAAAGTGAGATTGTTGTCAAAGTTAAAAAGTCTCAACTTTGCATGAGCATAGTTTTTGATCCAAGATGATTTTGGTATGGTGGTCTTTACAAAAGTTGTTCACTTTGATGTGCTCTTGGATGAGGTGCAAAGAATTGGGAAAGTTTAGTTTGAAAAACTTGAAATACAAGGGCTCAAAATAGTGACCAGAATATAGATGGCAGATTTGACCATTATCATATGTGACCACAATTTGAGTTTGAATTTGATTTGATTTTTGTTTCTTTGATTCCAAAAGTTGTAATAAGTGTTTAGTAACATAATACAACTAATGGTGAAGGTCAAATTGGTCTAGGGTAAAGATTTGCAAAAATGGCATAAACCATATGTGCGGGTTTTAGGGTTTTCTTATTTGATTTCTTTCTCTTTTTATTTTATTTGGTTTGTGATCTTCACTTGATCACTTTAGGGTTTTAGGGTTTTTCACATAAACACAATAACACTCAATATGGCATATCACACAAAATGCACAAGTCCTATGCATGGCACTATATGCAAATAAAAGTTTTTGTTGGTTCTGAATTTTGGATCTCTGGAATTCTTCCTCTTCCTTTTTATTGAAATTTGGGATGTTACAATTGACAGGACAAGTAAGTAAGGATATATATGAGGCAATTCCTCAGTTAGAAAGGTTTTTTAGGGTACCGTGCAACAAAATTACAAACAAGACCGTGCTGAATAAACTAGAGGTAGAGATCCCTGAGATCTTGTGCAGGCTAGAGTGCATTTTACCCCCAGCTTTTTATTGATGTGATTGTGCACCTAGCAATACATTTACCTGAAGAGGCACACCGAAGAGTTCCTGTGCATTATGGGTGGATTTACCCAGTTGAAAGGCGGCTATACACTTTGAAGCTCGCTCGGCCAGAAGGTTCTATTTCCGAGGGATATGTTCTCGATGAATGTCTCACATTTTGCTTGAGATACATGGATGATGTCAACATAGTGTATAACAAGGAACAAAGAAATTCAGCTTTTGAAGATCTTGATGCCTATGATGTTCAAGTTTTGGGCACGGA
This sequence comes from Lolium perenne, assembly GCF_019359855.2. Classification (NCBI taxonomy): domain Eukaryota; kingdom Viridiplantae; phylum Streptophyta; class Magnoliopsida; order Poales; family Poaceae; genus Lolium; species Lolium perenne. Next base: position 145,388,094 of record NC_067245.2, read on the forward strand.
GTTAAATTTATTTCGGCATGCAATTATGGTGAGGAAGATCCTGCAGAAGTTAAAAAAATGGTGTGGTATGTTTTGCACAACAGTGATGAAACAGCCAAATATAGACGGCATGTTTTCACATATTAGCTTGCCTACATCCATACTTAACTATGTCTGGACAATTGACTTTAAAAAACAGTCGATACAAAAATGAATTAACCCAGCAAAGGGTTCCTGACATTGACAGATCAATGAGAACAAGATTTGCGGACTGGTTCGAGAAAGAAGTTAGCTTTTGCTCTTTGTTCACATGTTGCTAGATCCATTTGATATATGTTGTCACTGCACATATATTTCTTTGCTTGTGGTGTTGCAGCTTAAGGAGGAGATGAGAAGATGAATTAATGTAAATAAGGATGTCTTCGCGTTGGGCTGTTCTCCGTATTACAGGGTCACGAGATACACAGCGTGCATAGTTAATGGGATTCGATTGAGCACTACCAGATGTGATGCGAATAAGAAGACGCAAAACAATGGAATCATGTTACCTGGTGCCGTAAATGCCACAAACAATGAGCGCAATGATTACTTTGGAACTCTTAAGGACATTATTTGTTTACAGTACCATGATAACAGGTCAGTTGTTATTTTTAAAGGTGAATGGTTTGTGCAAGGCAAAGATTAGATGAAAAATGATGGGTACTTCAAGAGCATGAATGTGGGAAGGCTCGCTAACATGAATGATGATTATATTCTGGCTACTCGGGATAAAAATTTCTTCTATTTGACTGAGAGAGACCCAGCTAATAAGGGTTGGAAAATTGTTCAAATAAACGACCATCGACATCTCTACAATGTTAGTGAAAATGAAGGTGTCAGATATGATGCAGATGCCTATCAAGAGCAGGAAAAAGCTTGTGGGCGACAAGGACCAGACACATACGTTGTAGGAACAGAACAAGTCATACCTACTGCAAATTTAAGTAGAGATGGACCCCGATGTATTGAAGTGGCTCTGGTTGAAAAACTGATGGACCAGACTGAATCTGCATTTGATAATGACAATGGAGATAATGTAGATGAATTTGATGAGACACGTCAGAATTACATAGATGAGCATGACACTATTCCAGATATCGCCAGTGATGAGGAGTAGCTTTTCCCTGTATAAGTAATCATCTTGTTGTAATATGGCTAAACTAGCTTTCTTACCATGTCTGCAACTTATGTAATTTTCCTTATGATGCCTGAAACATGTGAGACTAAATCATTTCATATGCTCATCACATAGTATCTTATCATTTCCTGATGCATTGTCACATTAATTGATCCTCAATGGAACTTCAAACATTACAACAGTTGTGCAAAATACTACCTCCGTCCAGTTCATAGGCCTTGCACGGACAAAATTTGCTTGCTATCATCCAGGACCATAATGTTGATATTGCGTAGTGCACGAAGCTTGATACAAATACTGCAACCATGAGATCTTGAGTACTACTACCTCCATCTCAAAGCTTAAGTTTTTTTTGAAAAGTCAAATCAAGTAAAGTTTGACCAAACTTTTGGAAGAATATATCAACAAATATAATATTTTATATATACCATACGAAAATATATTTCATTATCTATAGAATGGCATTGAATTTGTATTTTGCATGTTAATGAGTTTTGGTAAAAATATAGTCGAACTTGACATCATTTGACTTTCTTAAAATAATATAATCTCTCCTATGATTCATAGGATAGGAAAATCATTTTCATCACTAGAGCATGTCCAACAGATGATGTATTTGCCAAAAAAATAGTCATATAGTAAATCACATTAGCCCAAAAAAATGTGCAATTGCAGATGATGTAATGTAAAAAACGTCCCCAAAAAATTATATTGTGATTTATAAGTTGCACCACATGATGCAAATATACATCACCTGCAACGCCCAACCGCCTGGCCGATTCCCGCTCGCCTCCGCGCCTTGCTGGCAGTCAGTCTGCGTGACTGAAGCGACACCTTTGAGCTTACTTCTGCCTGCCACGAGCTACCAAGCAACCTGTGTCCGGCCATCCTGTAGCCGAGGAGCTCCAGGTAGCACAGAACGTGTTTGACAAGGGTGTATAATTGCACAAGTGATGTACATCATCTGGACCCTAAATTAAAATCAGGCGATGTAAAACCAAAAAAAATCCCTAAACAAGTGATGTATAATTTCTTTGGTGCTCCTCTACGGCATCCTCGATTTAATTTTTTGTTACAGTTTGCCTGGAAAAGAAAGCACATGTATTAATCATGTTACAAAATCAGGGGTTTTGCGTTCGAAATAAACATCATTTCTGGTTTTACAGGTTAAGCAAATATTTACATCAATGTGGACAAATAATAATGTAGTACAAAAAATGATGGCTAGATAAAGTTTCCATTAAATATAAACATACCCACATGAGAGAATTTAAGATGCAGACGGACAAATCCCTTTCACGCAGTGTCACCGAAATGGGCTATTGTTTTAGTACGACTCCCGACATGGCTATGAAAAACAAAACAATTTTTTTATTTGTACAATGGCACTGCAGAGAACCCAGTTCATGGGTAGTTTGGCATAATGGCCGGTAATACTATGATTTATACCTTGAGTCAGCGAGAAGTCGGGATCTGGAACATCTGGTATAGTGTCTCCCATGGATCGACCCGCCGGCGATGAACCGTTGCGCGCACGTCTCGCCCTCCTCATCGACTACCTGACCACCTCCTCTGCGCCACCAGATCTCGGAACGGGAACACGAGGAAGGGAGCGAAGAAGAACCGCCGTGCCCGCACAAACGCAGAATGAGTTTTGGCGATGTAACTGGCGACTGAGGCGATAGATCAACGTCAGCGCGACCAGCGCCACAATTTCTAAGCCTGAGAGAGTGGGAACAGAGCGAAGAGTTAGGTTTACAGGGTAGTCCATGTATATAAATGACTATATGAGATATTTCCAAGTCGGCCCTCCACAGTGTGGCCTATAACCCAAAAGACCAAAAGTCAAAAGGTTGGCACCTAAGCAGCGAAGCCCTGACACAAAATTTGGGCACTGGCCTCCACAATGTAGATGATGCATGTATAGTAAAGTGGGGTCCATCTATGGATTAGAAAATTTTCCTGAGCCAATCTATCTTGTCATTAATTGATTCAGGAGTTATATACACTAGTAGTCCCACAACTTGTGTGTTATGTGCAAATTAGTCCCACATTTTGTAAAATGGGCTATCCTAGGGCTTCTTTGGTTCCTAGCCACAATTTACCAAGACAAAGTGTGGTTAGCCACAAAAGGGTGGCGAACCACAAAATTGTGGCTTAAAATATTGAAGCCAAAATTTGGCAAAACTTGGCAAAAAAAGTTGATTTATTATTATTATATATATATAATTTAAATATTATTTTTGAATTTCTAAAAATAAAATTCTACATGCACTACAAGAAAAGTTGACATGGCCGACGAAGTTGAAGTTGCGCCATGGTTGCTGGTGCACCATGGCCGACGATTTTTGGTCTCTCCGTGGTGCATGTCAATTTTTTCCCGTTTTTAGGCCACGTAGCCCGACGAAAACGTCCAAAATGTCGCGGTATGGTGGCCCGAGACGTGGTGCATCGCGAATTCTCGGGTTCGCCGGCTGAGTCAACGCAAATCCGCACCACCCAGGGATGTAGGGCCCAGATGGCAGCCTCTCTAGCATTGTTTTTTTTTTTCTCGATCGCGCCATCTCGTTCAACGCTCTCCGATCGAGCCGTTCACGATGCAGAATCATGGGTCCCGCATGTCATCCTCTATGAACCAAAATTCTTTCTTTTCTTGGATTTTTTTGACCCCCTGATTTCTGGCTACTTCCTTTTTCTTTTGATCCCGTGCCGCCTTGGAAAAGTTGAGACCGCTGCTGCTAAATGGGACCCGCATGTCATCCTGTATGTGCAATCAACTTTATTTTCTTGGAGTTTTTTTGGCACCTCATATTTGGTCACTTGCCTTGTTCTTTCGGTCCCGTGCCGCCTCTCAAACGGTGATACCACTGCAGCTAAATGGGACCCGCATGTCATCCTCTATGTACTATAAAACTTTCTTTTCTTGGATTCTTTTTGGCACCTGATATTTGCTCACTTTCCTTTTTCTTTCGATCCCGTGCCGCCTCTCAAACGGTGATACCGTTGTTGCTAAATGGGATCTGCATGTCATCCTCTATGTACTATAAAACTTTCTTTTCTTGGATTCTTTTTGGCACCTGATATTTGGTCACTTGCCTTTTCTTTCGGTCCCGTGCCGCCTCTCAAACGGTGATACCTCTGCTGCTAAATGGGACCCGCATGTCATCCTCTATGTACTATAAAAATTTATTTTCTTGGATTCTTTTTGGCACCTGATATTTGGTCACTTGCCTTTTTCTTTCGATCCCGTGCCGCCTCTCAAACGGTGATACCGCTACTGCTAAATGGGACCCGCATGTCATCCTCTATGTACTATAATAATTTCTTTTCTTAGAGTTTTTTTGGCACCTAATATTTGGTCACTTGCCTTTTTCTTTCGATCCCGTGCCGCCTCACAAACGGTGATACCGCTGCTCCTAAATGGGACCCGCATGTCATCCTCTATGTACAATCAAGTTTATTTTCTTGAATTATTTTTGGCTCCTGATATTTGGTCACTTGCCTTTTTCTTTCGATCTCATGCCACGTTGGAAACGTTGAGGAACCTGCTGGCTCATGGGACCCGCATGTCATCCTCTATGTGCTATAAAAGTTTATTTTCTTGTATTTTTTTCACCCTCTGATTTTTGGCTATTTCCTTTTTCTTTTGATCCCCTGCCGGCTTTGAAACATTGAGTAAGCTGCTGTATCATAGGTCCCACATGTCAGCCTGTATGAACAATAAAGCTTGCCTATCTTGGGGTTTTTTTACCCCCTGATTTCTGGCTACTTTCTTTTTCTTTTAATCTCAGGCCGCATTTGAAACGTTGGGAACGCTGCTGCAAAATGGGACCCATGTCATCCTCTATGTACAATAAAAGTTTCTTTTCTTGGATTATTTTTCACCATCTGATTTTTGGTCACTTGCCTTTTTCTTTCGATCTCATGCCACCTTTGAAAACTTTGAGGAACCTGCTGGCTCATGGGAACCGCATGTCATCCTCTATGTACTATAAAAGTTTCTTCTCTTGGATTTTTTTCACCCTCAGATTTTTGGCTATTTCCTTTTTCTTTTGACCCCCTGCCGCCTTGGAAACGTTGAGTAAACTGCTGACTCATGGGACCCGCATGTCATCCTCTATGTACAATCAACTTTCTTTTTTCTTTTGATCTCAAGCTGCATTTGAAACGTTGAGACCGCTGCTGCTAAATGGGACCCGCATTTCATCCTCTATGTACAATAAAGTTTCTTTTCTTGGATTATCTTTGGCTCCTAATATTTTATCACTTGCCTTTTTCTTTCGATCTCATGCCGCCTTTGAAACGTTGAGTAAGCTGCTGGCTCATGGGTCCCGCATGTCATCCTCTATGAACAATAAAAGTTTCCTTTATTCGAGTTGTTTTTTACCCCTAATTTCTGGCTATTTCCTTTTTTCTTTTGATCCCATGCCGCCTTTGAAACGTTGAGGATTCTGCTGGTTCATGGGTCCCACATGTCAGGATCTATGAACAATAAACCTTTCCTTTCTTGGAGTTATTTTGACCTCTGATTTCTGTCTATTTGCCTTTTTTTAAATCCCGTGTCGCCTTTGAAACGTTGAGGATGATGCTGGCTCACGGGTCCCGCATGTCATCCTCTACGGATAATAAAAGTTTCCTTTCTTGGAGTTATTTTTGACCCCTGATTTCTGGCTATTTTCCTTTTTCTTTTGATCTCCTGCCCCCTTTGAAACGATGAGGACGTTGTTGGCAGGTCGGTCCCACATGTCGTCCTCTATGAACAATAAAAGTTTCCATTGATGGATTTATTTTGAACCCCTAATTAATTTCTGGATATTTTCTTTTTTCTTTTGATCCCCTGCCGCCTTGGAATCATTGAGGATGTTGCTGCCTCATGGGTCCCGCATGTCATCCTCTCAGAACGGTAAATATTTCTTTTCTTGGATTTTGTTTACCAACTTATTTTTGGCTTATTTTTTCTTTCGATCTCCTGCCGCCTTTAAAACGTTGTCGACACTGCTGGCTCACGGGTCCCATATGTCAGCCTCTATAAGCAATAAACGTTGAGGATGCTGCTGCCTCATGGGTCCTGCACGTCATCCTCTCAAAACGATAAATGTTTTCTTTTCTTGGATTTTTTTACCAACTGATTTTTGGTATTTTTATTTTCGATCCCTTGCCGCCTTTGAAATGTTGACGACGCTTAGGCTCATGGGTCCCCGATGCCAGCCTCCCCATACAAGAAGCATGTGATATCTTGATTATTTTGCGGACAATAAACAGTGTACTTCGCTTTGAGCTATTGCAAACGGATAAATTAAATCTTTATTTTTCATAAACAAACTTATATGTTGAATCTCCTAGTTTTTTGTTTTTGCGAAGCATAGGACTTTCCTGGTTTTTTTTTGAGAAAAATCCGAACTTTCCTGTTTTGGAGTGGGCTGAAATTGTACGAGTCAAAAGGCCCAGCAGGATAGTTTGAAGGCTTAGATGTCCAGATGCAGCCCAATTGAAATCTCTCTTTTCTTGGATTTTTTCATCCCCTGATTTCTGGCTACTTCATTTTTCTTTCGGTCCTATGCCACCTTGGAAACGTTGAGACCGCTGCTGGAAAATGGGACCCGCATGTCATCCTCTATGTACAATAAAGTTTCTTTTCTTGGATTATCTTTGGCTCCTGATATTTGGTCACTTGCCTTTTTCTTTCGATCTCATGCCGACTTTGAACCGTTGAGGAAGCTGCTGGCTCATGGGTCCTGCATGTCATCCTCTATGAGCAATAAAAGTTTCCTTTGTTGGATTTACCCCTAATTTCTGGCTATTTGCCTTTTTCTTTTGATCCCCTGCCCCCTTTGAAACGATGACGACGCAGCTGGCAGGTCGGTCCCACATGTCATCCTCTCTGAACAATAAAAGTTTCCTTTGATGGATTTATTTTTGACCCTACTTAATTTCTGGCTATTTCCTTTTTTTTCTTTTGATCCCCTGCCGCCTTGCAATAGTTGAGGATGCTGCTGCCTCATTGGTCCCACATGTCATCGTCTTAGAAAGGTAAATGTTTCTTTTCTTGGATTTTGTTTACCAACTGATTTTTGGCTTATTTTTTCTTTCGATCTCCTGCCGCCTTTAAAAAGTTGACGACGCTGCTCGCTCATGGGTCCCCAATGTCAGCCTCCCCGTACTGCAAATCCTCTTTATGTAGAGGTTGAGGATGATGCTGCCTCATGGGTCCCACATGTCATACTCTCAGAACACTAAATGTTTATTTTCTTGGATTTTTTACCAACTGATTTTTGGTTTATTTTTTCTTTTGATCCCCAGCCGCCTTTAAAACGTTGACGACTCTGCTGGCTCATGCGTTCCTGATGTCAGCCCCCCCCCCCCCCGTACAAGAAACATGTGATATCTTGATTATTTTGCAGACAATAAACAATGTATTTCGCTCTGACCTTTGCAAACAGATAAATTAAATCTTTATTTTTACATAAACACTTATATGTTGAATCTCCTTGTTTTTTTTTGTTTTTGCGAAACATAGGACTTTCATGTTTTGGAGTGGGCTGAAATTGTACGAGTCAAAAGGCGTCCAGCACGATAGTTCGAAGGCCCAGATGGCCAGATGCAGCCCAATTGAAATATTTCTTTTCTTGGATTTTTTTGACCCCCTAATTTCTGGCAACTTCCTTTTTTTTTGATCCCGTGCCGCCTTGGAAATGTTGAGACCGCTGCTGCTAACTGGGTCCCGCGTGTCATCTTCTATGTACAATAAATTTTCTTTTCTTGGATTTTTTCCGGGTCCTGATATTTGGTCACTTGCCTTTTCTTTCAATCTCATGCCGCCTTTGAAACATTGAGGATGCTACTGGCGCATGGGTCCCGCATGTCATCCTCTATGAACAATAAAAGTTTCCTTTGTTGGAGTTATTTTTTACCCCTAATTTCTGGCTACTTCCTTTTTATTTTGATTCCCTGCCGCCTTTGAAACGTTGAAGACTTTGCTGGCTCATGGGTCCCACATGTCAGCCTCTATGAACAATAAACATTTCCTTTATTGGAGTTATTTTTTACCCCTAATTTCTTGCTATTTGCCGTTTTTCTTTCGATCCCCAGTCGCCTTCGAAACGTAGAGGACGCTGCTGGCTCATGGGTCCCAGATGTCAGCCTTTATGAACAATAAACCTTTCCTTTGTTGGATTTATTTTTCACCCTCTGATTTTTGGCTATTTCCTTTTTCTTTTGATCCACTGCCACCTAGGAAACATTGAGTAAGCTGCTGACACATGGGGCCCACATGTCATCCTCTATGTACAATCAACTTGCAAGATCTTTGAGCGAAAGAGCTTGTATTAGTGGGACCCATATGTCATCCTCTATGTACAATAAAAGTTTATTTTCTTGGCTTATTTTTTGCTCCTGATATTTGTTCCCTTTCCTTTTTGTTTCGATCTCATGCCGCCTCTGGAACGTTGAGTAAGGTGCTGGCTCATGGGACCCGCATGTCATCCTCTATGTACAATAAAGTTTCTTTTCTTGGAATTTTTTTACCCCCTGATTTTTGGTCACTTGCCTTTTTTCTTTCGATCATGTGCCGCCTTTGAAATTGAGGAAGCTACTGGCTCATGGGTCCCACATGTCATCCTCTATGAACAATAAACCTTTCCTTTGTTGGATTTATTTTTTACCCCTAATTTCTGGCTATTTGCCTTTTTATTTTAATCCCCAGCGGCCTTTGAAAACGTTGAGGAACCTACTGGCTCATGGGACCCGCATGTCATCCTCTATGTTCTATAAAAGTTCCTTTTCTTGGATTTTTTCACCCTCTGATTTTTGGCTATTTCCTTTTTCTTTTGATCCCCTGCCGCCTTGGAAACGTTGAGTAAGCTGCTGACTCATGCGACCCGCATGTCATTCTCTATGTACAATCAACTTTCTTTTTTTTGGAGTTTTTTTACCCCCTAATTTCTGGCTACTTTCTTTTTCTTTGGATCTCAAGCCGCATTTGAAATGTTGAGACCGCTGCTGCAAAATGGGACCCGCATGTCATCCTCTATGTACAATAAATTTTCATTTCTTGGATTATTTTTGGCGCATGATATTTGGTCACTTGCCTTTTTCTTTCGATCTCATGCCGCCTTTGAAACGTTGAGTAAGCGGTTAGCTCATGGGTCCCGCATGTCATCCTCTACGAACAATAAAAGTTTCCTTTGTTGGAGTTAGTTTTGACCCCTAATTTCTGGCTACTTCCTTTTTCTTTTGATCCCCTGCCACCTTTGAAACGTTGAGGATTCTGTAGACTAATACAAGCTCTTTCGCTCCAAGACCTTGCAAGTTGATTGATTAAATCATGGAATTATTAGGATATGTTTTAAATTTGAAATCCACTTTATGAATTTTTAAAAATACCGTTATCCGTGTGGGTATGGAGCGATCAAATATTTTCATATTGGGCATGATCAGTTTCAAAAATTGGAACCCAATAATTCAAAATAAATAAAAACAACTTTGATGTAGAATCTCCGTGTTTTTTTGCCAATCATAGGATTTGTGTTTTAATACAAAAGGGCGGAAATTGATGGGTTCGTTGCATGGAAAACAAAAAAATTCTACCGCGAATAAGAACAAATCGAAGATCCAATGTAGGAGAAGGCAAGATCTAATCTATCAAGATCGAAGCAACGAGATGCATGTGAGACTAACCCTCGAAGATTCCAAAGCCTACGAGATTAGATCTCGTTGTTGATGTAGTCGATCGTCTAGTGCTGCAATTTGGCAGCACTTCCGTACTCGGTCGTGTGTACGGTGTCGATGAAGCCCATCCTCTCCCCGTTCCAGCGGGCAGCGAAGGTGTGGTAGATCTCCTCGGAATCCCAGCAGCACGACAGCGTGGTGGTGGTGGTGGAGGAGAAAAGCTGCAGGGCTTCGCCAAGCCGGAGCAGACTATCGGTGGGAGAGAGAGGCGGCCAGAGGTCAAGGGTTGAGGGAGGGCTGCGCCCCCTGCCCCATGACCCCTCCCCTCTTTATATAGGGGGAGGGGGTGCGGCCAGGGGTGGCTTGACACCTCCTCCAAGTCCTTGGCCGGCGCCCAAGATGGGGAAAGGGGGGAAACTTCCCCCCCCCCCCAAGTTGATCCCCCTAGGGTTTTGGCCGGCTGGGCCTTGGGGGGCATGTGCCCCTGGCCCATTAGGCTAGGGAGCATCCCCTCGGCCCATGCTATGCCTCCTAGGGTCGTGGGCCCTCAGGTGGGACCCCCGGAACCTTTTAGAACCTTCCCGGTCTTCCGCCGGAAAAAATCCCGAACTTTTCCGAAACCTAGAAATCAACTTCCCTTATATGAATCTTATTCTACGGACCATTCCGGACCTCCTCGTGATGTCCTGGATCCCATCCGAGACTCCGAACAAACTTCGGTCTCCATCTCATATTCCAAATCTACTTATGCGACATCGAACCATAAGCGCGTCAGCCTACGGTTCGTGAACTATGCAGACATGGTCGAGACTCCTCTCCGAGCAATAACCAATAGCGGGATCTGGAGATCCATAATGGCTCCCACATATTCAACGATAACTTAGTGATCGATTGAACCATTTACATACGATATCGATTCCCTTTGTCACGCGATACTTTACTTGTCAGAGGTTTGATCATCGGTATCTCCATACTTAGTTTGACCTCGTTACCGACAAATCTCTTGTGACCCAGTCACATGCTTGCAAGCTAATTAGACGACATTCCACCGAGAGGGCCCAGAGTATATCTATTCGTCAAATGGATGGACAAATCCCGCTCTTGATCCATATGCCTCAACCTCACACTTTATGAATACTTAATCCCATCTCTATAACCACCCATTTACGCAATGGCGTTTGATGTAATCAAAGTACCCTTCCGGCGTGAGTGATTTACATGATCTCATGGTCAAAGGACTAGGTAACTATGTATCGAAAGCTTATAGCAAGTTGAACTTAATGACTTGATCTCATGCTACGCTTATTTGGGTTTATGTCCATTAGATAATTCACCCAATGACATAACCTTGTTATTAAGAACATCCAATGTTCATGATCACGAAACCATGATCATCTATTAATCAACAAGCTAGTTATACAAGAGGCTTACTAGGGACTCCTTGTTGTTTACATAACACACATGTATCAATGTTTCGGTTAATACAATTATAGCATGGGATGTAAACATTTATCATGAAAACTAAGATATAACAGTAACTCATTTATTATTGCCTCTTGGGCATATCTCCTACAGTCTCCCACTTGCACTAGAGTCAATAATCTAGTTTACATTTGTAAAGATATAACACCTTGGCCTTCTGGTGCTTATCATGTTTTGCTCACGGGAGAGGTCTTAGTCAACGGATCTGACACGCTCAGAAACGTATGTATTTTGCAATTCATTTGCGTCTCAACGCATCACTCATTTTCCAAATGAGTTGGCATTAATCATATATGCTTAGTCCTCTGGTGGAACCTTAATTCCGCGGTCTGAAATAAGTCACTAATATTGTCACACCCAATATATCTTCAAAGTTCTGACACTATCGGAACTACACCAAGTTCTCAAAGAACTCCTCGACTTAACATCCTCATTCATTGTCAAAACAATGACATACTCTGTCTTTGTTTGTAGAATCCGTCACAATATTTAGAACTTATCTAAATCTGACATAAACTTCTTCTAGCTCATTGTGCTACCTTTCAATCAACACTTAGCCTAATTGAGATCGAAATTTATTTTTATATGTGACCAAACTAATATCGGTGCAACACATTACAGCGATTTGTTTGTCATTACCCCATACAAATATATATATATCCTTGGTTCTTCTAAAGCACTCAGGGATATTCTTACTGTTGTCCAATGATCATTGCATGAATCATTCTGGTATATGCTCGTAACACTTTAGAGCACATGACATCTGATTTCGTACATATTACTCGTGATCTAAAATCACTCATGTGTTTTTACTCATCGAGTGTCAAATACACTCAAGTCTTGTTAAACTTCACATGGAAGGAACACCTTCTTAATTTTTTTTATATTGAACTACTTCAATATTCATTCTATGTACTTGACTTAAACTTATTATGTGTTTCAATCTATCTTCATAGATCTTGACACTAAATATGTTTCAGTCCATATCCTTTCATTGAATTTAATTCTCAATGAAACCTTTTAATCACATCAAGTATATAATTACATCATTTATAATCAAGGATATGTCATCCACATATAATATTATAACTATGTCTCAGCGCTCCCACTTAATTTCTTGCAAATGCAAGCATCTTCATCATTTCTGATGAAATCAAAACTCTTTGATTATTTCATCTGGTGAAGATTCCAACACCGCGATACTCACTTCATCTAGTTGAAGTTTGTATACCTATCTAGTATTCCAGGACCAACAAAACTCTTGGTTGTATCTAGTATACATCCTTAATACACACTTCTGGAAGGTATGTATTTCTGCCATCCTACTAACATATCTTTTAAAAGAAATATGTAGTGGCTACTAGTATAATCCATATAGACTATAAGCATTGCTACGGAAGATCTAATCTTATCATAGTCAACTCTTTGAACTTTGTCGTAAAACAACTTTTCGACAAGTCGAGCTTATTCAAGGATATTGCATCTAAGTCTATCAATTTTATAGATCTTTTTACTTTCACAAAGTATTCACCTATCTTGGATTTCATGGTGCATAGCCATTTTAATGGAGTCAGGGCCCATCATAACTTCTTTGTATGTAGTTGGTTCATTACTGTTCAAAATTAATCCTTTGTCCAAAAAACATTTATTTGATCACAAAGTAAACCATACCTACAAGGTTCAATGGGTACTTTGATCTCCATGACTATAACTCTTTTGTAGACATGGGGGCTATGATCGTCGTGGCCGCTTCTGGAACCATTTCCGATGCTGCGCTACTCTGATCATCATGCTCAGGTTCATAAACCTTATCAAATTCCATTGTCCTCCCACTCAAATACTTCGCTAGAAACAATTTCTTGGAAATAAGTAAGACACATCGACAAGCACTTTTGTCTTTGTCTCCATAGTGGAAAGAATTCCCAATCTTTTTTTTGATTGGGAAAGAATTCCCAATCAATTCTCTAGGATAACCAACAAAGACATTCATCCGATTTTGGTTGTAAACTTATTTACTTATGCTATGCATACCAAAATTTAAGAAAGGACTATCAGGGTTCATACCCATGCCATAACTCGTATGGTGTCATTTCAATGGATCATGATGATGCTCTATTCAGTAAAAAGCGGTAGTCACTAAAGCATAATCCACAAAAATATAATGGCGTCATAATATTTTATCTCATCATTAATCCAACAAGGTTTGGATACATCTCTCGGATACTATATCATCATTATGATACTCCAAGAAATGTGAGTTGTAGAACAATTTCATGACTCTCTTAGATGTTCGCTAAAACTCGTAATTCAAATATTTCCACCATGATCCAATCATAGATATTTGACTTTTCTATTACGATGATTTCCACTTCATGCTGAAATTTATTTGAATCTATTCAAATGTTTCAAACTTCTTTCTTATCGAATATATCCCCATGCCATAACTCGTATGGTGTCATTTCAACGGATTATGATGATGCTCTATTCAGTGTAAAAGCGGTAGTCTTTAAAGCATAATCCACAAAAATATAATGGCATCAATTTATTTTATCTCATCATTAACCCAACAAGGTTTGGATACGTCTCTCGGATATTCCATCATCACTATGATATTCAAACAAACGTGAGTTGTAGAACAATTTCATAACCCTCTTAGATGTTCGCAAAAACTCGTAATTCAAATATTTCCACCATAATCCAATGATAGATATTTGACTTTTCTATTACGATGATTTCCACTTCATGCTGAAATTTATTTGAATCCATTCAAATGTTTCAAAATTCTTCCTTATCGAATAAATATATCCACATATATATAATCAATTCATTGTTGGAAGTTTTCATGAAGTAGAAGAATCTCCCGCACACAACTATGCCCAGTGTACCACATACATCATCATGTATGTTTCCACTAAGTCAGTTGCCCGTTCAACTTTTGGCCTATGAACGCTATTTCAGTCATTCTCTTTAGAAAAGATTTGCAGGTGCCAAATGATTCAAAAATCAAATGACTCCAAAAATCCATTTGCATGGAGTTTCTTCATGCGTTCCTTTCGAACATGACCTAAATAGCAGTTCCACAAATAAGTGGAATTCAAATCATTTGCCTTTATGGAATTTTAGCATCAGTGTTATGCATGTGTGTTTCACCATTAAGATTTATAATAACTTATCCATCGTACATGGATTAAGGTCATAATTTGAACAACTCATTGTTTTCATTTGACCAGAGCAAAATAACAATTATTAAGTTCTTTATTATAAATCTAAAGGGCTAGGTAGAATGCCAACGATAAACATAATAACACTTTATTTTTATTCCAGACGTGCATTCCTATCATATTCCTTATCAGTCACTTAAGCCATCGTATTCTTGTATTGCGTTGTATTGTATGACATCTTATACCAACCAATCTGGTACAAATACCCAAGAACTTCATTGTGTGACCAATCAAATAACACATTCATAACATGTATATCCTCTATATACAGCTGAGCTAGACTTTCTAGTCTTTTCTTTCTTTCTGCCAAAAATCTTTTGTAGTTTCTCTTTTAGCTCTCCTCATTCTTAGAAAAAATTTCACCTTCAATAACTTCTAGGTCCATTGGTCAAATACCAATAACCTTGAGGTTCTTACTTTGAAGTTGATCATCATATGACAAATGTTCCCGATTTCACTATTAGTAACTTTGTAATGTGATAAACAATTTCACTCATAAATTTATCCATCAAATCATGACGACTTTCCGAGACCATGTCTGTACATGCTAGGCTCGTAAAGTTTAACCTTAGTATTCTCATGTGCAAATCTGGCTTGCACTCGTTGTATGCACACATAGAATCTATAACACCCGATCATCACGCGATGCTTCGAAACGATGAGTCTTAGCAACGGTGCATACTAAGGACGACCACTTCATGGATATGCAAATATCTTTAGTGTCCAACTAGTTGGAGGATTGGGACGCCTGGCGTCTTCAACCTTCGTACATTCCCATAAAACCTATGAGTTTATGTAGTCTCACTAGAGTATATTCCATCATCTTGCAATAAGGTCTTAGATATCACATACATCTCATACCTTGCTTTATTTCTGAAAACAAAATTTCCAGCTCCTTACTTTTCAAACGGATTTGAACTTCAAGTTTCACGGAGACAAGATGACTTTAGGTACTAATTGAAACCATTGCTCTTTGAATCAACAAAGTAAGGTTTACTAAAAGTTTGCAATAGGACTTAATTATTTCTTGATTCTTTAACAATACGGTACCAGTCCGTAAAGTTTCTTGTCAGACTTAACAATATTTCTATCTCAATTACAAGACTAGCGCATGGTAGATAACGGATGCCAATTCTACAAATTTAATTAAAAATACTATTCAGACTATGTTCATGATAATTAGTTAATGTTTTAATCTAATTACTAATGAACTCCAAATTAATACAACATCCCTCATAGTTGTTTAGTGGCACACGATCCATATCCACTACACCAGAACCGATCATCACGTGAGATGATGTAGCTTCAATGGTGAACATCAACATGTTGATCATATCATCCATATGACGCGTGTTCAATCTTTCGGTTTCCTTTGTTCCGAGGCCATGTCTTTACATGCTAGGCTTGTCAAGCAAACCCAAGTATTTCCGCGTGTGCAACATGGCTTACACCCGTTGTATGTGAATATAGAATCTATCACATCCGATCATCACGAGATGTTTCAAAACGACGAACTGTAGCAACGGTGCATACGAGGGGAGAACACTTTATTATCTCGATATTAATGTGAGGGATCATCTTATAACGCTACCGTCGCGATCTATGCATAAAGGATTAACATCACATGCAATTCATAATATGTGATATGATATGGCCTTTCTTCTTGTGCTTTTGATCTCCATCTCCAAAGCACATGAGCATGATCTCCATCATCACCAGCATTGCACCAAGGTCCATGGCGCCGCTTCATGGTTGTCCATCACTTATAGCTACTATGACAACTACTTGGAAAAAAGCTATTACATGATGAATAGACACGCAGGTCTTAACAAATTTAAAGACAACCATTAGGCTCATGCCGGTTGCCATAATACAATAATGAACATCTCATACATCAAATATAATCATCATCACATCATGGCCATATCACATCACCAAACCCTGCAAAAACAAGTTAGACGCCTCTAATTTGTTTTGCATATTTTACATGGTTTAGGGTTTTCGAGTAAGATCCAATCTACCTACGAACATGAACCACAATGGTGATACTAGTGTTGTTGATAGAAATAGTAAATTGAATCTTAACTATCGTGAGAGAGATAGACACCCGCAAATCCACTTATGCAATACAAGTTGCATGTCAAGCGTGGAGCAAGTCTCATGAGACGCGGTCATGTAAAGTTAGCCCAGGACGCTTCATCCCACCATCCCACAAGATCAAAGTACACATAACTAAAGACAACAACAACATCAACGCCCACAAAACCATTGTGTTCTACTCGTGCAACAGATCTATGCATAGACACGGCTCTGATACCACTGATGGGTTTGTTGCATGGAAAAAAATCTACCGCGAATAAGAACAAATCCAAGATCCAATCTAGGAGAAGGCAAGATCTAATCTATCAAGATCGAAGCAACGAGATGCATGTGAGACTAATCCTTGAAGATTCCAAAGCTCTTAGATTAGATCTCGTTGTTGATGTAGTCGATCGTCTAGTGCTGCAATCCGGCAGCACTCCCGTACCCGGTCGTGCGTACGGTGTCGATGAAGCCCGTCCTCTCCCCGTTCCAGCGGGCAGCGGAGCTGTGTAGATCTCCTCGGAATCCCAGAAGCACGACGGCATGGTGGTGGGGGTGGAGGAGAAAAGCTGCAGGGCTTCGCCAAGCCGGAGCAGACTATCGGTGGCAGAGAGAGAGGCGGCCAGAGGTCAATGGTTGAGGGAGGGCTGCGCCCCTGCCCCCTCCCCTCTTTATATAGGGGGGATGCGGCCAGGGGTGGCTTGGCCCCTCCTCCAAGCCCTTGGCCGGCGACCAAGATGGGGAAAGGGGGGAAACTTCCCCCCCCCCCCAAGTTGATCCCCCCTAGGGTTTTGGCCGGCTGGGCCTTGGGGGGCATGTGCCCCTGGCCCATTAGGCTAGGGAGCATCCCCTCGGCCCATTCTAGGCCTCCTAGGGTCGTGGGCCCAATGGTGGGACCCTCGGAACCTTCTAGAACCTTCCTGGTCTTCCGCCGAAAAAATCCCGAACTTTTTCGAAACCTAGAAATCAACTTCCCTTATATGAATATTATTCTCCGGACCATTCCGGACCTCCTAGTGATGTCCTGGATCCCATCCGAGACTCCGGACAAACTTCGGTCTCCATCTCATATTCTGAATCTACTTATGCGACATCGAACCTTAAGCGCGTCACGCTACGGTTCATGAACTATGCAAACATGGTCGAGACTCCTCTTCGAGCAATAACCAATAGCGGGATCTGGAGATCCATTATGGCTCCCACATATTCAATGATAACTTAGTGATCGATTGAACCATTTACATACGATACCGATTCCCTTTGTCACGAGATACTTTACTTGTCCGAGGTTTGATCATCGGTATCTCCATACTTAGTTTGACCTCGTTACCGACAAGTACTCTTTACTCGTACCATGGTATGTCATATCTTGTGACCCAGTCACATGCTTGCAAGCTAATTAGATGACATTCCACCGAGAGGGCCCAGAGTATATCTATCCGTCATCGGGATGGACAAATCCCACTCTTGATCCATATGCCTCAACCTCACACTCTTCGAATACTTAATCCCATCTTTATAACCACCCATTTACGCAATGGTGTTTGATGTAATCAAAGTACCCTTCCGGTGTGAGTGATATACATGATCTCATGGTCGAAGGACTAGGTAACTATGTATCGAAAGCTTATAACAAGTTGAACTTAATGACTTGATCTCATGCTACGCTTATTTGGGTGTATGTACATTATATCATTCACCCAATTACATAACCTTGTTATTAACAACATCCAATGTTCATGATCACGAAACCATTATCATCTATTAATCAACAAGCTAGTTATACAAGAGGCTTACTAGGGACAACTTGTTGTTTACATAATACACATGTATCAATGTTTTGGTTAATACAATTATAGCATGGGATGTAAACATTTATCATGAAAACTAAGATATAACAATAACTCATTTATTATTGCCTCTTGGGCTTGTCTCCAACAGAAATTGCATGAGCAGAAAGGCCCATTTGTAGTTATTGGGCTTCGATAGCCGGAGCAAGTAGGCCGATAACAATTACCATGTAGATGGTCGGTGGCAACCCAAAAGTGAAATATTGGGCCCAACAGGGGAAGGTTGAACAGTACTTTTTCTATTGAGAAGGTGGTACAGGGTGTTATACTGACAAAAAAATGGAACATGGCTTACTGAAGTTTGCCCATTTGTGCCTAATATGTTTGTCAGCAGGAGCTTTACCTTCCGCCACCGCCGCCATGCCTCATCGTGGGTCGAGCTAGCGGTACGGCGGCGTCTCGAGCTCGGGGTACCGCAGCGTCCACGCGCGCCCCAAATTAAGGTACCTATTACACGGAGATACATACCGGCGAAGAGCACATCGGCCTCGGGACGGCACCTACGATTGGCTCGGCTGGCCTTGGGGAAATTACCCTTAGCCTCTTCCATGCTCACGTTTTAGAAATGTTTCTGACTCTGTGATACGTCTCAAACGTATCTATAATTTCTTCTGTTCCATGCTACTTTTATGATGATACTCACATGTTTTATACACACTTTACATCATTTCTATGCATTTTCCGGCACTAACCTATTGACGAGATGCCGAAGAGCCAGTTGCTGTTTTCTGCTGTTTTTGGTTTCAGAAATCCTACAAAGGAAATATTCTCGGAATTGGACGAAATCAACGCCCAGGGTCTTATTTTTCCACGGAGCTTCTAGAAGACCGAAGAGCATACGAAGTGGGGCCACGAGGCGCCGCCACCATAGGGCTGCGCGGCCAGGGAGGGGCCCGCGCCGCCCTATGGTGTGGGCACCTCATCAGCCCCCCAACTCTGCCCTTCCTCCTACATATACTCTCACTACAAGAAATGTGTTGACCTGTGACCTTTTCTCAGTGACCACGGGTGAAATTGTCGTAGATCTATGACGATTCCGCATCAGATTGTCGTAAGCCGTTCGGGAGGGTCAAAACCCTATAAAATTACGACGATTTGGGTTAAGAAGGTCATTATTTCATTAGATGAAATCGTCATAATCCGAGCCAAGCAGTTTACTGAAGCGATTACGACCAATTTAAACCGTCGTAATTTCTAATTTGTGATACCTTGAAATGACTAGATGGCCACCTCAACAGTTTCGACTACGGACATGTGGGACGATCTGTCATAGGGAGCAACCTAACTTATAGCTATGGGACACACAACATGACATGCGGACACACCGACCTGTACATGCGGGACCTAGGGCCCTCTATCCAGTCGACGTGAAAATGGAACAAAAATGTGAACACTCGGGTTCAAACACGTGGACCTCTTGATCTCTCCTAGCGAACACAACCCGCCACGACAACCAAACTTGTGCGCGAAAACACGTTCGTCAGATCGAAAATTGGAGGCGCGAAAACACGTCCTTGTCCGCGCGCACACGCGGACCGATTTTTTCGCTTAAGTCCCACCGTGCACCGCACCGTCACTCCTCTAACCCTAACCCATCTCCCACCCACCCTCCTCTCACCATGGACACTACCAACTTCTTCCTCTCACCGCAGACGCAGCCCGCCATGGCAGCAGACGCAGCCCGCCAAGGCCGCCGCTGCGTCGGATCTGGAGTGCAAGGCGATTTATGGCTTCGTCGATGATGATTTCGAGCTAGTCACCGAGATCTACAACCAGGCCATTGTGGCTCGCGACCCCAACCTCTATGTCGCTGGATCCGGCCGCCCCTTCCATCTCTATTTACCTTCTTCCCCAGATCGATCCCATCTCTCCCCTTCTTGATCTGTTTCCCTCGACCTTTCCTGCTGTTTTCCATAGGTTCTGATTTGATTTTCTGTTGATCTCACAGGCGACGGCGGATCTTGCGGATGCGGACGGGGACGAGTCCGCCAGGATGGAGAGCACAGCGGCTGCGGTTCAGGGGAACTCGCCCGACAAGGCCAGGCGGCACTACGAGCTGCTGGTGGAGGACGTGGACGGCATGAACCCAGCACGGCACAGGTGTGCACGCAGCTCAGCGCCCCACCGATGCACGCGTGCGCGCCCTCGTGCGGTCGCGAGATTCCGCTTGTACACATCGCCCTCTTTTCCGGTAAAAATGAACAATGGTAGGTGAAAGTGGAGTATTCTCATACTGGTGTGCATCATGGTCTCCGCCCTTGTCTGGTTATTTAGAATCTAGAACCTAGAGTGGAGTGGGTGATCTCTGACCAGAATAGATGCGACGTAGTAAGTCACGTAGGAGCTGTGGTTTCTTTTACTTTGACTAGTCAAGCGGTTAGGTTGTGGGAAAGGGAAAATGATCTGTCGTGCATGCTTCTAAGATGTAATACTAATTGATTTCATTGGCAAATAATATGTGGATTGTGTTTTTTCTCTCTAGATGGTAATTATGTATTTATAATGATGCGAACTTGGATTAGTATGTGATACTTTCTCTAGATGATACACAGTTAACTTTACAAGCGATGCAGCTTACCTATTTTCTTAATCTGAAAGTATCTAAGCCATGTAGGAAATAATGTTGAACATACTAAATTGGATGTAGTGCTTTATATTGAGCAGCTAACTTTGCTTATTACATGGTGTTCTTAAGTGTTTTTTGGGGCTGGTCCTAGCTCTATTCTTGATGTACTGCTTTGTTCGGTGGATATGATGATCCTTTCCCTAGATGATCGACAATGAACGTACTGAGCGCTATAATTTCTCTTCTGAAAAACCAAGCTAGGACTCTGATCCCGCCAGTTGTTGTACATGATTTCGTTCTTTATTGTTTGTGTTTTTGTAGTTGTACATGATTTGTGTATGAGTCAATGCCATAATAATTCTCCCCATGTTCTGCCTATATAATGGCCGTGTTATCTCACTGTTTATTACCAGGAATGAGGATACTGTCTGTAAACACTATTCGTATAGGCTTGCTGCTTTTGTTCATTTCCTGCGAAGTAAAACAAAGCTTCGTTGTACATTACTGTAATTCTATTATACCCCATCGACTTATGTAATGGTCACCATCTAATTGAAGTGTTTTGTGAGGTAGAAGCGGTTCCTGTTCATAAGCGAAGCAAGGAAAACAATCATGACCAGAATGTATACTGATGGACGAAACTGTACCACTGGAACCATTAAGACACATAATTATGTTGAATAAAAAATGGTTTTTCAGCAAGTTATAATTTACGAAATGATGCTTGTGATTTGTTAGACAATAATGTTTCTAGTATGACGTTTGAACTTTCTCTATGCAAAGCACGAGTTAATAATAAGTAAAATTTGTATCTTTGTTCACATGGTTCCTGACGTGATGTTCTTCCACTTCTGCGAATTTTTTTCTAGCATTTGATTATTTTAGCCTTGGATATATACATGGTTCCTGCAATATTAGATTGAAGCTTCTTGCTAACATATACAGAACACCTTAGCTGATTATCGAACTAACTTGTGATAGGATTGGTGCTACTGCTACTGTCCTGATTTTCTTTATGCAGATAAATATCCTAAAGGTAGATACATGTTTATTTCTAAACAAAGCGCATGTCATATAGGATGTTACCCATCAGGTTTCTGAATAAAGGATGTGTTGATCCTTCCTCAAACTCGTCCACTCATGTCTGATATATTAATGCAATGTTGAAGTCATGCATTTTCTAAAGTAGTACATGTGTACCTTTGAGTGCTAGTGAGTAAGCATAGTTGTTACTGTTGTTGAATATCTCTACTGCCATCGATGGAGAATTCTATCACTTTGATGATAACGAACACATTAGTATGAATGTACTGGCTGTTTCAGTTCAGTGGTTATATATGGCTGTTGTGGTTTATGTTCTGTTGTTTCCGATCTTTTCGATCTGGTGTAGGTTGCAAGTTGAAGGGGATCCTGAGTACCCGTGGCAGCGACTACAGGTCAGTGCTCGATTGATCCATTCGCTGGGATGGCCAGTGCTACTGCTGCTGTACCACATGGCCAGGTGGTTGTACATAGCCAGCCGCTGGGACATGATGCTAGATGGAGCGGTGCACTCCTGGAGCACTCGACAGGTTGCCATGGCGTTGGAGGGGAGAAGGTAACCGCTTTGTTTTGTGTGGTATCATTGCATGTTCCTTTTCTGTGGTGGCCTGGTACGTGCTCATGCTATGTTGTTGGTTCTTGGAGTTTGACCTGACAGCAGACTTTATTGTTCTATATGCTAATTAGTATATGTTTTTGTAGTGCATTTATTAGTGCTTTATTTATGGCCCATACAGCCTCAACTCAACTCAAATGAACAACACAGCAAAGCAGCAGCCATTGCATATCACACTCACAACCTTGCTTCTGATCACATTGACAGATATCTAGCTCGTTGCCTACGAGAGGACCTGGGGCCCTGTAGGTTGGGAAAGGTCCTGGACCTTGAGGTTGGGAGCCAAGTCTACCGGCCAGACGTTTCGACTGATGGATGTTGTGTGCTGTAGGGATATGGTCCTGCCGTGGGTTCATTTTGGGCTATATTCAGTTGCCAGCTTTTGATAGTTGGATTATTGTTGTATATATGTGATTTAGGCCGTGGAAATATTGTAACAGACATGAATTTCTTGTATTCTCCAGTTCTGATTAAATTATTTGTTGTTTAATTACTGTCAAATTGTGGGATGATAAAACCTGAAATGGACTTGGAAACTGACAAGTGGGACCTAATGACTTGAGTAGTCTAATAAGGCCAAGGCCCAATAAAGAAAAAGGCTGTAAAAAAGGTAAGGCCCAAAAAAATATAGATCAAAAAGGCTGTTAAAAGGCCAGACTAGGAAAAAAGGCAGGTATTAATGGGCTCGACCCATGTAGATCACCGAAATGGACCGGGCTGATTTTAGATTACGACGATTTGATTTTGTCACAATTTTGCCACGTCAGATTGGCCACGTAGGATTTGACGTGGCGTGGTCAGATCGGCGGTGACGATATTGGATCGTCATAACACTATGACGATCCAATATCGTCGTAGACGATCATGACGATTCCAATCAAAAGGTCATGTTGGATGATTCCTGACGCCCCGTTTTTGACGATTCATTTTTTGTCATAAAAACGTCGTAGATTAAATGTTGTGACGATTCAGTGACAAAAATGGAGGGTCGCAAGTCAACACATTTCTTGTAGTGTCTCCGTCGCGAAAACCCTATTACCGAGAGCCATGATACGGAAATACTTCCAGAGACGCAGCCGCCGCCAATCCCATCTCGGGGGATTCAGGAGATTGCCTCCGGCACCCTGCCGGAGAGGGGAATCATCTCCCGGAGGACTCTTCATCACCATGATCGCCTCCGGATTGATGTGTGAGTAGTTCATCCTTGGACTCCGGGTCCATAGCAGTAGCTAGATGGTTGTCTTCTCCTCATTGTGCTATCATGTTAGATCTTGTGAGCTGCCTATCATGATCAAGATCTATTTGTAATGCTACATGTTGTGTTTGTTGGGATCCGATGAATATGGAATACTATGTCAAGTTGATTATCAATCTATCATATATGTGTTGTTCATGTTCTTGCATGCTCTCCGTTGCTAGTAGAGGCTCTGGCCAAGTTGATACTTGTAACTCCAAGAGGGAGTATTTATGCTCGATAGTGGGTTCATGCCTCCATTGAATCTAGGACAGTGACAGAAAGTTCTAAGGTTGTGGATGTTCTATTGCCACTAGGGATAAAACATCGATGCTTTGTCTAAGGATATTTGTGTTGATTACATTACGCACCATACTTAATGCAATTGTCTGATGTTTGCAACTTAATACTGGAAGGGGTGCGGATGCTAACCCGAAGGTGGACTTTTTAGGCATATATGCATGCTGGATAGCGGTCTATGTACTTTGTCGTAATGCCCTGATTAAATCTCATAGTAGTCATCATGATATGTATGTGCATTGTTATGCCCTCTCTATTTGTCAATTGCCCAACTGTAATTTGTTCACCCAACATGTTATTTATCTTATTGGAGAGACACCACTAGTGAACTGTGGACCCCGGTCCATTCTTTTACATCTGAATACAATCTACTGCAATACTTGTTCTTTATTGTTCTTCGCAAACAAACATCATCTTCCACACTATACATTTAATCCTTTGTTTACAGCAAGCCGGTGAGATTGACAACCTCACTGTTACATTGGGGCTAAGTATTTTGATTGTGTTGTGCAGGTTCCACGTTGGCGCCGGAATCCCTGGTGTTGCGTCGCACTACACTCCGTCACCAACGACCTTCACGTGTTCCTTGACTCCTACTGGTTCGATAAACCTTGGTTTCTTACTGAGGGAAACTTGCTGCTGTACGCATCACGCCTTCCACTTGGGGTTCCCAACGGGCGTGTGCTTTACGCGTCATTGATACGTCTCCGACGTATCGATAATTTCTTATGTTCCATGCCACATTATTGATGTTATCTACATGTTTTATGCACACTTTATGTCATATTCGTGCATTTTCTGGAACTAACCTATTAACAAGATGCCGAAGTGCCGATTCTTTGTTTTCTGCTGTTTTTGGTTTCAGAAATCCTAGTAAAGAAATATTCTCGGAATTGGACGAAATCAACGCCCAGGGTCCTATTTTGCCACGAAGCTTCCAGAAGACCGAAGAGGAGACGAAGTGGGGCCACGAGGTGGCCAAACCATATGGCGGCGCGGCCCAAGCCCTGGCCGCGCCGACCTATGGTGTGGGCCCCTCGTGTGGCCCCCTGACCTGCCCTTCCGCCTACAAATAGCCTCCGTCGTGAAACCCCCAGTACCGAGAGCCACGATACGGAAAAGCTTACTGAGACGCCGCCGCCGCCAATCCCATCTCGGGGGATTCAGGAGATCGCCTCCGGCACCCTGCCGGAGAGGGGAATCATCTCCCGGAGGACTCTACGCCGCCATGGTCGCCTCCGGAGTGATGTGTGAGTAGTCTACCCCTGGACTATGGGTCCATAGCAGTAGCTAGATGGTTGTCTTCTCCCCATTGTGCTTAATTGTCGGGTCTTGTGAGCTGCCTAACATGATCAAGATCATCTATCTGTAATTCTATATGTTGCGTTTGTTGGGATCCGATGAATAGAGAATACTATGTTATGTTGATTATCAATTCATGTCTATGTGTTGTTTATGATCTTGCATGCTCTCCGTTACTAGTAGATGCTCTGGCCAAGTAGATGCTTGTAACTCCAAGAGGGAGTATTTATGCTCGATAGTGGGTTCATGTCTCCGTGAATCCGGGGAAGTGACAGAAATCTCTAAGATTATGGATGTGCTGTTGCCACTAGAGATAAAACATTGGTGCTATGTTCGAGGATGTAGTTACTGATTACATTACGCGCAATACTTAATGCAATTGTCTGTTGTTAGCAACTTAATACTGGAGGGGGTTCGGATGATAACCTGAAGGTGGACTTTTTAGGCATAGATGCATGCTGGATAGCGGTCTATGTACTTTATCGTAATGCCCAATTAAATCTCACGATACTCATCATAATATGTATGTGCATGGTCATGCCCTCTTTATTTGTCAATTGCCCAACTGTAATTTGTTCACCCAACATGCTGTTTATCTTATGGGAGAGACAACTCTAGTGAACTGTGGACCCCGGTCCAATTCTCTTTACTGAAATACAATCTACAGCAATACTGTTCTACTGTTTTCTGCAAACAATCATCATCCACACTATACATCTAATCCTTTGTTACAGCAAGCCGGTGAGATTGACAACCTCACTGTTTCGTTGGGGCAAAGTACTTGGTTTGTGTTGTGCAGGTTCCACGTTGGCGCCGGAATGGTGTTGCGCCGCACTACATCTCGCCGCCATCAACCTTCAACGTGCTTCTTGGCTCCTACTGGTTCGATAAACCTTGGTTTCATACTGAGGGATAACTTGCCGCTGTACGCATCACACCTTCCTCTTGGGGTTCCCAACGGACGTGTGCTGTACGCGTATCAAGCTCTTTTTCTGGCGCCGTTGCCGGGGAGATCAAGACACGCTGCAAGGAGAGTCTCCACATCCCAATCTCTTTTACTTTGTTTTTGTCTTGCTTAGTTTTATTTACTACTTTGTTTGCTGCACTAAATCAAAATACAAAAAAATTAGTTGCTAGTTTTACTTTATTTGCTATCTTGTTTGCTATATCAAAAACACAAAAAAATTAGTTACTTATATTTGCTTTACTTGTTTCAACATGTTTCCTTTTAATTTTACCGTAAAAGACATGCCGGTAGGGCGCGGGTCTATAATTGGGAGAAATAATATAGAAATTTTTTTCAACCATGTTAGTACCGTTGATGATTTTGAAGATAGACACTTGGTAGACCTTGCTCCTACTTATGAAATTGCCGCTGCTGCTTTAGTTCGTATGATGGAAACTAAATTTGTTAATCTCAATCCTATAATCCAACACATGTTTCTTACACTCGGTGATATGGAAGAAGGGGAAAAGAAAGATTTTGTTTTAGAAACCCTTCTTAGAGAATTTGGTGGTATAGCAAGAGAGGCTAGAAAGGTCTTTGCTAAATATGATATGCTTGGTTCTTATACCAATTTTGTTAGTCTCCTTGAAAAGATGGATATGGATAGAATAAATTACACTAATAATATTAATGATGGTTGGGAGATCAAAGCACCAATACCATGTAAGCTCCTAGCAATGCATGAAGCACTAGAAAATAAATATGCTTGGCTTGTTCCTGAAAATTTGTTTGATGAGAGTAGCAAGCCCAAGACTAATGAAAAGGGAGATGCTAAAACTTATGTATCCAATATACTATGCATGGTTGAGAAAACTCCACACCCCGCTGTAGATGCACCATCCTTCGATAATACTTGATACACACTTTCTGCGCCTAGCTGAAAGGCGTTAAAGAAAAGCGCTTATGGGAGACAACCCATGTTTTTACTACAGTACTTTGTTTTTATTTTGTGTCTTGGAAGTTGTTTAATACTGTAGCAACCTCTCCTTATCTTAGTTTAGTGTTTTGTTGTGCCAAGTAAAGTCGTTGATAGAAAAGTTCATACTAGATTTGGATTACTGCGCAGAAACAGATTTCTTTGCTGTCACGAATCTGGGCTGTTTTCTCTGTAGGTAACTCAGAAAATTATGCCAATTTACGTGAGTGATCCTCAGATATGTACGCAACTTTAATTCAATTTGAGCATTTTCATTTGAGCAATTCTGGTGCCTCGATAAAATTCGTCAATACGAACTGTTCTGTTTTGACAGATTCTGCCTTTTATTTCGCATTGCCAGTTTTGTTATGTTCGATGGATATTTCGATTCCATTGACTTTTAGTAGCTTTGTGCAATGTCCAGAAGTGTTAAGAATGATTATGTCACCTCTGAACATGTATATTTTGATTGTGCACTAACCCTCTAATGAGTTGTTCTAAGTTTGGTGTGGAGGAAGTTTTCAAGGATCAAGAGAGGGAGATGATACAACATGATCAAGGAGAGTGAAAGCTCTAAGCTTGGGGATGCCCCGGTGGTTCACCCCTGCATATATATATCAAGAAGACTCAAGCGTCTAAGCTTGGGGATGCCCAAGGCATCCCCTTCTTCATCGACAACATTATCAGGTTCCTCCCCTGAAACTATATTTTTATTCCATCACATCTTATGTGCTTTTCTTGGAGCGTCGGTTTGTTTTTGTTTTTTGTTTTGTTTGAATAAAATGGATCCTAGCATTCACTTTGTGGGAGAGAGACACGCTCCGCTGTAGCATATGGACAAGTATGTCCTTAGGCTCTACTCATAATATTCATGGCGAAGTTTCTTCTTCGTTAAATTGTTATATGGTTGGAATTGGAAAATGATACATGTAGTAATTTGCTATAATGTCTTGGGTAATGTGATACTTGGCAATTGTTGTGCTCATGTTTAAGCTCTTGCATCATATGCTTTGCACCCATTAATGAAGAAATACATAGAGCATGCTAAAATTTGGTTTGCATATTTGGTCTCTCTAAGGTCTAGATAATTTCTAGTATTGAGTTTGAACAACAAGGAAGACGGTGTAGAGTCTTATAATGTTTACAATATGTCTTTTATGTGAGTTTTGCTGCACCGCTTCATCCTTGTGTTTGTTTCAAATAGCCTTGCTAGCCTAAACCTTGTATCGAGAGGGATTACTTCTCATGCATCCAAAATACTTGAGCCAACCACTATGCCATTTGTGTCCACCATACCTACCTACTACATGGTATTTCTCCGCCATTCCAAAGTAAATTGCTTGAGTGCTACCTTTAAATTTCCATTCTCCACCTTTACAATATATAGCTCATGGGACAAATAGCTTAAAAACTATTGTGGTATTGAATATGTAATTATGCACTTTATCTCTTATTAAGTTGCTCGTTGTGCGATAACCATGTTCACTGGGGACACCATCAACTACTCTTTGTTGAATATCATGTGAGTTGCTATGCATGTTCGTCTTGTCTGAAGTAAGAGCGATCTACCACCTTATGGTTAAAGCATGCATATTGTTAGAGAAGAACATTGGGCCGCTAACTAAAGCCATGATCCATTGTGGAAGTTTCAGTTTTAGACATATATCCTCATTCTCAAATGAGAAAATTAATTGTTGTTACATGCTTATGCATGAAAGAGGAGTCCATTATCTGTTGTGTATGTTGTCCCGGTATGGATGTCTAAGTTGAGAATAATCAATAGCAAGAAATCCGATGCGAGCTTTCTCCTTAGACCTTTGTACAGGCGGCATAGAGGTACCCCTTTGTGACACTTGGTTAAAACATGTGCATTGCGATGATCCCGGTAGTCCAAGCTAATTAGGACAAGGTGCGGGCACTATTAGTATACTATGCATGAGGCTTGCAACTTGTAAGAAATAATTTACATGATACATATGCTTTATTACTACCGTTGACAAAATTGTTTCCTGTTTTCAAAATCAAAGCTCTAGCACAAATATAGCAATCGATGATTTCCTCTTTGAAGGACCATTCTTTTACTTTTATTGTTGAGTCAGTTCACCTATCTCTCTCCACCTCAAGAAGCAAACACTTGTGTGAACTGTGCATTGATTCCTACATACTTGCATATTGCACTTATTATATTACTCTATGTTGACAATATCCATGAGATATACATGTTACAAGTTGAAAGCAACCGATGAAACTTAATCTTCCTATGTGTTGCTTCAATGCCTTTACTTTGAATTATTGCTTTATGAGTTAACTCTTATGCAAGACTTATTGATGCCTGTCTTGAAGTACTATTCATGAAAAGTCTTTGCTATATGATTCACTTGTTTACTCATGTCATTTACATTGTTTTGATCGCTGCATTCACTACATATGCTTTACAAATAGTATGATCAAGATTATGATGACATGTCACTCCAGAAATTATCTTTGTTTATCGTTTACCTGCTCGGGACAAGCAGGAACTAAGCTTGGGGATGCTGATACGTCTCCGACGTATCGATAATTTCTTATGTTCCATGCCACATTATTGATGTTATCTACATGTTTTATGCACACTTTATGTCATATTCGTGCATTTTATGGAACTAACCTATTAACAAGATGCCGAAGTGCCAGTTGCTGTTTTCTGTTGTTTTTGGTTTCAGAAATCCTAGTAAAGAAATATTCTCGGAATTGGACGAAATCAACACCCAGGGTCCTATTTTGCCACGAAGCTTCCAGAAGACCGAAGAGGAGACGAAGTGGGGCCACGAGGTGGCCAAACCATAGGGCGGCGCGGCCCAAGCCCTGGCCGCGCCGACCTATGGTGTGGGCCCCTCGTGTGGCCCCCTGACCTGCCCTTCCGCCTACAAATAGCCTCCGTCGCGAAACCCCCAGTACCGAGAGCCACGATACGGAAAAGCTTACTGAGACGCCGCTGCCGCCAATCCCATCTCGGGGGATTCAGGAGATCGCCTCCGGCACCCTGCCGGAGAGGGGAATCATCTCCCGGAGGACTCTACGCCGCCATGGTCGCCTCCGGAGCGATGTGTGAGTAGTCTACCCCTGGACTATGGGTCCATAGCAGTAGCTAGATGGTTGTCTTCTCCCCATTGTGCTTAATTGTCGGGTCTTGTGAGCTGCCTAACATGATCAAGATCATCTATCTGTAATTCTATATGTTGCGTTTGTTGGGATCCAATGAATAGAGAATACTATGTTATGTTGATTATCAATTCATGTCTATGTGTTGTTTATGATCTTGCATGCTCTCCGTTACTAGTAGATGCTCTGGCCAAGTAGATGCTTGTAACTCCAAGAGGGAGTATTTATGCTCGATAGTGGGTTCATGTCTCCGTGAATCTGGGGAAGTGACAGAAATCTCTAAGATTATGGATGTGCTGTTGCCACTAGAGATAAAACAATGGTGCTATGTTCGAGGATGTAGTTACTGATTACATTACGCGTAATACTTAATGCAATTGTCTGTTGTTAGCAACTTAATACTGGAGGGGGTTCGGATGATAACCTGAAGGTGGACTTTTTAGGCATAGATGCATGCTGGATAGCGGTCTATGTACTTTGTCGTAATGCCCAATTAAATCTCACGATACTCATCATAATATGTATGTGCATGGTCATGCCCTCTTTATTTGTCAATTGCCCAACTGTAATTTGTTCACCCAACATGCTGTTTATCTTATGGGAGAGACACCTCTAGTGAACTGTGGACCCCGGTCCAATTCTCTTTACTGAAATACAATCTCTTGCCAATCTTTGTTCTACTGTTTTCTGCAAACAATCATCATCCACATTATACATCTAATCCTTTGTTACAGCAAGCCGGTGAGATTGACAACCTCGCTGTTTCGTTGGGGCAAAGTACTTGGTTTGTGTTGTGCAGGTTCCACGTTGGCGCCGGAATGGTGTTGCGCCGCACTACATCTCGCCGCCATCAACCTTCAACGTGCTTCTTGGCTCCTACTGGTTCGATAAACCTTGGTTTCATACTGAGGGAAAACTTGCCGCTGTACGCATCACACCTTCCTCTTGGGGTTCCCAACGGACGCGTGCTGTACGCGTATCAGTCATCAAGCTAAATTTCTGGCACCGTTGCCGGGGAGATCAAGACACGCTGCAAGGGGAGTCTCTCACATCCAATCTCTTTACTTTGTTTTTGTCTTGCTTTACTTTATTTTATTTACTGCTTTGTTTGTTCTCTATATCAAAAACACAAAAAAATTAGTTACTTGCTTTACTTTATTTACTATCTTGTTTGCGTTCTCAATATTAAAAACACAAAAAAAATAGTTACTTGCATTTACTTTATTTTATTTCATCATGTTTCCTCCTAAGTTCACTCTGAAAGATATACCGGTAGGACGAGGCTCTATCATTGGAAGAGATAATATAGAAGATTTTTTCACTTATGTTAGTACGGTTGAAGATTTTGAAGATAGACACTTGGTAGAACTTGCTCCTACTTATGAAATTGCTGCTGCTTCTTTAGTACACATGTTAGAAGCTAGATTTGTTAATCTCAACCCGTAATGCAACATATGTTTCTTACACTCTGTGATATGGAAGAAGGAGAAAAGAAAGATTTTGTCTTAAAAACCCTTCTTAAAGAATTTGGTGATGTAGCAAGAGAAGCTATAAAAGTCTTTATTAAATACTAGGAAAATTGCCCGTGCGTTGCTACGGGTTATTTTTTATCGTTGACAACTTTATTTCCCTTAGCCATATGTAGTCTCGACTGCCCCACAACCCTTGCTCGTACCCTATGAGAGTAGGGGAAGGAAAATCATTGTGTTTCGAGGAGGGGTGCTCTAGGCAGTCGAATTGGCTATGAAACACCACCCTTGACGCAGCCTTGTCCACATCACTAACTCGAATATCGCCATTGGCATGGCGTAGCCGACATTGTTTGCTCCCCACCTTGGTCATGTGGCAGCAGAACTTGAAAGAGGCCACAACTCTATTAAGAACTTGCAAAAAGAATCAACATCGGTAAAGCAAACATTAATTGGAGGCCTCTTTAACTATTATCCTTATGTCCGGCAACAATTAAAACACTTGTCGATCGGTCAATTGGAGTATAAAAATCGTACCAAGTTTGGGCCAGGAAAAACTTAGATTTCGGTGACAACACAAACATATTGTGCGCACCTCGAATCTGTTGCACTGAATTCCTTTTAATGAAGTTGATGCATATGCTTCTTGGTAGACCCGTCGATGTGGGCGTTTGAGGTGCTATCCACAGACCATATAATGCCACATTAGTAAACTTCTTGTCCACGATAATGCTACAAACAGGAACAGGCAGAGACTGTGCGTGTCACGTCAGCGGACGACGGATGCAAAATTATTTTCATGGAAGCCGGAGGCGGCAGGGTTGGACCTTTATGACGTGCTCACGCCTAGCCTAGGACGTGATTTCGCCTGCGTGTGCTCACCTTTCCGCGGCCGGCCAGCAAGTCAGCAACTGATCGATTCTTTGAGATCTCGTCTCTGTTCAGCGCGTATATGCAACATCATCCTACTTTCAGCCATGTGGCAGCAGCCCAAATTTTATTCTCTCCTTTATCATTAGATTTCACACCAATTGTTGATTGGGTTTGTTTGATTCCCGAGGCAGCTGCTGATATTTCAGGTAAGTTGTCGGCGAGGCGGAACATTGCTTGATGCCTTAAATCGTTTGTGATCCAACTGAATCTCGACGGATATTCTGGCCTCGTGGGGATTATCTCACGAAAGCGGTAGAGTATGGAGTATGGACCAAAGGCGACGAGGTTCACCGCCTTCGTGCCCTCACCAAAATCTTTCCGCCATGTCCTCTCACCAGAATCGTTCTGCCTGGCATGAAGCTGCGGCCCAGAAACATCGCCGGATGAGATAGGATTGTGATTGTGTGCTATGCCTCTCAGTGGTGCCTGGGTGGCTCTTGCTTATATCTAGGCAATCGGATCGATCGAGTCCCTGGTTGGATCGATATAGGTCCTCCTTCACAGCCTCGTTCGTGTAGTTGGAAGAGTCCTCTTGTGTCCCTTTCCCCTAGATCCGGCCCGTTCCACTTCGTATAATTTAGGGAAGCTAGAGACGAACACACATTGAGTCGACGGGACGCCTGGGCGCAAGGAGAATCCGGGCTCGGTTCGGAGGAGTTTGACGAGGCAGTCAACGTGGAACCTGAGAACGAATTATTTTTCACTTGCCGGTGGCACACTTTGTAATTCTAACGAAAAATAGGGGTAACGAAAAACGGACCAACAAGAAGCCTTATTTTCTTTATTATTAGGTATAGATAAGATGCTTGGCTTTTATACCAACTTTGCTAGTACCCTTGAAAAGATGGAAAAAGATAGACTAAAGTACACTAATAAAGTTAATTGTGAGGGGGAGATTAAAACATCAATACCTTGCAAGCTCTTAGGAATGTGCGAGGCACTAGAAAAGAATTTTGATTGGATTGTTCCTGAAAATTTGTTTGATGAGAATAGCAAGCCTAAGAGTAATGAAAAAGAGCCTCTGAAACTTACATAGATAAGATACAATGCATAGTTGAGAAAACTCCGAACCCCTCTGTTGATGCTTCATCTCTCGATAATACTTGATTCACACTTTCTGCGCCTAGCTGAAAGGCGTTAAAGAAAAGCGCTTATGGGAGACAACCCATTATTTTACTTCTGCACTTTTATTTTATATTTGAGTCTTGGAAGTTGTTACTACTGTAGCAACCTCTCCTTATCTTTATTTTATCGCATTTTTGTGCCAAGTAAAGTCTTTGATAGTAGGGTTGATACTAGATTTGGATTACTGCACAGAAACAGATTTCTTACTGTCACGAAATTGAGCAGCCCCGTCTGTAGGTAACTCAGAAAAATCTGCCAATTTACGTGTGTGATCCTCAGATATGTACGCAACTTTCATTCAATATGAGTTTTTTCATCTGAGCAAGTTAAGTGCCCCAGAAAAAATCGTCTTTACGGACTGTTCTGTTTTGACAGATTCTGCCTTTTATTTCGCATTGCCTGTTTTGCTATGTTTGATGGATTTCTTTGTTCCATTAACTTTCAGTAGCTTTGTGCAATGTCCAGAAGTGTTAAGAATGATTATTTCACCTCTGAATATGTGAATTTTTGATTATGCACTAACCCTCTAATGAGTTTGTTTTAAGTTTGGTGTGGAGGAAGTTTTCAAGGGTCAAGAGAGGAGGATGATACAATATGATCAAGAAGAGTGAAAAGTCTAAGCTTGGGGATGCCCCCGTGGTTCATCCCTGCATATTTTAAGAAGACTCAAGCATCTAAGCTTGGGGATGCCCAAGGCATCCCTTCTTCATCGACAACTTATCAGGTCACCTCTAGTGAAACTATATTTTTATTCCGTCACATCTTATGTGCTTTACTTGGAGCGTCTGTATGTTTTTATTTTTTGTTTGTGTTTGAATAAAATAGGATCCTAGCATTTTTTGTTTGGGAGAGAGACACGCTTCGCTGTTGCATATGAACACATGTGTTCTTAGCTTTACTTTTAATGTTCATGGCGAAGGATGAAACTGCTTCGTTCATCATTATTATGGTTGGAAACTGAAAATGCTTCATGTGGTAATTGGTATAATGTCTTGAATAATTTGATACTTGGCAATTGTTGTGCTCATATAGATAATGTTTAAGCTCTTGCATCATGTACTTTGCACCTATTAATGAAGAACTACATAGAGCTTGTTGAAACTTGGTTTGCATGATTGGTCTCTCTAGAGTCTAGATATTTTATGGTGAGGTGTTTGAACAACAAGGAAGACAATGTAGAGTCTTATAATACTTGCAATATGTTCTTATATAAGTTTTGCTGTACCGGTTCATACTTGTGTTTGCTTCAAACAACCTTGCTAGCCTAAGCCTTGTATTGAGAGGGAATACTTCTCGTGCATCCAAATCCTTGAGCCAAAAACTATGCCATTTGTGTCCACCATGCCTACCTACTACATGGTATTTCTCTTTCATTCCAAAGTAAGTTACTTGAGTGCTACCTTTAAAATTCCATTCCTTGTCTTTGCAATATATAGCTCATGGGAAAATAGCTTAAAAACTATTGTGGTATTGAATATGTAGCTTATGTATCTTATTTCTTATAAGTTGCTTGTTGAGCGGTAACCATGTTTCTGGAGACGCCATCAACTATTACACCTTTGTTGAATATCATGTGAGTTGCTATGCATGTTCGTCTGGTCTGAAGTAAGGGTGATTTATCATGATCAAATGGTTTGAGTATGCATATTGTTAGAGAAGAACATTGGGCCGCTAACTAAAGCCATGAATCATGGTGGAAGTTTCAGTTTGGACATTAATCCTCAATCTCTTATGAGAATATTATCTGTTGTTGAATGCTTATGCATTAAAGAGGAGTCCATTATTTGTTTTCTATGTTGTCCTGGTATGGATGTCTAAGTTGAGAATAATCAAAAGCGAGAAATCCAGTGCGAACTTTCTCCTTAGACCTTTGTACAGGCGGCATAGAGGTACCCCTTTGTGACACTTGGTTGAAACATATGTTATGCAATGATAATCCATGTAAATCTAAGCTAATTAGGACAAGGTGCGAGCACTATTGGTATTCTATGCATGAGGCTTGCAACTTATAGGATGTCTTATGCATAACACATATGATTTATTACTACCATTGACAAAATTGTTTCTATGTTTTCAAAATAAAAGCTCTAGCACAAAAATAGTAATCCATGCTTCCCTCTGCGAAGGGCCTTTCTTCAACTTTTATGTTGAGTCAGTTTACCTACTTCTTTCTATCGTAGAAGCAAACACTTGTGTCAACTGTGTGCATTGATTCCTACATATTTGCTTATTTGCATTCATCATATTACTATATTACTTTGTGTTGACAATTATCCATGAGATATACATGTTGAAGTTGAAAGCAACCGCTGAAACTTATATCTTCCTTTGTGTTGCTTCAAAAATTTCTACTATGAATTTATTGCTTTATGAGTTAACTCTTATGCAAGTCTTATTGATGCTTGTCTTGAAAGTACTATTCATGAAAAGTCTTTGCTATATGATTCAGTTGTTTAATCATTGTCTTTACCATTGCTTCGAATCACTTCATTCATCGCATATGCTTTACAATAGTATTGATCAAGATTATGATAGCATGTCACTTCAGAAATTATCTTTGTTATCGTTTACCTACTCGAGGGCGAGTAGGAACTAAGCTTGGGGATGCTTGATATGTCTCAAACATATCTATAATTTCTTATGTTCCATGCTACTTTTATGATGATACTCACATGTTTTATACACACTTTACATCATTTATATGCATTTTCTGGCACTAACCTATTGACGAGATGCCGAAAAGCCAGTTGTTGTTTTCTGCTGTTTTTGGTTTCAGAAATCCTACAAAGGAAATATTCTCGGAATTGGACGAAATCAACGCCCAGGGTCTTATTTTTCCACGGAGCTTCCAGAAGACCGAAGAGCATACGAAGTGGGGCCATGAGGCGCCGCCACCATAGGGACACGCGGCCAGAGAGGGGCCCGCGCCGCCCTATGGTGTGGGCCCCTCGTCAGCCCCCCAACTCTGCCCTTCCGCCTACATATACTCTCCGTCACGAAAACCCTATTACCGATAGCCACGATACGGAAATACTTCCAGAGACGCAGCCGCCGCCAATCCCATCTCGGGGGATTCAGGAGATCGCCTCCGGCACCCTGCCGGAGAGGGGAATCATCTCCCGGAGGACTCTTCATCACCATGATCACCTCCGGATTGATGTGTGAGTAGTTCATCCTTGGAGTATGAGTCCATAGCAGTAGCTAGATGGTTGTCTTCTCCTCATTGTGCTATCATGTTAGATCTTGTGAGCTGCCTATCATGATCAAGATCATCTATTTGTAATGCTACATGTTGTGTTTGTTGGGATCCGATGAATATGGAATACTATGTGATACGTCCATTTTGCATCACTATTTTATATCATAATTTGCTGTTATTCATTGATATATTTCATATTTGGAGATGATACTTATGTTGTTTCATCTATTTTGCATGTTTCATGATTATTGGAGGATCGCGCACCGGAGTCTGGATTCTGCTGGAAAAAGCGTCGTCAGAAGGCAATATTTCGGAAGAACAACAATTGACAAAAATTATACGGAAAATCCTATTTTTCCAGAAGACGAAGGGAGCCAGAAGGGGGAGCCGAGGAGGGCCGCCATGGGCCCACCTCATAGGCCGGCGCGAGCCAAGGCCTGGCCGCGCCGCCCTGTGAGGAGGGGGCCCACAGCCGCCTCTGCGGGGCGGAAAACACCAGAGAGAAAAGAGCTCTCCGGCAGGCTGAAATCTGCCGGGGAAATTCCCTCCCGGAGGGGGAAATCGACGCCATCGTCACCGACATCGAGCTGGACATCATCTCCATGACCATCATCATCATCTTCATCATCATCACCGCCGTCTCCACCGCTGCACATCGTCACCGCTGTAACACTTTGGGTTGGATCTTGATTGTTTGATAGGGGAAACTCTCCCGGTATTGATTTCTACTTGTTATTGATGCTATTGGGTGAAACCATTGAACCAAGGTTTATATTCAGATTGTTATTCATCATCATATCACCTCTGATCATGTTCCATATGATGTCTCGTGAGTAGTTCGTTTAGTTCTTGAGGACATGGGTGAAGTCTAAATGTTAGTAGTGAATTATGGTTGAGTAATATTCAATGTTATGATATTTAAGTTGTGGTGTTATTCTTCTAGTGGTGTCATGTGAACGTCGACTACATGATACTTCACCTTTATGGGCCTAGGGGAATACATCTTGTATTCGTTTGCCAATTGCGGGGTTGCCAGAGTGACAGAAACCTAAGCCCCCGTTGGTATATCGATGCAGGAGGGATAGCAGGATCTCAGAGTTTAAGGCTGTGGTTAGATTTATCTTAATTACTTTCTTGTAGTTGCGGATGCTTGCAAGGGGTATAATCACAAGTATGTATTAGTCCTAGGAAGGGCGGTGCATTAGCATAGGTTCACCCACACAACACTTATCAAAACAATGAAGATTAATCGGCTGTATGAAGCGAAAGCACTAGACTAAATTCCCGTGTGTCCTCAAGAACGTTTGGTCATTATAAGTAAACAAACCGGCTTGTCCTTTGTGCTAAAAAGGATTGGACCACTCGCTGCAATTTTTACTCTCGCACTTTACTTACTCGTACTTTATTCAACTGCTACATCAAAACCCCCTGAATACTTGTCTGTGAGCATTTACAGTGAATCCTTCATCGAAACTGCTTGTCAACACCTTCTGCTCCTCGTTGGGTTCGACACTCTTACTTATCAAAAATACTACGATACACCCCCTATACTTTTGGGTCATCAAGACTATTTTCCGGCGCCGTTGCCGGGGAGTGAAGCGCTATTGGTAAGTGGAATTGGTAAGGGAAACTTTTACTGTTTGTGCTGATTTTATTTCTGCCTGCTGCTATAATTCATTATGGAGAGATCTTCTCTTGAATTTTTATTTGGAAAATCTACTACTACTGCAAAGGTAGTGGATGAGGCGCCAGGCGAGGAAGAGATTCCATACAAAATACCTATGAAAATTATCGAACGTGTTGTGGATAACCGCTATACAGGGGATGGAACTGTCCATCCTGGAGATCATTTACTGTTCTTACATGAATTATGCGGTTTATTCAAGTGTGCAGGTATTGCTATGGATGAAGTGAGGAAGAAACTATTCTCTATATCGCTGTCTGGTAAAGCGGCGCATTGGTATAAATTACTGGATGATGGGGATTCTCTTGAATGGAATGATATTGCGCCCCGATTTTATTCTAAGTTCTATCCTCCAAGTGAAATTCACAAAGACCGGAACCGCATATATAATTTTGGCCTCATGATGGAGAGAGTATTGCCCAAGCGTGGGGGAGATTGAAGTCTTTAATGCTCAAATGCCCCATTCATGAGCTTCCGGGTAATGTTATCATTGATAATTTCTATGCAAGACTTTCTTTTCAAGACAAGACTTTGCTGGATACTTCTTGTTCTGGATCATTTACACGCAACAAAGAAGAGTTTAAAAGGAACCTTCTTAATCAGATCCAGGAGAATACTGAAGGATGGGAGAACGACAAGGATAGAGAATCAGGTATAAATTATGATTATAAATGCATTGAAGCTTTTATGGATACTGATAAATTTTGTAATATGAGTGCTACTTATGGTCTTGATTCTCAAGTTGCTGCAAATCTTTATAAAGCTTTTGCCTCTCATTATGAATTGCCTAAGAAGAATTTTGATAAGTATCATGAACCGTATAAAGATAAAATTGATTCATCTGTAAATAAATGTGTTGTAGTTGAAACTGTTGATCATGTTATTCCTGAAGCCTATATTGAAAAAACTCCTTTCCCTGCTAAAATGAAGGAGTACTCTGTTATAAATAGTGCGGTTAATAAAAGTGAAAATAAACCTATAGAAC
Source organism: Lolium perenne (assembly GCF_019359855.2). NCBI lineage: Eukaryota > Viridiplantae > Streptophyta > Magnoliopsida > Poales > Poaceae > Lolium > Lolium perenne. The sequence goes on from NC_067245.2 coordinate 145,428,069, forward strand.
TTGAAGAGCAAATAAAAGTTGAACCTGCTATTGCAATTGTTAAAGATCTTGTGACTGAAAATGTGGAAGATGGTCATATTATTTTCTGTGAAGATGCTTCTAATATTGTTTCACATCCTAATAAGTCTAGGAAAGCTAGTGTTCCTATGCTATCCGTTAGAATTGGTGATCATTGTTATTATGGTTTACGTGATATTGGTGCAAGTATTAGTGCTATTCCCTATGAGCTTTACACGAAGATTATGCACGAAATTGGTTCTTGTGAACTTGAAGATATTGATGTGGTTATTCGGCTAGCTAATAGAGAGACTATCTCTCCAATTGGTATTGTTCGAGACGTGGAAGTTCTATGTGGTAAGATTAAATATCCTGCTGACTTTTTGGTACTTGGTTCTGGTGCTAGTAAGTATTGTCCTATCATTTTTGGTAGACCTTTTCTAAATACTTGTGGAGCTGTTATAGATTGCAAGAAAGAGAAAATTTTGACTAAATTTGCTGGTGAATCTTATGAGTTTAATTTCTCTAAATTTGCCAAAACTCCTTATAAAGCTGATTCGCCTAATAATGATTTTAGAGTTGAACAATGTGCATCTATTGCTCTTGCTCCTAATAATCCTTTGCAACAACATTTGGAGAATAGTGAGAGTGAAGTTTTTAGGGAAGAAAGAAATGAGCTTGATGAAATTTTCCTTCGTCAACCTATTCTTAAACATGATTTACCGGTAGAAGATCTAGGTACAACACTGCCACCAAAAGAAGATCCTGTTTTTGATTTAAAACCATTGCCTGATAATCTTAAATATGTTCATATTGATGATAAGAAAATATATCCTGTTATTATTAGTTCTAAGCTTTCAGAGATTGAGGAAGAAAGGTTATTGGAAATATTGAAGAAACACCGAGGAGCTATTGGCTACACTCTTGATGACTTGAAGGGGATTTCTCCCTCTATTTGCCAACATGCCATTAATATGGAAGATGATGCAAAGCCTGTTGTTGAACATCAGCGTCGTCTAATTCCTAAGATGAAGGATGTGGTAAGAAATGAGGTATTAAAACTTCTTGAAGCTGGTATTATATATCCTATTGCTGATAGTTGATGGGTTAGTCCTGTGCATTGTGTTCCTAAGAAAGGAGGAATGACTGTTGTACCTAATGATAACGATGAGCTCATACCTCAAAGAGTAGTTGTAGGGTATAGAATGTGCATTGATTATCGAAAAGTTAATAAGGTTACTAAGAAAGATCATTACCCTTTACCTTTTATTGATCAAATGTTAGAAAGGTTATCTAAGAATACTCAATTTTGCTTTCTTGATGGTTATTCTGGGTTTTCACAAATTGCTGTTAAAACTAAGGTTCAAGAGAAAACCAATTTCACTTGTCCCTATGGAACTTATGCTTATAGACGTATGCCTTTTGGTTTTTGTAATGCTCCTGCTACTTTTCAAAGATTCATGTCTGCTATCTTTCATGGCTTTTGCGAGAATATTGTAGAGGTATTCATGGATGATTTTTCTGTCTATGGGAATTCTTTTGATAATTGCTTGCGGAACCTTGATAAAGTTTTGCAGAGATGTGAAGAAACTAACCTTGTTCTTAATTGGGAGAAATGCCACTTTATGGTTAATGAAGGAATTGTATTGGGACATAAAATTTCTGAGAGAGGTATTGAAGTTGATAGAGCTAAAGTTGAAGCAATTGAGAAGATGCCCTATCCCAGGGATGTTAAAGGTATTCGTAGTGTTCTTGGTCATGCTTGGTTTTATAGGAGATTTATTAAAGACCTCTCCAAGATTTCAAAACCTCTTACTAATCTTCTTCAAAAAGATGTACCTTTTGTTTTTGATGATGATTGTAAGGAAGCTTTTGAAACTCTAAAGAAAGCCTTAACAACTGCTCCTATAGTCGAACCTCCTAATTGGAACTTACCTTTTGAAATTATGTGTGATGCTAGTGATTTTGCTGTAGGCGCTGTTCTTGGACAGCGAGTAGATAAAAAATTGAATGTTATTCACTATGCTAGTAAAACCCTTGATGCTGCTCAAAGAAATTATGCTACTACTAAGAACGAATTGTTAGCTGTAGTCTTTGCTTGTGATAAGTTTAGATCCTATATTGTTGATTCAAAAGTTACAATTCATACTGATCATGCTGCAATTAGATACCTAATGCAAAATAAAGACGCTAAGCCAAGGCTTATTAGATGGGTGCTTCTGTTGCAAGAATTTGATTTGCATATTATAGATAGGAAAGGTGCTGATAATCCTGTTGCTGATAATTTATCTAGATTGGAAAATATTGCTTATGATCCTGTTCCTGTTAATGATAGTTTTCCAAATAAACAATTGGCTGTAATAAAGGTGAGCTCGCGAGATAGCCCTTGGTATGCTAATTATGCTAACTTTATTGTTTCCAAGTACTTGCCTCCAACCTTTTGAGCCCAGCAAAGGAGGAAATTCTTTTATGACTTGAGGCATTATTTCTGGGATGACCCACACTTATATAAAGAAGGAGTGGATGGTATTCTGCGAAGATGTGTTCCCGAATATGAACAACAGGAGATATTGAGTAAATGTCATGGTAGTGCTTATGGAGGACATCACGCCGGAGATAGAACCGCGCAAAAGGTTCTACAATCGGGTTTTTATTGGCCAACTCTCTTCAAAGATGCAAGGAAGTTTATTTTATCTTGTGATGAATGCCAAAGGGTTTGTAATATCTCCAGGCGCAATGAAATGCCTATGAATTATACTCTTGTTATTGAACCATTCGATTGTTGGGGATTTGACTTCATGGGACCTTTCCCCTCTTTAGAAGGTAACACTCATATACTTGTTGCTGTTTATTATGTTACTAAATGGGTGGAAGCCATACCCACAAAAAGTGCTGATGGTGAGACTTCTTTAAGAATGCTTTTAGATATTATTTTTCCTAGATTTGGAGTTCCTAGATATCTTATGACTGATGGAGGTTCTCATTTTATTCATGGTGGTTTTAGAAAAACTCTTGCTAAATATGGTATTAATCATAGAATTGCTTCCGCTTATCATCCTCAAACTAGTGGGCAAGTAGAACTATCAAATAGAGAGATTAAATCTATCTTGCAAAAGACTGTTAATAAATCTAGAAAGAATTGGGCTAGTAAATTGAAGGAAGCACTATGGGCTTATAGAACTGCTTATAAAAATCACATGGGTATGTCACCTTATAAAATGGTCTATGGAAAAGCTTGTCATTTACCTTTAGAACTAGAGCACAAAGCTGATTGCGCGGTAAGAGAACTAAATAAAGATCCTAAACTAGCCGGTAAGAAGAGGTTGCTACAATTGAGTTCTCTAGATGAATGGAGAAGCGAAGCTTATGAAAATGCTAAACTCTTTAAAGAGAAAGTTAAAAAAATTCATGATAGAAAAATTATCAAAAGAGAATTTAATATTGGGGATAAAGTCCTATTGTATCGGTCTCGTCTCAGATTCTTTGCAGGGAAATTACTCTCGAAATGGGAAGGACCATATGTCATTGAGGAGGTGTATCGTTCAGGAGCAATTAAAATTAGCTCTCTCCAAGGCAATGCCACACAAGTTGTGAATGGGCAAAGACTTAAGCATTATATCTCAGGTGATTCTTATAATGAAGATGTTGATGTTATTCGAGTGGAAACACCGGAGGCTTTCATCAAAGGTCAAATTGATAGTCCGGCAGAGTTCGACTTTGAATAGGTAACAGTACTGGTAATAAAAAGTTCGCGTTTTACTTTCCGAACAATGTTTTTGCTGTTTTTGGAAAATATGAAAAATTACGAGATCGAAACGAAGTGGAGGAGACGCACGAGGGCGTGTCCCCATAGGCCGGCGCGGGCCCCAGCCTGGCCGCGCCGCCCTATGAGGTGGCTCCCTCGTCGCCCCTTTCCGACTCTGGTTCGACCTGGTACTTTCCTTTTGTCGTAAAAATTCCTGCTATATAATCCCCCGGACCCCTAGAGGTCCGTATATCGTTTTCTCGACGTGTTTTGTTTCGAGCTGTTTTCTGCCAGGATCTGCTTCGGATTTAGGGCTATCATGTCTTCGTCGGAAACTCCGAAGGACAGCTTCTGCGAGGACGTCGTCAACCTGTACATGAACGAGCTGAAGATGCACCCCAAGGAGTTGCTTCTCGTTGATGGAGAGTTGCAGATCAAAGATGTCCAGGGTCCTAAAGGAGAAGGAAGCTTGGAAGACAGGATGGAGAAGCTGGAACAAGAGGTTTTCAACTACAAGAAGATGGCTGAGCGTGAAGTGGACATCTTCCAGAAGATTGTGTCTGAACTTATTGATGCACACAAGAAGGAGACTGCAAGGCTGTGGGACGACATCTTCTCGCTTCACGACACCACCAACAAACTCCAAGCTCAACTCTATGATGTTCAGAATCAGAACTGTGAGTATGAAAACAAGTTTAAACACATAAGCTATGCTGCTAGTTTCAGGATTCCCGAGACCAAGATGTCGTTTGTTGATGGAGAGCCTCTTCCTTGGAAGTCTGATGATGGTAATTCATCACCACCACCGCCGAAGGAGTAATTCATCATCGGTATTGGCATCCCCTTGGTTTGTTCCAAGCTTGGGGGAGTGCCGCGGTATCACATCATCACTATCTTTTACTTTTTACTATCAAGTAGTGTCATATCATGAGTAGGGAAGTTATCATATAAGATAGGTTGCAGTGTGAAAGTATCTCTCCTTTAGTTGGTTGTCTATGTATCCCTTGGTGTGAGTTATCGTTATGGAATATTAATGAGAAGTCTTATCATTTACATATTGCACATCTTATTTTAGTTTGCAATCTCTATTATATGATTGATCTTATTATTAGTATTTGTATCACTTTGGGAGCATTGAGCAAATCTATTTGGTTTTGGCAAACTTAGCTTTGGTCAATAGCAACAACACTTTGAGGTTTAAGTAGAAAAAGAAATACATGTAGTTGTTTCATTGTCTTCCCTTCTTGTTAGCTCATAGCTTATTATTCTGAAGTTAAAATTGTTTGTGCTTACAAGGAAGATGCATGATTGTTTCTATCACATGTATATATGTTTGTTTCCCTCAACTCTTATGCTTGCTAATTAACCTTGCTAGCCAAAGACCTGTACTGAGAGGGAATGCTTCTCGTACATCCAAACTTGAACCTAAACCTATGCCATTTGTATCCAACATAACTACCTACTACATGGTATTTCCTGCCATTCCAAGTAAATACTTCGTGTGCTACCTTTAAACAATTCAAAATTTACTATCTCTTATTTGTGTCAATGTTTTATAGCTCATGAGCAAGTATGTGGTGTTTTATCTTTCAATCTTGTTGGGAAACGTTCACCAATGGACTAGTGGCTTCATCCACTTATCCAATAACTTTGCAAAAAGAGCTGGCAATGGGGTTCCCAGTCCCAAATTAATTAACTTTCATAATTTTACAAATAGACACTCCTCCATGGTATGTGATTGTTGGATGGCACCCGAGGATTCGGTTAGCCATGGCTTGAGAAAGCAAAGGTGGGGAGGAGTGTCATCTAAATAAAACTAAAATAAAAAGGCACTCCTTCATGGTATGAGATTGTTGGCAGGCACCCGAGGATTCGGTTAGCCATGGTTTGTGAAAGTAAAGGTTGGAAGGAGTGTCAACTAAAAATCTTTATGGGAGCCACTCTTCGAGAGTTTGTCTGGCAAGGGGGTTAGAGTACCCGCTACCATTCGTTGACAACAACAAACACCTCTCAAAATGCTACTTTTATTCTTTATATGATTTCAAAACTGAAAAAGCTCTAGCACATGATTTAATCCCTGCTTCCCTCTGCGAAGGGCCTGTCTTTTACTTTATGTTGAGTCAGTAAACCTATTTCCCTCCATCTTAAGCAAGCATTTTAGTTGTTGTGATCAAACCATCTATATTGTGATTTACTTCATCATGTCTTTTATTCTTCCTTGTTTAGTACAAGTTTTATCTGAATGAATATAGCTTTGAAGGTTATCAATGATTATGAGGAGATTATTATGATTGAGTATGCAAGTTGTGCCATATTAGCTTGAACATAATATGTTAATTGTTCTCTGACCAAGAACAAAGTTTGCCATCACCAATTATGATTTTTATGCACCTTTATTTGTGATTACCTTCTACTTGTTTCAAGTTGAATTATATGAGGAGGTTGTTTACTAGAATGTCTTGTGTGAATTGATATGATGCTTCTTGTCCGTATTTTATTTATCGACTCTTCACTCAATAAACATGAGGTCCTGTTTACCGAGTTCAGTTTAGCTTGGGGACAAGCGAAGTCTAAGCTTGGGGGGAGTTGATACGTCCATTTTGCATCACTATTTTATATCATAATTTGCTGTTATTCATTGATATATTTCATATTTGGAGATGATACTTATGTTATTTCATCTATTTTTCATGTTTCATGATTATTGGAGGATCGCGCACCGGAGTCGGGATTCTGCTGGAAAAAGCGTCGTCAGAAGGCAATATTTCGGAAGATCAACAATTGATAGAAATTATACGGAAAATCCTATTTTTCCAGAAGAGAAAGGGAGCCAGAAGGGGGAGCCGAGGAGGGCTGCCATGGGCCCACCTCATAGGCCGGCGCGGGCCAAGGCCTGGCCGCGCCGCCCTGTGAGGAGGGGGCCCACAGCCCCCTCTGGCCTCCTTTCCTTCGCGTACATCTTCGTCCCAAAAACCTAAGCTCCAGGGGATAGTCGCGAGGAGTCACAGCCGCCTCTGCGGGGCGGAAAACACCAGAGAGAAAAGAGCTCTCCGGCAGGCTGAAATCTGCCGGGGAAATTCCCTCCCGGAGGGGGAAATCGACGCCATCGTCACCGACATCGAGCTGGACATCATCTCCATCACCACCATCATCATCTTCATCATCATCACCGCCGTCTCCACCGCTGCACATCATCACCGCTGTAACAATTTGGGTTGGATCATGATTGTTTGATAGGGGAAACTCTCCCGGTATTGATTTCTACTTGTTATTGATGCTATTGGGTGAAACCATTGAACCAAGGTTTATATTCAGATTGTTATTCATCATCATATCACCTCTGATCATGTTCCATATGATGTCTCGTGAGTAGTTCATTTAGTTCTTGAGGACATGGGTGAAGTCTAAATGTTAGTAGTGAATTATGGTTGAGTAATATTCAATGTTATGATATTTAAGTTGTGGTGTTATTCTTCTAGTGGTGTCATGTGAACGTCGACTACATGATACTTCACCTTTATGGGCCTAGGGGAATACATCTTGTATTCGTTTGCCAATTGCGGGGTTGCCGGAGTGACAGAAACCTAAGCCCCCGTTGGTATATCGATGCAGGAGGGATAGCAGGATCTCAGAGTTTAAGGCTGTGGTTAGATTTATCTTAATTACTTTCTTGTAGTTGCGGATGCTTGCAAGGGGTATAATCACAAGTATGTATTAGTCCTAGGAAGGGCGGTGCATTAGCATAGGTTCACCCACACAACACTTATCAAAACAATGAAGATTAATCGGCTGTATGAAGCGAAAGCACTAGACTAAATTCCCGTGTGTCCTCAATAACGTTTGGTCATTATAAGTAAACAAACCGGCTTGTCATTTGTGCTAAAAAGGTTTGGGCCACTCACTGCAATTGTTACTCTCGCACTTTACTTACTCGTACTTTATTCAACTGCTACATCAAAACCCCCTGAATACTTGTTTGTGAGAATTTACAGTGAATCCTTCATCGAAACTGCTTGTCAACACCTTCTACTCCTCGTTGGGTTCGACACTCTTTCTTATCGAAAATACTACGATACACCCCCTATACTTGTGGGTCATCACTATGTCAAGTTGATTATCAATCTATCATATATGTGTTGTTTATGTTCTTGCATGCTCTCTGTTGCTAGTAGAGGCTCTGGCCAAGTTGATACTTGTAACTCCAAGAGGGAGTATTTATGCTCAATAGTGGGTTCATGCCTCCATTGAATCTGGGACAGTGACAGAAAGTTCTAAGGTTGTGGATGTGCTGTTGCCACTAGGGATAAAACATCGATGCTTTGTCTAAGGATATTTGTGTTGATTACATTACGCACCATACTTAATGCAATTGTCTGTTGTTTGCAACTTAATACTGGAAGGGGTGCGGATGCTCACCCGAAAGTGGACTTTTTAGGCATAGATGCATGATGGATAGAGGTCTATGTACTTTGTCGTAATGCCCTGATTAAATCTCATAGTAGTCATCATGATATGTATGTGCATTGTTATGCCCTCTCTATTTGTCAATTGCCCAACTGTAATTTGTTCACCCAAGATGCTATTTATCTTATTGGAGAGACACCACTAGTGAACTATGGACCCCGGTCCATTCTTTTACATCTGAATACAATCTACTGCAATACTTGTTCTTTACTGCTCTTCGCAAACAAACATCATCTTCCACACTATACATTTAACCCTTTGTTTACAGTAAGCCGGTGAGATTGACAACCTCACTGCTACGTTGGGGCAAAGTATTTTGATTGTGTTGTGCAGGTTCCACGTTGGCGCCAGAATCCCTGGTGTTGCGCCGCACTACACTCCGTCACCAACGAGCTTCATGTGTTCCTTGACTCCTACTGGTTCGATAAACCTTGGTTTCTTACTTCGGGAAACTTGCTGCTGTACGCATCACACCTTCCACTTGGGGTTCCCAACGGGCGTGTGCTTTACGCGTCATCACTCTGTTCAACACGGGATCAAATTTTTCAACATGACCATTCTTATGGAGTAGCAACTAGTTGAATCTCTCAAAACTCTTTAAGTTCTGCAATATAACAACTAATTGGTACTACCTTATATAAAATGATTACATATCCTTATTTTGGAAGCACGCAATCACACACTTATAGTTTACTAGTCAGCTGCATGTGCTTTGCACGTTAAAAATCGGCATTTATAATGAATAAACCTGTAATTTTCACTTAAAATGCATTAAGGAGCATCAAATTTGACAAATCAAACCTTGTCTTACTGAAAATTGACATCTCTTTCTCATGCAGAAATGTAAAATTATCCATGTATGTGCGTTTATACAGCTTAAGTTTTGCACGTGTTATTTTGTTAACTTTTCTGACTACCTTCAAAGCTCCAATCCTTCTTCATCATCTTTGTTGTACCGCACTAATGCAAGTGAATGCGAGCTGCTCGCCAGACGCGACTTCGTGTCAGATGTGTGTACTATGCCTTCTCCATCTAGTGCTAGTTACGTCTCTGTGCTAATTAATTCTATCCCAGTGCCTACATCCAGCAAAAACCTCTGTCATTGCAGCTGTGACTCACCTCGACCATTGGAGCCCAATCACAAAGTGATACGTCTCCAGTGTATCTATAATTTCTTATGTTCCATGCTAGTTTTATGACAATACCTACATGTTTTATTCACACTTTATAATGTTTTTATGCATTTTCTGGGACTAACCTATTAACAAGATGCCACAGTGCCAATTCTTGTTTTCTGCTGTTTTTGATTTCAGAAAATTTAGTTTACAAATATTCTCGGAATTGGACGAAACAAAAGCCCACGGCCCTATTTTCCATGGAGTCTTCCAGAAGTCCGAAGAAGAGTCGAGGAAGGTCAGCAGGGGGCCCACACCATAAGGCGGCGCGCAGTGGGGCCCCCCGCGCCGACCTATGGGGAGAGAGCCCCCTGGCTCCCCCGACGCTGCCTCTTCGCCTATTTATTCCTTCGTCCGCGAAAACCCTAGGACCGAGAGCCAAAATACGAGAAAAGTTCCAGAGACGCCGCCACCGTCAACCCCATCTCGGGGGGTTCAGAAGATCTCCTCCGGCACCCTGCCGGAGAGGGGAATCATCACCGGAGGGCTCTACATCACCATGCCCGCCTCCGGACTGATGCGTCAGTAGTTCATCCTTGGACTATGTGTCCATAGCAGTAGCTAGATGGTTGTCTTCTCCTCCCATGCCATCATGTTTAGATCTTGTGAGCTTCCTATCATGATCAAGATCATCTATTTGTAATGCTACATGTTGTGTTTGTTGGGATCCAATGAATATGGAATACTATGTCAAGTTGATTATTGATCTATCATATATGTTATTTATGATCTTGCATTCTCTCCGTTGCTAGTAGAGGCTCTAGCCAAGTTGATACTTGTAACTCCAAGAGAGGGTATTTATGCTAGATAGTGGGTTCATGCCTTCATTGAATCTGGGACAGTGACAGAAAGTTCTAAGGTTGTGGATGTGCTGTTGCCACTAGGGATAAAACATCAATGCTTTGTCTAACGATATTTGTATTGTTTACATTACGCACAGTACTTGATGCAATTGTCTGTTGTTTGCAACTTAATACTGGAAGGGGTGCGGATGCTATCCCGAAGGTGGACTTTTTAGGCATAGAAGCATGCTGGATGACGGTCTATGTTCTTTGTCGTAATGCCCTAAGTAAATCTCATAGTAGTCATCATGATATGTATGTGCATTGTTATGCCCTCTCTATTTGTCAATTGCCCAACTATAATTTGTTCACCCAGCATGTTATTTATCTTATTGGAGAGACACCACTAGTGAACTGTGGACCCCGGTTCATTCTTTTACATCTAAAATACAACCATCATTGTTCTCTTTTGTTTCCTGCAAGCAAACATCATTTTCCACACCATACATTTAATCCTTTGTTTTCAGCAAGCCGGTGAGATTGACAACCTCACTGTTAAGTTGGGGCAAAGTAATTTGATTGTGTTGTGCAGGTTCAACATTGGCACCGAAATCCCTGGTGTTGCGCCGCACTACACTCCTTCACCAGCAACCTTCACGTGGTCTTCATCTCCTACTGGTTCGATAACCTTGGTTTCTTACTGAGGGAAAACTCGCTGCTGTACTCATCATACCTTCCTCTTGGGGTTCCCAACGGACGTGTGCTTTACCGTCACAAGCAGCTACTTTTCTGGCGCCGTTGCCGGGGAGATCAAGACACGCTGCAAGGGGAGTCTCTCACACCCAATCTCTTTACTTTGTTTATTGTCTTGCTTTATTTTATTTTCCATCTTGTTTGCTTTCTTTATATCAAAAACACAAAAAAGTAGTTACTTTTTTACTTTTGTTATTTCTTTTTTTACCTTGTTTATTTTTATTGCTAAAATGAGTAGTCCTGAAGTTGAAGTTCGTTCCTTTAAACAACAAGGAGGAGAAAGTTTTAAAGATGCTTGGTATAGAATTAGTGATAAGAAACACTCCACTATTATCCTCCTTAGGAACTTTTATGTTGGTATCTCTAGCTGGAATAGATATGTTCTTGATACTCTTACAGGGGGTAATTTTCTAGGTACTCCTGCTTTAGAAGCTAGTTGCATCATTGAGAGTCTAGTTGGAATACCAACTATTAATGAAGCTAAAATTGAAATCTCTCTTGAGGATGTCATGAAAAAGTTGAAGGCCATAGAGAAAAATCTTCCAAGTGTTGAGACTAAATTGGGAATATTACTTGATAATACTGATAAAGTTGATAAATCCCTAGGAGGAATTACTGAAAGAATTGATGTCTTAGAAACTTGTGCTATTCATGATAATCAAACCCATAGGATTGGTGAACTTGAAGAAGCTATGAGAACCTTGGGTTCAACATTTTCTTTTCAGTTTAAGGAGAAAGCTTATGTGGGTAAGGAGCAAAAGTTCATGTATGTCCCTAAGATGCCTAAGCCAAAGAATCATTATGAGCTTAAAATTGATAAAACCCTTAGTACCACTATGGGAAATTTAGATAATGGATCATCTAAGATACCTTTTGCGACAAGTTGTATTTTTAAGGAAAATTATGATGTTGATGCTTCTTCTCTTGATGTTACTTGATTTTCTCTTTCTGCGCCTAGCTGAAAGGCGTTAAAGAAAAGCGCTTATGGGAGACAACCCATTATTTTATTTCTGCAATTTTTGTTTTATATTTGATTCAAGGTGCTTGTTACTACTGTAGCAATAACTATGTATCTTTATTTTATTGCATTGTTGTGCCAAGTAAAGTCTTTGATAGAAAGTTGATACTAGATTTGGATTTCTGCGCAGAAACAGATTTCTAGCTATCAAGGTTTTGAGTTTTTCTCTCTGTAGAAAATCTAACAATCTTGAAAAAATTCATGCGTAATCCTTAGATATGTACGCAACTTTCATTCAACTGGATCTTTTCCATCTGAGCATGTTAAGTGCCTCGAAAAAATTCGTCTTTACGGACTGTTCTATTTTGACAGATTCTGCCTTTTATTTCGCATTGCCTCTTTTACTGTGTTTGAGTGGATTTCTTTGCTCCATTAAATTTCAGTAACCTTGGGTAATTTCCAGAAGTGTTGGGAATGATTGTGTGCTTGCTGAACATGTGAATTTTTGATTATGCACTAACCCTCTAATGAGATTGCTTTGAGTTTGGTGTGAAGGAAGTTTTCAAGGATCAAGAAAGGAGGATGATATAATATGATCAAGAAGAGTGAAAAGTCTAAGCTTGGGGATGCCCCCGTGGTTCATCCCTGCATATTTCAAGAATAATCAAGTGTCTAAGCTTGGGGATGCCCAAGGCATTCCCTTCTTCATCAACAACTTATCTGGTCACCTCTAGTGAAACTATATTTTATTCGGTCACATCTTATGTGATTTACTTGGAGCGTCTGTGTGCTTTTATTTTCGTTTTATTATTTCCATTCTCTGAATAAATCGGATCCTAACATGCTTGTGCGGGAGAGAGACACGCTCCACTTTTTCATTTGAACATTGGTGTTCTTCGTTCTACTTTTAATGTTCATGGCAAAAGCTGAAAGCCGCTGCACTTATTGCTATTTGGATGGAAACAGAAAATGCTTCATGTGGTAGTTGGTATATTGTCTTGAATAATTTGATACTTGGCAATTGTTTTGAGCTCTCAAGTAGATCATGTTTAAGCTCTTGCATCATGTGGTTTAAACCTATTATTGGAGAACTACCATAGAGCTTGTTGAAATTTGGTTTGCATGATTGGTCTCTCTAAGGTCTAGATATTTTCTGGTAAAAGTGTTTGAGCAACAAGGAAGATAGTGTAGAGTCTTATAATGCTTGCAATATGTTCTTATGTAAGGTTTGCTGTACCGGTTTATACTTGTGTTTGCTTCGAACAACCTTGCTAGGCAAAGCCTTGTACTGAGAGGGAATGCTTCTCGTGCATCCAAAACCTTGAGCCAAAACCTATGCCATTTGTGTCCACCATAACTACCTACTATGTGGTATTTTTCTGCCATTCCAAGTAAATACTTCATGTGCTACCTTTAAACAATTCAAAACTTTATTACTCCTTATTTGTGTTAATGTTTTATAGCTCATGAGGAAGTATGTGGTGTTTTATCTTTCAATCTTGTTGGGCAGACTTTCACCAATGGACTAGTGGCATATACATCCGCTTATCCTATAATTTTGCAAAAAGAGCTGGCAACGGGGCGCCCAGCCCCAATTAATTAACTTTCATTAATAATTCTCTTCACATGTTTTGCCCTGATTTATCAGTAAGCAACTTAATTTTGTAGTAGACACTCATCCATCACTACAAGAAAAGTTGCCATGGCCGACGAAGTTGAAGTCGCGCCGTGGTTGCTTGTGCACCATGGCCGACGATTTTTGGTCTCTCCATTGTGCATGTCAAAACTTTTTTTTCTCGTTTTTGAGGCCACCTAGCCCGACGAAAACGGCCAAAATGTCGCGTATGGTGGCCCGGGAGGTGCTGCATCTCGAATTCTCGGGTTCGTCGGCCGAGTCAACTTAAATCCGGACCGCCCAGGGATGTAGGGCCCAGATGGCAGCCTCTCTGGCATTTTTTTTCTCGATCACGCCATCTCGTTCAACGCTCTCCGATCGAGCCGTTTACGATGTAGGATCATGGGTCCCGCATGTCATCCTCTATGAACCAAAATTCTTTCTTTTCTTGGATTTTTTTGAACCCCTGATTTCTGGCTACTTCCTTTTCTTTTGATGCCTTGCCGCCTTGGAAACGTTGAGACCGCTGCTGCTAATTGGGACCCGCATGTCATCCTCTATGAGCAATCAACTTTCTTTTCTTGGAGTTTTTTTTGGCATCTCATATTTGGTCACTTTCCTTTTTCTTTCGATCCCCTGCCGCCTCTCAAACGGTGATACCACTGCTGCTACATGGGACCCACATGTCATCCTCTATGTACTATAAAACTTTCTTTTCTAGGATTTTTTTGGCACCTCATATTTGGTCACTTGCCTTTTTCTTTCGATCCCGTGCCGCCTCTCAAACGGTGAGACCGCTGCTGCTAAATGGGACCCGCATGTCATCCTCTATGTACTATAAAACTTTCTTTTCTTCAATTATTTTTGGCTCCTGATATTTGGTCACTTGCCTTTTTCTTTCGATCCCCTGCCGCCTCTCAAATGGTGATACCGCTGGTGCTAAATGGGACCCGCATGTCATCCTCTATGTACAATCAAGTTTCTTTTCTTGAATTATTTTGGCTCCTGATATTTGGTCACTTTCCTTTTTCTTTCGATCTCATGCCACATTTGAAACGTTGAGGAACCTGGAGGCTCATGGGACCCGCATGTCATCCTCTATGTGCTATAAAAGTTTATTTTCTTGGATTTTTTTTCACCCTCTGATTTTTGGCTATTTCCTTTTTCTTTTGATCCCCTGCCGCCTTGGAAACGTTGAGTAAGCTGCTGACTCATGGGACCCGCATGTCATCCTCTTTGTACAATCAAGTTTCTTTTCTTGAATTATTTTTGGATCCTGATATTTGGTCACTTGCCATTTTCTTTCGATCTCATACCACGTTTGAAATGTTGAGGAACCTGCTAGCTCATGGGACCCGCATGTCATCCTCTATGTGCTATAAAAGTTTATTTTTTTGGATTTTTTTCACCCTCTGATTTTTGGCTATTTCCTTTTTCTTTTGATCCCCTGCCGCCTTGGAAACATTGAGTAAGCTCCTGACTCATGGGACCCGCATGTCATCCACTATGTCCAATCAACATTCTCTTTCTTTTGATCTCAAACTGCATTTGAAATGTTGAGACCACTGCTGCTAAATGGGACCCGCATGTCATCCTCTATGTACAATCAAGTTTCTTTTCTTGAATTATTTTTGGATCCTGATATTTGGTCACTTGCCTTTTTCTTCCGATCTCATGGCACGTTTGAAACGTTGAGGAACCTGCTGGCTCATGGGACCCGCATGTCATCCTCTACGTGCTATAAAAGTTTATTTTCTTGGATTTTTTTTCACCCTCTGATTTTTGGCTATTTCCTATTTCTTTTGATCCCCTGCCGCCTTGGAAATGTTGAGTAAGCTGCTGGCTCATGGGACCCGCATGTCATCCTCTATGTACAATCAAGTTTCTTTTCTTGAATTATTTTTGGATCCTGATATTTGGCCACTTGCCTTTTTCTTTCGGTCTCATGCCACGTTTGAAACGTTGAGGAACCTGCTGGCTCATGGGACCCGCATGTCATCCTCGATGTGCTATAAAAGTTTATTTTTTTGGATTTTTTTCACCCTCTGATTTTTGTCTATTTCCTTTTTCTTTTGATCCCCTGCCGCCTTGGAAACGCTGAGTAAGCTGCTGACTCATGGGACCCGCATGTCATCCTCTATGTCCAATCAACTTTCTCTTTCTTTTGATCTCAAGCCGCATTTGAAACGTTGAGACCGCTGCAGCTAAATGGGACCCGCATGTCATCCTCTATGTACAATAAAGTTTCTTTTCTTGGATTATCTTTGGCTCCTGATATTTTGTCACTTCCCTTTTTCTTTCGATCTCATGCCACCTTTGAAACGTTGAGTGAGCTGCTGGCTCATGGGTCCCGCATGTCATCCTCTACGAACAATAAAAGTTTCCTTTCTTGGAGTTACTTTTTACCGCTAATTTCTGGCTATTTTCCTTTTTCTTTTGATCTTCGGCCCGCTTTGAAACGGTGAGGACGCTGTTGGTAGGTCGGTCCCACATGTCATCCTCTATGAACAATAAAAGTTTCCTTTGATGGATTTATTTTGAACCCCTAATTAATTTCTGGATATTTTCTTTTTTCCTTTGATCCCCTGCCGCCTTGGAATTGTTGAGGATGCTGCTGCCTCACGGGTCCCGCATGTCATCCTCTCAGAACGGTAAATGTTTCTTTTCTTGGATTTTGTTTACCAAATGATTTTTGGCTTATTTTTTCTTTCGATCTCCTGCCGCCTTTAAAACGTTGAGGACGCTGCTGGCTCATGGGTTCCACATGTCAGCCTCTATGAACAATAAACGCTGAGGATGCTGCTGCCTCATGGGTCCCGCATGTCATCCTCTCAGAACGAAAATGTTTCTTTTCTTGGATTTTTTACCAACAAATTTTTGGTTTTTTTTTTCTTTCCATCCCCTGCCGCCTTTAAAACATTGACGACGCTGCTGGCTCATAGGTCCCCGATATCAGTCTCCCCGTACAAGAAACATGTGTTATCTTGATTATTTTGCAGACAATAAACTGTGTATTGCGCTCTGAGCTATTTCAAACGGATAAATTAAATCTTTATTTTTAAATAAACAAACTTATATGTTGAATCTCCTTGTTTTTTGTTTTTGCGAAGCATAGGACTTTCCTGTTTTTTTAGAAAAATCCGAACTTTCCTGTTTTGGAGTGGGCTGAAATTGTACGAGTCAAAAGGCCCAGTAGGATAGTTCGAAGGCCCAGATGTACAGATGCAGCCCAATTGAAATCTTTCTTTTCTTGGATTTTTTTCACCCCCTGATTCTGGCTACTTCATTTTTCTTTTGATCCCGTGCCGCCTTGGAAACGTTGAGACTGCTGCTGCAAAATGGGACCCGCATGTCATCCTCTATGTACAATAAAATTTCTTTTCTTGGATTATTTTTGGCTCCTGATATTTGGTCACTTGCCTTTTTCTTTCGATCCCGTGCAGCCACTCAAATGGTGATACCGCTGCTGCTAAATGGGACCCGCATGTCATCCTCTATGTACATTCAAGTTTCTTTTCTTGAATTATTTTTGGCTCCTGATATTTGGTCACTTGCCTTTTTCTTTCGATCTCATGCCCCGTTTGAAACGTTGAGGAACCTGCAGGCTCATGGGACCCGCATGTCATCCTCTATGTACTATAAGACTTTCTTTTCTTGGATTTTTTTGGCACCTCATATTTGGTCACTTGCCTTTTTCTTTCGATCCCCTACCGCCTCTCAAACGGTGATACCGTTGCTGCTAAACGGGACCCGCATGTCATCCTCTATGTACAATCAAGTTTCTTTTCTTGAATTATTTTTGGATCCTGATATTTGGTCACTTGCCTTTTTCTTTTGATCTCATGCCACGTTTGAAACGTTGAGTAACCTGCTAGCTCATGGGACCCGCATGTCATCCTCTATGTACTATAAAAGTTCATTTTCTTGGTTTTTTTTTCACCCTCTGATTTTTGGCTATTTCCTTTTTCTTTTGATCCCCTACCGCCTTTGAAATGTTGAGGACTCTGCTGGCTCATAGGTCCCACATGTCAGCCTGTATGAACGATAAAGCTTTCCTTTCTTGGAGTTTTTTACCCCTAATTTCTGGCTACTTTCTTTTTCTTTTGATCTCAAGCCGCATTTGAAACGTTGGGACCGCTGCTGCAAAATGGGACCCGCATGTCATCCTCTATGTACAATAAAAGTTTCTTTTCTTGGATTATGTTTCACCCTCTAATTTTTGGTCACTTGCCTATTTCTTTCGATCTCATGCCGCCTTTGAAAACGTTGAGGAACCTGCTGGCTCATGGGACCCGCATGTCATCCTCTATGTGCTATAAAAGTTTATTTTCTTGGATTTTTTTCACCCTCTGATTTTTGGCTATTTCCTTTTTCTTTTGATCCCCTGCCGCCTTGGAAATGTTGAGTAAGCTGCTGACTCATGG
This sequence comes from Lolium perenne, assembly GCF_019359855.2. NCBI lineage: Eukaryota > Viridiplantae > Streptophyta > Magnoliopsida > Poales > Poaceae > Lolium > Lolium perenne. The sequence goes on from NC_067245.2 coordinate 145,445,982, forward strand.
GACCCGCATGTCATCCTCTATGTACAATCAATTTTCTTTTTCTTTTGATCTCAAGCCGCATTTGAAACGTTGAGACCGCTGCTGCTAAATGGGACCCGCATGTCATCCTCTATGTACAATAAAGTTTCTTTTCTTGGATTATCTTTGGCTCCTAATATTTTGGCACTTGCCTTTTTATTTCGATCTCATACCACCTGAAATGTTGAGTAAGCTGCTGGCTCATGGGTCCCGCATGTCATCCTCTACGAACAATAAAAGTTTCCTGTCTTGGAGTTATTTTTGACCCCTAATTTCCGGCTATTTGTCTTTTTCGTTTGATCTCCTGCCCGCTTTGAAACGATGAGGACGCTGTAGGCGGGTCGGTCCCACATGTCATCCTCTATGAACTATAAAATTTTCCTTTGATGGATTTATTTTGAACCCCTAATTAATTTCTGGATATTTCCCTTTTTTTCCTTTGATCCCCTGCCGCCTTGGAATCGTTGAGGATGCTGCTACCTCATGGGTCCCGCATGTCATCCTCTCAGAATGGTAAATGTTTCTTTTCTTGGATTTTGTTTACCAAATGATTTTTGGCTTATTTTTTCTTTCGATCTCATGCCGCCTTTAAAACGATGAGGACGCTGCTGGCTCACGGGTCCCACATGTCAGCCTCTATGAACAATAAACGCTGAGGATGCCTCATGGGTCACCCTTGCGCTGGGAGTGATTGATGAGGGTGGGGGCTACCTTTGCTTGGATTGGGGTGTTCTTCCTTTATTTGTCGACATTTGCAACCTTTGTAGTTTCTGCTGATCCTCAATGTATCTTTTGTCAGCTTGTACATGAAAGGAAAGACCTCGGTGGTGGTGGGGGGCAATGGAGCGTAAGGCCACCACGCATGTGGGCAGTTGGCTGAGCCTGAGCTGCATCCCCAGCCCCGCAAAGAAGGTACTCCGTTTGCTTGTCCACTATGTCTATCTGCATCCTCAATTAGTTCTTGTTCTGGAAGATGCTTAAAGTAGCACATGTCTTCAACTGTTTGTGCGTAAAGCCTCTGTGACACCATGCTATATATTCTCGATCTGTATCAGGTTGGTACCTCCAGGTTCCGTGCTGAGGCTATGGGGACCGAGAATAACGCCCCACCTGCTGCAGGAGCATGGCCCGATCTGCAGCACAAGAAGTGAAATGGCACTGCCGAGCTAGGCAGGGACCGCCGAGGGGTAATTTTTTAACCAACTTACCATGATGTAGTCTGAATCTGATAATCCCTCCGATCCAAATTAATTGACTCAACTATCTGTAGATACGGATAGATGTGTTTAAGCTCTAGATACTACTACCTCCATCCCAAAGCTTAGGGCTTATATTATTTTTAGAAAGTCAAACTATACCATGTTTGACTAAGCTTTTACCAAAAATCATTAACATGCAAAATACAAAATTGATATCATTAAATAGGTTGTGAAATATATTTTCCTATGGTATCTACACAATATTATATTTGTTGATAGAATGTTCTAAAATTTTGGTCAAACTTTACTTGTTTTGACTTTGGGATGGAGGTATCTAGACAAAGCTGAGTCAACTAGTTTTTTTGTCTATCCATAGCTAGTGTTCATGGTGCAAAAGGCTAAGAGCATCCACTATATGCATCAGTCTATCTCATACAGTAAGGTCAAACTTTACTTGTTTTGCTATTCATATGCAGACTGAAACTTTAGGGCCTTTACTCAAAAGGAAGATCAAAACTGTCAACACCCGGATTTTTAAGTCCAGATGCCTATTATGCCATTCATCGCAATCCCAGGAATATTGTTTTTGCGAGACATAATAGATTGATATCACAACACGTCATTCATTACAACACATAATAGTCTTACAAATTAAAGGATCACATGATCCAGTCTCATTACAATAATAGATGATCTATTGATCAATTACAAAACACATAGCGGAAGCGAAGTAGCGTAGTAGTAGTCCATTTATTCCACAGGCAACTGTTCACGTCAGGAGTGATCCTAGTTGTCGTAGACGTCCTGATGTCCTTCTTCCGGGTTCAGATACTCCTCTTCATAGTCTGGCCATTTGAATAGCCAGGGACACAGCCATGAGTACTTTAAAGTACTCGCAAACTAATACTAAGGTAAATACCATCAACTATAGTAAGGGGGTTCTAAGCTCTAGTTTCATTTGCATAAAGCCAGTTTTATTTCATAAACACTTTAATAAACAAAGCTTCTTCATTTGCTTAACTCAAGTGGGAACATTAGTGTCATTCCCACAACTCAGTTGTGATTCAATTCAAGATCACCTTTCAGTTCAATTCACAAGTCACCATTAATATTTTTAGAAAAATTCTGATGACGGAACAGTATGGCCTTTCCAACCGTCCATGACCGCGGACACGGCTATTCGAATAGGTTAAACTCTGCAGAGGTTGTACACTTGTGCTACAACAATTGCAATAGTCCGTCAGGGGTAACTGGCCCTGATTTATCGCACCCAGTGCGCGAACTACCAATCCTAACCTTTCATTTACATACCCTATTATAGGCACCTCTCCCCATGAGCTTGGCCTCCCGATGAAAGCAAACTGCCAACCCGAGAACTGCACAGGGCTTGGGTAGGACATTCACCTCATTTCACGTCATTTCACTTTCAATGGAGGCAGCCTCGGCATAACCCCTATGACGCTTGTTCAGAGGGAACCCATACTAAAATACATAAGTTTCCAGTTAAGCCTTACCCAGATTCAGGTATTGTGGGGGTACTTAAAAATTGGAAAGGTATCGCATCCGAACCCAACCATCAGTTTTGTAAAATTCACCATGTCATTCAGGAGTCATATTCACCTTCAAAATCTCTCAATAGAATGACTCATCATTCCAAGGTTTTCAAAGTCATTTCATTTCACAAGTTCCCAACTAGAGTAGTCATTTAATGTTTAGCACTAGCAACTAGTTATGAGGGGTGCTAAATAGCTTATAGCTTTCTAGGCTAAGTGGGATGATCTTGTACTACTCCGTAACTAAACCAAGTGAAGCATAAATCAAAAATAACTTTGATAAATAAAATTCAATAAGGCTTGCAAAGTAAAAACTTGGTATAGGACCATAAAGTAAAATGTAATGGTGCCTTGCTCTTGTAGAGCCTTGCACTTTGCAAGAATATGAGCTTGCAACACTATAACTTGCATTAGTCTAGCTTGCATTGGTAATATCTTGCCTTGGTTGGTGAGGTGATCAAAGTTTTCTTCTTCCTCTTGGTAGAAGACCTCTTCTTCTTGATAGTCTCCGGTACTAGCGTCTATAAACGAATACGAGGATACAATCACCAAACAATACTTAAGTAGACTTAATTAGCCTTAATGGCTCACACAAATGATCTAGCATCACTACTTAACATTGCTACCCAAAATTATACTAGGGTTTTCTTACTTAGTGTTAGAGAAATAATTTCCTCTCATTGAAATGTGGATTAGGGTTTCTCTTTAGTTTTGGAGAAATAATTTCCTCTCATTGAATCTTGTTAAGATTTAATCTTCTCAATGCATAGAGGTTAGATCATGTTGACCAAGGTCAATACTTCACATTTATCATTTGAAAAAAATGATTTAAATGAGATTCATCATCTCATGCATTTTAAATAACTAAAGTGATTTAATGTCCTCAAGTGAGTAAATGTGAGACCATCTAACTAAGGACATCACATTACTTCATAACACTTCGGAAGGTGATTTAAATGAGGTGCTACACCTTATAGATTTAAAATCCTAAAATTTGAAATGGTTTAAATGGGCTAGTTATTGACTACATAGCCAATATTTTGCTCTAGCCCATGATCATGTACAGAAACCATATCATATTTTCGCATATTAAATTAGAGGGGTTGAAATGTGAATTATAGCAGTTGGATTCACTTCAAAATTCATTAGGGTTGATTTTATAAATTTATTTGAATTCTGAAAACTCTCTGACTTGTGGTTTTTAGTTTTCAAATTCCATAATAGTTCTAGGGTTCAAACCAGTGGGGTTAGCTAGATAATTTCGTAAGGATTCTAGAAAAATTTGATTCACCAATTTTCGACTTGTAGATTTTGAAACTAAAAGAATTAACCCAATTCAAATAAAAGGGTCAGCGCGGGAAACTTAACGGGCCCGAACGAGGGAGAGGGAAATGGGCCAGCCCAGCTAGCGCTGCTCACGCCGCGGGCCGCCTAATAGGTGGGTCCCAACTGTCAATGGGTTTTAATCTCCGAAGCGGTACAAGATGATGCGGTGCTTTGGATTAAAGAAGATCGGACAGCTCTGGGTCGTCACCTTCCGCGACATGAGCTCGCCGGAGAGCGAACCCTACCGGCGGCCAGAGGTTCGCGACGAGGGGCTTACCGGCGTCCAGCGGGTTCGGCGAGGTGGGCGATCGGTGTTGGAAACGACGGCGGTTCGATGGAGGGTCGCAACAGCACTTGGGGTGGACGCAATAGCCGATGGCTTCTGCTGCGGGCTCTGACGAACTCTGGCTCAATACCGGCGTCTGGAGATGTAATCGAGGTGGAGAAGGGGTCGAGGAGATCAAGGAGAAGGAGGGGAGGCAATTGGTGTGGAGAATGAGGCGCAGGGTGATACGTCTCAAACATATCTATAATTTCTTATGTTCCATGCTAGTTTTATGACAATACTCACATGTTTTATATACACTTTATATCATATTTATGCATTTTCCGGCACTAACCTATTAATGAGATGCGGAAGTGTCAGTTCCTGTTTTCTGTTGTTTTTGGTTTCAGAAATCCTACACAGGAAATATTCTCGGAATTGGACGAAACAAAAGCCCAGGGTCTTATTTTCCACGGAGCTTTCCAGAAGACTGAAGGAGATACGGAGTGGGGCCACGAGGTGGCGACCCCACCAGGCGGCGTGGCCAGGAAGGGGCCCGCGCCGACCTATGGTGTGGGGCCCTCGAGCCTCTCCCGACTCTGCCCCTTCGCCTATTTATTCTCTCCGTTGCGAAAACCCTATTACCGAGAGCCACGATACGAGAGAAGTTCCAGAGACGCCGCCGCCGCCAATCCCATCTCGGGGGATTCAGGACATCGTCTCCGGCACCCTGCCGGAGAGGGGAATCATCACCCGGAGGACTCTACATCACCATGATCGCCTCCGGACTGATGTGTGAGTAGTTCATCCTTGGACGATGGGTCCATAGCAGTAGCTAGATGGTTGTCTTCTCCTCTTGTGCTATCATGTTTAGATCTTGTGAGCTTCCTATCATGATCAAGATCATCTATTTGTAATGCTACATGTTGTGTTTGTTGGGATCCGATGAATATGGAATACTATGTCAAGTTGATTATTGATCAATCATATATGTGTTGTTTATGATCTTGCATGCTCTCCGTTGCTAGTAGAGGCTCTGGCTAAGTTGATACTTGTGACTCCAAGAGGGAGTATTTATGCTCGATAGTGGGTTCATGTCTCCATTGAATCTGGGATAGTGATAGAAAGTTCTAAGGTTGTGGATGTGTTGTTGCCACTAGGGCTAAAACATCGATGCTTTGTCTAAGGATATTTGTGTTGATTACATTACGCACCATACTTAATGCAATTGTCTGTTGTTTGCAACTTAATACTGGAAGGGGTGCGGATGCTAACCCGAAGGTGGACTTTTTAGGCATAGATGCATGCTAGATAGCGGTCTATGTTATTTGTCGTAATGCCCTAAGTAAATCTCATATTAGTCATCATGATATGTATGTGCATTGTTATGCCCTCTCTATTTGTCAATTGCCCAACTGTAATTTGTTCACCCAACATGATATTTCTTATTGGAGAGACACCACTAGTGAACTGTGGACCCCGGTCCATTCTTTTACATCTGAATACAATCTACTGCAATCATTGTTATCTACTGTTCTTTGCAAACAAACATCATTCTCCACACCATACATTTAATCCTTTGTTTACAACAAGCCGGTGAGATTGACAACCTCACTGTTAAGTTGGGGCAATGTATTTTGATTGTGTTGTGCAGGTTCCACGTTGGCGCCGGAATCCCTGGTGTTGCGCCGCACTACACTCCTCCACCAACAACCTTCACGTGGCCTTCATCTCCTACTGGTTCGATAACCTTGGTTTCTTACTGAGGGAAAACTTGCTGCTGTACGCATCACACCTTCCTCTTTGGGTTCCCAACGGGCGTGTGCTTGACGCGTCATCACAGGGGTGGCTCTATTTATAGGGGCGCGAGGTGCTGCGAGGGTGCGGGCAAGGTCGTCGACGGCGATGGCGTTCTAGGGCGCGAAAGGGCAAGGTGCTGAGGGCGTGCGCTTCTGGGCATCATGGCGAGCACGACGCGCATGATGGGGCAGCTAAGGGAGGACGAGAGCGTGCTGGCTTCGTCGCCATCCTGGCAGTACGGTCGCGGCAGGTTTCTGATCATGGCGTCGTCTACACGGTGCGGGCGTCCAATGGCGCTTGTCTGGCGACGTCCTGGTGTGGTGATGAGCGAGCGTGCGCGAGGAGAGAGGGGGAGGAGGACGACAGTGACCAGGCGAGGCAAGGTACTGGCGTGTCCAGGGCAGGGTCTATGCGCGCGCTGGCGTGCCCTGGTGCGGTGATCACGATCGAGTTAGGGTACTGGCGTGCTCCTTTTGTCCAGAGACCATGTCTAGCATGCTTTGCAGAGTGAGAGAAGCTAATTTGGCAAAGTGCTGTGGAGAGGAGAGGGCCAGGGTAGGGTTTGGCATTGTGGTGTCTATCATGGCCGGCATAGGTGTGTTGTTCATCATGCCACCACTTTAATCAGGGCTGGAGTGCAGGGCTCAATGCAGAGGAGGTACATGAGGTTACAACAACAACAACCAGGCCTTTCAGTCCCAAACAAGCTGTGGAGAGGAGGTACAGGAGGTTGATGATCACAAATCAAAAAGGTGTTTAGGCCAAAATCCATTGGATCTATTCCTCTGTGCATCATGTAGTACTTGGCGTAGTTTATGACAGGTGTGTGCATCATGTAGTACTTGGCGTAGTTTATGATTATGATCTCTTGTAGATTATGAAGTTAACTATTACTATGATGGTATTGACGTGATCTATTCCTCCTTTCATAGTATGAAGGTGACAGTGTGCATGCTATGTTAGTACTTGGTATAGTTGTGTTGATCTATCATGCACTCTAAGGTTATTTAAATATGAATATCGAATATTGTGGAGCTTGTTAACTCCAGCATTGAGGGTTCTTGTAGCCCTACACAATTAGTGGTGTTCATCATCCAACAAGAGAGTGTAGAGTATAGCATATAACTATTTATTCTGTTATGTGATCAATGTTGAGAGTGTCCACTAGTGAAAGTACGATCCCTAGGCCTTGTTTCCAAATACTGCAATCATCGCTTGTTTACTGTTCTACTGCATCTGTACTGCCTGCAATATTCCCACCATCAACCACACGCCAGTTGTAGCATCAAGCTATTTTCTGGTGCCGTTACTACTGCTCATATATATTCATACCACCTGTATTTCACTATCTCTTCGCCGAACTAGTGCACCTATACATCTGACAAGTGTATTAGGTGTGTTGGGGACACAAGAGACTTCTTGCTTTGTGGTTGCAGGGTTGCATGAGAGGGATATCTTTGACCCTTTTCCCCCCTGAGTTCGATAAACCTTGGGTGATCCACTTAAGGGAAAACTTGCTGCTGTTCTACAAACCTCTGCTCTTGGAGGCCCAACACTGTCTATAGGAAAAGGAGTGTGCGTAGACATCAAGCTATTTTCTGGCGCCGTTGCCGGGGAGGAAAGGTAAAAGGTACTCACACTCCGGATCTCGGCTACTAAGCTATTTTCCGGCGCCGTTGTAAGTGCTCGAAGCTATTTCCTTTAGATTCTGCAATTGCATCTTTTTGTTTCTTGTTTAACACTAGTTTGGCATAATGGAAAGCAACATTGAGCTTTTAAAATTATTTCCTGAGTTAAGACATGGATGGTTTGATGCAAAAATTAAAAAACCCATGGAACATATTAGTATGAATACTTTGAGCACCATTGTTGCTAATGATATGGAAAATTCTAAGCTTGGGGAAGCTGGTTTTGATGAGCATGATCTTTTTAGTCCCCCAAGCATGGAGGAGAAAATTTACTTTGATGATACTTTGCTTCCTATTTATGATGATTATAATGATAATAGTCTTTTGGTGCCGCCTGTTATGGAGGATAAATTTGATTATGATTACAATATGCCTCCTATATATGATGATGAGAATAATAATGATAGCTACTTTGTTGAATTTGCTCCCACTACAACTAATAAAATTGACTATGCTTATGTTGGGAGTAGTAATTATTTTATGCATGAGACTCATGATAAGAATGCTTTATGTGATAGTTATATTGTTGAGTTTGCTCATGATGCTACTGAAAGTTATTATGAGAGAGGAAAATATGGTTGTAGAAATTTTCATGTTACTAAAACACCTCTCTATGTGCTGAAATTTTTGAAGCTACACTTGTTCTATCTTCCTATGCTTGTTACTTTGCTCTTCATGAACTTGTTTATTTACAAGATTCCTTTTTATAGGAAGCATGTTAGACTTAAATGTATTTTGAATTTTCTTCTTGATGCTCTCTTTTGCTTCAACTACTATTTCTTGCGAGTGCATCATCAAAACTGCTGAGCCCATCTTAATGGCTATAAAGAAAGCACTTCTTGGGAGATAACCCATGTATTTATTTTGCTACAGTACTTTTGTTTTATATTTGAGTCTTGGAAGTTGTTACTACTGTAGCAACCTCTCCTTATCTTATTTTATTGCATTTGTTGTGCCAAGTAAAGTCTTTGATAGCAAGGTTCATACTAGATTTGGATTACTGCGCAGAAACAGATTTCTTGCTGTCACGAATCTGGGTTGAATTCTCTGTAGGTAACTCAGAAAATTCTTCCAATTTACGTGAGTGATCCTCAGAAATGTACGCAACTTTCATTCAATTTGAGCATTTTTATTTGAGCAAGTCTGGTGCCTCTTAGAAATTCGTCTTTACGGAGTGTTCTGTTTTGACAGATTCTGCCTTTTATTTCGCATTGCCTGTTTTGCTATGCTTGATGGATTTCTTTATTCCATTGACTTCCAGTAACTTTGGGCAATGTCCAGAAGTGTTAATAATGAATGTCTCACCTCTGAACATGTGAATTTTTGATTATGCACTAACCCTCTAATGAGTGTGTTTCGCTTTTGGTGTGGAGGAAGTTTTCAAGGGTCAAGAGAGAAGGATGATACAATATGATCAAGAAGAGTGAAAGCTCTAAGCTTTGGGATGCCCCGGTGGTTCATCCCTGCATATTTCAAGAAGACTCAAGCATCTAAGCTTGGGGATGCCCAAGGCATACCCTTCTTCATCGACAAAACTATCATGTCACTTCTCTTGAAACTATATTTTTTTTCGGTCACATCTTATGTGCTTTACTTGGAGCGTCTGTTTGTTTTCATTTTTGTTTTGTTTGAATAAATTCATGCTTGTGTGGGAGAGAGGCACGCTCCGCTGGTTCATATGAACACATGTGTTCTTAGCTTTTAATTTTCATGGCGAAGGTTGAAACTGCTTCATTAATTGTTATATGGTTGGAAACGGGAAATGCTACATGTAGTAATTGGTATGATGTCTTGAATAACTTGATACTTGGCAATTGTTGTGCTCATATAGATCATGTTTAAGCTCTCGCATCATATACTTTGCACCTATTAGTGAAGAAATACATAGAGCTTGCTAAAATTTGGTTTGCATGATTGGTCTCTCTAAGGTCTAGATATTTTCTAGTAAGGGTTTGAACAACAAGGAAGACGGTGTAGAGTCTTATAATGCTTGCAATATGTTTTTATGTGAGTTTTGCTGTACCGGTTCATACTTTTTTTTTCTTCAAATAACCTTGCTAGCCTAAGCCTTGTATTGAGAGGGATTACTTCTCATGCATCTAAATCCTTGAGCCAAAAACTATGCCACTTGTGTCCACCATACCTACCTACTACATGGTATTTCTCTGCCATTCCAAAGTAAATCGCTTGAGTGCTATCTTTAAACAATTCAAAAGTTATTACCTCTTATTTGTGTCAATGTTTTATAGCTCATGAGGAAGTATGTGGTGTTTATCTTTCAATCTTGTTGGGAAACTTTCACCAATGGACTAGTGGCTTCATCCGCTTATCCAATAATTTTGCAAAAAGAGCTGGCAATGGGGTTCCCAGCCCCGATTAATTAACTCTCATAATTTTACAAAAAAATAGACCCTCCTCCATGGTATGTGATTGTTGGACGGCACCCGAGGATTCGGTTAGCCATGGCTTGAGAAAGCAAAGGTGGGGAGGAGTGTCATCTAAATAAAACTAAAATAAAAAGGCACTCCTTCATGGTATGAGATTGTTGGCAGGCACCCGAGGATTCGGTTAGCCATGGTTTGTGAAAGTAAAGGTTGGAAGGAGTGCCACCCAAAAATAAAAATGTTTCATGGGAGCCGCTCTTTGAAGGTTTGTCTGGCAAGGGGGTTAGAGTGCCCATTACCATTCGTTGACAACAACAAACACCTCTCAAAATTTTACTTTTATGCTCTCTTTATGTTTTCAAAATAAAAGCTCTAGCACAAATATAGCAATCGATGCTTCCCTCTTTGAAGGGCCATTCTTCTACTTTTATGTTGAGTCAGTTCACCTACTTCTTTCTGTCTTAGAAGCAAACACTTGTGTCAACTGTGCATTGATTCTTACATACTTTCTTATTGCACTTGTTATATTACTTTGCATTGACAACTATCAATGAGATATACATGTTACAAGTTGAAAGCAACCGCTGAAACTTAATCTTCCTTTGTGTTGCTTCAATGCCTTTACTAAGAATTTATTGCTTTATGAGTTAACTCTTATGCAAGACTTATTGATGCTTGTCTTGAAAGTACTATTCATGAAAAGTCTTTGCTATATGATTCAGTTGTTTAATCATTGTCTTTACCATTGCTTTGAATTGCTGCATTCATCTCATATGCTTTACAATAGTATGATCAAGATTATGTTGGTAGCATGTCACTTCAGAAATTATCTTTGTTATCGTTTACCTACTCGGGACGAGTAGGAACTAAGCTTGGGGATGCTGATACGTCTCCAACGTATCGGTAATTTCTTATGTTCCATGCTTGCTTTATGACAATACCTACATGTTTTGTTCACACTTTATATCGTTTTTATGCGTTTTTCGGAACTAACCTATTGACGAGATGTCGAAGTGCCAGTTCCTGTTTTCTGCTGTTTTTGGTTTCAGAAATCCTAGTAAGGAAATATTCTCGGAATTGGAAGAAATCAACGCCCAGAATCTTAAAATCCCACGAAGCTTCCAGAACACCCGAGAGCCACCAGAGGGGAGCCCTGGGGGCCCCACACACCAGCCTAGCGCGGCCAGAGGGGGGGCCGCGCCCCCCTATGGTGTCACCGCCTCGTCAGCCCTCCGACTCCGCCTCTTCGCCTATTTAAAGGTCCCTGACCTAAATCTTCGATATGGAAAAGCCACGGTACGAGAAACCTTCCAGAGCCGCCGCCATCGCGAAGCCAAGATCTGGGGGACAGGAGTCTCTGTTCCGGCACGCCGCCGAGATGGGGAAGTGCCCCCGGAAGGCATCTCCATCGACACCACCGCCATCTTCACCACCGCTGTTGTCTCCCATGAGGAGGGAGTAGTTCTCCCTCGAGGCTAAGGGCTGTACCGGTAACTATGTGGTTAATCTCTCTCCCATGTACTTCAATACAATGATCTCATGAGCCGCCTTACATGATTGAGATTCATATGAGTTTTGTATCACTATTAATCTATGTGCTACTCTAGTGATCTTATTAAAGTACTCTATTCCTCCTTCATGATGTAATGGTGACAGTGTGTGCATCATGTAGTACTTGGCGTAGTTTATGATTATGATCTCTTGTAAATTATGAAGTTAACTATTACTATGATGGTATTGACGTGATCTATTCCTCCTTTCATATTATGAAGGTGACAGTGTGCTTGCTATGTTAGTACTTGGTATAGTTGTGTTGATCTATCATGCACTCTAAGGTTATTTAAATATGAATATCGAATATTGTGGAGCTTGTTAACTCCGGCATTGAGGGTTCTTGTAGCCCTACACAATTAGTGGTGTTCATCATCCAACAAGAGAGTGTAGAGTATAGCATATAACTATTTATTCTGTTATGTGATCAATGTTGAGAGTGTCCACTAGTGGAAGTACGATCCCTAGGCCTTGTTTCCAAATACTGCAATCATCGCTTGTTTACTGTTCTACTGCATTTGTACTGCCTGCAATATTCCCACCATCAACCACACGCCAGTTGTAGCATCAAGCTATTTTCTGGTGCCGTTACTACTGCTCATATATATTCATACCACCTGTATTTCACTATCTCTTCGCCGAACTAGTGCACCTATACATCTGACAAGTGTATTAGGTGTGTTGGGGCCACAAGAGACTTCTTTCTTTGTGGTTGCAGGGTTGCATGAGAGGGATATCTTTGACCTCTTCCCCCCTGAGTTCGATAAACCTTGGGTGATCCACTTAAGGGAAAACTTGCTGCTGTTCTAGAAACCTCTGCTCTTGGAGGCCCAACACTGTCTACAGGAAAAGGAGTGTGCGTAGACATCAGCGGCATCTCTGGAAGGTTTTCCGTATCGTGGCTCTCGGTACTAGAGTTATTATCGACGAAGGCTTAAGTAGGCGGAAGGGTAGGTTGGGGGGCGATGTGAGGGGCCCACACAATAGGGCCGCGCGGCCAGGGGGTGGGCCGCGCCGCCCTGGCGTGTCGCCGCCTCGTCGCCCCACTTCGTATCTCCTCCGGTGTTCTGGAAGCTTCGTGGAAAAATAAGATCCTGGGCGTTGATTTCGTCCAATTCCGAGAATATTTCCTTACTAGGATTTCTGAAACCAAAAACAGCAGACAAAGAAGCGGCTCTTCGGCATCTTGTTAATAGGTTAGTGCCGGAAAATGCATAAATATGACATAAAGTATGTATAAAACATGTAGGTATCATCAATAATGTAGCATGGAACATAAGAAATTATCGATACGTTGGAGACGCATCAGCATCCCCAAGCTTAGTTCCTACTCATCTCGAGTAGGTAAACGATAACAAAGATAATTTCTGAAGTGACATGCCATCATAATCTTGATCAATACTATTGTAAGCACATGTAATGAATGCAGCGATCCAAAGCAATGGTAAAGATAATGAGTAAACAACTAAATCATATAGCAAAGACTTTTTATGAGTAGTACTTTCAAGACAAGTATCAATAAGCCTTGCATAAGAGTTAACTCATAAAGCAATAAATTCATAGTAAAAGTATTGAAGCAACACAAAGGAAGATTAAGTTTCAGCGGTTGCTTTCAACTTGTAACATGTATATCTCATGGATAGTTGTCAATGCAAAGTAATATGATGAATGCAAATATGCAAGTATGTAAGAATCAATGCACAATTAACACAAGTGTTTGCTTCTTGAGATAGAAGGAAATGGGTAAACTGACTCAACATAAAAGTAAAAGAATGGCCCTTCAAAGAGGGAAGCATCGATTGCTATATTTGTGCTAGAGCTTTGATTTTGAAAACATAAAGAGAGCATAAAAGTAAAGTTTTGAGAGGTGTTTGTTGTTGTCAACGAATGGTAGTGGGCACTCAATCCCCCTTGCCAGACAGACTTTCTAAGAGCGGCTCCCATGAAACATTTTTATTTTTGGGTGGCACTCCTTCCAACCTCTGCTTTCACAAACCATGGCTAACCGAATCCTCGGGTGCCTGCCAACAATCTCATACCATGAAGGAGTGCCTTTTTATTCTAGTTTTATTTAGATGACACTCCTCCCCACCTTTGCTTTCTCAAGCCATGGCTAACCGAATCCTCGGGTGCCGTCCAACAATCACATACCATGGAGGAGTGTCTATTTTTGTAAAATTATGAAGGTTAATTAATTTGGGACTGGGAATCCCATTGCCAGCTCTTTTTGCAAAGTTATTGTATAAGCATATGAAGCCACTAGTCCATTGGTGAAAGTTGCCCAAAAAGATTGAAAGATAAACACCACATACTTCCTCATGAGCTATAAAACATTGACATAAATCAGAGGTGATAAATTTTGAATTGTTTAAAGGTAGCACTCAAGCAATTTACTTTGGAATGGCAGAGAAATACCATGTAGTAGGTAGGTATGGTGGACACAAATGGCATAGTTATTGGCTCAAGGATTTGGATGTACGAGAAGTAATCCCTCTCAATACAAGGCTTAGGCTAGCAAGGTTATTTGAAGCAAACACAAGTATGAACCGGTACAGCAAAACTCACATAAAAACATATTGCAAGCATTATAAGACTCTACACTGTCATCCTTGTTACTCAAACCCTTACTAGAAAATATCTAGACTCTAGAGAGAACAATCATGCAAACCAAATTTCAACAAGCTCTATGTATTTCTTCACTAATAGGTGCAAAGTATATGATGCAAGAGCTTAAACATGATCCTTATGAGCATAACAATTGCCAAGTATCAAATTATTCAAGGCATTCTACCAATTACCACATGTAGCATTTCCCGTTTCCAACCATATAACAATTAACGAAGCAGTTCAACCTTCGCCATGAACATTATGAGTAAAGCCTAAGGACATACTTGTCCATATGCAACAGCGGAGCGTGTGTCTCTCCCACACAATGAATTCTAGGATCCAACTTTATTCAAACAAAACAAAAACAAAAACAAACAGACACTCCAAGCAAAGCACATAAGATGTGACGGAATAAAAATATAGTTTCACTAGAGGAACCTGATAATGTTGTCGATGAAGAAGGGGATGCCTTGGGAATCCCCAAGCTTATATGCTTGAGTCTTCTTGAAATATGCAGGGATGAACCACCAGGGCATCCCCAAGCTTAGAGCTTTCACTCTCCTTGAACATATTGTATCATCCTCCTCTCTTGATCCTTGAAAACTTCCTCCACACCAAACTCAAAACAACTCATTAGAGGGTTAGTGCATAATAAAAATTCACATGTTCAGAGGTGACATAATCATTCTTAACACTTCTGGACATTCCACAAAGCTACTGAAAGTTAATGGAATAGAAAAATCCATCAAGCATAGCAAAATAGGCAATGCGAAATAAAAGGCAGAATCTGTCAAAACAGAACAGTCCGTAAAGACGAATTTTATAGGTGCACCAGACTTGCTCAAATGAAAATGCTCAAATTGAATGAAAGTTGCATACATATCTGAGGATCACTCACGTAAATTGGCAGAATTTTCTGAGTTACCTAAAGAGAATTCAACCCAGTTTGTGACAGCAAGAAATCTGTTTCTGCGCAGTAATCCAAATCTAGTATGAACCTTACTATCAAAGACTTTACTTGGCACAACAATGCAACAAAACTAAGATAGGGAGAGGTTGCTACAGTAGTAATAACTTCCAAGACTTAAATATAAAACAAAAGTACTGTAGTAAAATCATGGGTTGTCTCCCATAAGCGCTTTTCTTTAACGCCTTTCAGCTAGGCGCAGAAAGTGTGTATCAAGTATTATGAAGAGATGAAGCATTGGCATTCTTACCAGAGGCTCTATGCTTACCCTTCTTACTCTTTGGTTTAGGGAATATATGATGGCATCCAGGTATGGAGGAACTTAGAGTGCCTTTTTCCACATCTATGGTTACTCCGAAGAGCTTTAGCAGGGATCTTCCAAGTGTGATTTGTCCTGTACCTACACATTCAATGACAAGATAATCAGTGGATACCGTTTTTCCAAGAAGTTTTGTGAATACTCCTTCAGCTATTCCCTTGGGAATTATAACCGAGTTATCAGTGAGAGTTATTCCTTCTCCTCCTTCAGTAAGTCCCCAGAGTGTCAAAGATTTATAAATACTTTCAGGCATAAGGCAAAATTCAGTCATAATATCACAACGAGCATCAAAAATTTTACCATCAATAGTAACATTAATAGTGGGGTCCCACATTGATGGTTCAGAGTTTATGGGAACATAATCAAAATACTCACGAATCCGACCATACCCTTCTTTCAAGCAAGATACATGTGTCTCAAGAGTATTCAATCTATTATAGACACTAACAAGGGATGGATCATAATTATTAGTGGAACTAGATGATGCAACCAATTTTTTTATGGCATTAAAAGCTTGATCCCCGTCACAGTGAAGGAAATCTCCTCCCACTACAGCATCTAAGGCATATCTATAGCGAAGAATAAGCCCAAAATAAAAATTACTAAGAAGCAAACTTAGTGTCATTTTAGGTTCAGTTTTATTATAAGAATCAAAAATTCTAGACCAAGCTTCTTTAAAACCCTCTTCACCCCTTTGTTTAAAAGTGAAGATCGATTCCTCGGGTGATAGAGTAACAACTACAGGACTAGTCATAGTAACAAAAATAAGGTAAATGCAAGTAACTAATTTTTTGTGTGTTTTTAATATGGCAAACAAGATAGCAAATAAAGTAAAGCTAGCAACTATTTTTTTTTTGTGTTTTGATATAATGCAGCAAACAAAGTACTAAATAAAATAAAGCAAGACAAAAACAAAGTAAAGAGATTGGAGGTGGAGACTCCCCTTGCAGCGTGTCTTGATCTCCCCGGCAACGGCGCCAGAAAAAATCTTGATGCTGGCGCGCAGTTAACGTGCCCGTTGGGAACCCCAAGAGGAAGGTGTGATGCGTACAGCGGCAAGTTTTCCCTCAGTAAGAAACCAAGGTTTATCGAACCAGTAGGAGCCAACAAGCACATTGAAGGTTGATGGCGGTGGAGTGTAGTGCGGCGCAACACCAGGGATTCCGGCGCCAACGTGGAACCTGCACAACACAACCAAAGTACTTTGTCCCAACGTAACAGTGAGGTTGTCAATCTCAGCGGCTTGATGTAACAAAGGATTAGATGTATAGTGTGGATGATGATGTTTGCAGAGAACAGTAGAACGAGTATTGCAGTAGATTGTATTCGATGTAAAAGAATGGACTGGGGTCCACAGTTCACTAGTGGTGTCTCTCCCATAAGAATAAGCATGTTGGGTGAACAAATTACAGTTGGGCAATTGACAAATAAAGAGGGCATGACCATGCACATACATGTTATGATGAGTAGTGTGAGATTTAATTGGGCATTACGACAAAGTACATAGACCTCTATCCAGCATGCATCTATGCCTAAAAAGTCCACCTTCAGGTTATCATCCGAACCCCCTCCAGTATTAAGTTGCCAACAATAGACAATTGCATTAAGTATGGTGCGTAATGTAATCAACAAATATACCCTTAGACATAGCATTGATGTTTTATCCCTAGTGGCAACAACACAACCACAACCTTAGAACTTTCTGTCACTGTCCCAAATTTAATGGAGGCATGAACCCACTATCGAGCATAAATACTCCCTCTTGGAGTTACAAGCAAAAACTTGGCCAGAGCCTCTACTAGCAACGGAGAGCATGCAAGATCATAAACAACATATAGATGATAGATTGATAATCAACATAACATAGCATTCACTATTCATCGGATCCCAACAAACGCAACATGTAGCATTACAGATAGATGATCTTGATCATGTTAGGCAGCTCACAAGATCCAACAATGATAGCACAATTAGGAGAAGACGACCATCTAGCTACTGCTATGGATCCATAGTCCAGGGGTGAACTACTCACACATCACTCCGGAGGCGACCATGGCGGTGTAGAGTCCTCCGGGAGATGATTCCCCTCTCCGGCAGGGTGCCGGAGGCGATCTCCTGAATCCCCCGAGATGGGATTGGCGGCGGCGGCATCTCTGGAAGGTTTTCCGTATCGTGGCTCTCGGTACTGGAGTTATTATCGACGAATGCTTAAGTAGGCGGAAGGGTAGGTTTAGGGGCGACGCGAGGGGCCCACACAACTGGGCCGCGTGGCCAGGGGGTGGGCCGCGCCGCCCTGGTGTGTCGCCGCCTCGTCGGCCAACTTCTTATCTCCTCCGGTGTTCTGGAAGCTTCGTGGAAAAATAAGATCCTGGGCGTTGATTTCGTCCAATTCCGAGAATATTTCCTTACTAGGATTTCTGAAACCAAAAACAATGACAAAGAATCGGCTCTTCGGCATCTTGTTAATAGGTTAGTGCCGGAAAATGCATAAAGTATGTATAAAACATGTAGGTATCATCAATAAAGTAGCATGGAACATAAGAAATTATCGATACGTTGGAGACATATCAGGGACCCATGAGCCAACAGCTTCCTCAACGTTTCAAAGTCGGCATGAGATCGAAAGAAAAGGAAAGTGACCAAATATAAGGAGCCAAAAATAATCCAAGAAAAGAAACTTTATTGTACATTGAGGATGACATGCGGGTCCCATTTTGCAGCAGCGGTCTCAACGTTTCCAAGGCGGCACATGACCAAAAGAAAAATGAAGTAGCCAGAAATCAGGGGGTGAAAAAAATCCAAGAAAAGAAAGATTTCAATTGGGCTGCATCTGGACATCTGGGCCTTCGAACTATCCTACTGGGCCTTCTGACTCGTACAATTTCAGCCCACTGCAAAACAGGAAAGTTCGGATTTTTCTTTAATAAAACAGGAAAGTCCTGTGCTTAGCAAAAACAAAAAACAAGGAGATTCAACATATAAGTTAGTTTATGTAAAAATAAAAATTTAATTTATCCGATTGCAATAGCTCAGAGCGAAATACACTGTTTATTGTCTGCAAAATAATCAAGATATCACATGTTTCTTATACGGTGAGGCTGACATCGGGGACCCATGAGCCAGCAGCGTCGTCAACATTTTAAAGGCGGCAGGGGATGGAAAGAAAAAATAAACCAAAAATATGTTGGTAAAAAATCCAAGAAAATAAACATTTTCGTTCTGAGAGGATGACATGCGGGACCCATAAGGTAGCAGCATCCTCAGCGTTTATTGTTCATAGAGGCTGACATGTGGGACCCGTGAGCCAGCAGCGTCCTCAACGTTTTAAAGGCGACAGGAGATCGAAAGAAAAAATAAGCCGAAAATCATTTGGTAAACAAAATCCAAGAAAAGAAACATTTACCGTTCTGAGAGGATGACATGCGGGACCCATGAGGCAGCAGCATCCTCAACGATTCCAAGGCGGCAGGGGATCAAAAGAAAAAAAATGAAATATCCAGAAATTAATTAGGGGTTCAAAATAAATCCATCAAAGGAAACTTTTATTCTTCATAGAGGATGACATGTGGGACCGACCTGCCAAAAGCGTCCTCATCATTTCAAAGGGGGCAGGAGATCAAAAGAAAAAGGCAAAAAGCCAGAAATTAGGGGTCAGAAATAACTCCAAGAAAGGAAACTTTTATTATTCGTAGAGGATGACATGCGGGACCCATGAGCCAGCAGCTTACTCAACGTTTCAAAGGCGGCATGAGATCGAAAGAAAAAGGCAAGTGACAAAATATCAGGAGCCAAAGATAATCCAAGAAAAGAAACTTTATTGTACATAGAGGATGACATGCGGGTCCCATTTAGCAGCAGCGCTCTCAACGTTTCAAATGCGGCTTGAGATCAAAAGAAAAAGAAAGTTGATTGTACATAGAGGATGACATGCGGGTCCCATGAGTCAGGAGCTTACTCAACGTTTCCAAGGCGGTAGGGGATCAAAAGAAAAAAGGAAATAGCCAAAAATCAGAGGGTGAAAAAAATCCAAGAAAATAAACTTTTATAGCACATAGAGGAGGACTTGCGGGTCCCATGAGCCAGCAGGTTCATCAACGTTTCAAACGTGGCATGGGATCAAAAGAAAAATGCAAGTGACCAAATATCAGGAGCGAAAAATAATTCATGAAAAGAAACTTGATTGTACATAGAGGATGACATGCGGGTCCCATTTTGCAGCAGTGGTATCACCGTTTGGGAGGCGGCACGGGATCGAAATAAAAAGGCAAGTGACCAGATATCAGGTGCCAAAAAATCCAAGAAAATAAAGTTTTATAGTACATAGAGGATGACATGCGGGTCCCATTTAGCAGCAGCGGGATCACCGTTTGAGAGGCGGCACGGGATCGAAAGAAAAAGGCAAGTGACTAATTATGAGGTGCCAAAAAAATCCAAGAAAAAAAGTTTTATAGTACTTAGAGGATGACATGCAGGTCCCATTTAGCAGCAGCGGTATCACCATTTGAGAGGAGGCACGGGATCGAAAGAAAAATGCAAGTGACCAAATATGAGGTGCCAAAAAAAACTCCAAGAAAAGAAAGTTGATTGCACGTAGAGGATGACATGCCGGTCCCATTTAGCAGCAGCGGTATCACCGTTTGAGAGGCGGCACGGGACCGAAAGAAAAAGGCAAGTGACCAAATATGAGGTGCCAAAAAAACTCCAAGAAAAGAAAGTTGATTGCACATAGAGGATTACATGCGGGTCCCATTTAGCAGTAGCGGTCTCAATGTTTCCAAGGCGGCACGGGATAAAAAGAAAAAGGAAGTAGCCATAAATCAGGGGGTCAAAAAAATCCAAGAGTAGAAAGAATTTTGGTGCATAGAGGATGACATGTGGGACCCATGATCCTGCATCGTAAACGGTTCGATCGGAGAGCGTTGAACGAGATGGCGCGATCAAGAAAAAACAATGCTAGAGTGGCTGCCATCTGGGCCCTACATCCCTGGGCAGTGCGGATTTGCGTTGACTCGGCCGGCGAACCCGAGAATTCGCGATGCACCATGTCCCGGGCCACCATAGGAGACGTTTTGGACGCTTTCGTTGGGCTAGGTGGCCTCAAAAACGAGATTTTTTTTTTTGACATGCACCACGGAGACACCCAAAATCGTAGGCCATGGTGCACCAGCAACCACGGCGCGACTTCAACTTCGTCGGCCATGGCAACTTTTCTTGTAGTGATGGATGAGTGTCTACTGCAAAATTAAGTTGCTTACTGATAAATCAGGGCAAAACATGTGTATAGTAAACATTAAAGTTGATAAACAAGGTCTAGACATATTCAAACCAGACAAATCATGTATCTATGTAACATCCCAAGTTTGCAATAAAAGAAACAAGAGAGAGTTTCCAAGAATCCAAAAATCAGAGCCAACAAAAACTTTTTCTCATCATATAGGACTATGCATATAGCTCACCTTATTAATTAATTGAGTGTGCCTTGTAATAACCCAGAACATAGGAACAACGAAGGGTAGATTTAGAAATGGGATGTGCATTTCATCGCAAAACGGGGGAAATTTTCGCGCCTTATTGCAACTAAACCTAAGAGGGATCGAGGTTCTCTCTCATTTTGCACTTAGGGTTAGGCAATGTGAGTTAGGGAAATTTCGACATGATCTCTTTTGTATCTTATTGATTTGGGGAATGATTTCATTTGACAAGTGTTAATACATTTAACAATAAGCATTGAACAATATAAATATGAATTCTCAATACAAACACAACTTATGAATTCAAATAACTTTGAATTTCACAATTGAATATTAAATATAATATTTAATTCAGAATATAAACATTACATAAAGCAAAAGCTCATAAACAAAAACTTGAGCTTTATTGATAATCATCACAGAATACATTGTCTTTACAATATTCTTGATACAAGAATTGATCAATAATAAACAGAAATGAAAAAGGAAAATTACAAGGTTGTTCTAAACTAAAACCTAGACTAAATGCCTTGATGAATATCTTCTGGTCATATTCATCTTCAAAACCTGCAAAACAAAGAACAAATACTAACCAGAATACAAGTGTTAACCAGATTCAGTTTGGACAGTTAGTAGAAATAACACAAAGTTCAGTTTGGACAGTGAAACTGTCACAGTACACTTGTGCTTGTCCAAAACCTGGACAGCACAAGATAAGGGCAGCAGCAGACCAAACCTGAGCACCACCAGGGGCTCAAGTTTCAGCATATGAGAGCACACAGCTCATGTGTCTTTGGGCAGGCACTGACAAGGCAATGCACCAGCTTAGTCACCAAAGCAAGCTAGGCTTGTGTGTCATTGCAAGAACAGAAGTAGAGTTCATATAAAAGGGGCACAAACCCTAGAAACAGTAACCAGTCGACCAGATAGGGATTCACCAGGTAAGGGTGAAGCAAGAACAAGCACAGTTCATCCAGGCTTGCTCAAGAACAGAACCAACACACACAACCACTCAACCACCAGAAATCATGGTGACCTGAGAAGATCATCCAAGACCTGGAGGTGAAGGGCTGTGACACAAACCACAAGTCTGCATCAACAAAACATTTCTTTCTAGGAGCTGGAACAAGGTATACCTAGTTCCTGGAAAAGATCCAATGGATCTGATCCATCATATGCATGAAATAAGCATGGGATGAGCAGATGCTCATATGGGTAGATCATCACTTGGTTTTCACCAAGGATTACTGCCAGTCAAAAGCCACTAAAATAAAAAGCATCTAGGTACAGATCTTGTACACAGAAACTAGCACATATGCACAGATGCACACACTGGCCAGATTAGATGCACAGATAGCACCAGTAGATGGCAAGGATTAGCAGCTAAGACTACACAGTAAATCCTAAGCATACAACCATCAGGAAACCCTAGATTTCTTCACAGGCAAGCATATTGGCATTCATATTTATTATGATCCCCAAATATGCAAGCAAAGATGAGTAGCCAACAAGATCCAACCAACTAAGTGAGCAACCAGTCAGTAGCAAGGCTACTGAGGTCACATCACACTTAGCACCAACTAAGAGAAAGCCAAATATATCACATCACTATCCAGAAATGGATTCAGACTCTATTTGCTTGTAAAAGAATCATGAACAGCAAATTCATATACAAGCAAGTCATTTAAATCATTACTGCATAAGCAGTTCATCATAATTTAATTAATACAAGCATGAATTTATCACAGATCCATGCTTAGCAGCAGATGAGCACACTATTAAGCAACACAATTTAATCAACGCACCATAGCCATGGAGCAAGTCCGATGGTTTGAGTAAGCAACAGCATAGTGATGCTTGAGCATCAGCATCACCAGGAAATTGAATCACTTAGCCACAATATTAACCAGTAAGCTATCACTGACAATCAATTGATCAAATGGATCAATTATAGCAAGCCAAGCTACACAGGGAAGTTAGCCAACAAGCAAGGAATGATCCAATGGATCATTGGCTTGCAGAGGAAGCACTGAAGCATATCACAGGCACCACTGGCACACACACAAGTGTCACAGATGCATAGTAGTACACCTAGACAAGCAAGTATAATATGCCAGTAAGCATAGCAAGCTCATAAGCATGAACAGCATGGCATAGCAAGCAGTAAGCAAGCAACACATGACATGCACAGCCAGCAACACACACTGGCCAGTACCAGAGATTGGTAGATTGGCCAGAGCTTGCAGTTAACAAAAGCACAGGCAAATTGCACAGCAATAGCATGGCTCTGTGTGATCACAGGATCACCAGAGAGCAACAGAACATGAGGAGGAAGAAGAACAGTGGCAAGGGAGGCGCACAGAAGAGAAGGAAGAGATGCCACACTTACTTGCGCCTGGAAGCAGAAGCTAGGGCATGACGAGGCAGTGCTCGCGCGGCCCTAACATCTGCAAGTCCAGGGTAGGCGCCGACGTTACGCCGGCGAACCCAGACACGAACCAGCACAACCGTAGCAAGCACCTGAGGCAACGGCACGAGTACTACGAGCAGCACCCGCGCCAGGTCAACCCCAGGCGCGTACCCATCGTCGGCGAGGACGAGATCTCGCCGGAGTTAGTCGAGGCGATTCTCCACGAGATCCAGAGAGGAGGCGATTCGCCAGGAGAGGAAGCAATCGGAGAAACCACGCGGACAGATCGATAGATCGTCTCGCGGCAGTCCAGATCAGGTAGGTGGCAAGGTCAGGGAAGCACAGAGATGGCCGGAGCACGGCGGCGGCCATGGCGGCGACGCCATCGCCACGGGTGTCGCCAGAGATTAGGGTTAGGTCGAGCGAGTGAGAGGGCCGAGTGAGTGAGCGAGCGAGGTGGGCCGCTTCGGTGCCACCGAACCCAAAAGGGGGTAGCCTTATTGGGCCATCCCTGGGTTTAGGTAAATGGGCTGGGCCCAATATGGGTCCAGGGGGTATTTTGGTCTTTTAACATTTAATAAAAGGCTAGAACTTTACCAAATTTTAATAAATCAAACAGAACTCTAAAAATCCATTAAAAATTGGATTAATGAATGAAAAATAAATCTTAACAAGAATAAAATATGAAATGGAATTTATGAAACAAATTCAAAATTATGAATTTTAAGAATTTAAATAATAACTTGGAATTTAAAATTATTATTTCCTTGTAATTAAAATTCAAGGAAAAATCTCAAATAAGTTCAAATACTTATTTTCAAACATTTCAAAATGAAATTCTATTATTCCAAGTCATTTCTTTTGAAAAAGGGTATTTTTCCAAAGAAAAAATACTATATTCCTTTTTATTCCAAAAACTATAGAGGTAACTCTATAATTTCAAATTATTTTTGGAATGACTAAGGAAATCATTAAGTAAAATAATTTTACTTTGAATTGTTGTACTTTGTGTGAATTAAAATAGTTTATACTTCTAAATCAATTGTAAATTACTGTCAAAGACATAAATCTTAAACGCAACCCTAAATTGTAATAACTCATTGGGGTAAAGGGATTCAACATAAAATAATACATCCATGATTGCATTATTTGGATTTTATAACATTGTCCTTACCGGACAATGATGCTTCTTACAGAACCCGAGGTCCAGGTTCCATCAACTGCATTGAACTGCACTATCTCGCAGTCCACATGCAAGTTCACCCTTGCTCATGTCAACTTGATTATTTTCTACTACTTTAATGCAAAGCTATATACTTATCATTCCTGCATCGCAAATAAAATGTTACTTTCCAACTATGAATATGACTATGTGGCTGGCAATGGAACCATGGTATGTGTTGATATGGTGGAGGTTCCATTGCAATGGGTTATATCACCCTAGGATTAAATTACCAATGCCGTCCAGTGATTCTAGCGCCGTACATATCGCGTTGACCATGAGATCTATAATGGCTGCAGGGAAGCCGATCGTATCTTTTCCCTTACGCACGCCAACGGATTGGTAGAGCCGGCGGGGTGTTGGAGAGGCAACTTGCCGTAGGTTGGGATGGCCTTTTAAATCCCCATCCATTAGTGATGATGGCTCTACGATCTATGAAGGATTGTCCGGAGTACACCATGAGTAAAGCCGTAATATCGGGGGAAGTCTACTGGAGGTGTACGGTTGGACAAAAGGGTGGGTTTGCAGTCGCGGAGAAGGCTGTGTGGGCTTGGATCTTTATACCTGGCCTCACACCAAAGGAAGTGTGAACGGGGGCAAGTCCCTGCGGATGGCAAAAAGGGTGAGATCTCTTGTGGGAAAAGTAACGCACCTCTGCAGAGTGTATTAAATTGTGGCTGTCACTCCTTGTTCCGGGAAGGGAACTGCGAATGCGGCAGGAAAGGAACTCCACGAAGTTCTAGTCAACCTGTGAAGACGGGCATAGTTTTCATAATAAAAGCAACCTTTTGAAGAAATGTTTTCAAAACATGCATTGACCTGAGATTTCTGATCAATGGTCGTAGCTAGTGCATCAAACACCTTTTTATTCTTTTAGAACTTCTTTGAGTACCTCTGTACTCACTTTCTTTCGACACCCTTGCTAGACTGTGATCCGGAAGTGGAGGCTATCAACGATGGAGCACCAGAAGGAAGTTACGAGCTAGTCTACGAAGAACCCGATCTTACCGGCGGAGTGGAAGGCGTAGACTATGGGATAGTCTACGGATCAGATGACACGGAGGTGGAGGAGTAGTGATACACCTTAGCATCATAGAGCCGAGCAACGTAGAACTTACCTAAATAAGTTGTTGAGCTCTCTTAATGTTTAGTTATAAGTTGTAATCGTACTTAAGTAGTATCTTAGGGTGTTCTCATAGGACCTGTGAGAATACCAACTTGTTAAGACAATGTTTGTAATAAAGTATGGAGTGTTATGACCTGCAATGTTTCTGTTGTACCACTCTGAGGGATATGGCAATTTGTGAAGAAGTCCCTTCACAAAGATCATATCAACGACTTGTATACTACAACATGCAGTGGTATGCTGGGTCACCGCAGCTGGTATCAGAGCAAATGTTGCGACCTTAGGTTGGAAAAACCTAGTATAGGGAAGAAACCTGTAGGAGTCTAGTAGAAATAGTAAAGGATTCTCTAGAAATATGGTGATTATTCACTTGAGAATAGCAAAACCATATATTTTAGTACGATAATTCTTTATTATAGCTATTATGATGCATTATCACTACTAATATTCTGCTTTTGTATACCGCCATAATGGCGTACACGTTTCCTAAGAGGACTTTGAGGAAGGTTGAGGGTTGGCTCGGTGATTATGATGGACCAATAACAGCTCTCCTGTGTGGGATGCTGAAGGAACTTCATTGTGATCCACGGATACCTGTTATCAAGTATACCTACTATGATGGGGAAATCCTAGCCAAGTGCAGAGTATCGGTCCAACTACCGGAAAAACTGCTGATGAGTCGTATAATGCCATACGGAGAAGCCAAAACTATCACCACAGCCTACCACATGGGCCTATTCAAGGCAATCCTTGAGATAAGGCAGCACAAGTCAGTAGAACTACTATGTTCAGAGTTTTCTCATATACCTCATGCCGAGGAAGATGAGGATCCCACTCTGAATCATTTGGTGTTAGCACACAGAAGTCCTGAAGCTGCAGCACAGCACATGGATAGCTGTAAGTCTTTATTGACCACGATGTACCTTTTACACATGAAGATGAGAGGTGAGATTGACCACATGCTAGCTGAGTTCACGGACCCTGATAAAGTCCAAACTCGGATGCGTGATTTGAGGGCACAACCACAACATACTACACCTTTCTTTAGCCTAGACAGCTATGTAGATTTGAGTGACCAGTTGCCCAAGAGAGATCCACTTACACCCAACTTTGTCCCACACTATCCACACGTGTCAGCATCGTATGATACTGGATATGGGGGAGATCATTCATGGAATTTAAACTGCTCGGAGTCACCGATCGAGAACTCGACGGGTTGGCGTTTCGGGGAACCTTTCGGAGATGAGGAGGAGCCGATTCCATGTGATACAGGAGATGAAAGTGGTGGGGTTAACCAATACGTTTACCAACACTACGGGCAGGAAGAGAAAGGTACTGATTCCATTTCTTTAGATTTGGAGATGGGATTATCTAAACCATCACAGTACAAAGAAGGTGAGAGCTCTGGAGTCAAGAAGAAGAAGAAGAAGAAGATGAGGGGTCAGGTGAATAGAAACCCTTCATGGATGACGGAAGCAGGAGGTATGTATCCTACTGGGGAAACATACGAGTCATTGTCTAGCTACTTAGGCATGACTGATCTCTGTCTCGGCACTTCGTCCGATTCAGATTACATACCTACTGGAAGGACCTTTGTTCCGGACGGTGTCCGGAAGACAAATCGCTCTACCGGATGGACCCCAGGGATGTACGCGGAGGCGAGCTATGATGACAAGGAGTAGAGTTCCAAGGAAGAATAAAGTAATCTAGGTGGTATTGTAATAGAACGTATTTTAAATTCCATTGGCTTGGGCTTTAAGCCAAATAAGTGGTTTATATATACCACATGTAATATAAGTTTGTGAGTGTGTTATGTATTATACGGTGTATATACATAATAAATGTTTGTTTTGGATTTGCTTCTTGATTTTATTGTGTGACTAGTTCTGGGCAATGAGTTGAGCTCAGAAAACATTCGCATGGTGTAATTATGAGTAATCGCTCTTTGTTACAGGACTAGGGGGAAATGGCGTTAGTAGAAACCGAAGAGGCTCGCAGAGAGCGGGAAGCAAGAGAAAAAGAGGAGGCAGATGCAGCAGCTAGAGCAGAGAACGCACCACCACCACCACACCCAATGATGCACCCAGACTTCCAACAGTATATGAGGTCAATGGAGGAAGATAGGAGGCGTTACTAGGAAAGCCAGAGCAAGAACATGCAAGATTTCTTTACCCATGTCATCAATGATAGGGGTAATGAAGGCAAGGGAGTAACTCTATCGGACTTCCAAAATGCAAGACCACTACCATTTACATCAGCTCCAGAACCAATGGATGCTGAAGACTGGCTCATGGATACGGAACGGAAGCTGAAGACCGTTGGTTGCAACGATGAGGAGAAGATTCGATACACTACTTATCTGTTGTCAGGACCAGCAGCGTCATGGTGGAAGAACCTTGTAGCAGTACACCCTCCAGATAAGGTATTCACCTGGGAGGAGTTCAAAAAGAAGTTTCGGGATGCTCATGTTCCGGACAGCGTGGTGGAGCTGAAGAAGAGGGAGTTTGAAGAGCTAAGACAGAATACTGCACCCATCATGCAGTATGTTCGGGATTTCAATAGGTTATCCAGGTATGCACCTGAGGATGTAGATACAGAGGTAAAGCGGAAGAAGCGGTTCATGAAAGGCATGAATCCATACATGAAGATGCAACTGAGGTTGGCAAGGACTGCCGAATTCCAGGAACTGATTGACTCAGCAATCACTTTCGAGGATGATTATAGGCAAGTCTAGGAGGATAGAAGGAAGAGGGCTCGTATAGAGCCAAGGAAGTACCCAATCAGTAAACCAACACCTGATCGGAGTTTCAAACCCCGATACAGACCTACTACTGGTAATCAATACAACCGGGGAGGTCAGAATCAGAATCCAATCAGCCAAATCATCTGCAACAATTGTGGCCTAAAGGGTCATTTGCAGAAGGATTGTCAGAAACCCAGAATCATTTGTTATGGTTGTGGGAAGGAAGGACACATCAAGCCAGAGTGTCCAAACAAGGCGTCTTGGAGTGGACAGAGCTCTGGAGGACGAGGTGAAAACAACAACAACAACCGCAACAACAACAACAACAACAACCGCAACTACAACTACAACAACAAGAAGGGAAAGCCTTATGGAAAGCTGAATTGCACATCTTTGGAACAAGCGGAAGAGTCGGATCAAACAGTCTTAGGTACGCTAAGCATTCTTACTCATCCTGGCAAAGTATTATTTGATACTGGAGCAACCACATCATTTCTTGCACGGGAATTTGTGGAAAAATTCGGGCTTAGATGTTCTAAGTTAGAAACTCCTATAACTGTTCTATCCGCGGGGGGAACGATCTTAGTAACCCACGTGAAAGAAGCACAAGTCCTAACCATATGTGACTGTGTGTATTTCGCGGACCTATTCATCATACCCATGAAGGACATATCAGTCATCCTAGGGATGGATTGGTTGACAGAAAATGGAGCGGTGATTAACTGTGGAGACAAAACAGTATCACTTCGCAACTCCATCGGAGGTCGAATAGTGTTCCAAGGAGATAAGTACAGTGAGTTGGAGATCGGATTGGAACTAAATAGCCTGAAGGAAGTGAGAATTGAAGATATTCCTGTAGTGAATGAGTTTAAGGATGTATTTCCTAAGGAACTACCGGGAATGCCACCCGATAGAGAGATAGAATTCACAATCGATCTGATTCCAGGCACAGCACCAATAGCACAACCACCATATAAGATGGGACCAAAGGAGTTAGTGGAACTAAAAGCTCAGATAGATGAACTGGAACAGAAGGGATTTATTCAAGAAAGTGTGTCACCATGGGGTACACCAGCTATTTTTGTGGATAAAAGAGATGGAGGAAAGAGAATGTGTGGAGATTACAGAAATTTGAACAATGTAACTATCAAGAACAAGTATCCTTTACCTAGAATTCAAGACCTTTTTGATCAAGTTCAAGGAGCGGGAGTCTTCTCGAAGATAGATTTAGGGTCAGGATACCATCAAATCAAGATCAAGAAGGAGGATGTACCAAAAACAGCGTTCGTATCAAGGTATGGACACCATGAATATTTGGTTGTACCATTTGGACTAACAAATGCACCAGCAATTTTCATGAATTTGATGAACAAGATATTCATGAAGTACTTGGACAAGTTTGTGATAGTGTTCATAGATGATATTCTAATTTATTCCAAAGATAAAGAAGAACATGCCAAGCATTTGAAGATAGTTCTGCAAACTTTGAGGGAACATTAGCTATATGCGAAGTTCAGCAAGTGCAAATTTTGGTTAGATAGTGTTGAATTTCTTGGACATGTCATAACCAAAGAAGGCATAGCGGTGAATCCAAGCAAGGTTCAGTCCGTATTGGAATGGAAATCACCTAAAAATGCTAAGGAGATACGAGGATTTCTTGGTATGGCAGGCTACTATCGAAGATTCATTGAGGGATTTTCGAATGCAGGACCAATGACCAAGTTACTCAAGAAAAATACTCCATTTGTGTGGACTGATGAGTGTGAAGCCAGCTTCCAAACAATCAAAGATAAGTTAACCACAGCACCGGTGTTAGCAGTTCCTGAACCTGGAAAGGATTACACGGTGTATTGTGATGCTTCCAATAATGGACATGGATGTGTTCTTATGCAAGATCGGAAGGTAATAGCTTATGGATCAAGGCAGTTAAAACCACATGAACACAACTACCCAGTACATGATCTAGAGTTAGCGGCAGTTGTGTATGCTTTGAAGAGTTGGAGACAATTTCTATATGGATCCAAGTGTGAGTTATATACCGATCACAAAAGTTTGAAATATTTCTTCACTCAGAAGGAATTAAATATGAGGCAGAAGAGATGGTTAGAGTTAATTAAGGATTACAATCTTAAGATCAACTATACACCAGGCAAAGCTAATGTAGTAGCAGATGCCCTAAGTAGGAAGAGTACGGAGAATCAACCTACGGAATGGGAGATTCCAAAGGAACTTCGGAAAGAGTTAGAAGATGCTCAGATCTTGTTTATTCAAGGTGATGATAAGGGAAGTATAGCAACCATGAGGATTATGGATGAGATGTATTCAGATTTGAAGTATGAGATTATCTGGAAGCAAGCGGATGATTTGTTCATACAAGAGGAAATCAAGAGGATTGGTGAAGGAAGACCATCGGAATTCCATCTAGGGGATTTTGATTCATTATACTTCCAGAAAAGGATGTGTGTACCAGATGATCCAGAAGTAAAGTCAATCATATTAAAGGAAGCACATGAAACCCCTTATTCCATACATCCGAGAAGTACTAAGATGTATATGGATTTGAAGGAGATGTTCTGGTGGAACAACATGAAAAGAGAAATAGCACAATATGTCTCGGAATGTCATACATGTCAACGAGTGAAGGCAGAGCATCAGAGACCTGCGGGATTACTCAAACCACTAGAGATACCGGAATGGAAATGGGATGAAATAGGAATGGATTTTGTTACTGGTTTACCAATGACTAGTAAGAAGAAGGATATGATATGGGTAATAGTGGATAGACTTACCAAGAGTGCTCATTTCATAGCCGTAAACACAAAGGATACTGCAGAAAAGCTTGTGGATATATATGTGAAGGAGATTGTTAGCAAGCATGGAGTACCAAAGAAGATAGTCTCAGATAGAGGTTCAATTTTCACATCAGCATTCTGGAAACAACTACAAGAATCTTTGGGATCCAAGTTGGATTTCAGTACAGCATATCATCCACAAACCGGAGGACAAACCGAAAGAACCAATCAGATACTGGAAGACATGCTTAGAGCTTGTGCTCTGAACTTTGGAGGCTCATGGGAGGACCATTTACCTTTAGCAGAGTTCTCATATAACAATAGTTATCAGAGTAGCATCCAGATGGCACCGTACGAAGCATTGTACGGAAGGAAGTGTAGATCACCAATTTGTTGGTATGAAACCGGAGAGAACAAGGAATTTACACCGGACTACATCAAGGAGAGACAAGAAGTCATCGAGGTGATCCAGGATAGACTCAAAATAGCTCAGAGTCGTCAGAAGAGTTACGCCGACTTAAAGAGAAGAGATTGGGAACCGAAAGTGGGAGACATGGTTTATTTAAAGGTTAGCCCAATGAAAGGACTTAAGAGGTTCGGAGTGAAAGGAAAGTTAAGTCCTCGATATATTGGACCATTTAAGATAATCAGTCAGAATCGAGGAACAGCTTTTGAGTTGGAGTTACCGGCACAACTAAGTCAAGTTCATAATATATTTCATGTATCACAACTCAGAAAGTGTTTGAAGGCACCGGATGATCCCATCACATATGAAGAAATAGAATTGCAATCTGATCTAACTTATGTGGAAAGGCCTGAAAAGATCTTAGAAGTACAATGGAAGAAGTTAAGAAACAGGGCAATTAAATACTGCAAAGTGCAATGGCAACATCATCCTGAGCGAGAAGCCACTTGGGAGACAGAAGAAGAACTCAGGAAGTCTTACCCCGAGATGTTCAGGTACCAATCTTAACTTCGGGACGAAGTTTCTGTTAAGGGGGAGAGGCTGTAATAACCCAGAACATAGGAACAACGAAGGGTAGATTTAGAAATGGGATGTGCATTTCATCGCAAAACGGGGGAAATTTTCGCGCCTTATTGCAACTAAACCTAAGAGGGATCGAGGTTCTCTCTCATTTTGCACTTAGGGTTAGGCAATGTGAGTTAGGGAAATTTCGACATGATCTCTTTTGTATCTTATTGATTTGGGGAATGATTTCATTTGACAAGTGTTAATACATTTAACAATAAGCATTGAACAATATAAATATGAATTCTCAATACAAACACAACTTATGAATTCAAATAACTTTGAATTTCACAATTGAATATTAAATATAATATTTAATTCAGAATATAAACATTACATAAAGCAAAAGCTCATAAACAAAAACTTGAGCTTTATTGATAATCAACACAGAATACATTGTCTTTACAATATTCTTGATACAAGAATTGATCAATAATAAACAGAAATGAAAAAGGAAAATTACAAGGTTGTTCTAAACTAAAACCTAGACTAAATGCCTTGATGAATATCTTCTGGTCATATTCATCTTCAAAACCTGCAAAACAAAGAACAAATACTAACCAGAATACAAGTGTTAACCAGATTCAGTTTGGACAGTTAGTAGAAACAACACAAAGTTCGATTTGGACGGTGAAAGCTGTCACAGTACACTTGTGCTTGTCCAAAACCTGGACAGCACAAGATAAGGGCAGCAGCAGACCAAACCTGAGCACCACCAGGGGCTCAAGTTTCAGCATATGAGAGCACACAGCTCATGTGTGCTGGGCAGGCCACAGCAAGGCAATGCACCAGCTTAGTCACCAAAGCAAGCCAGGCTTGTGTGTCATTGCAAGAACAGAAGTAGAGTTCATATAAAAGGGGCACAAACCCTAGAAACAGTAACCAGTCGACCAGATAGGGATTCACCAGGTAAGGGTGAAGCAAGAACAAGCACAGTTCATC
Source organism: Lolium perenne (assembly GCF_019359855.2). NCBI lineage: Eukaryota > Viridiplantae > Streptophyta > Magnoliopsida > Poales > Poaceae > Lolium > Lolium perenne. The sequence continues at coordinate 145,479,395 of NC_067245.2, forward strand.
CAGGCTTGCTCAAGAACAGAACCAACACACACAACCACTCAACCACCAGAAATCATGGTGACCTGAGAAGATCATCCAAGACCTGGAGGTGAAGGGCTGTGACACAAACCACAAGTCTGCATCAACAAAACATTTCTTTCTAGGAGCTGGAACAAGGTATACCTAGTTCCTGGAAAAGATCCAATGGATCTGATCCATCATATGCATGAAATAAGCATGGGATGAGCAGATGCTCATATGGGTAGATCATCACTTGGTTTTCACCAAGGATTACTGCCAGTCAAAAGCCACTAAAATAAAAAGCATCTAGGTACAGATCTTGTACACAGAAACTAGCACATATGCACAGATGCACACACTAGCCAGATTAGATGCACAGATAGCACCAGTAGATGGCAAGGATTAGCAGCTAAGACTACACAGTAAATCCTAAGCATACAACCATCAGGAAACCCTAGATTTCTTCACAGGCAAGCATATTGGCATTCATATTTATTATGATCCCCAAATATGCAAGCAAAGATGAGTAGCCAACAAGATCCAACCAACTAAGTGAGCAACCAGTCAGTAGCAAGGCTACTGAGGTCACATCACACTTAGCACCAACTAAGAGAAAGCCAAATATATCACGTCACTATCCAGAAATGGATTCAGACTCTATTTGCTTGTAAAAGAATCATGAACAGCAAATTCATATACAAGCAAGTCATTTAAATCATTACTGCATAAGCAGTTCATCATAATTTAATTAATACAAGCATGAATTTATCACAGATCCATGCTTAGCACTGACAGTAGCACACTATTAAGCAACACAATTTAATCACTGCACCATAGCCGCTGGAGCAAGTCCAGTAGTTTGAGTAAGCAACAGCATAGTGATGCTTGAGCATCAGCATCACCAGGAAATTGAATCACTTAGCCACAATATTAACCAGTAAGCTATCACTGACAATCAATTGATCAAATGGATCAATTATAGCAAGCCAAGCTACACAGGGAAGTTAGCCAACAAGCAAGGAATGATCCAATGGATCATTGGCTTGCAGAGGAAGCACTGAAGCATATCACAGGGACCACTGGCACACACACAAGTGTCACAGATGCATAGCAGTACACCTAGACAAGCAAGTATAATATGCCAGTAAGCATAGCAAGCTCATAAGCATGAACAGCATGGCATAGCAAGCAGTAAGCAAGCAACACATGACATGCACAGCCAGCAACACACACTGGCCAGTACCAGAGATTGGTAGATTGGCCAGAGCTTGCAGTTAACAAAAGCACAGGCAAATTGCACAGCAATAGCATGGCTCTGTGTGATCACAGGATCACCAGAGAGCAACAGAACATGAGGAGGAAGAAGAACAGTGGCAAGGGAGGCGCACAGAAGAGAAGGAAGAGATGCCACACTTACTTGCGCCTGGAAGCAAAAGCTAGGGCATGGCGAGGCAGTGCTCGCGCGGCCCTAACAGCTGCAAGTCCAGGGTAGGCGCCGACGTTACGCCGGCGAACCCAGACACGAACCAGCACCACCGTAGCAAGCACCTGAGGCGACGGCACGAGTACTGCGAGCAGCACCCGCGCCAGGTCAACCCCAGGCGCGTACCCATCATCGGTGAGGACGAGATCTCGCCGGAGTTAGTCGAGGCGATTCTCCACGAGATCCAGAGAGGAGGCGATTCGCCAGGAGAGGAAGCAATCGGAGAAACCACGCGGACAGATCGATAGATCGTCTCGCGGAGGTCCAGATCAGGTAGGTGGCAAGGTCAGGGAAGCACAGAGATGGCCGGAGCACGGCGGCGGCCATGGCGGCGACGCCATCGCCACGGGTGTCGCCAGAGATTAGGGTTAGGTCGAGCGAGTGAGAGGGCCGAGTGAGTGAGCGAGCGAGGTGGGCCGCTTCGGCACCACCGAACCCAAAAGGGGGTAGCCTTATTGGGCCATCCCTAGGTTTAGGTAAATGGGCTGGGCCCAATATGGGTCCAGGGGGGTATTTTGGTCTTTTAACATTTAATAAAAGGCCAGAACTTTACCAAATTTTAATAAATCAAACACAACTCTAAAAATCCATTAAAAATTGGATTAATGAATGAAAAATAAATCTTAAATAGAATAAAATATGAAATGGAATTTATGAAACAAATTCAAAATTATGAATTTTAAGAATTTAAATAATAACTTGGAATTTAAAATTATTATTTTCCTGTAATTAAAATTCAAGGAAAAATCTCAAATAAGTTCAAATACTTATTTTCAAACATTTCAAAATGAAATTCTATTATTCCAAGTCATTTCTTTTGAAAAAGGGTATTTTTCCAAAGAAAAAATACTATATTCTTTTTTATTCCAAAAACTATAGAGGTAACTCTATAATTTCAAATTATTTTTGGAATGACTAAGGAAATCATTAAGTAAAATAATTTTACTTTGAATTGTTGTACTTTGTGTGAATTAAAATAGTTTATACTTCTAAATCAATTGTAAATTACTGTCAAAGACATAAATCTTAAACGCAACCCTAAATTGTAATAACTCATTGGGGTAAAGGGATTCAACATAAAATAATACATCCATGATTGCATTATTTGGATTTTATAACATTGTCCTTACCGGACAATGATGCTTCTTACAGAACCCGAGGTCCAGGTTCCATCAACTGCATTGAACTGCACTATCTCGCAGTCCACAGGCAAGTTCACCCTTGCTCATGTCAACTTGATTATTTTCTACTACTTTAATGCAAAGCTATATACTTATCATTCCTGCATCGCAAATAAAATGTTACTTTCCAACTATGAATATGACTATGTGGCTGGCAATGGAACCATGGTATGTGTTGATATGGTGGAGGTTCCATTGCAATGGGTTATATCACCCTAGGATTAAATTACCAATGCCGTCCAGTGATTTTCTAGCGCCGTACAAATCGCGTTGACCATGAGATCTATAATGGCTCTGGGGAAGCCAGTCGTATCTTTTCCCTTCTGCACGCCAACGGATTGGTAGAGCCGGCGGGGTGTTGGTGGCACTGCCGTAGGTTGGGATGGCCTTTTAAATCCCCATCGATTAGTGATGATGGCTCTACGATCTATGAAGGATTGTCCGGAGTACACCATGAGTAAAGCCGTAATATCGGGGGAAGTCTACTGGAGGTGTACGGTTGGACAAAAGGGTGGGTTTGCAGTCGCGGAGAAGGCGGTGTGGGCTTGGATCTTTATACCTGGCCTCACACCAAAGGAAGTGTGAACGGGGGCAAGTCCCTGCGGATGGCAAAAAGGGTGAGATCTCTTGTGGGAAAAGTAACGCACCTCTGCAGAGTGTATTAAATTGTGGCTGTCACTCCTTGTTCCGGGAAGGAAGGCTGACAGCGACGGCAGGAAAGGAACTCCACGAAGTTCTAGTCAGCCTGTAAAGACTGACGGGCATAGTTTTCATAATAAAAGCAACCTTTTGAAGAAATGTTTTCAAAACATGCATTGACCTGATATTTCCTGATCAATGGTCGTAGCTAGTGCATCAAACACCTTTTTATTCTTTTAGAACTTGCTGAGTACCTCTGTACTCACTTTCTTTCGACACCCTTGCTAGACTGTGATCCGGAAGTGGAGGCTATCAACGATGGAGCACCAGAAGGAAGTTATGAGCTGGTCTACGAAGAACCCGATCTTACTGGCGGAGTGGAAGGCGTAGACTATGGGATAGTCTACGGATCAGATGACACGGAGGTGGAGGAGTAGTGATACACCTTAGCATCATAGAGCCGAGCAACGTAGAACTTGCCTAAATAAGTTGTTGAGCTCTCTTAATGTTTAGTTATAAGTTGTAATCGTACTTAAGTAGTATCTTAGGGTGTTCTCATAGGACCTGTGAGAATACCAACTTGTTAAGACAATGTTTGTAATAAAGTATGGAGTGTTATGACCTGCAATGTTTCTATTGTACCACTCTGAGGGATATGGCAATTTGTGAAGAAGTCCCTTCACAAAGATCATATCAACGACTTGTATACTACAACATGCAGTGGTATGCTGGGTCACCGCATGCCTTTACCATGATGCTTGCTTATGGGTCTACAAATACTCTAAAAACCCTAACCATGATCACTGGATCATCCAAAGTCAAAGAAAAAGAAAATAGAAAATAAATTATAAAAATCAATTCAACACCCACATATGGCTTATGCCATTTTTACAAATCTTTAATCTAGACCATTTTGTTTGCACCATTGGTTGTAAATGGATACTAAACACTTATTAACACTTTTGGAAACAATCAAACTCAATTAAAATCAAATTTGAACCAAATATGAGCTCACATGTGATTATGGTCATATGTGACAATTTTAGCATGATACCCACTTTGAGCCCCTGGTTTTTGAAATTTCTCTTCTACACTTGACCAACTCTTTGCACCTCATCCAAGACAACATCAAGGAGAACAACTTTGGTCAAAACCACAACCCCAAACTCTGTCTCAATTTCAAATTACAAGCAAGCCAAGTGGAGACTTTGAATCAAATTTAAGATCATATGCAAAATGAGCTTTTGCATTTCAATTCCATTTTGATCACCACCACCACCAATATACTCCAAATAATATATGATTACAACCCACCAAAAAGATTTGCAAAATTCAAAAATTTATTTCTTTCGGGCATTTCATCAAACACCTTGCTGGCCGGATATCAAATGTTGCCCATGCTGGATTTTGGAGAGGACTTGGTCCAACCCTGGCTCTCCACTGCACCTCTGGAGCCTCCACTCACCTCACTGCATCCTCTCACTCACCTACCCAACACTGGAGAGGCTCAACTTGGCTAGAACATGCCATGTCGTGGCATGGCATGCCACTCACCTGCTCACTCCCTCTATGGTCACTTCCAGCAAGCCTCACCATGTCAATCACTCTCCTCTCACTCACCTGAGCCTGACCAGACGAAGCCACGACCAAGTCTCGCACCGCAACGGGCAGAAATCACCGTGCCTAGTGGCGCCCAGACACGCCCATGCACGCGCCAGAGCGCGCATGGCATTCACCCTGGGCGCGTCAGAACGTCAGCCGCCCGGAGCGCTCGCGTCACCTCCACTCTCCATCTCTCGCCAGTAGACGTGCCAGGACACCAGCAAGCTCACAGAAACGCTCGTTTGACCGCAGGAATGCCGTGGCCCTCGTCATCGTCGACGCAACGCGCCACGGGCCTGCAAGCTCTTGTCGACCTCGCCATCGCTGCAGAGCCCCGTCTTCGCCACGATCATGCTTGTCAGCTTCGCCAGGACACCAGCTACCGTACCAGCCCATGCCTTGCCTCTTCGCAACACTAGAACGGCGATGACGATGGCGACCCTAGCCGAGCGCCTCAGCCATCTCCCGCCGCTATAAAAGGAGGACTCCTCCTCTCAAATTGAGCACGCCATCCACTTCCCCTCCTCACCACGACTCTCCTCAACCACTCACCTCTCTCGATTAGCCACAGCACCACGCCAATTGCAAGCTCATCGCCACCACCAGTAGCCGAAGCTCGCCGGAGAAGGAGGCCGCCCCTGACGACGCCACTGCTACACGGAGCTTCCTCATCTACTCCAACGTCACGGCGCACAACGAAGATGATCGCCGGAACTCCAACGACCGTTCCGACCCCCTACCTCCGCCGCCAGTAAGTCCACATCTCGCCGGAGACGAAGCCCTCCCTCGACCGTGCAATGCACTTCTAATCGCACGGCCGATATTCCCCGTACCGATTCGCTAGCCAAACCCCAATGATAGGTGGCCCCCGCCTTGTCAGCTGGCCCGTCAAGATACTGGGCCAGCCCATTTTCCCTCTCGCTCGGCACAGCCCGTTTAATTCCCGCCAGCCCACGTTTCAAATTCAAAATTTCAAATAGAGAAATATATGCAATCTGATGTTAACTTTTAAATTTAATAGGGACAAATCTACTTGGCCAAATTTTACAAATTTTATATATTTGGAAAGCTTAGGATTTTATCTACACAATTCCTCTAGATTGAAACCTAGATCTATTATAGAATTAAAGTAGGAAAATAAACAAAGCAGGGACTTTTCTGCCTTAGAATAATTATTAAAAATCAACCAAAAATGTTTTTAAGTTAATTCCAACTCCTATAAATCACATTACACTTGTACTAATTGTTTCTGCAAAAATATGCCATGCTTACTTTGAATGATCATGGCCTAGTTTAATTAAAGGAATTTATGGCTATTTCTAGACAAGGATATTGTCCAAAACTATTAAGAAATCATATGGGAGTGTTTCTCTCATTTAAATCTTGTCACAACCAATTCAAAATGAGGTAGAGACTCTGGTCATTTAGGTCCCATATGAATTGTTGATGATATTAAATCTTTACTATGTTAGGATTTAAATGGTATGAGGTGCTACACCTCATTTAAATCATTTTCTTAAATGATAAGTATGAAGAGGTTGACTTTTGTCAACCTAGGTCATATATTATTCATGAGAGAAATTAAATCTTAAGAAGATAATGAGATGAATTATTTCTCTAAGTAATTAAAAGTAACACATAAGTTAGTATGAGAGGAAATTATTTTTCTTAAATAAGAAAAACACATCCACCAATTTAATAGTAATGTGTGATGCTAGTTTAAGTGGTGTGAATCATGTGTGTGCATAGTTTAGAAAATAAGTTTGGTATGATGATTGTGTACCCCGTATTTGTATTTTAGACGCTAGTACCGAGGAGTATCAGGAGGAGGAGGAGGTCCACTTCCAAGGAGAAGAAGACCACTTTGACCAATTCCCCAACCAAGGCAAGATAATACTCTTGCAAAGTGCAAAGCTCACCATGAGCAAGGCATTACCCATTTACTTTATGTTCATGATCCTACTTCCCAGTTTTACTTTACAAGCTTTATTTACTTTTGTTTTATCAAAGTATTTTTGATTCATGATTTACTTGGTTAGTAGTGGATTAGTACAAGAGTATCAAAGTTAGCCTAGAAGCAAAGCAAATTACTTAGCACCCCTCATACCTAGATGCTAGTGCTAAATTAAAAATGACTACTCTAGATGGGAACATGTGTTTGTGAAATGATGATGTTGAAAACCTTGGAATGATGAGTCATTTCCATTGAAATTTTGAAGGTGAATATGACATGAATTTGACTTGGTGAATTGGCTAAAAACTGATGATTGAGTTGGATGCGATACCTTACCAATTTTTGAGTACCCCCATAATACCTGATTATGGGTAAGGCTTAGCTGGAAATTTATGTGTCTTAGTATGGGTTCCCTCTGAACACACATCATAGGGGTTATGCTGAGGCTGCCTCCGTTGAAAGTGAAATGACGTGAATTGAGGTGAATTGTACGGCCAAGCCCTGTGCAGTTCCCGGGTTAACAGTTGGTTTTCACCGGGAGGCCAAGCTCATGGGGAGAGGTGCCTATACTAGGATGTGTAAGTGAAAGGTTAACGGTTGATGATCCGCGTACTAAGTTACGATTATTCGGGGTTTATCCCTGACGGATGTAATCAAATGTTGTGGCACAAGTGTGCAACCTCTGCAGAGTGTAAACCTATTCGAATAGCCGCGTCCGCGGTCATGGACAGTTGGAAAGGCCATATTGTTTCCGTTATGAGAATTTATATCTTTGTGACTGATGAATTTGAACTTGAACTTGAACGGTGACTTTGAATTTGAATCACAACAGAGTTGTGGGAATGACACTAATGTTCCCACTTGAGTTAGTTAGCACATGAGGAGTTGTTTACAAAAATGTTTCTAAACTAAAATTGGCTTTATGCAAATAACCTTAGAGCTTAGAACACTCTCAATAGTAATGTTAGTACTTACTTTAGTATTAGTTTGCGAGTACTTAAAAGTACTCACGGCTTTGTCCCTAGCTATTCAAATGGCCAGACTATGAAGCCGAGCAGCAGTACGAGGATGACGACCAGCAGGACGTCTACCACAACTAGGAGCTTCTAACGTCAAGTGACATAGGCATCCCAAATGGGCCTGCCGAAGATAGTACCCGGGGTTTACTGAAGGCCCACTACCCGAAGAATAAGAAGATTCAGAAGCCCAAGATATTATTAAGGAAAGCTAGAGTTGTAATAGGAAGCGTTATTTGTAATCTTGCGGGATGAGTTAGAAACCATCCCGGACTCTGTAACTTGTACAACACGAATCCCTCGGCTCCGCCTCCTATATAAAGGGGGAGTCGAGGGACGAGGAAGGCATCAAATCATTGTTTACAAACCCTAGTTTTCATAATCGTCGAGTACTTTTCGGCTGAAACCTTCGAGATCTACTTGCCCTCTACTTCCAACTAAACCCTAGCCTACAATCCATAGGCATTGACAAGTTAATACCTTGTCAATTGGGGCCACAGCCGCGACACAGAGTTCAACTCCCGCAAGCAGCGTGGGATAGAGCCGCGAGAGCTATGGACGGCTCAGAACCAATGGCCACCACAGCCACGCCAGAGGAATTGCAAGCATATCAATATAGGCTCGCACAAGCTGCAAGAGAATTGGAAAAACAGACAGCTGAGTTAAACAGAAGAAAGGAGGCAGCTTCTGCATCCAGCAGGAGAAGGGCAGACCTGAGTCGACAATCTAGAACTTCGGGTGATAGCCACAGGGAGGCTCGGAACAGAGCAAGATCAAGGTTACAACACATACCCGAAGCAGAAAGAGAGCACTTGGTCCAAAATCTCGACATGTCCTTTATGTCGATAGATACAAGAGGAAACATCATCCCTAAGACACCAGAGGCTGGGTATATGGCGACACATGCTTTTATCCTCGCATCTAAACCACCTCCAGGAGATCCAAGGGAAACACTATACAATATGGCGATAGCAGGAGTTGGAGCTATGGGGATAACGTTTGTATCAACGCCTCCCGAAGGAGCGGCAAGGCAAAATAGTCCACGACCTGCAGCAGCAACAGCGGCAGCCCCTGAAGGACCAAGTGGAGCAAGAGACACAGCAGCACAAGCAAGGGTCGACAGAGCGCGGCAAAGCAGAAGGGAACATCGGCAATCCCCAGAGCTTAACGATGAGGATATGTGTGGCTTGCCGTGCTTCACGAGGAGAGTCCGAAAAACTCGAGTCCCTTCAGGATTCAAGTTACCTGACAACTTCAAGAAATTCGATGGCCTTCAAGATCCAGAGGACTGGCTAGTTGATTATCTCGAGACGGTGAAGCTCACAGGAGGAACCAGGGCAACAGCTATGCAAAGCATCCAGGTGCATTTGAGTGGAGCCGCACGATCTTGGATAAAGAAACTTCCTCCAGGATCTATCGACAGCTGGGAAAGCTTCGAGGATGTGTTCGTCAAGAACTTCTGGTCCACATGCAAAAAACCTGCGTCGTTAGAGGAGTTGAGAGCATGTCGACAAAAGCCAGAAGAGCCAATGAGAAAATGTATCCAAAGGTGGAACATCATCAAAAACTCGACAGAAAATATATCTGACGAGAGAGCGATAGATGCGTTTGTCGCAGGAATCAGGCGTGGAGATTTTGTCGAAGACTTGGGAAGGACCAACCCAAAGACAGTATCCGCGTTAATGGAAATAGCAAACAGATGGGCAGATGGAGAGGATGCTATCCACAACAAACGGCACAGGTCGCCAGAGGAGGACCGTGGTCGAAATTATCAACCGAGGCGACGATTTCCTCGGCAGTACCCGAACTATGATGCTCCAGGACAAATTTCGGCAGGTTTTCAGGCAAACACAGGAGGAAACAACAGAGATGATTATCAGAGAAGCAATGAGCAGCGAGGCGATAATAGAGACGATTCTCGAAACAACAGGCAAAATAGCAGGCCTAGGTTCCCGAGGCCTTTCGTGTCTCCCGAAGAGATAATGAATGGGCCGTGTCAGATGCACTTTTTCCTCGACAGTAACGGAAAAAGACAGCCAGGACATCTGCAGAAAGATTGTCGCAATTTCCAGGCAATGTTAAGGTGGGCAGAGCACGCTAACGCTCGGGCAGCACAGAGAAACCCTCGAGAACCCAGGAGCGAGATTCACTTGCCACCTCCCCCCGCGATTACAGAAGACAATCGACATCAGCTCAGAATAGCGGTAGCACCTCCACCACCACCTTACGTTGATCCTAACTCCAACGGAGCGGTGTCGATGATTCAGAAGGGAAGGCCATCCAATAGAGCTCAGAAAGTAATCTCACGACAGGTGTTCATGGCAGAAAAAATGCCTCCACCAACAGTCGAGTATCTTAATTGGTCAGGGCAAGATATTGGCTTCACCATAGCAGATCATCCGCAGCAAGTTCCTCGACCAGGACAGTCAGCACTTATCTTACCAGCAGTTATTGCGGGATTTGATGTCTCTCGAGTGTTCATAGATGGCGGCAGCAGCTTAAACCTTATGTATGCAGATACATTGAGGAAGATGAACATATCCCTAGCAAACTTGAAGCCAACAGACACGAGGTTCCATGGTATCACACCGGAGAAACCAAGTTATCCATTGGGGAAAATCAATCTCGATGTTCAGTTTGGAACCCGAGAGAATTATAGAATCGAGAGGCTGGAATTTGAAGTTGTGGATTTTCCATCGCAGTACCATGCTCTGTTCGAACGACCAGCTTACGCTAGATTTATGGCGGTGCCACACTATACATACCTGTTGTGGAGGATGCCTGGACCAAAGGGACCAATCACAGTCAAAGGAAGCTTCGCCTTAGCCGATAAGTGCGATAAGGATTTTCATCGGATATCAGAAACTTTCGGGATGCAAGCTGAGTATTTGGCGTCAAGGAGTATGACTGACTACGACGTGCTGCCAGACGTTGGAAGGCCAAACAAAGAATCAACTTTCAACACCGAGAAAAATTCTAAGGAGGTGCAGATTCACCCGACAGACCCGAAAAAGACGACGTCCATCGCAAACGACATGGACCTCGCATAGGAAAGCGCGCTCGTCGAGTTCCTCCGTGAGAACTGGAAAATCTTCGCATGGTGTCCAGCTGACATGCCAGGAGTACCCAGGGAACTTGCCGAGCACCACCTAAACTTGGATCCACAAGCGAGACCAATCAAACAACCCTTGCGGCGTTTTTCGGAACCAAACCGCAAGGCCATGCTGTCAGAAATCGATCGACTACAAGAAGCTGGTTTTATCAAGGAGTTGTACACATAAGCCACATGGGTAGCGAATCCTGTGTTGGTGCCGAAGAAAAACACTAAGGTCCTTCGCATGTGCGTCGACTTTACGTGTCTCAATAAACATTGTCCAAAGGATCACTTTCCCCTCCCGAGGATCGATCAAATTATCGACTCCACGGATGGATGTGAACGTCTTTCCTTCCTGGACGCATATTCTGGTTACAACTAGATCAGATTGAAAGAAGAAGATGAAGTAAAAACAGCGTTCATCACACCTTACGGCGTGTTTTGCTACAGAACAATGCCCTTTGGTCTAAAAAACGCGGGAGCAACATATCAGAGGATGATGCAGAAGTGTTTGGCGACATAGATTGGGAAAAACGTGCAAGTATACATCGACGATGTCATCATAACATCAAAAAAGGGGGCAACGCTGATCGAGGATCTCAAGGAAACCTTTGACAACCTTGACAAATTCTGCCTCAAGCTGAACCCGACGAAGTGTTCTTTTGGTGTCCCAGCAGGAGAACTTCTGGGGTTCCTAGTTTCAGCAAGAGGGATTGAAGCAAATCCCGACAAAATACAAGCTATCGTAACAATGAGGAAGCCAACAAAGTTGAAAGAAATACAGCAGCTAACTGGGCGAGTCACAGCTTTGAGCAGATTCGTCGCCAGGCTGGGAGAAAAAGCATTACCATTTTATGCTCTGATAAAGCAAGGAGATAAATTCCAGTGGAACGAAGAGGCCGACAGAGCTTTCGAGGATTTGAAGCGCACAATCTCGACACCACCAATTTTGGTGGCGCCAAAGGAAAAGGAACCTCTCCTGCTGTATATTGCAGCCACGCCCCAAGTGGTTAGCACGGTGCTGGTTGTTGAAAGAGAAGAAGAAGGAAAACTCCATGGAGTGCAAAGGCCAGTATATTTCATCAGTGAAGTTTTATCGCCTTCCAAACAGCGGTACCCGCAGTACCAGAAACTAGCATATGGAGTAATTGCAACGGCAAGGAAGTTGCGCCACTATTTTTTGACACACCCGATAATAGTAGTCAACGAAGCACCTCTTTCAAATATACTGAACAATCCAGAAGCTACAGGGCGTGTCTCCCTTTGGGGAATAGAACTTTCCCCTCGGGACATCACGTATGAAAAAAGAAAGGCAATCAAGTCGCAAGTTCTGCCAGATTTCATTGCAGAGTGGATGGAGCTACAAAACACGGGACCCCCAGATTTGTCGAGAACTTGGACCATGAACTTCGATGGGTCCAAGAGAGCAGAAGGAGCCGGCGCAGGAGTAGTACTTATATCACCTGAAGGCGACAAATTGAAATACGTCCTTCGGATGACGTTCCCTAATGCATCCAACAATGAAGCAGAATATGAAGCCCTTATACACGGGATGAAGATGGCGAAAGCTTGCGGTGCAACTCGACTAAAAATCTTTGACGACTCACAATTGGTGGCTCAGCAGGTTATGAACCAATGTGACGCGGTCAACGACAGCATGATGGCATACAAGGAGGTGTACAATGAGCTAGAGAAGCTGTTTGATGGATGCGAGGTAAATCACATCAGTAGACTGAGCAATGATGAAGCCAACGTTCTCGCAAACATCGGGTCGCAGTGCCTCCCAATCCCACCAGGAGTATTTTGGGAAGAAATAGCGGAAAGACCCACGAAGCCGAAAAAGGTACAGAAAAAAGCAAAAGAAGAGAAAACTTCGGCGCCCCTCAAAGAAACCACGGAGGACGAAGAGGACCAAGAGCTTGTGATGATGGTAGAAGTTCCTTGGATGCAAGCATATATATCGTATATCCTCAGGAAAGAAATACCCGACGATCCAGTTGAGGCAAGGCGAGTTATTCGACGATCCAAAGCTTTCACAGTGATCAAAGGGGAATTATACAAGCGAAGTATTTCAGGCGTCCTGCAAAGGTGTGTCACACCCGAAGCAGGAAGAATAATTCTGAAAGATGTACACAAAGGAATATGTGGCCACCACGCAAGTAGTCGAGATATTGCAGCCAAGGTTTTTCGGGCAGGATTCTATTGGTTGACAGCTATCGAGGATGCCAAGGAAATAGTACGAACCTGCGATGCGTGTCAAAGGTTTGCCGCAAAACCTCACTCTCCAGCGGCAGAATTAACACCAATACCATTGTCATGGCCCTTTGCCCAATGGGGACTCGATATGGTGGGCAAGTTGCACAAAGCTTCGCCTGGAGGGTATGAGTACTTGCTGGTCGCTGTCGACAAATTCACCAAGTGGGTAGAAGCGAAGCCAATAAATTCACCAGATGCAGCGTCGGCAATAAAGTTCGTGAAAGGCCTCATTTTTCGGTTTGGCGTGCCTCATAGCATTGCTACAGACAACGGTTCAAACTTCACATCCAAGGAATTCAAGGAATACTGCGCAGAAGTAGGCATTAAATTGCACTTTGCGTCAGTTGGGCACCCGCAAACTAACGGACAAGTCGAGAAAGCCAATGGTATCATCTGCAACGGCCTCAAAAAGCGCCTGCTAGGACCGCTTGAAAAAGCTCGACATACTTGGCCAGAGGAATTGCCAAGTGTTTTGTGGAGCATCCGAACAACACCAAATACGGCGACACAAGAAACTCCGTTTTTTCTCATCCACGGAGCCGAAGCAGTACTACCAATTGAAATAGAGCATGATTCTCCAAGGGTAACAGAGTATGACGAAGAAACATCACAAAAAGCTCGGGAGGATGATATGGACGCACTCGACGAAGCTCGCGATGAAGTACTTTCACGAGTCACCAAATATCAGCAAGACCTCAAAAACTACCACAGTCGATGGTTAAGACCAAGATCTTTTCAAGTTGGGGATTTGGTCTTGCGGTTAAATCAAAAAAGTACTGAGAAGCTCGAATCACCATGGTTGGGGCCTTACGTTGTCACGGAAGTCATCGACGGAGGCGCATACAGGATCAAGGACAAGAAGACGGGGGCTCCTGAGAAAAACCCCTGGAACGTAGCACAGCTCAGGCGGTTCTACGCCTAGAGTCAAAATATAGTCCTTCTCTGTAAAAATACAATGTACTGAAACGCCCGCGAGTTTTTGGACGCACTCTTTTCCTTTTCGGGGCACCGAGTGGGGCCGGAAAGGTTTTTAATGAGGCGGGCTCGCGGTGCTGCAATATAATAAAGATAATGGAGATATATTTCTTATTCTTCGACACGCTCGGGGGCTCAACGCCTTCAAGTCTCAAAATACGTACAATATAGATAAATTAGACTTACCAAAATATTTTGCCTTGGTACACTAAATACCTCGCCAAATATCGGAAGCTAACAAATTATAAATATAGTGTACACGTCAAAAATCTTATTGCTTTGGTCCAAGAAACCTCGCAACAAAAATATAGAACTTCGACATTAAGATACTCGGAGGTTTGCAACCTATTCGGTGAAAAAATAAAGATATCTTCTTACGGCAAGAGGAAAAATCTTCGAGATGGAAAAAAACAGTACAAACTCCAGCCAGAAGGCTCGGGGGCTCCAACAATATAGAGCACTTCGCAATATACAACAAATTTCTTCGGAAATCAAAAAAGATACAGACATAATGTTGTCCAATATAGTACAAATCAGTCAAAGCCTAAAATACTATCTATGGACAAGCCTCTGGTCGTTTTATGTTCAGCATAGGACCCCTTGATGAAGAATTCTGATTCCATCCGAAGAAGTTCATCTATCATCGACTCAGCCACAGGAGTTACCATCTCATTGATTGTGTCAATATCATTTTTACGCCGCGATTTCTTGGCCAGGCAATCAGCAACAATCTTCGTCAGGTCTAGTTTTGGATGGCAAATATTTATCATAATCATGGCGAACCTTGCTCCAGCAGTCAGTTGAGCTCGCACAAAATTATGAATGCGGGGAGCATCTCTGAATATCTCCAGCAATTCAGGAAGAGTTTTGGGAACTTCATTTCAAGGAAATAAAGTCTTGTAAACAAGGGTTAATGTTGTCGTGCAAAAATTGAGAAATTCGCGCACTTGGCAAGCACGATCTTGAAACCTGACAATTTGCTGGGTTCGTTCAGGGGAGGCCCAGAATAAACAGCCATGGTTAAGGGAAAGATTGACGAGAAGATGTGTTCTCTCGTTCACTCTTCGATCTTCGGTGGCAGCATCAAGAACCGAGCCTATTAAGCGACAAGGCAAGAAATTTGAAAGGGGGCACGGCAAAATAAAGAGGAAGCATTGTGAGTTTGGAAAAACATACCTAACATATATGTGCTAGCCTCCAACATTAGCTCGAGCATGCTATTTTCTCGGGTAGTGGCTCCCTTTGCTTCCAATACAGCAGTATCCTTGGCAGCCATAGCCTCTTTGGCTTGTTGGAGAGCAAGTTTTTCTTGTTCGGATGCTTTCCGAGACTGTTCCATCATTGCCAGAATTTGTTTCTTCATGGATTGAAGTTGTTGTCGAAGTTCTTGCAAATCCTCCGAGAAATGTTTGCTCGAAGAACCTTCAAGGGGGTCGTTATCAACTAGCATTTTCTTTGAGAAGGAAGAAGCAGGTGAAGCATCGGCAGAGCAAGGATTGGTCGAATAGTTATCAAATATTAACTGGAAAAGAAAGCGCCAGGATAAATGATAGTGCCAGAAGGAATTTCATTAATTTCTAGAAAAATTTACATAGATATTACAAAAGAACTTTCTCCAAAAGGACTACCAGGATAATTGTCGCCACAGCTAAATTGGCGACAAGGGCAAAAGAGACAGAGAAAACAAAAAACAAAGAGGCATGCAACTAGACCTCCGGCCTCGATGAGCTAGGAGTTGAAGATGGCTTGATCCCGAGATAGGCCAGAATTTTCTTCGTATTGGGTTTGGCTGCCTTGATCAAAGACCGCCATTTTGATTGCTCTATCTGCTCGGTGTCGCCAACCTTCATCCAGTCAACAGTTTGCTGGCTGTCAGCGACCAAGGCAACAGTGCTCTCGACAGCAATCTTCATGTTCTCCTGGCGCATTTTCAGCCCAAGGTCCTCTAATGGATTGAAGCTCTGAGCAAGGGCAAGGAAAGTCTTGGGCTCCTCTTTCTTTGGGAAGAAGTAGGGGAATAGCTTCGACAATCCTGCGTCAGCATTCACCACGCCTTCACGAATTTCGGATCCATGAAACTCTAGATAAGAAAGTGCGTCAAGGAGAGGATCATTGTCGGGATTCTCCAGATCAAACTCTTGGTTTGTTTGGCCTGCCATAGGAAATAAACGTTGGTCAAAAACAAGAAAAAGCAGGTCCTATAAAAACTAGAAGAGATCGATAAAATTACCTTTGAAGCACCGACTTTGCGAATTCAGGCGCTTGAGGATTCCCTTTTCACGAGCAGCCTGTGCGGCTTTGTGCTCATTCAATGCAGCCTCAGCATCCTCAAGTCTCTTCTGCAGCTCCTCGACACTAGCAGCTTTTGCTTTGGCTTCATCAGCCTCTGCTTTGGCTTCGCTAGCAACAAGTTCGGCTTTCTTGCGGGCCGCTTCACTTTGCTCCAGTTTTTGAGCAAGTGCGTCGGCATGTTTGTTGGCCTCTGCAAGTTTCTCTGTCGAAATAAAAAAGAAAGGTCAAAAATTGCGACAAATGACAGGAGCAAGAAGTCAGAAACAACGACAGCAAAAAAGTTATTACCTTCAGTTTTGCTGGCATACTCACGGTACCCAATGAATTGGGATCCGATGCGGATAAGCTCTTTGATCATGGGCTGTCAAAGAAGAACAAAGAAAGAGAAACATCGGTATGGAAAAAGAGTGAAGGCGAAAAAAAGCAAATAGAGGAAATATAGATATTGGCAAGAAAATTAAAAAACTTACATCATCCAAGAGCAGAGTAGAAGAGCTACCCAATTGAGGGGCAGGCTCAATGATCGTTTCAATCCTTGTCCTTTTTGGTGAAGGAGCAAGGGGGCTTGATGGCGGAGTAGTGGTGACGATGTTTCGTTGAGGAGGCGAGGATTCTTCTCCTTCAACTAGCGTATCCGAGGCAAGTAAAGTATGTGACGTGCTCGTCCGAGGAGCCACGTCAACAGTTGGTACTTCTTCCTCATCATCGCTGTGATTAAAAATCGACAGCATAAAAAGCAAGACAAGACAAACATTTCGAGTACAGAAATAAGGAGAAATAAAAATGACTTGCGAGCTGACGAGGGATTCAAGATAAGGATCGTAAGCTGCCTTCTGATGTGAAGGATCAACTTCTTCGGCTTTGGAAGTGCCGGAATCTTCGACATCATTCCTCTTCCTTTTGCCTTTCGGAGAAACAGCGGGAGGAGGAGATTGTGCCGACGCAGTGCCTTCGGAAGAACCCGCAGATTTTCGAGAATCCACGGGTTCATTCACAAAAGACGGAGCTTCTTGATTGTCATCAGTGACAATGGCCCTTTCTTCGACTTCTCCACCTTCAGGAAGAGGAGGAAGCGAGACAAGGTCGGGATGATTCTGTGCAAAATAAAATAGGGAGAGACGTCAGAAAAGAAGTTACAAAAAAGTTAGCAAAGCAACAACAAGACAATAGACAAAGATTACCTGGGGGAGTGGATTGGCGGCGCTGAATGGTTTTACACGACAAGAAGCAGGGACAGGATCTTTTTTGCTGAGAGATGAGATTTTTCGGACAAGCTTTTCCAAGTCTTTGACATCCAAATCCACCGACAGCCGATCTACATCCTCGTTGCCAGCATATCTCCATAGAGGATATTTGCGAGCCTGAAGCGGCTGCACTCTAGTCCTAAGAAAGTATGCAGTAATTTGGATACCCGATAACTCTTTGCCGCGAGTATTTTGCAACTCATGGATGCGAGCCATCAAGGCTTCTGTCGACGCCCTTTCTTCTTCAGTGGCCTCCGCGTCCTAGGAGCGGCGGCGAAAAATTTTCTCGGCACCATCAAAAGGAGGGATGTTGTCCTCCGCACATCCATGGTTCTCCTCCTGAATGTACAACCACTTCTTGCGCCATCCTTGAACTGAGTCAGGAAGCTTGACGTCGAAGTAGTCGACAGTGGGCCGAACAGAAATCACAACGCCGCCTATATTATAGGCGACATTGGGCGAGCCATTACGGCGGCAGAAGAAAATGCGCTTCCAAAGCGCCCAGTTAGGCTGGACGCCAAGGAAGGCCTCGCATAGAGTGATGAAAATGGAAATATGGAGGATTGAATTTGGCGTAAGGTGGTGGAGTTGCAGACCGTAGATAAAAAGAAGTCCACGGAGAAAAGGATGAATGGGGGCGGAAAGACCGCGGATGAGGTGGTCGACAAAACTTACCCGGTACCCCATTGGAGGGGTTGGGTAGCTTTCCTCACGGGGGAAGCACAATGCCTTGGGTTTCTTGCTGATCCCCAGCTTCTTGAGCATGTTGATGTCTTGAGTGGAAATCTTCGATCTTTCCCACTCCGCCGCCCCAAGATCCACGGCGGCCATGGAGGACTCCGGCGTGCTGTGCCTTGTCAATCGACGAGGTGGCATCAACAATGGCGCAGGATTCGCAGCTTGGAGGCGAGGAGCTTAGGAGGCTGTGGATCGCAGGAGGAATTTGCAGATGAGAGAAGGAGGACGGCGCGAGCGGAAGTGCTCAAGGAGGAAGAAGATGAACTTATATAGGGGTGCGGTGAACCGACGAACCGTTGGATAAGGAAAATGTGTGACAGATGATAGCCACGTGGCAACAAGGGTAAAAAAGTAATTCAACGTTGGGGAAGTTACGGTGCGTGCGCCAGAAAAAGCGGAGGATGTGTGTCCCCCACTTGCACGACGTGTCAAGATAGTGGATTAATTGGGCCCGCATGGCAGCGAGAAAAGACTTGTCGCAAATTTTTGACAAGCAATCGTGGCTATCGTCAGCAACAACGTCATCTTGGCAGAAGAAAAAATTCGACTCAACAGCTTCATAAAAGGCGACACGGAAAAATAATGTTGAGCCTTTGATCAAATACAAGTTTCTGATCAAATGCTCGGGGGCTACTTTGGAAAAAAGAAAAAAATATCCAAAAAGACAAAATAGAAATGGCGTGAGCCTATGACCAAATACAAATATTTGTTCATAGCCTCGGGGGCTACTCCCATCGGGAGCGCTGTTCGCGCACCCGAGGAATTATAAAACTTCGGGAGATAAAAAGAAAATATAGCGGCATGAGGCGTGGAGCCTACAACCAAGTACAAGTCCTTGGCTGTAGCCTCGGGGGCTACTCCCATCGGGAACGCTGCTCGCGTGCCCGATGAAATTATAAAAAAGAAAGAAAGAAAGAGAAAAAGAAAGATAGAAGAGCAAAAGAGTATATTTCGAGTTATAATTAACTCTACATATACTCCCATCGGGAGAGCAGTATAAGTCATCTTTGACTCGATAAAATGTGCCATTCCAACAGCCGAAAAAGCACTCGACAATATATTCTCAGAACGCCAAAGTTGCGATCAATTTCTGAATGCCGCAAATTTGCGAAGGTAAGACCCCAGATCCGTTCTGCTGGGCGTGGCATCGCCGAAGACTGCGCTCTGCTACTTTTATCCGTATCAACAGATACGAAGAAAAATCCTAACGGACGCGTTAGGTACCCGATAAATTTTACTGGGACTCGACAGAATGGTAAGACCTTAAGCGGCACCTGTCGAAGTTTACACCGGTATCCCGAGGTCATGTCCAGGGACGTGATCTTGAATTAGGTTTTTGCGGATTGCCACTAGAGCAGTTAACTAGTACCTGATCCGTCAGATGAACTAGCCCCAATTACCATTATCCCTGTACAATATAGATGTTTATGAGAAAAAATATAGAAAAGTCAAAGCTGTCGAATAAAAATAAATAGTGGAGATTTTCCTTGACCCTACGATTCAAGCAAAATCTCAGGGGCTACTGACATAGGCATCCCAAATGGGCCTGCCGAAGATAGTACCAGGGGTTTACTGAAGGCCCACTACCCGAAGAATAAGAAGATTCGGAAGCCCAAGATATTATTAAGGAAAGCTAGAGTTGTAATAGGAAGCGTTATTTGTAATCTTGCGGGATGAGTTAGAAACCATCCCGGACTCTGTAACTTGTACAACACGAATCCCTCGGCTCCGCCTCCTATATAAAGGGGGAGTCGAGGGACGAGGAAGGCATCAAATCATTGTTTACAAACCCTAGTTTTCATAATCGTCGAGTACTTTTCGGCTGAAACCTTCGAGATCTACTTGCCCTCTACTTCCAACTAAACCCTAGCCTACAATCCATAGGCATTGACAAGTTAATACCTTGTCATCAAGCATTGGCCTGTGGACTAGAGAGTCCATCTATCTTTACGCTTCCGCTATGAACTTGTGTTTGTTCGTTGGTCAATAGATCAACTATTTGTGTAATATGGATCATGTGATTCCAATTTGTAAGACATTATGGTTTGTAATGAATGATGACTGTGATACTTAACTATTATGCCTCGCAACAACAATATTCCTGGAATTGCGATGTATGACATAATAGGCATCCGGACTTAAAAATTCGGGTGTTGACAAGTTGGTATCAGAGCCTTTGTTTGACCTTAGGAGACCCTAGTTAGAAATGGACATTCTGAAAATTTAGTTTCAAAAATGAATGAAGTATTTCTGAAAAATCTAAGTCTTTGTCTTCTCTTTGAGTTCTTTGGGAAAATAAGAAGTCATACTCTTCCTTAGAAATATAACTAAAATTTTGCCACACTTGTTCACTTCTCTAACTTAATCCTTCACTTCACTTTCAGATGGAGCCCGTGAACACGAAGTTTTACCAGCTTGGGAATGGGGGAAGCTTGGTCTTCAAGCACGACCTCAATGCCCTTTCCGATCACCTTGATCGCCCGCACCCGGAGTTCCACGGAGTTCAGGTCACGGACCAGCCAGGAGGCGAGTTGCAGTGGATCATCACCACTGACTTGAGGGGCAAGATGGAGCCTCCCACTTCTGAGAGGATCCTCTTCTCCTTCAGGGAGAGCAACTGGCTGGACGGACTTGCCCGCGCCCTTCAGGAGGGACTCGCACGCTTGTGCGGGATGAGCGGGGAGGCACTCAAGGACCCTCGCTTTTCTCACCTCGCGAGGCGTAACTCTGCTGGAGAGCCCATGGACATGTCTCCCCACCCGGAGCTGAAGCACCATGTGGAGCATCTCGACTTCATCCTGTACCACACTCAGAAGGATCTCGACCACGCCCGTGAGTACGCCAACCAGACTCACGCCCACATCATCCAGCAAGGCGAAGCCATCAAGCTGCTCGCCAGGGACCGCAGGACTCTCCGCCAGCAGCGGACGAGGAAGGATGCCACCATCACTCACCTCCGCGAGAAGATAGCAGCACTTGAGGCCACTGTCAAGGCCCAGGAGGAGCAGATGAAGAAGATGGAGGAAGATGGAGACGACATTCAGGGAGGAAGCGCCTTCCTGAGTGACGACGACGACTTCGAGGAGGATGAGAACACCGAGGAAGAAGACTACGAGTTCTTGGACGCCGGAGAGGATGACCACGTCGCCATAGATGTGGATGGAGAGTAGTTTCACTTGTGCACTATCGTAGGTGTGAGTTGTATCCCGCCCCATGTATCGTAGCTTGGAGAAGAAGGGTTCTTAAAACCCTTAGTGTGTTAGCTTGTAATGTGTGTTGTTTGTTATGAATGAATGTATGTTTGTGTCATCATGAAAAGACTTCAAGTTTTAAACTTGGGAACTTAAACACAAAACACGCCATAGAGAATTTCCCTCTTATCTCATGATCTATCTCAATGCTCAGATGGCCCCTCCAACTCGCAACGCGACTCAAGACGCAATGATGCAGATGTTGCAAGTTATGCTGGCAGATAGAGAAGCAGAAAGAGCCGAAAGACAAGCCAACATTGCAGCACTTCAAAAGCTTGCCAACAACAATCAAGGCCATCATGATCACCCAGGATCAAAGCTCAAGAACTTCCAGAATACCAACCCTCCAGTTTTCAGCAAGACTGAGGAACCACTGGATGCAGATGATTGGCTCCAAACTATGGAGAACAATCTAGAAGTAGCTGGAGTTGAAGAAAATGAGAAAGTGCTGTTTGCCACGCACTACTTAGCAGGACCAGCAAGAGCTTGGTGGACAAGCACCCGTGCCATGAACGCGGGACAGTTTATGACTTGGACGGACTTCAAGCTCAAGTTCAGAAAGTACCATGTGCCCCCGGGTCTGATAAAGAAGATGAGAGATGAATTCTGTGAACTGAAGCAAGGCCGGATGTCCGTGGTGGAATACCGCGACAAGTTTCTAACCTTGTCAAGGTACGCCCCGGACGAGACTGATACTACTGAGAAGAGGAAGGAAAGGTTTCTGAACGGACTGCATGATGAGATGCAGACTGTGTTGATCAACATCCCCTTCGCCGACCTCGAAGCCCTTGTTGACTCCGCCATCCAAATGGAGGGGAAACTGCACCAAGCCAGCGAGAACCGCAAGCGCCGCATGATGAACCAGAGTGGGCCTAGCAATGCCCCAAGGTATCGCCCCAACTCAGGCGGAGGCTTCAGGAACAACAAGCCCAATGCACAGATGTCACGTCCGGGTTATCAGAACCGGAGTGGAGGAACCCCCAGGCCAGGAGGCCACTAAAACAACAACAACTACTACAACAACAACAACAACTTCAACCGCGCTCCGCCGAGAGCCCCCAACACCAACAACAATAACAACACCAACACCGCACCAAGGACTGGAAGCAATGCCATTCCCGTTGCAACCAAGGACAAGGCCACAGTCACCTGCTATGAATGTGGAGTTGTGGGACACTATGCCAATGAGTGCCCCAAAAGGCTGGCCAAGCTCGCTGGCAACACCGCTGCACCTGCTCAGCAGCAACGCCGTGTCTCCACCGGCAAGAAGTTCGCCCCCAACAACTCGAACAACCGTGGAGGTCACCTCTACCACATGAACGCCGAGGAAGCCCAGGAAGCACCTGACGTGGTGCTGGGTATGTTCTCTGTTAACTCAATACCAGCAAGAGTGTTGTTTGATTCCGGAGCATCGCATTCATTTGTTACAGAAGACTTTGTTTGCACTTGTAAGATTCAACCAATCAGCTTGAAACATGGCATGATAGTTCAAATACCCGGATCAACAACTAAAGCTAGAAAATTTTGCAAAGATGTACCCATCAGAATTCGTGAAATAGATTTTTATGCAAACTTGATTGTTCTGGGAACAAAAGGATTGGAAGTAGTCCTGGGTATGGATTGGATGGCGAAACATCATGGATTGATAGACTGCGCCAAGAAGGCCATCATCATGACTAGTAGCACCGGAATAGTAATAGAACATATGTCTGAGAGACTACCCAGAAATTTCACCTGCAACCAAAGTGTAGCCAAACCAACTCTGGATCAAATCAGGGTCGTCTGTCGATACCCTGATGTGTTTCCGGATGATCTACCCGGTATGCCCCCGGATCGGGATATTGAGTTCATCATCGAGTTAATCCCTGGAACAGGATCTATAACCCAAAGAGCCTATAGCATGAACCCCACAGAGCTAGTGGAATTGAAGAAGCAACTGGATGATATGTTGTACAAAGGTCTTATTCGACCAAGTGCATCGCCTTGGAGATCACCAGTTTTGTTTGTGGATAAGAAAGACGGTGCCACTCGTTTGGTTACGGATTATCGTAAGCTTAATGATGTCACCATCAAGAACAAATATCCCTTACCAAAGATAGAAGACCTGTTTGACCAGCTGACCGGTGCCCAAGTATTCTCGAAGATTGATCTGAGGACAGGTTACCATCAACTGAAGATCTGAGCAACAGATATTCCTAAGACTGCCTTTACCACCAGATATGGATTGTATGAATACAATGTCATGTCCTTTGGACTAACCAATGCCCCCGCTTACTTCATGAATCTCATGAATAAGATCTTTATGGAATTCCTGGATAAGTTTGTTGTTGTCTTCATCGACGACATTCTTATCTACTCCAAATCAGAAGAAGAACATGAGCAACATTTGGAAGTGGTCCTAGAAACCCCGAGGCAGCACCAGTTGTATGCCAAGTTTAGCAAATGCGAGTTTTGGTTGAAGGAAGTAGGATTCCTGGGACACATCTTGTCTGCAGGAGGAATTGCCATAGATCCCGCTAAAATCAAAACCGTTGAGGAATGGAAAGCCCCAACCACCCAGACTGAAGTCCGGGCATTTCTGGGATTAGCGGGATATTACCGCATATTCGTTGAAGGATTTTCCAGCATCGCAAGACCAATGACTCAACTGCTGAAGAAGGACAAGAAGTTTGACTGGAATGACAAATGTGAAGAAAGCTTCCAGCAGCTCAAGCTCAGATTAACCACAGCCCCAATACTGATCATGCCCGATGTCACCAAGCCATTCGATGTCTATTGTGATGCATCCAAGATTGGTCTTGGATGTGTATTGATGCAAGGAGGCAAGGTGATATCATACCTATCCAGGAAACTGAAGCAACATGAACAGAACTATCCAACTCATGACTTGGAGTTAGCAGCCGTAGTTTTAGCCCTGAAGGTTTGGCGTCATTACCTCATGGGTAATCGATGCGAGATATATTCAGATCACAAGAGCTTGAAGTACATTTTCACCCAGAAGGAGCTGAACATGAGACATCGCAGATGGATAGAATTAATCAAGGATTACGACATGGAAATTCACTACCACCCCGGGAAAGCCAATGTGGTAGCGGATGCCTTGAGCAGACTGCCGTGTCAGTTAAACTCCATGATCGCAATAGAACAACCCAGCCTGTATCAAGAGTTTGAACAGTGTTCAGGCTAGAGCTAGTGAGCGAAGGATTCTTAGCCAGCATTGAGCTCCAACCCACCTTGATGAGCCAGATAAAAGAAGCCCAGAAGGGAAATGCCAGCATTGACGGAATAAAGAGTCAGATAGCTGCAGGAAAGGCACCAGGATTCACCATAGACGAAGACGGAGTTCTTTGGTACAACGGACGCCTGTGTGTACCGTCAGATTCAGAGTTAAAGGAAGTCATTCTGATGGAAGCTCATGATACACTGTACTCCATTCACCCCGGAGGAACCAAGATGTACCAAGACCTGAAGGAACAATTCTGGTGGCACGGAATGAAGCGAGAGATAGGAAGCTACATTGCCAAGTGTGATATATGTCAACGAGTCAAAGCAGAACATCAACGACCCGTAGGACTGTTGCAACCCTTACAGATTCCTGAATGGAAATGGGATTCTGTCGGTATGGACTTTATCACAGGATTGCCCAAATCTAGCAGAGGAAATGACTCCATTTGGGTAGTGATTGATAGATTGACCAAAGGTTGCACATTTCATCCTAGTCAAGACCACATACCAAGGCCCAAAGCTAGCTGAGTTATACATCTCCAGAATAGTCAGCCTGCACGGAACCCCGAAGTCAATTGTGTCAGATAGAGGATCACAATTCACCTCAAGATTCTGGCAGAAAGTGCATGAAGGACTAGGAACCCGTCTGAATTTCAGCACAGCTTATCACCCGCAGACTGACGGACAGACCGAGAGAGTCAACCAGATACTGGAAGATATGTCGAGAGCCTGTGTGCTAGAGTATGGATCCAAATGGGAAGACTGCCTACCTTACGCAGAATTCTCCTACAACAACAGTTATCAAGCCAGCTTACAGATGGCCCCCTTTGAAGCCATGTACGGAAGGAAATGCCGTACCCCTCTGAACTGGTCGGAAGTCGGAGATAGTCAAGTCTTTGGCCCCGATATTCTCCGAGAAGCCGAAGAGAAGGTGCACAAGATCCGCGAATACCTCAAGACAGCCCATTCTAGACAGAAGAGCTACGCCGACAAGAGACGCCGAGAGATGACATTCGAGATCGGAGATTTTGTGTATCTCAAAGTCTCACCCCTCAAAGGAATGCAGAGATTCCAACTCAGAGGGAAGCTCGCCCCCAGATATGTCGGACCCTTCAAAGTTCTGAGTCGCCGAGGAGAAGTTTCATATCAGCTTGAACTACCGGAAGAAATGTCCGCTATGCACAATGTGTTTCACATCTCACTACTTCGGAAGTGCCTAGAAGTGCCGGAGAAGACCGAAGTGTTCAAGAACATCGACCACCGAGCCATTGATATCAACAAGGATCTCACATACCGTGAAGTGCCTATTCGCATCCTTGAAGAAGCTTTCAGGACCACCCGCACCAGGAGTATCAAGTTCCTGAAAATACAATGGAGTAATCACACCGAAGAAGAAGCCACTTGGGAACGCGAAGAAGATATGAAGAAGGAATACCCAGACCTCTTTAGTACCTAGTTTTCTTTAGATCTCGGGACGAGATCTTTTGTAAGGGGGAAGGGTTTGTAACATCCCAAGTTTGCAATAAAAGAAACAAGAGAGAGTTTCCAAGAATCCAAAAATAAGAGCCAACAAAAACTTTTTCTCATCATATAGGACTATGCATATAGCTCACCTTATTAATTAATTGAGTGTGCCTTTACCATGATGCTTGCTTATGTGTATACAAATACTCTAAAACCCTAACCATGATCACTGGATCATCCAAAGTCAAAGAAAAAGAAAATAGAAAAGAAATTATAAAAATCAATTCAACACCCACATATGGCTTATGCCATTTTTACAAATCTTTAATCTAGACCATTTTGGTTTGCACCATTGGTTGTAAATGGATACTAAACACTTATTAACACTTTTGGAAACAGCTCAATTCAAATCAAATTTGAACCAAATATGAGCTCACATGTGATTATGGTCATATGTGACAATTTCAGCATGATACCCACTTTGAGCCCCTGGTTTTTGAAATTTCTCTTCTACACTTGACCAACTCTG
Organism: Lolium perenne; assembly: GCF_019359855.2. Taxonomy (NCBI): domain Eukaryota; kingdom Viridiplantae; phylum Streptophyta; class Magnoliopsida; order Poales; family Poaceae; genus Lolium; species Lolium perenne. The sequence continues at coordinate 145,506,338 of NC_067245.2, forward strand.
TGCACCTCATCCAAGACAACATCAAGGAGAACAACTTTTCTCAAAACCACAACCCGAAACCAAGTGGAGACTTTGAATCAAATTTAAGATCATATGCAAAATGAGCTTTTGCATTTCAATTCCATTTTGATCACCACCACCACCAATATACTCCAAATAATATATGATTGCAACCCACCAAAAAGATTTGCAAAATTCAAAAATTTATTTCTTTCGGGCATTTCATCAAACACCTTGCTGGCAGGGTATCCAATGTTGCCCATGCTGGATTTTGGAGAGGACTTGGTCCAACCCTGGCTCTCCACTGCACCTCTGGAGCCTCCACTCACCTCACTGCATCCTCTCACTCACCTGCCCAGCACTGGAGAGGCTCAACTTGGCCAGAACATGCCATGCCATGGCATGGCATGCCACTCACCTGCTCACTCCCTCTCTGGTCACTTCCAGCAAGCCTCACCATGTCAATCACTCTCCTCTCACTCACCTGAGCCTGACCAGACCAAGCCACGACCAAGTCTCGCACCGCAACGGGCAGAAATCGCCGTGCCCAGTGGCGCCCAGACACGCCCATGCACGTGCCAGAGCGCGCATGGCATTCACCCTGGGCGCGCCAGAACGTCAGCCGCCCGGAGCCCTCGCGTCACCTCCACTCTCCATCTCTCGCCGGTACACGCGCCAGGACGCCAGCAAGCTCGCAGACATGCTCGTTTGACCGCAGGAACGCCGTGGCCCTCGTCATCGTCGACGCGACGCGCCACGGGCCTGCAAGCTCTTGTCGACCTCGCCATCGCTGCAGAGCCCCATCTTCGCCACGATCACGCTTGTCAGCTTCGCCAGGACACCAGCTACCGTACCAGCCCATGCCTTGCCTCTTCGCAGCACTGGAACGGCGACGACGACGGCGACCCTAGCCGAGCGCCTCAGCCATCTCCCGCCGCTATAAAAGGAGGACTCCTCCTCTCAAATTGAGCATGCCATCCACTTCCCCTCCTCACCACGATTCTCCTCGACCACTCACCTCTCTCGGTTAGCCACAGCACTGCGCCAATTGCAAGCTCATCGCCGCCACCAGTAGCCGAAGCTCGCCGGAGAAGGAGGCCGCCCCTGACGACGCCACTGCTACACGGAGCTTCCTCATCTACTCCAACGTCACGGCGCACAACTCCGATGATCGTCGGAGCTCCGACGACCGCTCCGACCCCCTACCTCCGCCGCCAGTAAGTCCACATCTCGCCGGAGAAGAAGCCCTCCCTCGACCGTGCGATGCACTTCTAATCGCACGGCCGATATTCCCCGTACCGATTCGCTAGCCAAACCCCAATGACAGGTGGCCCCCGCCTTGTCAGCTGGCCCGTCGAGATACTGGGCCGGCCCATTTTCCCTCTCGCTCGGCACAGCCCATTTAATTCCCGCCAGCCCACGTTTCAAATTCAAAATTTCAAATAGAGAAATATATGCAATCTGATGTTAACTTTTAAATTTAATAGGGACAAATCTACTTGGCCAAAGTTTACAAATTTTATATATTTGGAAAGCTTAGGATTTTATCTACACAATGCCACTGGATTGAAACCTAGATCTATTATAGAATTAAAGTAGGAAAATAAACAAGGCAGGGACTTTTCTGCCTTAGAATAATTATTAAAAATTAACCAAAAATGTTTTTAAGTTAATTCCAACTCCTATAAATTACATTACACTTGTACTAATTGTTTCTGCAAAAATATGCCATGCTTACTTTGAATGATCATGGCCTAGTTTAATTAAAGGACTTTATGGCTATTTCTAGTCAAGGATATTGTCCAAAACTATTAAGAAATCATATGGGAGTGTTTCTCTCATTTAAATCTTGTAACAACCAATTCAAAATGAGGTAGAGACTCTGGTCATTTAGGTCTCATATGAATTGTTGATGATATTAAATCTTTACTATGTTAGGATTTAAATGGTATGAGGTGCTACACCTCATTTAAATCATTTTCTTAAATGATAAGTATGAAGAGGTTGACTTTTGTCAACCTAGTTCATATATTATTCATGAGAGAAATTAAATCTTAAGAAGATAATGAGAGGAAATTATTTCTCTAAGTAATTAAAAGTAACACATAAGTTAGTATGAGAGGAAATTATTTTTCTTAAATAAGAAAAACACATCCACCAATTTAATAGTAATGTGTGATGCTAGTTTAAGTGGTGTGAATCATGTGTGTGCTTAGTTTAGAAAATAAGTTTGGTATGATGATTGTGTACCCCGTATTCGTATTTTAGACGCTAGTACCGAGGAGTATCAAGAGGAGGAGGAGGTCTACTTCCAAGGAGAAGAAGACCACTTTGACCAATTCCCCAACCAAGGCAAGATAATACTCTTGCAAAGTGCAAAGCTCACCATGAGCAAGGCATTACCCATTTACTTTATGTTCATGATCCTACTTCCTAGTTTTACTTTACAAGCTTTATTTACTTTTTTTTTATCAAAGTATTTTTGATTCATGATTTACTTGGTTAGTAGTGGATTAGTACAAGAGTATCAAAGTTAGCCTAGAAGCAAAGCAAAGTACTTAGCACCCCTCATACCTAGATGCTAGTGCTAAATTAAAAATGACTACTCTAGATGGGAACATGTGTTTGTGAAATGATGATGTTGAAAACCTTGGAATGATGAGTCATTTCCATTGAAAGTTTTGAAGGTGAATATGACATGAATTTGACTTGGTGAATTGGCTAAAAACTGATGATTGAGTTGGATGCGATACCTTACCAATTTTTGAGTACCCCCACAATACCTGATTATGGGTAAGGCTTAGCTGGAAATTTATGTGTCTTAGTATGGGTTCCCTCTGAACACACATCATAGGGGTTACGCCGAGGCTGCCTCCGTTGAAAGTGAAATGACGTGAATTGAGGTGAATTGTACGGCCAAGCCCTATGCAGTTCCTGGGTTAACAGTTGGTTTTCACCGGGAGGCCAAGCTCATGGGGAGAGGTGCCTATACTAGGATGTGTAAGTGAAAGGTTAACGGTTGATGATCCGCGTACTGAGTTACGATTATTCGGGGTTTATCCCTGATGGATGTAATCAAATGTTGTGGCACAAGTGTGCAACCTCTGCAGGGTGTAAACCTATTCGAATAGCCGCGTCCGCGGTCATGGACAGTTGGAAAGGCCATACTGTTTCCATCATCAGAATTTATATCTTTGTGACTGGTGAATTTGAACTTGAACTTGAACGGTGACTTTGAATTTGAATCACAACAGAGTTGTGGGAATGACACTAATGTTCCCACTTGAGTTAGTTAGCACATGAGGAGTTGTTTACAAAAATGTTTCTAAACTAAAATTGGCTTTATGCAAATAACCTTAGAGCTTAGAACACTCTCAATAGTAATGTTAGTACTTACTTTAGTATTAGTTTGCGAGTACTTAAAAGTACTCATGGCTTTGTACCTGGCTATTCAAATGGCCAGACTATGAAGCCGAGCAGCAGTACGAGGATGACGACCAGCAGGACGTCTACCACAACTAGGAGCTTCTAACGCCAAGCGTTGGCCTGTGGACTAGAGAGTCCATCTATCTTTACGCTTCCGCTATGAACTTGTGTTTGTTCGTTGGTCAATAGATCAACTATTTGTGTAATATGGATCATGTGATTCCAATTTGTAAGACATTATGGTTTGTAATGAATGATGACTGTGATACTTAACTATTATGCCTCGCAACAACAATATTCCTGGGATTGCGATGTATGACATAATAGGCATCCGGACTTAAAAATCCGGGTGTTGACAATCTACCCCCTCACCCCTAAACTATGTCCCATGAAGTCAAGCATGAAGAGAAGAGGTTTTGGGTTTCAAATATGGAAATTTCAAGAACCTCCCAAAAGCTTCATTTCAGAGTGACTAAGAAGGATCCAGGCTTACTTTTTCATTTTCATGTTATAAACTTGTTTAAATCCTGGTCAAACCTAGGATGACCAAGATTCAAATGGGCATAAAATTCAAATAAAATAGAAAAATGAAAAATGAAAGCACATAGTCTTCTTATATCATATAGTAAGCATTCAAGTTGATAAACAAGGTTTAGACATATTGAAACCAGACAAATCATGTATCTACCCCTAACCCTAAACTTTGTCTTATGAAGTCAAGCATGAAGAGAAGTTGTTTTGGGTTTCAAACATGAAAATTCAAAGAACCTCCCAAAAACTTCATTTTAGAGTGACTAAGAAGGATACAGGCTTCCCTTTTCATTTTCATGTTTTAAACTTGTTTAAATCTTGGTCAAACCTAGCTAGGATTTGACCAAGATTCAAATATATGGGCATAAAATTCAAATAAAAAACAGAAAAATCATGTATATATCTAATCCTAACCCTAAACTCTGTCTTATGAAGTCAATCATGAAGACAAGTGGTTTTGGGTTTCAAACATGGAAATTTCAAGAACTCCGAAAATTAAGCTTCATTTTAGAGTGACTAAGAAGGATCCAGGCATATCTTTTCATTTTCATCTTTTAAACTCGTTTAAATCCTGGTCAAACCTAGCTAGGATTTGTCCAAGATTCAAATCTATGGGCATAAAATTCAAATAAAAAACAGAAAAATGAAAAAAAAACACATAGTTTTCTTATGTCATATAGTAAGCATTCAAGTTGATAAACAAGGTTTAGACATATTCAAACCAGACAAATCATGTATCTACCCCCTAACCCTAAACTTAGTCTTATGAAGTCTAGCATGAAGAGAAGTCGTTTTGGGTTTCAAACGTTTAAGCCAAAAGCCCCATTTGAAATATTTCAAACTTATTCAAATTTGAAAGACATAGAAGCGTGCATAGACATCAAGCTATTTTCTGGCGCCGTTGCCGGGGAGGTAAGGTAAAAGGTACTTACACTCCGGATCTCGGCAACTAAGCTATTTCCTGGGTAAGTGCTCGAAGCTATTTCCTTTAGATCCTGCAATTGCATCTTTTTGTTTCTTGTTAAACACTAGTAAGGCATAATGGAAAACAACTGTGAGCTTTTAAATCTATTTCCTGAGTTAAGACATAAATGGTGTGTTGCAAAAATTGAAAAACCTATGGAACCTTATTTGCATGCTAATGGCAATGTTATTAGTATGAATGCTTTGAACACCACTGTTGCTAATGCTATGGAAAATTCTAAGCTTGGGGAAGCTGGCTTTGATGAGCATGATATTTTTAGTCCCCCAAACATTGAGGAGAAAATTTTCTTTGATGATACTTTGCCTCCTATTTATGATGATTATAATGATAGTAGTCTTTTGGTGCCGCCTACTATCGAGGATAAATTTGATTATGATTACAATATGCCTCCTATATTTGATGATAGCTACTTTGTTGAATTTGCTCCCACTACAATTAATAAGAATGACTATGCTTATGTTGGGAGTAGTAATTTTATGCATGAGACTCATGATAAGAATGTTTCATTTGATAGTTATATTGTTGAGTTTCTTCATGATGCTACTGAAAATCTTTATGAGAGAGGAAAATATGGTTGTAAAAAATTTCATGTTACTAAAACACCTCTCTTTTTGCTGAGAATCTTGAATTTGCGCTTGTTTAGTTTTCCTATGCTTATTGCATTATGCCTACATGACTTGTTTATTTACAAGATTCCTTTTCATAGGAAGTGGGTTAGACTTAAATGTGTTTTGAATTTGCTTCTTGATGCTCTCTTTTGCTTCAACCCTTATTTCTTGCGAGTGCATCATTAAAACTGCTGAGCTCATCTTAATGGCTATAAAGAAAGCACTTCTTGGGAGATAACCCATGATTTTTATTTTATTACAGCAACTTTGTTTTATATTTGTGTCTTGGAAGTTGTTACTACTGTAGAAACCTCTTCTTATCTTTATTTTATTGCATTGTTGTGCCAAGTAAAGTCTTTGATAGTAAGGTTCATACTAGATTTGGATTACTGCGCAGAAACAGATTTCTGTCTGTCACGAATTTGGGCAGTGTTCTCTGTAGGTAACTCAGAAAAATCTGCCAATTTACGTTAGTGATCCTCAGATATGTACGCAACTTTAATTCAATTTGAGCATTTTCATTTGAGCAAGTCTAGTGCCTCTAAAAAATTCATCTTTACGGACTGTTCTGTTTTGACAGATTCTGCCTTTTATTTCGTGTTGCCTGTTTTGCTATGTTTGATGGATTTCTTCATTCCATTAACTTTCAGTAGCTTTGGGTAATGTCCAGAAGTGTTAAGAATGATTGTGTCACCTCTGAACATGTGAGTTTTTGATTATGCACTAACCCTCTAATGAGTTTGTTTTGAGTTTGGTGTGGAGGAAGTTTTCAAGGGTCAAGAGAGGAGAATGATACAATATGATCAAGAAGAGTGAAAAGTCTAAGCTTGGGGATGCCCCCGTGGTTCATCTCTGCATATTTCAAGAAGACTCAAGCATCTAAGCTTGGGGATGCCCAAGGCATCCCCTTCTTCATCAACAATTTATCAGGTTTCTTCTCTTTAAACTATATTTTTATTCGGTCACATCTTATGTGCTTTACTTGGAACGTCTGTATGTTTTATTTTTGTTTTGTTATTTTCATTCTCTGAATAAATGCTTGTGTCGGACAGAGACACGCTCCACTGGTTCATATGAACACATGTGTTCTTAGCTTCTAATGTTCATGGCGAAGGTTGAAACTGCTTCGTTAATTGTTATTTGGTTGGAAACAGAAAATGTTTTATGTGGTAATTGGTATAATGTCTTGAATAATTTGATACTTGGCAATTGTTGTGCTCATATATATCATGTTTAAGCTCTTGCATCATATACTTTGCACCTATTAATGAAGAACTACATAGAGCTTGCTAAAATTTGGTTTGCATGATTGTTCTCTCTAGAGTCTAGATATTTTCTGGTGAGGGTTTGAACAACAAGGAAGACAATGTAGAGTGTTATAATGCTTGCAATATGTTCTTATGTAAGTTTTGCTGTACCGGTTCATACTTGTGTTTGCTTCAAACAACCTTGCTAGCCTAAGCCTTGTACTGAGAGGGAATGCTTCTCGTGCATCGAAAATCCTTGAGCCAAAAACTATGCCATTTGTGTCCACCATACCTACATACTACATGGTATTTCTCCGCCATTCCAAAGTAAATTACTTGAGTGCTACCTTTAAAATTCTATTCTTTGTCTTTGCAATATACAGCTCATGGGAAAATAGCTTAAAAACTATTGTGGTATTGAATATGTACTTATGTATCTTATTTCTTATAAGTTGCTTGTTGTGCGGTAACCATGTTTCTGGGGACGCCATCAACTATTACACTTTGTTGAATATCATGTGAGTTGCTATGCATGTTCGTCTTGTCTGAAGTAAGGGTGATTTATCATGATCAATGGTTTGAGTATGCATATTGTTAGAGAAGAACATTGGGCCGCTAACTAAAGCCATGATCCATGGTGGAAGTTTCAGTTTTGTACAACAATCCTCAATCTCTTATGAGAATATTATTTGTTGTTGAATGCTTATGCATTAAAGAGGAGTCCATTATTTGTTGTCTATGTTGTCCCGGTATGGATGTCTAAGTTGAGAATAATCAAAAGCGAGAAATCCAATGCGAGCTTTCTCCTTAGACCTTTGTACAAAGTGACATAGAGGTACCCCTTTGTGACACTTGGTTAAAACATATGCTATGCAATGATAATCCATGTAAATCCAAGCTAATTAGGACAAGGTGCGGGCACTATTGGTAATCTATGCATGAGGCTTGCAACTTGTAGGATATCTTATACATAACACATATGCTTTATTACTACCGTTGACAAAATTGTTTCTTGTTTTCAAAATAAAAGCTCTAGCACAAAAATAGTAATCCATGCTTCCCTCTGCGAAGGGCCATTCTTTTACTTTATGTTGAGTCAGTTTACCTACTTCCTTCTATCTTATAAGCAAACACTTGTGTCAACTGTGCATTGATTCTTACATGTTTACCTATTGCACTTGTTATATTGCTTTATGTTGACAAATATCCATGAGATATACATGTTGAAGTTGAAAGCAACCGCTAAAACTTATATCTTCCTTTGTGTTGCTTCAAAGCTTTCTACTATGAATTTATTGCTTTATGAGTTAACTCTTATGCAAGACTTATTGATGCTTGTCTTGAAAGTACTATTCATGAAAAGTCTTTGCTATATGATTCAGTTGTTTACTCATTATCTTTACCATTGCTTCGAATCACTGCATTCATCTCATATGCTTTACAATAGTATGATCAAGATTATGTAAGTAGAATGTCACTTCAGAAATTATCTTTTTTATCGTTTACCTACTCGAGGATGAGTGGGAACTAAGCTTGGGGATACTGATACGTCTCCAACGTATCTAAAATTTCTGATGTTCCATGCTTGTTTTATGACAATACCTACATGTTTTGCTCGCACTTTATGATGATTTTATGCATTTTCCGGAACTAACCTATTGACGAGATGCCGAAGTGCTAGTTGATGTTTTCTGCTGTTTTTGGTTTCAGAAATCCTACAAAGGTAATATTTTCAGAATTGGACGAAATCAACACCCAGAACCTTATTTTTCCCGGAAGCTTCCAGAAAGTCAGAGAGGGACCAGAGGGGAGCCCTAGGGGCCCCACACATGGTGGCGGCGCGGCCCAGGGGGGCGCCCCCTAGTGTGAGGAGGCCCTGTGGCCCCTCCGACTCCGCCTCTTCGCCTATTTAAGCCTCCCTGACCTAAAACATCGAGACGGATTGGCGAAACACCAGAAAACCTTCCAGAGCCGCCGCCATCGCGAAGCCATGATTCGGGGGACATAAGTCTCTGTTCCGGCACCCTGCCGGGATGGGGAATTGCCCCCGGAGTCATCTCCATCGACGCCACCGCCATCTTCATCGCCATCGCTGCTTCCCATGATGAGGAGGGAGTAGTTCTCCCCCGGGGCTGAGGGCTCTACCGTAGCTATGTGGTTCATCTCTTTCTTTGTGATCTAGTTGAATATCATCTATGTGTTACTCTAGTGATGTTATTAAAGTAGTCTATTCCTCCTCCATGATGTAATGTTGACAGTGTGTGCATCATGTAGTACTTGGTATAAGCTATGATTGTGTTCTCTTGTAGATTATGAAGTTAACTATTACTATGATAGTATTGATGTGATCTATTCCTCCTTTCATAGTCTGTCGGTGACGGTGTGCATGCTATGTTAGTACTCGGTATAATTGCGTTGGTCTATCATGCACTCTAAGGTTACTTAAATATGAACATCGAATGTTGTGGAGCTTGTTAACTCCGGCATTGAGGTGCTCTTGTAGCCCTACACAATTAATGGTGTTTGTCATCCAACAAGAGAGTGTAGAGTGGTTTTATTATGTGATCATTGTTGAGAGTGTCCACTAGTGAAAGTATGATCCCTAGGCCTTGTTTCCAAACATCGAATCTCCGTTTATTTACTGTTCAGTTGCATGTTTACTCGCTGCCATATTTATTTCAGATTGCTATTACCACTCATAATCATCCATATTACTTGTATTTCACTATCTCTTCGCCGAACTAGTACACCTATACATCTGACAAGTGTATTAGGTGTGTTGGGGACACAAGAGACTTCTTGTATCGTGATTGCAGGGTTGCTTGAGAGGGATATCTTTGACCTCTTCCTCCCTGAGTTCGATAAACCTTGGGTGATTCACTTAAGGGAAACTTGCTGCTGTTCTACAAACCTCTGCTCTTGGAGGCCCAACACTGTCTACAGGAATAGAAGCGTGCGTAGACATCAATGTCATCACCGCCGCGGGCCTCGTCGGTTCATGCAAGTTTTATCATGATTCAGCAACACAAAGTGTAGCTCTGCTTGCATCTCAGGCGTTTGGCGTGCCCTGTGTTCTTCATACTCACCAAACTCAGGTACCATCCCGCATCAAGTTGAAGCAGCAGGGTGCGCAGAAGGGCAAGCAGCAGGATTCGAAAGAGCGCAAGGGTACCTTGTGCCAACTGACACCGCTGGAACGGATCTCTTCTGATGCCGTGATTCCAGATGGTGGTACGGGCATGTGGGCAGGCGCGAATGGAGATTGGATAGCCCTTCTTGGCTTCCCCTGGAATTGGGAGCTTGTCAATGTGTACACAGGTCGCCGGATTCCTCTACCACCATTATGTGAGTTTAAATCCACCCCGGATAAACTTGTGTTCGAGTCTAATGATCAACATCTTCAACTGCTGAAGATAGCTATTTGCCGAGTTCAAACAGCTGCTTCAAATTATACTAGTTTCTCTGTTCTTGCCATCTTCAACGCGGAAATTGCAGTCCTTCACTATGCTTCTAGCAGATGGACAGTTCTTGACAACCAGTTCTTAGCGTTATGCTACTCCAATGCAATCATCCACAAGGGTATTGTATTTGCTGTAACTCAGACAGGCGAAGTTTATGCATGGAATCAACTTTCTTGGGGTAATTTTTCTCATCTCATATGATGTGTTTTTGCTATTAGTTGCTAGTTTCAGATTTAGCTTTAGCCTTTTTCTTTTTGTTGTGCATTTTTCGTGTCATGCATGTACATTTCCCCCTCTATATTCAATCAAAATCAGCAGCGATATGCCTTTGAGTCAAAATAAAGTACTCCCTCCGATCCAAATCAAATTGACTCAGCTTTGTCTAGCGAGTGCATCTAGCTAGACAAACTTGAGTCAATTAATTTGTGCATATCTAGCTAGACACATCTAGTTGAGTCAATTAATTTGGATTGGAGGTAGTATTTTAGCTAGTATCATTATTCATGTATGTAATCAAGTAATCAAGTTTTGCTGAACTAACTTCAAGTTGTGCTTTCCTTTGCAAGGTTCTTTGTTGATCAGCACAGTACCTATTCCGCCAGAACTTCATGAACAAGTTCCGTACAATCTTTGCTCCTGGTGGTTAGCACGATCTCCTGATGGTTCTAGACTTTTTCTGGTCATGGGGCGTTACTGACGGGCGGGATTATACTGGACTGGTTCGGAATTTACCTGTTGCTGCTACCTCTGAGTGTCTTCATGGTCGCACTATTCGCGGGTATGGTAAGGGTTTACTTGGCTGCGAAGTGTACAACATGGACACCAGTCAGTTGATGCCACCGATGCCATGGAGGAGGATTATTTCCCTTGGATCATATTCTCTCTTCCTTGGAGTGAACTATCCGATTATCAATCTAGTAGAAGATGGGGTAGAACATGACCGTCCAAATATGGCGAGAAGCAACTATGTTTACACATCGCACCATGCAGTAGGCCTTGCATATCCTCCTTGTCCAGAAATTTCCCGCTTCAGTTTGAATTCTGAAGACTGTACTGTTGGTTTCCACCAACATTAGATGGATCTGGCGGCAGGTTCCGTTGTGGTTCATCCCAAGCTTCGCCAACGCCCGACAATGGAACCTGCATTCGCGTCACATGTCCAGAAAGAAGGGCTAGATGTACTTTATGTAATACTCGTGTTGTAATGCAAGATTCGTATCTGTTGAAGTATTTCATTTGCATGTTTATCTCTACCTAGGCTACTCCCTTTCCATAGTTGTGTTGTACTATCTGTTGAACTATTTCCTTTGCCTATTATCTCTACCTAGGCTACTCCTCCATAGTTGTTAAATTGATGTAATGCTCCTACAATGCATGCTACACTGGACGTGTGGCATGTAATGTTATCAAACACCTTTTGTACTCGTTCTAGTAAGTATTTCACACGATAGCTCACATAATTAAAGTACCCCTACAACTTATTAGTTGAAAGATATCTCTCATAATTAAGTACCCCTCTTTGAGCTTATGCGAAACATAAATGACTATTTATAAATATATACTCTCGTCACAAGATTATATTAAAAACAATGGTAGTTCTATTAGAAAAAGAAAGTGTGAATAGTAGAATGATGGAGAAGTGTTTTTTGAGGTCTGGGCATAGCTAGTGTTCATGGTGCAAAAGCACTTAGACTAGTCACAATGGGAAGTATCATAGACTAGTATCATACATATGATACTAGTTTATGATACAACACCTACAATGCATAGTATCATGAATTAGTATTATGCAACGTTGCGAAAAACCAATTATTCATTTCTTTCCAAATAGACTAGCTTTGCGAGGAGGACAAAACATTTCTTTATTGCCCTCTCATATGAATCACCTCCATACATCACCTCTCATACCGATTGAAAGCCATGCCAAATCGTTGGTTCAAGACCATGAATACCAAGCAAATTTTGTTAGCTAGTTGGACCACCCTCGGATTGAAAACCAATGGTTGAAAGAAAGGTGGGCGCCAACTCTTATTTTTTTCTCGAGAGTCCGACACTTGATCTTGATTGCAAAGTTCACAAAGGCCAAATTTTTACATCCTCTTTGTGCAAGTCTTGCCACCATCCAAACTCGGTTTTGAAGGACCAACCAAGAAAAAAAAAAGCTTGCACTTTGGAGGACCCCATGGACCATGAAAAATTTGAAAAACTTCCAGTAAATCATGCATATTTTGATTTATATTTCGGTGAAGTTTCATTCGATTTGAATCATAGGTTTGTGAGCAAATATATATTTAGTTTAAAATAGTGCTCGAATACGTAAGAAGCTATTTAACCACAAGCTAGTCGTCCGAATGGGATGAAATATTCATATATTTTAAAACAAGGCATCTACATATTACTGGATTTTTTCAAAATTTTCTGAATAGTTTTTATTTTTTAGCTTCGAAATAAGAGAAAGTTTGGAACGTTGGATATCAAATGGATAGTACATGGTGGCACATAGTCACAATGTATCTTGGAAGCATCAAACCACTGATGCTCCATCCGGTTTCCAAACCAATCTAAGGAAAGACATTGAAAATGAAGTTCTTCTCTAAAACATCTCTCATTTTATTTTGGTGCTCGTGCGGTTGCATGCTGCCCATGTGTTAAGGTACGTGTCTCTGGTATAGAGAACTACGATTATTAGAGAAAAATATATCGGAATGGTAAATGTAAAAAAAACCTCTCTGGTCAACCTGATGTGACGAGACATCACTGCACCAAACGTCGTCGCAAATTTATAGATGGGTGGCATGCTAGTCTACCAATAGTCAAATCGGCGCCCAGTCGCAGCAGAAGCCTAAAGTAATACATAGTTTTTGCCCCTTGCATGTCTATCATCTTCTTCTTCACCCTCCCAGAATCACGCGCACGCGCAGGATCTCGATCCCCACCATGCCGCATCACTAGTACAATACCTTTCTCTCCTCACCCTGGCTGGTCGCACGCCGCATCGTTCCTTCCATAGCGCTCGCCCTCTCCTCCGAAAACCCCAAGCGCAGTTGCATCCGCCATCCACCTAAATCCATCTTCACGTGATGAATTATTCTAGGCTTTGCCGGGGCGGCGGGGAAGGCCACTGGGAGGCTCTCACCGGTGACAACATCGACCTCATCGCTGCGCATCTGGACGTTACCTACACCATCCGACTTGCCGCATGTTCCAGGGATCTCTACGACCGGATCAGCAAGGATGAAGGTAAGATGCACCATTGGGATGAACCCTTCCTGTTGATGCCTCCGACTGCTTATTGGTTCGATGAACACTGGGACGTGGCGAGACCATCTCGTCTGCATGATACCGTGTACGACCTGTTGCCCCTCGACTATCCTCGCCGATCTGTCGCCCTGTCGTTCATGCACGACAGGAAATGGCTTGGCGCGAAGGCGACTGAATCGCCGCAGCCGATCATCATGGGTGCCAGTGGTGCCCCGTGAACGTCTACACCGAGCAACATATCCCCCTACCATACCTACCTGCTTCGAAGATTGGTCATACTAGTGTATCATATCAACATGCTGCTGCATACCATGTTTTCTGGGGTCCAGTAATTAATTTGGTGAAGATTGTCATCTGCCAAGTGCCCACAAAAGGTGGGAGGTACGCAGATTACAAGCTCATCGGCTTGTTCGACAAAAGGATTTTCTACCTCTAAGGGGGTGGTGACTGGAGAATGCTGGAGGCCCTTACACCTGCATCTGATTATCCAAAGTACTGTGATGCCATTGAACTCGGTGGCCACATTTTTGCGGTGGACGAAACTGACGGCTCCACATACTTCTGGGACACCGCAAATGGTATTTTTTCAGTCCTTATGTTGCATTGCATGATACACTGCCTTAATCAATGAAGTTATTCATGAACTACCTTGTTTATATTTTACCTTTCATAAATGACTTAATGATCACACCCCTTTTGCTGAATATGAATGAACCGTTTCTTGCAATGAATTAGTACTAATTAGTCACCAACAAACATAGTATGCTCAATATGTGATTGCATTCCTGAATTAGTAACTCTACGCCACTGTAGAATATGGATGTAATTAACCAGTATCTCAAAACATAACGTAGCACTATGAAGGCACCCTTTTTGATAACCTTTTACACTCATTGTTTCATATATAACTAATTGATTTTAGCTCCAAAAGGAGGACGAGAGACCCCCGCCATCTGCATCAGAGAGATGCATAAGGACTTTCATAAGTATATGACTTAACGATCACATTCTTTATCCGAATATGAATGAACCGTTGCTTGCAATGAATTAGTACTAATCAGTCATCAGCAAACATAGTATACTCCGTATGTGAATGCATTCCTGAATTAGTAACTCTATGCCACTGCAGAATATGGATGTAATTAACATGTATCTCAAATGTTAACTTAGAAACAGAAAAATAGAATAAAATCGTTTGTAATTACATTCGTAGCTTATATTTTAATATAAATGTTCCCTATTAATAGTGATGCTATTAATAATTATTATGTGTAAAATCTGATAAATCCGATGCAGAGTTTTAGTTCTTGGCTGTAATCTTATCGATAACCGGATTTTTTGGGTACCTATCGGTGTAAGAAAGCACCGGCCGGTGTTTACCAAAATTTGTTTAAAATTTGACAACCTTTGTTATATTTTACATATATTTTAATTTTTTTTTGGAAAATCTTAGCCGGTATTTGGACTGATGTTTTGCGAACGGGTAATACATGTGCCCATCGGTATTTTCTAGAGATCGGGGAAAAAGCCTTGATTGGATGTACCTAAATGGAGATCAAACAATTATTTATTTATATCGGTGAATAATCTGCAAAATGTTATAATTAATTTTGTTTTTGATACATTATTTCTACCATTTTCTTGAATAGATTTCTGTTTCCCACAATTATCTTTGATTAGTGATTGTGACGTCCCCTCATTCAAAATAACTCAGGTTATCTTTTTTCCTAATTCAGTGTTATTTAATTTTGAGTAAGTTTACGACTAATATCTACAACCTCATATATATATAAGATTTAGCACATGTAGGCCTAACAAAGTTAGCTGCCTGCAGTCCCCTGTATAGTTTCTTTTTTGCTTTCTCAGTTTTTCGTAGCCTTGCTACAACCCTGTATGCTCCCGCCTTCTCAGCGGTTGTCACATCCCAAAATTTTCCAAATTTTGGAATGTGAAATATAAATAAAATTTAAGCTTGGTTGGTTGTCTTGATTTAAATTTTTCAATAAAATAAAAAATTAGTGTTACTTAAAACTATTTCCCAAAAATGGAGTTTTCAAAAACATGCATTGCATTCATAAGCATCATGGCATCTTTGCATTCCTTAGGAAAAATTTGAGCAAAATTTAAATTTATAAAGAAACCTTAAACCCGAAGAAATGCAAATAAAGTATGTAGGCCTATGTGCTAAATTCGAATTTATTAAAATATTTTTTTAAACTAAAAGTGGTTCCAATATATTCTACATTCAATAAGGGATCCACTAATATTTTATTTACAATTTTCTAACTTGATTTAAGTTACTTCTGAAGTAATTAGTTTTCAGTTTTTTTTATAGTAACTCAAGAAACAAAATAGAGAAGAAGAAAAAAAAACAAAGAAGAGGGACGAGTCTTGGCAGCCAACGACTCTAAAACGAGTCAGCCCAACCGTGCATCACACGCGCACGGCCACACGACCAGCGACGCACAACGCAGCGTTTCGTTTTTCTTTTTCGGCTGACGTGTGGGCCTCACAGCCACGTCAGCTCGTCTTCAAGCCCAGGCAATGGACGGGTCGCATCGTGCGTCCGTTTCGAGCGTTTCTTCCTCATTTGATTGCGGGCGATTTAAGCCACCATTTGACGCACCGTTTCTTCCTACTTAAGCCCCATTCTCTCCCCTCTATTTCCCCTCAAACCTCACAGAACGAGAGCCACCAGGCTGCTCGAATTTGACCTCGCAAATCTGCGGTACCGGTGACTTCCCGGGACGATTCCGGTGAGCACAGTCCATATCTTGACCTCTAGTTTCTTCCAAACTTCCTATCTTTTCATTTCGCATCTCTCAGACTTTATTTCGCAATTTTTGGTGCACCACAGCTACAGAGCCATATTCATCTGCGAGTACGTTCACGGGAAAATTCTCCGGCGAGCGATTTCCGGCGAACTACTGCGCCTTGACGTCCGCGACTTCTCCATCGAGTTCCTCTTGCGAAGACGAACTCCGTCGTCTGCCCCACCATCGCCAAGGAGCACCAGAACGTCAACGCCGGCGACATCAGACGACATTGCTGTGAGCCACCTGTGTTCCCGTACGTGACCAATTCTTTGTTTTTCCTTTCCTTTTATTCTCTTTCCTTGCAATCACCGGATCTAGATCCTAAGGCTGGTATCAACTCACTTAGATGAAGGGGTATCAGCCAATCAAAATCAGCCACTTGTCATATGTGTTCTAATTTTCGGATATTTAGGACAGGACATGTTACAATCTTTGAAAAATCATATCTTGAGTTCTACAAATCGAAAATTTACAAATAATATGTCCCTGAACTCAGAAAAATGTGTAGAATCTGTTAGAGCTATAACATTACACTTTTACATCATTATCGTTCACAGTTTTTACAGAAACACAATTAGAATATTTTGGGTATAAGATTTGTTCTACAAAATATTTTTGAGCGATTCTTTTTGCTACTAGCAGAAAATCAAATCCTCTGTCGGCAAGCACGACCGACTTCTCCGTCGGCGAGCCGCCGGCCGTGGGCGAGGGCGAGGCGTCCCCGTACACTATGACAGTGCAC
Source organism: Lolium perenne (assembly GCF_019359855.2). NCBI lineage: Eukaryota > Viridiplantae > Streptophyta > Magnoliopsida > Poales > Poaceae > Lolium > Lolium perenne. Next base: position 145,523,415 of record NC_067245.2, read on the forward strand.
ATCTTCTTCTCGAGGACGTACGAGCTCAGGAGGATGGCCGGCCCCCTCCCTGCCCCACTGGATGAGGACGATATCACCACTACACCTTGCGAAGAGGTGGTGCTGGATCTTGGCTTGCCTCCGAGGGAGCTGCGTAGTGGGGGCAATGTCGTGCGAACTATGCGCGAGATTCTTGCCCGTGTATGGCTGCTCAAGAACCTGAACCTCACGGAGGAGGAGTGGGACATCATCATGCCTTACGATGTTATGCACCTGATGTGGCAGCAGGCGTGTCGTCGGCTCGGTGGCCTCCACTTCGACCTCACCCTTAGGGTGGACCACCGGCTCATCGTCAACTTGCCGGCGCCGGCAGACGCTTGGGTCCTAGTTGCGCCGGAGGACGGCCACCGCAAAGATATGCATGTCGGGCTCGTCGCAGCCGCACAACGGTGCGTCTCCGGGGATGCAAACACCCGTTCCATAGGAAGTGCATCTTCTCCTGGTTTGTAACGAACGCCAGCTGCCCTATCTGCCGCGATAAAGTGCTGACCCATCTTATTTTCGATTTGTAGCATAGTATGAATAAAACCCCTGTATGATAGGGATGCCATGCCAACTTGAATCCTATGTCAAGAGAAATTCTATTTGATTGTGGTTATAAGATATTCTGCATTAGTTTGATCAAGTATTATCATTCTATTTTCCTGTGGGATATGACCCTATGAATCAAACAGCATGGGATTACTTCCACACAATTAAGTTTGACCAACTTTTACTAGGACAACAAACATAAATAATTAGTCATCATGGGATTACAATCCAACAGATAATTGTCTTCAGGACTCATACATTTTCCAAATAGAAAAATCAAAACAAATCATGGTTCTTCATCTCACAAAGATGATACAGAGACAAGAGTCTAATCATCATCATCATCATCATCATCACCTCCGTCTTCATTCTCGATATTCGTGCATGGTCTCATCCTCGCTCGTCGTGTCCATTCTCCTCCCGAGATTCACCGTAGCTTCAGTTTATCCATCTCTTTGTCGACTATGCTAACCTCAACAGTTGAAATCTACTTCTCCATCATGTGCAGGGATACCCGTATCCAACGAGGTTTCATCAATGTCAAGAACTTTAGTTTGCATACAACCAGCGAAATCATCTTGTTGGGCACCAATTATTGGATCCGCATTCTCATCCAAATCATATATGTTCCTTGCCACAAACTTTTGCACATACCGCCATCCTTTTCTAGATCTCATCTTCCAAGAAAAGTACCTTGGCCGCTTGAGATACCAAAATATAAGGATCATCCTTGTACCACCGAAAGCGTAGTATTAACCGATATGAAATACCCATCATTTCGGCACCTTTGCCCTTGTTTGGATCTTGGTTGTACCAATAACACTTAAATAGAACCACGTATTGGACAAGAACCTTATCACTATAGAACAACCGAATAACCTCTTCTATGTGACCATAATGGTCAAATGACTCGATCTCTTCTTTCTCGGTTGTCAAGTGATCTCCACCGGTTGTGATGCCACTATTTCGTGTCTTCAAATGTTGTTCACGCTCATAGGATCTGTAATGGACACCATTGGCATTGCAAGCTGCAGCTACCAACACCCTCTTATCTGGACCACGTGATAGGACAAGGAGATCAGCACTAACAGCGCACTGGATTCTCCGCATGGAGTTTCGAGATCTACGATTACAAAATAGACAAGAGGTCATCTCATGTGAAAACACATAGACAAGTCGAGTGCAATTGAACATCTTACATATTTCTCAAACCAGTCCCGAAACCCACTCCCACGTGCCGATAGCTTTCCATTCGTTTCCATGTACAACCCGCAAAACATAGCCAAGTCAGCTGAATATATTTCATTTTGATACAAGTTCATAGTATATGCGAGGAACTTAGTATTTCGTGTGCATAGTACTCACTTAACATATTCATCAGCCTCTCGTAGCATTATTCAAGCACATACCAAGACAAATTGTTCAAATTCAGACTACTCTAATGTTTTTCGGTCCTCTTTCCTATTAGCTCAACACCATGATTAAAAACAGATCCTCCAACTTCCAAAATTCTGCGACCCCGGTTGAATCTGGTCTCAATATCGTGAATATATCTTGAGGCAAATGTATATGCTTCAGCAGCAATATACGCCACCGCAATGCAAGCCTCCGGTCTAGCTTTGTTCCTAATCGTATTCTTGAAAGTGCACAATGACGTTCTATAGGGTACATCCATCCATACTGCATCGGACCTCTTAAAAGTGCCTCATCGAGGTAGATGAACAGCCAAATGCACCATCACATCAAAGAAGGCTGGAGGATATATCACTCCAGCTTGCACAGATTACCGCTATGTCCACCTTAAGACGTTCTACAACAGCTCGCTTAGAGTTTTACTACATATTTCCCTAAAGAACCTTCCCAACTCTGCAATCACGTTGTACATATTTGGCTTCACTAAATCTTTAATGCCAATAGCTAAAAGCCTTTGCACAGGATATGACAATCGTGAGTTTTCAACCCTTGGAGCTTGTTTCCTTCAAAGATTGAGACAATTTGCAATGTTGGAAGCAAATCCGAACGGGAACATCACACCTCGGAGGTACTCACAAAATAATCTCCTTTTAGGCATCGGCAATGTGAATTCCGCGCCTCGAAATTTATAATGTTTTTCCTTGCCTTTGTTCACTTTGTCATTACGATCCATTTGCAAGTGTCTCGTTAACATTCAATGTTGCACAATCAATCCTAGCATTTGAGCTATCTTTTGTCTTGGATGGAATGTTGAGTAATGTGCCGACAATGCCGTCACATATATTGTTCTCCATGTGCATGATATCAATATTATGCCGAAGCTTCTTACTGCCCAATACGGCAAGTCCCAAAGAGTGGTCCTGCGCTTATAAAATATTCTCGGTCTATCATTTTCCATTTCCTTCCTCTTGGTACATGCTGCTATTTCACCTCCCATCTTCCTTTTGGTAGCTGCTAGACTCGAGTTCATCTCCTCTCTTCTTCCTTTTTCTATCTCGCTACTACCGCCGCCGCATCTTCTCGTATCCTTCTCTCGTTGTACTCGCCGTGGCGGCTGGTGGTTTTCCTGGTTTAACATTTCTGACCGCTTCTAGGTGCGCTCCAACTCGTGACTCTTAAAGTGCTGCGGTTTAGTCTTTTTACAGCCCGATCACCAATAAATTGCAATTTTTTCTATTTTTTCGGAAACTGTGATCTAATGGAAGGAAACGGCGATGGCCCATATAGCATATCTTGTTTATTATCCTCACCGCCACCGATCGGTATCACGGTGAACACATGCATTATAACCTGATGTTACTCGCTCGACATAGTGCCCAAAGCTGGATAATCATGGGTGCAATACAAGACAAAGAAAGACGTAATAGAAAATTTTGTTCTTTAGGTTGACACACATCCCGTGTAGGGACACCCTCCCATAATGTTTGCAAGTCTCTAATAAGAGGCTGCATGAACACATCAAAATCCTTCCTGTGAGATTTGGGACCTGGGATGAGTAAGGCCATCATACGCTTCGACTGATCGGTGCATGTCCAGGGAGCCTCGGTTGTAAGGTGTAACTAGTAATCGGCCACATGCTATACGAGTTGCTCATGTTGCCAAATGGGTTGAATCCATCTCAGAGCAAGGCCAAGTCTCGTGTTCCTTGGATCTGCAGCAAAATCTGGATGATCCAGGTTGAATTGCTTCCATTCATCGCCATCGCCAGGATGCCTCGATAAATCAGGGTCGGGCGTGAGAATCTCTTTGTGCCATCTTGTTTCCCGAGATGTTTGTTCTCAAGCAAACAACCTCTCGCAATCTTTGTACAAGTGGAAAGTATCTCGAACCTTCCAAGGAATCTTTTTCTTACCACCAGCTCCATCATGTTTCCATCTTGATTCCTTACATACCGGACATTCATCGAGGTCATTATACTCCATCCAAAACAAGGTACGCTTATTTTTGCAAAAATCAATCTTCTCATATCCAAGTCCCGCACCTTGATGTACCGCTTCACCTCATAAAAGGATTTTGGCAGTCCACCCCTGTGAGTGCATCGTCGTATGTCTTCGCAACCGCATTGAACGCTTTATTGGTAATCCCCTGGTATGACTTGTCATGAAGTAATTTCACAATTAATTCGAATCTTGACACAACAGAACCAGGGCCACTAAGCGCTTTAGCATCTTCTATCGTGTCATGGAAAAGAGGCTTTTTGTGATAACCATGGGGCTGTTGGCTTGCATATGGATACAGATTCCGTAACAAATTAGCAGAGCCTCATCCTGGACGAGATCTTCAAAGCCGATAACCATCGAATAAAGAGGATCAATAATGTCGTGCTGATCATAGTGTTCACCATGGTTAATCCACCTGATATATGTCTGGTCCATCCCATAAATGAATAAATGATCTGAGACTACATGTTGAGGCTTGGACCCAATATTCAAACATACGCGGCATGGACAAATCACTTCCTTTGTCTTGTCGCCGTCAAGAAATCACTAACGTGCTTCACGAAGTCTTCAATACCACTCAAATATGTTGGTGTGTTTAATGAGTGAAATAATATCTAAGTTCTGTCCATCTCGTTGAGGAGATAGATGGTCGAGAAGCGATAAGCTATTTCAACAAACAAAGTCACCTACGAATGTAAGCAAACATACCCGAGCAAACAGGTCGAATATAAAACTATAAATGCTACATTATTTGAGCCGATTTCAAGAAACGAACCGAGTGCAAAACTACGGCTACCTAGCGAACAGATTTTTTTAGGTCGACCATCGGGTTTCCCCACTTTGTATTTTTTTATTAATAAAAAGAGGGAAATATGTACAAAAGTTGCTGGAGAGCAGCAACTAAAAGGATCATAGATCCCAAACAGCAAAAAATATATAAAATGTTCTACCCATGATATGATTTCCTCTTTGCCTTATGAACAAGGAGAGCAATTTCATCCTTGAATCTCTTGTGCCATCTGTAAATGCTTGGGGGGGAGGGGCGAACAGATCTATCGAAAGCAATACAATACCAACACATTCTTTCTTCTTTTTTGCCGTAATTTCGCCAATCTATTAGCAGTGCAAAGAAGCCAAAAGTAATAAGATTACATACAGGTTCATAGACCACCAGGGCCGTACCTGAGAATACGGAGGGCCTGAGCAAAACAAGAAATAGAGGCCCTCAACATGATCATTGGCAGCTAAAATGATTTTATATATACTACTCACTCCATTTCAATAAACAATGCACCCTCGTTTTTCGTATTTTATCTTCGAAAAAATATTAATCTATATCTCTCTATTTAAAAATGATGTTTCAATTTTATGTAGATATACATGTATTTAGATGAGTTTAGTTTGCAGATACATGCAAGTTTTGATGTAGTTGAAACATATTTTTCAGGATGAAGTATATAAAAAAAATTGATATAAAACTGGTATCATTAGAAAGTATTTTCCAACATGATTCTAACAATGCTGCTTATGTATTATATGATCGTGATATTGTTGTCCTATTTATTTGGTCAAGGTTCACATTGAAATGTGGTAAAATAAATTAAAAGAAGTGCATCGTGTGAAAAAGCAATCTAAGAATTCAAAAGTGCTAATTGTTAGTCGAAACATGACATCATTGAGACAAAATATTAATATTCATTGGAAGACTAACTGAATTAGATGCACTCGCGATGAAAGAGAAAGAGAAGATATGGGTAAGAGCAAGTACAATAAGGTACGCCTTTTTTGTTTGTTTGGGTTGCTCATCAAGCTTATCGCTCGATACAATAAGGTACAACAATGGGAGTGGTGTTTGGAACATGGGTGCATAGTGGGTGGTATCATAGAGTACTATCATAGATATGCTATATTTATTATAGTGGAGTATTGAAAATGGCATATATAGAAGGGGATATTGAGAATTGAGAGTGGCATAAACACAACTTCAGTTTTTGTAATGGCATAAACACAACTTGTGAATTGAGGAGTGGCATAGAATCAATTAACACTTGTTTCAATAACAGCCATCAAAAGCCAATCGAACGCACGAGAATGGATCCAAAATTTACCATTTTAAGTTTCACGAGAAAATTTTAAACTTAAAATTCAGATCGCCTAGAAGTTTTTGAAACAAAAATCCAAGAAATCTTATATGTTGGGTTATGCATTCTGGGAGTTTCATTAGATTTAGCCATATTGTTTATCAATAAACCTCATTTTATGTTTTACAACCAACTTTAAACTTAAAATTCAAACTCATTCAAAGAAAAGAACAACATTCCAAAGAAATCTTATATATTTCTTCTACATTCGGGAAAGATTGGTCGGATTCAAAAAATAGTTTGGGAATAAACATTATTTTAGTCTCGAAACGACTTATTGTAGAGTGATTTTTGGTTGGATACATTCATGTGTGTTCGATTGGCTTTGGATGGCTGATATTGAACCAAAGTCAACGCTGGGCTTTTGACCTGAACGTCATCGGAGCTGCGTCAAAAGTCCAGCCATGACTTTGTCTCAATAACAGCCATCAAAAGCCGATCGAACGCACAGAATGGATCCAACCAAAAATCACTCAACCGCTGGAATTTTGACCGAAAGTCATCGAAGCTGTGTCCATACTTGCCCAACAGGTTGCGTATGAATGTAAACCAACATATCTCGAGCAAACAGGTCGAATATAAAACTATATAACTAAATGCCACGTTATTTGAGCCGATTTCAGCAAACCAACCGAGGTCTATTTTTTAGGCTGGACATGGTTTCTCGCTGTGTATTTTTCACTGTAATAAAAAAGAGGGAAAATGTTACTGGAGAGCAGCAACTAAAAGGATCATAGATCCCAAACAGCAAAATCTAGCTAAAAAGGTTATACCCATGATGATAAGCCATGATATGATTTCCTCTTTGCCTTACAAACAAACAAAGGTACAAGATTTAACGAATTCGAGCAAATAGGTAAAGCGGAAAACAATGTCAAACAAACACATCGAGAGGAAAACAATATCAACCGATCGATTCGAACGAACTAACGAACTTATAAGGGCTGGGCGACGACGGCGATCGACTTCGATTGAGCTATAATGAATCGTACTTGCCCAGGCCTCAAGATAGCATGCATACCGTGAGGATCTACCACTGACCGCGCTGCCGGTGCGGCTGGAGAAGAACGGCGCCACCAAGTCGCCGGTGCGACGCGGCTGATAGACAGCGTGGGGAAGTTTTGGTGCGCGGCCTGGTTCACCGAGGGTGTGTCTAGAGAAGAACAGGGCGCCGAAGGAGGTGTCTAGAGAAGAACAAGGTGGGCTGGGTGCTGAGTTAAAGGCGAGCGTTCGAAATATTGGGCGCGCGTTCGAAAGTTTAGGTGCGCGAGGGAGGTGTCTCACGAGTTAAAGGCGAGCATTCGAAATTCCCCGTCCTCTTCTTTTTTGGGCTAATCTATCTATACCTCTATTCTATCTACATGTTTTTTATTTTTTTTCTATTCTATACATGAGTTTTTGAATTTGAATTTTTTCACTCTGTCAGCCTTCCGGCCAATGCTCATTTGAAGTAATTGAAGCTGTTGATTTGCAGCTTAGAGGTGCTATCTACCGCTCATCATACAAGGACTCTTCAGATCTAACGGCTGTGAATGCACGGATTCGTCACCCATCCTTCCCTTGGATCAAGGCGATGCTGAAAGCCTGAAACACTGAACCCTCTAGATACTTCGGGATACCTCAACGCCCCACATTATTAAACAGGCCTTTTCCGACACGGGAAGTCAAAAGTTGGGGGCTCCATGCAGTACATATGAATACTCGCTAGCTGCATGGTCTAGAAGCAGACTAGAGTAAATCATCAATTCGTCAAATCAATTGGTGTATAATTTTTTTAGGAGCTAAGACGCCGGCATGAACCATTTTATCAACTTGAATGCTTACTACATGACATAAGAAGACTATGTACTTTGGTTTTTCATTTTTCTGATTTTTTAAATTTTGTGCCCATTTGAATCTTGGTCAAATCCTAGGTTTGACCAAGATTAAACAAGTTTAAAACATGAAAATGAAAAGGTAATCATGGATCCTTCTTAGTCACTCTAAAATGAAGCTTTTGGGATGTTCTTGAAATTTCCATGTTTGAAACCCAAAACGACTTCTCTTCATGCTTGACTTCATAAGACAGTAGTTTAGGGGTTAGGGGTAGATACATGATTTGTCTAGTTTGCTTATGTCTAGACCTTGTTTATCAACTTTAATGCTTACTATATGACATAAGAAGACTATGTGCTTTGGTTTTTCATTTTTCTATTTTTTTTGAATTTTATGCCCATATATTTGAATCTTTGTCAAATCCTAGGTTTGACCAGGATTTAAACAAGTTTAAAACATGAAAATGAAAAGGTAAGCCTGTATCCTTCTTAGTCACTCTAAAATGAAGCTTTTGGGAGGTTCTTGAAATTTCCATGTTTGAAACCCAAAACCACTTCTCTTCATGATTGACTTCATAAGACGAGTTTAGGGTTAGGGGTAGATATATACATGATTTTCTGGTTTGAATATGTCTAGACCTTGTTTATCAACTTGAATGCTTACTATATGACATAAGAAAACTATGTGCTTTGGTTTTCATTTTTCTGATTTTTTTATGCCCGTTTGAATCTTTTGGTCAAATCTTAGGTTTGACCAAGAATTAAACAAGTTTAAGACATGAAAATGAAAAGGGGAGCATGCATCCTTCTTAATTAGTCACTCTAAAATGAATTTTGTAAGAGGTTTTTGAAATTTCCATGTTTGAAACCCAAAACCACTTCTCTTCATGCTGGACTTTATAAGACAGAGTTTAGGGGTTAGGGGGTAGATACATGATTTGTCTAGGTTGAATATGTCTAGACCTTGTTTATCAACTTTAATGCTTGCTATATGACATAAGAAGACTATGTGCTTTGGTTTTTCATTTTTCTATTTTTTTTGAATTTTATACCCATATATTTGAATCTTTGTGAAATCCTAGTTTTGACCAGGATTTAAACAAGTTTAGAACATGAAAATGAAAAGGTAAGCCTGGATCATCCTTCTTAGTCACACTCTAAAATGAAGCTTTTGGGAGGTTCTTGGAATTCCAATGTTTGAAACCCAAAACCACTTCTCTTCATGATTAACTTCATAAGACAGAGTTTAGGGTTAGGGGTAGATATATACATGATTTTTCTGGTTTGAATATGTCTAGACCTTGTTTATCAACTTGAATGCTTACTATGTGACATAAGTAGACTATGTGCTTTGGTTTTCATTTTTCTATTTTTTATATTTTATACACATATATTTGAATCTTTGTGAAATCCTGGGTTTGACCAGGATTTAAACAAGTTTAGTACATGAAAATGAAAAAGGTAAGCCTGGATCCTTCTTAGTCACACTCTAAAATGAAGCTTTTGGGAGGTTCTTGAAATATCCATGTTTGAAACCCAAAACCACTTCTCTTCATGATTGACTTCATAAGACAGAGTTTAGGGTTATGGGTAGATATATACATGATTTTCTGGTTTGAATATGTCTAGACCTTGTTTATCAACTTGAATGCTTACTATATGACACAAGAAGACTATATGCTTTTGTTTTTCATTTTTCTGATATTTTTTTTGAATTTTATGCCCGTTTGAATCATTTGGTCAAATCTTAGGTTTGACCAAGATTTAAACAAGTTTAAGACATGAAAATGAAAAGGGAAGCTTGCATCCTTCTTAGTCACTCTAAAATGAATTTTTAAGAGGTTTTTGAAATTTCCATGTTGGAAACCCAAAACCACTTCTCTTCATGCTTGACTTCATAATACAGAGTTTAGGGGTTAAGGGGGAGATACATGATTTGTCTAGTTTGAATATGTCTAGACCTTGTTTATCAACTTTAATGCTTACTATATGACATAAGAAGACTATGTGCTTTCGTTTTTCATTTTTCTATTTTTTTGTATTTTATACCCATATATTTGAATCTTTGTGAAATCCTAGGTTTGACTAGGATTTAAACAAGTTTAGAACATGAAAGTGAAAAGGTAAGCCTGGATCCTTCTTAGTCACACTCTAAAATGAAGCTTTTGGGAGGTTCTTGAAATTTTCATGTTTGAAACCCAAAACCACTTCTCTTCATAAGACAGAGTTTAGGGTTAGGGGTAGATATATACATGATTTTTCTGGTTTGAATATGTCTAGACCTTGTTTATCAACTTGAATGCTTACTATATGACATAAGAAGACTATATGCTTTTGTTTTTCATTTTTCTGATTTTTTTGAATTTTATGCCCGTTTGAATCTTTTGGTCAAATCTTAGGTTTGACCAAGATTTAAAACAGTTTAAGACAATAAAATGAAAAGGGAAGCCTGCATCATATCCTTCTTAGTCACTCTAAAATGAATTTTTAAGAGGTTTTTGAAATTTCCATGTTTGAAACCCAAAACCACTTCTCTTCATGCTTGACTTCATAAGACAGAGTTTAGGGTTAGGGGTAGATACATGATTTGTATGGTTTGAATATGTCTAGACCTTGTTTATCAACTTGAATGCTTATTATATGACATAAGAAGACTATGTACTTTGGTTTTTCATTTTTATGTTTTTTTTAATTTTCTGCCCATTTGAATCTTGGTCAAATCCTAGGTTTGACCAAGATTTAAACAAGTTTAAAACATGAAAATGAAAAGGTAAGCCTGGATCCTTCTTACTCACTCTAAAATGAAGCTTTTTGGGATGTTCTTGAAATTTCCATGTTTGAAACCCAAAACGACTTCTTTGTACTACAGTTTGTACATACTCTCAGATAATCTGGACCGTACTTTGCACCTATTTTTAATGGATCATATGTGCCCAGAAATGGCTCATATTAGAATAGTAGACTCATATTAGTGTTCTTGACATTCTGTAAAATTATCAGATTTTTCGAAGTTTGTTTTTTTGGACAAAATTTTACCAATTTCTAGACAAACGAGAAAATGTCAGTCTTTTTATGCAAATCTGCACATAAATGGCTCAAATTAAAACAAAGATACTCGTTTTGTGTTTTTGATTTCCTATAAATAAATAGATTTTCCTGAGAAGTTCTAATTTTTGCCAGAATTTGAAAATTTTGGATTTCTTATGTGCCCGAAACACCCAAAAGTCGCTCCAAATCTGAACACAGGATTATTTTGGTCAATACGAAAGTATAAACTGAAATACGACTATTTATTGAACCGTTTTCATGTTGTATTGTTGAAAATGGCATAGAAGGGGGTATTGAGAATTGAGAGTGGCATAAACACAACTTCAGTTTTGGAATGGCATAAACACAACTTGTGAACCGAGGAGTGGCATAGAACCAATTAATCCTAGAACCAATTAACCCCACCAAAAATGGGTGATGCATGTATCCTTCACCAAAACAGCAATACCTGTCTGAAACAAGTACATGAACACAAGTACACCACCATAATAATAATACTAGGTGACTCAACGACTCAACATTGACTCGACTCAGACACAACTACTACATTGACACAAGTACTAATATAATAAAGTAAGAGTACTAGTTTGTTTACATTTCCATAGGCCAATTTTACGAACAAAATTTCGAAAATTAACCTTCAGAAACTCGGAAGCCAGGTGACACAGCAGTCATCAAGGATTGCAGCTAGTGGTACACAGTGACCTGGTCAAGATCTACCTTGAGCCTCGCTTGACGCTTCAGCTCGGAGTTGAGAGCCTTCTCCCGTGACAGCTCGGCCTCTAGTTTGTCCGTCCTAACCGTGAGGTTCAGGATCGATCCGGCGAGTTTGTCCATGGTCTCCGCTCGGCCGAGGCTCCGCCGCTGGATCTCATTACTCGCAGTTGAACGATTTCATGGCGATATCGTCGAGAATGCGAATCCGGATCTTCTCAGTGGCGAGCTCAGAATAACGTCTCATGCACTCATCGGCGAGGGCGCTTCGGTCCGCCGTCTCGACGCAGAAATCGCCCATAACCATTTCTAAAATGGGCCCGATCTCGTAGCGGGGCTTCTATCAGATGGGGATGGAGCACAAAATCAGAAGTGTACCCAGAGAAGTACCAAGAAAGAGAAAATGGGAATCCCAATTTGCACGAATGTCTATACCTCGCTGCTTTGAGAACTTGGCTCCGTGGAAGATGTTTCCGCAGCGGGAGGGCTGCGGGAAAACTAAGGCCGCCCGACCTGAATATACGATTGAGAGAAGGTAAGAAAAGGAGGGGATGATAAGTTGTGAAAGACATAGAAAGATGCGCAAGAACGGAGGATCGCCTGAAGGTGGCAGTCGCGGGCTGCGACGCCCTTGAAGACTCTTGCGCAGAAGGCACCTCGACAGCAGCACAGGGATGGCATTGCTGGGATTCCCTCAGCTTCGCCGCAGCCGCACGAGCCCTTCTGTGGCGAGACTTGCTCCGGTCATGGTGGCGAAGTAGTATTCCAAGAGGTAAACAAAGTGGTGAACTCGAGGAAGACGGCAAGAGCAAAGGTTAGTCCTTAAATTTGGCCTCCCCGTCTCCTCGGCACCTCGCGAGTAGTAATACTTATCTGGTCAAAGAGCAAACTTCGAGGCAGAGACTTGGTGGGCCATTCATCTCCAACTATACTTCCTCCGATCCGAATGATACCAAATTTTTGAATGACAAATCACCCAAAACAGTATTCCAAGAGTATATGTAAGCTTTCATTTTGGAGTGACTAAGAAGGATGCAGGCTTACCTTTTCATTTTCATGTTATAAACTTGTTTAAATATTGGTTAAACCTATGATTTGACCAAGATCAAATGGGCATAAAAATTCAGAAAAAATCAAAAAAATGAAAATCAAAGCACATAGTATTATTATGTCATATAGTAAGCATTCAAGTTGATAAACAAGGTCTAAACAACAAACCAGACAAATCATGTATCTACCCCCAACCCTAAACTCTGTCTTATGAAGTCAAGCATGAAGAGAAGTGGTTTTGGGTTTCAAACATGGAAATTTCAAAAAACTCCCAAAAGCTTCTCATTTTAGAGTGACTAAGAAGGATTCATGCTCACCTTTTCATTTTCATGTTTTAAACTTGTTCAAATCTTGGTCAAACTTAGGATTTGACCAAGATTCAAATGGGCATAAAAATTGGGAGGAAGGGTATGAATTACAATTCAAAAAAACAAGGTAACTTAAATACTTGGATGACTCATATTAGTGTTCTTGACATTCTGTAAAATTATCAGATTTTTCGAAGAAGTTTGATTTTTTGGACAAAATTTTACCAATTTCTAGACAGAACAGAAAATGTCAGCCTTTTTATGCAAATCTGCACATAAATGGCTCAAATTAAAATAGTATACTCGTTTCAGTGTTTTTGATTTCCTATAAAAAAATTAGATTTTTCTGAGAAGTTCTAATTTTTGCCAGAATTTGAAAATTTTGGATTTCTTGTGTGCCCGAAACTCCCAAAAGTCGCTCCAAATCTGAACACAGGTTTATTTTGGTCAATACGAATGTATAAACTGAAATACGACTATTTATTGAACCGTTTTCATGTTGTATTGTTGAAAATGGCATAGAAGGGGGTATTGAGAATTGAGAGTGGCATAAACACAACTTCAGTTTTTGGAATGGCATAAACACAACTTGTGAATTGAGGAGTGGCATAGAACCAATTAACCCTAGAACCAATTAACCCCACCAAAAATGGATGAGGCAAATCATGTATCTATCCCCTAGCCCCTAAACTCTATCTTATGAAGTCAAGCATGAAGAGAAGTGGTTTTGGGTTTCAAACATGAAAATTTCAAGAACATCCCAAAAACTTCATTTTAGAGTGACTAAGAAGGATACAGGCTTCCCCTTTTCATTTTCATGTTTTATACTTGTTTAAATCTTGGTCAAACCTAGGATTTGACAAAGATTCAAATGTGCATCAAAATAAAAAATCAGAAAAATTAAAAACCAAAGCACATAGTTTTCTTATGTCATATAGTTAGCATTAAAGTTGATATAAACAAGGTCTAGATATATTCAAACAAGAAAAATCATGTATCTACCCCTAACCCTAAACTCTGTATGTCTTATGTAGTCAAGCATGAAGAGAAGTACGTGGTTTTGGGTTTCAAACTTGGAAATTTCAAGAACCCCCCAAAAGCTTCATTTTAGAGTGACTAAAGGATCCAGGCCGGGCTTACCTTTTATTTTCATGTTTTAAAATTGTTCAAATCTTGGTCAAACCGTACCTAGGATTTGATCAAGATTCAAATGGGCATAAAATTCCAAAAAAATGAAAAACCAAAGCATATAGCCTTCTTATGTCATATAGTAAGCACTCAAGTTGATAAACAAGGTCTAGACATATTCAAACCAGAAAAATCATGTTTCTACCCCTAGCCCTAAACTTTGTCTTATGAAGTCAAGCACGAAGAGAAGTCGTTTTGGATTTCAAACATGGAAATTTCAAAAACCTTCCCAAAAGCTTCATTTTGGAGTGACTAATTAAGAAGGATACAGGCTTACCTTTTCATTTTCATGTTTTAAACTTGTTTAAATATTGGTTAAGCCTAGGATTTGACCAAGATCAAATGGGCATAAAAATTCAGAAAAAATCAAAAAAAATGAAAACCAAAGCACATAGTATTATTATGTCATATAGTAAGCATTCAAGTTGATAAACAAGGTCTAAACAACAAACTAGACAAATCATGTATCTACCCCCTAACCCTAAATTAACTCTGTCTTATGAAGTCAAGCATGAAGAGAAGTGGTTTTGGGTTTCAAACATGGAAATTTCAAAAAACTCCCAAAAGCTTCTCATTTTAGAGTGACTAAGAAGGATTCAGGCTTACCTTTTCATTTTCATGTTTTAAACTTGTTCAAATCTTGGTCAAACTTAGGATTTGACCAAGATTCAAATGGGCATAAAAATTGGGAGGAAGGGTATGAATTACAATTCAAAAAAACAAGGTAACTTAAATACTTGGATGCCCCAAAGATGTGTGGAAGCCCAAAACAATGGCAAAACATGTGCGCACGCTGCATTCAATTCAAGGAGAACACATAGTAGGCATCGATAGTTTGACCTAAATTTGAAATCAAAGAGAAGGTGGTTAGAAAAAATCAAAATTGGCAAAGCAAAGCATGAAATCATAAATTTGTGATGCACTATAGCTATGAAAAGTATCAAACAATGCATACCAAAATGATTTTTTAGAGGAATACTAGTTCAACTTATTTTAATTTTATATTAGTAGCCCAAAATCGAAGTAGTAGTTGGATATTTTTGAACTTAATCTGTAGTAGTGGGCAAAACCCTAGTTTAACCTATTTAATCATAGATTCGTAGGTCGATTTTTCTACTTTTTTATTATTACTATGCAGCACATGTGTGTTTGCCCGTCGAGTGAAACTCGGAGGAAGAGGGATCACTCGGAAGGAGAGAAGAAGGGAGAGAATTATGGTGTCTCCCCTTTTTCGTGTGATGATGTTGACTTTTGTGCAGGGTTTGTCAGTGAGGAGGAGCGAGCGAGCGAGCGAGTCGAGCGAGGCCGAGAATGAGAGAGATTTGTTTTTTTTTGTGAGAGGGACAACCGAAGGATCCAGAAGGACCCAAATACTTCCGATACGCATCCTGATGCGTCTTCTCTTGACAAAGAAAATGGCTGGGAGTTTGCGTACCTATTGCACGCGACTTGTGCTCACTGAAGTGTGGGACCTCACGCATGGGCACCACACGTAAGTGACATACCTGTTGATGTAAAAACTCGGTTGATTATTATACTACTACATTTATACAAAGTTTCCTATGGATTCAAGGGTACGAAAGCCAAGTTAAATCATTTACATGACATTATTTTTTCCATGAAGCCAAGTTAACTCATTTATCAATTGGTACATTTTGGAGTGACTAATAAGGATCCAGGCTTACTTTTTCATTTTCATGTTTTAAACATGTTTAAATCTTGGTCAAACCTATGACTTGATCAAGATTCAAATGGGCATAAAAATTCAAAAAAAATCAAAAAAAAACAAAAAACAAAAGCACGCCGTCTTCCTATGTCATATAGTAAGCATTCAAGGTGATAAACAAGGTCTGGCATATTCAAACCACAAAAATCATGTATCTACCCCCTAACCCTAAACAAGGATCCAGGCTTACCCTTTTCATTTTCATGTTTTAAACTTGTTCAAATCTTGGTCAAACTTAGGATTTGACGAAGATTCAAATGGGCGTAAAAATACTTAGAAAAATCATGTACGTATCTACCCCAAACCCTAAACTCTATCTTACGAAGCCAAGCATGAAGAGAAGTGGTTTTGGGTTTCAAACATGGAAATTTCAAAAACCTCCCAAAAGCTTCATTTTAAAGTGACTAAGAAGGATCCATGCTTACCTTTTATTTTCATGTTTTAAACATGTTCAAATCTTGGTCAAACCGTACGTACCTAGGATTTGACCAAGATTCAAATGGGCATAAAAATTCAAAAAAAAAATGAAAAACCAAAGCACATAGCCTAGCTTCTTATATATGCCATATAGTAAGCACTCAAGCTGATAAACAAAGTCTAGACATATTCAAACCAGAAAAATCATGTATCTACCCCTAACCCTAAACTTTGTCTTAATTATGAAGTCAAGCACGAAGAGAAGTGATGTCTACGTTCCCCCTCCTTTCCTGTAGACAGTGTTGGGCCTCCAAGAGCAGAGGTTTGTAGAACAGCAGCAAGTTTTCCCTTAAGTGGATCACCCAAGGTTTATCGAACTCAGGGAGGAAGAGGTCAAAGATATCCCTCTCATGCAACCCTGCAACCACAAAGCAAGAAGTCTCTTGTGTCCCCAACACACCTAATAGGTGCACTAGTTCGGCGAAGAGATAGTGAAATACAGGTGGTATGAATATATATGAGCAGTAGCAACGGTGCCAGAAAATAGCTTGCTGGTGTGTAGTTGATGGTGGTAGTATTGCAGCAGTAGTAACACAGTGAAACAGTAAACAAGCAGTAGTAACGCAGCAGTATTTAGGAATAAGGCCTAGGGATTACACTTTCACTAGTGGACACTCTCAACATTGATCACATAACAGAATAGATAAATGCATACTCTACACTTTTGTTGGATGATGAACACATTGCGTAGGATTACACGAACCCTCAATGCCGGAGTTAACAAGCTCCACAATAATGCTCATGTTTAAGTAACCTTATAGTGTAAGATAGATCAATAGACTAAACCAAGTACTAACATAGCATGCACACTGTCACCTTCATGCATATGTAGGAGGAATAGATCACATCAATATTATCATAGCAATAGTTAACTTCGCAATCTACAAGAGATCATGATCATAGCATAAACCAAGTACTAACACGGTGCACACACTGTCACCTTTACACACGTGCAGGAGGAATAGAACTACTTTAATAACTTTGCTAGAGTAGCACATAGATAAATTGTGATACAAACTCATATGAATCTCAATCATGTAAAGCAGCTCATGAGATTATTGTATTGAGGTACATGGGAGAGAGATGAACCACATAGCTACAGCGGAGCCCTCAGCCTCGGTAGAGAACTACTCCCTCCTCATGGGAGCAAAGCGGTGATGAAGATGGCGGTGGAGATGGCAGCGGTGTCGATGGAGGAGCCTTCCGGGGCACTTCCCCGCTCCGGCAGCGTGCCGAACAGAGACTCCTGTCCCCGGATCTTGGCGTCGCGATGGCGGCGGCTCGGAAGGTTTCGTGGTTTTCGTCGAACGCATCGGGGTTTTCGCGACGGAGGCTTTATATAGGCGAAGAGGCGGCGCAGAGGGCTTGGGGGCCCACACCATAGGGCGGCGCGGCCCCCTTCCGGCCGTGCCAGGGTGTGTGGTGTGGGGCCCCAGGGCTCCCCTCTGGCGGCTCTCGGGTGTTCTGGATGGTTCCGGAAAAATAGGAACCTGGGCGTTGATTTCGTCCGATTCCGAGAATATTTCGTTACTAGGATTTCTGAAACCAAAAACAGCAGAAAACAGGAACTGGCACTTTGGCATCTTGTTAATAGGTTAGTTCCGTAAAATGCACGAATATGACATAAAGTGTGCATAAAACATGTAGATAACATCAATAATGTGGCATGGAACATAAGAAATTATCGATACGTCGGAGACGTATCAGCATCCCCAAGCTTAGTTCTGCTCGTCCCGAGCAGGTAAAACGATAACACAGATAATTTCTGGAGTGACATGCCATCATAAACTTGATCATACTATTTGTAAAGCATATGTAGTGAATGCAGCGATCAAAACAATGTATATGACATGAGTAAACAAGTGAATCATATAGCAAAGACTTTTCATGAATAGCACTTCAAGACAAGCATCAATTAAGTCTTGCATAAGAGTTAACTCATAAAGCAATAATTCAAAGTAAAGGCATTGAAGCAACACAAAAGAAGATTAAGTTTCAGCGGTTGCTTTCAACTTGTAACATGTATATCTCATGGATATTGTCAACATAGAGTAATATAACAAATGCAATATGCAAGTATGTAGGAATCAATGCACAGTTCACACAAGTGTTTGCTTCTTGAGGTGGAGAGAAATAGGTGAACTGACTCAACATTGAAAGTAAAAGAATGGTCCTCCATAGAGGAAAAGCAT
This sequence comes from Lolium perenne, assembly GCF_019359855.2. Lineage (NCBI taxonomy): Eukaryota > Viridiplantae > Streptophyta > Magnoliopsida > Poales > Poaceae > Lolium > Lolium perenne. The sequence continues at coordinate 145,542,056 of NC_067245.2, forward strand.
CGATTGCTATATTTGTGCTAGAGCTTTTATTTTGAAAACATGAAACAATTTTGTCAACGGTAGTAATAAAGCATATGTATCATGTAAATTATATCTTACAAGTTGCAAGCCTCATGCATAGTATACTAATAGTGCCCGCACCTTGTCCTAATTAGCTTGGACTACCGGATCATCACAATGCACATGTTTTAACCAAGTGTCACAAAGGGGTACCTCTATGCCGCCTGTACAAAGGTCTAAGGAGAAAGCTCGCATTGGATTTCTCGCTATTGATTATTCTCAACTTAGACATCCATACCGGGACAACATAGACAACAGATAATGGACTCCTCTTTTATGCATAAGCATGTAACAACAATTAATAATTTTCTCATATGAGATTGAGGATATTGTCCAAAACTGAAACTTCCACCATGGATCATGGCTTTAGTTAGCGGCCCAATGTTCTTCTCTAACAATATGCATGCTTAACCATAAGGTGGTAGATCTCTCTTACTTCAGACAAGACGGACATGCATAGCAACTCACATGAAATTCAACAAAGAGTAGTTGATGGCGTCCCCAGTGAACATGGTTATCGCACAACAAGCAACTTAATAAGAGATAAAGTGCATAATTACATATTCAATACCACAATAGTTTTTAAGCTATTTGTCCCATGAGCTATATATTGCAAAGGTGATGATGGAATTTTAAAGGTAGCACTCAAGCAATTTACTTTGGAATGGCGGAAAATACCATGTAGTAGGTAGGTATGGTGGACACAAATGGCATAGTGTTGTTTGGCTCAAGGATTTGGATGCATGAGAAGTATTCCCTCTTGATACAAGGCTTAGGCTAGCAAGGTTATTTGAAACAAACACAAGGATGAACCGGTGCAGCTAAACTCACATAAAAGACATATTACAAGCATTATAAGACTATACATCGTCTTCCTTGTTGTTCAAACACCTTACTAGAAATTATCTAGACCTTAGAGAGACCAATTATGCAAACCAAATTTTAGCATGCTCTATGTATTTCTTCATTAATGGGTGCAAAGCATATGATGCAAGAGCTTAGACATGAACACAACAATTGCCAAGTATCACATTACCCAAGACATTATAGCAATTACTACATGTATCATTTTCCAATTCCAACCATATAACAATTTAACGAAGAGAAAACTTCGCCATGAATATTATGAGCTAAGAACACATGTGTTCATACGAACCAGCGGAGCGTGTCTCTCTCCCACACAAGCATGATGTAATCCAATTTATTCAAACACAAACAAATACAAAAACAAACCGACGCTCCAAGAAAAGCACATAAGATGTGATGGAATAAAAATATAGTTTCAGGGGAGGAACCTGATAATTTGTCGATGAAGAAGGGGATGCCTTGGGCATCCCCAAGCTTAGACGCTTGAGTCTTCTTGATATATGCAGGGGTGAACCACCGGGGCATCCCCAAGCTTAGAGCTTTCACTCTCCTTGATCATGTTGCATCATACTCCTCTCTTGATCCTTGAAAACTTCCTCCACACCAAACTCGAAACAACTCATTAGAGGGTTAGTGCACAATATAAATTGACATATTCAGAGGTGACACAATCATTCTTAACACTTCTGGACATTGCATAATGCTACTGGACATTAGTGGATCAAAGAAATTCATCCAACATAGCAAAAGAGGCAATGCGAAATAAAAGGCAGAATCTGTCAAAACAGAACAGTTCGTATTGACGAATTTTAAAATGGCACCAGACTTGCTCAAATGAAAATGCTTAAATTGAATGAAAGTTGCGTACATATCTGAGGATCATGCACGTAAATTGGCTTAATTTTCTGAGCTACCTACAGGGAGGTGGACCCAGATTCGTGACAGTAAAGAAATCTGGAAATGTGCAGTAATCCAAATCTAGTACTTACTTTTCTATCAACGGCTTAACTTGGCACAACAAAACACAAAACTAAGATAAGGAGAGGTTGCTACAGTAGTAAACAACTTCCAAGACACAAATATAAAACAAAGTACTGTAGCAAAATAACACATGGGTTATCTCCCAAGAAGTTCTTTTCTTTATAGCCATTAAGATGGGCTCAGCAGTTTTAATGATGCACTCGCAAGAAATAGTATTTGAAGCAAAAGAGAGCATCAAGAGGCAAATTCAAAACACATTTAAGTCTAACATGCTTCCTATGCAAAGGAATCTTGTAAATAAACAAGTTCATGAAGAGCAAAGTAACAAGCATAGGAAGATAAAACAAGTATAGCTTGAAAAATTTCAGCACATAGAGAGGCATTTCAGTAACATGAAAATTTCTACAACCATATTTTCCTCTCTCATAATAACTTTCAGTAGCATCATGAGCAAACTCAACAATATAACTATCACATAAAGCATTCTTATCATGAGTCTCATGCATAAAATTATTACTCTCCACATAGGCATAATCAATTTTATTAGTTGTAGTGGGAGCAAATTCAACAAAGTAGCTATCATTATTATTCTCATCAAGTGTAGGAGGCATAGTATAATCACAACAAAATTTACTCTCCATAGTAGGTGGCACCAAAAGACCACTATCATTATAATCATCATAAATAGGAGGCAAAGTATCATCAAAGAAAATTTTCTCCTCAATGCTTGGGGGACTAAAAATATCATGCTCATCAAAGCCAGCTTCCCCAAGCTTAGAATTTTCCATATCATTAGCAACAATGGTGTTCAAAGCGTTCATACTAATATCATTGCTACTAGCATGCAAATAAGATTCCATGGGTTTTTTAATTTTTGCATTAAACCATTCATGTCTTGACTCAGGAAATAGAATAAAAAGCTCACAGATGTTGTCCATTATGCCTTACTAGTGTAAACAAGAAACAAAAAGATGCAATTGCAGGATCTAAAGGAAATAGCTTCGAGCACAAACACAATGGCGCTCGAAAAGTACTTTACCTGGAACCGAAATATGAGTGCCTTTTACCTTTCCTCCCGCAACGGCGCCTTAAAAGTGCTTGATGTCTACGTTCCCCCTCCTTTCTCAGAGATGTTGTTGGGCCTCCAAGAGCAGAGGTTTGTAGAACAGCAGCAAGTTTTCCCTTAAGTGGATCACCCAAGGTTTATCGAACTCGGGGAGGAAGAGGTCAAAGATATCCCTCTCATGCAACCCCGCAACCACAAAGCAAGAAGTCTCTTGTGTCCCCAACACACCTAATAGGTGCACTAGTTCGGCGAAGAGATAGTGAAATACAGGTGGTATGAATATATATGAGCAGTAGCAACGGTGCCAGAAAATAGCTTGCTGGCGTGTAGTTGATGGTGGTAGTATTGCAGCAGTAGTAACACAGTGAAACAGTAAACAAGCAGTAGTAACGCAGCAGTATTTAGGAACAAGGCCTAGGGATTACACTTTCACTAGTGGACACTCTCAACATTGATCACATAACAGAATAGATAAATGCATACTCTACACTTTTGTTGGATGATGAACACATTGCGTAGGATTACACGAACCCTCAATGCCGGAGTTAACAAGCTCCACAATAATGCTCATGTTTAAGTAACCTTATAGTGTAAGATAGATCAATAGACTAAACCAAGTACTAACATAGCATGCACACTGTCACCTTCATGCATATGTAGGAGGAATAGATCACATCAATATTATCATAGCAATAGTTAACTTCGCAATCTACAAGAGATCATGATCATAGCATAAACCAAGTACTAACACGGTGCACACACTGTCACCTTTACACACGTGCAGGAGGAATAGAACTACTTTAATAACTTTGCTAGAGTAGCACATAGATAAATTGTGATACAAACTCATATGAATCTCAATCATGTAAAGCAGCTCATGAGATTATTGTATTGAGGTACATGGGAGAGAGATGAACCACATAGCTACAGCGGAGCCCTCAGCCTCGGTAGAGAACTACTCCCTCCTCATGGGAGCAGCAGCGGTGATGAAGATGGCGGTGGAGATGGCAGCGGTGTCGATGGAGGAGCCTTCCGGGGGCACTTCCCCGCTCCGGCAGCGTGCCGGAACAGAGACTCCTGTCCCCCAGATCTTGGCGTCGCGATGGCGGCGGCTCTGGAAGGTTTCTGTGGTTTTCATCGAACGCATCAGGGTTTTCACGACGGAGGCTTTATATAGGCGAAGAGGCGGCGCAGGAGGGCTTCTGGGGGGCCCACACCATAGGGCGGCGCGGCCCCCCCTCTGGCCGCGCCAGGGTGTGGTGTGGGGCCCCCGGGGCTCCCCTCTGGCGGCTCTCGGGTGTTCTGGATGGTTCCGGGAAAAATAGGAACCTGGGCGTTGATTTCGTCCGATTCCGAGAATATTTCGTTACTAGGATTTCTGAAACCAAAAACAGCAGAAAATAGGAACTGGCACTTCGGCATCTTGTTAATAGGTTAGTTCCAGAAAATGCACGAATATGACATAAAGTGTGCATAAAACATGTAGATAACATCAATAATGTGGCATGGAACATAAGAAATTATCGATACGTCGGAGACGTATCAAGAAGTCGTTTTGGGTTTCAAACATGGACATTTAAAAAACCCTCCCAAAAGCTTCATTGTGGTGTGACGTACTAAGAAGGATACATGCTTACATTTTCAACAACCCCCCTAAAAGCTTCATTATAGAGTGACTAAGAAGGATCCAGTCTGGCGGGCTTACCTTTTATTTTCTTGTTTTAAACTTGTTCAAATCTCGGTCAAACCTAGGATTTGACCAAGATTCAAAATGTGCATCAAAATTCAAAAAAAATTATAAAAATTAAAAACCAAATTAAAGCACATAGTGTTCTTATGTCATATAGTAAGCATTAAAGATGATAAACAAGGTCTAGACACATATTCAAACAAGACAAATCATGTATCTATACCCCTAACCCCTAAACTCTATCTTATGAAGTCAACAACATGCATGAAGAGAAGTGGTTTTGGGTTTCAAACATGGAAATTTCAAAAACCTCCCAAAAGCTTCATTTTAGAGTGACTATTATATATAAGAAGGATCCATGCCTGCTTACCACCTTTTCATTTTCATATTTTAAACTTGTTTAAATCCGTGTCAAATTAAACCAAGGATTTGACCAAAAGATTCAAATGGGCATAAAATTTAAAAAAAAATCAGAAAAATGAAAAACAAAAGCATATAGTCTTCTTATGTCATATACTAAGCATTCAAGTTGATAAACAAGGTTTGGACATGCATATTCAAACCTAGGCAAATCATGTATCTATCCCCTAGCCGGCCCCTAAACTATATCTTATGAAGTCAAGCATGAAGAGAAGTGGTTTTGGGTTTCAAACATGAAAATTTCAAGAACATCCCAAAAACTTCATTTTAGAGTGACTAAGAAGGATACAGGCTTCCCCTTTTCATTTTCATGTTTTATACTTGTTTAAATCTTGGTCAAACCTAGGATTTGACAAAGATTCAAATGTGCATCAAAATAAAAAATCAGAAAAATTCAAAACCAAAGCACATAGTTTTCTTATGTCATATAGTTAGCATTAAAGTTTATATAAACAAGGTCTAGATATATTCAAACAAGAAAAATCATGTATCTACCCCTAACCCTTAACTCTGTCTTATGTAGTCAAGCATGAAGAGAAGTGGTTTTGGGTTTCAAACTTGGAAATTTCAAGAACCCCCCAAAAGCTTCATTTTAGAGTGACTAAAGGATCCAGGTCGGGCTTACCTTTTATTTTCATGTTTTAAAATTGTTCAAATCTTGGTCAAACCGTACCTAGAATTTGATCAAGATTCAAATGGGCATAAAATTTCAAAAAAATTGAAAAACCAAAGCATATAGCCTTCTTATGTCATATAGTAAGCACTCAAGTTGATAAACAAGGTCTAGACATATTCAAACCAGAAAAATCATGTTTCTACCCCTAGCCCTAAACTTTGTCTTATGAAGTCAAGAACGAAGAGAAGTCGTTTTGGATTTCAAACATGGAAATTTCAAAAACCTTCCCAAAAGCTTCATTTTGGCGTGACTAATTAAGAAGGATACAGGCTTACCTTTTCATTTTCATGTTTTAAACTTGTTTAAATATTGGTTAAGCCTAGGATTTGACCAAGATCAAATGGGCATAAAAATTCAGAAAAAATCAAAAAAATGAAAACCAAAGCACATAGTATTATTATGTCATATAGTAAGCATTCAAGTTGATAAACAAGGTCTAAACAACAAACTAGACAAATCATGTATCTACCCCCTAACCCTAAATTAACTCTGTCTTATGAAGTCAAGCATGAAGAGAAGTGGTTTTGGGTTTCAAACATGGAAATTTCAAAAAACTCCCAAAAGCTTCTCATTTTAGAGTGACTAAGAAGGATTCAGGCTTACCTTTTCATTTTCATGTTTTAAACTTGTTCAAATCTTGGTCAAACTTAGGATTTGACCAAGATTCAAATGGGCATAAAAATTTGGAGGAAGGGTATGAATTACAATTCAAAAAAACAAGGTAACTTAAATACTTGGATGCCCCAAAGATGTGTGGAAGCCCAAAACAATGGCAAAACATGTGCGCACGCTGCATCCAATTCAAGTAGAACACATAGTAGGCATCGATAGTTTGATCTAAATTTGAAATCAAAGAGAAGGTGGTTAGAAAAAATCGAAATTGGCAAAGCAAAGCATGAAATCATAAATTTGTGATGCACTATAGCTATGAAAAGTATCAAACAATGCATACCAAAATGATTTTTTAGAGGAATACTAGTTCAACTTATTTTAATTTTATATTAGTAGCCCAAAATCGAAGTTGTAGTTGGATATTTTTGAACTTGATCTGTAGTAGTGGGCAAAACCCTAGTTTAACATATTTAATCATAGATTCGTAGGTCGATTTTTCTACTTTTTTATTTTTACTATGCAGCACATGTGTGTTTGCCCATCGAGTGAAACTCGGAGGAAGAGGGATCACTCGGAAGGAGAGAAGAAGGGAGAGAATTATGGTGTCTCCCCTTTTTCGTATGATGATGTTGACTTTTGTGCAGGGTTTGTCAGTGAGCAGGAGCGAGCGAGCGAGCGAGCGAGTCGAGCGAGGCCGAGAATGAGAGAGATTTTTTTTTTGTGAGAGGGACAACCGAAGGATCCAGAAGGACCCACATACTTCCGATACGCATCCTGATGCGTCTTCTCTTGACAAAGAAAATGGCTGGGAGTTTGCGTACCTATTGCACGTGACTTGTGCTCACTGAAGTGTGGGACCTCACGCATGGGCACCACACGTAAATGACAGACCTGTTGATGTAAAAACTCAGTTGATTATTATACTACTACATTTATACAAAGTTTCCTATGGATTCAAGGGTACGAAAGGCAAGTTAAATCATTTACATGACATTATTTTTTCCATGAAGCCAAGTTAACTCATTTATCAATTGGTACATTTTGGAGTGACTAAGAAGGATCCAGGCTTACTTTTTCATTTTCATGTTTTAAACATGTTTAAATCTTGGTCAAACCTATGACTTGACCAAGATTCAAATGGGCATAAAAATTCAAAAAAAAGAAAAAAAAAGAAAAAACAAAAGCACGCCGTCTTCCTATGTCATATAGTAAGCATTCAAGGTGATAAACAAGGTCTGGCATATTCAAACCACAAAAATCATGTATCTACCCCCTAACCCTAAACAAGGATCCAGGCTTACCCTTTTCATTTTCATGTTTTAAACTTGTTCAAATCTTGGTCAAACTTAGGATTTGACGAAGATTCAAATGGGCGTAAAAATACTTAGAAAAATCATGTACGTATCTACCCCAAACCCTAAACTCTATCTTACGAAGCCAAGCATGAAGAGAAGTGGTTTTGGGTTTCAAACATGGAAATTTCAAAAACCTCCCAAAAGCTTCATTTTAGAGTGACTAAGAAGGATCCATGCTTACCTTTTATTTTCATGTTTTAAACATGTTCAAATCTTGGTCAAACCGTACGTACCTAGGATTTGACCAAGATTCAAATGGGCATAAAAATTCAAAAAAAAATGAAAAACCAAAGCACATAGCCTAGCTTCTTATATATGCCATATAGTAAGCACTCAAGTTGATAAACAAAGTCTAGACATATTCAAACCAGAAAAATCATGTATCTACCCCTAACCCTAAACTTTGTCTTAATTATGAAGTCAAGCACGAAGAGAAGTCGTTTTGGGTTTCAAACATGGACATTTAAAAAACCCTCCCAAAAGCTTCATTGTGGTGTGACGTACTAAGAAGGATACATGCTTACATTTTCAACAACCCCCCTAAAAGCTTCATTATAGAGTGACTAAGAAGGATCCAGTCTGGCGGGCTTACCTTTTATTTTCTTGTTTTAAACTTGTTCAAATCTCGGTCAAACCTAGGATTTGACCAAGATTCAAAATGTGCATCAAAATTCAAAAAAATTATAAAAATTAAAAACCAAATTAAAGCACATAGTGTTCTTATGTCATATAGTAAGCATTAAAGTTGATAAACAAGGTCTAGACACATATTCAAACAAGACAAATCATGTATCTATACCCCTAACCCCTAAACTCTATCTTATGAAGTCAACAACATGAAGAGAAGTGGTTTTAGGTTTCAAACATGGAAATTTCAAAAACCTCTCAAAAGCTTCATTTTAGAGTGACTAATATATATAAGAAGGATCCATGCCTGCTTACCACCTTTTCAATTTCATATTTTAAACTTGTTTAAATCCGTGTCAAATTAAACCAAGGATTTGACCAAAAGATTCAAATGGGCATAAAATTTTAAAAAAAATCAGAAAAATGAAAAACAAAAGCATATAGTCTTCTTATGTCATATACTAAGCATTCAAGTTGATAAACAAGGTTTGGACATGCATATTCAAACCTAGGAAAATCATGTATCTATCCTCTAGCCCCTAAACTATATCTTATGAAGTCAAGCATGAAGAGAAGTGGTTTTGGGTTTCAAACATGAAAATTTCAAGAACATCCCAAAAACTTCATTTTAGATTGACTAAGAAGGATACAGGCTTCCCCTTTTCATTTTCATGTTTTATACTTGTTTAAATCTTGGTCAAACCTAGGATTTGACAAAGATTCAAATGTGCATCAAAATAAAAAATCAGAAAATTTAAAAACCAAAGCACATAGTTTTCTTATGTCATATAGTTAGCATTAAAGTTGATATAAACAAGGTCTAGATATATTCAAACAAGAAAAATCATGTATCTACCCCTAACCCTAAACTCTGTCTTATGTAGTCAAGCATGAAGAGAAGTGGTTTTGGGTTTCAAACTTGGAAATTTCAAGAACCCCCCAAAAGCTTCATTTTAGAGTGACTAAAGGATCCAGGTCGGGCTTACCTTTTATTTTCATGTTTTAAAATTGTTCAAATCTTGGTCAAACCGTACCTAGGATTTGATCAAGATTCAAAAATGGGCATAAAATTTCAAAAAAAATGAAAAACCAAAGCATATAGCCTTCTTATGTCATATAGTATGTAAGCACTCAAGTTCATAAACAAGGTCTAGACATATTCAAACCAGAAAAATCATGTTTCCACCCCTAGCCCTAAACTTTGTCTTATGAAGTCAAGCACGAAGAGAAGTCGTTTTGGATTTCAAACATGGAAATTTCAAAAACCTTCCCAAAAGCTTCATTTTGGAGTGACTAATTAAGAAGGATACAGGCTTACCTTTTCATTTTCATGTTTTAAACTTGTTTAAATATTGGTTAAGCCTAGGATTTGACCAAGATCAAATGGGCATAAAAATTCAGAAAAAATCAAAAAAAAAATGAAAACCAAAGCACATAGTATTATTATGTCATATAGTAAGCATTCAAGTTGATAAACAAGGTCTAAACAACAAACTAGACAAATCATGTATCTACCCCCTAACCCTAAATTAACTCTGTCTTATGAAGTCAAGCATGAAGAGAAGTGGTTTTGGGTTTCAAACATGGAAATTTCAAAAAACTCCCAAAAGCTTCTCATTTTAGAGTGACTAAGAAGGATTCAGGCTTACCTTTTCATTTTCATGTTTTAAACTTGTTCAAATCTTGGTCAAACTTAGGATTTGACCAAGATTCAAATGGGCATAAAAATTGGGAGGAAGGGTATGAATTACAATTCAAAAAAACAAGGTAACTTAAATACTTGGATGCCCCAAAGATGTGTGGAAGCCCAAAACAATGGCAAAACATGTGCGCACGCTGCATCCAATTCAAGTAGAACACATGGTAGGCATCGACAGTTTGACCTAAATTTGAAATCAAAGAGAAGGTGGTTAGAAAAAATCGAAATTGGAAAAGCAAAGCATGAAATCATAAATTTGTGATGCACTATAGCTATGAAAAGTATCAAACAATGCATACCAAAATGATTTTTTAGAGGAATACTAGTTCAACTTATTTTAATTTTATATTAGTAGCCCAAAAACGAAGTAGTAGTTGGATATTTTTGAACTTGATCTGTAGTAGTGGGTGATACGTCTCCGACGTATCGATAATTTCTTATGTTCCATGCCACATTATTGATGTTATCTACATGTTTTATGCACACTTTATGTCATATTCGTGCATTTTCTGGAACTAACCTACTAACAAGATGCCGAAGTGCCGCTTGTCAAGTTTTCTGCTGTTTTTGGTTTCAGAAATCCTAGTAAGGAAATATTCTCGGAATTGGACGAAATCAACGCCCAGGGGCCTATTTTGCCACGAAGCTTCCAGAAGTCCGAAGACGAGACGAAGAGGGGCCACGAGGCAGCCAGAGCATAGGGCGGCGCGGCCCCTGCCCTGGCCGCGCGGCCCTATGGTCTGGGCCCCTCGCGCCGCCTCTTGACCTACCCTTCCGCCTACTTAAAGCCTCCGTGACGAAACCCCCAGTACCGAGAGCCACGATACGGAAAACCTTCCAGAGACGCCGCCAACGCCGATCCCATCTCGGGGGATCCAGGAGATCGCCTCCGGCACCCTGCCGGAGAGGGGAATCATCTCCCGGAGGACTCTACGCCGCCATGGTCGCCTCCGGTGTGATGTGTGAGTAGTCTACCCCTGGACTATGGGTCCATAGCAGTAGCTAGATGGTTGTCTTCTCCCCATTGTGCTATCATTGTCGGATCTTGTGAGCTGCCTAACATGATCAAGATCATCTATCTGTAATTCTATATGTTGCGTTTGTTGGGATCCGATGAATAGAGAATACTTGTTATGTTGATTATCAAAGCTATGTCTATGTGTTGTTTATGATCTTGCATGCTCTCCGTTATTAGTAGATGCTCTGGCCAAGTTGATGCTAGTAACTCCAAGAGGGAGTATTTATGCTCGATAGTGGGTTCATGTCTCCGTGAATCTGGAGGAGTGACAAGAACCACTAAGGTTACGGATGTGCTGTTGCCACTAGGGATAAAACATTGGTGCTATGTTCAAGGATGTAGTCACTAGTTACATTACGCGCAATACTTAATGCAATTGTCTGTTGTTAGCAACTTAATACTGGAGGGGGTTCGGATGATAACCTGAAGGTGGACTTTTTAGGCATAGATGCAGTTGGATGGCGGTCTATGTACTTTGTCGTAATGCCCAATTAAATCTCACTATACTCATCATGATATGTATGTGCATGGTCATGCTCTCTTTATTTGTCAATTGCCCAACTGTAA